>NC_138080.1:29418421-30787355 GCF_964212035.1 Myotis nattereri
AGTGCTCACCTCTTCCCTAACTGGCAAGAGCCCGTATGTGGTAGACATAAAACCCTGTGTCACATCAACGCAGATATTTTCCTGGTTTGTCATTTTCCTTTCAAACATGTTTATGGTATTTTTCAAAAATAACTAGATACAGCCCAGCCAGTGTGGCTCAGTGGCTGAGCACCGATCTATGAACAAGGAAGTTACGGTTTGATTCCTCAGCAGGGCACATCCCTGGGTTGCAGGCTCGATCCCCAGTCAGGGGTGTGCAGGAGGCAGCCGATCAGTAATTCTCATCAGTGATGTCTCTATCCCTTTCTCCCTCTCCCTTTCTCTCTCTGATATTAATTTAAAAAAAATTTTTAAACAAGTAATATATAGGAAGTTGCAAAAATAGCACAGACAGTTCCATGTACCCATCCCCCAGAGTACATCTTACATCTTAACCATAGTACATTGTCAAACCAGGAAATTGACAGTACAATGCAATTCCAGTGGTCGGCAAACTGCGGCTCGCGAGCCACATATGGCTCTTTGGCCCCTTGAGTGTGGCTCTTCCACAAAATACCACGTGCAGGTGCGCATGTACAGTGCGATTGAAACTTCGTGGCCCATGTGCAGAAGTCGGTATTTTGTGGAAGAGCCACACTCAAGGGGCCAAAGAGCCATATGTGGCTCGCGAGCCGCAGTTTGCCGACCACTGAACTAGACTAAACCTTACATTTTAACAGCTTTCACATGCACTCTTTGTGTGTGTGTGTGTGTGTGTGTGGTTCTCTTCCACTCTGTCATCTGAGCAGATTCCTGTAACCAGCACCACAGCTGAAACAGAGTTGTTCATTCACCACCACGGAGCTCCTTCGTGTGGCCCCCTCACACCCACCCCTACCCAGTGTGTGGTGTCCTGTCGGAGAAGTCCGTGATAGCTGCGCCATCTGTTGTTTCTTTTATTTTTTTAAATATATTTTATTGATTTTTTACAGAGAGGAAGGCAGAGGAATAGAGAGTTAGAAATATCAATGAGAGAGAAGCATCGATCAGCTGCCTCCTGCACACCCCCTACTGGGGATGTACCTGCAACCAAGGTACATGCCCCTGACCGGAATCGAACCCGGGACTCTTCAGTCCCCAGGCCGATGCTCTATCCACTGAGCCAAACTGGCCAGGGCCTGTTGTTTCTTTTAAAACTGCTGGGTTTCACGTCATGACTAGAAAGCAGGATCTTTGGAATGATGGCTTTTCCTTTAAGCTCCTTCAGTGTATGTGTTGTGTATGTGTGTTCTCAGGTAAAAAGGAAAAACAAGAGGCTTGGGGCTCAGTCGTTCTAAACACACACACACACACCCCTCTTTAGTAGGATACCCAGTCAGCTCATCATTGAAATACAATGTGTTGTTAACAACAGCTCTTGGCCACTAATTAAATTCTCCATAGCGACAAGCTGAAGGTCAGAGGCAGGTGGGAATGGGAAAGATGAATGGAACCATGCTGTGTACAACACCAAAAAAACAGGACAGCAGAACCAATTTCCAATGAATCCAGGAGGAAATTTCTTAACTCAAGCAGGTATCTCCATTGAGGGCAGGCTGCCCCTGCCAAGGGGCGTGAATTCTGACGTCAAGGTTATGTGCGGAGCCGTCAGCCTCTATAGGAGCCTCCTGACCTCCCGAAACTGACCTTCATCCTGGGGGTGGGGGTGGGGGTGCAGTAGAGATGTGAGTGTAACAGCCCAGCCTAAGGGTTGCCTGTGACATTTTCTCTCTTCATTCTGTTCTTTCAAGTCAGGAAGAACCAGGAAAAGAGGCTTAATTCTGGACACTCCTGGCCATCGGGGTTTCCTGAAATCCTAAGCAATTTGTGACCCGCCCCCCCCCACCCCCCCCCCACACACACACACAATGATTCCTCCTGTAGTTGAAAATCTGGGATTTCTTCATTGGCATCTGGTGCTAGCAGCACCGAGAATTTAGAGTTCTCACCTGCAGTCCCTCCATCAATCCTCCTGGCAACTCCTGAGGTGAGGACTATTTTCTCTTAGATTTTTTATCTTGAAATAGAATTCTCTCATGTCCCTTGCTCATCTTCCCCCAATGTTAACATGGCACAGGCCAGGTATTGAAGCCAGGACATGAACATCAACACAATCCTATTATAGACACAGACATAGACACATGCAGACTTTATTTGAATTTCAGCATTTCTCCTGTGAAGTCATTTCTCTGGTCCAGGACTGTTACGGGTTGAATATCTGTGTCTCCCCGAATTCGAGTTGAAGCCTACCCTCCAATGTGACTATTAGACGGGGAGGTTGGGGTGATTAGGCCACGAGGGTGTGGCCCCAGGACCGGGATCGGTGCCCTCACACCGGAGGCCCGGCGCTGGCCCCCTTCCGCCGAGGACAGGCCGAGGGCGCAGCCTGCGAACCGGGATGCGGCCTCACCGACGCGCAAAGCGCCAAAGCCGGATCCGCCCTCCCGGCCTCCGGAAGGTGAAAAGAAATGTGTTTTTGCCCCCGAATCTCTGGTATTTTTATGGCAGCCGGAATGCAGACAAGGAACCGAGCCAGGACCCTCGCATGGCAGCTTAGGGTCCGGATCTCCTTACTCTGTGACGGCTCCTCAGCTTTGTCTTCCATGACATTCTAACTGCTGGTTATCTTGTAAAACATCCCTCAACTGAGGTTCGTCTGATGGTTGCTCATTATTTGCCGGGGTCCAACCCCAGCAGGTCCAGGGGTTCCCAAAGGCGTAGACGGAGTCGGCGAAGAAGGAATGACACGGAGACAGCGTTCAGTTGATCAGCCGCCTAGCCAGGATCTCCAGCCAAGTTCTGGTCTCGATCTCCAGAGAGGTTCTGCTTAGGATCTCCAGCCAGGTTCTGTGTCCATGTTCTCTTGCTAGGTTCTGTAGCCATGTTCCCTCGCTAGGTTCTCCAGCCAGGTTCAGTCACCAGGTTCTAGTCAGGTTCTCTTGCCAATTTCTGTAGTCAGGTTCAGTCCAGGATCTTTTGCCATGTTCTCTCCAGCGAAGTTCTTCTGTCTCTAGGTTCCGTGTGGGTTCTGTCTTCTTTCTGTCTCCTAAGTTCTGACATGTTACATCTGTATTTATACCAGTTGATTCCAATCCTATCAATCTCTATTTCAAAGGTTAGGGCGTTTTTTATCTCCATTCCAGGGAGTAAAGATTATGTAGCTTAAGTGTGATTGTTCGTAGTTAAAGTGATTAATTTCCCACCTGGCACTTAGTTAAGAGGTTTTATTCCCTCCCTAACTTCAGGGGAAAATCCACCTGGGGAAACAACCTTTCTCAGAGAGGCGACCTTGGTTAAAACACATAGTGCCAAGAAGGTGAGCAAACATATTAAGAACAGTATGCCATATATGCCAGGTCCCTTGAAACAGCAAGCATGGACCGGCTCCTGGCAAATGATGCTGGGGTCCTGCCCCAGCAGGTCCAGGGGTCCCCAAAGGTGTAGACGGAGTCGACGAAGAAGGAAGGACACAGAGACAGTGTTCAGTTGATCAGCAGCCTAGCCAGGATCTCTAGCCAGGATCTCCAGCCAAGTTCTGGTCTGGATCTCCAGCGAAGTTCTGTGTCCATGTTCTCTTGCTAGGTTCTCCAGCCAGGTTCTCCAGCCAAGTTCTGGTCTGGATCTCCAGAGAGGTTCTGCTCTGGATCTACAGCGAAGTTCTGGTTAGGATCTCCAGCCAGGTTCTGTGGCCATGTTGTCTCACTAGGTTCTCCAGCCAGGTTCTGTCCAGGTTCTCCAGCCAGGTTCAGTCCAGGTTCTCCAGCCAGGTTCAGTCACCAGGTTCTAGTCAGGTTCTCTTGCCAATTTCTGTAGTCAGGTTCAGTCCAGGATCTTTTGCCATGTTCCCTCGCTAGGTTCTGTCTCTAGGTTCTGAGGCCAGTTTCTGTCCAGGATCTTTTGCCATGTTCTCTCCAGCGAAGTTCTTCTGTCTCTAGAGAACGTTCTGTGTAGGTTCTGTGCCTAGGTTCTGTCTCTGTCGGTTCTGTCTTGTTACATCTGTATTTATACCAGTTGATTCCAATCCTATCAATCTCTATTCCAAAGGTTAGGGCGTTTCTTATCTCCATTCCAGGGAGTAAAGATTATGTAGCTTAAGCATGATTGTTCGTAGTTAAAGTGATTAATTTCCCACCTGGCACTTAGTTAAGAGGTTTTATTCCCTTCCTAACTTAAGGGGAAAATCCCTACCTGGGGAAACAACCTTTCTCAGAGAGGCGACCTTGGTTAAAACACATAGTGCCAAGAAGGTGAGCAAACATATTAAGAACAGTATGCCATATATGCCAGGTCCCTTGAAACAGCAAGCATGGACCGGCTCCTGGCAAATGATGCTGGGGTCCTGCCCCAGCAGGTCCAGGGGTCCCCAAAGGTGTAGACGGAGTCGACGAAGAAGGAAGGACACAGAGACAGTGTTCAGTTGATCAGCAGCCTAGCCAGGATCTCTAGCCAGGATCTCCAGCCAAGTTCTGGTCTGGATCTCCAGCGAAGTTCTGTGTCCATGTTCTCTTGCTAGGTTCTCCAGCCAGGTTCTCCAGCCAAGTTCTGGTCTGGATCTCCAGAGAGGTTCTGCTCTGGATCTACAGCGAAGTTCTGGTTAGGATCTCCAGCCAGGTTCTGTGGCCATGTTGTCTCACTAGGTTCTCCAGCCAGGTTCTGTCCAGGTTCTCCAGCCAGGTTCAGTCCAGGTTCTCCAGCCAGGTTCAGTCACCAGGTTCTAGTCAGGTTCTCTTGCCAATTTCTGTAGTCAGGTTCAGTCCAGGATCTTTTGCCATGTTCCCTCGCTAGGTTCTGTCTCTAGGTTCTGAGGCCAGTTTCTGTCCAGGATCTTTTGCCATGTTCTCTCCAGCGAAGTTCTTCTGTCTCTAGAGAACGTTCTGTGTAGGTTCTGTGCCTAGGTTCTGTCTCTGTCGGTTCTGTCTTGTTACATCTGTATTTATACCAGTTGATTCCAATCCTATCAATCTCTATTCCAAAGGTTAGGGCGTTTCTTATCTCCATTCCAGGGAGTAAAGATTATGTAGCTTAAGCATGATTGTTCGTAGTTAAAGTGATTAATTTCCCACCTGGCACTTAGTTAAGAGGTTTTATTCCCTTCCTAACTTAAGGGGAAAATCCCTACCTGGGGAAACAACCTTTCTCAGAGAGGCGACCTTGGTTAAAACACATAGTGCCAAGAAGGTGAGCAAACATATTAAGAACAGTATGCCATATATGCCAGGTCCCTTGAAACAGCAAGCATGGACCGGCTCCTGGCAAATGATGCTGGGGTCCTGCCCCAGCAGGTCCAGGGGTCCCCAAAGGTGTAGACGGAGTCGACGAAGAAGGAAGGACACAGAGACAGTGTTCAGTTGATCAGCAGCCTAGCCAGGATCTCTAGCCAGGATCTCCAGCCAAGTTCTGGTCTGGATCTCCAGCGAAGTTCTGTGTCCATGTTCTCTTGCTAGGTTCTCCAGCCAGGTTCTCCAGCCAAGTTCTGGTCTGGATCTCCAGAGAGGTTCTGCTCTGGATCTACAGCGAAGTTCTGGTTAGGATCTCCAGCCAGGTTCTGTGGCCATGTTGTCTCACTAGGTTCTCCAGCCAGGTTCTGTCCAGGTTCTCCAGCCAGGTTCAGTCCAGGTTCTCCAGCCAGGTTCAGTCACCAGGTTCTAGTCAGGTTCTCTTGCCAATTTCTGTAGTCAGGTTCAGTCCAGGATCTTTTGCCATGTTCCCTCGCTAGGTTCTGTCTCTAGGTTCTGAGGCCAGTTTCTGTCCAGGATCTTTTGCCATGTTCTCTCCAGCGAAGTTCTTCTGTCTCTAGAGAACGTTCTGTGTAGGTTCTGTGCCTAGGTTCTGTCTCTGTCGGTTCTGTCTTGTTACATCTGTATTTATACCAGTTGATTCCAATCCTATCAATCTCTATTCCAAAGGTTAGGGCGTTTCTTATCTCCATTCCAGGGAGTAAAGATTATGTAGCTTAAGCATGATTGTTCGTAGTTAAAGTGATTAATTTCCCACCTGGCACTTAGTTAAGAGGTTTTATTCCCTTCCTAACTTAAGGGGAAAATCCCTACCTGGGGAAACAACCTTTCTCAGAGAGGCGACCTTGGTTAAAACACATAGTGCCAAGAAGGTGAGCAAACATATTAAGAACAGTATGCCATATATGCCAGGTCCCTTGAAACAGCAAGCATGGACCGGCTCCTGGCAAATGATGCTGGGGTCCTGCCCCAGCAGGTCCAGGGGTCCCCAAAGGTGTAGACGGAGTCGACGAAGAAGGAAGGACACAGAGACAGTGTTCAGTTGATCAGCAGCCTAGCCAGGATCTCTAGCCAGGATCTCCAGCCAAGTTCTGGTCTGGATCTCCAGCGAAGTTCTGTGTCCATGTTCTCTTGCTAGGTTCTCCAGCCAGGTTCTCCAGCCAAGTTCTGGTCTGGATCTCCAGAGAGGTTCTGCTCTGGATCTACAGCGAAGTTCTGGTTAGGATCTCCAGCCAGGTTCTGTGGCCATGTTGTCTCACTAGGTTCTCCAGCCAGGTTCTGTCCAGGTTCTCCAGCCAGGTTCAGTCCAGGTTCTCCAGCCAGGTTCAGTCACCAGGTTCTAGTCAGGTTCTCTTGCCAATTTCTGTAGTCAGGTTCAGTCCAGGATCTTTTGCCATGTTCCCTCGCTAGGTTCTGTCTCTAGGTTCTGAGGCCAGTTTCTGTCCAGGATCTTTTGCCATGTTCTCTCCAGCGAAGTTCTTCTGTCTCTAGAGAACGTTCTGTGTAGGTTCTGTGCCTAGGTTCTGTCTCTGTCGGTTCTGTCTTGTTACATCTGTATTTATACCAGTTGATTCCAATCCTATCAATCTCTATTCCAAAGGTTAGGGCGTTTCTTATCTCCATTCCAGGGAGTAAAGATTATGTAGCTTAAGCATGATTGTTCGTAGTTAAAGTGATTAATTTCCCACCTGGCACTTAGTTAAGAGGTTTTATTCCCTTCCTAACTTAAGGGGAAAATCCCTACCTGGGGAAACAACCTTTCTCAGAGAGGCGACCTTGGTTAAAACACATAGTGCCAAGAAGGTGAGCAAACATATTAAGAACAGTATGCCATATATGCCAGGTCCCTTGAAACAGCAAGCATGGACCGGCTCCCGGCAATTATTAGACGGAGACCCAGCATTTGGGGCGGGAATCCAGAGGTGGGTCCCGTGGGCGCTCCAGGACGCTGCAGTCTCATTTTTGGTGATGTTAACTTTGATCACTGGGCTAAGGTGGTGTCTCTATTGTAAAATTACTCTTTTTCTCGTTGTCGTTAATGAGTATCTTGGGGGAAAATACTTTGAGATCATGCAAATATCCTGTTTCTCCTCAGAACTTTCCACCACCCATTTTTAGTATCCATCAAGGGATCTTGGCTGCAACGATTATGAGGTATTTTCCCTGCGGTCATCTTCCATCTCCCTCACACAGCTTACGTTCACTAGTTTAAACTTTAGTGGCTGCCTTTTCTTTCCCTCCTTCCTTGTACAGTCACTAACTGGAAGAGCTGCGTGTAGTGAGGGCCGACGGAACCAAGACCACTCAGCGCGCGGGCCAGCCCTGCACTCCCCGCCCTCCCAAGCCCCGCCCCGCCCTCCCAAGCCCCGCCCCGCCCTCCCAAGCCCCGCCCCAAGATGGCAGCCAGAGCGGGGCAGGGCACTCCTGGTCACGTGACCGCGCAGACGCTGACGTGGCCTCCGGGGGACGCCCAACGTGTCCCTCGCCGCGCCCCGTCCGCCGTCCAGTCCCCGCGGGCCCGATCTCAAGATGGCGGCGCCCAGCAGAAGGAGGAACGGCGGCGACGGTGCGAGCTTGTGGGCTGCGCTGCTCCTGGCGGCCGTGGCGCTGAGGCCAGCAGAAGCGGTGTCCGAGCCCACGACGGTGGCGTTTGACGTGCGGCCCGGCGGCGTCGTGCACACCTTCTCCCAGAGCGTGGGCCCTGGGGTAACTGCCGCCGCTGCGCCGGAGGCTTGAGCCAAGTGCCCGCGGGGTCGGGTTCTGGGGAGGGGCTGCTGCCTGAGGAGAAGGCGCGGACTTCGGGGGTGCGGCCTCAGTATGAGTGCGGACTTGGGGCACAGTCGCCGGGTTCTGCCCGCAGTCCCTGCCTCCCCTCCCATGCCCAGCCCCCGGCCCCAGACCCAGGCGAGCTCCCAGCCCTTGCAGGCGGGGCGGCCCCGGGTGGGGAGAGGGGAGCTGGAGCCTGACGGGTGCGCGGCTCCGGGTCGCGCAGAAGGTCGGTCCCCTTGCAGCTGTGACTGGGAAGTGGACAGACGCTGCTCTTCCTGCCATTGCACAAGGTCCCCCATCTTGCATGTCACTGAAGGGTGAGGCCAGGCCCTCCTTTCCTGGGGCCGCAGGCCGACGTCTAGCCCAGCCCTGTCCCCAGCTTGTTGGAGAAGTCGCTGCCTCTTCCATCCTCCTCCTCCACCTCTGCGAGGGTATCGATTGAGCTGTTTGTGGAGTGCTCGCCCGCAGCCCGGTACTGTGCCCGGTGCTCTCTGTGCCAGGCCTGTTTTGCAGGGGAAGGAACGGAGGCTCAGAGAGGTTTGCACCTGTCCGAGAGCCACAGCAGCGCAGACACGGGCCCCAGGCGTTTCTGCCTCCAAAGCGGCCTGCAGGCGTCCCAGAGCCCTAGCTCCTGAAGGGTGGGCGTTAGAGCGGGGTGGCCTCCTCCCCGCCTTTATTCCCAGGAAGCCACGTGGGCTCGTCCCGGCCCAGACGCTCACTAGTGGGGAGGCAGGAAGGGGACTTCCGGGTTGTCAGTCAGTCACCCGGGGGCCTTGCAGGGCTGGCTTCCGGGGACCCCCCCCCCCACCCCCCGCCAGCGGAGTCTGCCTCTGCCTCCTTCCCCTTTAGGGTAGGTTTTCTCAGACATCCCAGGATCCTGCCCCTTCAGAGCTGAGGATTACATCCCACCGAGCCTTCCTTTCCGTTCCGTTTTCTAGGACCAGTATACGTGTGTGTTCACCTATGCTTCTCAAGGAGGGACCAACGAGGTGAGTTGTACAAAACGCCAGGTTGTCTGTCATACGGAGATGCTCTCCCGGGACAATGGGGTTGTCACAGGTGGTTAACTTACACTCACCGAATTCTTCTCAACCAGTAAACGCGAGAGAGCTCACGTTAAGTAGTGGCGGCAGTCCCACTCGGAATTCCACAGAGTGAACGGGTGTCGGGACAGCAGGAGGGACATGAGATGGGAATCCGCCACTCCCAAGAGGCTCTATTAGAGGCGTTGCATTTGTTTTCTGTGCTGACTAACCAATCACCGTGGACTTAGCAGCTTAAAACAACACCCATTCGTCATCCCTCCGTTCTGGAGGTCAGAAGCCCTGGTGGTCAGGGGGGTGCTTCGTAAGCTAAAATCGAGGCGTCAGGCAGCCTGGGCTTCCATCTTCCAGGCTCGATTTGTTGTCAGAATTCAGCTCCTTACAATGTAGGGCTGAGGGCCCCCTTTCCTTGCTGGCCATTTTCTCCACCTGATGGCAAAAGAGGAAGTGAAATAGATTCTAAGCACCAGCGGTCGCAACCTTTGGGACCTCCGGGACCACCAGTGGTCCGCGATCAGGACCATGGACCAGGACCACGGGTTGGTGACTACTGCTTTAGACGGTGAGAGCGGCCTCTGCTGGCAGCAAGGACTCAAGGGCGTCAGTCCCACAATCACCAAGAACTGATCCTGCCACCACCAGCAGAGTTGGAAGAAGGCCCCAAACTCCAATGGGAATACGGTCTGGCCTTCACCTTCATTTTGCTTGTGGGAGCGCAAAGGGGCAGCCCCACATACCCAGGCTTCCTTCCCCCCGTGTACCTCATCCCCTCCCCTTCGGTAACCACCAGTTGGCTCTATGTCTCGGGTCTGTTTCTGTTTTGTTTTTTTATTCATTTGTTTTGTTTTTTTTAGATTGCACATACAATTGAAACCATGTGGTGTTTGTCTTTCTCTTTCTCACTTGTTTCACTTAGCACAATTACACTCTGGGTCCATCCTGATTGTTGCAAGCGGGAAGATTTCATTCCTTTTTAGCGCTGAGTAATAGTCCATAGTGTGTACATACCACATCCTCGTGAGGCAGCCTTGTGTGAGCACGCAGCCGCATGTTGCTAGTTCTGCACCTTCTCTGGGGGGGGCACCCCCACGTACACCGCACTGCCCCACTCACTCCGCATGAGTCCTGTGTGGCTACCTCAACATTTTGCTAACTCCGAATCTTCATTGGGTGGGGAGGCCCCTGTGAGCACACAGCAGCACTTCACTACCTCTGTACTTCCTCTGGCCAGGGGAGCCCTTTGGCCGGTACTGCAATGTTTTGCGAGCTTTGCACTTTCACCGGGGGAGGGGGCTCCAGGTGCACACACAGCCCAGTGGGACACCCTGTCGTACCTGCTGGGCCAATCTCGGGGGGAGGGGCCCCTTGTATGCATGCTGTGGCACCCCCCTCTTCCTGCTGGGTCTGGCTGGAACTGGCTGAGACCCTGCTACAGCACCCTCCAGTTTGGCCAGAGAACCTGGATGGAGAGGGGAAACATAAATAATGGCGCTTACTGGTTCCTCTGGTCTGAGCTTTCTCAGCTCGCAGAGAGCTTCTCAGCCTTCTCTGTGAGGTTCCTGTGTCTTGGTTGTGCAGAAGCTGTATAATTGGCTCACATTGTCTCTCAGGAGGAGTGTGCTAAGTATTTCAATTTCATGTGCTCTAGGAGGGGACGAGCTCTGTGTCCACCTACAGCGCCATCTTGGACCTGCTTTTTGAATTACACACTTTAAAAGGGTGAACTGTACAGTATGTGTAAACTAGTGATTTGTTCCTGTGTGGGTGCTCCAGGCAAAAGGCATCTAGGTGACCATTTACTCCCATTTAATTAACATAAAAATGGCCTTGTTCCCATTAATGAAAAAGCTTTGATATTAAATGGAGAGTACCAGTGATCTGAGTCCATTATTACTCTTGGGAGGGACTGTAAACCCATTTACTAACAAACTGTGGAAGTGCCTTAGGCAGCCTGGAACATAAGAGCGGGTTTGCCATTTCCTTTTGGCCAGATTTCCAGAGGCCATAAAAATTAGAATACGCAGGTAGTGGGGTGTTTTGGAACCAGTTTAAATTTTTAATTTTTTTAAATACATACTTTTACTGATTTCAGAGAGGAAGGGAGAGGAAAAGAGAGAGATAGAAACATCAATGATGAGAGAGAATCATTGATCGGCTGCCTCTTGCACACCCCACACTGGGGATTGAGCCTGCAACCCAGGCATGTGCCCTGACTGGGAATCAAACCGTGACCTCCTGGTTCATAGATGGATGCTCAACCACTGAGCCACTCCAGCCGGGCTAAAATTTTAATTTTTAAATGGCTAATACGTTCACATCATCCAAAAAGAAAAACATATAAAAAATTCACAGTATCTTCTACTAGTCTAGTTCCTGCCCACATCCTACAGGTATCCACAATTATTAAAATTCTGTGTCTTTTCTGAGAACTTTATGCCTCTGCAAGCAGGCATGAATGTATTGTCTTTCCTTTTTTTATTTTATTTTTCTTAATATCCATTATTTTTTAGGGCAGGTTTAGGTTCACAGCAAAATTGAGCAGAAGGCGTAGAGATTTTGATGTATCTTCTTGCCCTTCCCCACATGCACAGGCTCCCCTATTGTCAGCATCCCCCACCAGCGTAGTGAACCTACATTGACACATCATTGTCACCCCAAGTTCATAGTTGACGTTAGGGCTTACTCTTGCTATGCATTTTGTGGGTTTGATCAAATGTATAAAGATGTGTATCCCAATTGCAGTATCATGTAGAGCAGTTTCACTGCCCCTGAGCAGAGTGGGGGCACCTGAAGCCAAGCTCCAGCGGGAGGTCCAGGAAAGGTTCACTCACTCACTTTGCAGAACTGGAAGCAGATGGGCAGCTCTCAGAGCTAGCCTGCGCTCGCCAGGCTGTGTGTTCCGGACTGACCCATGTCTTTCTCCTCTCCCCAGAAGTGGCAGATGAGCCTGGGGACCAGCGAAGACCACCAGCACTTCACCTGCACCATCTGGAGGTGAGCTGTGGGCCTCAGCGGTGGGTGTCCTGGGCGGTGAGTGGACTGCTGCTCTGGGCAGCAGGGAAAGAGAGGGGCAGACACTCCAATAGGGTCCTGCACCCCTACAGTGGCACACGGAATGCCACAGAGGGAGGACTTCTTTATGCTTCTGCCAGCAGGCGTGAATGTACTCTCTTACCTTATTTTTTGTTTTTGCTTTTTTGAGTAGACATTTTTTTTTTAGAGCAGTTTTAGGTTCACGGCAAAATTGAGCAGAAAGCAGAGATTTTGATGTATCTTCTTGCCCCTCCCCACATGCACAGGCTCCCCCGTTGTCAGCATCCCCCACCAGAGTGGGACATTTGTGGGCAGGGACCGGAGAGCTCCCCAGGGAAGCGCACCGACACTGAGGCCACGAGGAGGTTGTGGGGACTGAGGAACTGCAGTCCAGGCAGTAGCCACAGCACCAGAGAGAGGGGTCAGGCTCCCCAGATGCTCACCTGCCACTGTCACCCTCCGTCACACTCATGGTCATGGGCTCCGCCTCCCTGCCAGGGACTGATGTCTTGTTCACCCTTCTGGTTACCCCACTGCTGGTGCCCCCTTGAGGGGTGGTAAGCCGGGGAAGGGATGGAGGAAAGGGAGTGCATGGCCCTGGGTGGGGAGGAGGGTGATGGGACTTCATGCAATCGTGTCCCTTCTGCCCTGGGCTCTTCTGCCTCGTATGTGCCACCTTAAGCAGAGCCAAGCTCTCGAGCATTTGTTGTGTGCCCGACAGAACGTCCAAGCTGTGTCTTCACCCTCAGTGGACCAGGGTCCACAGATCAACAAATTGGACACAGTGGGAGAGCAGGGACTCGCCATTAATGAAAGGAAGTGGCGCATTTTTTCTTTATTGAATTTATTGGGGTGACATTGGTTAATAAAATTGTATAAGTTTGAGGTATACAATAAGGACACGACACTTTTTAATGCATTTTTAAATGTTTTTATTGATTTTTAGAGAGAGGAAAGGAGAGGGTCAGATAGAAACACTGATGTATCACCAGTCAGCTGCCTCCTGTATGCCCCCTAATGGGGATCGAGCCTGCAACCCGGCCTGTGCCCTGACCAGGAATGGAACCAGGGACCTCTTGGCATATGGGTCAGTGCTCAACCACTGGAGCAGCACTGGCCAGGCTTAATGCATTTTTTAAATCCTCACCTGATAATATGTTCTTTGATTTTTAGAGCGGGGAGAGAGAGAGGAACATTGATTATTTGCCTCCCATACGTGCTCCGATCAGGGATTGAACCTACAACCTTCTTTTGGTGTATAGGATGATGCTCCAACCAACTGAGCCACCCAGCCAGGGCGACACAGCACGTTTTAATCACACTTGCAGGTGTCACCCCACAGTCTCAGTGCTAAGCAAGCAGCAGGTACTTACTAAGTGCTATTGGGAAGATTCTTGCCTTTCTGCTGCACGGCCCAGGGGCCAGGCACCCAGCATCCTCACAGGTCATACCCTGCCTGTGGCACATCTCCTGGCCTCAGAGAGAAGTATCACAAGGAAGGAGCCAGGGACCCCCTCATTACAGGGAAGGCTTGTTACAGGGTGCATTCTACCGTGTGCACATCGCTGCCTCTCACAGGGTATGTGAGCTACCAGCCCTCGGGGGGCACAGACCCAGGCCATGCAGCCCCAAGGACTCACTGAGCCCGACACCTGCTCAGTGGGGCCACTTGCTCAGCCTTCAGATTTAGACATGGACTGACCCTCCATCCATGCAGAGGTTTTGAGAATCTGGGAGACTCTCTGGATGCCACCTCTTTATCCCTCCCACTTCCCCTCACACGCCCGTCCCTAACACCTTCTCCCTGGCTGCCTTCTCTATTCCCCGCCCCATTACGTCTGCTTTTCACACAATGGCCGGTTGGAGCTCTTCGTACGGCAGACATCATCACCCCCTTGTTGGCACCTGTCCTCTCTTTTCTTGTGTGTTAATCCTCACCCAGTATTTTTCTATTGATTTTTAGAGAGAGGGGAGAGAGAGAGAGAGAAACATCGATGTCAGAGATCACATTGATCAGTTGCCTCCCACACATGCCCTGACCAGGGCCAGGGATCGGGCCTGCAACTGAGGTATGTGCCCTTGACCGGAATCGAACCCGGAACCCTTCAGTCCGCGGGCTGACACTCTATCCACTGAGCAAAACCTGCTAGGGCACCAGTCCTCCTCCCTTGGCTCCTCCCTGTGCTCTGGCCATACTGACCTCATGTTTATTAAATGCCCCACTTGCACCCTCTGAGGGCCCTCTGCAGCAACCATTTCCTCTGCCTGGGGCAGCCCTCCCCCCTGCTTCCTAGTTCACTCCTATATTTCTCACCCTCCAGGATGTTGCTGTGGCCCCCATGCAATACCTGGATATTGTTGGCAGTCGATAAAAAGTATTTGGTGAAAGAGCATGAGGGTCCCTGCCCTAGAACAGCTTGCCTTCAGAAGGGGAAAGAGGCTTGTCAATAAACCAGCCAGAAGAATGTTCTGGAAAAGGAAAGGGAATGATGTTGAGGGGCCCCATCCAGACTCCCCAGTCAGCAGTGCTTGGAAACACGACCCTGGGCTGATCCCTCGCCCGACCTTTCTCTGCAGGCCCCAGGGCAAGTCCTACCTGTACTTCACACAGTTCAAGGCCGAGGTGCGGGGTGCGGAGATCGAGTACGGCATGGCCTATGTGAGTATCAGCTGGGCCCTCGGGGTGGGTGCTGAGGTGTCCCCTGGGGAGACAGGCAAGATGAGGAGGTGACATAACTTGGAAGAATGTGGGACACTGCCGACCCCAGTTTGGAGGCGCAGGGAAAGGCGGTGGTGGTGCCCAAAGCGGGACCTGCTGACCTCCAGAGACAGGCAGGTGGAACAGGAAGTGGACACCCCGGCGTCACCCACCTTCTGCCTGCCAGTCTCCTGCTGGGGCCCCCATTGGAAAAGCCAGCAGGAAGCTAGAGGGCAGGGTTGCCTGGATGCTCAGCTCTGGGACACGAAGAGGGACCGCAAGGGTGGCAGTGGCCCTGAGGCAGGCGTGTGGCTCACGGTGTGTGGGGGGGTGTCACATCCTTGGCCTCAGAGACCTGTGGTTCATGGCCTGGGCAGTGCCTGACCCCACAGCCCTTTCCAGAGGCCGCCACACTGCAGAGCCTGCCATGTTCCCACCACCCTCACCAGTTCAGGGTCCGCCAAGAGCAGAACCAGCAGGAGACAGGCGGCCAGGTAGAGAGTGTTTGCCAGGAAGTGGCTTCTGCCACAGGGACTGACCAAGCCGCTCTGGAGTCCAGAGGCCAGGCAGGCGGAGGCAGGGGTGGGTGTGGTTTCTTGAGGGAAGCCTCCGCTCTGCTCCGAAGATCGCGCCCAGTGACTGAGTCAGGGCCACCCAGGGCATCAGGACCCTCTCAGGATGGGCTTTTGTCGCACGCGCAGAACACTTCACAGCAGCACCTAGCGCAGTCAGTGCACAGCTGCAGACACGGCTGCTCAGGGTGACACATCAGACACACACCTTTGCACTAATGACTCTCCAGGGTCCCTTTAAAACTCTATTTTAGCTCATTTGAGAGCACAATTCTAATTTTTAAAAATTACATTCAAGAGACTGCTGTGTTTGTCCCATTTCCATAAATTAAGGAAAAATTGAATTAAATACCTTCTTACTAGGATTTGCAGTGAAGGCACGAAGCTTGAAGCCAGTTGACAATCTCTTCAGTAGATTAGCCAGCCACTTCTCCTGGATTCTCTGTGTGCTCAGAAAAGTGTCACCCGGCTCTTCAGGAAAAGCACGAGGTTTTAGTCTGTGCCTCTTGGGAAAGCAAACCAAATCGTGTTCTTTCCTGATTAGGAAAGTTTCCACTTTTTCCCTTTCAGTCTCAAGCTGCGTTTGAAAGAGAGAGTGACGTTCCCCTGAAAAATGAGGAATTTGAAGTGACCAAAACAGCAGGTGTGTAAGGGTGGATTGTGGACGTGGAACCCAGATCCTGGGGGAGGTGGGGGAGAGGTGACAACAGAGGGCCCTCAGGGCCAGGCGGGGAGGGACGACAGTTGCAGGGCACATCCGGACTGCAGGGCAGGCATCCGTAACTGTTCCTGTAAAGGGCCCCACCGTAAACATTTTCAGTTTTGTGGGACCGATGGCCTCTGTTGCAACTGCTCAACCTGCCCCCATCGGGCAAAGGGCAACCACGTGTCAGTGAATGGATGTGGCTGCGTTTTAACAAAACTTTAATACTTTATGAGCTTGGAAATGTGAATGTCACGTCACTTTCCCGTGTCACAAAATACCATTTTCTTTAGATTTTTGTTAAAATGCCCTTAGCTCAAGAGTGGCAGGCCACACTGTGCCAGTCCCTGACTGATGGCTTGTGGCCCATGGGAGAGCTGTGACCTCCACACGGCCTGGCTGTCCTGGGCTCTGTGACCAGGAACAGCTGCAAGATTGGGATCTCCAGCCCTGGCTGGTATTCTCAATGGTTAGAGTGTTGGCCCGCACACCAAAGGGTCACAGGTTTGATTCCTGATCAAGGGCAAGTACCTGGGTTGCCGGTTGCATCCTCGGCCCCGGTTGGGGCATATGCAGGAGGCAACCAATCGATGTTTCTCTGTCTTCGCGCGTCTCTCTCTCTCTCTCTCTCTCTCTCTCTCTCGAGGATTAACAAAACAAAAAAAAAGATTGGGCCGAAACCGGTTTGGCTCAGTGGATGGAGCATCGGCCTGCGGACTGGGGGGTCCCGGGTTCGATTCCGGTCGGGGGCATGTACCTGGGTTGCGGGCATATCCCCAGTGGGGGATGTGCAGGAGGCGGCTGGTCAATGTTTCTCTCTCATCGATGTTTCTGACTATCTCTCTCCCTTCCTCTCTGTGAAAAATCAATAAAATATATTAAAAAAAAAAAAAAAGATTGGGACCTCCTGACCTCCTGAAAGCCACCCACCCCAGTCCTCTGAGCCATGTTTAGCCACAAAGGGCAGATACTGAACAGAAAGAGGTGGGGAGCTGTGAAGTTGGGGCTTGGCGTTCCAGAGCAAGGGTGGACAAATGAGTGGTTAGGATAATGGACATGGGAGCTAGCTGGGGAGGGGTGGGGGATGCCCTGAGGGTCCTGGGTTTCAGGGGAAAGATGAGGTGAAGGAACCCATGTGGCTATGGATGTCATTAGGCATGAAACCCTGGGAAGAAGATGGCATGGCAGTGCTTTAGGGAGGAGGAGCCTGAGTCTAGATGGAGCCCCGCTTGCAGGCCCTTGAGGACGTGGGGACCATTCAGAGTAGAGGCCAAGGACAGAGGATGTTAGGTTTCGGGCAGACCCTGAGCCCTAGGGCACACAGACTTGCACAGGGAATCGGTCTGGCTAGGTGTGGCCGATGGCGTTTGCAGATTCCCTGGCCCGGCTGTAAAAGCATCATGTGGCCCTAGAACAAGTTTGCCAGCGTGAGCAGGAGGTGACACAGCCTGGCCCCACCCCACTCACTTTCAGTGCGGCCAAATGACCATAATTTCCCCACCTTGAACTTTCCTGTGGACTCCCACTGCCCTCAGGAAAGGCCCACCATCCTCTTCACGTTTTTTCTGTCTCTCACTCATAAGACTTTCCGGGCTGGGGTTCTTTCCCTTTGCGGACTGCTCCCCTGCTCTGCCAGTCCCCACCGGGCCCTACCCTGGCCCAAGAGCGTGTGGGCGGTCTCAAGGGCCCTACCATGCATTTCTTGTTTTGCAGTGTCCCACAGGCCCGGGGCGTTCAAGGCTGAGCTGTCCAAGCTGGTGATCGTGGCCAAGGCGTCACGCAGTGAGCTGTGACCAGCAGCCCCCTTGAGGGCGGCTTCCTCTCATCTCTACTGAAAGGGCGGTGCCCTGTGAGATCGGGCACATTTTTGGCTTTCTAGGCGGCACTGTTGGTTTTCTGCCTGGCTGATGTTGCCCTCCTCAGACGGGTTCCAGGGTGGCTGAGGCCCTGGGACAGAGTCCAGGGGGCCAGGAGGTTGAGCGGTGCTGTGCGCCCCCCCCTCCCAGTTCCCCATCTCCCCAGCACCACCGCCACGCACCCCCTGCCCCCGCTCTTCTGAACACAGAGTGTGGGTCTGCGCCCGCTGCCGCTTGTCGTACCAGGAGAGGCATCAGCACAGGTGGGGCCGCAGCTTCCTAAAGCCAGCAGTCTCCCTTGGGATCAGGCCAGACTCCGACGCTGATGCTCCGGGGAAGAGTAGTCCTGCTGCCCTCTGACCTCAGGTTGACTGTTTTTTTACAACTTCCCCAGGAGACCACCTTCCAGACTAACTGGAAAGAAGTGAAATGTCCTTTTGTATTTAAATAAATAAGAGTTTAAAAGGAACTGCATGGACTGGGTGTCTGGTGCTGCTGCCCGCCTGGCAGGGCGTGAGGGGCAAGGGCCCAGGGGTGACAACAGTAGGAAGCTGGCTGCCCTCACTCCCCTCCTCTGTTGGAAACAGGTGGGCTGTGTCCCCCAAGACACAGAGTTTGAGGCGCAGCGTTTCTCTGGGTACAAAAGCAGCGAGAGCTGAGGGAGGCGGCCGTGAGCCTGCTCCTCGGCCCGGGCACTGCAACTCCCTGAACACGGCCAGCAGCCCCGCCACGTCCCGCAGGTCACACAGGGGGCCTGGTGGGGGTGAGCACTCCAGGGCCGACCTGCTCTTTTGACCCAGCTGTTGGCTTTGCTTAGTTTTCTAAAGCCAGGTTGTAGTAGGGTGACTTAAAAAAAATCAGCCCTAGCTGGCTTGGCTCAGTGGATAGAGCGTCAGCCTGCGGACTGAAGGGTCCCAGGTTCCATTCCAGCCAAGGGCACATGCCTGGGTTGCGGGCTCCATCCCCAGTGGGGGGCGTGCAGGAGGCAGCCGATCAATGATTCTCTGTCATCATTGACGTTTCTGTCTCTCTCTCCTCCGTTCCTCTCTGAAATCAATAAAGAAATTAAAAAAAAAAATCACAGGCAAACAAAAATAAATGAAACCCAAATCAGAGGTGCCCTGGTCTCCCAGCTGTGGGGGGGCTGGGAGCCTGACCTGAGCCTAACTTCTGTGTCTTCACGAGCAAACAGGAAAAGAAACCGTGTGGCTGTGAATCGGGGTCCCTCCTAATTGGAATCACCCTGTTGGACCAACGGAGGCCTCTCTCTACCTTTCACTCCCCTGTGCCGACCTGAGGGCCAGACACTGCTGTGCCCACTTGCCAGAGCAGCAGTGGGCTGGGAGCATTTGGGGTCCTGTCCGAAGTCTCACCTGGAGGAAGCAGAGCGAGGCTCCCTCTGTCCACACCCCCAGCGGGCCCTGCAGCCGGACGGTGTCAGGTCGGGGTCATGAGCGCGAAGAGTAACTGTGCTCAGAACCACCATCGAAGAGGCGTGCCACAGAATTCAGTAATTAGTTTATGTGCCATGAGATGAAAAAGGTTAAAAATCACTGCACTAGGGGGAATCAACAGATGAGATGAAGCAGAGGATCAAGTCAGCGATTTGGAAGACAAGATAGTGTAAAACACCCAATTAGGACAGCAAAAAGAGAAAAAAATTTTAAATGAAGGTAGTTTGCCCTAGCTGGTTTGGCTCAGTGGATAGAGCATCGGACTGCAGAATGCAGGGGCACATGCCCGGGTTGCGGACTTGATCCCTGGTAGGGGGCATATAGGAGGCAGCCAATCAATGATTCTCTCTTATCATTGATGTTTCTCTCTGCTTCTCCCCTCCTCTCTGAAATCAATAAAAATATTTTTTTTAATAATTTTTTTAAAATGAAGGTAGTTTAAGAGACCTCTGGGACCTCAGGCATACCAACATTCCATCATAAGGGTACCAGAAGAAGAAAGAGCAAGGGATAGAAAACCTATTTGAGCCCTAGCCAGTTTGGCTCAGTGATAGAGCATCGGTCTGCTGACTGACGGGTCCCAGGTTCTATTCCAGTCAAGGGCATGTACCTGGGTTGCAGGCTTGATCCCTGGCCCTGGTCAGGGCATGTGAGGGAGACAACCAATTGATGTGTGTGTGTCTCTCTCTCGCGTTGATGTTTTTGTCTCTCCCTCTCCCTTCCACTCTCTCTAGAAATCAGTGGAAAAATATCCTCCGGTGAGGATTTAAAAAGGGAAAGAAAACCTATTTGAAGAAGAAATGACGGAAAACTTCCGTACCCTGGCAAAGGAAGCAGACATACAATGCCAGGCAGTGCTGAGTCTCAAAGAGGCCCACACCAAGACACACATAACTAAAATGCCAAAGGTTGAAGACGATCTTAAAGGCAGGTAGTTACCTACAAGGGACCTCCCACAAAACTCAGCTGAGCCCTACTGGTGTGGCTGTTGAGTGTCGACCTACGAACCAGCAAGTCTTGGTTCGAGTCCAGTCAGGGTGCATGTCCAGGTTTCAGGTTCCATCCCCAATAGGGGATGTGCAGGAGGCAGCCGATCGATAATTCTCTTATCGTTGATGTTTCTCTCTCCCTCTCCCTTCCTCCCTGAAATCAATAAAAAACATACGTGTTGTTTTTTTTTTTAAACTACAATGAGATCTCATCTCACACCTGTCAGAATGTCATCAATAAATCAACAAACAACAAGTGTTGACCAGGATGTGGAGAAAGGAAACCCTCATGCACTGTTGATGGAGTTGAAAATTGGTGCAACCACTACTATGGAAAACAGTACGGAGTTTCCTCAAAAGATTAAAAAGAGAGCAGTCATACCATCTAGCAATTGCACTTCTGGGTATTTATCCAAAGAAAACAAAAACACTAATTCAAAAAGATAATATGCTGCCTGGCCAGCATGGCTCACTGATTGAGCATTGACCTATGAACCAGGAGGTCATAGTTGATTCCCAGTCAGGGCATGTACCTGGGTTGCTGGCATAATCCCCAGTGTGGGGTGTGCAGGAGGCAGCCAACCAATGATTCTCTTTCATCACTGATGTTTCTCTCTCTCTCCTCCTCCCTTCCTCTCTGAAATAAAATAAATAATAAAAATTAATAATATACTTCTCTATGTTCACTGAAGCATTATTTACAGTTGCCAAGATATGAAAGCAGCCTAAGAGCCAATCAATAGACAAATGGATAGAGGTGTGATGGATATACACAATGGAAAAAGAATGAAATCTTACTATTTACAACAACATGGATGGACCTAGAGGAAATTATGCTAAGTCAGACAAATACCATATGATTTCACTTACATGTGGAATATAAAAAACAAAATGACCTGGTTGCTGTGGTTTGGTTGAGCATCGTCCCTTGCACTGAAAGGTTTCCTGTTCGATTCCCAGTCAGGGCATATATCCAGGTTGAGGGAGGCAACCAGTCGATGTTTCTGTCTCATCCATGTTTCTCTCTTTCCCTCTCCCTTTCTCTCTCTAAATAAATAAATACATACATAAAGATAAAAAACAAAATGAACAAACTCATAGATACAGAGAACAAACTGAAGGCTGCCAGATGGGAGGAGATGGGAGGCCAGGTATAAAAGGTGAAGGGATTAAGAAATACAAATTGCCAGTTACAGTAGTCACAGGGGTATAAAATACAGCCTAGGGAATCCTATATAATAAAAGGGTAATATGCAAATAGACCAAATGGCAGAACAACCGAACAACCAATCAAAGTATTATTAGTAATATGCTAATGATATGCTAAAGCTGCTCAACCGCTCGCTATGACGTGCACTGACCACCAGGGGGCAGATGCTCCAACCGGTATGTTAGCTTGCTGCTGGGGTCTGTTCAATCCGGACTGAGTGAGACGGGCTGGACATGCCCTGGAGCCCTCCTGCAGTCCCTCCCCGGCCTGATCGAGCATCAGTGGGGTCCCTCAGCCTGGCCTGCAACCTCTTGCAATCCGGGACCCCTCAGGGGATGTTGGAGAGCCTGTTTCAGCCCGATCCCGCAGGCCGCTCCCCTTGGGAGGGAGCCAGACGCAGGGCTCATGGTTGGTGAGTGCTGCTGCGGCAGTGCGAGCCTCTCCTGATTGGGACTGATTGGGCAAGAGCCCGTGGCAGGCACAGTGAGGCCAGGATGAGCGGGAGCAACAGGGAGGAGCTGCAGGCGGTGTCGGACTGCGGGTTTTGGCCTGATCCCTGCAGCCACCCAGAGGGACCCCACCCGTGCACGAATTTGTGCATCGGGCCTCTAGTATAGTCATAATATTGTAATAACTGTGTATGGTGCCAGGTGAGTACTAGACTTATCAGAGCGATCACTCTATAAGTTATATACATGTCTAACCACTATGCAGTACACTTGAAACTAATGTAATATTGTATGTCAACTGGAATCGAAAAAATATTTTTTAAAGATTTTTTTCCCCTTCCAATCCTCACCCGAGGACATGCCTATTGATTCGGAAGAAAGGAGGGGTGGAGGGACATGAATGTGAGAAACAGCGATCAGTTGCCTCCCGTATGCTCCCCAACCAGGCACCAAACCCACAACCTAGGCATGTGCCCTGACCCAGAATTGAACCCACAACCCTTCAGTGCATGGGACGATGCCCCAACTAACTGAGCCACACCAGCCAGGAAGGGCTCAAGAAAAATTGTTTTTTAAAAGGCAAAAACCCCAAGAAAGGAGAAAACTCAGCACCAAGCAATTCAAGTCAGTTTCACAGAATGTCAGTGGAAGACATGTGCTTTTATTTAAATTGTTCTGTAGTGCTCTTTGGTTTTTCAAAATTAAATCCCAAACTTATAAAGAGTCAAGAGGCAGAACAGCCCATCCAGGAACAAGTACAAGCATTATGCATATTGATAAATTCAGTCAGCAGAGCTGAGGGCAAAGAATTTCGTCTGGGGCTTCTCAGGCTACTCAAAACGCGCGTTTGCTCTTGAATATGAAGCTCTGTCTCTTGACTGGAGAGGTAAGTGGGAAAGTTGGCCTTGGAGCGGTGACGTAGGAGGTAGGAACGGCCGGCTCTCCGATGAAAGGCATTGGCTTCTTCAAGGAAGCAGAGACCAAACCACAGAAAGGCTGACCTGAATCTGGGGGCATAATCTTATCAGCCAGCACAGCAGGCCAGGGAGAGGCAATAGGGAGAGGTGGAGACTGTGGCAAAGCAGAGAGGGGCAACCTCTATGCAGCTTCACCAGCAGGCAATGCAGGCTTAGCCGAGGTTTAGAGTGAAACTCCAAATCTGGATTGGCACGTGCAGTTCCCCAGTTTTAAATGTTGTCAACAGATTCCAGATGGCTCAAACGCAGGCTGGGGGCAAGCAAACCCATCTCACCAATGCAGCCTGCAGGCTTCCCGTCTGCAACCTTTGCCCTGAAGGAACTAGGTAGGCCCAGTTCTGTGAAACAGTCACAGGAGGTCATTCTCCATCTCCCTTGGGCACCCAGAATAGCCTTCCTGACCTGTAGCCATTTTGCAACCTATGCCCCCTGCTGACAAAATGTGCAAATGCACTCCCACACCCCACATATCTGTCCGTGCCCTGAGCTGAGAATCACTGCATCTTTTGGGTGTCCCCAAAGCCAAGATTTGTGAGCTTTGCTTTCTGAGGTCTGAAAAACATTTGTTAGTGTGTTTGCTTTTCAAACATGAAATGATCATTGGAAAATGTGCCTGCATCTCAGATGTCTTTTTCCTTGTGCCCGGTATGGAGAATGCACTGTCCCCTCCCCCGTGGGAGTCAGAGCTGGGATCCCAAGCAACTTGAGGTGTCCTCACCCATCCACCGGCACCCTGCAGCCCCCTTCATGGCTCCCTGTGCTCACTCCTGGGCTGGGCGGCTGAAAGGAGAGGCTTGTTTCCTCTCAGTCATGGAGGCCAGAAGTCTCAGGTCCAGGTTTCCGCCAGGCGGTCCCACGCCTCTCTCCCAGGGCTGGGGCTGCTGCCACCCTGGGTGTTCCTTGTTTTGTAGCACTTCCCTCCAATGTCTGCTCCACCTTCACATGGCATTCTCCTCTCGTTCAAATCTCTCCCTTTTAGAAGTAAGTGTCCCGGTCACACTGGGTTAGGGCCCACTGTGCGCTCGTGATCTGATCTTAACCCATCATGTCAGCAGCGACCCTGTTTTCCAAATGTGGGTCACACTCGCAAGTCTGGGGGTTAGAACTTCCACAAAGCGGGGGACACTGCTCACCCCATTACTTTCTCCCAGTTCAGTGTGACTCCTTTCTGAAGGAATTAGAAAGCCCAGGTTACAACATGAAGTGGGCAGCACCAGCTGTCAGATGGCATCCAGTGAGTTGAGGGGTGCCATCGGTTATCACGGTTCAGGACAGGTGGGCCTGAGCAGAGAGCGGTCTCGAGGTGCGTGGGGAGGCCACTGGCCTCGCAGGCTGTGCCGGTTTCCACGCTGAATTCCTCTCTCCAGAGAGGCTAGGTGGGAGAGGTGACAACGGTCCATACAACTGCTGCTTTAAACCGTTTAGCAACCTCTGAAAGGGGGCAGGTCATCTGTCTGGGAGTTTGGCTAGAATCAGACTGGGGATCAGAGGTCATAAACTACAAACCCACGATCCCCAGGCCCAGCAGGACGGGGTCAGATGCTGTCCTCGTCCAGCATCCTGGTGAGCCCCTCACAGATCCGGCGCAGGTGGGAGACGTAGGGCTCGGCCGGCCCGTACAGCATGGCCAGGAAGTCGCAGTTGGCAAAGTGGCCGAAGACGTGGTTGATGCGGCCGTGGGACTTGGCGGTCAGGTGCGGGCCCACGGCCTGGTGCAGCAGATCGCGGCACTCGAGGAGGGCGGTGGCCAGCACACGCCGGTCGAAGGTGAAGTCCACCTGGTGGAAGCTGACGGCTGTCATGGCCAGGCGGCGCGCCCTCTGGCGGAAGCGCTGCAGGAGCACCAGCTCCTCCCCGCCCAGCTGGCCGCTGCGGAGCAGGACGCCCAGCTTCACCGCCACCTTGATGAGGTTCTTGAGCACCTTCTGGGCCTCCTTGCGGCTGCGCGTGAACTCCTTGGTGGCGCGGTACAGCTCGTCCAGCACTTCGCTGCTCGTGTCGTCGATGAACGCGGCCACGGTCGCCTTGGACGCCACCTTGCTCAGGAGCTTCTTCTGGGCCTGCAGGGCCAGGCTCTTGGTGCTGAAGGTGTCCATTAGCCCTGCCGGGAAAGAGGCCCAGCATCAGTTCCCCCGGCCCCGGGCCTTGCCCCTTTCCTGGTGGCTCCTATACAGCCCACAATGCCCTGCCCCTCAGCACGGCCTCGCCCCCTTGTCGCCTCATCCCTCCGCTCAGCCTGGATACCACCTCCCCCAGAAAGCGATCCCCGAACAGTCAAACCCAGGGGAGGCACCTCCTCTGGGCCACACACGCCCCAGGCTCCCCCATCTCTGCTCTGCTCCCCCGGGCTTTGCTCCCCCTGGTCTGCCCCGCCCCAGGCCACAGTGGGGGCAAAGGGCCTGATTCCTTACCCGCTGTGTCCTTGGAGATTCCAGAAACATCTGCCGAGTGAGTAAGAGGAACCCAAGACCCACCCCCAGCCCCAGGCCCTGGTCAGAATCCACCCCCACCCTGGCCCCAGGCTGGCCAGACCAGGAATGTGCTGTGGGCTCCCACTCACACCCAAGGGCTCCTACAAAGCCCGTCTTTGTGGGAGCTCAGACCCAGGGAGAAGGCCAACCCCTGGCCGCCCTCGCAGAGGTTAGGGCGGGCACAGGGATTCCTGGAGCAGCCTTCCCTGCCCCCCACACCAGTCACCAGACCTCGGGGCTACACAGGCCGGGGCCAAAGCTAGGGTACCACTGACTCAGCACCATGTGGCAGGCCCTGGCCGGCAGATGTGCCCATTTTGTCATTCCACCGGGTAGTGGGCAGGGTGCCCATTCTGCAAAAGCAAGCACCAAGGCCGAGCCACTGCCCAAGGCCACACAGGAACACCGTGCCCCCGCCCCCCGCGCCGCTGCTCGTCAGCCCCTCCACCGTTCCCAGCTGACACCGCATGTCACCCCCAGTCCTGGGGGGGTCGGGAGCTGTCCCCCATGACAAAATCAGCCCTCAAGAGACATAACTGCCCTGTGCCTCGGTTTCCCCATTTATAAAGATAAGAACTAACTCTGCCCTGGAGCAGAAGCTTGTGACCAGCCCCAATGCCCACCCGCTGTGCCCGTCCCCTGGGCAAGAGGCTGGACCCCGAAGCCATCCAGCAACCTGAATGAGAAGGCCTCTTTGACAGCGGCGGCATCAGACTGGCCACTGGGCACAAGTACCTACGCCTCCCAGATGCCCTCCCACCAGTTTCTCTAGAACATTCTATCCCATTCCCTTTACTCGTTCTATACACTCCTGCTCATCCTTCAAGTCTCAGCATCACCGTCACCCACTCCTGGAAGCCTTCCCAGAGGTCCCAGGCTGGGCCAGGGGCCCCTTGGCTCCCACGACGCCCTGAGCATCCTCCACTGTGGCCCCGAGACCGTGGTTCCATGTCCGCCTCGCTGACCCAGTGGCACGTGCAGGGGTGGATCACAGCGCGTCTCCAGTGGCCAGCCCAGGGCCCGGTACATAGCAGGTGGCCGTGTTTGTGGAATGAATCAGGAAAGGATGACTGCAAACACTGGAATGAGAGAGCACTCCCAAGGCCTGGGTCTAATCTCCCCAGTTTACAGACGGACAAACTGAGGTTCAGAGAGGAACTTTCTCTGAGTCCAGGGATGAGGCCCAGGCTCTGGACCCCAAGGGCCCTGGAGCCCAGCTCCTTCTGCCTATTTTGGTTGCTGTGTGAGCCCAGGCAGGGCCTCTCTGGCCTTGACCTTCCCATCTGGAGGTCCTGAGGTGAGGCGTGCTGGTTCTAGAGGAGAGCTGGGCCTATTTGCAGTCTTTAGAAAGGACCTGGGCCCCCGCAGCACCCCTCCCCAAGCCAGAAAGAAAAGGGGTGGGAGGGAGGCAGCTGCAGCCTCCCTCCCCAGCCTCCACACTTCTAGCCCCTCCAGCCAGTCTCAGATCCGCCACACCTGGGCCAGCCCAGCTGCAGGCCCAGCCCTCCTCCCGGACTCATTGTTCTGCCAGAAACACTGCAAACAACGGGGGGGGGGGGGGGGGGGGGGGGGGTGGCGGGCAGCAGGTCATGGATCAAAATAAACCCTGGCCTTCCTTCCTGCCTGCTGTGCTCACAGGTCGGAGGGAGAACAAGCCAGGAGGTGGCCAGGCTGCACCACACCAGCCCTTCTGAGTCAGGGTCTTTCCAGGAACGGCCCCGAGGTTCGGGGGCCACCAAATGCCAGAACCCCACTGTCATTACAAGCCAGAAAAGCCCACTAACGTCTTAGAGGCTGTGCCAGAACATTCATTCAGCTGCTCAATGAGCATTTATGGAGCACCAACTGTGTACCAGGCACTGGGAAGACACCGATGACAAAAAGAGATCTGGTCCCTGCTCTGCTGGGGATCCCGACACTCTAGACCCCAGGCCAATTCCTTCTTACAAAATCCTTTGGGCGCTCCCGTTCTCCCCTGAAACGGACTCCGCAGCACTATCAGCTACCTCTGCCCACCCGTTTAAAAGTAAAATGAGCAGATGGTGAAACAGGCCACCATCTGCAGGACCGAGGGCATGGCGTCTGGGGCGCTTCCTGTTCTGTTCAATCTGGGGCCGTACGCATATAGAACGTCTCTGAGTCAGATGGCTGCACTAAAAACCAGCCAGCGAAGTGTACACTTTAAAAGATGAACTTTGCCGAAACCGGTTTGGCTCAGTGGATAGAGCGTCGGCCTGCGGACTGAGGGGTCCCGGGTTCGATTCTGGTCAAGGGCATGTACCTGGGTTGCGGGCACATCCCCAGTGGGAGATGTGCAGGAGGCAGCTGATCGATGGTTCTCTCCCATCGATGTTTCTAACTCTCTATCTCTCCCTTCCTCTCTGTAAAAAATCAATAAAATATATTTAAAAAATAAAAAAAATAAAAGATGAACTTTATGGTCTGTGAATTATATTTAAATAAAGAATATCTAACATTTCTCCAAAGAAGATACACAACTGGCCAATAAGCAGCTGAAAAGGTGGTCCACATCCTTGGCCACTATGATCTATCACTTCACGCCCACCAGGACGGCTCTTAGAAAAAAGACAACATCACCCTGGCCGGTGGCTCAGTGCTTAGATCACTGGCCCAAGCACCAGAGGGTCACAGGTTCAATTTCCAGTCAAGGGATGTGTCCAGGTTGCAGGTTCGATACCCAGCCCCCCCGCCCCCATCAGGGCATGTGCAGGAGGCAACCAATCGGTGTATCTCTCTCACGTCTCTCACACACCACTCTTTCTCTTTCACTCTCACACTCTCTCCTTCCTTCCTTCTTTCCTTCCTCCTCACTTCCTCCTACCTCCCTACCTGCCTTCTACTCTCTCTAAAAATCAATGGAAAAGCATGGCTCAGTGGTTGAACGATGACCTATGAACTAGGAGGTCGTGGTTCAATTCCCGGCCATGGCACATGTCCTGGTTGTGAGCTCTGTCCCCAGTAGGGGACGTGCAGGAGGCAGCCGATCAATGATTCTCTCTCATTATTGATGTTTCTCTCTCTCTCTCTCCCTCTTTCCCTTCTTCTCTGAAATCAATAAAAATATATATTTTTAAAAATCAAAGGAAAAATATCCTTGGGTGAGGATTAACAATGAAAGGCAGTATGAGGTGCTGGTGAGGCTGTGGAGAAACGAACCCTCACACGCACGGAAGGTATGAAAAATGGAAAACGGCGCAGCTGCTGGGAAAACAGTTCTGGCAGTTCCTCAAGCACAGTTACTGCATGACCCAGCAACTCCACTCACAACGTCCGCTCCCCCAAACGAAAACACACGTCCACACCAAAACTCACACACACATGTTCAGAGCAGCACAAGTCATGTGGCCCAAAAGCAAACCCCCAGTGACCATCAGCAAATGAGTACACAAAATGTGAGCCGCACACGGGAATACCACTCGGCCGTGAAAAGGAGCGGAGCACTGAAGCTACCACGGGTGGGCCTTGAACACATGGCGCTCAGCGAGAGAGGCCAGACCCAAAAGGCCTCCCAGTGTGTGATCCATTTCTGTGACATGCCCAGGACAGGCACACCCGCAGGGACAGGAAGCGGGTGCCAGGGGCTGGAGGCGGGGGTGAGGACTGGCTGCTGATGGAGACAGGGCTTCTTTCAGGGGTGGTGGAATGTTCTGGAATTTGAATACTTTAAAATGGTGAGTTTATATCTCATCAAGTGGAGCACCTTCTATTAAGTGTATATACCTATATCTTTAAGCCCCTCACTATTTTTATTTATATATATATATATATTATATATATTTTATTGATTTTTTACAGAGAGGAAGGGAGAGAGATAGAGAGTTAGAAACATCGATCAGCTGCCTCCTGCACACCCCCTACTGGGGTTGTGCCCGCAACCAAGGTACATGCCCTTGACCGGAATCAAACCTGGGACCCCTCAGTCCGCAGGCCGACACTCTATCCACTGAGCCAAACCAGTTAGGGCCTATTTATATTTTATAGCTCGTTTTTTACAATGCTAAATGAATTTAAAAGTAGGATCTGGCCCAAACTGTAATACAAACAGAAAGTAAGATAATGCCACAAGAGTTGTAAAACACTTTCACACTGACAGGCACTCAGTAGGTCCTCGGGACATGTCTGTTTGTTTTTTAATTGATTTTAGAGAAAGAGAAAAAGGAAGAGAGAAATCTGTTGTTCTACTTATTTATGCATTATTCTTTTTAATATATATTTCATTGATTTTTCACAGAGAGGAAAGGAGAGAGAGAGCTAGAAACATCGATGAGAGAGAAACATCAATCACCTGCCTCCTGCACATCTCCCACTGGGGATGTGCCCGCAACCAAGGTACATGCCCTTGACTGGAATCAAATCCGGGACCCTCCAGTCCGCAGGCCAACGCTCAATCCACTGAGCCAAACCGGTCAGGGCTATTTATGCATTATTGATTGATTCCTGTATGTGCCCTGCTGGGGATCGAACCCGAAACCTTGGCATATTGGGATGACTTTCTAATCAACTGAGTTACCTGGCCAGGGTGAGACATGTTTGATTAAAAAGAATTTCCCTCCTTAAAAGCTCAAGCTCACTGCACTCAAGGATGGAGCAAATCTATCAGAGGTTTGCCCATATGGTGAACATCCTATATAATAAAAGGTGAATATGCAAATAGACCCAACGGCGGAACAACCGGTTGCTACGATGCACACTGACCACCAGGGGACAGATGCTCAACACAGGAGCTGGCCCCTGGTGGTCAGTGCGCTCCCACAGGGGGAGCGCCACCCAGGCAGAAGCCCTGAGCTGGACTCACGGCTGGCGAGTGCAGCGGTGGTGGCGGGAACCTCTCCTGCCTCCGCGGCAGTGCTAAAGATGTCCACCTGAGGTGTCCCGGACTGCAAGAGGGCACAGGCCGGGCTGAGGGACCCCGCCCTCCTCTAGTGCACGAATGTCGAGCACCGGGCCTCTAGTCCTATATAATAAAAGCCTAATATGCTAAGTGTCCGACTGTTTGTTCAACTGGTTGCTATGATGCTCACTGACCACCAGGGAGCAGACACTCCGACCAGTAGGTTAGCTTGGTGTTGGGGTCTGGTCAATTGGGACTGGGTGAGACAGACTGGACATGCCCTGGAGCCCTCCTGCGGTCCCTCCCCAGCCCCGATCGTGCACCAGTGGGGTCCCTAGGCCTGGCCTGCACCCTCTTGCAATCCAGGACCCCTCGGGGGATGTTGGAGAGTCACAGGCCAGGCCGAGGGACCCCACCAATGCACAAATCCATGCACCAGGCCTCTAGTATAGTTATAAATGCCTCCCAAAAGAGTTCCATCTCCCTTCAATTTACCCAGGAATATTCACTGAATATTAAAATGGTGCAAAATAACCACCCCCACGCATCAGCTTGTTTTCGGCAGGACATTAGGAAGTGGAGGCCGAGGCTGCCCTGAGCGTGGCTGGACACCTAGTATCCCTGGTCCCCGCCCCCAAACACTAGAACATCCTGCCATTATCAGAAGCAAAAAAAAAAAAAAAAAAAGAGTTTTCCAAATTTCCAGAATGGCCCCCTAAGAGAGGTCGCCCACACTGGGAGGAGGGCCAGAAATCAATGCACATGGAAATAAACAGGATAATTTCAGGGCCGTGGGGGCAGCGGGGGAAGTGACAGGAACAGGCAGGTGACATGGGCTGGGGTTGTCGGGAAGGCCTTTCTGAGGTGGCGCCCCTGGAGCTGGGACTGAAGGGACAAGGTCTGGGGGACGGTTGAGCCAGGCAGAGCGAGCGGCCTGTACACCGGTCCTGGGGCGGGACCTGTCCGGCTGTTAGAGGAACACCAGGCCACAGGCCCATTCACAACCCCTCACAGGCCACAGTGGCTCCACAAGCCCCTGCCCCTAGGGGCAGCTTTCCCTCCAGACGCCCAGCGGCTCTGTTACTCCTGCCCTGCCCCCCACATGCTTCCCCCAAACACTGGAGCCTGGTCCAGGCTTCGGACTTTTGCTCTCTGCCAACCCCGTTTCAGGTTTGGACCCCGACCTTTGTCCCCGTTCCCATGTTGGACACTCCAACTCCCACTATTCCTGGGAGTCACCCCCCACCGCCCTCTTCTTCTACCCCAGGCAACCACAGGCCCACTTCCTGTCTCTGGATCTGCTGTCCTGGACATTCCACATAAACGGATCGCACGCTGTGTGGCCCTCTGGGTCTGGCTGCTCTCACTGAGCATCATGCGTGCAAGGTCCATGCACACTGCAGTGAGTGTCGAGTGCTTCACTCCTTCTCGTGGCTACCTAACGTCCCATACCTTATTTCTAATACAACGTCATTAACCCCAAGTTCAGAGTCTGTCATTTTTAGTAAATGGCAAAATTCCTGGAAATACAGCAAGGGGCTCTCGTCACGGGCAGCCTGCCCCGCCCCATGAATTCTTCATGCCCCACACAAAGGGTGTCAATAATTGATGCACACCAGCCACTCCTTCTCTCCTCTCTGTCCCGGCTGCAACGGCCAAGGATGGCCTCAGGGCCCCTCCCCCCCCCCCGCCCACTGTGGCCACAGACCTTGTTCCCACACAACATCAGGCTCCCGCTTCAGGAGCCCTTTATCAACCATCGCTCACACTGCTTGGTCAGTGCTCACTTTAAATATGGCCAAAGGGAAAGGGGAGTCTGCCCGTCTGAGGTTGGGGAGACACCGGTGGTTATCAAACTGGGTTTCCTAGAGCCCTTGGGGGCCACCCCAAGGACAAGCAGGGTCTGGCCACCTGCCGGGCTGCAGTGAAAGCCAGGACACTTTCAACTGTGGTCAGATTTCTACCGAAGGAAGGGTCTGGAGGCCAAACAGGAAAGTTGGAAGACCACTGCCAAACCCATGCAAGGAGCACAGGACCGGCCGGGGCTAAGTGGATGCTTCAGGGTCACAGGGAAGGAAAGTGGGTGCAGCTCCTAAATGAGTTCTGGCTTCACCCCATTCTCACCCACCCCAGGCCTCATCCCTGGTCCCCTGGCCCCATGCTGCCCTCCCTGAAGCAGCCATCAGAGGGCGCCAGTAAACACCTAAGTGGGGCCCTAGCCCCCGCCGCCGCCTCCTCCTCCTCCTCCTCCTCCTCCTCCTCCTCCTCCTCCTCTTCTTCCTCCTCCTCCTCCTCCTCCTCCTCCTCCCCAGCTCACTCTGCCCCAACAGGCTTCCTCCCTGTTACTCCACACACCAGGCAAGGTCCTGCCCTAGGGCCATTGCTGGGTCTGTGCCCTCTGCCTGGAACGCCCTTCCCCCCAGGTCTCCAGTAGCTGTTTCTTCCTTGTCATTCAGGGCTTAGATCAAATGCCGCCTCCTCAGGAGGCCCCCTCCGAACCCCCATTTAAACCAACTTCCCCATCCATCTGACTCCCCATTATCTTCATGCAGTTACAACTAAGTGTAACGCTTTTTCTGGCTGAAAGTACATGTCTTCCAACCCTGAAGCTTGGCTCACAGTAGGTGCTCAGAATCTGTTTGTTGAATGAATACATGACCTCTCAGAGGGTCATAGAGATCTCATTCCTGGGCCCCGCTGTTCAGCCTGGAAAACTGAGACCCAGAGACAGAATTATCCCAAGGTTCCGTGGTAGCACAGCAGCAGCCTCTCTGGAGGGGGGCTCCCCCAGGTGGATGCTCCCAACCACCACCACCGCACTGGAGGACAAGGCCTTCCACGATCTCAAGGACTCAGCCTGTGGTTCCCCCCATGGAAGCTCAGGAGGGCGGGATTCCAGGGGAGGTCGTCTCAGGGAGGGGTGTAGGGGCATCCCAAAGAAGGTGTGTATGCTGTGGCGCTGGGCCTCGTCCTACCAGCGCTCGGTGGATCACACCTGGGGCTGAACCCAGACCAGCATGAGTTATTGGTCAGCATCTGCCTCTAAGTGTGGCTGTTTCCATGCCAACAGCTGGTTTTTCCTGGGCACTGTCTTGTGGCCACATCTGACAGACAGAGACGCTGAGGCCTCCTTCATCCACCTCCTTAGACCACCAAGCAGCCAAAAGGCCCCTCACCTGCCGGGGCCTCAGAGGAGGAAATGGAGGCTCCGGGGCCCCGACACACCCAGGGCTACATGGCAGGAGGCAGCAGGAGGCGACACCATGGGGCCTCAAATCTGCACCTGCCTAATGTCTTCTCTTAGGGACCCCCTGCCTGCTCCCCATCAGAATGGGATTCAAGACCCCCACAGGCTGGGCACTCACCCACCACCGACCGCCGTTGTCCCCGGGCACGGAGCCTGCCAAGTGCCAGAAGCACAGCCCAGGTGTCTGTGTGGCCCGGGCCGCAGCTCTTTGTTATGGTTTCCATAGGTACCGAGTCCCTGGGCCGGCCCTCCTCCACCCCGCCCAGGTGCCCAGCCCTTGGCCCAGCCCATCTAGGCAACTTGTTATGTTTTAAAATTGACATTGTGGGCCTGGCATGGTGGCGGGGGAAACAGCGTGTACACAGGCCCTGAGGCAAGACGATGCCTGGGTGTGAATGCGGAGGCTGTGTGCCTGGACAGCTAGGGAGAGGGAAAGTGGGAGGATGTGAGGGCCAGGAGAAAGGCCTCTCTATTCCATTTTGGAGGGGGAAACTGAGGCCCAGAGAAGGGAAGGGAAGTGCCTGAGGACATGGAGACTCACATTCCTGCATTTAATCCTGGAGGCAGCACGCAGCGCCTGCCATTACACAGACAGGAAGCTGAGCCTGGGAGCACCAAGTCATCTGTGAGTGGCGGAGTGGGAAGCAGGTTTGTCAGATCCCAAGATCCGAACTCCCCAACCACTTGCACAACTGCTCTCGCCCATCTGCAGCCCTTCAGGGCCTTCACCGCCTCCAGCTGGGCTCAGACTGCTCGGGAGGTAACCCGGGAGACCTGTGTACACCCGGGGCTGCCCTGCTCCCGGAGGGGCCCCAGGAGAGAGGAGGCCGTGAAGCCGGCAGATCTGGGTCAGCTCACCTGCCAATTACCTCAGCGGGTGACCGTCCCAGTTCACAGCTGGCAAAACTGAGGCCAAGGCTTCAGGCCACCAGGGAGCTCCTAGGGGCGGGTGTGGGCCTGGGCCTGGCTCTCCAGCAGCCTGGGATCTGGCCCCCGCACCTGGCGCCAGGTGGAAGGAGTAGAGTCCATCAGAGTCCCCTGGCGGGTGGGGGGGCTCTCTATGCCCGTGGGGGCAGTTCAGACCCACTGTGCCTTCCCCTAGCCCTGCAGCAGAAGAGGGTCCGAGACCACGGGAGAGGGAGAGGGAGACCCAGGCAGGAGGAGTACAGGCGGATGGGGCAGCGGGCTTTGCAGGGGCACGACGTGGCGGGAGAGACGGAGGGCGGCCAGGCAGCCCCGGGAATGCGCCCGGCATCGCGCTCTCACCTGCTCTTCGGGGCCCGTCGTGGATCCGACAGCCGGGATCCGGTCCCGCCGCCTCCGAGGGCCGATGCGCCCGCCGCGGAACTCGCGCTGGTTCACCCAGCGGGTGGGGCGGGAAGCTCTAGCCCTCGGGTCGCCGGGCCCCTCGCCGGGCCCCGCCCCCGCCCTGCTCCCGCCCTCTCGGAGGGGGATGGGCCAAGGGCAAGGGCTCAGCCAATAGCAGTGCGGGCGGCGTACGAAAAAGCCAATGGAAGCAGGTCAGCGCCGCGGGGGCGGGGCTAGGGGCCGGGCCAGGCGGTCGGGGGATTCCTCCGGAATCGCGAAACCGGCCGGATGCTGGGGGCGCCCCGGACCGGGGCCGTCGGAAGAAAAGGGAGGAAGGGGACAGAGTCAAAAACAAAGAGACCCGGGGGAGAGGAAGGCTCAGAGCCAAAGAGAAAAACATCAACCGTGCAGTTCTGGACAGGACCCCTCCTCCCTCCGGGACTCAGTTTACCCACCTGGGTAACAGGAATTTGGGTAAAGGCTTGTTTCTTAAAGTACAACCAGGGAACCCTTTACATCAGAATCACCTGGGAGCCCCTTAAAAATGCAGATTCCAGTACCCCGAGACGGGCTGACTCTGACCCAGGACTGAAGATCGATCGTCCCGGGTTGCTCATAAACTCTCCGGTGAGGTTTGGGCAGTGGCTGGGTGGACAGGCCCTGGAGATCCCACCAGGGGACCCCCAGAGCCAGCCTCAACTTCCCTGGGAAGGAGCCTCCTGGCCGCCAGCAGGTGGGGCGGCAGGGCCAGCTGGGCATCCCCTCCACCCGCCCCCCACCCGCCGCGAGGATGCAGCTGTGAGTCCTGGGAACTGGGCCCTGGAGCGGCTCCCAGCTCCCTTGCTCCTGTTTCCTCTCTGCAGCCCCAACCCAGGGCCCAGTTGCAGCTGGAGCCAGGGGCGGCCTGGCAGGCCCCATAACAAATGTTTGTTGAGTGCCTAGTCCTGTCCTGCACGGTGGGGGGTGGGGGACAGGGAACTATGGCACAAATAAATGAAATGTTTCTTTATTCCGTTTTGGAGGGGGAAACTGAGGCCCAGAGAGGGGAATGAACGGCCCGAGGACACGCAGGCACCAGTGGCAGGGATGCGATTTCAAACCTAGGACTGCTTGTCCTACCTCTCCTCACCCCCGGCTAGGTCCCCCTCTCTCTCTAAGCCAGGCTGTCTCATCCTAGGCACTCCTGACATTTGGGGCGGTAATTCCTGGGGGCCGGGGGGCGAGGGGGGGGGCACCATGTGCACTGTGGAATGCTGAGCAGCATCGCTGGCTTCCACCACTCAGTGCCAAGGTAGCCCCTTCCCCCCAAGTTGTGGCAAACAAAAATGTCTCCAGTCATTGCCAAGCGTTCCCTGGGGGTCAGATTGGCCCCTGGTTAAGACCTAAATCCATCTCTTCATGTCCCTGAGCCCCAAATTACAAAATGGATCAGGGTAGCTAATGGGGGTCACAGAGGCAGAGGGAGCCATGTTAGCACCTCATCAACCCACAGCAGGTTGTTTCGATGGGTGCTGCTGGGCATGAGCAGGTGTGGTGTGTGGCTGAGGTGGGTTCAGTCCCAGCTTTGTCAATATCTGCCTCCAAGTGTTCATCTCTTCGAGCCTCCATTTTCCATGTCTGTGACATGAGGATAATAAAGCCTACAGGGCCACAAATAAGATGATAAATAAAAAATGCAGGTTCTGCCCTGGCTGGTTTGGCTCAGTGGATAGAGCCACGGCCTGCAGAATGAAGGGTCCTGAGTTCAATTTTGATCAAGAGTACATGCCTGGGTTTCCAGCTCGATCCCCAGTAGGGGGCGTGCAGGAGGCAGCCAATCAGTGGTTCTCTCTCATCATTGATGTTTCTATCTCCACCTCTCCCTTCCTCTCTGAAATCAATAAAAAAAAATTTTTTAAATGCAGGTTCTGCCCAGCTAGTGTGGCTCAGTGGTTGAGAGTTGACCTATCAACCAGGAGGTCATGATTCGATTCCCAGTCAGGGCACATGCCCAGGTTGCAGATTTGATTCCTGGGTGGAGTGGGTATGGGAGGTCACTGATAGCTGTTTCTCTCTTGCATCAATGTTTCTCTCTCTCTCTCTCTCTCTCTCTCTCTCTCTCTCTTCCTCCCTCTCTCTCTAAAATCAATAAACATATCCTCTGGTGAGGATTTTTTTTTTTTTTAGTGCTCACAAGAATGTGAAGAAATTAGAACTTTGAACATTGATAGTGGTGGGGGGATATAAAATGGTGCAGCCGTTGTGGAAAAGTTTGGTGGTTCCTTATAAAGTTAGTCATAGACTTAGCATATGACCAAGCAATTCCACTCACAGGTATCTACCCAATGAAGTTGAAAGCAGGGACGCAAATAGATAGTTTCCTAGCAGCATTAGTCACAATAGTCAAAAGGTGGAAACCACCTGTGTCCGTCCACAGACGATGAAGCACAATGTGGCTCCTCTATGCAATGGCATATTATTCAGCCCGAAGAAGAGAGAAAATTCTGACTCCTGCTATAAGTTGGATGAACCTTGGGGACATGATACTGAGTGAAATAAGTCAGACACAAAAGGATAAATACTGTGTGATTCTACTCATCGGAGGTCCCTAGAGGAAGCAAATGCATAGAGACAGAAAGTAGGTGGTGGGAGCCAGGGGCTGGGGAAGGTGTGTGTTTAATGGGGACGGAGTTTCAGTTTGAGAAGATGAGAAAGTTCTGGAGACGGATGGTGGTGATAATTAAACAACAATGTGAATGTATTTCATACCACTGAACTGCACACTTAAAATGGTTAAAAGTGATAAACGTTGTGTTGTATATTTACCATAATTTTAGAAATGAATAATGTAATATACCAAAACACTGAATTGTATACTTTAGAAGAGTGAATTGCATGGTATATAAATTATGTCTCAATAAAACTTTTGTTTTTTAAGTAAGGGCCCAGCGCCACATCTGGTAATAATAGCAACAATAGTATAACTAATATTTATTGAGCACCTATTTTGTGCCAGTCACTATTAGCACTTTACATAAATTAAACTCATTGAATCCTCACAGCAACCCTGCAAGGGGCTACAAGTGTTCCATTTCACAGATGATGACATTGAGGCTCAGAAGAAGCAGGTCATGACAGAGGTGGGATTAGAACCTGGGACAGTCTGAGTTAGGTGTAATGTGTACAGCTCTTCTGAGTGGCCTGGACATCCCTGGGGTTGCCCCCAGAAGGCCAGGGAACTGGGGTGGGGGTGGGGCGGGGTCTCCTGAGCCTAGTGAAGAACAGACCGGGGCTCTACCTGGGGTGAGGCTCAGCTCGGATCTTGGGGTCACGGCTGTGCCGCTTCCCGCCGTGTGCAGCAGGGGGCGTGCGTTGCCCACAGCTGGCCCAGTAGCGACTTCTCTCACAGGAGTAGGTGCCTAAAGTGGTCTGGATCTGCATGCCGGCAAGGGTCCCAAGTCCAAGTTACCCCAGACCTAAACCCATCCAGTGTCGCCGGCACCCCAGAATCAGGCCTTGCACCCTGCCGGACTGTGTGACCCCGAGAAAGAGGGCCTCTGCTCTGTGCCTCTGCCTCGTCCCTGAGCAATGGGACCCCCGTGTAGAGAGGAGGATTCTCTCTGGGGTCCTCCGGGAGGCCCTCGCCTGGCGGCTTCCCCCCTGCCCAGGAGCTGTGGGGGGCCAGTGGTGGCAGTGGCCATAACAACCCCCTCCTATGCTCCAAGCCCAGTGGTAACTCCCCCATGTCCTTAATCCATCTGTCCCCAGCCCATCTTATCTACGGGGCAAGACGCCTCCCAAGGCCACGTAAGAAAGAGAGTGGGCCCAGCCTGCTTGGCTCAGAGGTTCAGTGTCAGCCTATGAACCAGGAGGTCATGGTTCGATTCCCTGTCAGGGCATGTGCCTGGGTTGTGGGCTTGATCCCCAGGAGTGTTCAGAGGGCAGCTGATCAATGATTCTCTCTCATCATTAATGTTTCTATCTCTCCCTTCCTCTCTAAAATCAATAAAAATGTATTTACAAAAAAGAAAAGAAAAGAAAGCAAGAGTGGGTGGGCGGACCAAAGGGGGACAGGATGAGGGGGGTGGAAGCTTGCTGGAGCCCCCACAGGCCAGAAGGTCTCTCAGAACTTCCCCAAGAGCGCCTGGGCGGGGGGAGGCTGTCAGCATCTCTGCGGCCACTGGCTCAACCTGAGGTCAGGGTCACAGGCCAGGTGACCCCTCTCCTCCCCTCTGCTAACAGGGAGGCAGAAGACAAGTGGGTGGGAAGGTCCTACACAGCCTCCGTCCTTTGCCTCCGTTGCCCCATTCCCCGCACCTTCCTCCCCGCTGAACACTGAACGCTGAGCATAGGAGCAAGTGGGGCCGCAGCGGGAGGATGCATTTACAAGTGTCAGCGGAGCAGCCACCTGCTGGCTGCCTGCGTGTGGGAGGCCGGTGTCTGGGGAGATAAACTCCCGTCGGGCCTGTGTGCACGTGCGTATGTGGGTGTGTGTGGTGGGGAGGGGCGGCCGATCTGCTGCTGCTGCTGAGGGTGGTGAGCCCCACAGCATTCCTGGCGGGAGAAAACTTCATTGTGTGGAGCCTCAGTTCCTTTATCTGGAAAATGGGTGCAGTCACAGCACCCGCTTCAGAGGCTTGTAAAACTCGGCGGACACAGCAGGCTCAGCAGAGGCCTGACACACACACAGGCCGCCAAGTCCGGGCTGTGACGAGGGACACACAGGCAGCTGTGGGAGCCCAGGCTAGTCCCTTGATCACGCCTGGGGCCAGGGAAGCTTCCAGGGGGCGGTGACAACTGAGCTAAAACTTTAAGCGAGAGCAGGAGCCAGCCATGGGGAGAAGCAGGCAGGAGGCGTTTTCTGTTCTTGGCTTGCTGACCTCGGTCAGAGTGCAGGGCCACCCTGAGCCGGTTTCCCCATCTTCAAATCCGACTCCTGATACCCACCTTGCAGGGCAGCCGCCGAGGGCTGGGCGGAGGCAGGGGGTGCTGAACGGAGAGTGAGTGCCCATGAGGACTGGTTATTAGCATGGGGGGTTTTGTTTGCTGCGCCCGGGAGCCCCAGGCATGGGAAGGAGGCGTAGGATCCTGTGAAAGGGCTGAAGTGTTGAATGTTCTCCTGGTGAGCGGTTCCCTCCACCTGGGAGCCCGCCCCGCACGCCCAGACGCAGCAGGTGAGGTGGCTCCATGAGGGAGCAAGTCCAGCTCCTGAATCAGCTTCTGGTTTGGGCCCAGGTGATTGTGTCTGTCAGCCTCAGCTTCTTCTCTCCATCCACCGTGGCTGATTGTCCCCACCAGGCTGAATTGCAGGGCATTGTGGGTCTGGGAGGGTCAACCCCTGTGGACTGGTACTATCACCTGTCCAAAGTCGCCAGGTGTCCACGGGAACCCAGGGGAGGAATTCGGGCTCTGGCCTGTCCCACCCACGAACTCATGCATCCCATATGTGTTTAGTGAGCACTTACTTTATACCAGGTACTGTTCCAGGCACGTCGGGGAACACAGCAGACCAAATGCACTGCCTTCATGGAGCTGACTTTCCGGTGAAGCACGAAGCAGGAATTATGCAAATTATTTAAAAATTACAATCGTGCTAGCCTAACGGGCAGTGGGGCACTCAGAGCAAAGTGGGATCCTGGGTTGGACCCTGGAACAGGAAGGAAAAAAAAAAGGTCATTAGTGGAAAAACAAGAGAAATCCACGCCCAGAGTTGGGAATCAAACCCAGACCTGCCATCCTCTCTGCCCAGCTCAGCGCTTCCCTTCACCCTGGGAGTACTTCTGTCCTCTTCTCGGACTGTCCTTCCCTCCCACAGCTCCGTCTGGTCAGCCTCTCTGGGGTCCCTGACTATTTCCCTGAGACCTTCCCTCCACCAGGTTCCTACAACCAGAGGGTCAAGGCAATCCAGGAGGGCTTCCTGCAGGAGAGGGCTCCTGGGCAGCAGAGTGTTCTGAAGATTAGGCCCAACAGCCTGTGATGTCCTGGTTGGTTTGCTCATCCTCACTTGTCCGGGGACACAGGGCTTCGGTGGGAAATCTGTTTCCTCTGCAGTCCTCACACCGGCCTATCTGTCCTGATGACTTCATCTGGGCCCGAGCAGGGGGTGCTGCTGACCTCATCCTCCCACCTCGGGGAGGTGTGTTAGCCAAACCCTGACATGATAAGATGGTAACTCAGCAGCCCCACACCCGGCCAGAATCTGGGGCAACGAGCGTCCTCTACACATTATCTCAGAGCCCCTGTCGCGGCATTGTTACAGGCTCCCTTAAGCAGATAAAGAAACATACCCCAGAGAAGGAATTCGCTTGCCTGGGGAGACACAGCTGCTCACCACTGAGCCACTCAGCTACTGCACTCTCCCTTCGATTCATTCTCCCTGCAGCCGCCAGGGGGTGCCTGTGAGCAGGAGAGTCAGGTCAGGTCCCCTCCTCTACCCGCAGCCCTTCACGGCTCCCACCGCCCTAGTAGTAAAAGCCCAAATCCTCCCCACAAGGTCCTACACAGCCTGCCTGTGTCCCCTCTCTGCCCTCACCGCCTCCCTCTCTCCCCTCACTCACTGTTCCAGACCTATGGGCATCCTTGCTGTTCCTTCAATACTCTAAGCAGGTCCTGCCCCTGGGCCTTTGCACGGGCTGTTCCCTCTGCCCGGGAAGCTGTTTCTGAAGCTCTTTATAGAGAATCTCCTTCACATCAGCGGAGGGTGTGGAGGGAGGAGACTCCTGCTGACAGATGGCTGAGGGGTGGAGATGGTGGGACGCCTTCTGCCCTCTTCAACCACCACCCGCGTAGGAGCGCTCCCCTTCCCCTGGGCCTCTGTTCCCCATCTGTAAACGGACAGGTAACATTTCCAAATCTATGCCAAATGGTTTCTTTCCATTTTCCTCATATCCATACTTGTTTACACCTGCTCACATTTGGAACATCAATAAATAAATGTAGCCCAGCCAGTGTGGCTCAGTGGTTGAGTGTTGACCTATAAACCACAGGAGGTGGTTGTGGTTCCATTCCAGGTCAGGGCACATGCCCGGTTGTGGGCTCGAGCCCCGGTCTGGGGAGTGCAGGAGGCACCGATCAGTGATTCCTTCTCATCATTGATGTTTCTCTCTCTCTCCCTCTCCCTTCCTCTCTGAAATCAATTTTTAAAAAATTAAAAATAAATCAATGTATTTGTTTTTTAAAGTCTCTTTTTTTATCACAAAGGTGAAAATATCAGCATCTCATGCCATAGGTGGCGGTAACTGGAAATGCAATTTAATCTGAGCCTCACTGGCTACTGCTGCCTTCAGAAGCGCTGACCCTGTGTCGTGGGGTTAGCAGCTGGAGAAGTGCTGCAGACCCCCTCCCCCAGGACCCAGCTGAGACTGGGAAAGATGGAAATGACATTTAACAGGGGTCTCTTTGCGCCAGGAGTTTGATATTATTTCCTGCCATGCCGATCACCCAACTCAAAGCACACAGTACCTTGGGCGACGCTGGAACAGATTCTAGGACCGGGTACTGAGACTTCACCCCCCAGGCAGACCCTCCCTGACAGTCAGCTTCAGGTGTTGTCTGTTTCATCCATGTGTTTCCTGTCTGTCTCTCTCACTATGTTCCATGAAAGCCAGAATATGGTCTACCTCGTTCCCTGCTGTGTCTCCAGCACCTAGGGTAGTTTGGCATACAATAGGCGCTCAATAAGTGTTTATAGAATGAATGAATGTATCCATGTCCGCATCTCCTGTGGTTGGCAGAATAATGATCGCCCCCACCCCAAAATGTCACACCCTAATCTCCAGACCCTGTGCACCTCTTAGGGGAGGCCTCAGGGGAGGATCGCAATAGAAGATGCGCCAGCTTTCCTCCTGCCATTAACGTGTCACCTTACGTGGCAGAAGTGACTTTGCAGGTGCGATTAAGTTAAGGATGTGGAGATAGGGAAGGGGTCCTGGATTATCTGGGCGAGCTCAGTGTCAGCACAGGGTTGTCATGAGAGGGAGGCATGAGTACCCGCGTCTGAAACGTGACCACAGAAGCCCAGAACCGCAGCGATACCGTTTGAGAAAGACGTGACCAACCTTTGCTGACTTTGGAATGGAGAAAGAGGCCGGAGGCCCAGCAATGCAGGAAGCCTGTGGGAGCTGGAAAAGGCAAGATCGAGGGTTCTCCCCTAGCGCCCCCAGAAGGACTGCAATCCTGCTGACACCTCGATTTTAGCTCAGGGGAGAGCAGGATGGAACCCAAGGGGGAGAGTGAAGGTGTCAGGACCCTGGAGAGCTCTACCCAGCCCTGAGGCTGCTCAACCAGCATGGACTGAATGCCTACTGTGTGCCAGGCCCTGTTCTGGCTTCTGGGGAGGTAGCAGTAGAGAAAGTTGACAAAAACCCTTGCCCTCGTGGAGCTGATATTACAGTGGAAAAGCTGCACAATAAGCAATCGAATAAAATGCAGAATACAGTGGCAGGTGTATTCTCTCATCGACAAAGAAGCAGGTTACCAGAGGAACAGAGTTCATTTATAAAGGCACCTCTGCGGAGGTGACATTTGAGCCGAGACCTAAAGGAGGTGAGGAGGGAGCGTGCGGATTTCTGCAGGAAGAGTGTTCCAGGCAGAGGGAACAGCGTGTGCAAAGGCTCTGAGGCATTCGCACATGCTGTTGAGCTGTTGTTTTGGGGACAGACGGAGGATGATGGAGGAGGATTGATGCTTCTGAGTGCACAAACCCAGTGCCCCAGCGATTCCGTTTTTAGCCATACTCCTTAGAGGAAATACTTTGCCAAGTGCATAAAGAGACGTGTAAAACTGTCCACAGCAGCAGCACAACATCAGAAACCAAGAATTAGCGTAAAAATGCATCAACAAGCCCAGCCAGTGTGCCTCGGTGGTTGAGTGTCAACCTATGAACCAGGAGGTTGCGGGTCAATTCCCAGTTAAGGCACATGCCCGGGGTTGTGGACTTGATCCCCAGTGGGGGGGGGGGGGGAGTGTGCAGGAGGCAGTGGATCAATAGTTCCCTCTCATCATTGATGTTTCTCTCCCTCTCCCTTCTTCTCTGAAATCAATAAAAACATATTTTAAAAAATGCATCAACAAGAGAACAGATAAATGAATGAAGGCATATTCAAATGATGGAATAGTGTGGGAATTAATTAGATTAATACAATAATAATTTCTTTTTTATTTTACAAATCTGTTTTTTAATATATTTTTATTGATTTCAGAGAGAAAGGGAGAAGGAGAGAGAGATAGAAACATCAATGATGAGAAGAAATCATTGATCGGCTGCCTCCTGCATGCCCCCTACTGGGGACTAAGCCCATAACCTGGGCACGTGCCCTGGGACTCCAACCCTGACCTCCTGGTTCATGGGTTGACACTCAACCACTGAGCACACTGACTGGGCACAATAATAATTTCTAACATTAATTGGGCACCTGCTGTATGCCAGGCACTGCATTAAGCACTTTCTGTGATAACATGCACCATCCCTTGGAAAACCACCCTAAGAATTAGGGAGGATTAGCATCTATGTTTCTCAAATGTGGCAGCTTTAACACGTGTCCATGAATCTGACAATTTCTCCCACAGGGGAGCCTAACGCCCCTCTCCTTGAGGGAGGGCTGGACTGGGTGCTTTGCTTTCCACGCACAGAATAAGGCAGCAGCGCCACGCGTGCCTCTAAGACCAGGGAGTAAAACGCGCTCCCGCTCCCTCCTTGAGCACTGCATTGGGGCGAGGGGAGCGGGAGCCGGTTGCCATATTGGCAGGGTGTTCAAGCCTCACTCTGGCGAAGTCCATGTGGACAGGAACTGGGCCTCGTGCCCACAGCCATGGGCGTGCACCACCTTGGAAGTGGCTCCTCCAGGCCCAGCTGGGTGCCCGCCAATGCCCCCGGCCAGAACACCCAGATACACCGCTCTCAGATCCTGGCCCTGGGAAATTTAGGAGATAATATGTATTTGTTGTTTTAAACTGTTCAGTTTCAGAATATTCTGCTACTCAATAATAGTGACTACTGTACTAGGCTAGAGGCCCCGTGCACAAAATTCGTGCACGGGGGGGGGGGGAGTGTCCCTCAGCCTGGCCTGCACCCTCTCCAATCTGGGACCCCTTGGGGGATGTTTGACTGCCGGTTTAAACCAGCAGTTGGACATCCCTCTCACAATCCAGGACCACTGGCTCCTAACCGCTCATCTACCTGCCTGCCTGATCATCCCTAACCTCTCTACTTGCCTGCCTGCCTGATTGCCCCTAACTACTCCTCTGCCTGCCTGATCACCCCTAATCTCTGCCTGCCTGCCTGATTACCTCTAACTGCCCTCCCCTGCCAGCCTGGTCACCCCTAACCGCCTCTGTCTCGGCCCCCACCACCATGGCTTTGTCTGGAAGGACGTCCGGATAGATATCTGCTCTAATTAGCATATTACCCTTGTGTCTCTTGACTGAAATCTCTCCTTCAAGAGAGATTTATGCACAAAATAATCCTCTCTGCTGTTCATGGTAATATAAATGTATAAAAATGTGGGAATAGAGCTGGGAATCAAATGAAACTTCATATTTAGTTCTAATGTTTTGTTTGTGGGTTTTTTTTAATCCTCACCTGAGGATATTTTTTTCCATTGTTTTTTCACAGAGTAGAAGGGAGGAGGGGGAGAGAGAGAAACATTGATGTGAGATACATCGACTGGTTGCCTCCTGCGCACACCCTGATGAGGGGGTTGGGGGCGTCGGGGAGCAAACCTGCAACCAAGGTATGTGCCTTTGACCAGGAATTGCATCTGTGACCCTTGGGTGGGCAGGCCCGAGCTCTAACCACTGCACCGCACCAGCCAGGGCTTGTTTGTTTGTTTTTTAATGAAATAGATCTGAGGCAAACCCGCCAAGTGTTAACCATTCATTGTCAGTCCTGATGGGAGAGGCACAGGTGTGTGCTGTATTTGTCTTTGCACTTTTAAGTTTCTCAAAATTAAAATTAACTGGTTGTGACAAAGGAAGAGCGGTGGAGGATTTAAATGGGTGCAGGGAGCAGAGGGGTGCTCCAGGCAGAGGCATCGCTTCACGGAGGCCTGGAGGCAGCGGTGGGGAATGAGGAAACCCAGCAGTCCTTCTGCACCTGCCGGCACAAAGCAGGTACCAGCCCCACTCCAGGCCGGTTACCTGGGGGGCAGGGTAGGGGTTAATAGTGACAGAGCTGGGAACTGCCGGGTACATGGTTCAGTGCGGTAGCCTCTTAAAACATGTTTTCTGAGTAATAGTGAGTTATTTGGGGAGAATAATACAGAGGTGAGGGGGATGGGCAGGTCTCTACAAGCCAGTCGTTTGGAGTTGGGATTGTTTGGGCGGCCAAGTTCCTTCCATTGTACTAATCAGTGGCCATCGCTAGCCTCCAAGGATTCCAGGGATGACGTCCTATAAAGGAAATGCAAGGAGATGATGCACAGAGAGCCGCCAGGCAGCTTTTGGAGCTGGGGTTGTTGGGAGGGCTTCCCAGAGGAGGGGACATTTGAGCTGAGACCTAAGGGGTAAGCCAGCCCTAGATTTGTGTGGGAAAGGTGTGCCCGGCAGAGGGAGCAGCAGGAGTGAAGGCCCTGCCCTAGCCGGTTTGGCTCAGTGGATAGAGCATCGGCCTGCAAACTAAAAGGTCCTGGGTTCGATTCTGGTCAAGGGCACATGCTTGGGTTGTGGGCTCGATCCCCAGTGGGGGACTTGCAGGAGGCAAGCCGATCCATGATTCTCTCTCATCATGGATGTTTCTATCTCTCTCCCTCTTCCTTCCTTTCTGAAATCAATAGAAATATATTTAAAAAAGAAAAGAAAAGAAAAGAGTGAAGGCCCTGAGGAGGCGACAGACACACAGGTGGTTCCAGGGCAGGGTGACCGGGGCTGTGATGGGGGACCCAGAGGTGGCGCAGATGGGGAGGCTCAGGGTCAAGCTTCAGCGAACAGGCAGCTAGGATTCAGGTATGAATTCTCCCAATTCAGTGCTGTCACTCAGCAAAGGCCCCGCCCCCGCCCCGTGTCCCTGAGGGAAGCAGCACCTGAATGGAGGCTTTCTCTCCCCGACGGGGGTGGGGGTGGGGGGGCGGAGTGAACATGATCACCCCACACTCTTCTGATTTTAAATTAGCCCAGTGCACGCGGAACGTGGTGCAGGAAAACAAGAAGTTATTAAAATATCATTCTGCTCCCGTCTCCAGCAGCAGAGGGACGGGCAGAGAGAGGGAGGGATTTAGAGATTGGGGAGATGGACAACTCACAGGGAGTCGGGCCGCTGGAACAGGAGGCTCCTGGGGTCCCAGACCTGGCCCCCACCTCCTCCACTCCTGCTCCCCAACAGCTTGGCTCCCACACAGCCACGGCCAGAGCGGCCTATCTGAACCCAGATTCACCCCATCCCACCTGCCCCAGACCCCTGGCTCCCACTGTCCTGCCAGCAAAACCCAAACTGCACTCTCCCCGTCCCACCTGGTGCCCCAGCCAGAGAAACCCGCCTCCCCTCTGAGCCCTCTGCCCCTCTGCCCTTCCTAGGAACAGACAGAGGAAGTCACCCAGGCTCTTAGTCATCTCTGGCTGCGTAAGAAATGAGCCCAAAATTAGAGGCTTCGAGCAAGACATGACTACTCACAGTGTCTGGGGACCAAGAATACAGGCTTGGCCCTGGCCGGTGTGGCTCATTGGGTAGAGCGTCGGCCCACGAATGAACTAAGGGCTGTGGTTTTGCTTCTGTGCCAGGTCGGGGGTGTGTGCAAGAGGCAACCAATCGATGTGCCTCTCTCATGTCAATGTTTCTCTCTCTCTCCCCCTCCCTCCCTCCCTTCCACTGTCTTTAAAAATCAATGGAAAAAAATACGCTGGGGTGAGGATTAAAACAACAGCGTAAAGAACACGGGAGGGCGTGGCTTAGCTAGGCCTGCTTCAGGGGTCATCGCATTCCTGGAGACAGCCCGTGGTGGTATTGGCATCTGAAGGCTGGGCTTCCAGTCTGCGAGCAGCATTCAGTCCTTCAACTGCTGCTGGCCAGAGGCTGCCCTCAGTTCCCTGGGTGGGGGTTGGGGGGGCGGGGTGGAGGGGTGGAGGGGATGGAGTGGGGGGGGGGGTCTTCTTTACCAGGGCAGGCATTGAGGTGAGCCACAGAGAGGAGAGAGAGAGGGAAGGAGGAAGCAGGCGAGGGGGCGGGGGGAGGAAAGAGAAAGAGAGAACCAGCAAAACCGAAGTTGCAATCTTATGTAACCTGATTTCTCTCAGAAGTAACATTCCATCCCTTGCTAAATTCTATTGGTTAGAAATGAGTCATTGGCCCCACTCACACCCAACTGGAGGGATTGCACAAGGATGTGGAATCGGGGCTTCATTAAAGATACCACTGGCCGAAACCGGTTTGGCTCAGTGGATAGAGCGTCGGCCTGCGGACTGAGGGGTCCCAGGTTCGATTCCAGTCAAGGGCATGTACCTTGGTTGCGGGCACATCCCTGGTGGGGGATGTGCAGGAGGCGGCTGGTCGATGTTTCTCTCTCATCGATGTTTCTGACTCTCTATCTCTCTCCCTTCCTCTCTGTAAAAAATCAATAAAATATATTTAAAAAAAAAGAAAAAAAAAGATACCACTGGATGCACATGCTTGGGTTACTACACAGCTGTTAAAAGGGATAGGGGAGCCCTGGCTGGTTGGGCTCAGTGGATAGAGCATTGGCCTATGGACTGAAGGGTCCCAGGTTCGATTCCAGTCAAGGGCACATGCCCAGGTTGTGGGCTCAATCCCCAGTAGGGGGCATGCAGGAGGCAGCCGATCAATGATTCTCTCTCATCATTGATATTTCTATCTCTCGCTCCCTCTCCCTTCCTCTCTGAAATTAATAAAAAAAAATATATTTGTGATAGGGGAGCCCTAGCTGGTTTGGTTCAGTGGCTAGAGTGTCGGTCTGCAGACTGGACTGAAAGGTTCCGGGTTCAATTCCGGTCAAGGGTACATACCTCAATTGCAGGCTCAATCCCTGGCCCTGGTCGAGGCACATACAGGAGGCAACCAATCCATGTGTCTCTCTCACATCGATGTTTCTCTCTCTTTGTCTCTCCCGCTCCCTTCTACTCTCTCTGAAAGTCAATGGGAAAATATCCTCGGGTGAGGATTAAAACAACAACAAAAAAGTGATGGAGTTTTACCTTATATTATCCTGTTACTGTTGAAAAAATATATCTATATATACATACAAACATCCCTCTTAATCCAGCAATGGCCCTGCCCCAGGGCCTTTGCACGTGCTGTGCCCAACGCCTGGAATGCTCTTTCCACAGCTCCCAGCTCTCTGCTTGACTTCCTCCCTCATCTTCAAGTCGATATACAAATGTCACCTCTTCAGAAAGGGCCTCTCTGACCGCTCTCTGTCAAAAATAGCCCATCTGCCTCCCTGACCCCCTCCTCTGTTTTGTCCATAGCACTGCTCACTGCGTGACCTTATGGAGTTATCTTTTTATTTTTTTAATATATTTTATTGATTTTTTACAGAGAGGTAGGGAGAGGGATAGAGAGTTAGAAACATCGATGAGAAACATTGATCAGCTGCCTCCTGCACACCCCCCACCGGGGGTGTGCCTGCAACCAAGGTACATGCCCTTGACCGGAATCGAACCTGGGACCCCTGAGTCCACAGGCTGACACTCTCTCCACTGAGCCAAACCAGTTAGGGCTGAAGTTATCTTATTAACCTCCTTCACTACTGGAACGTCAGCTCTAAGGGGACTTTCGTCTGTTCTGTTTACTGCTGTGTTTCCATTGCCTAGCACATAGGGGATGCTCAGTAAAGATGGATTGAACAAGTAAATTTACACACACTCACATTCTTTGATTCATGTCTGTTTCTCTCCACCCCTGCAAAATCCTGAATGTCTTTTTTTTTAAATAAAAATAATTCAAGTTTGCTATTAAACGTTTAGAAACTTACAGAATTATAAGAAAGATCACAAAATATGATCACTCAGAGACAAATATATTTAATCTATTGATGTAGAAATGAGTTATTATTATTTACATGGATCAAACTATATTCACTACATTATTTATAGCTTAAAAAATAAAGAGCCGAAACCGGTTTGGCTCAGTGGATAGAGCGTCGGCCTGCGGACTGAGGGGTCCCGGGTTCGATTCCGGTCAAGGGCATGTACCTGGGTTGCGGGCACATCCCCAGTGGGGGATGTGCAGGAGGCGGCTGATCGATGTTTCTCTCTCATCGATGTTTCTGGCTCTCTATCTCTCTCCCTTCCTCTCTGTAAAAAATCAATAAAATATATTTTAATAAATAAATAAATAAATAAATAAATAAATTTTTAGTCCACCTTGTCCTTTATCTTTTTTTCTGGCTTATTCTCTTTAAATGCAGGGGAAGTTGGCAAATTATTTCATCAAAGATTGTGTTCAATTCAGATCCACTAGCCCAGCGGTTGAGCATTGATCTGTGAACCAGGCGGTCCCTGTCAGGGCACATGCCTGCGTTTCGGCTGGATCCACAGTTGGGGGCGTGCAGGAGGCAGTCAATCAATCATTCTCTCTCATCATTGATGTTTCTCTCCTTCTCCTTTCCTCGCTGAAATCAATAAAAATATATTTTTTAAAATATATTTTATTGACTTTTTTACAGAGAGGAAGGGAGAGGGATAGAGCGTTAGAAACATCGATGAGAGAGAAACATCCATCAGCTGCCTCTTGCACACCCCCTACTGGGGATGTGCCCACAACCAAGGTAAGTGCCCTTGACCGGAATTGAACCTGGGACCCTTGAGTCCGCAGGCTGATGCTCTATCCACTGAGCCAAACCAGTTAGGGCAATAAAAATATTTTTTAAAAATTCAGATCAACTAGAATTGAGCGTTCTCTAAACATGTATATCTGTCCTATTTACGCTACCTGATATTTTTAGATGATTTACAAGTCCTGCTATTACCATTTTTCTTAAGTAGTTCACGAGAAAATCCGTTTTACTTTTTATTTTGAAATACTTTTTTAATATTGTATTGGGGTGGCATCAACATGAACATAGAGGTTTCATGTGTGGATTACTAATTTACAGAACCTGTATACAGGACCATGTGCCCACCACCCAACTCAAATCTTCTCCTGCCACCTCCTATTAGGGCCCCTTTCTCCCCCCACCTCCCTCCCTCGGCAGCCACACCGCTGTTTGTCTTCATAAGTTTCAGTTTTATACTCCACACGTGAGTGCAATCATACAGCTCCGAGCTTTTCCTGTTTGACTTATTTCACTTCCCATAGTGTTCTCAAGGTCCATCCGTGTTATTGTAAGTGACGCTATTTCATCCTTTCTTGTGGCCGTGCAGAGGAAATCCGTTTTAAACACAAAGACATGTTAGTAAACACAGGAGGCATCCATCTATCTACACTGATAAAAGAGAAACATGGAAATTGGTGTCACTTGGCTATGCCCACCAGCCAATCAGGATGAGAATGCAAATTAACCCAACAAAGATGGCGGTTAATTTGCATATGCAGGTTCGCAGAGTGAAGATTGAAGGCTCCACCTGAGCGAAGACTGAAGACGACTGAAGACTGAAGAGGCTGGGCTTCTCCACTGCGGCCGGAGTGAAGGCCTGGGTCCCGGGTGCCAGAGCAAAGCTGGTGCTGGCCACCAGGGGAAGGAAGGCCTATTGCACGAATCTCTTCGTGCACCGGGCCTCTAGTCTTTATATATAAAAGGCTAATATGCAGTGTCCCCTCAGGAGTTTGATCACTCGCTATGATTGCGCTGACCACCAGGGGGCAGCGCAGAACATGGTGGGTGACCAGTGGGGGTGGGGCACTGAGGGAGCGAGGGAAGAAAGAGGTGGGGTGGGGAGGTGGGAAGGAGGGGGGGGGGCGGGGAGGTGCGGAACCTGATTGGCTCTGATCTCTGGCCAGGCCTAGGGACCCTAACCATGCAAGAATTTCGTGCACGGGGCCTGTAGTTTTCTACAATATTACATAACACATTCAAAATTTTCCCAGAACTCACTACCTACCATTTACAAACTGTTCAACACAGGCAGGTCATCTTCAGAATTTTTTCAAGCCATCATTTTAAGAGCATTCTAAAGATGTTCTAGAGATAAAGAGTGGACGTCGAGAACAATTCTAGAGGGTACACCCACGGGACATTAGAACGGGAAGAATCACTTGCTATAATCTGATCCAGTGCCCACCCTCCTTTCCAACTTTTACTTTATCTCAGAAAATTCAAAGCCAGAAAGATGAATGCCCTTGACCAAGCTCACCGATTGGTCAGTCCTGAGATTAGAGCCTGTGGCTCAGTGTGCGACTCCCAGTACTTAGAGTCTCCACAGAACTCCAGCCCTGCTTAGGGAGCTCCTGGTTTGGTAGAAATGGAAGAATATACTGGTCAGCTGGGAAGTCAGCACCCAGAGCCCCACCCCCAGAGGTAAGGCCTCACCGGCCAAGGCCACCTCTCTGTGGCCGATCTCCCCGGAAGCTGTCCGCATCGGAGCCTTTGATGCGGTTGAGTTTAGATGCCCTGGCCAGTGTGGGTCAGTGGTTAGAGCGTCTTCCATGCCTGGGGAAGTCATGGTTTGACTCCCATCAAGGCATGTGCCCGGGTTGCTGGTTCAGTTTCTGGCGGAGGCAGGCGATCAGTTGTTTCTTTCTCACATTCCCTTCTCCTTTCCTCTTTCTCCAAAATCAACATTTAAAAAAAGGCTTTAGAAAACAGACAGTGTGTTCCACCACAGGACCAAGCAGCATCCGCCGAAGCCGCAAGGCTCAGGCCCGGCTCCCAGTCCTGCCATGGACAGACGGCCGGCCGGGCTGGTGCTGCCGCAGTCACAGAGCTTCGGAGCCCTGCCGCCAAGGACCGGGTTCTGCCTAGGCCCTGCCGTGTTAGTTCCCCGGTGCGACCCGAGGGCAGTGAACAAAGCGGGTCCTGTAACCCTGCTCCACCAATAAGGCCCACGGTCTGCTCTGTTAGGTCATCCGCCTTTACAGCCCGACGCCCCCCCCCCCCCCGCCCCCCGGAACCTTCCCCTCCCACACCCCCAACACGCCCTGCAGGGCCCCGTCTGTGGAGAAGGAACCATTCCTGTCGTAAGAAGCACAAAGCCCCTGGGTCTCTCCTCATTCTCGGGGAACAGTCATCAGGACATACAGGGGCAGTCTGTCTGACCTTGGGCTGCTGTCCTTCTGGGCCACTCTCTACACTTCTCCACCCATAAATGTCCACCCCGAATCCTAAGGACACAACAAGGCTCACCTGCTCTCAGGCTGCGGGTCAGGTTTGACCAACGGGGCGTTGATCAGAGAGAAGATGACAGACCGAAGCGAGTGAGGAGAGAGGATTTATCCTCCCACCTCGCTCCTGCGAGCTCTCCCCTCGCTGGCCGAGTGTCCCCAAGGTCCCTGCTCCTCTCGGCCTGACCTTCACGGAGGGACTGTCCTGCCACAGACAACAGCCCGTCAGGGGCAGCGTGTGCTCTACTATTTCCTGTTCCTGCACTAACCCGTGTGGGTCCCTGCCCTCACCCCCACCTCGATCATCGTGTCCTTGGCCGATGACGCGTGCTCAGTACATCTTAACGCGTGTGCCTCTATGGCCTCCTGACGGATGCAGAGTCAGCGCTTCAGACCGTCTTCCTTAGGGAAAGCCGCGGCCTGCAGTCCTCCGTAGAACATAGAAATGGTTTGTGTTTCCTTCCTTGTTTGGAAGGTGGCCATTCCTCTTTTCTTTCTTTCTTTTTTTAAAAAAAAGATTTTTATTGATTTTTAGAGAGAGAAAGGGAGAGAGCAACATCCACATAAGAGCCCAAACCGGTTTGGCTCAGTGGGTAGAGCGTCGGCCTGCGGACTCAAGGGTCCCGGGTTCGATTCCGGTCAAGGGCATGTACCTTGGTTACGGGCACATCCCCAGTAGGAGGTGTGCAGGAGGCAGCTGATCGATGTTTCTCTCTCGTCGATGTTTCTAACTCTCTATCCCTCTCCCTTCCTCTCTGTAAAAAATCAATAAAATATATTTTAAAAAATAAAAATCATCATTCTCCCCTTTAAAAAAAAAAACAAAACATCCACGTAAGAGCAGCACGTGGATCGCTGTCCCATACTGGCCCTACCAGCGATCAAGCCCGAAACCTAGGCATGTGCCCCAACTGGGAACCAAACAGGCAACTCTTAGGAGCACAGGGGCAACACCCGACCAACGGAGCCACACCAGCCAGCACAGCCCCCTTTGCTTAAATGCTCCCCTCACCCCAGACACTAGGAAGAAGTGGTCTTGACCCTGTCTGTCATTTTCATCCTCGTTGCTAGGCAACCCAATGCTCTTGACTCCCCCAGCCCCCAATTCATATTCCTTTCTTGGGTGGAACAGACAAGCTGTTTCCCCCCCCCCTCCCCTGCCCATGCACCAGACCACCCTTTCTGAACCAGGCTAGCCTCTGGATGAGGGTCCCAAAGCAAGCCGCCCCCCCAGCTCCCCATCCCCCGCGGGAAGAGCCGGGTCTCCTCCATCCATCTTTCTCGTGTTCTGGGTGCCGGCCCTGTGCCGTGTGTTGCCCTGTCACCCAGCGAGTGGCACTCTCATTAGCTACCTGCTTACACATGAGGCTGAAGGGCCCCATCATACAGCAAGTGGCGGCCTGAGGGGCCTCTCACGGGCAGTGGCAGGGGTCCCAGGCCAGGTGCTGTGTGACTTTGGGGAGGCCCCCTTCCCTCCGTGTCCCCCCACCCCCACCCCCAGGCCGGGAGAGGTGAGGTCACAGGATACATTTCAGTTTTGCTCCCAGCTGAGTGGAGTAGCTGGGGAAGCAGGGAGCAGATGGAGGGCCCCACCCAGGAGAAAAGGAGACTGTGGAGCTCAGAGGGCAGCGCTGGGGAGATGCCCAGCACATCTCTGATCCCTGCGACCAGAGATGGAAACACAAAGTCAGGGGAGAGGGGAGGAGAGGGGAGGAGAGGTGGGCGGGGTGGGGAGTGATGGAGGGAGGCCAGACCATTCCCCCCATCCTGGGGCTAGTCCTAGAGGGATATATGAGCCCACACAGTGTCTGGGGGGGGGGAGTGAAGGAGGTATAGGGGAAGACAGTTAGGGGGAGGGGGAGAGGGAGAGAGCCAGGAAGTTGAGAGAGGAGGGGGGAGGCAGTAAATGAAGCGGGTGCCCCACGGAGAAACTGAGACAAACGGAGGCCCAGAGGGAGAGAGAGAGAGAGAGAGGGGGGGGGGGAGAGGGAGAGAGAGAGAGGGGGAGGGAGAGGGGGAGAGAGAGAGGGGGAGGGAGAGGGGGAGAGAGAGAGGGGGAGGGAGAGGGGGAGAGGGAGAGGGGGAGAGGGGGAGGGGGAGAGGGGGAGAGAGGGAGAGGGGGAGAGGGGGAGAGGGGGATGGGGGAGGGGGAGGGGGCAGGGGGCAGGGGGAGGGGGGAGGAGGGAGGGGGGAGAGGGAGAGGGGGGAGGGGGAGAGGGAGAGGGGGAGAGGGGGAGAGGGGGAGGGGAGAGGGGGAGAGGGGGAGGGGGAGAGGGGGAGAGGGGGAGAGGGAGAGGGGGAGAGGGGGAGGGGGGAGGGGGAGAGGGGGAGGGGGAGAGGGGGAGGGGGGAGAGGGGTGCGCACAGCCGCACACAGGGATCAGGGATGTGCAGATAAGGAGAGGGGGGGAGACAGGCACTGAGGTCGGGGAAAGACCTCATGACATTCAGGTCATAGTTGTTGAGGCTGCTGGTTTCTGTTCCTTCAGCAGTTTCCTTTGGGTACCAGGGGATCCCCCTGGGGCCACCCCCGACCCCTTGTGGTCAGGCTGGGGTGGAAAGGGTGGAGCTCGAGGGGAGCAGGGAGGGGAGACCTGGTGTGGGTGGGAGAATAAGGCTGTAGAGCAGAGGGGCTGGGAGCTGGGGCATTAAGGATGAACAGGCAAGCGATCCCTAGTAAGGAATGACTTTGGGTGAAAGGCATTACAGGCAGTGGGCAGAGCCTATGCAAAGGTCCTGGGGTAGGATGGTGGCTGGTGTGCTGGAGGACTATCGAGGAGGCCCATGTGGCTGAACCTGAGTGGGTGAGAGGGAGAAAGGGAGGGCATGAGGCAGAGAGGGGCCGGGGCAGGTTGTGCAGGGCTTTGTGGGAAGACTTGGGCTTTTAACCCTGAGGGAAGTGGGAGTCCTGGGGGCTGTGGGCAGCATAGATGTGACTTAGATTGTAACTGGATCGTTCTGAATTCTTTCCTATAAGGAGAGAAACAAAAATCTCCGGCAAAAGTGACAGCACTGTCCATCAGCTAAGGTCGGTCCTCATGTGGTATTATCCCCGGGATTTTGTTACTTAAGACGTTCTCCAAATATAAATCAACGAATGGCTGAACAAGGACAACCTGAATCCAAGTGGTGGGTCCCCAACTCCAGCCCCAGCTGAACCCACTGACTTGGGGGCTTCCAGGCCTCCCTCTGAGGCGCATTCAATCCTCTGCCGGGGCTGGGGACCCTATGGCCGCCCCTCACCTGGAGCCTCTGGCAGGAGCCTGGCTTCTTCCCTGAAGCTGCCTCGACTCTGAAGGTCTAATTGTGCGCGAAATCCAATCGAATTATCAGGCCCCGATGAGCAGTTTCCAAGATTATTTAGTTCAGTGAAGTAAATGATGACATTAGCTTCTCCTACAAGCTCCTGGAAGCCTGCCCCCCCCCCCCTTCAGTACTAGCTGCCTGCACAGTCTTTTGCCTGAGGGGTGGGAACAAAGGAGAGAGTGAGGGGCACAAAATCTTCAGATGCTAGCACCGAGGGGCTCTGCTCTTCCCTAAGCAGGGCCTGCCCGGAGCCACACAGAGAGTTAGGGCCTCTGGAGCCCGTTTCCGCCTCTTCTGCCTCCCCTACAGGCAAACGCTGACCGCGCCCCCCCACCCCATCCCCATCCTGGGTGTGTGGAGGCAGAACTCAAATACCAGGCAAGGGTAGTGACATGCAGAGTGGTGGTGATGGGGGATGCTGGTGTGCATGAACCCAAAGACCTCGTGGCCTGTGTGGCTCCGCTGGTTGGGTAAAAGGCATTCCAGGCAGTGGGCACAGCCTAGACCAGTGATGGCAAACCTTTTGAGCTCGGCGTGTCAGCATTTTGAAAAACCCTAACTGAACTCTGGTGCCGTGTCACATATAGAAATTTTTTGATATTTGCAACCATAGTAAAACAAAGACTCATATTTGTGATATTTATTTTATATATTTAAATGCCATTTAACAAAGAAAAATCAACCAAAAAAAAAATGAGTTCGCGTGTCACCTCTGACTCGCCATCACTTATGGCCTAAGCAGAGAAGCCAGTAGCCTCAAGACTTGGCAAGACAAAGTTGCCAGGTGCTTCTCATGATTTTCGGGAAAGCCACGATGAAGTTCAAATAAAAAAGGGCGGGGGGACCTTAAGAATTAATCTGTACCAAAATATTCAGTGGAGGAATTTTGAGACCTATGGACAGGAGGGTGTATAATATCTCAATATCTCAGACCCCCACGAACCTGCTCTTCAGATCAGCTGAGAGCCCTCTGTGCTTCAGAAGCCAGATGCATAGGTTTGCTTGCTTTGCTTTTTCAATAAAGGTGCATGCTTTACTTACTTTAATAAATTGGCTTTTCACAGCGCAGTCAAGCTTTCTCATATGAACTCATTTATATGAGAAGACAAGGATCGAGGTTAGGGACAGCCCGCTCCACTGACCCTGGGGGGTTGGGAGGAGAAGGTTTCGTGCCGATGACACCTCTCTGGTGTCGGTGAGAGGTGCCTATAACAAAAGGAATTTATCTCAACATAATAAAGACCATAGATGACAAGTCCACTTGTCATACTCAATGGTGAAAAGCTGAAAGATTTTCCTCTAAGATGAGGATCAAGTCAAGCATGCCCACTCTTCACCACTATAGTTCAACATAGTATTGAAGTGCTAGCCACAGCAATCAGACAAGAAATAAAAAGGTCCAAATTGAAAAGGAAGAAGCAAAATTGTCACTGTTTGTATATGACATGATACTATAGAGAGAAAACGTCAAAGAATCCATAAAAAAATAGACTTAATAAAGGAAATCAGTAAAGTAGCAGAATACAAAATTAATATACAGAAATCTGTTGTGTTCCTATACACTAATACTGAATAGTCAGAAGAATTTAAGAAAACAATCCCATTCACAATTGCATCAAAAAGAATAAAACATCTGGGGATATATTTAACCAAGGAGGTAAAAGACCTGTACTCAGAAAACTATAAGATACTGAGGAAAGGAATGGGAGAGGACACACACAAATGGGAGCATACACTGTGCCCATGGATTGAAAGGAGTGATGTCAGGGAAGTTACAACGGCCACACTCCCCCAAGCAATCTACAGAGTCAACGCCATCCCTATCAAAATACCAATGACGTTTTTCTCAGAACCAGAACAAATAATCCTAAAACTTATATGGAACTGCAAGAGACCATGAATAGCCAAAGCAATCTTGAAAAAGAACAGAGTTAGAGCTATCACACTCCCCGATATCAAACTACACCACAAGGCTACAATAATCAAAACAGATGGTACCGACACACAAAAACAGACACAGAGATCAAAAGAACAGAGTAGAGAGCCGAATGACATAAGCCACACCTGTGCAGTCAATGAATCTACAGCAAAGGAGGCAAGACTATACAAAGGGGCAAAGACAGTCTCTTCAATAAACAGTGTTGGGAAAACTGGACAGATACATGCCAAGAAATGGAACTGGAACACTTTTTTACACCAGTTGTAAAAATACACTCAGTATGGATGGAAGACTTAAATGTTACACCTGAAACCATAAAATTCCTAGGAGAAAACATAGGTAGTAAACTCTTTGACATCAGTCTGAGTAACATTTTCTTGGATATGTCCCCTGGAGCAAGGGAAACCAAAACAAATATAAAGAAATGGTCTTCCTCAAACTAAAAAGCTTCTGCACAGCAAAGGAAACCTCCAACAAAACAAAAGACAACCCACTGAATGAGAGAAGATATTTCTAAACCAGAGGCCCGGTGCACAAAATTCACATGGGTAGAGTCCCTAGGCCTGGCTGGTGATCAGAGCTGATCAGGGCCTTCCGGCTGCTGGCCAGGGGCCTCCTTTCATTCCTCCCCGCCCCCTGGTGGTCAGCACACGTCATAGCGAGCGAGCAAACTCCCAGCCTTCCAGTCGAACTCCCGAGGGGACACTTTGCATATTAGCCTTTTATATAGATAGATGATACATCTGATAAGAGGTTGATATCCAAAAATGTAGTAAACTCATACAACTCGATAACAAAAAAAAATTAACAATCTGATAAAAAAAAAAAAATAGGTAGTGGATGCCCGGCAAGTGTTCTCAGTGGTTGAGTGTTGTCCTGTAGGGCCCAGTGGCTCAGCCTCCCCAGTTACCTGAGGTGGACACTCTTGGTGCACCCCTTTGTGGGCTTTGTGCACAGTCTTGTTGTAGTTAGGCCTTGATTGTTGTAGGATCACTGGGAGGAATTGACCTCCAGGCCAATTGGCTGTGAGAATCAGCTGTGTCTGCAGTGGGAGAACTTCTGTGCTGAAGACACCCTTCTGGGGCAAGACTTGCTTCAGTGGGGCTTTGGTGCTCACTGAGTCTGCCCCCTGAGTGTGTCCCTTATGGATCTGAGGAGTTGTAATCTGGATGGTCCCCCTCTGACCACTGGGTACACTGGCTCTTGGATCTAAGGAGGTGCTAATTTAGCCTCTGCCTGAGGTTACCCAGCGGGAGCTACGAAGAGAACTGCAGATTCCCCTTCCTTTTTTGGGGTTTGGAGGTGCCCAGATGAGGCCCAGCTGTGAAGCAATGCAAGCTGCTGTGGGACCTTGGGCCTTCTCTTGGAAGTTCTGGGTCTGTCTGGCCCGGCTGCAGTTAGGTAATTTTCAGGTTGCAAAAGGCCAGGGCATTCATATGCAAAAGCCTCTGCCACAGCCTGGGTGGGGCGGGGTCTCAGGGAATCAAAGGGCGGAGCAAGCAGCTATGGTTGATCTTCAGCCCTGCCCTAAGGGGCTGTGAGTCTCAGAGTCCTGGTAATTGCTGCAAGCACCTCTGAGGGAAAGCCGCCCTCAAGTTCCGAGTTCTGCCTGCTGCCAGACAGTCCAGTTTCTCCCCGTATGAGCCCTGGGTCCCCAGAGACTTCCCGGAACGGGAGTTCAGAGCAGTCGGGAGCTTGTGACTCCCTCCCGATTCAAAAAGACAGCTGCGTCCTCAGGTACCAGCCCCTTTCTGCGCGCGCTTGGGCCTCCGTACCTCTGCACTTTACTTCTGCACCTCCTCTGAGTCTCAGTGTGCTTTTCTTTTTTCTTCTAGTTGTAGAATTTCCCCTCAGCCAGCCTTCCTGTAGTTCTGGATGATGTCCGTTTTGTCTTTTCGTTGTATTTTTGAAGTTGTTGTGGGAGGCAGCAATTTCTGGTGTTTACCTATGACACCATCTTGGTTTCTCTATTTTCTCTACTTTTATATATGTTTCAAATTCCCCATAATAAAATGTTAAAAAAAATGGTGCAGATAAGCTTAAAAGTCAAGGAATATAAAAAGATTTACCAGGCAAATATAAACGCCCAAAAGACCTCAAAACAATAAACCAGATCCACCCCTGCAGGGTTGACTGTTACCAACATTATGCACCTTCATATTCCCTTCTTCAGTTCTTAAAAAGAATCCTTTTGCCCAAACTGGTGGCTCAGTAGATGAGCATTGACCTATGAACCAGGAGGTCATGGTTTGATTCCCAGTCAGGGCACATGCCTGGGTTGCAGGCTTGATCCCCAGTAGGCAATCAATGATTCTCTCTCATCATTGATGTTTCTATCTCTCCTCCCTTCCTCTCTGAAATCAATTAAAAACAAAAAAAAAGAATCCTTTCTCTGGTTCCCACCCCAGGCCCTTTGCACATGCTATACCCCCTGCCTGGACCAGGTTTTCTCCACTTACGAGTCTCACTGGGCCTTCAATGTCTCAAATTCAATGGTCCCTGATCTGAAAAGCCTTCTCTGTTCTCCAGACTGGGCCAGCTGCTTCATGTACACCCCCAAACTTCCTGGGTGTCCTTCATGACCTTCTGGTAACTGCCTGATTTTGCATCTGTCACTCCCATGGGGCTATGAGAGCCAAGAGGACAGAGACCCAAACAGTAAATCCAGGCCCCAGCATGGGCCTGGCACACACAGTAGGTGCTTGGTCCTTATTGTTCTGGGTGAATGCCCCTTGACATTCCCCCTCCATTTTTGGGGCCTGAGTTCCCTCTCCTGCAAAGTGGTGTGAAACCCTCCCACCAAGGCTGGGAAACTGCTGTGGTGCTTGCACACAGTAGGGGCATTATGACTGTGGGCTCCACCTCAGTTCAGGCCTGGGTGTGTAGATAACCCCATATCAAGAGGAATGGTGCCATGGTCTCCAAGTTCCAGGGCTGAGCCCTGGACCTCTGTGGTGGGGAGACCCCATTTTAGCAACTATGGCCCCTCAGGGAGGTGGTCTCAAGTACCAGATTGTCCCGAGAGGACAAGCAAGGCATGAGCTGGGAGCCTCTCTCTCTCCCTCTCTGTCTCTCTCTCTCTCTCTCTCTCTGGCTTAAAACAACATAAGTTTATTATTTTAAAGCTCCGGAGGTCAGGAGCCTGACAGGTCTCACAGGGCTAAAATCTAGGTGTTGGCAGGGCTGAGTCCTGGAGGCTCCAGGGGAGACTTCTCAGTGCCTCTTCCGGTTTCTAGAGGCACCGCACCCTCAGCTCCCGGCCTCTCATCACAGCGGCCCGGAGGGGGGTCTTTCTCACATCGCATCACTCCAGTTCTTTGGCTCCCTTTTCACGAGGATCCCTGCCACTGCACTGGCTTTACCTGGATGATCCAAGGTGACTGATTTATCTTCTTTTAAAAAAATGTTTGTATTAATTTTAGAGAGAGAGGAAAGGAGAGGGAGGGAGAGAGAGAGAGAGAGAGAGAGAGAGAGAGAAAGAGAGAGAGAGAGAAACATCGATTGGCTGCCTCTTGAATGCACCCTACTGGGGATCGAACCATAACTGTAACTGGGGTATGTGCCCCAGCCAGGAATTGAACCTGGGGCCTCTTGGTGCATGGGATGACACACAACCAACTAAGCCACACTGGCCAGGGCGCCAATTTATCTTTTTATTTTTTATGTTTTTATTGATTTATTTTCTTTTCTTTCTTTCTTTCTTTTTTTTTTTAGAGAGAGAGGAAAGGAGAGAAAGAAAAACATCCATGAGAGAAAAACATCATCCATAGGCTGCCCCCTGGAGGGATCCAGCCTGCAACCCGGGCATGTACCCTCACCAGGAATCCAACCTTCCCTGACAGGAATCGAACGGTGATTTATTGGTTCCCAGGTCGATGCTCAACCACTGAACCACACTGGCTGGGCTCAACTTATCTTAATGTCAACTGATTAGCAACCTTTAAACAACCGAAGCATGTTGTTACCATGCCACAGTAGTCCTCCCTTTCCTCCTTCCAGACTGTTCTATTAATCATCCTCTGCTTGTGTATCACCTCCTTCAGGAAGCCCACCCTGATTCCCCTCTGGTCCCCACTGCTGTCTGTGTGTCCCCATCAGAGCCCTTACCACCCTGTGTGGGTTACCTGGTGACGTGCCTATCACCCCTGCTGGACTGCAAGGCCCCAGGAGCTGTGTCTTGTCCCTGCTGTGTCCCCGAACCCCTAGCAAACAGTTGGTGCCCAATAAATGCCTGTGGCCAGCAGGAATTGAAGGCTGTTCTACTTGGGTCTGTAAATAGCCATCCTAATGGCAATAAACATAATAAGAGCAAACACAGACACTCACGAACTAGACAGTTGGGTGGGCACTGGTGGCCTGGGGGACCCCTTAGCCCTGGCCCTGTCTGGCCCAGCCTGGCCCTGCCTGGCTCAGCCCGGTGCCTGCCACTCACAGCAGCTCCTTCTGGAGTCGTTAAAGCAAGCCTCTTACTTAGGCAGGTGCTGCCAATACTAATTGATTGCCTATATCCCAGGGGTGGAGGCTGAAGGGGATGGGGGTAGAGGGGCGGACTCAAGTTCCTCAGGTCAGCAGCTGGCCCTGGGCCAGGCCATGACAGATGGGAGGGGCCCCTCAGGGAGAGGAAAACAAGGCCGGAAGGTTGGCCTCTGCCTTGCTGGAGGGGGCCCTGCTGGCCACTTGCCCGCCCCGCTCTGGCCCCCAGGTCTGGGGCACCTACTAACCTGCAGGCACATGAACACATGCAGATGAACCCACAGCACACAGATCGGGCAGACAGGCAGTGTCGCATGGTGGTGAGATGAGTGGGCACATAACAGCTCTGTGCCTCAGTCTCCCCACCTGCAAAATGGGATTGTAACAGTACTCCCAACACACACACACACACACACACACACACACACACACACACCAATGGGGCTTCTAGAAGAATGAAATAATAGAAAATGCTTAAACTGGGGCCCAGAATATGTTCAGTGTTCTCCAATGCTTCTTATTTACCTATTCACCAAGCATTACCTATTGCATGGCAGACCTAAGGGTTACAACAGTGAACAGGATATGCACAAATTCCTGTCCTGGGGAGCTGACACCTGAATGGGGAGGGACGGAGTAAGACTAATAACAGACACACACACCACCTGGAGAGGCAGTTTCTACAGCTTCTGCGATGATTCCCATTTCACAGGTGGGATAAACGAGGCTCTGAGATGAGAAGGAAACGGGCTTGTTCACGGCCACACAGCTGCTGCAGCATTCCACATTCTGTGTGACCCCAGAGCACTCGCTCTTGCTGTTCCATTGCCAGGCTCCCTTCCCTCTCCTCTTCCTTCTGTTCTCAGATCAAGCATCACTTCCGCCCTAACCAGTTTGGCTCAGTGGATAGAGCGTCGGCCTGCGGACTGAATGGTCCCAGGTTCGATTCCGGTCAAGGGCATGTACCTTGGTTGCGGGTACATCCCCAGTGGGAGGTGTTCAGGAGACAGCTGATCGATGTTTATCTCTCATTGATGTTTCTAACTATCCCTCTCCCTTCTTCTCTGTAAAAAAAAAAAAAAAAGCATCACTTCCTCAGGACATTCCTTCAGCTCCTCACTCACATGGAGTCGCTGATGAAGCTCTCCGAGAGCTTCTTTCATTAACATGTTACAGATGCCACTGTGTTCGCAGAGCCTAGAACACAGTGGGTGCTCAATAAATGCGCATTCACTGATAGCACCAGTCTTCAGGCCCAGCTCGGGGTGCAGTCCTTCCCAGACAACCCGCCAACTGGCAGCTGGGGAAGGCCAGGCCGGGGTCCTCCCACCTCCCGCCTGGATTCGGGCTCTCCCCCTTGGCCGCCATGCTTCTAGAAGCTGTTTCCAGCTTCTCCTCCTCCCTGGGGAGGCCTCATTACTGCTCCCTGACAGCCCGAGAGGCAGAACGCTGCAGCCTCCTGGGCTTTGAAGCCACACATTAAATCAGAACCAACGCCTCCCCCACGCGGACACCTTGGGCTCAGCCCCGGGGCTGGGAGCCCCTGGCCACCTGCTGTCACTTTAAGCCCTTCCTCTGTGAGTTGAAGGGCTGGCAGACTTGGGAGCAGTTTGGGATTTGCCCGAAGCATCGGGAACTGGTAATAACTGTCATTAGGATAATGATTTTAATTATTATTTAATAAAAGTATATTTAGCAGCATCCATTTGGTGAGCGTTTACACTGTTCAGAGCACTTTTTAAAACTCTTTTGTTGATCCCACATGCCTATCCAGTGACCACCCGGTTTTCCCGAGAGTCCTCTGTCCACACTCACTGTCCCCACTTCCCCTTCTCATGTTCCCTCTAGAATCTGCTCCAATGACTCTCTCTTGCCCCCCCACCCTCACCCCCCACACACTCACACCAGGACACTGTGCACTGGGAAGGGTGCCAGTGGCAGGAGCACCCACCTTGGTGACCAAGGGGCAGATGGAGGGGGCTGGGCCCCTTCTCTGCACAGGGGAGAGCTGGGATCCTGCCTGCAGCCCCTGCATCAGGGGAGCCACAGTGGGGGGATGGGGGGCTTTGCTTCCACTCCCTAGAGACTATCCAGACAGGGTCAGAATTGGGTGGGTCTCCCCACTTCAGGGGCTCGGGGTGGCCTACACAGCCCCGGCAGGGAGATGGAGGGAGCTGTGGGGGAACCGGCCACTCAGTGGGCAAGGGGGACAGTCCCAGACACAGCTGCCGCAATCGGGACTCCAAGTCTGGCCCGTGGCCACCGCTCACCACCCCTCTCCAACCTGGGCAGTTAGATCTGCCCCCTGCCCAGTCCCCCTTCCCAGGGGGTGGGGGTTCACCTAATGCCCCTGGAACCTCCCAGGAAACAGCGCTGCCTCTGTGTCCCGGGTCGAGGTTTGCCAGCGTTGCCCAGAGACGGGTGGGCAGCAGGCAGGCGACGGCTCCCGCACGCAGACCCCGCCGGCCCAGCCCCCTGGAACCCGGGTCCAAGACAATGAGCTGGCCCGGCCCGGAGCGGCGAGGGCGGAGCTGGGGCCGTGGGGGCCTGGGAACGAGGCGGCTTGGGGGTGGTGTGCAGGGAGGGGGGCCTGCGATCAGTCGGGGCTCCAAGTGGGGGTGGCACTGGGCGGGGTGGGGGGGACACAAGGGGCTCCCGGAGGAGGGGCCTCGGGGGGCGGGGCCTCGGGGAGGAGAGGGCGGCGCCTGATGCGGGCGGCACCTTAGCTCTCCCCCTGCGGCTCCAGAAAGACGCGCCGACCCGCGGGCCCCAGGCTCGCCCCAGGGACAGGTGTGAGGGGTTCTGAAGGCAGGATAAGGGGCACAATCCATTTCGGAAGTGAAGTGACATTGGTCGCACCGCTATAAATATGGACACAGCTGACTAGGGGTGGAGGGGAGATCTTAGAGAACCTGGAGGACCCTAGAAGGGGGGGGGGAGGAAGGATGGGGGGCTACGCTGAGATCTGGGGACGCGGTCAGGTTTCTGGATGGACACGAAACCCCGGAGACAAGATACACTCGGGACCTGGTGTCCTGGGGCCCCAGGGGAGGGCAGAAGGCTGGCGGGCCTTCCGGTGCCCCCCCCAGTCTCATGGAGCCCCCACCCCTCTCTCAGCCCCACCCCTTCCTGAGCCCCTTCCCCTCCTGAATCCCCTTCTCTATCCCCCTTTTCCTGAGCGCCCCTCCCATCTTTCAGTCCCTTCAGAGGGGGTGGCCTGGACAGCCCTTCCCAGAGAGTCCAGATAGAAACGCAGCCCTGTGGCTGGTGGGGACCTCCCTGCACCTCCTTAGCTGTGGCAGCACCCTCATATTTTGTGATATGTAGAACGGCCTGAACTTTTCAGGGGTTCCCTGCAGCTGATTACCCAGCAAATATCTGCAAACACCACTGACCTGGGACCCCGGGTCCTGGGCGAGGCTCCTCATCCAAAACCGTGCTGTCCACACCCCTCCCCACTTCACATCCCGGCACAGACCTCTCCACCTCACTTCCCAGCTAGAAGCCCATCTAGAAATGGGGGGTGGGTAGGAATGTGGACATCACTCGTTCAACCATTCATTCATTCATTCATTCACATTATTCAACAAACATTTCATGGAGCACCTGCTGTCTGCAAGCCTGTGCTGGGGGCCCAGGGTACAGTCCCACAGTAGGGGGCTCACGGTCCAGTGGGTGATGGGGGTCAGAGGAATGTGATGGGGGCACACAGGCAGCTGTGGGGATCCGGGAGCTGGTGGGTCCAGAAAGACTTCCTGCAGAAGGTGTCACCTAAACTGAGGGCTAAAGGTATTAGGGGTTAAGGGAGGCTGTTCCTGGCAGAGAGAACAGCAAGTGCAAAGGCCCTGAGGCAGGAGTCCTGCCTTTGGCTCCAGCTTGGCCATTCCTTTGCTGTGTGATCTGGACAAGCGATCGCCTCTTTCTGAGCCTCAGTTTCACACTCAAGTTAAAGGCCCAGCAGGGCACCTGAAACACAGCTGGCACTCCATCGGTAACTGCCAGATGTGGGTGAAAAGTTGAGGTTCTAGACGACTGTCACGAAACAGAAGGCTCCTGGTCCCTGTCTGGGGTGCACAGGTTGGGGCAGCTCGTGACCTTTTCCTGGCCAAGGTGCCCCTTCCCCGGGCCCCTCTCCCCTCGGCCCACCAGCCCTCCACCAGCTGTCCTTCCATGTGTGCGCCGGTCTGTCAAGACCAGGCGCCTGTTCCGGAACACCTGATGCCCCGCTTCCCAGGGATTTCAGAGGAGTAGATGCGCGGAAGTTCAGCTGCCGCACGGGCTTAACCCTGGAGCCTGGGCGCCGGGTCCTCAGAGGCCCAATGCCGGCCCTCTTGACCCCACAGGGAACCTGGCACTGCTCCCAACCTTTGCTGGAAAGACCCCACTTCGACTCCCAGCGCTGGCCTCGCCTCGATGTGTGGCCTGCGGAAAGCCCATCAACCTCTCTAGTCACCCTCACAGCCAATAACGAGGAGAGCCAACACACCCTCAGTGCGAGCATGTGCCCGGGGCCATGTTTAGAGTCTTTCTATCAGTAAACTCTGTCTTAGAGCAGGATTCTGAGTTTCACAAGAAGTGGAAACTGAGGCACAGAGCGAGGCTCTATGACTCACAGGGTGAATAATCCAATCAATATCAACAGAAATAACCTATTGTGTGCCTTCTTTATATGGATCAGCTCATTAAATTCTCCCCAAAACCAAATGAGGTGGTGGGGACCGCTAATAGAGGTCTCTTGTTATAGACGTGGAGACTGAGCCCAGAGAGGCTAAGCAATCGGCCCCAAGTCACAACGCTGTACAAGAGGGACCCCCTGGGAGCACTCCGTGAATAGGACCGCTTTATTACGGCTGCTGTTGCGTTATTATTTTTCTACCTGCTAAGAAAACTTACCAAAAACGTGGGCATGCCAACCGAGGCCAGCTCCCTCCCTGCCCTCCCCAGCCCAGGAGCCTAGCCACCCAGCACCAGGCTCTGCACACCCAGGCCCCTCCCGCCCCGCTCCAAGGAGCAGCTCCGAGAACCTGTCTTCCTCCCATGATGGCAGAGAACCAGGTCAGCCAACCGCTGGGACATCAAAGGGAATCTATAAATACAGCCGCAGGAGGAAAAATAGACACTTTGCTAGCTCTTCTCAGCCTTGCCTCTCTCCCACTCCGAATCTTTCCTGGCGAGGTGCCCACCCCGGTAGTTGCTGGGTCAGAGCCCCCAGCCCCAGGACCCCCTACGGGAAAACGGTGGAGGGAAGCAACTGAGTCAGGGTGGTCAGGAAGGCTTCCTGGAGGAGGTGATATGTGCTGAGACCAGGGAGGATGGGGAAGATAGAACTAAAGAGCCAGGCTGGGGCGGGGGGAGGCTGAGAGGAAGAATTCCGAATCCTTCTGTGTTCTTCCCTCTTCCTCGCTCCCCAAGTCCTGTGCCTCCAAAATGCCTCTCAAATCTTTCTACCACTTTCCACCTCCACAGCCCTTCCCTGCTCCGGGGTCCCATGCCGCTCCCCGAGTCTAAGGCAGTCGTCTTCTCCTGGTCCCCCTGAGCCACTGCTGTCCAGGGTGCATCCTTCTCCACAAGACAGCCAGAGGGATCTTTTTTAAAAAAATATATTTTATTGATTTTTTACAGAGAGGAAGGGAGAGGGATAAAGAGTTAGAAACATCAATGAGAGAGAAACATCAATCAGCTGCCTCCTGCACATCTCCTACTGGGGATGTGCCCACAACCAAGGTACATGCCCTTGACTGGAATCGAACCTGGGACCCTTCAGTCCACAGGCCAACGCTCTATCCACTGAGCCAAACAGGTTAGGGCCAGAGGGATCTTTTTAAAAGTTCAATCAGGCAGTCCCAATGGCTCACCATAAACTCTCCCATAACCAGCTCAGCCTCGGTCACTTCTGTGTTCCCAGCAGGGCCTAGAGCCTGTACACAGTAGGTGCTCAATAAAGTTAGCTGAATAAATAGGCTGATGAGAGTCAAGGCCCACGGGCTTGGTTCTACTTCCTGAAGACATTGGAGGTTTGGTAGCTGGAGCCGAGCTGGCCCCAGGAAGGGCAAGAGGGTACACGGAGCGTGGTGTGGAGCTCCTGAGCTCAGCACCTGCCGAGGGCACCGCCACCCACTGACGTCAGCATCACTCGAGTCGTAACCCTGGTGGCAGTGATGGAACCGCCACTGGCTGAGGTCATTCACACCCCCCTCCACTGTCCCCATCTGTTTTCCTCCAAACAGCTTTTCTTTAAAAAAAAAAATATCATGGTAAACTATACATAATAATACTTATTGTTTTGGCCATTTGTAATGTACATCTCAGTGGCATTGAACACATTCACATGATTGTACAATCATCCCTACCGTCTGCCTCCAAACTTTCTTATTTTCCCAAACTGGAACTCTGTCCCCATGAAACACTAACTCCCCAGCACCCCTGCCCCCCACCCCCACTACACACACACACACACTCAGCCCCTGGCTCCCGCCATCTACTTCCTGTCTCTGTGGATCTGACTCCTCTAGGGACCTCCTGTGAGTGGGATCACACAGTATTTGTCCTTCTGTGTCTGGCTCATGTCACTGAGCACCATGTCCTCAGGGTTCATCTATGTTGTAGCAGGTGTCAGAACTTCCTTCCTTTTTAAGGCTGAGTAACATTCCCCTGTCTGGATGGACCACATTGTGTTTATCATCCGTGACACTTGGGCTGTGCCCACCTTCTGGCCATTGTACATATGCTGGTATGAACACAGGTGTGCAAAAACCTGTTCCTGACATACAGGTGTCTGTTCTGTCTCCCCCCCCCCCCCTTCTGTAGACAATGCCCTGAACAATGTCAAGGGCATCAAAGCTCCTCACAACTTCCAAGGAAAGAGTTAAGAGGAAGAAATGGGGAGCTCTAGGACCTCGAAGGACGTGAGAAGGAAACCCATCTTCGTGGAGCACCTACTGTGTGCCAGGCCCGGGCATCTTTTGAAACATCCTCACACTAAACAACTTGCTCACGGCTGGGAAGTGGCAAAGCCGAGGTTTGGACCCCAGCCCGCAGCGGGCACACCTATTCCACCACCTGCTGGCTTGCCTCTAAGGGGGCGCAGCTCACCACTCCATCGCTGATTCAAGAATGAATCAGTAAGATGACCTTAGAAGAAAAATGCTGGGTGATGAAGAGCTGCTCTGTTGGAGAAAGTGACATTGGCCAAGCACAGCAAGGATCCTCCCAAGCAGACGGAGCAGCCCATGCGAAGGCCCTCAGGCGGGACTGTGCCTGACTTACTGGAGGAAGGGCGAGGAGGGGCAGGTCGATGTGGCTGAAGCAGAGTGAGGGTGGGAAAGTGGGAGGGCTTCTGGATGAAGGCGGCACAGGGCAGGGCCATGGCCTAGGCTCCTAGACACACGCACCAAGACAGAACTCCCATATGGCCTTCCCCATGGTTACCGCTGCCCTCCCGCCTCCATTCATGCTCAGGTCCCTGAGATTTCTGGATAACAAACATTTATTGAGTACCTACTGTGTGCCAGGGTTGTTCTGGGCCAGGAGTGGGGAACCTTTTTTTCTGCCAAGAGCCATTTGTATATTTATAACCTCATTCACGGGCCATGCAAAATTATCAACTTAAAAATTAGCCTGCTTTATTTGGTCAAACATTTAATTAACTCACCCCTAATGCCTTGGCAGGCCAGACCAAATGATTCCTCAGACCTTAAGCGACCCATGGACCAGACGTCCCCCACTCCTGTTCTAGGCGATGGGAATCCAGCAGGGGACAAATGGTGCTGTGGGAGAGGCAATCTGCAATGCTTGGCTGTGAAAATAAAATGAAGAAAAACAGAGCAGGATGAGAGGAAAGAAAGGACAGGGTGTTGCTATAGATGCAGAGGTCACGGTGGCCTCCCTGCAGAGTGACATTTGAGCTGAGACTTAGAGGAAAAGAAGGGCCATACAGAAATCTGGGGAGCCCTAACCAGTTTGGCTCAGTGGATAGAGCGTCAGCCTGCAGACTCAAGGGTCCCAGGTTCGATCCCGGTCAAGGGCATGTACCTTGGTTGTGGGCACATCCCCAGTAGGGGGTGTGCAGGAGGCAGCTGATTGATGTTTCTCTCTCATTGGTGTTTCTAACTCTCTATCCCTCTCCCTTCCTCTCTGTAAAAAATCAATAAAATATATTTTAAAAAAGAAAAATAAAAATCATCATTCTCCCCTTTAAAAAAAAAAAAGAAAAGAAAAAAAGAAATCTGTAGGGAGAGCATTGCAGGCAGAGAGAATGGCAAGTGCAAAGGCCCTGGGGCAGGTACAGAGTTACACATTCAGAGACACCATCAGACCCTTAACAGCTGTACCTCCAACACTTCCGAGTGATGCTTCCTCCTTCCCGAAGTCCCCCTAGAGCTCCTCAGAGCTTCCAGATGAGAGTGGTACTCGTGATGGGGCTGAAGAAGCAAGGAAGGGAGGGTCCATCTAGGTTCAGATGTGCCTAGAAAGGGTGCAGGAAGCAGGTCGCCGAGACCCTACTCACTCAGTCCAGGTCCCAAGTCATTTGCCTGAAGAGCCTTCCCAGCTAGGGGTCCCAGAGCCCATGGAGACAATGAAAAGTGTGGGCTTACAAATCCAGTCCCATTTCCTGGCTATGTGAGCGGCCAAGCCTTTTCTCTCTGGGCCTCAGTTCCCACGCCTGAAAATGGGATCATAACAGTAGCCTTGTTCTGGAGTCGCCGGGCTGCATTCAGTAGCTGCTCGATAAATGTCAGCTCATCCTTCTAACGGTTAACACATGCACAAGACGGGCCACGTTCTGGCAACAGGCCCACGGTGCTGTGTCCTCTCTGGAACGGTCCACACCCTCTCTGGGCACCAGTTACACCGAAATCCTCCAGAGGGTATTTGAACTTGGAAAAGCGTCCAAGAGAGAACCCCCCTCCCCTGCAAGAAAGCAAGGGTTAAAGGGCAGGGGCGGGAAAGGGTAAGGACCAGGACGCACACAACCCCCCCCCCGCACCCCCCCCCCCTACACACACCCCAAGGACTCCAGGCGGTTAGCTCCGCGGAGGGACCAGCTGTGCGGATTTAGCCGGCGCATCTGCCGCCCGAGCAGCTGCCGCTCTGGGGGGGCCGGGGGGGATGTGGGACGAGGGGAAAATCTGTCCGAGGAGAATTGCGTCTGCGCCGCCCAGCTGCCGGCTCAGGCTGGGGGGACACCCCAAATCCGCCGGGACCCCGCGCCCCTCCCCTGCGGCGGCCGCCCCCACGTGCCTTTGGAGGAGGGGGCGTCGGGGAGGCCCTGACGTCACAGGAGGCCTCGGCCAATCGGAGCTGTCCTTCCCGAGCCCCAAAGGGATTCCCGGGCCACACCAGGGACCTGGGGCCAGACCCAGCCGTGACGACCCTCCACCCGGGGCTCAAAAGGGGGCCCGCACCCGGCGGGGGGACCGCGGCTGGGACCCGCCCGAGGGGGGCGGGCCGGTGTGCGGCTGCCAGGCCCGGCTCCCGCGGGCCCAGAGACGGGCAGCACGGGCGGGAGTCACACAGCGGGCGGCGGCCGGGAGCGCGGACGGGGGCGCGCGGGCTGCGGGCGGGCTGTCCTTTCCCCGCTGGCGCCTGGCACCGGGGCCGGGCTCAGCCTCTGCCCGGCGCGGGGCCTCCGGGCCCCTCCGGGTCTCTCCCGGCCCCTGCGACCCGGGGCCGCAGCCCGGCCGCGCTGGGCACGAGGTGTCAGTGCCGCGGGCGCCCGCAAAACCCGCACCGGATTCCTCCCGGGTCGGATCTGGACGGGAGCTCAGTGCTGCCCCACCGGCAGCTCAGATGGGGAAACTGAGGCCCGGAGGGGCGGGACTTCGCTTAAAGTCACAAACTAGGAGGATGCTGCTGGCTCTGGTGACCTTGGGTGAGGCCCTGCCCCTTCCCGGGCCTCCCTGACTCACCCCAGGGGGAGCCGTGAACTTCCTGCCACCCTCTTCCAGGTCAGGGCTCAGACAGTCAGGAGCCCGAGGCGTGAGGGGGGAGTTGGGGGAGGAAAGGGGCGGGAAGGGGAAATGAGCAGCCGGGCCTGACCTTGCCCTGGTCCAGGGCATGAAAGACCCATTCATGGCTGCTGAAGACTGGGTGGCAGCTGAGCTGGCCTGTGGGGGTGGGGCCTCCCTCAGGGCCTTTGTCCAAGCAGGTCCCTCTGCCTAGGATTCCCTTCCCACCCCTCACCCCGCACCTCATGTGCTTTGCCAAATCCATCTATTGTCCTTCTGTGGTTCCCCAAATCACCTTCTCATGGTCTTCTGGGGCCCCCACCCAGTCACAGTGCCCAGTCATCTCAGCCTCGGTTCCTCTATCTCCCTGCTAGATTGAAAGCAGGTAGCTGGATTGTCTTGTTGACTGCTCAGCCCAGGGCCTGGTACACAGTAGGTGCTCAATAAATGTTTATGGAAGGAATAGGTTGCCAGAGAGGAGGACATGCCAGGGGGTGGGCACAGCACAGGTAATGGTATGGAGGTCGGAGGAAGGTGTAGAGCCTGGCTGCTCCCAGAGGTGCTGTGTCTTAGCCCCCTCCTTGTTGAAGGTGTCATCTGCCCAGGTGGGCAGGACACAGGGGTGACAGGTGCAGGCTGATTTGCCTGGGACTCTGGCTCTGCCGGAAAGCAGGTCAGGGCAGAACCACTGGCAGGAAGGCCTGGCTGCTGGCGGAGGTTTGTGGTCACCAGGAGGGCCCCTGGGCAGATGCCCAGGCCCTGAAAGAACCCAGTTGCTCAGGACCCAGTGTATCCCACGGAGCAGGGTTCAAGTTTTTGTTTTGTTTTTAATATATTTCTTTATTGATTTCAGAGAGGAAGGGAGAGGAAGAAAGAGATAGAAACATCAATGATGAGAATCATTGATTGGCTGCATTCTGCATGCCCCCTACTGGGGATCGAGCCCACAACCCAGGCATGTGCCCTTGGCTGGAATCGAACCCAGGACTCTTCAGTCTGCAGGCCGACGCTCTATCCACTGAGCTAAACCAGCTAGGGCAGGGCTTATGTTTTGATGTCATACAGGGAGGCCACATAGCCTGTTGGGGGTCCAAAGATGGGACACAATGGGTAATGCCCACATAGAAGGTGGCAAGAGGAAATGTTCCCTTCCCATCTGCCTGTGCTCTTGGGCAAGCTCCTTGGCCTCTCCCTGCTTCAGTTTCCCATCTATGGGAGCCTTCTAGGGCTGCCCTGAGGAGTGAATGAGGTCACTTCTGCATCAAGGGCTCAGAAGTCGCCCCTGTACACAGTAGGTGTGCAAGACATGTGGCTAGATAAATACATCATAGTAAAACGTTTGTTGATTGCCTACTGCATACTGGAGGTGCTGGAGGAACAAGGGGGTGGGGGGATACATTGTCTCACCCGCATGGGGAGGTGCTTTGGACAGACAGGGACACTGAAGCCCTGAGAGGGGCTCCCGCTGTCCTCAGGTCACAGAGGGTCCAGGAGCTTACAGGGATGTCTCTGGAATCAGAAGAGCAGCTTGTCCTGGAGTCCCAAAGGCCAGGGGCAGGAATGCCCCTCCTGGGCCCTAGGAAGCTCTTTCTGCGCCAGGCCCCGCAGGACGCTGGGACGGAGGACAGCCTCTGTACCATGATCTCTGCAGCCAGCTGGCTCAGGTTCAAATCCCCGCGTTCTTACTAGGTGACTTTGGACAAGATGCCTCCCTGCGCCTCACTTGTCTCACGTGTCTGCTGAGTGTTACAGTTAATGCTTGGAGACTGAATAGATACCCTCATAGGAAGGGGACCCCGGAGACCAGGGGGGTGTCTGACACCGCCCCCCTCATCCACGAGTGTGGTGGGAATGTCCTGAGGATGTGAGTCTGGCCCGAGTGGACCAGAGCAGGAAGTCCGGAGGTAGGAGGGTGCGCAGTTCGGTGCCCCACCCGGACAAAGGCAGGAAGCCTTCTCTTGGATCTCTCTCCCCACCCCCACCCCCACCCCCCATCCCGTCCCCAGTGCCTCCGGCCCCCCACCCAGCTCTGCCGCCCTCCGTTCCGCACCCCTGTCAATCCGGGCCGCGTTTTGCTTGGCTCCGGCCCGGTTTTTGGGGGGGAGAGGTGGCCGACTTGGGGGGGGGCGGAGGTGGCTAGCCGCGAGTTGCTGCGGCCGCCGCGGCGGGCGTGAAAAATGCGGCCGCGGCGCGCCCCGGGTCCGGCCGCCCCGCAGCGCCCTCCCCGGAGCGGACGCCAGCGCCCGGGGAGCCGGGGCTGAGCCCCCTCCCCCAGCGCAGCGCCGCGGCCCGGGGGCGGGGGAGCGCGCGCCCCCAGCCCCCTCCCCATCGGGATGCCCGGCTGAGCCAGCCAGGCCAGGACAGGTGCGCGCACCGACCCCCCTCCCCGCCCCCCGTCCGCCCGCGCCCTCCCGCCCTCGCGCTCCCTCCCGCGCACTCGCGGCGGCCGCGGCTCCGAGGTAAGCGCCCGGGGCGTCTGCGAGCGGGGGCTGGGGAGACGCTGCCCTGGGGGTGTCTGTCGGCGCGCGGCTCGGGGGGTTCATTGTCGGCTGGGGCGGCCGGGTCAGGCGCGGTGACTGGGGGGGTCCCGAGGACCCGCCATGGGGAGGGGGCTGGGTTTGGAGCCGGGAGGCTTGTGGAGCACCATCACGGGGGCATCTGTCAGCAAAGCCGCTGGAGAGGGGGCTGGATTTTAGAGGGGCTGCTGTGTGGGGGGTTATCATGGGGTCCAATGGCAGCGCCTTGAAGAGGCTGGATTGGGGCCTGGGGTGCTGAATGAGGCTTCGTCATGGGGGTGTCCGATGGCACCGCAGCTGGGGGGGGACGACTGGATGTTGACTGGGGGCCTGTATGTGGAGCTATAATAGGGGTTCTGTCGGCACCACAGCGGGTAATTTGTCCGGGGAGGGGCGCTTAAGAGACAATAATGGGGGCTCAGGGCTGCGCCGCTAGGGAGCTGGATTTGGGCCCAGGTTGGGGGGGGTGGTTCGGGGTGGGCAGGGGGCCTGCTGGCCGGCGATGAGGACGGGTGTTGGGTGTTGGGGGGGCGGGGCCCTGAGGGCTAAGTCAGGGCCACACAGGGCTGGGTGGTGGTCCCAGCGCGGTGAGGCCCCTCCATCCCACTTCACCGTCAGCCACCGCACCTTGGACGCCCCTGAGCCCTCTCCAGCCTCCTGCCTGGCTCAGATCGAGTCCAGGGCCCCAGCCACAGGGGAGGGGCCGCGGGGGGCCGAGAGAGCCCGTCTGGATACCGTCTGGATACCCCTCGCTGCAGTGGAGACCCAGGGGGGCTCAGGGGGCCCCCAAGAGCTGACAAAGGGACAAAGAAAGCGTCTCTCTCTGAGACTGCCAGGCAGGGTGGGGGGCACTGAGTGTGACCCCTCCACTCGTGCAGTGCTCATTGGTCCCCAGAAGGGGGTCGCTTGCCCTCTGCCCTACTCTCTACCTCCAGGTTCCCTCCAGTTGGGGGCACCTCCCCAGATGGGGTGCCATAGGGAACCCCTGCCCCTGCCCAGAATGTGTAGGCATTGGAGCTTGAAGTATTTGCAAGAGTCCCGGGACGGGGCAGTTCTCACTGTCAGCCCTGTCAGCCCTCGCTGGCTGAGATCTTTGGCATCTTACCCCTGAGGTTGTCATCTCTGACCCCAGATCTGAGGGGAACTGGGGCTTGGGGTTTTAGGGATCTGGGTTTGGATTTAAGAAGGAAGGAGGGGGGACCGATGACTGGGGCTGCAGAAGGAACCCCCACCTCATTTGCAAAATTGCATTTCTTCATATTTCTTTGGGTTCCCTCAGCTTCTCAAGGGGCCCGAGATCAAAGTTCAGTGCCCTGGGACACCCCTACCCCTTAAGCTCCCTGGCCCCCACCCCCTTTCCTAGTAGACACAGTTTCTTTCAAGGATAAAAAATTTCAGATGTGTCTGGGCAGTTGCTGAAAGTCTATTTTGAGAGAGTATAGCATGTGGGGGTCGTGGGTGGGGTTCAGGACTCACCTGAGAGGAGGTGCCAAGCTCTACAGGAAAGTGGCTGGGGGTCGGTGGGGCCCTTAGGAAACCCCTTGGGTACCGGGCAGGTGGCAGCCTGCAGAAGCCTCACTGAACTATAGAGTGTCCACCCTGTACGGGCTCATTCCCAAGAGCAGATTGGGAAACTGAGGCCCAGAGAGGCAGCAGAGAGGGTGAAGAGGGAAGCCAGGCCTCTCCGCTCCTGGGACTGCTAGATGGGGTCCGGGGAAAGGTGCCCCCACATGAAACCCAAATGCTCTCCCAAAGGTCACCATCCTGGGCTGGGCAGAAGTTAGGCCTGGAGCTTCCAATGCCCTACCCCTCTCAAAAATATATATATATATATATATATATATATATATATATATATCAGCATAGAGGAAAAGGCAGGAAAATGAGAAGTGTGGCCCTAGGCAGGTCTTTCGCCCTCTCTGGGCTTCCATCTCCCCAGGAGGTGCTCTTCGGGTTTAAGGAGCTCAATGGAGGGAGATGAGGCAGAGACAGGTCACGTAAGAAAGCCCTGGATTTGTAACCTCGCCATTGTCCTTCCACTTCCCACCTGCCTCCTGCCAGAGCCGAGCACCCACGGGTCCTCAGGGTGCTGTCACCTTCCCTGCTTTGAGGTGAGAAGCTGTCTCTGAGCCAGCGGAGGTATTGAGTCACCTAGGAGCGGCCGTTCTTGCTCTAGGCTTCAGCTTTCACCTCTGTCCACTGGGTGAGGAAGGTGCTGGAGATTTGCACTGTAGAAGAGTTTGGCATCTGCAGTGGACGCCCAGGGCTTGTGACAGGAGTTGCTGGGGTTACCTGGGGCTGGACCTGCAAGATAGAAATCAAACTGTCCTTGGAAAGGTGACCCTGACGTCAGCCGGCGGGACAGGGGAGCTGGGTCCCCAGGGGCTGAAGGACGTGCTGGTTGCTGCCCAGTCTCCTGGGATGGAGGGTGTCCCTGGCTGAACCTGGGGTGTGGCCCTGTCCTCTGTGCCTGGCCCTTTGCCAGGTGATGCTGGGGGCCAGAGAGGACTCAGCCAGGGTTATGACAGGTGGAAGCAGGGAAGGCTGCCTGGAGGAGAGGATGCTGACACTGGGCTTGAAGGATGACAAGGATGTTGCCAGGAGAAGAGGGAGGCAGGGATTCCAGGTGGAAGGAACAGCAAGGAGAGAGACTGCATGGTGAGTTGCGGGGAGTCCTGAGTGGCTGGGCTGTTTTAAGGGTGGGAGACCATGGATAATGAAGCCTGAGAGTCAGCAGGTGCTGTAAATGCCAAGATAGGAGTGGGCTTTATCCCAAGGGGAACAGGGAGCCATAGAAGGTTTTAGAGCGGGAGAGTGAATGGGCAATATCTCAGACCTTGAGCAACAGTGAGGAAGAGTAGTTACCAGGAGACAGGCTCCTGGAAACCAAGTTAGCTGGTTGGCACAGTGGTGGACCACCCATCCTGGGAGGTAGGCAAGTGGGGTCGTACAGCCATCTTTCCAGAATCCAGGAAAAATAATTCTGGTATCGGTTAGGCCCAGGTGACCCTCCAGATTCCTTCTAAATTTCCAGGGACTGTGGATTTTCTGAACTGGAATGTTTAAGATACCACGATTCTGAAATCCCAAGTCATTTAAAGGGCTGCAGATTCTCAGACTAATTCCTCTCTAAGACCTAACAGTGATTGGGGTTGACTGTGGGTGGAGCCTCACTTAGCAGAAATAGAAAAACTGAGGCTCCAGGGAGCCCCCAACAGACACCGGCGAGAGCCAGGGCCTAAGAGGTCTGGACCTGAGCCACAGAATTATCTTTTATTTCCACGGCCATTCATCACCTGTCCTGCGGGATGTCCAGATAAAGTGGTGGGAGCATTAAAGCACTGGGAGGAGACTTGGGAGGCCAGGACCCCCACCTTTGGGCAGGGACACGGGCCCCTCACTAGCCGCCCTCGATGACCCTTCACTGTCTGGTCCCAGGGTCCAAAGGTGGCTACCCCAGGGCCTGCAGGGAGGGAGACCCTGTTTAGTGAGGACTACATTCCCCAGGATGCACCTTGGCCCAGGCTAAGCCAGCATTCCAAGGGCAGACCTAGGAGAGAACTTCCCAAATGGAGGAGTCCAGCAAGGGTGGTGGGTTCTTAGGGGAGCCCTCATCCGAGGCAGATGGGGAGACCAGTTACTCAACAAAGGCTGCGAGTGGCCTCCACGTGCTGTGTCCCAGCTGCGTGACGCTGGGGTCCCAGAGGAGGAGGCTTTTGCTCTGTTTGGCCCTCAGTGGGGGAAGGACACAGACGCAGGCATTGGCCCTCTGCTACATGGGGTCAGCGCCTGGGCACAGTGAGCAAATGGGTCTGGTGAAAGTGGGTTCTGCCCGGTGGATCAGAGAAGATGCACTTTGGAGGGGCATTGCATCTAGGACCATGATGAATGGATAGGAGTTCACCAGAGGCGACCACACGTTCTCTGATAGTTTCAGGAGAGCAGCCTTCCTTTCCTGGAGCAAGAGTCTTTGGGCAGTTGAAGTAGCCGCTCTGAATGATTGCCCTTAGAGGGGCCACAACCGTCAGATCAGACTGACCTAAGTCTGAGCCCATCTCTTCATTCACTCACTCGGGCCCCCTCCTCTGAGCCTGTTTCCCCACCAGTAAGTCACAGATGCTAGTCTCTCTCTCTCCCTTAGGGTTCAACATTTAAACAAGAGGATGCAGGCAAAATGCCAGGCATCGTCCTGTCTTTTTTTTCTTACTCCAGTAAAAGGAGTTACTTTGAAAAAACAGAAGGTGTGTCCTCTGGCCCTGATTGCAATGGGAGCCATGGGTCTGTGCTCTCATTTGATAAGCTGACGAGTACTTAATGAGCACCTACTCTGCGCCAGGTGCTAGGAACCCAGCAATGACTGAGGCTGACTGGGCCCTGCCCTTGTCATGCTCACAGCCGGGTGGGGATATGGACACTAACCAGAGAGAGAAAGTAAATCAAGTATAATGAGTGGCCTGAAGACAGAAATATTGGATGATGTAGCTGAGAAGGGCAGAGCTGATGGAGTAGGGAGGGTGTCTGAGAAGGTGGCATTTGAGCTGAGACTTGGAAAATAAGAAGGAGTCAGTCACTCAGAGACCTAGAGGAATAGCATTCCAGGAAGAGGGCACAGCCTGTTCAAAGGCCCTGGGGCAGGAATGTGCCTGACGTATTGGAGGAACTGGAAGGAGGTCCATGTGGCTTGAGCAGAGTGAGTGAAGGGGAGAGAGAGGGGGGACAAGGGTGGGGTTGGGGGAGGTTATACAGAGCCTTGCGAGGGGGGCGGGGCCCTGAGGCCTGTGGGCAGAGAAGGGTGGGACCTGGCTCAGGTGACCAGTGGTGACTCTGGCTGCTGCAAGGAGGACTGCTGTGGGAGCAAGGGCCAGCGCCGTGGGTGGGAGTGGAGGGACTGTACTGGTCCAGATGGGTGATGATGGGGGTGGCCCGGTGCAGGCAGTAGAGGGGGAAAGAAGTGGGTGGATGGAGTAGATTTTGGACTTGCTGATGGATGGATGTGGGGAGGGACTGAGAACCTCTTTCTCTGGGGGCAGGTAATGCTGTGATTAAAAGTGTGGTGTCTGGACCAGATGACCTGGGTTTAAATTCCAGCTTGGCCATTTCCTAGCTGTGCAACCTTGGGCGCATCGCTTACCCACACCGGGCCTCAATTTCCCACCTGTAAAATGGTGAGAAGAACCCCTCCCACCTACCCCACAAGGATTTTTTTAATTGATTTCAGAGAGGAGGGGAGAGGGAGAGAGAGATAGGAACATCAATGATGAGAGAGAATCATTGATCGGCTGCCTCCTGCATGGCCCCTACTGGGGATGGAGCCCGCAACCCAGGCCTGTGCCCTGACTGGGAATTAAACCATGACCTCCTGGTTCATAGGACGACGCTTAACCGCTGAGCCACACCGACTGGGCCCCCACCAGGATTTTCTGTAAAGCCCCATAGCACAGGGCTGGGAACACAGAAGATTCTCTGTAAGTGTTTGCTGCTACTTCCCTTCGAATGTCTAATACTCAGGCTCTGGGAAGAGAAAGGAGGCACAGATTGGGTGGCACGTTCCCCGAGGTTGCCCAGCGAGGGCCCCTCGCTGTTTCTCTCCATTGATGCACATTTCTCATGACCCATCCCCCAGAGCCCATATCGCTCTGCCCGTGATTCTGCCATTCCTGAGCTGTGACTCACTTGGACTTGTGGTCCGCTCTGACCCCAGGACCTTCCCTTGGGACCTATTTCCCGCTTTTGTCTTCAAGTTCATTGGCCAGGTCTTCCGTTCCCAGCAGCACTTGGCATAGCCCTGCCTGCGTCCGGCCCAGCATCTCTGAGTGGTGTGTCCCCCTGCCTTTCCTGCCCCCTCCCACTTGGGATCCCTGTGTCCTCCCAGACAGGGCCTCTGAGAGGGGCAGTGACTGGAGGAATTCTGGGTGGGGGCTCAGCCTGGGGTAAAGGAGGGCTCCCAGAAGCCCAAGTGAGTGGGGCTGGGGTCCCCATCTTCTGCTCTCAGATGGAGGACACCGAGGGCAGAGACCAAATCTCCTAATCCTCCCTAAAATGGGGCCCTGAGAGCCAAACCTTACTTCCCTCCGTCTCCCAAAACTGGGCCCCAAGAGCAGGGCCTGACTCTGTATTTTCTCCAAGTTGGGGCTGAGGGCAGGGCCTGCCCAGGGCCACCCCCATTTGGGAATCTGTGGGTGCCCAGCCCACCAGCCCCAGCCCAGACTCCCTAGGAGCGAGCCCCCAGCCCCCTTGGGCAGTCTGTTTCTGGGCCCCCTAATGACTCACGGGGAATAAATGGCACTTGAATTTCCTCGAAATGGTTTCAGCATCACCGAGAAAGCAGCCCCCTCTTCCCCATTCCTAGTTACAAGTTGCTGCTTCCGATTTGCCTCCTGGTGGCCCAATTTCCAAACTGATTAAATTAATTACTCAGGAGCAACCCCTCCCCATCTGGGCCAGGAGTCCCAGGGACCTCTCCCCCATTCCAGGTCCTGCCTCTGCCACCTGGTCTCCGCTCTGGTTCCCCGAGTGCCCTGGGGCAGGACAGCCTCTCTCTGGGTCTCCAGACTGTGCAGCCCCATAGACAGATGGCACATTGTGGGTGCTAAATAAATGTCGGCAAGAGGCAGTGTAGCCACATGCCTGGGTTCAAATGCTGGCTGTACCATTCTGTGCTGTGCAGCCTTGGCCAAGTGACTTCACCTCTCTGAGTCTCCATTCTTCCATCTGTAAGACAGAGGTGGTGGGGCTGGTTTCTGTCTCATATCGGTGTGGACAGGACACGAGTTCATGCATGTGAAGTTCTTGGCCCAGTACCTGGTGCACACATAGTAGGGGCTTCATAACATCTTAGTTGAAATGCCTGCTCTGCTGGGCTTCTGTGGGGTAGATATGCTCAGGTACTCTGAGTACTGTCCTCTTTAAAAGAGACACTCTCGCCGAAACCGGTTTGGCTCAGTGGATAGAGCATCGGCCTGCGGACTGAAAGGTCCCAGGTTCGATTCCGGTCAAGGGCATGTACCTTGGTTGCGGCCACATCCCCAGTAGGAGATGTGCAGGAGGCAGCTGATCGATGTTTCTCTCTCATCGATGTTTCTAACTCTCTCTCCCTTCCTCTCTGTAAAAAGTCAATAAAATATATTAAAAAAAAAAAAAAAGAGAGAGAGAGAGAGAGAGAGAGACTCTGCATTCATTGAGTGCTGACTGCATGCCCAGCTCTGTGTCAAGCTCTTGAGACACAGTCCTGGTCATGGCTCAACCCCTGGCCGTGTTGGCACACAGTGGGTGCTCAGAAAATAAATATATCCTTGTAGCTCTTTTGTAAGTAGGGACTGTTTATGGGACATTCATTCAGCCAGTGCTTGTTGAGCACCTACTGTGTGCCAGACCCCCTGCTGTCATGAAGCTGACATTTTCGTCTGATTCACCAAGGAGGAAGCAAGCCCAGAGAGAGGGAGGATGTAACTCAAGGATGCACAGCCGTCCGTACAGTTTATTTAGCACCTACTATGCGTACCTCATTTACTTTTCATGATAACCAGATGGTGATGGTTATCATGAAGGAGAAACAGGGAGGAGGGTGGGGAATGGAGGAGGACTCACTCTCCGCCTCCCAGGCTGGGGAGAGATGAGTTAACTGGCATTGAGAGAGCATCGGGGGCCAAGGGGGCCCTCCACAGCCGCCTCACCATGCCCAGAGCCCCAGGAACACCCTCTAGCTGCTCAGCCAAGTTCCTAGACAGCTCCAGAGCCCAGCTAGGCTGCGACGGGGGCGACTGAGGCAGCTGGAGGAGGCAGCTGTAAGCAGAGCTGGTAACCAGACCTGGATGGTGCAGGGGCCTGGCTGCCAGGCCAGGTTACTCGATCTCCTCAGGGACGCCTGGCCCCGGAGCTGGAATCCTGGGATGGCCGGGCTGACAGGAGCTCCTTCTATGGAACTGGAAATGGGCATCTTGCCCCAACCTTCGCCACGGCAGAGGGAGAAATGGGCTCGGAGGCTGACCCAGGGTCACTGAGGTCCTGCCATGATACCGAGGCCCAGAGAGGGCTAGCTGCTGGCCCAAGGTCATCCAGCAAGGTCACTTCACATAGAGTGAGCATGTGGACCCGGCCCTGTCCTAGTGCCTCGTATTACAGAAGGCAAATCATCTCGACTGGCCGAGGGGGAGAATCCCAGGCGTCCTCCCCGACCCGCGGGACCTTCTTCTGTCCCTTCGATGGTCCCGGTGACAGTGCATCCGTCCCACGCGCAGCCTTTCACCTGGAGCTGGGCCGCCGCTGAGTCACCTCTGCGACGGGGCCACGAGGAAATTTAAAGCTGCACACGTGCGTGCGTGGTTTTCTGTTGTACGTTGCTGGTCGACACTGTCCTTTCAACCCCGTAGCCACCTAAGGTTTGGACTTACATTCGCCCACAGTTGCTAGGTAAGGAAACGGAGACCCAGAGAGGGGAAGTGACTGTCGGAGCGCTCGAGGCTGGCGAGAGGCAGAGCCGGGATGTGAACCTGGACCGTGCATTTCGGAGACGGGGCTGCTCGCTGAGGCTTCTCGGCGGCTACTGTCCCTGTCCGGCCCTCACTCTGGGCCTCAGTGCCCCCACCTGCCAGCGAGAGTGGGACGGGAAGGGCAGGGCGGGCGGGTGGGTAGATGGCCTGTCAGTAGTTAATTGGGGTCCTTGGAAACTAACAGCCAGGAAGTCAGCAATAGGGGGGTGCAGACAGAAGCTCCCTGGGTGTTACGTGTGTACACTCGGACACACAGGCATGTGCACACACACGTGTGGACCGCCCACCACTGCTGGGCACATACTTGTTCTGTGGTTGCATGCATGGGTACGTGTGAACACACAGATGCCATAACACACGGTAGACGTGGGGGCCCATGGGCGTGCGTGGGGGGGACCCACCCACCGGCGGACACCCATGCATGTGGAGGTGATGAGCAAAGTTGAATCAGGCAAGAGGTCCAATCTGGGTTCAATTCCTTGTGCTGACACTTAGTTCATCAACATACAACAAGCCATTATTGAGCTCAGTGGTGTGAGTTCATCAACATACAACTAGCCATTATTGAGCCCAGTGGTGTGCCGGACACTGTGGGGACATGTCACCGGCCAAGATACACCCAGGCCTGTGCTCACAGGGCTCACCTCCAGGGGGGCAGAAAGGCTCTGGATGAGCTATGATGTGAGTGATTAGTTCATTTGGGGGAATCTGTGCATAGTGGATTTTCTGAGTTATTGTGCACACAGGCCTCTGGAGATCTTGCTAAAATGCAGGCTCTGGTTGGGAGGGTCTGGGAGGGGGCACGGGACTCTGCATTCTAATAGCTCTCAAATGAGGCCGAGGCTGCTGGTTGGAGGACCATTATTTGGAGAAGCAAAGAGTCTAGGGTCTAAAGCAGTGGTTCTCAACCTGTGGGTCGTGACCCCTTTGGCGGGCGAACGACCCTTTCACAGGGGCCGCCTAAGACCATCCTGCATATCAGATATTTACATGACGATTCATAACAGTAGCAACATTACAGTTATGAAGTAGCAACGAAAATAATTTTATGGTTGGGTCACAACATGAGGAACTGTATTTAAAGGGCCAGAAGGTTGAGAACCACTGCTCTAAAGGCTGCTTTGAGAGTCTGACACCATGTGGGGGCGGGGTTGGGACCTGGGGAGGGGTCCAGGGTGGTAGGGGTGGGGAGACTCTAAGGAGACAGCATTTTAGCAGAGACCTGACATAAAGAGGGAGCCTTGTGGGTATCTAAAAGAAGAGGCTTTCAGGTGTGGAGAACATCCTGTGCAAAGGCCCTGGGGCAGGACAGTGCTTGGCATGATGGAGGAACAGCAAGGCCCATGTGGCTGAAGCAGAGTGTGCAAGGGGGAGAGAGGGAGGAGGTGAGGGCAGGGAGGGGCAGATGAAAGCAGGTCATACTAGGCCCTGTGGGCCCCTGGGAGGACTTTGGCTTTTACCGGGTGGAAGGTGAGTCCTGGAGGCAGAGGTGACACAGCTCTGACATAGGTGCTCACACAGGCCCTCTGGTGGCTGCTGGGGGAAATGGGCTGAGGGAAGCAAGGACAGGAGCCAGGGTGGATGGAGGGTACTGAACTGGTCCACATGGGAGAGGCTGGGGGCTGGCCAGGGAGCGGACTGGGAAGGGGTGAGAGCTCTGGATAAATTAGAAGGACTTGCTGGCATTGGATGTGAGAGTGAGAGCACAGGGCTGGGGGCAGCGCAGGCTTGGAGGGAGCTCGAGGGCGGTTCCAGGGTGTGGCCGAGCCCTCAGCTGACACAGGCAGGACCAGGGAAGCAGGGGTTGGGGTGGGGGAGCAACAGCTGTCAGTCAGTAGTTCAATTTGATCTACGCGTCCAGCTCCTTCCGGTGAAAATCCTGACAGGGTTTATGTTTTATCTGTTGTTTGTTTTGGGACTTACCAGCTGATCCAAAAATTTATGCTGAAGCTGTGGGTTTCAAGAGTAGCCCAGGCCTGGCCGACGTGCTCAGTGGAACGTGCCTTGTCCTGTGCGCCAAGAGGTCACTGGTTCGATTCCTGGTCAGGGGACATGCCCGGGCTTCAGGCTTCATCCCCGGGAGGGGACATGCAGCAGGCAGCCCATTGATGTTTCTCTCTCGTCAATGTTTCCATCTCTCTATCCCTCTCCCTTCTCTCTCTAAACTATATAAAAAAAAAAAAAAAGAGTAACCCAGACACCCTGGCAGAAAGAAGTGGGGGAAATGTTCCAGAAGGAAATTCCAGCCTCTGACAAACTTATGGTCACTAAGGCAGTGTAACGCCTGGGAGTCCCTTGACGATGGGAGGAGATGAAGTCGGGTGGCCTTGAGGAACTCCCATCCCTGCCTCAGTTTCCTCACCTGAGAGTGGCAGTCCCATGGGGTGGCCTGCCCGAGTTGGAGTGGCAGCTGAGGGGTCAAGCTGAGAGAGCCAGCCACAGAGGACAGGTCCTCTGGGTGGGGCCTATCACTGGATCCGTTTATAGATTGATGCACAGGACAAGGCACTGTTCCCTGCCCCCGTGGGCGCGCATGCATGTCGCAAGGCTGCAGGCAGGAAGCATGCCCCTCTGCAGGCACGCAGATGTGTGGGTGCATGGGTGCCCTGCATGGCATGGGGTGCACATGCTGGCCACACACGTCCATGCCTGGTGGCAGCTCCCGGTGACCAGGTGCCGGGGCAGGTGGTGGGGCGGCTTCCCGGCAGGCGGGCGCCAGGCGGCTGCTAGCAGAGGAGCCTCAAGTTTCATGGAGAGAAGCAGATGGTCTTAGGGGGCCTGGGGGAGGTGCTAAGGCCTCTGGTAACCCCAGGTGGGGGGGGGGGTAGGCTGAGGCCAGGTGCAGTGGGTTGGCCCTGAAGTAGCCCGGACTCCCCTAAAGGAGTCTGTGGGGTTTAGTTCTGTGTCATCACCATCAGAATAACTAACGTGAAGACACACAGCATCAGCCTCACACTGAGGATGGCGACGGTCAGAAAACAGGCAATGAGAAGTGGAGGCAAGGATGTGGGGGGTCGGGACACTGCGCTGCTGGTGGGAACGTGGAGCGGTGGAGCCACTGTGGAAACAGCATGGCTTTTTCCAAAAAACAAACACACAGAGAATTACCGTAGGACCCAGCAGTATCACTCCTGGGCGCGTACCCAAAAGCATGGCAAGCAGAGTCGCAAAGAGATTCGCCCGGCCCTGTTCACAGCAGCGTTATTCACCGGAACCAAGAGGTGGAGGCAGCCCGTGTCCATCCACAGGTGATGGACACACACAGAGCGACCCATCCACACACGTCAGCCCTGACACCTGCTACAGCACGGATGAGCCTTGAGGCCGTGGCGCTCAGTGAAGTCAGCCAGACACCGGAGGACAGAGATTGTGTGATTCCACTCATAGGAGGTCCCTAGAGGAGTCAGATCCATAGAGACAGAGAGTGGATGGGGGGTGCCAGAGGCTGGGGGAGGGCGAGTTGGTGCTTAAAGGGAACAGAGTTTCAGTGTGGGGACGTGAGAAGGTTCTGGAGACGGGTGGTGGGGATGGCTGCCCAACATTGTGAATGGACTTACTGTCACTGCACGGGACACTTAGGAGGGTTAGGATGGTCCTGCCCGTGTCGCTCAGTGGTACAGCATCAGCCCGAGCACCATGGGTCACGGGTCCCATTTCTGGTCAAGGGCACGTTCCTGGGTTGCAGGTTCCTTCCTCCCCCCTTGGGCATCTGTGGGAGGCAACCAATCCATATGTCTCTCTCATTTCTTTCTCTCTCTCTCTCCCCCCCCCCCACCCCCCGTTTCCCTCTCCTTCCCTGCCACTCCCTTTAAAAATCAATGGGAAAAGTATCCATCATTAATAAATGTTAAAAATGTGTGTGTGTTTTTTAAAAAGGGCACAGAGCAGACAGAGCACCGGAGAGATAAGGGGTACTCTGGCTGGTGTTGTAGGGGAAGGGAGTGGGGTAGGCAAGAGTGGGGCTGGCGGTGAAGTTGTTATTTTAAATTATTATCCCGACGGGAATTTGGGAGGAATAATGAAGGTCCCGGCCGCTGCGGCTCATAAGCGCCATCTGGTGGCGGATACAGGCCACGCCGCCCACCGCCCCCCCTCTCGCCCGCAGGTGTCACCTCCTGTCTTCGCCATGCGGACCCCGCGAGCGCCCCCTCCCCGCCTGGCCCTACTGCTCCTGCTGCTGCTGCTGGGGGGCGCCCACGGACTCTTCCCTGAGGAGCCGCCGCCGCTCAGCGTGGCCCCCAGGGACTGTGAGTGGGGGTCCTGGCGAGGGGGGGTTCCGGAAGGAGGGTCTTGTTCCCCAACTGAGCCCGCTGCCCCCCTCCCTCGGGGACTCACGAGGCCAGGCTCACCCCGGCCCTAAATCACACTCCTCTTCCCCAGACCTGAGCCACTACCCTGTGTTCGTGGGCAGCGGGCCCGGACGCCTGACCCCCGCAGAGGGCGCCGAGGACCTCAACATCCAGCGGGTCCTGCGGGTCAACAGGACGCTGTTCATTGGGGACAGGTATGGGGAGTGTCCGGCAGAACGCAGGGCGGGGAGCCTTTGGGGGAGGTTCCATGGTGGGGCTTATTGTTGGGCCGGGTGTGAATGTGTGGACCTCGGGTGGCACTTTTAAGGGTGCTGGGCTCGGGTGTGGTTGGAGCCGGGTGTCTGCTATGGGGTGTTAGCAGGTGGGGACAGCTGTTCGGTCAAAAGTCACCGGGTGACTCCAGGGGGTGCTGAGGAGGTGGCATTTGGTTTGAAACCTACATGATGAGGAGGCAGCTGCGAGGAAATCTGGGGGAGAGGGGAACATCTGGGCAGAGGGCAGAGGGCAGAGGGCAGAGGCCGGGGCTGTGCCTGGTGGGTTAGAACAGCAAGGAAGTCTGCATGGCTGAGCACAGTGAGAGGGGGAGAGAGGAGGAGGAGGTGAGGGCGGGAGGAGACAGAGGCAGATGCTTCAGGGCCTCCTGGCTAGAGGGGAAGGCGGGTTTTTACCTGGAGGCAGGCGGGAGCCCTGGAGGGCTGTAGGTGAAGGGAGGGAGCCTGACTTAGGTGCTCACAGTCGCCCTCTGGTGGCTTCTTTGGGGAGGCAAGCTGGAGAGACTGAGCTGGTCCAGGTGGGAGACGATGGGGCTGGAATGGGGGGTGGCCATGGAGGGGTGAGAAGTAGGTGGATTCTCAACATTAAAGGCAGGGGAGACTGATGTGTTGGATGTGGGAGGGGGGAGAGGTTTGGGAGGTGAGGGTGACTTCCAACTTGTGGTCTGCACCCTCAGAGGACAGAGCTGGACAGAGGAAGGTCAGAGGTGGGAGACAGAGGGAAGCGGGGTCCCAGTTTGGGGGAACAGTCGGGCTCAGAATGGCCGCACTGAATGTGAAATGCCTGTGAGCCTTCCGCGTGGCGCCTCCCAGGAGCCCGGGGCCCCCGAATCTGGAGCTCGGAGGAGGCCGAGCTGGAGACAGGACTGCGGGCCTGGTCATGAGGGTGCAGTCAGTATCAGAGTGGACGAGGCCGCCCGGGAGGGTGGGGGAGGCAGGAGGCCAGAGAAAGTCTGAAAGGTAGGAGGGAAGCCTGGTGAGTTTGGGGGGCCGGGCCCTTGTGAGAATGAGTTCCCAGGAGGAGGGGGGACCTGCGGGGGCCAGACACTGTGGAGAGGGGGAGGGGGACAGAGAAGTGACTGCTGTACTTCAAACCAGTTGGCCAATGACCTTAGCAGGGCAGGTTTCCATGACATGGGGGGGGGGGAGCCTGGGGTAGACTGAGAGGTGCTGAGGGGGCACCTGATGAAAGGCATCGGACAGTTCATCATGTCAGTGTAACCCCAGGACAGCGGGTGTCGCCCGAGGTGGCATGCGCAGGCAGGTGGCTGTGCTGGAACTATGAGTCTTTGTAGGGCATGAGGACACGTGCTGGGGTACACGCAAGCATGTGAGGCACGCCCAGTGTTGTGTCCATGCCCCAGGGGGTGGAATGCGGGGAGAGTGGAGGCCCCCAATCTCACTAACCGCACCCCTCCCTCAGGGACAACCTGTACCGGGTAGAGCTGGAGCCCCCCACCTCCACGGAGCTTCGGTACCAGAGGGTGAGGAGGGGGCGCAGGTGGGAGGAGGAGGGGACAGCCCTTTGGGGCGCCCACCGGAGGGAGCTGACATGACAATGGGGAGCAAGATGGACTCGGGCCTACCCGGCAGGGGTTCCTAGGGCTGTTGGGTACCCCTTACCCCTCACCAGCTCCCTGTGCCCCCAGAAGCTGACCTGGCGCTCCAACCCCAGCGACATCAATGTGTGTCGGATGAAGGGCAAGCAGGAGGTGAGTGGGCCTTGGTCACGCCCCGCATCAGCCACGACCACGCCCAAGCCACGCCCCAATTCAGCTGGCCACACCCAAGGCAAATCCTCCTCCCCCTTCATCCCAGGCCTGGACCCCGTGTTGTCATGGCTACGCCCTGAGCCTGGCCACGACCCCCAAGGGGTCCCAGTCATGGCCACGTCCTTAGGCTAGGTCTTGCCATAGCCCCATCCCTCAATGGCCGCGGATGGAAAGTAGGCATGGCCATGCCCCATCTCGGCCTATTCTAGCTGTGACCACGCCCCTGATGGTGCTGAGACCTGGACACGCCCACACACGGCCCCGCCCTGTATGTCTCCACCTCGGTCCTGGTCCTCCTTTGCCCTAGGGCCCCCCCACCCCCACCCCCCACCGCCTTGAGGCCCACAGCAATGCCGTGCCCCCCAACATGACCACACGTCTCTCTTCCCTCCCCACCCCAGGGCGAGTGTCGAAACTTTGTAAAGGTGTTGCTCCTGCGGGACGAGTCCACCCTCTTTGTGTGCGGTTCCAACGCCTTCAACCCCCTGTGCGCCAACTACAGTGTGAGTCCCGGCGGCCCCAGGTCCAGCTTCCAGACCTCTGCTCACCTGCCCTCCACTAGCGTGCCCGTTCCCCCGCCCACAGAGCCTCCTACGAGAGCCCTACTGGGTCTGTCCTCCCCACCGCCTCACCCACAGCTCAGGAGGCTTCCCAGGGAGGCCCGTTTAAGGTCAGGGAAGCCCTAGTTATTTGACCTGTGACCCAGTAATAGGGTTAACTGGAGTCGACTCTTAGACCCATTTAGAGATCAACAAACTGAGCCCCGGAGAGGTTCAGTGCCTGGCCAAGTCACACAGCATCCAAGGCAGAGACAGGATTCCCCTTGGAGGGAGGTCTGGGGGAGCCCGGGGGCTGCCGGGCGTGGCCGAGCTCTGTCGCTCAGGCCCCGTCCCCCTGCAGATAGACACACTACAGCCCCTCGGGGACAACATCAGTGGCATGGCCCGCTGCCCGTACGACCCCAAACACGCCAACGTCGCCCTCTTCTCTGGTGAGTGTCCCCCCAGCTCTGGCCATCTGATAAGGCCCCAGCCCCCAGCAAGGCATGGCGCTTTCCACTCTTGGAGTTGGGGTCATGTAGACGGTGGCTGGGAGACTGTCCAGCTGTGAAACAGGCAGAACCTCAGCCTGGAGTCGGGGCTCAGTGGGAGCTGGGGTTCAGCGGGGCTCAGGGCCTCAGCAGGGTTGGGGCTCAGCCTGGGCTCAGGGTTTAGATGGGGTCAGGGCCCAGCCCAGAGGCAGACTCGCTTAGGCTCAGGGAGGTAGACAGAGTGTGGGAAGATCAAGTATTGACCCACACAACCTCTGGCCTCTACGACCCAGCCGCTCACCTGCTCTCCCCCATCGCTCCCATCCAGAAGGAATGCTCTTCACAGCCACCGTTACCGACTTCCTAGCCATCGATGCTGTCATCTACCGCAGCCTTGGAGACAGACCCACTCTGCGCACCGTGAAACACGACTCCAAGTGGTTTAAAGGTGGGATGGACATTCGTCGAATCCCACCACCGCCCCACCAGAATAAGAGTCCCAGCGGAGACAGGGAGGGGACTCCCATCTCATCTTTGGAACCTACTGGCCTCTTTAAAGACAAAGCCAGAGACAAGATTGGCCCTGGCCAGTTGGTTAAAGCATCGTCCCAATGAGCCAGGGTTGCGGGTGGGTTCGATCCTGGGTCAGGACACATACTAGTATCAACCAATGAGTGCATAAATAAGTGGAACTGCAAATCAGTATCTCTCTCTCCCCCCGCCTCCTCTCGCTCTAAAATCAATGTTTAAAAGGCTATAAAAAGATTGAAGTTGGATCTAAAGTAGAACTTGATGGGAATGGGTGGCTTGGGAGCCCAAAATGGAACTACAAGAGGGAGAGAGCAGGAGCTCAGGTCTTTGACACCTGAGGGAGGAAGGTGAAAGAAAATAGTAGCTGTTGCTGTTTGCGGAAGGTAGACACTTTAGGATTCTGACACTTCCTCTTCCCGCAAAACCCCAAAGCTTTGCGTCTGTTTCCCTTTGCCTGGGTGATCACGTGTGTCCCCCCTTCACCATAAGAGCAGCCACCCGGGCTGATGTGTGCCCAGCCCCAGAAGCACCTTTCTCAGGTCAGGGTCTGGGTGCTGACCCCGCCTCTCCCATAGAGCCCTACTTTGTGCATGCGGTGGAGTGGGGCAGCCACATCTACTTCTTCTTCCGGGAGATCGCAATGGAGTTTAACTACCTGGAGAAGGTAATGCCCCATTTCCCCTCCCAGAGAGGCATCCATTCATCACACATGCATCCATTCATTATCTCCTTCATCACCCACCATTATCTCCTTCAAATCATTCATTTACCCATCTATCATCCATCCATCCACTAATCCATTCATCCATTCCTCCATCCATTCCTCCATCCCTCTACCTGCCCATCCATTGCAGCAGCCAAACAGTAGGTGCAAAGACTGCCATTTCCCACTAGTGTGACCTTGGGCCCGTCATTTCCCTTTCCCTGTGCCTCAGTTTCCCCACCTATACAATGGGGATATCAGTAGGCCCTCCCTGGTAAAGCTTTGGGAGGAAAGTAAGAGTTGATGAGAATAAAGTGAACCATCTGTAAGTGTACCTGGTGAGTATTCTAACTGCCACGTTGCTAGGATCCTAGTGCCAATCCCCATATTTCCACCGGGGACTCTGACGCCCAGAGAGGTGCAGTGACCACAGGACCCCACAGTGAGCCAGGGCCAGGCTCCTCCATCCCAGCCCGGGTGGTGGGCAGGGTGGCCTTCGGAACTCAGGGCTCAGGCCTCGCCTGTCTGCTGTCCCCCCAGGTGGTGGTGTCCCGCGTGGCCCGGGTGTGCAAGAATGATGTGGGGGGCTCCCCGCGCGTGCTGGAGAAGCAGTGGACGTCCTTCCTGAAGGCGCGGCTCAACTGCTCCGTGCCCGGGGACTCCCACTTCTACTTCAATGTGATGCAGGCCGTCACGGGTGTGGTCAGCCTGGGGGGCCGGCCCATAGTCCTTGCCATTTTCTCCACCCCCAGCAACAGGTCAGTGAACATTGACCGAGTGGACTCGGGGGCCCGGGTGGACAGGAGTGGCCAGGTCCCGCATTCACTCGCTGCCTATAGTCCTAGGCTGGGCAAGATTGGATCCCCACGACCGCAGTAGAACAAAGCCACACACTGACCCCCCAAGAGCCTTTGGTCAGAACTGGGCAGATGGGGGACATCAACTCCCCCTGCCTTTGAAGGAGGGGGTCAGAGAGAGCTGCCTGGAGGAGGGGACATGGGAACCAGGCTTCAGTGGGTGTGAGATGGAGGAAAAGGGAAGAGCATTCCAAGTTGGAGGAACAGCATGTGCAAAGCTGTGAGGATACAATGAACTTGGTGTGTTTAAACAACAGAGAGGAGCCCATGTGGCTGGAATAGAGGGAGCAACGGGGAGAGTGAGAGTGTGAGGGCAGGGAGGTGACGGGCTGCAGAGAGGAGCCTGGGTTTTATCCTGGAGCACTAGGGAGCCATGGAAGAGCGAGGAGCAGAAGAAGGAATGGTTGTAAGGGGGCAGGAGGGATGTCTGGGAGACTGGACAGTCAGGCACACGACAGTGGAGGCCAGGACACGGGTAGTTGCAGAGAAGCTGAAATAGGATCCCGTCTGAGCACGGTTCAGGCAGCAGTGACTGGATGGGGCAGGTGGGTGACACGCCGGCTCAGGGGACTGAACATCTGACAGCTCCGGAGGACAAGGACTCCTCCACACACTTGCCTGAGGCAGCGCCTCCACCAGGCTCACCGCTCCCTTCCATCTACTTCCCCAGCATCCCCGGCTCTGCCGTCTGCGCCTTTGACATGACACAGGTGGCTGCTGTGTTTGAAGGCCGCTTTCGAGAGCAGAAGTCCCCGGAGTCCATCTGGACACCTGTGCCCGAGGATCAGGTGCCTCGGCCCCGGTGAGCGCCCCTCCATCCCCAGACAGGTGCCGGGGTGGACCTGTCCCCACGACCGACCAAAGGCTGGGGACTCCCAGGCAGTTATCTGGCTGTTGCCGAGTTCAGCTGCACCCATTACACAGATGAGGGAAACAAGCCTTGGGGCAGGGCCTTGAGTCCCATGGAGAATCAGAGCCCCTATATGGGGACCCCTGAACTGCCCTGACCACCCCCTCACCCCCCAGGCCTGGGTGCTGTGCAGCTCCCGGCATGCAGTACAACACCTCCAGCGCCTTCCCTGATGAGATCCTCAACTTCGTCAAGACCCACCCCCTGATGGACGAGGCGGTGCCCTCACTGGGCCATGCGCCCTGGATAGTACGAACTCTGACACGGTCAGTCCCACGTGTGGCTGGGATCCTTGTGGGGCGGAGGGTGAAGATGAAAGCCTAGGACAGGGTGGTGGGTGGGGAAGGAGGGCGGGGCTGACTATGGATGCGAGGTGGGTGGTGGAGAGCAGTGTTGCTGGAGATAGCACACAGCTCAGAGGACTGGCCGGAGACACAGAGAGACACAGAGAGGAGAGAGACACACACAGAGAGAAGGAGACAGAGACACAGAGAGGGACACAGTGAGGGGCAGAGAGATTCAAGGAAAGAGAGAGACAGGCCCCGTGGGAGCCCAGGGTGGGGTCTGTTTTGGAGGAGGGTTGTGTGTAGCTCTGTACCCACACCAGTGCCCACCTTGCCTGGTGTGGGCGGTGTCTCTGTGTCTGCCCAGTGGGGGTGGGACTGAGGGGGCTGTGGTGCCAGACTGACCCCCCTCCCCGGCCACAGGCACCAGCTGACTCGAGTGGCTGTGGATGTGGGCGCCGGCCCCTGGGGCAACCAGACTGTCGTCTTCCTGGGCTCCGAGGCGGGCACCATCCTCAAGTTCCTGGTCTGGCCCAACGCCAGTGCCTTGGGCACCTCTGGGCCCAGTGTCTTCCTCGAGGAGTTCGAGACCTACCGGCCAGACAGGTGGGGTCTGGCAGAGGTCAGGGGGCAGAACCAGTGGAAGTGGGGCACAGCCCCTGAGCCTTACTGATCTGCTCACCCCCAGGTGTGGCCGGCCAGGTGGCAGTGAGACAGGGCAACGGCTGCTGAGCCTGGAGTTGGATGTGGCCTCAGGAGGCCTGCTGGCGGCCTTCCCCCACTGTGTGGTCCGTGTGCCCGTGGCCCGCTGCCAGCAGTACTCAGGGTGCATGAAGTGAGTGCCCCCGGGCCCACTGCTGGGGGTGGATGTGGGGGGGGGGTTGAGGGGAGATGAGCATGGGAAGAGGGGAAGAGCTGAGTCTGAGTTAAAGGGCCCAGCAGCAGCCTGACTTGTTGAAAGATGCGAGGGGCAGAGGGCACAGCACGTGCAAAGGCCCTGGATGGGACCATGACTGGGGTTTTAGAGGAACAGTGAGGAGGCCCATGTGGCTGGAGAGGAGTCAGTGAGGGAGGGGGTGAGGGCAGGGAGAGGATGGGGGCAGGTCATGCAGGGGCTTGTGGGCCATGGGGAGGACTTGGGTGTTTGCCCCAAGGGAGGTAGGGCCCTGGAGGCCTGTGGGCAGAGGAGGAGTGGGACCTGAGTGACATTTTTTAAAAATATATTTTATTGACTTTTTACAGAGAGGAGGGGAGAGGGATAGAGAGTTAGAAACATCAATGAGAGAGAAACATCAATCGGCTGCCTCCTACACACCCCACTGGGGGTGCCCGCAACCAATGTACATGCCCTTGACCGGAATCAAACCTGGGACCCTCCAGTCCGCAGGCCGACGCTCTATCCACTGAGCCCAACCAGTCAGGGCCTGAGTGACATTTTTTTTTTTTAATATATTTTTATTGATTTTTTACAGAGAGGAAGGGAGAGAGATAGAGAGTTAGAAACATCGATGAGAGAGAAACATCGACCAGCTGCCTCCTGCACACTCCCTACTGGGGATGTGCCCGCAACCAAGGTACATGCCCTTGACCGGAATCGAACCTGGGACCCCTCAGTCCGCAGGCCGACACTCTATCCACCAAGCTAAACCGGTTTTGGCCTGAGTGACATTTTTAAGAGCAACCGGAGCAGAAGCTGGGGACCAGGAAGGGGCTGTTTTCCCACCTGTAAAATGGGTGGAAACCAGATGCAAAGTACTGGCCCCTCCCCCGAGCTCTGTGGGAGCCTCCCACCCCGAGACACGCCGCCCGCACCGCCATCCTGGCAGGAGTGACGGCATTGCACAGAGCCGGACACACACTCTGGGGCAAGCCCGCTGGACTCCGACCCCGGCTCTGCTGCTCGGGCAAAAGTGAACTTCCCTGGCCTCAGCTTTCCGATCTGTAAAATGGAGAAGGAACAGCCCCCACCGCAGAGACTTTGGCCAGGACTCCGGGGCTGCAGGAGGTGGCACGGTGCAGGAGGCCGTGGCTGATGCCGGTCCCCTGTCTGCCCTAGGAACTGCATTGGCAGTCAGGACCCCTACTGCGGGTGGGCCCCCGATGGTTCCTGCATCTTCCTCAGCCCTGGCACCAGGTACTGAGGGGGGGAGGGGAGGGGGTGTAACCCGCCTGGTGACCAGGGCCCCTCCTCCCCTCGGGCTCCCTGAGTGGGGCTTCTGCTGACTGTTTCTGCCTTGCCCCCATCAGGGCCACCTTTGAGCAGGACGTGTCCGGGGCCAGCACCTCAGGCTTAGGGGACTGCACAGGTAAGTGGGGGAACGGGAGACCTGGGGACCCTCCCCTGGGGTCCTCATGCCCTTCGCAGCCCATGTCCAGGTGGGGGGCACGAACTAGCTTTGGAAGGTCAGGGGATCCCACACCCGGGTAGGGAGGTAGGTGAGGGACAGAGATGCCCAGAGACAGACAGACAGACGGGTGAACCGAGGGGACAGAGATGCCCGGGGACAGACAGAGGCACGGACAGGCTTCGAAAGGGACGGAGAGGTCATGAGAGCAGACAGAGGCTGGAGACGGATGCCAAGTGACAGAGATGCCACAGGACAAGCAGATGAACAGAGTCTGAGAGGACAGACAGACCCCAGAGAAACAGAGGCGCCGCGAGGCAGGCAGACAGACAGACGGGCAGAGCGGCGGCGGCTGGGTGTGGCCCCCTCCCGCCGCCCCTCTCACGCCCCTCTCCCCAGGGCTCCTGCGGGCCAGCCTCGCGGAGGAGCGCGCCGGGTTGGTGTCCGTGAACCTGCTGGTGACCTCGTCGGTGGCGGCCTTCGTGGTGGGCGCCGTGGTGTCGGGCTTCAGCGTGGGCTGGTACGTGGGCCTCCGCGAGCGGCGCGAGCTGGCCCGCCGCAAGGACAAGGAGGCCATCCTGGCCCACGGGGGCGGCGAGGCCGTGCTGAGCGTGAGCCGGCTGGGCGAGCGCCGCGCGGGGGGCCCCGGGGGCCGGGGCGGGGGCGGGGGCGGCGCCGGGGGGCCCCCGGAGGCCCTGCTGGCCCCCCTGATGCAGAACGGCTGGGCCAAGGCCACCCTGCTGCAGGGCGGCCCCCACGACCTGGACTCGGGGCTGCTGCCCACGCCCGAGCAGACGCCGCTGCCGCAGAAGCGCCTGCCCGCCCCGCACCCGCACCCGCACCCGCACGCCCTGGGCCCGCGCGCCTGGGAGCACAGCCACCCCCTGCTCCCCGCCTCCGCCTCCTCCTCCTCCTCGCTGCTGCTGCTCGCCCCCGCCAGGGCCCCCGAGCAGCCCGCGGGCCGCGCCCCCCACGGGGACTTCCCGCTCACGCCCCACGCCAGCCCGGACCGCCGGCGGGTGGTGTCAGCGCCCACGGGCCCCTTGGACCCGATCACGGCCTCCGACAGCCTCCCGCGGCCCTGGAGCCCGCCGCCCACGGGCAGCCTCCGGCGGCCGGGCCCCCACGGCCCCGCGGCCGCCGCCCTGCGCCGCACGCACACGTTCAACAGCGGCGAGGGCCGGGGTGACCGTCCCCGCGGCCGCCACGCCCGGCCCAGCACGGACTTGGCGCACCTCCTCGCCTACGGGGGCACAGACAGGACTGCGCCTCCCGTGCCCTAGGCGGGGGCCCCCGACGCCTCCGCTGTGCCAGCCACGGGGAACAGGAGCGAGAGACCCGGCCCAACGCCGAGTGGGGTGCTCCAGACCGCCCCCCCCCAGTGCGCAGGGGAGGGGCCTCCGCCACAGGAAGCACAAAGGCCTGGCCCCCCACCCTGCCGGGGCCGCGGGACATGAGGCGGTTTGGGGGGGCGGGAGGATGTGCTATAGATTTGAGGTTGACCTTCTGTGCGTGGGTTTGGGTTTGTTTCCAATTTGCGATTGGTTTTTTTTGCAGTTTTCTACCCAATTGCACAACTCCGTTCTTGGGGTGGCAGCCCAGGGCTTGGAGGTGGCGGGATGAGGAGGGGGCCACAGCTGCAGACCCAAGTGCCCCCCCTCCAGGCCCCTCCTTGACCTAGGCTCCTGGCGTGTGTGAGTGTGTGTGTGTGTGTGTGTGTGTGCATGCCGTGTTCGTGTGCAAGGGGCCGGGAAGGGGAGGGAGGTGTGCGTGTGAATGCCCACGAGGGCTGCTGCCGGCGTGTGCGTGGCGATGGGCACTCATGCAGGGTGTGTGTCTGTGTGTGAGTGCGGCGGCCCCAGAGGCCTGGGCGTTTGGCTGAGCCAACACAGGGGCTTCCAGAAGGCCAGGGGGGCCTCCAGCTGCCGGTCAGGAATTTGAGGGGAGACAGAGAAGGGGTTTCAGGGACAGAGGCCAGGAGGCCTGCCCATTAGCCACACTGGCAGCAGCTGTGTGAACGTCTTGGGGGGCAGCAAAGGTGGGTGGCCCCCTGTAAATATGGCCCCAGGGTGGTCAGAGGGTCCCACACCACCAGTCCCCTTGTGACCTCCCCTCCGACCTCCAGCTGACCATGCATGCCAGCTGAGTGGCCAGCTGAGACTTGGACCCTCTCTGGAATTTGCCTCCCCAACCCCCTCCCGATCAATAAAACTGTTTACAACCACCGGCCCCCAAGGCTCTGGGTCTGCTCTGTCTCCCAGGGGTGGGGCCTGGGCAGTGGCAGGGCCCTGAACAGTTGGGAGCACCCACAAGACTCACAGCTGGGTCACAGCAGCCAACAGAACTCTGGGGCGCTGAGTATGGGAATGCAGAGAGTTGGGGGGAGTCCCTGTCTTCATGTGCATGGGGCCAGTTCCTGACTGGTCCTTCAGCAAATATTTATTGTGCACCTACTATGTGCCAGGCACTATGTGGGGACAAAGACCCTGTCCTCGGGAGCTCACAGCCTAGTGGGAAAACTGACCACATACAAGCAATTAGTGCTTGATTTGCAGCAGGAATATGTGTAATATAATAAAACCAGATAATATGCTCAGTAGTGGAGGCTGTGTGGAGAAGGAGGGGGGTCAAGGAGGGCCTGCCGGGGGTAACATTTGAGCTGAGACAGGGGAGATGGGACAGCTTGGGAGAGATGTGCAGAGAGAGCCTTCTGGGCAGAGGGAACAGCCAGTGCAAAGGCCATGCAGTGGGAATTCACTTGGAGGACAGGTGGCAGCCAGTGTAGCTGGAGCAGTGGGTGAGGAAAGATCAGGGGGCGATGAAGAGGGAGAAGAGGATAGGGCCCCAGATTGGCAGGGTCTTGCAGGTGAAGAGTACCATTTTTTTTAACTGTGGTAAAATATGCATAAATACACATAAATTCACATGTGCCATTTGAGCCTTTTTAAAAGTGTTCACTTCAGTGGCATGAAGTCCATTCACATTGTTGGGCAACCATCCCCACCATCCATCTCCAGCACTTTCTCATCTTCCCAAACTAAACCCCCGTCCTCATTAAATAGTAAGGCCTTATCCCACCCCCACTCGCCCAGCCTCGTGGATTTTAAGTTGGACAGGGAGCCACCGGAGGATTTTAAGCAGGGGACATGATCTGAATTCATTCTAAGAGATCGCTCTCGTGTTATGTCATTACAGTTCACAGCCCTTCCTTCCAGCCCATGTCAATTAAGCACCTACTGTGTGAACAAGACAAACCTGGTTTCTTCTTGACATGGGGGGAAACTGATAATAAAGAAACACAAATACTCTGACGGCATCTAACAGCTCCTCCTGAACTTGCGTGTGTCTGTTTTTTCAGCTTGAGCTATAATTGACATATAACATTGTGTAAGTTTCAGGTACGCAACTTGATGATCTGATGTACGGATATATTGTAGGATGATCACCACAATGAGATGAACTCATCCATTGCCTCACACAGTTACCTTTTAGTGTATGAGCAGAATATTTAAGATCTACTGTCTTAGCGACTGCCAAGTACACAATACAGTTTCATCAACAATAGTCACTATGCTGTGCATTAGAGGCCCAGAAATTACTCATGACTGCGGGTTTCTACCTTTAGGCCAACGTTTCTCCTCTCCATTGCCCTCCACCCCCAGCCCCTGACGAGAACCATCCTACCACCGGTGCCTATGAGTTCATTTTTACATTCCACATATACATGAGATCACACAGTATTTGCCTCACTCTGTCTGACTTATTTCACTTAGCATAATGCCCTGAAGGTTCATCCATGTTGTTGCAAATGGCAGGATTTGTGTCTTATTTTATGGCTGAAGTGTGTGTGTGTGTCTTTGTGTGTGTGTGTGTCTTTTTGTGTGTGTGTGTGTGTGTGTGTGTGTGTGTGTGTGTGAATAATGCAGTAACCAGGGGGAAGCAGATATCTAAAGATGGTGATTTCATTTACTTTGGATAAATGCCCAGAAGTGGAATTGCTGGATTTTTTAATTTTCTGAGGAGCCTCCATGTTGTTCTCTGTAGCACCAATTTGCATTCCCACCAACAGCGCACAGGGCTCCCTTTTCTCCACAGCCTCGCCAATACTTGTCACTTCTTGTCTTACTGAGAATAGCCATTCCAACAGGTGTGAGTGATATGTCTCACGGTGGTTTTGACGTGCATTTCCCTGACGATCATTGATGCTGGGCATCTTTTCACGTATCTGTTGGCCATTTGTGTGTCTTCTTTGAAAAAATATCTCTTCAGGCCTTTTGCCCGTTTTGGTATGTGCCTGTTTTGCGTGGCTGTCTCTGCAGGCCTGCCATTCTGTACTGTGTGTCCTGCTCTGTCCGTGTGTCTGTTAGGTTCTATGTATTTTTGTTTTATCTCTGTCAGTATCTATGTCTGTGGATTCATGTGTATCTATCTTTCATTTTTTTTAATATATTTTATTGATTTTTTACAGAGAGGAAGGGAGAGGGATAGAGAGTTAGAAACATCGATGAGAGAGAAACATCAATCAGCTGCCTCCTGCACACCCCCCACTGGGGATGTGCCCACAACCAAGGTACATGCCCTTGACCGGAATCGAACCCGGGACCTTTCAGTCCGCTGACGCTCTATCCACCGAGCCGAACTGGCTAGGGCTATCTTTCATTCTTCATCTGTGCCTGTCACTGTCAACCTGTGTGTTTATCTCTGAGCCTGTATGTTCTGTCTCTAAGACAGAACTCAGTCATCATCACAGCTGAGGAGGGATAAACCCTTCAGAGATGGGGCAGGGAGAAGAGGCCATCGCCAGGCATAACAGATAAGATAACAACACACACCTGAATTTTTAGAACTCAACCAGAATGAAAGCACTTAATAGCAAAACCCATGAGATGCAGCCAAAGCCATTCTCAAAGGGAAATGTATAGCCTCCTAATGTATTCATTAGTAAACAAACAACCCAAAACGAATGGTGCATCAGCTTAGGATGAAGAAAGAGCAATACCTGAAATCTATATAATTTTATTAACCAATGTCACCCCAATAAATTCAATTTTTTTAAAAAAGAGCAGATGGGAGCTTTGGAGATTGAATTCAACTTCACAGATGGGGAAACAGAGGCCAAGAAAAGTTAAGCCACTTGCCACAGTCACAAAGCATAGGAGTCCTGGCACAGCTGGGATTCAGAAATAGGTTTAGTCCCTCCCAGCTCATTGTTCAAAGACTTCTGGCATCCCTCGCTTTTATATTCTATTTTTAAAAAATTATTTCAATAAAAATATATCCAACAACATGTCATAAACTCAAGACAAGTGTTTTTTGTTCTCATCACTGCACTTCCTGATTGCTCAAGTGTGTCGGAAATAGTACCTCTTGTCCCCATCCTCCAGGACTGGCACCTTGCAAGCTTGACCCTTGATTCCTGGGTTGGGGGGTGGGGGGAGTGGGGACTCACTCCCAGAGACTCTTGGTGCCCACTTTCCAATAGCAGGAATCAGGGGAAGGAAAACTGGACAAAAACAGGGACAAGAAGGGGTGGGCAGCCCCTCTGCTGTCCTCCCCCACCAGGAAACAATTTTGCAATCTTGACTCCTCCCTTTCCTGTGCCTGGCTCAAGTTCAGGCCCTATCGGGAACAGGATGTGGGTGGGTGGGGACTTCCCTACGTTGGTGCCCCTGCCCCCAGCCCAGGTAGGTATAAGGCCACCTCAGCAGACCAAAGGAATCTGGATGGAAAAGAGAGAGGCCACCATGTCCTCTTGGAGCCCAGAGGGAAACCAGAGGTAGGTCCCCACCCTGCTGTTCCTGGGCAGGCTTGGACACCAGGCAGTGCATGGTCAGTCCGTTCTGACCCACTGAAATCACAGGGCCAGGCGTAGGCCTCCTGGCTGGAACAGACCAACACTCAGGCTCTAACTAGGACAGGTTTGCTCCCTTACACACACTCACCTGCAGACATCCCAGGCAGGGAGTGAGAACCCACCCCCGGCCTCAGAGGCCTGCTGGAGGGGGACCGGGAGCAGCAGAAGCCCCAGCCCTTCAAGGGTTACAGTGCCAACTGCAAACCATCCAATATCAAGGCCAAATGCCTGCCCCGAGCCTGCTTTGGGCACTTATTTATTTATTTATTCATTTTGCTTTGGACATTTTTCATGTTCAAAGTCCCATTTGCACCCGGAGCCCTGGCTTGTGCCTGGGTGCTTGAAGCAAGATGGAACTGGACACAGATCACCTGACCTTGTTTAGTCAGGGTTGGAAAGAAAGAGTAGGAGCACAGAGGGGGAAACCATGAGTTCTGCTTGGGAAAGTCAGAGAAAGTCTCGTGAAAAAAGGGGCATTGGAGTTGGGGGCTTTGCAGGATGGGTAGGAGTTCACTGGCTCTGCCTTCAAAACATGAAGAGGAGGAGGAGGTGAGTGCACTAGTCCAGAGGAGCAATGAGGAGGCATGGTTCTGGGGAGCAAAAGTGGATAGGAAGAAGTGGACATTTTCTGGGTATATTTTCCCTGAGTTGGGTATATTTTTATTTTGGCTCATTAAGCACCTTCTGTCATTGCCTCCAGCCCAGGGGTCCTGGATCCCCACCTTTCTAGAGCCCTGTTCCTGCTGCTACTAATTGTGGCCCCCTCAGTCCACGGGGCCACCCCAAACCCTGAAGCCTGCCAGGTGTTCCAGTCAAGCAATGGCAGCTCCGTCAACTGCTACCCACCTGCCAAATTCCCCCGGCAGCTCCCAGCCGACACCATCTTCCTGTCTGTGGAGTTCTTCAACCTCACCCAGCTACCACCCGAGACCCTCCTGGGCATCCCTAACCTCCAGGAACTGCACCTTTCCAGCAATGGGCTGGAGAAGCTGTCAGCCAAGTTTCTGTTGCCTGTGCCTCAGCTGAAGGTGCTCGATCTAACCAGCAACGCCCTGACCCAGCTGCCCCCCGGCCTCTTCCAGGGCTCAGCCACCCTCCACACCCTGGTGCTGAATCAAAACCAGCTGGAAGTCCTGGAAACCTCGTGGCTGCAGGGCCTGAAAGCCCTGAGGCATCTGGACCTGTCCGGGAACCACCTCCGGACACTACCCTCCGGGCTGCTGGCCAACTTCACCGACCTGCGCATCCTTGACCTTGGCAATAACCAGCTGGAGTCTTTGCCCTCTGACCTTCTGAGGGGCCCCCTGAAGTTGGAACGACTGCACCTGGAGGGCAACAGATTGCAAGCCCTCGAAAAGGGCCTGCTGGAGCCCCAGCCACACCTGAGCTACCTTTTCCTGAGTGACAACCGTCTGGCCACGGTGGCGGCCAGCGCCTTCCAAGGTCTGAAGCAGTTGGACATGCTGGACCTGTCCAACAACTCACTGAGCAGCGTGCCCAAGGGGCTCTGGGCATCTGTGGGGCAGCCCGGGGCAGGCCGGGACATGAAGGATGGCTTTGACATCTCTGGTAACCCTTGGAATTGCGACCAGAACTTGGACGACTTCTATGAGTGGCTTGTGTGCAATAAAGACAAGATGTTCTCCCGGAATAACACATACTGCGTTGAGCCTAAAGCCATGCATGGCCAGACACTCCTGGCCGCGGCCATGTCTCATTTGAAGCTTAAGGCTGGGCTGGAGATGGATAGGAACGGCCTGGCAGAACACTGCACCCCATTAGGCAATTAATTCCCTTTGCAGAGTGAGGCAGGCTTCCCACAGTTGCTAGACCCATTTTGCCCCTGCTTCCCAAAACACCCCTTAGGCTCACAGGCCTCCTTGGCTTTGCTCAAGCTTTGCTCATTCCTCTTCCAGGAATGCCTTCCCATGTCCCACATCTCTTGGTCTCCCAGCTCCCTCAGCACAACCCTGGCCACACTGGGGCTGTCTCTGACTCTGGCTCCCCCACTTTTGGGGGGCTCTCTGAGTGCAGGGCCTGGGGCTGAGGTGTCTCACTCAGTTAGGTGTCAGACCCGAGGGGGTTAATAAATAATTGTCAGCCCTAGCTGCTTTGGCTCAGTGGATAAAGTGTCAGCCTAGGGACTGAAGGGTACCAGGTTCAATTCTGGTCAAGGGCACATGCGAGTTTCGGGCTCGATCCCCAGTAGGGGGCGTGCAGGAGGCAGCCAATCAATGATTCTCTCTCATCATTGATGTTTCTTTCTCTCCCTTCCTCTCTGAAATCAAGAAAAATAAAATAAAATGTAAAATATTTTTAAAAATAAAAATAAATGTCAAACGGAATTGGACAAATTGGCATTTACTGTGTTCCTGCATCTCCCAAGTCAACTTCCTACTTCTCTGGGATGAAGGAGGAAATAGGCATGACAGGGTGTGGGGTGCTGGACTTGAAATCTGAAGACCTGTGGCTCCTCCTCCTCCTCTCTCCTATCCTGAGGCTTAACTGGAAATAAAACTCTGACTATTGGCCGGGGTGTCATTTTACTGGTGGATTCCTGCCAGAGCCTGTGCCCTGGGGAAGGTTTAAATTAAACCAGATTGCTTCAGGTCTCCAAACAATTCGTCATGTTGGCCAGTGATAGCCCAGGGCGCAGCCACCCAGGACAAGCATGGGCAGAAGCCAGGGCTGTGCTCTCAGAACTCAGGACCTAGAGCCACCTGCTGACAATGCTGGGTATAGTGGGGCCAGGGTCAGATTTGGGGGGCCAGGGGTGTTTGGGCCATGCTCGGTTTTTTCAGCCCCCTGGAAGGAGTATCATGACCACATTGGTGATCATTCCAGGCGTGAAGATGAAAAAGCCAGGGTCTGGAGCTTGATTTGATTGAATTTAAATCAAATCCGCCAGTTACCGTGGGACCCAGGGCAAGTGGTTTAAGTGTTCTGAACCTCAGTTTGCTCATCTGTAAAATGGGGATCTCAGAGAATGGGCCAGGTTGGCTCCTCGTTAAGTGGTAGATTAAAAAAAAAAAAAAATGGAAAGAGCCCTGGCCAGTAACTCAGTTGGTTAGAGCATTGTCCTGATATGCCAAGGTTGCAGGTAGATATGCCAAGGTGCCGTAGTCAGGGCACATACAAGAATCAAGCAATGAAGGCATAGATGGTGGAACATCAAATCAACGTTTCTCTCTCTCTCTCTCTCTCTCTCTCTCTCTCTCTCTCTCTCTCTCCCCTTCTCCCTCTCCCTCTCCTAAATAAACATTTTTTAAAAATAGAAAGACATGAAGGACTTGCCCAAGGTCACTGGAGAAGGAGGTGGGAGTTGTGGTCGCCCCCCCCGCCCCCCCTGCAGGCAGCGAGGGTGACAAGTGGCCAAACTCGGCCAACGGAAGTAGCTCAATTTTGGGGCATCCACCATCCCCAAGTTGCTTTGGCAACCGCACAGTACTCGGGAGCACAAGGGCTCAAGAGCGTGGGGTCCTGAAGCCCCACCCCTGACACGCCCCTGAGCAGCCTTTCCCTATTGGCCAATCCCAAGAGGCTCCGCCCCCAGAGCCACTATAAGGCGGGCAGGGCCGGCAGAGGGCGGAGACAGGAGCCAGAGTCTGGGGTCGGCGGCAGCACCGGGGGGCTGAGGCTGCGCGCGCCCAGGTGAGTGTCACCCGGGTGGCGTCCAGGAGCACCCAGCAGGCCCGGGGGCCCGAACTGGGTGGGCAGGCGAGGGCTCAGCGGCGTGGGGAGAGGAGGGGGTGACGGGCTGGAGCAGGTGGCTGAGACCCTTGGCCCAGTTGGCTGAAGCTCAGGACCCTGTTGGGCGGGGACCACAGCTCCGAAGGCACGGGGTAGGGATGACCTGCAGGCGGGGAGTCTGAGGTCAAACTCCCTGCTCTGAGTCAGCTTAAGCTGAGTGACCTTGAGCGCAGCATGGACCCCTGTGTGCCTCGGTTTCCCCGATTGTCGATCTGACTGGGTTTATTGGGATTCTACAGTTACCACCGGCATCCCTGTATGGGGCTGCTCGTGCAGTTCTGTCCAGGGTAGGGGCACCAGGGACCTCCCCTGCTTTGCAGAAGAGGAAACAGCACAGAGAGGTGAAGGCACCTGTCCAGAGTCACACAGCAGGTAATGGCAGGATTGACACCCTAAGCCCATGCTTGGAATCACTACAGGGGCCCCACTTTGCCAGAGCCTCTCTAGTGTGCACCTACTGTGTGCAGAGTCTTGTGCACTGTCTGTGCTCCTCATGACATTCTGAAGTAGGGTATTATCATTACCTCACTTTTTGGATGCGGGAACTGAGGCCCCAAGAAGGAACAAGACTTCCTGGAGTCACAGAGCCCAGACAGACAGAACCCAGGGCTTGGGAGGGAGCTTGGTGGGCTGGCCCCCTTCACTCTATCCTGTCCCCCAAGGTGACCCTATTTGCAGCAGGCATGTCAGAAGATGAGGCGGCTCAGACCCACCCACCCAGCCTGTGGGAGCAGGACCAGCAGGTGAGGGGCTGCACCTCCCATGGAGCAGCACATGGGGAAGGGAGGGGGACAGTCCCTCCCTGAACAGCTGGGTACCCCTCCCACCTCTGTCTTTGCTTTGAGCACCTCACTCTCAGGGCATGTTGGACCATGGAGGCTGGCATCTCTGCACCTCCTACCCATTTCCCAGAGGGGCACAGTGAGGCCTGGGAGGGGAGCATTTCTTCAAGCACACCCAGCTGGCTTACCTGGCCTCTGCCCAACCTTCCCCCTCCCACCTCTGGGTCTCCGCCTCTATCTCCCTGTTTCTGTGTCCACCATCGTGGCACTGTCATCAGCAACAATAATAGCAGCACTCACAGCATCCACCCTGCATCAGTCACTGTTCCAAGCACTCCACATACATTGGCTCCTAGAATTCCCATCACAGCCCCAGAAACCCATTTTACAGATGAGAGACGGAGGCACCACGCAAAGCAGTTCACTCACTTGCCCAAGCTCACACAGCTCAGAGGTGGCCTAACCAGAGCTGAATGCGGACAGTTTTGCCCCAGGGGCATGTACCCTTAAAGCCACCAGACTCAGAACTTGTCACGCTGTGTGTGTGCTACTGACAACAGGAGCCTGTGAGCACCTTCACGTGGGCTCCTCTACTGCCCACAGCCAGGCGCTCCACATGCTTTCCCACAGAGCTCTGGCCCACCCCCGTCTGGCCCCTACGGAGGAAGTGGGTTAAAGTGAGGCTGAGCCTTCCACCTCCCTGGGGGCCCCTCTGACTGCACCCCTTCCCACAGAATGTGGTCCACCGAGTGGTGGCCCTGCCCCTGGTCAAGGCCACGTGCACTGCTGTCTCTGATGCTTACAGCGCAGCCAAGGACAGGCACCCGCTCCTGGGCTCTGCCTGCCGCCTGGCTGAACACTGCGTGTGCAGCCTCACCACCAGCGCCCTGGACCACGCCCAGCCACTGCTCAGCCACCTGCAGCCTCAGCGTGAGTCCCCCTGGCCAGACAGTCCTGTGGTTGCCTCATGGTTTCACCCTCTCATGCTTCATCCACGTGGCATGGCCTGAAGTGTGGACTCCCTGACCTGGGTGGTGTCCCTCCTCAGTCTTACCTGTCCTGTGCCTTTAGTCTGACTGCCCCCCCCCCCACCACCTGTGTCATCCTTGCTCAGTCCTTGTGCCAGGGCCATCTCCCAGTCCCTCTTTGCCTGGCCCTCCCCTCTACCTGTTGGCATGTTATGTCTCACATCCTGGTCATCATCTGCCCGTAGCAGCTTATTTGTGGCCCCTCCTTCTGTCGCATTCCATCTGTCGTGAAGTTCTCCTCCCTTCTTGGTTGGTCTGTTAGGCCTTGGGCCCCCTTTACCTGTCCAACCTCCCTTCCCCGTCTGCCCCCTTGTCCTGAGGGCTGCCCCCACCTATCCGGATCCCCATATCTTCCTAGACCTGTGACCAGCTCGCGAGTCCAACCTGACAACCTGATGGGGGTGGGGACAGAGACTCTTGACTCCAGAAGGGGGCCACCTGAGGTTCCCAGCCCAGGGCCTCCCCACTTCCTTCTGTCGCTGGCTTGAGTGACCTTGAGCCTGCTCCGAGGCATCTGCGCTGAGCGTGGGTGTGGAGTCACCTTGGTGCTGGCAGGAGTCTGTGGCAGGGCAGAGGTGTGGAAAGCAGAGGAGGCAGGGCCCAGCCTGGGGGCCCACCACGCCCTCAGGGTCTCCAGCCCCTCAGGGAATCAGCCAGGTCACCCCTTTCACAAAGGCCTCCCTTCATCTCTCCCTATCTGTCCCTCTCCCCCTCTCCCTTCTTTTTTCTCTGCTTCTCCCTCTAGTATTCCCTCCTGTGTCCCCTCGGTCATCGTCTCCCAGATTCTCACTCTCTGCCTTTCCCTCTCCCCCCAGTGGCTACAGTGAACGATCTTGCCTGCAGGGGCCTCGACAAGCTGGAGGAGAAGCTACCCTTTCTCCAGCAACCTTCGGAGATGGTATGGCACAGATCATGGGGATCTGCAGGGGGTGGAAGTGTGAGGGAGGAGGGCTGCCTCCCTCAGACCCAGCCAGAACCCCTCTGCCAGCTGGACTCTAGGACCAAATCAGGCTTTGGTCAATGCAAAAAACACCACACAGATGAGAATACTCAGCACCCAGCCTGGCTGATGTGGCTCCGTTGACTGGGCATCATTCAGTGCACCGAAAGGTTGCTGGTTCGATTCCTGGTCAGGGCACATGCCTGGGTTGTAGGCTCCATCCCCTGTGCGGGGTGTGCAGGACAGCTGATCGATGTTCCACTCTCACATTGATGTTTCTCTCTCTCCCTCTCCTTTCCTCTCTCTCTCTAAAAAAATCAATAAAAATGTGTTTTTAAAAAATAATCGGCACCCATATTTATCTAGCACTTACTATGTGCCAGTAGGTGCTGGTAACCCCTTCGGCCACCCTGTGAGGGAGAGATTTGATTTTCCTCCAATTTGTAGACAGGGGAATTGAGACCTAGAGCTGGGAAAGAGCCAGGGGTCCTTGACCCCCAGGAGCCAGGGAAGGGAGCTGAAAACTGACAGCACCTGGATCGGGGTCCGTCCCGCCAGGTGGTAACCTCAGCCAAGGACGCAGTGGCCAGCAGTATGACAGGCATGGCGGGCTTGGCACGGCAGGGCCGGCGCTGGAGCGTGGAGCTGAAGCGTTCCATGAGCCACGCGGTGGACGTCGTGTTGGGCAAGTCGGAGGAGCTGGTGGACCACTTCCTGCCCATGACTGAGGAGGAACTCGGTGAGGCTGGTGTCCTCTCCACCTGCCCCCAAATCCTCCTGCCCAGTCCCCATCCCCAGAGGTTACAGATTAGATAGGTGCCTTGGCCTGTTTGGCTCAGTGGATAGAACAGATTGAAGGGTCATGGGTTCGATTCCAGTCAAGGGTATGTACCTTGGTTGCAGGCTCGGTCCCCAGCCCCATAGGGGTGCGTGTGGGAAGCAACCAATCGATGTCTCTCTCACATCCATGTTTCTCTCTGTGTGTCTCTCCCACTCCCTTCCATTCTCTCTAAAAAAATCAATGGGAAAAATATCCTTGGGTAAGGATTAACAAAAAAACCCAAACCGATTAGAGAGGTTCAGGACTCACTCGACCACAACAGATCAGCAGGAACATGGAGCTAGAGCCCAGCCCGCCCACCCTCTCCACCTCCATGGCCCCCCAGCCCTCATCCTACTAGAAACCAGACAGGCCAGACCCCAAGGGCATAAGTGGCTTAAAGACTTGAGAGAGCTGTAGCCCTCCTAATTGTATTATCTGACATGTACAATGCCTTTTAAATGTTTTAATTCATTGCATGCACTTAACAATCAGATTTTGCCCTACAAATCCCAATTTTTGGCTTGCCTTGAAAAATTAGACACTTGGGTTGAATAGCATCTGCCCCCTTAAAGCCCACCTTCTCCAATGTTCTAATATCGTCTGCTGGCCCTGGAGTCGATCTGACTTCTCAACCCCTGCTCTGGCACTAGAAGAACATATTGACATACTTTGTCCTCAGCGGAAAGGCTGTAAGGCATTTATGAAGCACTGACTGTTCCAGGCACTTGTGATATATTCTTTAAGAGGCAGTTTAGTAGAGTGGTTAAGGCCAGTCTAGCAGCGGTTCTCAACCTGTGGGTCACGACCCTTTCACAGGGGTTGCCTAAGACCATCGGAAAACACATACATAATTACATATTGTTTTTGTGATTAATCACTATGCTTTAATTATGTTCAATTTGTAACAATGAAATTGGGGGTCACCACAACATGAGGAACTGTATTTAAGGGTCGAGGCATTAGGAAGGTTGAGAACCACTGGCGGTGAGAGCGCCTGGGTTTGAATCCTGGTTCTGCTTCTGGCACACTGTGGGACTTCACCTCTCTTTGCCTCAGTTTCCCCATCTGTGAAATGGGGCTAATAACAGTGCCTACATCATAGGGTTTAGGGAATATTGAGAGTTGAATTTGATAAAGGGAAACTACAAATTTGGGAGCCCATGAGCTTGTCCATCCAGAAGGAGGGTGAACAGACATGGAAGGGGTGTCCACACTGACCCCCTCTCCCCCATCCTGCCCTCCAGCGGCACTGGCGGCTGAGGCTGAGGGCCCGGAAGTGGGCTCAGTGGAACAGCAGAGGAGACATCAGGGCTACTTTGTGCGCCTGGGCTCCCTGTCAACAAGACTCCGCCACCTGGCATATGAGCACTCTCTGGGGAAACTGAGGCAGAAGAAACATCATGCCCAGGACACACTGGCCCAGCTGCAGGAGACACTGGAGCTGGTGAGATCCCTCTGCCTGCCCCCACCCTGTAATGCTGGCCAGTAAGCATGGATTGAACACCAGCCGAGTACCTGGTCCCGTGCTAGACTGAAGGGGGAGGCAGAACTGGTCTCAGCTGCCTCTAGCTGTGCATGTTTAGGACTGGGGAAGAGGGTGCCTGGGGCTGGAGGAGCTTACAGGGTGTTGAGACTCAGCCTGGGGAGTAAAGAAGGGGTTTTGTGGAGAAGTAGGAGCTGGAATTTATAGGCAGTTAAGGTAGGTCCGAACAGGGAGAAGGTACTTCTTCCCTCGCTCTCCTGCCACCAATTCCAATCCTCTGCACCCTTTAGGTTCCAGTGCACACCCAGCTTCTTGTCTCACTGTCCATCCCTCCCTGCCCCAAAGGAACATGGCAGCCCCTGCTTACTGGGCTACGTGCAGATGCCGCAGCCTGCCTGTCCCGCACCCCTCTCATCTCAATCGCCAGCAGCTCCGTTCTCAAACCCTCCCTCATCTGACATATCAGCTATACTGTCAGCTCTGCCCTCAAAGTCTATCCTGAACCTGCCCACATTTCCTCCCTCTGCTGCCTCCATCCACCTGCTTCCAGCTTTCATGCTTGCACACCGTCACCCAGTTCTCCTCCTGGACCCGTCTGTCCTTTCACAGCAGCCAACAGAGGGCACCTGTGAGCACCTGAGCACGATGTCCTGAAGGTTCATCCATTTTGTAGCATGTATCAGAACCTCCTTCTTCTTTATGGCTCAATAATATTCCACCATATGGATGGGCCACAATTTATTTCTATTCATCTTTTAACACATGCCCTGTCCTGGGTACTGAAGACACAGTGCTCCTTCAGGACACTCACAGGCCAGTCAGGGGATCAGGGTCAAAATGGGGAACACGGCAGGTGCTCTGGGACCCAGAGGATGGATCACGCAGCCAGAAGGGGAGGAGGGAGGGCTTCCTGGAGGGGGTGGTGTCCACACTGAGACTTGAACTGGAATGAACCAGCGGGGGAGATGAGGTGGAGGGAAGAGTGTACGTGGCTGAGGGACCAGCATGAGCACATGCCTGGCGGTGAGTCTGAGCTTCAGGACCACAGGTCACAGGGTCAGCCAGAGGCAGAGGATTCAATGAACAGGCCCCAGGCTGGGTCAGCAGGTGCAGAGGCTGCACACAGCAAGTGTTCCTGAAATGCTTATTGAGGCCAGATCCAAGCTAGGATCCGTCCCGGCTCCCCCGACCCCTCAAGTCCTCCACCTCTGATGAACACTTTTCCGGTTGCCACAGATTGACCTCGTGCAGTGTGGGATGACCCCCACCGCCCCAGCCCGCCCTGGCAAAGTGCACGAGCTGTGGGGGGACTGGAGTCTGAGCACCCTGGAGAACGGCCGCCGCCGTAGTCAGGTAGGACGGTAGGATGGGAGTGGTTCTGGATCCACCCGGGGTTGCCAGGGGCCATGACTGAGCTATGAATAACCAACTGCTGAGCTAGCTGGTTGGAGTGCCCATGGGGAAACTGAGGTAAGTTGACCGTCCTATTGGGTGCCCACAGGAGAAACTAAGGCAGGGCTTGGTCTGTGGTGTGCAGGGAGGAAACTGAGGCAGGGTGATGCAGTCCTGTTGGGTATCCATTAGAGAAACTGAGGCAGGGAAAGTCTCTTTGTGGGTCTTTGAGGGAAACCTTCCCGATTCCTGCTTTTGGGAGGCAGGGCTATCTCCTTGTGTCCATGGGTGAAAAGAGGCAGGGAGATAGTCCCATTGTGTCCATGGGGAGATTGAGACAGGGTGGCAATACCATTGTGTCCATGGGAAAAGGGAGGTAGGGCTCGGTCCCGGTGTGTACCTATGGGGAGACTGAGGCAGGGTGGCAGTCGCGGTGTGTCCATGAGTAAACTGAGGCAGGACGGCCGTCTCAGCACGTGTCCATCCGGAACAGTGAGGCCCCCCTTGCCTCCCCTCCCCACAGGTGGAGCTGGAAACACTGGTATTGTCCCGAAGTCTGATGCGGGAGCTACAGGGCTCAGTGGACGCACTGGAAACCAGCGTGCGGGGCCTGCCCCGGGATGCCCAGGAGAAGGTGGCCGAGGTGCGGCGCAGCGTGGACACCCTGCAGGCGGCCTTCGCTGATGCGCGTTGCTTCGGGGATGTGTCAGCCTCGGTGTTGGCCGAGGGCCGGGGCAGAGTGGCTCGGGCTCATGCCTGCGTGGACGAGCTGCTAGAGTTGGTGGTGCAGACCATGCCGCTGCCCTGGCTCGTGGGGCCCTTTTCGCCCATCCTCATAGAGCGGTCGGAGCCTCCACCTGGCCTGGAGAACCTGGTGGACGAGATCGTGGGGGGCCCTGATCCCCGCTGGGCGCATCTGGACTGGCCGGCCCAGCAGAGAGCCTGGCAGGCCCAGCACCGGAATGGGCTAGATCTCCCGGAGGACATTCCAGAGGAGCCTGAGCCCCCCAGTCGCCCCAAACACACCTTGATGCCAGAGCTGGACTTCTGATCCCCTGGAGCCTCACTGCCAGTGGCAGCAGGAGGCTGCCCTACACTTCCATAGCCTGCTGCCCTCTAGTGGCCACACAGAAGCACAACAGCCAATGCCTTTACCCTGGCCCAGGCACGGAGTTGGGGGTTCCTGTGGAATTCTGACTCTGGACCAGCTACTCTGACATCAGACCCTTCCCAATCTTTCCCTTGGACATATGAGGACATGAACCTAAGTCAGGTCTGACTAGTCTCCAGCTGGATTCATCTGTCTGTAGTCACCTGTTCCTCACCCCAAGAAGCTGATCAAAGCTCCTCAGAGAAACACATTTTGCCCAGTGGCTTCTATTTGGGGCTTTGAAAAACAAGCATCCACCTGCTCCCCCAGCTTGTACATCCTGGTCTGAGGGGTCCCCAAAGATGCCGGGCTGCACCAACTGGGCCAGCCGGACCCACTTGCTTTGCTGTTTGGGGTATGCTCTCCAGAATAAAGGTGCTTCATGTTGTTCAAAGGCCCATGGCCTCTGTTCTGGCTGGAATGAGTCTCAGTTACAGGGTGCCCGGGGGGCCTCAGAGGTGTGATGTATGACACAAGCCAGGGTTTGAGATTTGAAAGGAGTGATGCCTACTTCCCCCCCAACCCCTCCCTCCCACTTGCCATTCTGTCTGTACTTCCACCTTAGTGTCCAGCCCACCTGGCTGAAGCATTGCACTCAGATGTAGCTTCCTGGAGTGAAAGTTCACACTAGTATAAATGAATGTCTTGGAACTGCAGGGAGCAGGATCTTGAGGAGAAAGAAGTTAGAGGGGTCAGTCCTCCTATGCCCACCTCCCTGCACCCACCGTTGCTGATTTTGCTGTGGTTTCTCCACTGATCAGGACTGGGGAGACAGAGACAGGGCAAGGGCCATGGGCCAGTCTCATGGGGTCCCTCCCATCTTCTGACCACATTCTTGGCTGCCCCTCAGACTCCCCAGTGGCCAGGCAGGGTGTTAGGAAACCATAGCATGATTCGGTGAGGTCAGGATGGCCCCTGGCTTCCCTGGGACCCAGCCCAGGGGCAGCTCTGGGAGCCCTGACCACTTCCCACTGGTCGGATTCTCTTCCCTGCCCCTGCTCGGAACCGCCTGGCTCCCTGTCGCCCTGGGGCTGAGTCCCAGCCTTGCCGGCAGGTGGTTAGGCAACTTATTTTTCCTCTAAACATGTTTCTCCTCTGAGAAATGGGTAAGTCATGCCCAATCCCAGTAAACACCTCACCCACAGAAGCTATTATTCACTCATTCATTCAACAAATACAGGGTATCCCCCAAAATGTATACACACTTTGAATAATTACTAATTCCAATGGGTTAAATCTGAAAAGAAACATCAATTGAGCTATCAGCTGTTAAAAGTGTGTAAACATTTTTTTGGAACAACCTGTATTTATAAAGCACGTGCTGTGTGCTGGGCAGTTCTCCACCTTGGGGACATGGCAGTGACAAAATGGATAAAATTCCTGCCCCTCTATGACCTGACAATACAGTATGGAACAGGCAATGTACAAGAAAAATAAGTAAATTACTATTTTTAGTGTTAGTAGAATAAGAAAAATAAAAGGGGAGGACAATGGGTAGTATGTGGGCATTTGAGGAGAGATGTATATTTTTAAATAAAAGAGGGGTTCCAGAAAGGCCTCTCTGAGGAGGTGACATATGAGCAAAGACTGGAGAACATTCCAGGTCGAAGGCACAGCCTGCGCCAAGGCCCCGGGGCAGGACCTTGCCTGGCCTGTTGGAGAAACAGCAAGGAAGCCTGTGTGGCTGGAGCAGGGTCGGGGGGAAGGGAGTACATGGCGGCAGGGAGACAGGACGGGAGCAAGTCGTCCAGGGCCTATGGGCCACAGGGAGAACTTGGGCCAAGGGAGGTGGGAGCCCTGGAGAGCTGTGGCCAGAAGGGGACAAAACCTGAGTTGGTATTGATTTCAGAGAGGAAGGGAGGAGAGAGAGCGATAGAAACATCGATAAGAGAGAATCATTGATTGGCTGTCTCCTGCATGCCCCACACTGGGGATCAAGCCCACAAACCAGGCATGTGTCATGACTGAGAATCGAACCGTGACCTCCTGGTTCATAGGTCGATGCGCAACCAGAACCACACCGGCCAGGCCATTTTATTACTTTTGCCGGGGGGAGGGACACACCCAGGATCCAGCTCCCCAATCCTGCAATGTCACCTTTAGGAAGTGTTGGCTAAGGAGAGAGGCTGGGGAATCCCCCTTTTTGTTCCTTGACTGTTTGACTCCAAGGAGACAGCCTGAGGGTCATCAGGCCCAACAGCAGGACCCTCCCTTCTCCCAGCTCAGAGCTCAGAGCCACCAGCTGGATCTTTCCCAACCCCCACCAGCATGACTGTGATCCCTGTTTCAGGGGCAGGCCAGGAAGGGCATGGCAGTCACTCCTCTGCTCATCTGGGCACCCATCCACAGACAGCCCGCTCTACACACAGGCTCAGGGTCTGGGTCTAAATCCTGTCTCTGCCACTTCCTGGCTCTGTGGCCTTAGGTACAAAATACCTCCTCCAGGAAGCCACCTTGGATTGGCCCAAGCCTACCAGGCCTGCTTCTCATGGGCCCCGGGCCCAGCACCTTTCCCCTGTTCTCAGTACTGGGCCACCTCTGCCCACAGCACCCGCCCCCACCAAGCTGAGTGAGTCACAAGCCATCCTATGTTCCAGGCTCTGTTGGAGCTGTTTTGGTCTGTTTTGTCTCCTTTCTCAAGGGAAGTCCCTTCCAGAGAGTGACATGTCCCATCCCTGCCGAGGACAGCCGCTGTTCCTCTCTGCCTGGACCATGCTAAGCTAATGTCTGCTGAGCACCTGCTGGGTACCAGGCAGAGGGATAAACAGGTTACATGTGTGACCTCATTTCCCACTCACAACCACCCTATGAGTTGGCCCATTTAATCAAACATTTATTAAGTGCCAACTGTGTACCAGGTACTGTTCTATTGCAGGGAACATGGGGAGGGAGGCAGCTATGTGGATGTTTGAGGGAAAGTGCTATAGGCAGAAGACATAGCCCATGCAAAGGCCCTGAGGCAGGACCATGCCCAAAGATTTGGAGAAATCGCAAGGAGGCCCCTCTGGCTGGACTGATCAAAGAGGTAAGAGCCAGGGGAAATGAAGGGCGCAACATTGTGGGCCAGTGAGGAGTCTGAAGGGGAAACTGCAGCCAAGGCATCCCAGAACTGAGATTTGAACCATGTCCATCTCATGGATGGAAAGAATAGACCAAGAGGGCATATAGGCTGTGTCTCAGGAACATAGGATGGCCTGGGAATCACTCAGCTTGGTGGGGCGGGTGCTGTGGGCAGAGGTGGCCCAGTACTGAGAGCAGGGGAAAGGTGCTGGGCCCGGGGCCCATGCAAGCTGGGCCGGGCAGGCAGGCACGTGACCCTCCAGGGCCCTCCCCCAGCAGGCTGGCTGCCTGCCTCTGCAGGCCAGGCCTGCGCCTGCCCCAGACCCTATAAGGCCTGGGAGCTGAAAGCAGAGCCAGCTGCCAGCTGCGCCGCCAGTCACTCCAAAGGACCCTCTCGCAGTCCAGGTGAGCAATGCCAGGGTGAGGCAAGGTCTCCAGGTGGGTGTCAGGGAAACTCTGGGGGCTATGGGTGTGGGGCAGGAGGCATGGGAACCCCATTTATGAACCATCTCTGCCCCCTCCCAGCTGCTTAGAGTATTAACATGTCTGCTCAAGAGGAAGGAGGCCGGAAGCCCCACAAACCCAAGGGCAAGGTGAGGAGAGGTATGGGAGGGGGAGATCCCTGCTATGGCCTGGAGACCCCCAGAACCTTACAAAGGTGACCACCACAGCCTTCAGATCTGGGAGTTTTCTGGGTGGAGTGGGAGAGCTCTGAGAGCCAAGGTGCTAACTCTTTCCTCCTGTCCCAAGCTGGGGGTGGGGGCAGACTTCAGCTCCTTTCCTACTTTGTGACCCTCGGCTAGCCACAGCACCTCTCTCAGCCTCAGTTTCCCCATTTGTGAAATGGGGGCTTTGGAAGAAGGCCTTGGAGACTCAAAGGAGGACCTTTTCCTCCTTCCATGGGAGGCCGGCTGCATCTGCCCATTGTCCAGACTAGGAAACTGAGGCCTGAAACTCAAGGTCACCCAAAAACAAGAGCCTGAGAGGTGTGGAAGCCCAGGGTTGTCTGATGCTTTCCCCCACCCCATCCCGTCTCGGCCCAGCCTGCTCATGCTGTCCCCTCCCCACATAGACCCTGAGCAACTTCTTGGGGTTCCTGCCTGGCTTCAGTTCTGCCCGGAACCTGGTGGCCAACGCCCACAGCTCAGGAGGAGAGGCCCAGCCAGTAGCTGATTCCACAGGTACTCCTTCCCCCGAGGCCGCCCATCCCCAGGCCCAGGGTGAGTACACAGCTCGATAGGGTGGGGGGGTCTGGGGAGACTCCAGGAATAGGAAATCCCCTAGCAGGGACTTCTGGCCACTTTGGGACATTTCCTATGTGCCTGCATCATCTAAATAGACACTGCATGACTGGCAACACTCATTCAGCACCAGATGAGGAAACTGAGGCATAAATATGGCAAGTGAGTGGCCCAAGGTGCATAATCAGCAAAAGTGAGGCTGTGAACACAGCCTAGCTCCCTTCAGTACCACCCACACTTTCCACCCCCACCCCACCTCCCATCACCCATTTCTGATGCCTGTGGACCAGGGCCTGGGTGTTCGGCAGGCAGACCTTGTTGGGGGTGGCAATCCTGGTTCCCCAAGAGGGACAGTGGCTTCCCTGGGATGGCAGAGCCTGGGGGTCTCCCCACCCTCGTTACTCAGCCAGAGTACTCGGGACACATCGGGGGGCTGGTGCCGGCGTGGGGGAGGGGGGAGACAACCCAGGTTTGGGTGGCTGCCCGTGCTGGGCCTCATTCTGGGCCGAGCCCTTGGCAGCTGACTTCTGCTCCACATACCCAGGTCTGACAGGCAACTGCCAGCTGTAGCAGAGATGGGGCGGGGCCCTGACTCCTCTCCCTGCAATCTCCCTGGGTGGGCGTCCAGCACCCAGGACTCAGGTGGAGACACCACCAGGGAGATCCTCAGTTCCAGGGGACTGAGGTCCTGGGGGGTCGAAAGGAGCCAAGCCCGTGGCCATAGATGTCACCTCCTGCTGTCCCTGGCGGAGTGGCTGGGACATTCCTGACCTTTTGGGCTGTGCCCGCCAATTGCGCAATGGGCACCAGAGCAGCTGATGCCAGCCAGCTTCCCTCGCATTCCCTGGGGTGCCTGACCAGCTTCTGTCCCCATAGCAGCTACCGACCCGAAGCAGATGGCCAGGGAGGTGGAAAAGCTGCCGTCGCCTTCAGACAAGGTGAGTGGCTGTCAAGAGTCTGGTCTGATGGCCTCTGCCTCCCTCGGGAATGTTTCGGTTCCTGCCCAAGGAGAGAGCAGACATCCCTCTAAGCCTCCACTGCCACATCTGTGAAATGGGTGCATTCCTGCCTCACTGCCCACATGGACAGGCTCCAAACTACAGACCGCCCCTCACTCTCTGTCTAGCATGATGGGAACCAAACAGCAGCAACTCACCATGTGTCAGGCTCTGGACACTGTGCTTTATACGTGCTGCTTAATAGTTAATCCTCCCAACCACCCTGTGAGGAAGGGAGTAAGTAGTACCCCGCACGACAGCTGAGGCACAGAGAAGCTGAGCCGCCTGCCAAAAGTCATATAGCAGGTCATGGTAGTTTGCGACTTGAACCCAGGGGCAGTCAGAGGCTGAACTACACCAACGCTGTATCCACCCTTGGTCCTGAATACATGGGGACCGCCCATGTTATCCTGTCCCCAAGGCTGGGCCAAGTGGAGGGACTGATGTAAGCCAGCTGAGGCCACAGAGGGTGCAGAGCCCTGATAGGAACTCTTCCGCCCAGCACATGCACCCACTCTGGTCTTCCTAGTCTCCCTCTGCCCTCAGCCCAAGCAGATCTTAGCATCTCACAAGGGGAAGAACCTCGACAGGTCCTTCTGGCTGAAATTAAAACAGACCCTTCGCCCCTTCTGCATTTATGCAATTCTTTTCTACTCCTCTCCACTCATGTTAACTGAACACCTACTATCTGCAAAGTGCAGATAATCCTTAATCCATAATCCTTGAAGGTGGTGCTGTTTTAATCACTTTTCAGAAACTGGCTCAGAGAGGGGAATGTGGATTTCACACAGCGAGTGCAGTAAAGCCGAGATTTGAACCTGGGTCTCTGCGGGCACAGATCCCAAGGTGCCCACTTGATTTAATCCTGGGCAGGAAGCAGGTAGTGAGAATAAACTTCTCAATGTCAGTACTGTGGCTATTTGGGGCAGGATCATTCTTGGTTGTGGGTCTCTCCTGGGCACTATGGGTGTTGCACAGCATGCCAGGCCCACAGGCAATCAATGTAAGTAGCGCCCTGTGCCCCCAGTCACAACAATCACAGATGTCCCCAAACTTGCCCAATGTCTCCGGGGAGATGAGGGGGGAGGAGGCTGGATCTCCCCAGATGAGAATCACTGAATTAAAAATAGCACACTCACGGCTGAACCTGAGTTGTGGCAACCCTGAGGCCATTACAACCCTTTGGTATTGGTTGACACTGCCATTGGGTAGGTTAAAAATAATTAGTTATTGACAATTTCCTATGGCTCGAACCCAATACTTGTCCCTGTACTTGTGTGGTTACCACTTTCCCAAATGTTTATTCCCTTCTCTTAGTTGAATACATTCATTTTAATGAACAATTTGGTCTCCCCACTGTAATGGGGAAACCAGGCTCAAATTCTGCTAAAAAAGAACAAAAAAACATAATTCAATGGCTTGCTGAGCCTAAGGCATGGATACCACCAAGGCACCTTGTCAAGGGTTGCAGAGGTGTTAGGGACCCGCTGTCAGCAGGGGACCTATTGGATCAGAGGAGTGATGTGACGTAGTGATGGGCTTGTGAAGGCTGTGTCCTGAAGGCCATGGGTGCCTGCGGGTGGGAAGAAGGAGGCAGGGCCTCTGGGTGACAGATACCACTTACCAGGCCCATCAGGAATCAGGCTGGCAGAAGTCTGCCTCCCAGCTCTGCTCTTGACCACACATGTCCTTTCTCATCAGATGATCTCTGGGGTGAAGGACCAGGTGTGCTCCACGATGACCAAAACGAAAGATGCCATCTCCTCCGGAGTGGCCAACGTGACAGACTCAGCTAAAGGTGTGCTTCAGGGAGCTCTTGGCATGTCCCAACCTGAGCACACTGGAACCAAGGAGGCTGTGGCCAGTGGGGTCGCAGGGACAGTGGATATAGCCAAAGGGACCTTTCAGACTGGTGTGGATACCACCAAGATGGTGCTGACTGACACCAAGAACACCATCTGCAGTGGAGTGACTGGTGCTGTGAACATGGCGACAGGGGCTGTACAGGGGGGCCTGGACACCACCAAGACAGTCCTGACTGGCACCAAAGACACAGTGTCCTCTGGCCTCACCGGGGCAGTGGGTGTGGCTAAGGGTGCCATCCAAACTGGCGTGGACACTTCTAAGACAGTCCTCACTGGCACCAAAGACACAGTGTCCGCTGGCCTCACTGGAGCAATGGGAATGGCCAAGGGTGCTGTTCAGACGGGTATGGACACCTCTAAGACCATCCTGACTGGCACCAAAGACACAGTGTCCACTGGCCTCACCGGGGCAGTGGGTGTGGCCAAAGGTGTCGTCCAAACTGGCATGGACACCACCAAAACAGTCCTAACTGGCACCAAAAACACAGTGTCTGCTGGCCTCACCGGGGCAATGGGAATGGCCAAGGGTGCTGTTCAGACCGGTATGGACACCACCAAGACAGTCCTGACTGGCACCAAAGACACAGTGTCCACCGGACTCTCTGGAGCAATGGGTGTGGCCAAAGGTGCCGTGCAAACTGGCATGGACACCACCAAGACGGTTCTCACTGGCACCAAAGACACTGTGTCCACTGGACTCACTGGTGCAGTAGGTGTGGCCAAGAGTGCCGTCCAGACTGGTGTGGACACCTCCAAGACCATCCTAACTGGCACCAAAAACACAGTGTCCGCTGGCCTCACCGGAGCAATGGGAATGGCCAAGGGTGCTGTTCAGACGGGTGTGGACACCTCTAAGACCATCCTGACTGGCACCAAAGACACAGTGTCTGCTGGCCTCACCGGGGCAATGGGTATGACCAAGGGTGCTGTCCAGACCGGTGTGGATACCACCAAGACGGTCCTCACTGGCACCAAAGACACAGTGTCCACTGGCCTCACCGGGGCAATGGACGTAGCCAAGGGTGCCGTCCAAACTGGCATGGACACCACCAAGACAGTCCTCACTGGCACCAAAAACACAGTGTCCGCTGGCCTCACCGGGGCAATGGGAATGGCCAAGGGTGCTGTTCAGACGGGTGTGGACACCTCTAAGACCATCCTGACTGGCACCAAAGACACAGTGTCTGCTGGCCTCACTGGGGCAATAGGAATGGCCAAGGGTGCCGTCCAAACTGGCGTGGACACCTCTCAGACCATCCTGACTGGCACCAAAAACACAGTATCCACCGGACTCTCTGGTGCAATGGGTGTGGCCAAAGGTGCCGTGCAAACTGGCATGGACACCACCAAGACGGTTCTCACTGGCACCAAAGACACTGTGTCCACTGGACTTACCAGTGCAGTAGGTGTGGCCAAGAGTGCTGTCCAGACTGGTGTGGACACCTCCAAGACCATCCTGACTGGCACCAAAGACACAGTGTCCACTGGCATAACTGGAGCAATGGGAATGGCCAAGGGTGCCGTCCAAACTGGCATGGACACCACCAAGACAGTCCTGACTGGCACCAAAAACACAGTGTCCGCTGGCATCACCGGGGCAATGGGTATGACCAAGGGGGCTGTCCAGACCGGAGTGGACACCACCAAGACAGTCCTCACTGGTACCAAAGACACAGTGTCCACTGGCCTCACGGGGGCAATGGATGTAGCCAAGGGTGCCATCCAAACTGGCATGGACACCACCAAGACAGTCCTCACTGGCACCAAAGACACAGTGTCCACCGGACTCTCTGGAGCAATGGGTGTGGCCAAAGGTGCCGTGCAAACTGGCGTGGACACCACCAAGACGGTTCTCACTGGCACCAAAGACACTGTGTCCACTGGACTCACTGGTGCGGTAGGTGTGGCCAAGAGTGCCGTCCAGACTGGTGTGGACACCTCCAAGACCATCCTAACTGGCACCAAAAACACAGTGTCCGCTGGCCTCACCGGGGCAATGGGAATGGCCAAGGGTGCTGTCCAGTCCGGTGTGAACACCACCAAGACAGTCCTCACTGGCACCAAAGACACAGTGTCCGCTGGCCTCACGGGGGCAATGGACGTAGCCAAGGGTGCCGTCCAAACTGGCATGGACACCTCCAAGACTATCCTAACTGGCACCAAAAACACAGTATCCACCGGACTCTCTGGTGCAATGGGTGTGGCCAAAGGTGCCGTGCAAACTGGCATGGACACCACCAAGACGGTTCTCACTGGCACCAAAGACACAGTATCCGCTGGCCTCACTGGGGCTGTGGGTGTAGCCAAAAGTGCCGTCCAAACTGGCGTGGACACCACCAAGACAGTCCTGACTGGCACCAAAGACACAGTGTCCGCTGGCCTCACCGGGGCAGTGGGTGTGGCTAAGGGTGCTGTTCAGACGGGTGTGGACACCTCCAAGACAATCCTGACTGGCACCAAAGAAACAGTGTCCACTGGCCTCACCGGGGCAATGGGAATGGCCAAGGGTGCTGTTCAGACAGGTGTGGACACCTCTAAGACCATCCTGACTGGCACCAAAGACACAGTGTCCGCTGGCCTCACCGGGGCAATGGGAATGGCCAAGGGTGCTGTTCAGACGGGTGTGGACACCTCTAAGACCATCCTGACTGGCACCAAAGACACAGTGTCCGCTGGCCTCACCGGGGCAATGGGAATGGCCAAGGGTGCTGTTCAGACGGGTGTGGACACCTCTAAGACCATCCTGACTGGCACCAAGGATACAGTGTCCACTGGCCTCACCGGGGCAATGGGTATGACCAAGGGGGCTGTCCAGACCGGTGTGGATACCACCAAGACGGTCCTCACTGGCACCAAAGACACAGTGTCCACTGGCCTCACGGGGGCAGTGGACGTAGCCAAGGGTGCCGTCCAAACTGGCATGGACACCACCAAAACAGTCCTCACTGGCACCAAAGACACAGTGTCCGCTGGCCTCACCGGAGCAATGGGAATGGCCAAGGGTGCTGTTCAGACGGGTGTGGACACCTCTAAGACCATCCTGACTGGCACTAAAGACACAGTGTCCGCTGGCCTCACCGGGGCAATGGGAATGGCCAAGGGTGCTGTTCAGACGGGTGTGGACACCTCTAAGACCATCCTGACTGGCACCAAAGACACAGTGTCCGCTGGCCTCACCGGGGCCATGGGAATGGCCAAGGGTGCTGTTCAGACGGGTGTGGACACCTCTAAGACCATCCTGACTGGCACCAAAGACACAGTGTCCGCTGGCCTCACCGGGGCAATGGGTATGACCAAGTGTGCTGTCCAGACCGGTGTGGATACCACCAAGATGGTCCTCACTGGCACCAAAGACACAGTGTCCACTGGCCTCACGGGGGCAGTGGACGTAGCCAAGGGTGCCGTCCAAACTGGCATGGACACCACCAAAACAGTCCTGACTGGCACTAAAAACACAGTGTCCGCTGGCCTCACCGGGGCAGTGGGTGTGGCTAAGGGTGCCATCCAAACTGGTGTGAACACCTCCAAGACAGTCCTGACTGGCACCAAAGACACAGTGTCCGCTGGCCTTACCGGGGCAATGGGTATGACCAAGGGGGCTGTCCAGACCGGTGTGGATACCACCAAGACGGTCCTCACTGGCACCAAAGACACAGTGTCCACTGGCCTCACGGGGGCAATGGATGTAGCCAAGGGTGCCGTCCAAACTGGCATGGACACCACCAAAACAGTCCTGACTGGCACCAAAAACACAGTGTCCGCTGGCCTCACCGGTGCAGTAGGTGTAGCCAAGAGTGCTGTACAGACCGGTGTGGACACCTCCAAGACGATCCTGACTGGCACCAAAGACACAGTGTCCACTGGCCTCACTGGGGCAATGGGTGTAGCTAAGGGTGCCACCCAAACTGGCATAAATACTTCAAAGACTGTTCTTAAGGGAACCAAAGACACGGTGTCCACTGGATTCACTGGGGCAATGGGTATGGCCAAGTGTGCTGTCCAGACTAGTGTGGACACCTCCAAGACCTTCTTGACTGGCACCAAAGACACAGTATCCACTGGCCTCAATGGGGCAATGGGTTTCACCAAGAGCGCTGTCCAGATTGGTCTGGGCACTATACAGAATTGGTTACCTGGTGCTGGGGAAAGCTCCTATGGTGGACTCACCAATGACCAGGAGACCGACAAATTTGGGCAACAAACTGTGCTGAACCCCCTGGAGACTTCATCCTGCATGGTCTCCAGCCTCCCAGACACTCTCTGTGCAAGCCATGTCCTTGCCACAGAAGCCATTGCAAGTACCCAGAGCCTTGGTTCCACTGTGGCACCATTCACACAAGGAACCTCACTGGGCACAGAGGATGCGGGGTGCATGGCCACCATGCACAGCCATGAAGGTGTCATGGGCTTCATGACACTCCCAGAGGAACTGCGGGAGATCTTCCACCCCATGAACGCTGAGGAGCAAGGTAAGGACTAGCAGTCCTAGTGGGTGCTTGTCATCTGTCCAACCCAAGATCTGGATGCCACAAGGGGACTCAGGTTGAGTAATCCCATCTTCCCTTCCAGCTCAGTTGGTGGCTTCTGAGCCTGGGCCCAGGGTACCCGCAGCAGACCAGAGCAGTTACTTCGTGCGTCTTGGTGACCTGGCCCACGGCTTTCGCCAGCGGGCTTTCGAGCATACCCTGAGCCATTTGCAGCATGGCCAGTTCCAGGCTAGGGCCACACTGGCCCAGCTTGAGGACTCCATCAGGCTGGTAAGAGTGTTCCCCTCTCCAGGGTGCCTTTCTCAGAATATCTCCCCATGGTTTCCCCTACCACAGGCAGTGACCCATCATCTCAGCCACTAAGATGGCCATAGATTGTTCTCATGGCACTTGTGTCCCAGAGAGGGAGATGTACAACCAAACCAAATACAGTAGTCCCCCATTTCTTTGGGAGAGACATTCCAAGACCCCCTGTGAATGCCTGAAACCATGGATAGACTGAACCCTAAATATACTGTTTTTTCCTACACATACATACCTATGATAAAATTTAATTTATAATTTAGGCACAGTGAGAGATTAACAGTAATAATAAAATAGAGCAATTATAACATATTGTAAGTGATGTTACTGTGGCATTAAGTAAAATAAGGGTGACTTGAACATGAGCACTGTGATACCCCAATAACTGATTTGATAACTGATACAGCTACTGTGTGACTAATAGGTGGGGGCATCTACAGAGTGGAGACACCGGACAAAGGGATGGGTCACGCCCCTGGTGGGCAGAGCAGGGCCATTTGAGATCTCATCACACTATTCAGAACAGCGTGCCATTTAAAAATTATGAATTTTTTATTTCTGGAGTTTTTCCTTTAATATTTTTGAACCGTGGTTGACTGCAGGAACTGAAATTGTGGAAAGTGAAACTCACCATAAGAGGGGAATGCTGTACCTACAAAAAGGGATGCAAAGAAGGAAACAAGACAACCATGTAGATAGAGAGGGTCTGGGCTGGGCAGGAGAGCGCCCCTTTGAGCCACATTGTGAATGCCAAGGAGAGAGCCATGCAGAGTTGGGGAGAAGTGGAGACCATAAGAAGAGAGTGCTCAGTCCTAACTGGGTAGCTCAGTTGGTTATAGCATCATCCCAATATGCCAAGGTTGCAGGTTCAATCCCCGGTCAGGTCACATATAAGAATCAACCAATTCTATATAATAAAGAGGTGATATGCAAATTAACCCTCACACCCTCACAAGATGGCTGCCTACGACCAGGCCGGCAGGGGGGTTAGTGAGGGACAACCACATGACTGAATAAGCAGGCTGCATGGGGCGACCAGGCCGGCAGGGGGATTAGTGAGGGACAACCAAGCAACTGAACAGCAGGCTGTGTGGGGCGACCAGGCCAGCAGGGGGGTTAGTGAGGGATGACCAAACGACTGAACAGCAGGCTGCATGGAGCGACCAGGCCGGTGGGGGTGGGGGGGTGGGGGGGGGAGTGGCAACCAGGCCAGCAGGGGGGGAAGTTAGGGGCAACCAGGCTGGCAGAGGGGGGCAGTTGTTGATGACCAGGCCGGCAGGGGGGGGCAGTAAGAGGCGACCAGGCCAGCGAGGGGGGGGTGCAGTTGGGGGCAACCAGGATGGGGGGTGGGGCAGTTGGGGGCAATTAGGCTGGCAGGGGGGGCAATGAGGGATGACTAGGCTGGTGGGGGAGGCAGTTAGGGGCGACCAGACAAGCAGGCAGGTGAGCGATTAGGAGCCAGCAGTCCAGGATTGTGAGAGGGATGTCCCCCAAGGGGTCCCGGATTGGAGAGCTTGCAGGCTGGGCTGAGGGGACCCCCACCCCCACCCTCGTGCATGAATTTTATGTACCGGGCCTCTAGTGAATGTATAAATAAGCGGAACAAATCAATGTCTTTTTCTCTCTCTCCTTTCCTCTCTAAAATCAATGTAAGCCTGGTCGAGATGTCTCAGTGGCTGAACATCGACCTATGAACCATGGGTTTGATTCCCAGTCAGGGCACATGTCCGGATTGTGAACTCCATCCCCAGTAGGGAGTGTGCAGGAGGCAGTCAATTGATGTTTCTCTCTTATTGATGTTTCTCTCTCTCTCTCTCTCTCTCTCCGTTCTTCTCTCTCTAAAATCAATAAAAACGTATTTTTAAAAACTAAAATCAATTAAAAAACAACACCAGAGTGCCCAATAACAAGCTATGTATTCAAGGAACAGAAAGGCAGCTGGGGTGACAGGATGAAGTGAAGGTGGGGACGGGATAGAGGGAGCCCAGGGATCCAGGGTTCAGTGATGTACAGTGATCATGATGGGGTGTTAGCGGGAGATGAGGTCTGAGATGCCTTGGGGGCAGATCGTGCAGACCACAGGGAGGTGTTTTTTTTATCCAACAGGGAATGGAGCCACATGAGGGCTTAGAGTTGGGGGGTGACAAGATTGCATCATCTGTTATTTGATCTCCCTGAAGACCTCATGAGAATTTAGATTATTGCCACTTTACAAGAGAAGACAGGCCTATCAGGGACAGCTGGCTCTAAACTTGTGGCACTCCCACCATGCCACACAGCTCCAGGCCAGGGAGTACCCACCCCAACTCCTCATGCCATTCTTAGGAGAAAGTGTGTGAAAGGTCCTTGCCAAAAGCCCTCACTCATTTCTCTGTTGGGCTCTTTACAGATTGAAAAGGCCAAGCAGGCTCCAGAAGGACAGCCATGGACAGATAAAGCCGGTACCCAAGAGGTACGTACAAGACAAGGCTCCCAGGGTCTTCTCCTCTCTGACCCCTGCTCACCTCTCCCCCTCTTCCTGCAGGTATCAGACTTGGGGGCTCTGTCCAGGACGTGTGGACTCATCCAGCAGCTCCACGTGGCTTACAGCACCCTAGCCTCCAGCCTCCAGGGTCTCCCAGCCGAGCTCCAGCAGCAGGTCAGGCAGGCGAGGCACAGCCTCTGTGAGCTGTATGGTGTCGTCTCCTCTGCCAGCTCCATTGCAGAGCTGCCAGCCGAGCGCCTGGCTCAGAGCCGTGAGAGTGTAGGCCAGGCCTGGCAAGGGCTGGAGAAGCTGCTGGAGAGCGTGCAGCATAGCCCCCCGCTCAGCTGGCTGGTGGGACCCTTTGACCTGCACCCTAGTGGGCAGCAACTGTAGGTCCTTCTCAGAGCCTCCCAGCCCCAACTCCCTGAAGCTCTGGGACTGCCCCATCTACCTTTCTTCCCAAGCATGGCTGGCCTAGGAGCCGAGGGTTGCTAAGACCATTGACAGAGGGCCTGCACTTGAAGAACCTGAGCAAGCACTCCAGTTACGAAAGAGAAGTGAAATGTGCCTGAGTCTAGAAGATTCTCCTAGCAGTCCCCACTAGGAGCCCCATCATCTGTGCAGGGGATGGGGGTCTTTCACCCCAGTCTGGGCCGTCAGCTACCAGCTTAGCGGGTAGTCCTGCTCCTCTGTACTCACTTTGAAAGCATCTACCCCAGACCTAACAAACACCTTGCACCACAATGTACCAGAATGCCACCACCATCCGGAGGCAGGGTCCCAACTTCCTTTGCTGAATGTGGCCTTAAAGGGCTTTGGGGGACTACATTGTTTAGAGGGGCTTTGGGGGGCTAAAAATCAAGTCCCTTCCTGCCTCTTCTGCTTGCCCACCTGCCCTGTCCTACGGGCCAATCACAGGATCACAGAGCTGAGGTTCTGGTCCCTGGGGCATCTGAGCCCAGAGGCTGCCTATGAAAGGGCTTCCCCACAGGGGCAGGGCCCCAGGGAGGATGGGACAAAAGGTGCTGAGTGATCCTTCAGGTCTTGGTAACTTGCTCCAGGCTGGAGACGAGGGCCTCCAATGGTGGGAGCATCCCTGCAACCCCAGCCAGAGGGCCAAGCCCCCTGCCCCTGCCCCCAGATGTGAAAACTCAGGATGTTCATCCAAGAAATTCCCCCTCACTGGCCTAGGCCTCTCTCCATCTGGGAGCTGGACATCAGAACACCAGCAGCCCAAGCCGGGTCCAGCTTCCATCTTCCCAGAACCTGCACCATGCCGACAGCACGCCCCCACACTGCACCCCCTTCTCAGAAATGATCAGGTGCTCTGAGCTCAAGGATGAACGGGCTCACTCTCCCTAAGGGTTACCAAAGGCTGCCAGCATCTGGGAGGGACTCTGCACTGGGGTGCTGGCACCTGGCTTGACGAAAGAACCAGTCAGTGAACCTTCCAAGACTTTCTTTCCTCGACCTCCAACACATAAGGTTATCAGAGGTGAAGACACCAGGAATTCAGCTATTCACAGAAACCCAGCAAAGTGACCTGACTTCAAGTCCAGCCAAACCAAATGGGGGGCAGGCAGGTCTCAAGAAATCCCTGCCATACCAGTCTCCCTCTCAGCTAGGATGGTGGGCTCACGCAGGACAGGGGGACACATAGGGGGCCACTGTTTAGCCAGAAACTGCCGAGGGCAGGTGCCTGGCCGGGAGTCACACACACATCCTCCATCTAAATCCACAAGACTTCCCTGTGAGGCTAGTCAGCCCCTGTCCAGGTGAGAAAAGAGAAGCCCAGAGCGGGAGTGCCACTTGCCGGATGTCACACAGGGAGGCCTGCCCCCAGTGCTTACGCTCTCTGAACGTGTAAAGGAAACAACCCACAGGACACTTCCTGGCCTGAATGCCCTGAACTGGCAGTGCCAAGCACACTGGTTCTTGACTTGGGGGGGTGGGGGGAGGGGGGCTCGCAGTGCCACCTGCAGTCTGGGCAAGAGGGAAAACGACTGAGTCAGTGGAGCAAGGCAGCGGCTTCTGGGGAGAACATGGTAGCCACTGTCCCGGACCTGCCTCCACGCCTCTCCCCCCCCCCCCCCCCCCCCGGCCTCTTTGTTTCTCCTTTCTGGGCACTGGGCAGCCAAACCCAGGACATCAAACCACAGCTTCCATTTGAGCCTCGAAGTTCAGAGAGTTTTATTTTTCCTTTATTATTTTTGGAAAGGCCTTGCTCCCACCCCATTTCTTCACCATCAGGCCTGCCGGGCAGGGAACACCATTAAAACCAAGCTCACATTCACTGTATAGGGTGGCACTATGGCTTAAACCCTTTGTCCCCAATAGGGCCCTTGACAGCTACAGACCTCTCCCCATTCTAGCCCAGCTGCACCAGTAACACTAGAAAACCAAGCCAATAAAAGTGATTTTTTTCATTAAAAAAACCCTTTATAGTCATTTCATGTCGGTTGGAAATCACAGAAATTGGGCAGAAAAAAAACCCCGAGGGACAAATACAAATGAAGAGCACAGCATCTCCCCAACAGTTCTCTGCTCCCTGGGCGGCCGGGAAGGAGTGGGGCAGGCCTACGGGCATCTACATGACGGGCGGGGCCTGGCCGCCGGGCTGCCCGGGGCTCAGCTGTCCTCGTCGTCCAGGGACTCAGAGTCCACGTGCGCCCTCTGGCGCTCCTGCCGGTCCTTCCCTGGCCCGTCCAGGTCGGGGCCCTCCCTCGCGCTGCTGGTGAAGCACAGCACGGTGGGGGTGAGCAAACTGCCTTTCTGTCTGTCTATCTCCGTCTACCACCGACAAACTAAAAGCCCTAGGCCCATCCCACCGTGCCCAATGCAGTGGGTGTGTGTTGAATGGTCTGGGGTTCTCAGCAGGCCGCACACCACACTCGAGGGTGGTTGTGAACAGACTGCCTGCACCCACTCCTGGAGAGTTGGGAGGAAGCCACTGTCTCTAGGATCTGACCCAGGGCAGCTCAGCTTCCTCGCCTGGGGCGCCCTGAGGGGTCTGTTGCCAAGGTAGGGGATGGGAGGCCAGCACGTGGGGGCCAAGTCTCTGGGACCCTGACCAGGATAAGCAGCCCAGACATCAGGGTGCCTTCTCAGCAAGTTGCCCCCCTCCCCTGCTTTCTTAGAAAGTCACCCCCAGTGCCACAGCCCCCAGGGACACTTACTCATTGTGTAACAAGTCTTCAGAGGAGCCCCCCACTGGCCCCTCTTCCAAGTTCTGTCCTTCCTCCTGTTCCTTGTCCTCCGTGCTCCCACCCTTCTGGGATGTGGCCTCACCATTCACTGAGGCTGAGAGATCTGGGGGAGGGAAGGGGGTCATACGACACTGTGGTGCTATTGCCCAGGACCCCTGTCCCCTTCCCATTGAGAGCAGGTGGGAGAGCAAGCCAGCTTTGGGACAGGGGACCCTCGACACCCCTGAAGGACCCTGGCCCCATGTGTCCACAATCACCTCTACCTCCGTGCCTCCCAGTCGCACGGGGACTGGCAGCTCCACCAGCCCACGGCTGGCTGCATGTGCTTCTGCAGCCAGCCCAGGCCCCTGAAGAAGGGAGGGGCCAGTAAATGAGTGCTGAGGCTGGGACAGAGGTAACACCCCGCTGGGCTAGCCCCCAGGCTGCTGAGGCTTTTTCAGCCGAGCCAACTTAACACCAGTCTGAAGGGCTACTCTAAGCATCTGTCATGAGGACCAGGTGACGCCAGCAGGAACACCTCCTGCTCCCAAAGGCCACTGTCCCTGCTGGAAACATCCTTTTTCCTCTCAGCTCACCCATGACGCTCCAGCTGCAGCCCAAGGCCTGTGCCTCACTTGGCTCACACACACTTGGCGCACACACACACACACACCCTCCTACACTGCCTGACTCTGAGTGAGAGTCCAGAGACCGTGAGGGGCAGAGGTGTGTGCGTGTACCAGCCACGAGCTGCCTTGGGGACAAAGCCAGGCCTGCGCAGAGAGCACCAGGACACACCACCACTGTCATCAGGGGAGGAGCCCACCCAGCTCACCAGCACTGGCCTCATCCTCCGCCCTCTCCGACGGGGCCTCCTCTCCCACCGGAGCCTCCTCAGGCTTCTCTGCCTCCGCTGGCTCCTTCTCCACTCCAGTCCTGGTTGCCTTCTGAATGGCCTCAACCTTTGGTCCCAGGACCCGAGACTTGAGCCGGGTGTAGACCTCCGCAGCCTTCTCCATCACCTCCTTGTTGGCCTTGTAACGGCGAATCTGCCCGCCAAGAGGCCTGGCTCAGGGAGTGTAGTTGGCCTCACCCCCCCTCCCCGCCCTGAGACCCTCCCTACTGCTGCCACCACCTGGGCACCTCCCACGGAGACTGGCACACCCCTGGGCAGTCCACCGGCCCTCTCCTCACTGACCAAGGGCAGCTGAGGCTAGACCCCGGCCCGCTTCCAACCCTGGGCTCCAACTGTACCTTTTTCAACGTGGCCACCACATCAGTGTTCTTCTGGAGAATATGCGAGGTCACCTGCAGGGTCCCAAGCTCCTCTAGTGCGTTCAAACACCTCTTCACGTCCTGAGGGTGGGAAAGTAAGAAGTAAGGAGGGATAGCACCTAGGCGACCCAATAGGTCAGAGTAGGACACCCCAGGGCTTTCCCTGTGGAAAGAGCTGCAGAAAGACCCAGATTTGGAGGGATTTGGGGCCCGCCCACAGCACCAGCTGGCAGGGACACTGAGCACTGCACATCAGGATGGCCCTCAGCTAGGGGACACACAATAAAAACAATGGATCCCGCCCCACCCCGCCCCATCCACCCAAGGAACCCTGGATTTGCTGCAATTCCTGGAGACTTCTAAGGGAGCTCTAGACATGCAGGGGTGGCAGGGACTGCTTCATCAGGGAAAGTGGCTTCTCATGACCCCAAGGTGTGTCTTACCGGATTATCAACCTTTAGGGCGAACTTGATCTCGCTGTGCAGTTTCTGAAGCTTCTCCTCCACGGAAGGTTCTGTGGCCAGGAGAGAACGCACTGCCTGGGCCTCAGCTCCCAAGCCCAGACTTGGCCAAGGGCCTGAGCACCCCTACGTGACAGAAGAACCTGCCCCCTCCCGACCTCAGCAACCGTGGGCTGCAAGACCTTGGCAGCGACTGTGACAGCTGGGCCCTCACCTTTCTTCTTCTCAACCTTCCTGTCGGGTGGGAACCCTTCTGACCGCTTCCGGGTTCGTTCCACCTTCATGGGCCTGTGAAGACTCAATCCCTTTAGGCCTCTGACCAACATCCACGAAGCCACCCTGGCCCAACCACTGCCATCCTCCCCACTAAGGGCCGGGAGCTACAGAAGAAAACCTTTAGGAGGCCCCAAAGCTGTGAGGAGGGGTCAGGGATCTTCGTGACCTGGTCTAAGACAGGCACCTAGGACAAACCATGTGAAATCTCAAAGTTCTTTTTTTTTATATATATATGTGGCTGTGGGTTAATGTCTAGTATGTAAGACCCAGTGAATGAGTTACTAAAAGGTGCTCCACTTGGACACTCATAAACAACAGCAACACTCGTTAACATGGTTCCAGTTCGCTATAACCGGTTTGGCTCAGTGGATAGAGTGTCGGCCTGCGGACTGAAAGGTCCCAGGTTCGATTCCGGTCAAGGGCATGTACCTTGGTTGCGGGCACATCCCCAGTAGGAGACGTGCAGGAGGCAGCTGGTCGATGTCTCTCTCTCATCAATGTTTCTAACTCTCTATCCCTCTCCCTTCCTCTCTGTAAAAAATCAATAAAATATATTAAAAAAACAAAACAAAACATGGTTCCAGTTCTATACTCTACTCAGCAGTCAGGCTGCAAGTTCCCAGTGGGTAGATTCCAACCAGTGGCTAGAATTCCATTTCAAAATGTCAGGGAGATGTGCTGGCCCCACAGTGGGTCTTGGACTTAAAAAGCCTGAGAACCACTGGTCTGGGGACAGTTTCCCCTTTGGCACTACTGACATCAGCGCCAGGCCATTCTCTGTGGGGGGCCATCCTGCATACTATGCTGTGTTGAGCAGCATCCCTGGCCCCCATTCACTTGATGTCTGGAACACCCCAGTCAAGGACCACAATCCTGAACAGAGGACACTTCAACAGGATCTGTTTACCAAACTAAATTTGGAAGCTGGGCCCCTCCAATAAGGAGAACCTGGGGACCAGGATGGGCCTCGGGGAGCTAGGGCAGACAGGCTAAGTGAGTGCTGACCTGGATCGGGGCTTCTCCTCAGGGCGCCCTTTCTTCTCCTTCTGGCTGGGTCTCTTCACAGGTTCTGTGTTTTGTGGCTGCAACTTCTTAGCTGATTTCTTCACCTGCAGCAGCAAAATAGAGGGGCTGGAGCGGCAGGGGCTGGCTCTGAACTCCTGAACTCCCCCTTGGGGAGACAACACTTCCTGCCACCACCTTAACACTGCTGGGAGCTGGTAGAATGGACAGGATGGAATGGGAAAGGTCCCTGTGTACCATCCATCCCTGGCAGCAGATCTCAGGCTCTGAAAGGCCCACCAACAGTGGGGCAGCCCTTCGTATTCCTTCTTCCAAGCAGGACACTTCCTGAGGCAGGGAACTTGGTCCCCACTTTGGGACAAGGGAAAGCAACTGGGAGAGAACAGGGTGTTGTCAGGCTTTCCCCATTCCCATGTAAAGTGGGATCCTGGTCTAGAATGTGATGCACCCTGGAAGTCAGTCAGACTCTCGGATTCAGGCCCACACCAACTCATGGGGCTTGATTGTCACCACTGCCCTTTGCTGGCATCAGAGTCTTCCTGACTGCTCCCATGCTCACCCCACAAGCTGTTACCCCATAGTGGCCAGAGGACACATGTGGACATCTAAGTCAGATCCACCCCTTGTCTGCATACAGCCCTTCAGGTCTCCCACTTCCCTCAGGGTAAAAGTCTAAGTCCTCCCCACAGTCCACAAGGCCCTGCACATCCTGACTCCATTCCCTCCCTGACCTCACTTTCTTCTCTCCCCCTGGCTCACTCTGATCCAGCCATACAGCCCTTCTTCTTCCTCCAACATGCCAGGCATGGTCTTGCCCCAGGGCCTTTGCACAGGCTTCGCCCACAGTCTAGGAAGTTGTTCTCCAAGTTATCTTCCCAGATCACCTCCCACTTAACTCAGATCCCTACATGTCACCTTCTCGACTGCAGCCTTTAGGGTCTACCCCATTTAAAATAGAAACCCTCCCATCCCCACACTTCATGGCCTTCCCTTTGCCTTATTCCTCTTAGCACAGAATGCTCTGGAAAGCACCATGTAACATTTTAATGTTGTTTACACTCCTTCTCCCTCCCTCGGATATCAGCTCCTTAACATTGGGGGTTTCTGTGTGTCACCCACTGCTTTCGCGCCACACCCCCAGCACCCAGAACAGTGTCTAATACACAGCAGGTGCTCAATAAACATGCTGGATAAAGGAACGGACTTGAAGGGGTGGGTGTTAGGGAGAAGCCTCTTCAGTTACCCATGTTTCCCCCCCAACCCCCATGGGCTACATGACCCCCGCCAGGTGGGGCGCACCTCTCTCTCCAGCTCAGCCTCCGGCTCCGAGTCAGAGGAGGACTGGGGCCCCCGTCCCCGACCCTTCCGGCCACGCTGCTTCCTGACGGGCTCTTCCTCATCCCTGACCTCATCGCCGCTGCTTCCCCCACTGCCCCCTTGCAGGGCTTCCCCACGCTCAGCCCGTTCACGCCTCCGCTCCTTCTCTTCCTTCTCCTGCTCCCGCAGCCGCCGCAGCTCTTCCTCCTGCTCCCGGCGCCGCCGGGCCTCCAGCTCGCGTCGCCGTTCCTCATCACGGCGCTTCCACTCGCTGATTCGGTCTACCTCCTCACTGTCGCTGGGGGTGCAGGCCAATTAGAGAGGGGGCCTGTCCTCAGAAGGCACTGCTCCAGACCCACCCACAGCCTGGCTGAGGACCCTATCAGAAGCAACCCACCTGTCACTGCTTGAGCTGCTCGGGGGCCGCTCAGGCTTCGGTTTCCGCCCGCGGGGCTTGGGGGGAGGCTTCTCAGCTACGAAAAAGAAAGGGTGGCCTTCTTCTGCACTGTCCTCCAGGCGGGGCAGGGGACCCCCACAGCCCAGCCCAGAGGCGAGGGCCCATGTGGGGCAGGCCCCAGGGAACCAGGTCAGAACCAGTGCCAGCTACCTACCTGGCTTCCTGCTCCTGGGAGGTTTCTTTACTGACACATCCGAGTCTGAGGAGGAGGACGAGGAGGCCAAAGAGGAGGAAGAGGCCGACCTGGCCACGGCCACTGGCTCACCTTTGACCCCTTCAGATTCTGGTTTGGAATCTGAGTCCGAGGCCGATGGCGGCTTCTGGAAGAGGCCGGGGCATGGAGGTGAGAGAGCAGACCCCAGCACCCCTTACAGACCCCAACCCACAACACTTCACCTCCCCCAAAAAAGCTTTTTTAGGCTTAGCATCATAGGCAGCCCTGGATGTGCCTGCAGCTGCCTGATCCTTCACCTTGGTCACAGTGCATAGCCTCCCCAGACCTCCCGCCTCCTGGGTAAAGTGCAAGGATTTTTCCCAGTGGCAAGAGCTTTTTAAAATCTTGCCTGGAGGCCCAACTAGATGTGCTGCCCTCTTCCACTGTCTCTGCCCCCGAGCTCCTGAGTCCCCAGCACACACTTGTACATGTACACTCACATCCACGTGTGTACATGTACACAATACACATAACACTTGTATATAACTTGTACATAGCTCATACATGTCAGACAACACACTCATGTACTTGTACACACCACACATGCACACTTGTACAGGTATGCACATGCTCATACACACACAAGCACATACAATACATACATCCATACATTCACACACACACACACACACACACACACACAACACAGCTCTCTCTCTCTCTCACACACATGCACACATGCACACAGCTTCCTCTCTCTCTCTCTCTCTCTCTCTCTCTCTCACACACACACACACACACACACACACACACACACACACACAAGGGACAACTAAGAGTGCTTCATTCCCTTCTGATGCCAACACCTGTAAAAGACAGGAGCGGCAAAAAAATAGGTCATCTGCTCAGGGAAGTGCTCTGCACACATGGTACTCAGAAACTAGGGGCTGAGGCCATCAGTGAAGCCAGACGTGGAAGTCAGCAGTGCCCTGGCCTACGCCCTATCCTCCTTCAAAAAGGACCCAACTCTAATTGTGGACAGTGGTTGGTGACCTTGAGAGAAGCTCTAAGAGTTTCTCCCAGGTGAGCATAAAAAAAAAAAACCCACCTCTAGCCTGGCTGGTGTTGCTCAGTGACTGAGCGTCAACCCAGGAACTAAGAGGTCAGGGTACATGCTCGTGTTACAGACTCAATCCCCAATAGGGGGTGTGCAGGAGGCAGCCAATCAATGATTCTCGCTCATCATTGATGTTTCTATCTCTCTCTCCCCCCCTCTCCTTTCCTCTCTGAAATCAATAAAGATATCCGTATTTAACAAAAATAAGTAAGTAAAATGAAAACATACTTTAAAAAAACCACACAACACACCTCTACCTTTTTCTTCCGTCCTGCCAGGGGGCCCCGCCGTGGCACCCGAACCATGGCTTTCTTCTCAGGGGTGAAATCCTGGGCAGAGAGAAGAGAGCTGAACAGAATTCAACTGGCTGGCCACTGCTCGGTTCCCACCTGTGTATCTCTCCCCACCCACCCAAGGAGCAAACCACCTGTTCACCTGGTCACTGGTCTTCTCTGACTCAGATGAGCTTTCAGAGTTCTCCTCCTCAGACGGGGACACACTAGCCTGATCCAGGTCACTGGAGGCCTTCCGGGCTCGTTTTGAGACCGACATCTGGAGGGAGAGCAACCCAAACAGACCAGAAAAGAATATGTGCTCAGCAGAGCCGTCTCCCCCCTGACCCCTCTTATCCCGGGAAAGAGCTCGAACTCTACAACAGGGGTGTGGAATTCTGGCCCAAGAGCCGTATAAGGCCCAAGAAATCATTTGGTCTGGCCTGCCAAGGCATTAGAGATGAGTTAATTAAATGTTTGACCAAATATAGCAGGCTAATTTTTAAGGTGATAATTTTGGCACGAGAACGTTATAAGTATCCAAGTGGCCCTTGGCAGAAAAAAGGTTCCCCACCCCTGCTCTAGAACTTTTAACGAGGTCAACTAGGACCCTTCGAGAATCTGATTAAAAAACCAGGAGTGGATAAGTAAGCTGCAGGATGCAACTTCAGGCTGGAAGGAGAAAGAGTCAGGGCACTGCTGGGCCACCAGCCCCTCACAGGCCAGGTGCACCTGCCCCACCCCACCCCTACCTTCAAGGTTGATGCTTTTCGCTTCAGACTGCTGTTGTCACTGCTCTTGTCTGAGTCTGAATCACTCTCCATCCTGTCGCTGGCAGCTGCAGCAGTCACGGCTGTGACAGTCATGACGCCCCTGTCCTCGTCGTCTTCACTCCTCCCTGCCGGGTCAGCTTCAGGGGCCTCACTGTCAGAGGAACTCACCGGCTGGGAGGAGGGGGCAGAGACAGTGAGTGAGTTCATTCTCAGGCTTGGGTGGATTTCCCAACCAGGGCAGCAACCCAGAGGACAGCACCCACCAGTGGCAGTGTCTCAAATGCCAGGGCCTCCTCACTTTCCCAATGGGGAAATTGAGGCCCAGAAAGCCCTGAGAACTGAGGCAGGAGGCTGAGATGGACAAAACTATGATTCAAGCACTGTGGGACTCATGGTAAAACCCTGGGCAAGTGACTTAAGCCTCTCTGTACCTCAGTTTCCACATCAAAGCAATGAGGATGTCACCGCTTTGGCCTCACAGGGATGAGACACAAGTGGTATGTGATGTACTTAGAACAGTGCCCAGACTGGCAAGAGATCCATCAAGGCTTGCTTTTTATTACTATTACTATTATTATTATTCTCATAATTAAGAGAAGGGAGCTGACCTAACACAGGACCTCTGGGCTTAAACTTCAAGGCACTGTTATTTCTGCTTTACCCCAAATTCCTATAGAATGGAATACTATTCAGCCATAAAGCGGGATGAAGCTCTGACACAACCTTATGTGTGGCATTTGTTCTACTCGAACCATATGCTAGGCTCATTTACAACTCACTTTTGGGAGGAGGTACTCGGTGCCAGGTACTGTGCTAGGTAGATGGTAAGTGCACAGATATGAACAGAACATGGTCCCTGCCCCTGGGGAACTTACAATCTAATGGGAGAAACCAACCATAGCCACCTGGACAGACCAATGTCACACTGTGGTGAAGGGCAGCAATGAAGATATCAGCACATGAGTGGGAAGGATCAGAGAGAGGTGTATGCCAGGTGGTGGGAGTATTTTGCACTGGGAGGGGGACCTCAGAAGACATAACATTTTAGCTGAGGAGTTGTCCCAAGCATGCAAAGGGATAGGGGCTAGAGGCATTTGGGAAGACAGGATTGGCATAAGTGAAGGTTCCCCTAAGGAATCTGGACAAGTAGGGGGGGAGGGTGCGGGCCGGGGAGAGGCACAGCGAAAGAAAAGCAAATGACAGCAGAGAGGCTGGGGGGTTAGGCCCGGCCAGGTGAGGCAGGGGTGATCAAGGCTCGAGGCGGTCAGCAGATGGCACAATGACAGGCCACAGGGCTTTCTCGGGTCCCTTTTTGAACTTCTGTATGTTTTATGTTTGTGTGAGGAAGACGGATGGGCCCCGGTCATATATAGCCATCATTCAGTCATTCAATGAACATCACGGAATACCTGCTATATGCCTGGGCCTGTGCTGGGGCTAGAGACGAGTAAGTCAGGGTCCCTGTTCTTGGGAACCTCATAGTCTAATGGGGATACAGACAAGTAAATGCAATTACAACACAGCATGAGGGGAGGCACCCAGCCAAATCCAAGCATAAAATCTGACCAGGTTTTTTCACAGTATGTACCTCTTTTCTAAATAACTGATTTTTTAAAGAACAAGATTGAGATTCTTAAAAGCTACATTCTCTGGAATTATATGGAAACAACCCAAATGTCTATATACTGATGAGTAAATAAAATGTGGGATAGCTATAGAATGGAATATTATTCAGCCATAAAAAGGAATGAAGCTCTGACACATGCTAACCAACACGAGTGAACCTTGAAAGCATGCTCAGTGAGAGAAGCCAGATACAAAGGCCAAATACATGATTCCATTCATATGAAATGTCCAGAATATGCAAATTCATCAAAACAGAAAGTAGGTTAGTAGTTCCTACTGTTTGGGCAAGAGAGAACTGAGGGTGACTGCTAATGAAGAAGGTTGTTTCTTTGGGGGTGATAGGAATGTTCTGGAATCAGATAGTAGTGACGGTTGCACAACATTGTGAAAGTATTAAAAGCCATTGTACTGTATGCTTTAAAATTCTGAATTTTATGTTATGTGAATTTTACCCCGATTAAGAAAAAAGACACTACCCCCAAAAAGCCACATTCCCTTGGTGTGATGACAGTTCTATGGATTGGAACAGGGCATGCACGCTGACCAAGAAAAAAGCGAGGAGGACCAAAAGGGCATGAGAGGACAGGAGAGGGCTGCACCAACGGGACGAACTAAGTGAGACTAGAAAGAGGAGCAAGGAGAGGTGGAGGTTTGTGTGCCTGGGTGGCCAGGAGGAGGGAAGACGGGTCATGAACAGCTGGACAGAGGTAGAGGCCAAGTCCCAGCAGCACATCAAATAGAAGAGAATGGACATGTGAGAGTAGAAGCGTGGGCACCACAGCCAGACCGGGGACGGCAGTGACACAGGAAGGACCGAGCGGATGGAATGGCCGGGAGGGACTCAGTCTGCCATTACTCCCCACTCCATGCTCACTCCGGGTACAGAGCCACATTCTTCCCCCTCCGAGAAACTGAAGTCATAAGCCCCCCCGGCCTTCACCACAATCCCTATTTAACAGGAGAGAAAAATGAGAATCGTGTTGACAGGACTTGGCAACTCAGCACCAAACACCTTTTGTCTCCCTTGCATCACTGTGACCTTAGGCAGGGAGGCAGGGCCTTGTCTGTATGGTTGACAAGATTAAAAAGTATAAAAAGAAGTAGGCTAAGGCCCACACCTAAAACGCTAGAGGAATCGCGCCTTTATGGTGGGTTTCTGTCACACTGTCCTCCAGGACTGAGGAGCACCACTGGTAGACAGAGAAAGGAGATGCTATCCCGTTTGTCCCTTGGAGAGTAAGTGACTAACTGGCTGGTCCAATGCATTTGCAAGTGTTAAGTCAAGTGCAAACCACCAAACACTGAGCTCATCCTCTCTCTTCTCTCCCCCTCTTCCTCTCTGTGTGTAACTTGTGGAAGCTGTTATCCTCATTTTGCAGATGAGAAAAAAGCTGGTGTGACAAGACAGCACAGCAAGTAAGTGTCAGAGATGGGATGCAAGGCAGGTTCACCTTGGCCACGAAGCCTGGGTCCTGCACACAGCTAGTGCTGATTAGATGCCTCCTCGCTTCTACCGAGCTCTTGATCAACTGTGCCTCCATGGCCCAGTCAGGTGATTGGGATGAATGGGCGTGGTCCACAATTAGGGAAACCGAGACTCTGGACACTAAGTGGCTTGCCCTACACTGTGCCTGTGGGTAGAGCCAGGAGCTCTGATCTGGGTCAGCCCATGGTATCTAAGTGTTGGGAACTCTGATCCATGTGGAGAAGTTTGGGGGACATTTGGACATCCAGTGGCTAAGTGATGAGATGAGCACTCATTTCTCTCAATGTCTTACTGAATCTGGATATGAATGAGGTGGAAAGGGAAGGTGAAATCCAGCCTGGCCTCCTCATTCCCAACTACTATCTTGCACTTACAAGGTACCTGACACACATTTGCTCACTTGAACCTAGGTTCAGATGCCCACATAGCACTGCCCTTTTTTTAAAAAAGATTGTTACTGATTTCAGAGATGGAGAGAGAAAAACATCAATGATGAGAATCATAGATCAGCTATCACCTGCATGACCCCACTGGGGATCGAGCCTGCAACCCGGGCATGTACTCTGACCAGGAATCAAACCGTGATTTCCTGGGTTCATGAGTTGATGCTCAACCGCTGAGCCACACTGGCCAGGCTACCAGGCTGATTTTTAAGTTGACAATTTTGTATGGTCCACGAATGTTATAAATATCCAAATGGCCCTTGGCAGAAAAAAGGTTCCCCACCCCTGATGTATAGAAGTTATTCTTGGGGCCTTCCTCCTCATCCTCTAGGCCCTTATCATGGCTTCTATCAGCCAGAGGGAAAGTAATTTTACCCCGGAAGGCGGGAGGCCTAGGTTTTAGTCCCAGCTCTGCTCTAACCAGCTTGAGAACCTTAGATACGTCCCCTTACCTCTTCCTGTATCAGTGACCAGATACAGTAAATGGCATCCTTCTAAGTCAATGGTGTTCAACCAAGGGTGACTTTGTCCCTCATTTGGCAACATCTAGAGACATTCTGGTTATCATGATGGGGTGCTCCTGGCACTGAGTGCATGGGGGCCAGAGAAGCTGTTCAATATTCCATGGTGCCTAGGACAGCCCCCCACAAAGAGGTCTCAGATTCAAGCTGGGTCCCTCTGAGCAATCAAGGGAACTCTCTGGGCCTTAGTTTGCTCATCTGTAAAATGGGGGAAATGCCACTGGCCCACCCCACTCTAGGATTACTGTGTGGATCAAAGGATAATGAAGTTGGAACCGTAGCAAGATACCATTTTTCACCTCCTGGCTTGGCCAAGGGATGTGGAACAGGCCTTGCCAGACACTCCTGGTAGGAGCACCAGATGAGTTAAGGCTGTCGGAAAGAATGAGGCTATTCTCTGCATGTTGCCATGGGCCAGTCATCAAGCTATATTATTGGGGGGATAAAGCAAAGTAGAGAATTATATGCTTTAAAAAAGAAAGCTATAGGGTTTTATATGCATAAAGAATCCTGGAAGGATATAAGGAACTGGTAGCTGTGGCTGTCTTAAGAGGAAATGGAAACAGAGTGACCAGGAGGCAGGAATGACTTTTCACTGTACGCCCCTTTTGTACCTTTTCAATTTTATACCATGACACTGTATTCCCACTCAAAATGTAAAAATAAACTGCAAACTTAGAGGATGAAAAAAGAGACTGTTCAGGTACCCATAAAGCAATGACTCTAAGTCTGAAGACTGGCTCCACCAGAAGCATCTAGGATGATGCCTGGGAAGAAAAACCCCAAGGTCCCCAGAGCTCCGACCTAAACTACTAAACCTAAACCTCTAGGGGAGTAGGGGTGAGGTCCAGGAATCTAGACTTTAAACCGATATTCCATCTGTAGGCACAGACTGGTTAGAGAACCAAACAGCAGTGATAAGCTCTCACACTCAGAGCTACTTCTCAACATGGGGAGCCTGCATGGGCCTAGTTTAATGTCAAGGTCATACCATTTTTGAGTTCTCTTTCCTCGAGGGCAAGCATCTACATAGTACTTAGCAAGCTGTGGGTGTGCAATAAATATTAAATGGAGTGATGATTCACCAGGAGGCAATAAGCTTAGGATGTAACCAAACAGAACTTGAGGTGGGGCCAGAAAAAGAGCTCATGAAACTCAACTACCTTAAAGACCTTCCGATTCCCAGTTAGGGACGTGCAAAGCAAAGGAAAAGAGTGGGTATCAAAGCAAGGGGACCTCTGTCTCCCAGACCCATCACTGGAGGTAAAAGTCAAATACCCCCCAACATGCACTAAATATGTGAGCCTGGTCCACCTGTTGAGTGAACCCTAAATTCTGGGCCATGAGCTCCTGGAAGGCAAGAAGTGTGCCAGTCATTTTGAATTCCTGGTCCCTAGCTGGTGCAGGTGTCAGTACAGTAGTCTGCTGGATCAGTTGGTGGACTGAGCCACAGGGGGCACACCCAAACCATCTTAAGATCCGAAGTTCTCAAGCAGGACCTGGCCCCACAGAACCAAGCCCTCTCTGACTCCTGCTTCCCTCCCCACAGACCTTGCTGGTAGTACTTTTTCTCTCTTCCAGCCAAGCTCTGCCCACGTTGGTCAGTTTGCTTCCAGCCAATCTTGAGCCCACCCATGCTGAGGCCAGGCTACTCCGACTCCCTACGCCACCCACAGAAACCCCAAAAGCAGTGGTTAACAACAGAGTGGAGAACCCCAGCCTAGCCTCCCTTCATCTGCATCTCACCCCAAAATACCCAGGGCAAGGCACCCCTCTGCCATCCTTCTGCAGCCTTCCACAGCTTTCTATGAACTTAACTTCAACTTTTCTAGATCTTTCCCTTCCCTGAATGTTTTCAGATACTGATGTGCCACTAAGATGTCATCTCTGTGATCCTTGGCATTTTTTTTCCACTTAAGCAAGAACTCTCACATGTACTAACTGCTGTCTTTTTCCAAGTCTAAAATCTGGCAGTAATGGCAGAAGTGGGGGTTATTATTAAAAGGAAAAATGTTTTTCTTAGAAAACAAAAGGTTTTATAAGAGCTAACACTATTATAAATTCACACTAATCCCAGAGCAGTGGGTCTCACCAGGGGTAAGCCCACATCCCTCCACCCCACCCAAGGGACACTAGGCAATGTCTGAGGACATACTTGGTTGTCACAACTGGGGTGGGGGGGAGGGGCAGGGGGAGGAAGGATGCTCCTGGCACCAAGTGGTTGGGGCCAGGAATGCTGCCTAACACTCTATAGTGCCCAAGCCGCCGCCACCCCCCGCCCCCACACACACAGAATTACCCAGCCCAGATTGTCAGTAGCACCAAGAGGGAGAAGCCCTGTCCCAGAGGCCTCTCCTTTTTCTATGAGACAAGCTAAGGCTACTGCTAGTCTCCAGTGCACGTGGGCACCACTTGATTTGGCTCTGCAGACCCCATGCCAGCTGTCCCCAACCCCCAGGTACTCACCAGAGGGGCACTGTAACTGGCGTGGGGATTGTTCTGGATTTCCCACAGTCCCTCATTGAAGCCTTTCCTCTTGTTGGGTTTCCCGTACTTATCTTTCCACTTGTCGTAGGGAAATAGGTCCTTGGGTCCCAGGAAGGCTCTGGAGAGAGAAACCACAGCCGATCCTAGGTGAGCCAGGCCACCCTGGGAGGCACCCCTGGGGGAATTCAAGCCCAGTGAGGGACACTTACGTTTCATGTGTACCAAAGAAGAAGATGGGGTACTTGTTGGGTGGGGGCTTCACAGCACCATCAGCAATGTCATCAATCTGCAGTGAGAGGCCAGTAAGGGGGTAGCTGAGGGGCAGGGCAACTTCACCCACTAACCCAGAAATTAGCCAAGTTACTTAAGGGAAAGCATGCTGGGAGAAGGGAAGCCTTCCACCTAGGAAGATGCATCACCTTCCAGTTAGGCATCTGCATTCCTGTGTACCCCGCCCCCCAAGTGCATATTTATCCCCTCCTCCACACACAGGGTTGCCCCCAAGGTAGGTACCTGAGCAAAGCCAAAAATAGTCCTCTGATCAGCCGGGGGTGGGGCCAAGCTCAGCTTCTATGAACTACCAGGACCCTCCCACAAGAACCCCTCCCTCAAAGAGGGGATCGGGTGGTGGGGTGGTTGGTCTCCCAGAGGCTGCAGCAGGCAGCTCCAAGGATGCAGAGGGTGGGGGGTGGGCTGCAGGAGACAGGCCCCGAGCATCCAGGAAGTCCCACCCTCCCCTACAGGCCCATGGGCTCTAGCAGCTGTCAGTCACATCCCACAGGAGGTTAGCAGCCCCTTCACTTCCAATCAGGTGCTTGGAAATGTTCAGGGCTGAAGAGAGCCAGCTGGAAGGGGGTTGGAGAGGGAGAAGCTGGTACTCTGGAAAGAAGGGAAGTGCCCATAAAGTTTCATTGCTCTGGTGCCCCCCAAGAAAATAACAGTGAGCCAATCAGGTTAAAATGGGTTCTCTGGTCCCCGTTAATTCCTTAACATTCTCAATACCCGGGGACTGCTGAGATCTTCCCTGCTCCCCTCACTCAGCTTCCTTCCTGTTTTATAGGCTACTTTTCAAATCCTTGGCCCTGGGCTGTGGATCTCTGGCATCCATCTCAAGCATCACACTCCCACACAGAAGCATCCCCAAACGCCATCACCCTGAGCTGAGGCCCGGCCCAACATGCCTTCCAGGCCATCTTCTGCTCTGGCCTCACCCAGGGCCCGCCTCTGAGCTCACAGCCCAGACATCCTAGTAACAGCACCAGCCCCAGACTGGTCTCTGGGCAGGGGTCCCCGAGCCTCTCCTGACATCCTATGGTGTCCTCCCTGCACCCCAACCCCCAGCTCCAAGTGCCGACCGTCTGCTTACTTCCACCCACAGAGAGGGAAGGTCCAGTCTGAAAACTCCAGCCGTCTCACAGCACTGTTCTGGCGACTCCCTGCACTCCTTCTATTCTAGTCAAATCTTCCGCCTCATCCTTTCACTGTCCCCGGCTGCTGCCTGAGCCTCGTCCTCCCAACCCCCAAAGTCCTTCAGTCCTACCAAGCACAGTCCACCAATCTCAGCCCGGGGGCAACTTTGGACCTAAGACCTGGCGTTGACCATAACCTCCAGGTCCTCTTCCACACGGACCTGCCCTGAAGAGTGCCCAGAACTTCACCCTGCAGACCTGATAAGGGACCCTGGGCTCAGGACTACCTTTCAGACCTGGATGGAATCCTTCGACCACGAGGGTTCTTTGGATCACAGCTTCCTGCAAAGGGGGTCCCCCAAAGTCCCCTTGGCCCAGCCCCCTTCCCTCATACGCTCTCTTTTGGAACCGATCCCCCTTTGCAAGGGGCTGGTCTCTGATTCAAGCACCTTGGGAGGACAACCACACCCCAAGCCCTCCCTCCAGCTTCCTCCACCAGGCTCTGGGAGTGGGGGGGGAGTCTCCCCAAGCAAGTCTTACTCCAACCTCTCATGTCCCAGACATGATCCGATCAAGTCCTCTCAGCTCCAGTGACCTCAGGAACAGAGCCTCCAGCCCTCGCCACCCTCAGCCTTGACCCTCAAGCCTTCCTCCCTTACTGCGCCCCTCATCCCCAGCCACCCTCACACATGGCCCCAGAGCCCTCAGAACTTGGCTTCTCGTGGCTTCCCCCAGGAAGTCCTTCGGCGGGACGTCCCCTTTCCATCAATTTGATCACTCTCCTCAAATTCCACGTTCCTCAGTTCCCCGCAGACTCACGGGTCTCCCTCCAAATCGAACCATGTCCGCTCAGGGCCCAGATCGCTCAAACCCAACCTTCCTCGGCTCTGGGACTCCCCGAAGCACAGGTATCTCAGCCCGGGACCCCCAGGCCCGCAGCTTGCTTTCCTCAGGTCCGGGGGCCCAAAAAAACACGGCGCGCGAGTTCCTCAGGCCTGGGACCTCCCCAGACCCCCGGCGTGTGTGTGCCCCAGAATCAGGGTCCCCCAGACCTCTCGAGTGCACAAGGCCCGAGGCTCCCCAGGCCCCCAGCTCCCAGACACCAGGCGTGTGGTATTTCAGGCCCGGGACCCCCAGACTTCCAAGAACGCGGGTCCCTCGGACCAGGGACCCCCCTCCAGAACCCGGGCGCACGAGTCTCTCCGGCCCTGGCCGTCTACTGCCCCACCCCCAGCCCCCCCCACCCTCCGCCTGGCACATCTCCCGCGCGGCCTCACCCGGGCCGGCCAGTGCGGGTAGCCCTTCATCTTGGCAAACACCAAGTCCCCGGGCTTGAAGGCGTGCGGCATGCTGGCGGCGGGAAGCCCAGGCCGCGGGAAGCGGCGGCAGCGGCGGCAGCGGGAGCAGCGGTGGAGGCGGCAGCGGGAGGCAGCGCCGGGGGCGGGAGCAGGGAACCAAGGGGGCGGAGACGGTCGCTTGGGCAGCGGCCGGCGCGTGCTTATTGGACTGCGCGCTGCCGCCGGATGTCCCACCTTCCTGCCGTCACCGGCGGGAGACAAGGTCGCTCAGAACCACGTGCCGGGATAGAGGAGCGCAGAGACCAATGAGGAGAGGGGGGTTGGAGAACACGTTAACGGGATTGGATAACGGGTAGAGCAGAGGGGCGTGACCCAGAGGCCTAATTGAAGGGAGAGGAGGTTATGGGAGGTGAAAGGGCAAAGGGGGAAGGAGGGAAACGGAGGCGGTCAGGAGCCGGGTGGAGAGGGGCCAGACTTCTTCGGGGCGGAGCTTAGGGTAGAGGGGCCGGCCATGGGCCGCCATAGTAGGAGGGGCTTTATGAGGGAGGCAAGCCATTGGATACCACAGAAAAGAAGGCCCAATCAATGTAGGCGGCGGGTTGTTTGATAGCCTCCACTCCCAGAGGCGGGGCTTAAAAGAGAGTTGCAGGCCGTTGGATGCCAAACAAGAAGTCTCTCAAGGTAGGGAGCGGCCATTGACTACCACAGAAGGCGTGGCTTATGCATCTGTCCGCCATTGGATATCGTAAGAGAGGAAGTGCAAAATAGGGAGGTGCCTTGGCCTACCCCCCAAGGGGCGGGGCTTAGGAGAAGGAGCGGACCATTGAGTGGGTTCTTAGGTCAGACACCCAGAAAATGCACAAAACACTTAGAAAAAGTTTATTGAACACCATTTGCCAGGGCTACAAAGTACCCAATCTATATGGATTCATTCAAGAAAAATGTTTTTAGCACTGCGTGGCCAAGTTACTTAATGGCTCTGTGTCTCAGTCTACCCACCTGTATTATGGAACTCATAATGTACTGATCTGATAAGGGCACGAGGATTAAATAACTTCACGCCTAAGGCGCTGGCAACTGTGCCTGGCATTAGGAAATACTGGCAGCATTGGTATTGTTAGCCTGCCCTCCAAGAACTCAATGTTAAATAAAAGAATTTAACTTCCACAGCTGAATGTCTTTTTAACAGAAATGGTTTAGCTTTGGCCTGTGTGGTTGGGCATCTTCTGGAGCACGAAAAGGTTGCCTGTTCGATTCCCAGTCCGTGCACATGCCCTGGTTGGGGGCTCGATCCCGGTAGGGGGCGTGCAGGAGGCAGCCAATGGATGTTTCTCTTTCTTCCTTTCTCTCTAAAAATCATTTTTTAAAAATCTTTTTTTTAAAGGCCATAGCTAGTAATAATAATAATAATAATTATAAGAATTAGGGGGAGGAGGAGAAAGAAGAAGGAGAAGGAGTAGGAAAGGAAAAGGAAGAAGAGGCCCATTTTGGGGTATGGAGTCTAAACCACCAGCAGCATAGCTTGGTAGGAAAGACATGACCATACATCTTGGAGCTTGCAAGCATTTTTACGCATCAAGTAGGGAAAAGAGGAAAGAAAGATGTAAGCAGTCTGATGAAAGAACTTACATTAGTTGCCCAGCTGGCATGGCTCAGTGGTTGAGCGTCGACCTGTGAACAGGAGGTCACGGTTCAATCAATACTGGGCTCAATCCCCAGTGTGGACGTACAGAAGGCGGCCAATCAATGATTCTCATCATTGATGTTTCTATCTCCCTCTCCCTTCCTCTCTGAAAACAATAAAAGTGTATTTTTTAAAAAAAGAATTTACATTAGTTATAGGCAAAGGGGTGGGAGAAAGTGAAGTGGAGCTAGGGGCTAGTTCTAGGATAGACACAGCAGAGTACTTAAAGCTCATATGTAAACATGAAGCAGAGGCACCTAGGGTTCTAGGGGCTGTTCTCTCTTTCTAGCTAATCTGAGAAATATCTGCCTGGAAGTTAATTTAATAATTTCAACATACACTAAGGCAGCGGTTCTCAACCTGTGGGTCGCGACCCCTTTGGCGGTTGAACGACCCTTTCACAGGGGTCACCTAAGACCATCCTGCATATCAGATATTTACATTACGATTCATAACAGTAGCAACATTACAGTTATGAAGTAGCAACGAAAATAATTTTATGGTTGGGTCACAGCATGAGGAACTGTATTTAAGGGGCCAGAAGGTTGAGAACCACTGCACTAAAGAATATGTGTAATCCTTTGTTTGTTTTGCACTGCAGTTGTTTTCTGATGAACCCCTTTGGTCTCTTCTTTCCACCCTCTGGACTACTGTAATTTAAGACATCTCAGAATTTTCACCTGGTAAGAACTCAGTGAAAAAGCCAGAGTGTTGCCCTAGCCGGGTTGCCTCAGTGGATAGAGTGTCAGCCTGAGGACTGAACGGTCCCGGGTTTGATTCCTGTCAAGGGCACATGCTGCAGGAGGCAGCTGATCAATGATTCTCATCGTTGATATTTTTATCTTTCTCTCCCTCTCCCTTCCTCTCTGAAATCAATAAAAATACATTTAACAAATAAAAAGAAAAAGCCAGAGTGTTGCCCCTAGCCGGCTTGGCTCAGTAGACAGAGTGTCGGCCTGTGGACGGAAGAGTCCTGGGTTCAATTCTGGTCAAAGACACGTACCTTGGTTGCAGGCTCCTCCCTGGCCTGGGTCGTGGTCAGGGCACATGCAGGAGGCAACCACTTGATGTGTTTCTCTCACATTGAGGTTTGTCTTTCCCTCTCTCTTCTACTCTCTCTAAAAACCAATGGAAAATTATCCTCAGGTGAAGGTTAAAAAAAAAAAAGCCAGAGTGTTTAAGAAAAAGTTGAATACTGAGGGAGACTTCGTCTATCCTAGGGACCAGGAGAGCTTTCTGGAGGAGGTGGTTTAACCAGAGACTTCAAAGATAAATGGAGCCCTGGTGGAGCAGCTCCATTGGTTAGAGTGTCATCCCAATATTTCAAGGTTGCAGGTTCAATCCCTGGTGAGGAAGAATCCAAGAATGAACCAATGACTGCATCAATGGGTGGAATAACAAGTCGGTGTTTCTTTCTTTCTCTCTCTCTTTTCTGTTTCTCTAAAATCAATTAAGAAAAATTTTTTAAAAGATAAATAGATATAGGCATATATAGGAGATGGATGCAAGATATTGCAAACATCTGAGTTTAGGATGAAGAAGTAAGAGTGGGGAGAGTGGTAATGCTAGAGGGATCCATTAAGAACCCATCATAGTGCCTTATAAGAATTTTAGGGCTTTGTTTGTTATATTAATCCTCACCCAAGGATATTTTTCCATTGATTTTTTAAAAAATATATTTTTATTGATTTCAGAGAGGAAGAGAGAGAGAGAGAAACATCAATGATGAGAGAGAATTATTAATAGGCTGCCTCTTGCACGCCCCATGAACCCACAACCTGGGTATGTGACCTGACCAGGAATCAAACTGTGACCTCCTGGTTCATAGGTCAGTGCTCAACCACTGAGCCAAGCCGGCCAGACCTATGATTTTTAGAAAGAGTGGAATGGAGGGGAAGAGACAGAGAGAGAGAGAGAGAAACATCGATGTAAGAGAGACACATCAATTGGTTGCCCCCTGCATGTCCCCCGATCAGGGCCAGGGATTGAGCTTGCAGCCTAAGTACAGAGAATTTTAGGTTTTATTTTACCTTCTTGGGAAAATATTGGAGGGATTTGATCACAAGGTACAAAGAAATTACTTTAGCCTCAAAAAATATCTTTATGGATAGAAGCAAGTGCTGCACCCCAAGCTGGGAGGCTTCTGAAGCTGTCAGCCTATGTGTGTCTTCCTACATACAGCGAAAGGGACACCCTTTGAAACCCCTTTCCAGGGACAGGCTCCGCTAGTGGTACACCGGGAACTGGTGGACTGCTGCCTCCAGTTTACCTCTGCCCACAGTTCCTATTGTTCTGTACCTCCTGGCCAGCTTCCACACTGAGTATGATGCAGCTCACAGCCTCATCACTCAGCCTCATCACCCAGCGTACTGATGCCTAAATTGCCTCCGTTCTAAGGGGTTCATCTCTTCGACATCAACAAACACTGAAGGCTGGGGCTGGGGCTGGGATGTTGTTGGAACAAAGGGCGGTTGCATCTTTCCCTTCTCCAGATAAGTCTTCTATATCTTGAAACGCTCCCTGGATCCAGCCCTGCTAGGTTTCTTTGAATCAAGAAAGGCATGTGAGTTGGTTAGGGAGTCCTCCCAATACACCAAGGTTTGGGGTTCCATCCCAGATCAGGGCACATATAAGAATCAACCGCCCTAACCGGTTTGGCTCAGCGGATAGAGCGGCCTGGGGACTCAGGGGTCCCGGGTTCGATTCTGGTCAAGGGCATGTACCTTGGTTGCGGGCACATACCCAGTGGGGAGTGTGCAGGAGGCAGCTGATCGATGTTTCTCTCTCATTGCTGTTTCTAACTCTCTATCCCTCTCCCTTCCTCTCTGTGAAAAATCAATAAAAATATATTTTTTAAAAAAGAATCAACCAATGAATGCATCAATAAGTGGAACAACAAATTGATGCTTCTATAAATAACTAAAAAAAAATAAAATGAATAAATGAATAAATCCTATCTAATAAAAGAGAAACATGGTAATTGGCATACGACCGCTACCTTTCCCATTGGCTAATCAGCGAGATATGCAAATTAACTGTCAGCCAAGATGGCGGCTGGCAGCCAGGTAGCTTGAAACTAACATGAGGCTTGCTTGCTTCAGTGACGGAGGACTCCAATGTTCCCTGCCTGCCTTGCCGGCCTCTGAGCCTGCAGTTTCAAACATTGTAACAAATATAGATGCTAAACAAACCCCCAGAAACCAGCTTTCAGCAGACTGGAATCTCAGAGCTGGAGTTGATACAGAGTTTCGATATATGAACCGAAACAAACCAGATACCTGCTTTCAGGAGCAGAGGCCTAAGAGCTGGAGCCTCAGAGCTAAAGCTGGCCCAGAATAAAAAAAAAAAAAAGAAGCAGTTGAGAGCTTCAGTCCCAGCCTGAAAACAACCCTCAGCCCCTCACCCAGACTGGCCAGGCACCCCAGTGGGGACCCCCACCCTGATCCAGGACACCCTTCAGGGCAAACCAGCCAGCCCCCACCCATGCACCAGGCCTCTATTCTATATAGTAAAAGGGTAATATGCCTCCCAGCACCAGGATCAGCGGAGCTTCGAAGCCTCCCAGCACCGGGATCAGCATGACAGGGGGCAGCACCCAAACCCCCTGATCGCCCTGCGGCTCTGTGTGTGACAGGGGGTGGGGCCACAACCCCCCCACCCCATGGGCCCTGCTCTGTGTGTGACAGGGTAGAGCCATAACCTCCCCATCGGCCCTGCCCTGAGTGTGAGAGTGGCGGCGCCCCAACCCCCTGATCGGCCCTGCTCTGTGGGTGATAGAGGGTGGTGCCCCCCCCCCACGGGCCCTGCTCTGTGTGTGATAGAGGGGAGCTCCCCAACCCCCTGATGGGCCCTGCTCTGTGCATGACAGGGTGGTGCCGCAACCTCCCCATCGACCCTGCCTTGAGTGTGACAGGGGGCGGTGCTCCACCCCCCCAATCGGCCCTGCTCTGAGCCCGACCAGGGGCTGCACCTAGGGATTAGGCCTGCCCTCTGCCACCCGGGAGCAGGCCTAAGCCAGCAGGTCATTATCTCCCAAGGGGTCCCAGACTGCAAGAGGGCACAGGCCAGGCTGAGGGGCCCTCCCCTCCCCACTGAGTGCACAAATTTTTGTGCACCGGGCCTCTAGTAAATAAATAAAACAAAAAAAGAAAGGCAGCCCTGTCGGTGTGGCTCAGTGGTTGAGCACTGACCTATGAACCAGGAGGTCACAGTTCAATTTTGTTCAGGGCCTATGCTCTGGTTGTGGTTGTGGGCTCAATCTCCAGTTGGGGGCGTGCATGAGGCAGCTGATTAATGATTTTCATCATTGAAGTTTCTAGCTCTCTCTCTCCCTCTCCCTTTCTCTCTGAAATAAATTTTAAAATATAGAAGGAAGAAAGAAAAAAAGAAATGTGATGGAACGCCAAATCACTCTTTACCCAAGAGAAATAAAAATAAATATTTACACAAAAACTTCAACACTCACAGTCATAGTAGCATTATTTAACAGCCCAAAGGAGGAAATAACCCACATGTGCATCAATGGCTGAATGGATAAATCAAACCTTGTATATCCTTTGATGAATACTACCCAACAATGAAAGGAAATGCACTAATACACACTGTAATGTGGATGAACCTCAAAAATATTATGTTAGCCTGGGGGCCAGTGTGCTCAGTGGTTAGACTCTAACCATTAGAGCGTCTGCCTGTGCACGGGAAGGTCATGAGTTCAATTTCTGCTTGAGGGCAGGTACCTGCATTTCAGGTTTGATCCCTACCCCAGTCTTGGGGTATGAGCCGGAAGCAACCAATTGATGTGTCTCTTTCACATCGATGTTTCTCCTCTCTCTCTCCCCTTCCTTCCTCAATTTCACTCTCTCCAAAAATCAATGGAGCCCTAGCCGGTTTGGCTCAGTGTGTAGAGCGTCGGCCTGCGGACTGAAGGGTCCCACGTTCGATTCCAGCCAAGGGCATATGCCTGGGTTGCGGGCTCAATCCCCAGTGGGGGTGTGCAGGAGGCAGCCGATCAATGATTCTCTCTCATCATTGATGTTTCTATCTCTCTCTCCTTCTCCCTTCCTCTCTGAAACCAATAAAGAAATATATTTTTAAAAAATAAAAATAAAAATCAATGGAAAAAATATCCTTGGATGGGGATTAAAAAAAGAATCCAGCAAGGAACTGGGGACTGCCAATAACCATTTGAGTGAGCTTTGAAATAGACGTTCCCTCAGTCAAGCCTTTAATCAGCGGTTCTCAACCTTTGGGTAGCGACCCCTTTGGGGGTCAAACGACCCTTTCACAAGGAGTCACCTAAGACCATCCTGCATATCAGATACTTACATTATGATTCATAACAGTAGCAACATTACGGTTATGAAGTAGCAACGAAGTGGTTGGGTCACAACATGAGGAACTGTATTTAAAGGGCCAGAAGGTTGAGAACCAACGCTTTAGGTGAAACTGTAACCCCAGCCAACAGCTTGACTGCAACATCATGAGAGTCTTGAGCACAGAAATTATGAGATGTTGTTATTATAAATTGGGAGATAATTGGCTACGCAGCAATTACTATTATCACTGCTGCTGTTTAGTTCCCATATTCACAATTTCTGGTGGTTATAGAATGTTCTATAGAGGGGATGATCAGACCACACATTATTTGATTTTCGCAGAGAATCTACTCTCAGACCCTTCACTCACCCTACTCCAGACACCGTGTTCCCTGAAGAAGCTGTCATCTCAGGACCCTTCGCTCTTCCTTCCGCCTGGAATGATCTAGATATACCTGTAGTTTGGTCCCTTGTCTCTTTCAGGGGTTCCTATTCAAATGTCAGACTTACTAGCCTATTTAAATATATATATATATATATATATATATATATATATATATATATATATATATAAAATTGATTTTTCACAGAGAGGAAGGGAGAGAGAGAGAGAGTCAGAAACATCGATGAGAGAGAAACATCGATCAGTCGCCTCCTGCACACTTCCCACTGGGGATGTGCCCGCAACCCAGGTACATGCCCTTGACCGGAATCGAACCTGGGACCTTTCAGTCCGCAGGCTGACGCTCTATCCACTGAGCCAAACCGGTTTCGGCTCCCATAACTTGATTCCTTTCTCCTACTGTATTTTTAATAGAAGTGAGCACTATCTGGTGTCATATACTTGTTTAATAGCTGTGTCTCCGTTTGACTGTTAGCCCCTCAAGAGCAGGATCTTGCCTGTCTTGTTCCCTGCGATGACTCTACTGGCCTGACACACAGTAGGTGCTCAGTTAATGTTTGGGGAATGACTGCTCTCATTTCTACCACTTGGAAAAAATACAGCCATGATCATTTCTACCTAAAGTGTGTGTGTGTGTGTGTGTGTGTGTGTGTGTGTATGTGTGTGTGAGTACGTTTGTATAATTTTTTTGCTGGAGTATTTAAAAGCATATCTCAGATGTCATTTCACCCATAAATACCTCAGACTACATCTCTTACAAAAATATACTTAAACATAACTACCATGACCTTATTACCCTTAGCAAAATTAACAGTAGTTCCTTTGTATCATCTAATGTTCAGACACATTCAAATGTCAGTGGTGGTGTCTCTCTCTCTCTCTCTCTTAAGGATAAGTTTTCTTTAAAAAAATATTTTTATTGATTTCAGAGAGGAAGGGAGAGATAGAGACATCAATGACAAAGGAGAATCTTTGATTGGCTGCCTCCTACAGGTCCCTCGCTGGGGATCGAGCCTTCAACCCCTGCATGCTCCCTGACCAGAAACCCAACAGTGACCTCCTGGTTCATAGGTCGAAGCTCAACCACTGAACCAGGACGGTTGGGCAGTGGTGGCCTCAAAACTGTCCTTTTCCTGTGCCTGACTCTCTTATTTGATGTTGCAAACTGCCCCCACCCTGCCCTCCTCTATTCCTGTTTTCCACTTTTTTTTTCCATAGTGCATAACATCTACAATACCACAGATTTTATCATATTGTCTGTCCCAACCCAATCCCATCGAAAAAAAACCAGGAGCTCTGCGAAGTCAGAGAATTTTGTCTGTTTTTCTCATTGCTAATACATTGCCGATTCTCAAGAAATATTAAAGAGGTAACATATAAAGTCTGCCACTTATTGAGCCTTCCAATTGCATTATCGTGCTTACAATTCTCCTAGGAAGCGGGTGCCATTCTTAGCCCCATTTCATAGCTAGGAAACTGAAGCTCAGGAAGGTTAAGGGGGGATGGCGAGAAACTGGGGATGGCCACGGGGCTGGGTTGGGGGGGGTCTAGAAAGTGCCCACAATTGAATTGGGACTTTATCACATAATCGCTGGTTTCTGAGCAGGGCCCGCGATCCTTCCGTGGGGCCAAGTCGGCCTGTCCCTCCTCTCCAAGGGGAGCGCGGTAGAAGGTGCCCGAGCACAGCCTGCAGCTAGAAGCGCGCTCGTCGCCCCTGGCAACAGACTCCGGAAAAACCACAGAGACGCAGCCCGAGAGTGCAGAGCGGTCCCCGCTGGGTCGTGAAACGAGGAAATCCAGAAAGGCGTGCCGGGCCGATTGTCACGTGGGCGGGACTTCCGGAAGCGCCTATTTTTTTATTTTTTTCCGGTTGTTGGCAGCTACGAACTCCACCGGGCCCCGCGCCCCCCGCCCCCCCCCCCCGCGGCCCCGCGCCGCGGAGCCTGCCACCACCATGAAGAAATTCTTCCAGGAGATCAAGGCTGACATCAAGTTTAAGAGTGCGGGTGCCGGACAGAAGCTCACGGAGTCGGCGGCGTGCGTGACGGGGGCTGGGGCGTGAGGCCCGGGGGCGGAGAGTCGGGGGAGGCCACAGAGGGCGAGGGGCGAGGACGGGAGGCCGAGAGTCAGGGAGTGGGGAGAGGCCTCGGGCCGGGCCCGGGGAGCGGGCGGGGGTCAGGGGGAGGGGAGGCCTCCGGGGGCGGGGTGGGAGGGGCGAGGCCGGGGGGCGGGGCCGAGCCGGGGCGGGATCAGGGGGCGGGGCTGGGCGGGGCTGAAGGGAGCCGGTGGGGAACCCGGAGTCCTGGGAAGGGAGGAGGGCAGTGTGGTCAGGGAAAAGCCAGGAGTGGAGGAGGACCCCTGAAGAAGCATTTAGATTTGGGGGGATCTAGGTGACGGGGGTTGGGGGCTGACCTTGGGGAAGGAGCATCGAGAGGCTTAGCGTCCATGGCGTGAGGGGTCTGGGCCCCGGCTCTGGAGCGCCAGGGGGGCCTGGATAAGAGCCTGGGAGGCCAGGGGGTCTTGGGGCATTGCTGGAAGGGTCAGCAAGGATTTGGGAAGCCTGGGTGAATTGGAGGGGGCTGCGAGGGGCCTAGGAATGTGTGGGAGGAGAATGGAGTCGGGGTGGGGGGTGAGAACCCGTGTGTGTGTGTGTGTGTGTGTGTGTGTGTGTGAGAGAGAGAGAGAGAGAGAGAGAGAGAGAGAGATGGGGGGGGGGGGGAGATGAGGGCCTTGTGGGTGTGGATGAGGTAATTGGAGGGCCTTGGGAGATCTGGAAGGGGCAGGGGGTGGTGTGCCCATCCTGAGGCCTCGGGGAGCTTTCTGGGGAGGACTTGGAGAAGGGAAGGGCCTGGGGCAAGACTGAAACCTCAGTGGGGTTATGTGTGGAGGGCCAGGGCCAGGGAGGGGGCGTGAAATGGTGGAGCAGGGGAGGATGCTAGACTGTCAGGGCTGGTGGGCTGAGCGGGAGGCTCCACTGGGGGTGGGGTTGGCCAGGGAGCCTGGGAGGTGCTGAGGCTGCTGGGGGAGCTGTAGAGGGGGCTGTGGGGAGTGGCCGAGGAGACCAGCCTGGGCAGGGGGCTGTGAGGAATAATGGAAGGGATTGTGAAGAAGTAGGGGCTGGGAGGGGTAGCGGGAGAGGCAGGGAGGAGGGCAGGAAGGGTGGTGAGGGAATCATGAGGTGGGTGAGGGAGAGTGGGTACAGGGTCAGGACCTCGGGGCATCCGTCGTAAGGATTGGGGGTTCCTGAGATTCTTGGGAGGAGAGTGCTGAATGGGACAGAAAAGGTCCATGAGGCCCAGGTCTGTGAGTAAGGGAGGGATTAGACAAGATCAGTTCCTGGGAACCTGAGCGGGAGGGGAGGGCAGCTTAAGAGGGGCCAGGGGGAGTGGTGGACCAGACAAGGGGGTCCATTCATTTGTTTGACAAGTGGGGGGTAGAGCTGGGGCTTGGGGCAGCTGGGTCTGTGTGACAGGAAGAAGATGTGGGTGATTGTTGGGCCAGAGTGGGGGCCAGGGAGAAGAGGGAAGGAAGTAGTTGGAGGTTCGGGCTTTTGTGACATGCCTGGAGTGAGATGAGAGACTCGGGTGCTGGAGGGCAGGTGTGTCAAGCACTGTCAGCACAAACGAGACAAAATTCTCATTCTCTCAGGGCTCACCTTCTATTGGGAGGAGATGGGAAAAGAAACCAATGCATGATTTAGCTTATAAATATTGGGTGGTGCATGGGGCCATGAAAAAAATGAGCAGGGGCAGGGGCTAGTGAGTACTGGGGGGAACCTTTAGGTGGCCCAGGAATGCCTCTCTGAGAAGGTGACATATGAGCTGAGAGCTGGATGAAGTGAGGTTGCACGTGCACATAATGAAGCTTCTCTACCCTCTCCCAGACCTCCTTTCCTCACCCCACCCCCAAGTGGAACATCCAGGCAGATGCCACAGGAAGCGCAAAGGCTTTGTGGCAGGAACCAGCTGGCCCTGTGAGAACAGCAGCAGGGAGACCGGGGAGAGAGGCAGGTGTGCATGGCCCGTGGGGACATGGTGGCTTTAGGGTTCTGTTGTGCAGGCGTGGGGAGGACTGTGTGCAGAGGTGTGATAGCACTGACAGGTTTTAGAGGGATCCGGTTGGCTGCCCAGTGGAGCCATGAAGGGAATGGGTGAGGTGTTTTGAAAAGTAGCATTTCTATAGAAAGTTCGGAATATCACATGGGACGAGGGTGGGTCTATGTGACTCATTTTTTCTTCAACATTAGGTTCTCGGCTGTGGGGAAGGTTGGCGAGAAGGGCAGGGATGGGCAGGGATGGGCAGGGATGGGCAGGGATGGGCAGGGATGGGCAGGGATGGGCAGGGATGGGCAGGGATGGGCAGGGATGGGCAGGAAGCAGGTCCCAGAAGCCTTGGAACAGAGAAGAGGGGGCTGCATATCTGAGCAGAGTGGGAGGAGTGAGGCTGTGAACTCTTGGGAAGGTTTTACGAACTCAGCACAGAGGATCCCAATTACTGGGGCTGGGGGAGAACCCTTGAGGAAGAAGGTCAGTGAGGTAGGTGAATAAGACCAGGGTGGGAAGAAGGATTTCTCTGCTGGCACATTCAACACAAGCTCATTTTCCTGCTAAGTAGATTAAGAAGCCATCCATCCCCTGGGGTCATCACATCACTTATTTCCTAAGTGGGTAGAGGAGGGATTAAACCAGATCTTTGTACCATGCTTAACCCAGGGCTTGCGTGGTGTCTGAGCTTCTGTGTCCCTCTGGCACTTGCAAAAGATCTTATGACTGCCCTCAGAGGGGTGTTGGTATGAGGAAAACATACTGTGTGCTGCCTGGCACACAGTAGGTGCTCAGTTAATGAAATTGCAACTGCGCCCTAGTCAGTGTGGCTCAGGTTGTTGGGCCTTGTCCTGTGCACGAAAAGATTGTTTGATTCCAGGTCAGGGCACATGCCCAAGTTTTGGGCTCGATCCTCAGTAGAGGGGTATACAGGAGGCAGCCAATTGATGTTTCGCTATCTCCCTCTCCAAAAATCAATAAAATATTCTTTTTTTTAAAGGATGTCTTTACACACACACACACACACACACACACACACACACACACACTAGAGGCCCGGTGCACAAAACTTTGTGCACTCGGGGGGTACCTCAGCCCGGCCTGTGCCCTCTCGTAGTCTGGGACCCCTTGGGGGATGTCCACCTGCTGGCTTAGGCCTGCTCCCCGGGGGATTGGGCCTAAGCTGGCAGTCAGACATCCCTCTGGCAGCCCAGAAGCCCTCGGGGGATGTCCACTTGCAAGCGGGGAGCAGGCCTAAGCTGCAGTCAGACTTAGCACTGCTGAGGAGGCGGGAGAGGCTCCCGCCACCACCGTTGTGCTGGCAGCCATCAGCCTGGCTTGTGGCTGAGCAGAGCTCCCCCTGTGGGAGCGCACTGACCACCAGGGGGCAGCTCCTGCATTGAGCATCTGCCCCCTGGTGGTCAGTATGTGTCATAGTGACCAGTCATTCCTAGTCGGAGTCAATTTTCTTATAACCCTTTTATTATATAGGATAGAAGCCTGGTGTACAGGTGGGGACTGGCTGGTTTGCCCTGAAGGGTGTCCTGGATCAGGGTGGGGGTCCCACTGGGGTGCCTGGCCAGCCTGGGAGAGGGGCTGATTGTCGTTTTCAGGCTGGCCATGCCCCCTGGTGACCCAAGCTCCCAGCCTCTCCTTTTTTTTCTTTTATGTGGGATTTAGTTATCTTCTATAATTGAAACTTTGTAGCCTTGAGCTGAGCCCAGGGCTGGCCAGGGCAGGCAGGAAGCTTGGCTTCCTCCATTGCCAGGGGCAACCAAGCCTCCTGCTTGTTCCAGCTCCATGGCTGCTGCCATCTTAGTTGGGTTAATTTGCATACTTGCCCCTGATTGGCTTGTGGGCGTGGCTTGAGTGTAGTGGAGGGATGGTTAATTTGCATGTTTCTCTTTTATTATATAGGATATATATTTATTGATTTCAGAGAGGAAGGGAGAAGGGAGTGAGAGAGATAGAAACATCAATGATGAGAGTCGTTGATTGGCTGCCTCCTGCACAATCCTTACTGGGGGCGGGGATTGAGCCCGCAATTCAGGCATGTGCCCCTGGTTGGAATTGAACCTAGGACCCTTCAGTCCGGAGACCAACACTCTATCCACTGAGCCAAACCAGCTAGGGCAATAAAATATTCTTAAAAAAACAAAACAAAACCTGCAACTGCTCACTGTTTTAGACAGTAAGGGTAGAGATGCTTAGGAGGGAGCAAGGAGAGGAGTGACACCTGAGTCTCAGCAGTTCCTGAAGACAGTAGGGTGCTGTCACACACGCTTCACCGGATGGCCCTCCTATAGGGGGTGGGTGCTGTTACTTGTTACCCCATTTAACAGATGATGACTCTGAGATCCAGGCCGCTGCAGGACTTGCCCAAAGGGGCCGAGCTGGGAGTGAAATCTGCCCCAGTGGTTCTGCTGTCTGTGTTAGAACCATGGGGTGGGGCAGAGTGGGGGCCTGGGAAAAAGGGACATGTCTGTCTGATGGAGCAGGAGTAGAAATGGGAGAGGGGCAGAGGCTCTTCTGTGTGACCCCACATCACCTCACTTCCCCTATGTCTCTCCCCAGGGAGAAGGCCCCCAAAGAAAAAAACAGTCAGCCGGCACGCCAGCAGCCCCGCCAGGGACCCACCAATGAGGCACAGATGGCAGCAGCAGCAGCCCTGGCCCGACTTGAGCAGAAGCAGCCCAGGGCTCGGGGCCCCGCATCACAGGACCTCATCCGGAACCAGGGTGACCTGCGCTGTCCTTGGGTTGCAGTGGGGGGAGGCGAGTGGAGGTGGAGTGAGGCCTCTGCCCCTTCATTCTTGAGGCCTGTTCACAGGCCTCAGATCCTGTGCTTGGCCCTGGATGAAAATAATTACATAACCCCCATGACTTTGAGGGGCTTTAAAATCACAGTTGTGAGAGTGGGGAAATTAAGGGTGAAAAGGAATAAGGGTCTGATGTCGTCTGGGTGCCATGTAGGTCAGGGAGGTTGAAGAAGGAAGGGAGGGAGGAGGAGGATGTTGAAAGTCATCATCAGGTGGTCAGGTGAAGCCTGGGGGCATGGAGCATTGTTGCAGGAAGATGGGTCAGGACCTTAAGCTAGGAGGACTAGGACTTGAGGGCCAGCCCCGGTGGGGCCACACCCTGACCCTTCTCTGCCTCTTCCTCCAGTGAGAAAGGAACTTCCAGCTGAAGCATCTGTGAGTGGGAGTTCGCAAGCCTCAGGGACTAACATGGTAAAAGCATCCACAGGGCATGATACTCCAAGGGGTGACCTGGGGCAGGGGAGCTAGGATCCCGCCCCCCAAGTTCTTGCCTGCATTTGTCTAATCGGCCATTTCCTCATCACCAGCTAAGTGCCCAGCCCAGGGCTGTAAGCACCTGGTGCTGGGGCGGTGGGGATGCAGAAGAGATGTCAGGGTGGATAGAGGTCACCTCTGGCCTTGGGGACCCCGGCTTTGAAAGGTGGAGGCAGGGTGTGGTTGAGTGCAGCATTGACAGGGACCTCCACGCTCAGCACCTAATGATGCCAGGCTTGGGTGTTGAGGGTAGGATTGGACCTCATTAGCTTGTTGGTTCACTCCTCCCCCCGCCACCCCCCTCCCCTCGCCCCTGGCTTCCTAATCCCATGAGGGGGGATGCTGTTATAGTTCATACTTTCCAGAAGAGAAAACAGGTTTAGAGAGGTGAAGGCAGCTGTCCTTAGTCCTGCACCTCAAAATCATCAGGGACAGAATGGGGACCCATCTCTGGGACTCCAAAGCACTGGCCTCTGTAGCCTTCTTGGGAGGTGGGAGGGCTCTCTGGAGACAAGTGGAATCAGAGGCCTTCCTGAAGGAGAGAGCTCTGCAGAAAGGATGGTCCTGCAGTTCACCCCTTGAATTCTCACTGGATTTTAGAGTGGAAGAGACTCTAGACCAGGGGTGGGCAAACTTTTTGACTCGAGGGCCACAATGGGTTCTTTTTTTTTTTTTTTTTTTAATATATATTAATGATTTTTTACAGAGAGGAAGGGAGAGAGATAGAGAGTTAGAAACATCGATGAGAGAGAAACATCGATCAGGTGCCTCCTGCACATCTCCCACTGGGGATATGCCCGCAACCCAGGTACATGCCCTTGACCGGAATCGAACCTGGGACCTTTCAGTCCACAGGCCGAGGCTCTATCCACTGAGCCAAACCGGTTTCGGCACACAATGGGTTCTTAAACTGGACCGGAGGGCCGGAACAAAAGCATGGATGGAGTGTTTGTGTGAACTAATATAAATTCAAAGTAAACATCATTACATAAAAGGGTACAGTCTTTTTTTTTTTTTAAGTTTTATTCATTTCAAACGGGCCGGATCCAGCCCGCGGGCCGTAGTTTGCCCACGGCTGCTCTAGATACTGCCTAGGACTTGAGGTTCAGAGGGGCCAGGACTCATCCAGGGCACCATCATTCAGCTCCTCACCACAAAGCCCCGTCTCTACCAGGTAGCAGGGACCGGAACAGCAGAAGCCATTGATTGAGTGCTGTGTCCATGGCTGCCACACCCTTCCTTCCTTCCTTACCCTGCTGGATTCTGAGCTGGTCCTGCAGAGACATTTCACAGATAAGAAAACAGTCTCAGAGGGGCTCGGTCTCAGGCCAAGGTGTTTCATGGTCGAGGGGACAGCGCTGGGACCAGGGATGTCTGACTCCCAGGGCCATGCTTTCAAGGCCGTGGCACTCAGTGACTTGAGGTGGCTTCTGTCCACTGTCTAGGCTCAGACACTTTCATCCCCATCGCCCTAGATAGCTGAGCCCAAAGAGGAAGGCTCAACGCACCTGGCGGCGCCTGGAGTGTACTTCACCTGCCCGCTCACAGGGGCCATCCTGAGGAAGGACCAGCGGGACACCCGAATCAAGGAGGCCATTCTCTCAGTGAGTAGAGGCCCCGTGCCCCCATCCCTCACCTAGAGGTTTCAGGTCAGGCTGCCTTCACTGAGCCCCAGTAAGGCCGGGTGGTACAGATCCTTCGTAGTGTCTTCACCTGTGTGTATTGTGTCTGTTGTCACGTGTTCAAAGAGGTAATGCTTACTTGTGATAAGAATTCAGGATACAAAAAGGGTAGGCAGGGAAAAACCACTTCCCCCCACCTCCCAGCTACCCTTCCAGGATGCAACCTCTGTGGGTGGTTCAAGTTCCTTTTCAGAGACATTTCAAGTATGAACAAACTACTGACATACTTGTATCTCCCCTTCACTTGTTTTGTTTTCCATAAAAGGTAACGTACCACTCACGTTTAACATAGGAACTGCCAGCTATTATATCAGTACAAAAAGAACTCCGTTACTTTTCTTTCTTTAAAACTGAATTTGGAAGTAATTTCAAACTTAGAAGAACAAAAAGAACACACGAATATCCTTGCCCTGGGTCTGAGTTTCTCATTAACCATCATAACAGATTACTACAAACTCGGGGACTTCAAATAGACGTCTAGTCTCTTAGAATTCTGGTCAGAGTGTGACATGGCTCTCACCAGTGGCAGGAGGGCTGCATTCCTTCCTGAAGCTCTGTGAACAGTCCATTTCCTGTTCTTTTCTAGCTTCTAGGTCACCTGTATTATGTGGCTCCTTCTTTCACCTTCACATCTAGCGATGCCAGGCTAAGTCTTTGTCCGGCTGCCATCTCTCTGGCTCTCTCTCCTGATGGGCTCTTATGATTACCCTGGCCTAGCAGGATTGTCCAGGCTAATGTCCCATTTTAAGATCTGCTGGTCAGCAGCCATAATTCTATTGCATATTCTGGGCTGCCGACGACCCCATCTTCCCTAGAGGTGAGGGCAGAGCTGAGGCCCAGGAAGGAGTTGTCAAAGGGCTTTTCTTTTTTTTCTGCTGAGTCCATAGAATTGAGTTAAATACTACTGGCCGGTCCACCATGAGACTGTTACTAGTATTATTACTGCTGCCTCCTGAGTAGTGAGGCCTCCAGGCCATGAGGTAAGCACTTTCTGACATGCTTTCCTCACTCCTCCCAGCACTTCTCCACTGACCCAGTAGCTGCCTCCATCATGAAGATCCACACGTTCAACAAAGACCGGGACAGGGTGAAGCTGGGTGTGGACACCATCGCCAAGTGAGTGGGTGCCCTCTCCCCCCACTGGGAGGCCAGCCTCTTGGGCTTCCAGCATAACCTGCTGAGGGGGCCCAGAAGGATCCTGGCCCTGGGAGCCAGGCCCCACCCTTCACTGCCCCTGAGCCCATGAGAAAGGGGCTTGGCCTCTTGGGGCCTCTGTCTGTAAAACGAAAGGGTTTACAGAATTGGGGATTTCCAACCCTGGCTTCCCTTTGGGATCATCAGAAGAATGGGAAGTAGGTGAGTTCCCACCCCACTTCCCTGACTGAGTAGGTCGGGGAGTGCTGGAAGTCTGTTTTTAATTTTATTGATTAGAGAGAGACAGAGAGAGAGAGGAAGGGATAGAGAGAGAAACAGAGAGAGAGGAGAGAGAGACATTGATTTGTTTTTCCACTTATTCATGCACTCATTGGTTGATTCTTGTATGTGCTCTGACTGGGTATCGAACCCACAACCTTGGTGTATTAGGACGGTTCTCTAACCAACTGAGCTACCCAGCCAGGGCTGGAAGTCCATTTTGCTCATGAGCCCCCAAGCCGACACTGGTGGCCCATTGGCCATGTCCCCCATTGGTGTCCTCCAGGGAAGGCTTGGAACAGTGATAGGACCCAGGTGGCAATGGTGGTGGGGGCAGTGGTGTCCTATGCAGGCCCAGGCTGTTGGCACCAGGGGTCAGGCTCCATGAGGTGTCTGAGGTGTGATGGCACACCCCCCCCCCCCCCCCAACATCTCTCTTACCACAAGCCTGGGTGTGGCTCTGAGCTGCTATCCATCTGTGGATGGGAGGTACAGGGGAGCCAGTCAGACAACCCTGGCCTGTCCCGGATCCCCAATTCTGTCCTAGGTACCTGGACAATATCCATCTGCACCCCGAGGAGGAGAAGTACCGGAAGATCAAGCTGCAGAACAAGGTGTTCCAGGTGAGGGCTGTGCTGAGTGACTTTTAGCCTGTGTAGCCAGCGTGGCCAGGCCTCCAGTTACACAGGGCCCAGTCTGGCGGTGGGGCCAGTGGGAGCGCTCCTCCAGGGGTTTCTGGTTGAGGTGGGCAGAGGTGGCATGTGGAGAGGGGGTTTTATGAACATAGGTCATACACCACATCTATATTTAATCTGCATTCCCCACCACCCGTGGCATGCTTTGACTTTTTTTTAGTTGGGATCACATCAGCACTGGGGGGATTTCTTATACAAACAGACTTCTGACTTCTGTGGAGAAATCAAGGGGTTCCGCCACCCTGGCCCATGTTACCTGTGCTGCTGGCAGGACACCTACTGCCCCCCCTGATATATAGCCCTCTCCCAGTTTCCGCCCCCCCCCCCCCCCATGCTATTCTTTGACTCTTTAGCTCCTCTTCACCCGTTGTTGGCCTTTGGGGTCCCACATCCTCTGTTACCAGCTGTGAGAGCCTGTCCTTAGGCAGTTTTAGGAGGGGGGTTCATCCTGTCCAGTAGGTAGCAGCTGCTCTAAAAGAGGGGGATGCTGGGCCTGGTGGAATGGGCTGGGCAGCAAGGCTGGTTGGGCTTGAGGAGGCCCAAGGGCCCTGCATGACTTCTGATTCTGATTCCAGGAGCGCATTAACTGTCTGGAAGGGGCCCACGAGTTTTTTGAGGCCATTGGCTTCCAGAAGACATTGTTACCAGTTCCGGATCAGGGTAAGCTGGGTAGAGAAGGGCCTTGGCTAAGTTGAGAGGTGGGAGTCGGGGGCGGGGGGGCCAGCGCGGGGTCTTTCTGCTGTGGCAGTGACATCACAATGACATCCCTGCGTATCCCAGAGGGCCCCGAAGAGTTCTACGTGCTAAGCGAGGCCGCCTTGGCCAAACCCGAGGGCCTGGAAAGACACAAGGAGCAGCTGCTGTGCGGCGAGCCTGTGCGGGCCACACTGCTCCGCCAACGCCGTGTCTTCCGGCCCTCACCCATGGCCTCCCAGTTTGACCTGCCCCCCGACTTCTTCAACCTCACGACTGAGGAGGCCAAACGGGAGCAGAAGCTCAGGTCTGAGGCGGTGGAGCGGCTGAGCATGCTGCGGACCAAGGCCATGCGGGAGAAGGAGGAGCAGAGGGAGATGCGCAAGTACACGTACACACTGCTGCGCGTCCGTCTCCCCGATGGCTGCCTCCTCCAGGGTGAGGCCTGGGAGGTGGTGTCTGCTCTGGGGCTGAGTTGGGTGTGGTACAACTGCAGCTGTGGGTTGCTGTGCCTCCAGGAGTGGAAGGCCTTTCTGGTCTGAGCTTCTCTGGGCGCAGCTTGTCTGGGCTGGGGGTTCCCAAGATCTCCAGCCCCACGCTGACTGTTCCACCCCTCAGGGACCTTCTATGCCCGGGAGCGGGTGGCAGCACTGTACAGCTTTGTCCGGGAGGCCCTGCAGAACGACTGGCTGCCCTTTGAGCTGCTGGCCTCGTGTGGGCAGAAGTTGTCGGAGGATGAGAACTTGGCCTTCAATGAGTGTGGGCTGGTGAGTGACGAGCTCCCGCATGCGGGATCTCCAGGTTCTTGTTGAATCTGCACAGGTTCCCCAAGAGGGCGGCCCTCTTCAGTATGGGGTGGTGCTAGGAGCAGGGGTCCCAGAACCAGGCTCCCTCAGTCCTACCTTCCTCTTTACTAGCAGTGTAACCCTAACTTCTCTGTGCCTCAGTTTCCCACCTTTAAAATGGAAAGGAAGGTAGCAAGTGTGTTATTTCGAGTCCTCTGAGGAGCAGGACCCAGATGGGATTGAAAATGTGGGGATTTCCTGACAGCTGCCTAGCACTGAGACAGTCTTAGCCAAATCTGAGGTGTCTCCGAGCCCGGGTCCTCTGTAGGAGGAGCCACTGGTTCAGGAATGGACTGACTGTGTGAAGGCCATCCTGGTGTCGCCAGCGGGGAGTAGTCCTGGGAGTGTGTGGCCCTGATTCCAACACGAAGATTTGAAGGTGAAGAGATGAGCTTTTGTCCTGTAAAGGCCAGAACAAAGCTGAAATTTCTCTCCCCACCACAGGTGCCCTCAGCTCTCCTGACCTTCTCGTGGGACATGGCAGTGCTAGAGGACATTAAGGCTGCGGGGGCTAAGCCAGACTCATCTATCCTGAAGCCCGAGTTCCTGTTGGCCATCGAGAAGCTCTCGTGAAATAAAAGCAGGGTTGGCTTCAGCCCCCATGGGTCTGTCTCCTGCTTCCTCCACCTCTGCTCACGTCCTCATTCTCCCTCCACTTCAAGGCCTCCCGGCCTCCTCTGGGACTGCCCAGCCCATGGGCAAGGGAGAGCCACTGGTTGGCCTGTGACCGCCACTGAGGGCTTTCAAGCAACAGCTGCTGTGCTGTCCTTGGTAGCATTCTCCAGCTGCTATTAAACTAATTAACGGAACCCCAGGCATGACAGACCCGGGCGCCTCCCTGGATAGGAATAGGCCTGCAGCTTGGGTCCGCCCCATGGCTGGCCCTGAGGCTGTCCTGTGGAACTGCCGGTGATAGTGGCATAAGATAGAGATGCTGGGCCTGGGCAGAGTTCTGTAACACTAAGTTCTGAATCCAAATAAACAGGCTGTTTGACTAGTCTCCTGTTGGTGAATTCCAGCCATGTGTTGTAGGGCACCCCGTGGATGAGCCCACCTTGCTGAGGGAGGGTGCCCCAGGGATCCTGGGCTGTGGAGCTAGGGCCTCTTAGGCCCCGCAGAACAGCTCCTGTAGATGTCCATGTCCTCACCCCTGGAACCTGTGAATATTACTTTATGTGACAAAAGGAACTTTGTGTTGATTAAGGACCTTGAGATGAGAGATTGTCCTGGGTTTTCCAGAAGGGTTCTTACATGTTGAGGAGGAGGTAGAAGAGATGGGAAGATGCTACACTGCAGCTTTCAAAGATGGAATAAGGCCACAAGCCAAGGAATGCAGTGTCTTCTAGAAGCTGGAAAAGGCACAGAAATGGATTCTCCCCTGGAGCTTCCGCAAGGAACCAGCCCTGTTCACATCTGTATTTTAAAGTAGTGAGACCCATGTCTGATGATACCCAGAACTGTAAGAACAAGTTGGTGTTTTTTTTTAAGCCACCATTTGTAGTGATGGGTTATAGCAGTGGTCGGCAAACTCAGTCAACAGAGCCAAATATCAACAGTACGATTGAAATTTCTTTTGAGAGCCAAATTTTTTAAACTGAAGCTATATAGGTAGGTACATTGTTATTAACTTAATTAGGGTACTCCTAAGGCTTAGGAAGAGCCACACTCAAGGGGCCAAAGAGCCACATGTGGCTCGCGAGCCGCAGTTTGCCGACCATGGGGTTACAGCTACAGGGAGCTAAGATGGAAACCAAGGCCAGGAGTGTCAAAGGTACTCCTGGTCGTAGCCAGGCTGGGAGATGCCCCCTCAATCACTCACCTGGATCGTCCCCTCCTCTCAGCCCCAGGTGGGCTTCTGGCTCGGTTTCTGTTAGATTCTCCCCTGCATGGAGGCCTGGTGGCTGGTCCTCTGGCCACTGGCAGCTATGTGACAGACATGAAGCTTCAAGGCCCCACATGTGACTTTAAAAGCAATAATCCCTTGTAACCTCAGCAAGCAAGTTGCCCCCATGCCTGCCCTTGCCTCACACATAGGCCACCAGCAGATGTTGGACCTAGGCCTGTCTCCTTTGCTGCCATATCTTGGGAACCCAGCATGGTCTCACCCTGTCACTTAGATCCATCCCTTCCCTGTCCCCAACTGCTGCTAGGATTCAACTCTCAGTTGTCAGATACCCAACTAAAACAGGCTTAAGGATACTTTACAGGTAGTCGTGTCCACAGGTTTAACACATGTGCCTCTATCCTGAGCACAAGCCTGTATTCAGCTGCACCCTACCTCCAGTAGGAGGTTCTGGCCAAGGCTCATGTTCTCACCTGCAACTGGGGTGTTTCTCAGTCCCATCCTTATGGGGCTCCTGGAGGAGATCAGGGTGTTTGTGGGAGCGAAAAACCTGAGGAGTCTTGGCCACCACACAGCAACAGGGTTCAGTTGCCCTGCCTGGTTGTATCCAGCTGATATGAACTGTTCTGCACACTGATATGCCTGCTGGCTCTTCTCCCGTGGGGGCAGTAGGAACAAAATCAACGCTCTACTGTCTAGATATGAGGGGTCAGCAGGAGTCCAGGTTGGATGGAGTATGTGAACTCTGCCAAAATCTCAGCTCACACATGCTCAAATGCCTCTGTGGGACTATCACTGCCCCAATGTGGGGCCACTCCAGGGCCTCATGGACCAAGGCTCCAGCATCTTTAGTTGGCTCCACTATTTCAATACTCTCCTGTGATGTGGCCTGACCCTGAAGTCCATCTGGAAGCCAGGATTCAGGGCTTAGAAGTCCAAAATATGCCCTGCTCACTTCCCAAGGAGCAGGAAGAGCTGATGGGCACAAGCACCCGCTGAGAAGCTACACCCTGAAGTAGGTCATTGCGGAGGCGGAGGACTTTACAACAAAGTTGGGACAGTGCTTTTGCAAAGTGGAAAGCTTGATACAGATGCCACAGTACCACGTGTGGGGTAGAAGGAATGGACACTTGCGAGCACAACATAGAGCTCAGGCCACAGGTGAAGGTAGAGAAACGATATGTTGAAAAGATGACAGACACACCAGGTCAGGGCTAGACAATAAGTTTATACATATCCATGTCAGTCCTGGTGCCACACGACACCGGCAGGGCTCCAGTTCATTTATAAGCATTTCATCATAGTGCCTGCTCAGGATCCTTAGGGCACAATTGGGATTCCCCGTACAGGCCAACACACCGCGATAATGCTTTATTAAAGGGCAGATTAGTATGCAGCTTTGAGGGGAAATTTTTACAAATATAAAAAAGAATGAATCAAGCATCCTATATACTTTCCAACCCTTGAGGGGGCGTATGCGAAGCAGGACAAAGTGCTCTTTACACAGGAATCATAGGACTTTCAAGTATCTCTGAGAAGCATCTGAGAAAACCCTAACCATTCTACATACACACGCCAGCCAGTTTGGGGTGCTCAGGAGGGGCTGAGTGAGTTGGAGGGCATGGGGCTCTCGCTGGTGTCCATTCCTACAGGCCTTCCAGCACTGGGAGTGGTTACACAAGGGTCCTGGACCTCTGCAAGGCAAGAGAGGTAGGGGCTTTAGTGTCTGTACCTGTGTCACCAGGGCCTGAAACAACTCTGAGAGCCGTCTTGGGGTAAGATCTCCCGATCCGACCGTGGTTAGAGAAGCATGGCTGTAGCCCCCAGACCCGTCTCCCTTTTCTAGACGCATGTACTCCCTGTCCCCGCTTCAGCTCACTCAGGGGAAAAGCCAAATCTAGGCCCGAAGCCCCATGGCAAAGGGGAAGAAACTAGAAAACCGAAGCCAAGTGGTTCTGTCAGGGGTCACCGGACATCAGGCTCCCCGCGCCTCGCATCACCGCTTGCTCCTTTTTCCCTGGAGCAGCTTAGTTCAGAGGTACCTCACTTGTGCCAGGACCCCCACTTCCAAGACTCTTCCTAACACAGCCCATGCATCACCCACCAAGGTGGCAACCAACCTTCAGTTCTTTGGTTTCCTAAATGTAGCTTAGGAAACAAAGTCAGATCCTCCAGGGCCTGGATTGGACCCAACTGCCCACCCACACCATTAAACCAGCCCGCCCAGTGCCTTTCAGAATCTTTTAACTCAACCCTCATTATGTACAAAAGAGAGCCAGTGAAAAGGTAACAGTGCAAATTCTCTTCCCCCTGCTGCCAGCCTGCATGAGAAGAGGGACTGGGGCTGTTCTCACCAGCAATATCCGAGATGTCCATCACCACACAGTCACCATCCTCTTCCTCCTCCTCCTCCGTGTCTGCCTGGAAGCCATCCAGGTCCCCAGCTCCGACCTTAACAGGCAAGGGAGCACAGGCCATCAGCATGGGCACTTTGGGCAGACCAGTATGTAACCGCTCCTGCTACACGTGTCTATACTACTGGCCTCCTCTACCATTTTTAAAAAAAAATATATACTTTTTGCCCTGGCCGGTTTGGCTCAGTGGATAAAGCTTCTGCCTGCGGACTGAAGGGTCCTGGGTTGCAGGCTTGGTCCCCACTGGGGGGCATGCAGGAGACATCCGATCCATGGTTCTCTCTCATCAATGTTTCTATCTCTCTTCCTCTCCCTTCCTCTCTGTAATCAATAAAAAAATATTTAAAAAATATATATACTTTTATTATTTCAGAGAGGAAGGGAGAGGGAGAGAAACATCAGTGATGAGAATCATTCATCAGCTGCCTCCTGCACGCCCCCTACTGGGAATCAAGCCTGCAACCTGGGCATGTGCCCTTGCCCGGAATCAATCCTGGGACCCTACAGTATGCAGGCTGGCACTCTATCCACTGAGCCAAACCAGCTAGGGCTCCTCTACCGTTTTAATAACACATGGAGGAGTCCATTTGATAGCTGATGACCAAGCAAACCTTGGCAAGTTCCTTTCAATGAACTAATTCAGAGCTTCGAAAACTATCATCATCATATTTACCTTATCACAAAAACAATTTGTGAACTGTTTTCGAATTAGAATTGGGTTTCTGGGTTGGTTTGAAAGGGAAATTGATAAAGCATACAGTTTCTTTGAATTTATTATTTGAAATAAACGATTGAGAGCCCAGTTGGTTAGTGCTTTCTCTGTACCTTCTGCCTGATGCTTGACAACTCAATTTATGCTTAGACCAGTTTGGCCAGTGTGGCTACCATCTGGGCAATTGTGGACAGAAGTCAGGAAGGACAGGGGACAGCGGGAAGGCCTCTACTGGGGCTAGACTTTCCAACAAAGATTCCTGGGCCGTTTTCATTGGCATTCAGCAGAGGGGACAGAAAGACAAGGAGGAATGTAGCAGGCCTGATTTTAAACACCAACCATCCACACAAGGGCTCACTTTCTCTGTAAATGAACAAAGGGAACTAACTGGCAGAGGAGGCAGGAACAGACTTATTTAAACAGAGAGGCTACTCCTGAAAACACTTTGAAATTCCTCTGCTACAAAAATCTCCATTTGCCTGGAAAAAGAATGACAGAGCAGTAAGATTTGCACATTGGGTACCTGGCCTGGCTGGCAGACTGGGCTCAAGTTTGCAACATCACAGTTCCTGGTGTGCACGCTCCATGCCTAGACTCTTTGGTGGCTGGAGCGTCACTAAGATAGGAATGGTCCCACAGCAAAAGCAGGAGCTGCCACCTAAGGATGCTGACGGCGATTTCCAACTACCTATTCTAAAGAACTGATTGACGGCCCTAGCTGGTTTGGCTCAGTGGACAGAGCGTCGGCTTGTGGACTGAAGGTGCCAGGTTCAATTCTGGTCAAGGACACATACCTCAGTTGCAGGCTCCTCCCCTGCCTGGGCCCTGGTCAGAGTGAGTGCAGGAGGCAACTAATCGATGTGTTTCTCTCACATCGATATTTCTGTCTTTCCCTCTCTCTTCCATTCTCTCTAAAAATCAATGCAAAAATTTCGTTGGGTAAGAATTAAAAAAAAACACCTGACTGACCAAGAACAGACAGCTCAGCTCTCAACTATGTGGATTTGGGGATGTTGGTTTGGGTCTGTTAAGCAAAAGGAACAGAGGGATTTCTTCATAGCCTCCCCTGGTCACTGGGCTCAACAGAAGACAGGAAACACAACTATAGTGGAACCACTATCCATAACTCTCCAGACACAGGACAGGCTATAAAATATTCTACAGTGGGAATTTAGGATGACACCTGAACCCACTGTGCTGAGCTGTCAGCAGCTTATTGTAATGGGAAAGCTTGTCACCCCATTGTCACTGCTGCATGTGGTAGATGAAGAGATGGAAAAGGGGGAACATGTAAAATGGGCAGGACTTAGATATTTGGCAACTGTCAAGAACTACAGCTGTATAACACTAGTCTTTTAGTTTTGTTCTTTGTTTCATTTTAAATATATTTTCATTGATTTCAGAGAGGAAGGGAGGAAAAAGAGAGATAGAAACATCAATGATGAGAGGCAATCATTGATTGGCTGCCTTTTGCACACCCCATACTGGGAATCAAGCCGGCAACCCTGGCATGTGCCCTTGACCGGAATCGAACCAGGGACCCTTCAGGCCACAGGCTGACACTCTATCCACTGAGCCAAACCAGCTGGGGTTTTAGTTTTGTTTTGATCATAGAATATATTTGACTAGAAAGGAGAAACAGAACCTCTCCCCATTTTAAAATAAAACCAAGGCCCACAAATCTGGGTCGCCCTGGTGCCAGAGACACTTGGTGACAGAGCTGAAGTCTCACCTTAGCCTGTTTATCTAACTAGATCATAATACTTTGTAAACTCAGGGCTAATGATGATTTTTGAACTCTAAATAAAGATTTAAATATTCTTAACACTCACACACATTTATAGTTTAGCTACAACTACTTCCAAGGGTGCAGAAATACGCAAGCTTTACCAAAATGTAGGGGGAAGTGTTCTACATGCCCCTCCAATCTTCCCTTCTAGAAAGTTGTACCTGTCTCCCATTTTGTATAGGTGCTATGTGGTAGCAGGCCTTACCCACGCATCCCCCCCGCCAAGCAGGGGCGGAGGGTGGTCAGTTCTCATTTCCATCTCTCTTGCAACTCACAGTGGCTGTGCCTAAGCATTTTGTCCAGAAAGACACCAATGGAAGTTGGCTGGGTTGAGCATTCCTTTCCAGCTACTGCTGGCCACAGACTGGGGGGTGGGGGGGGGGGGGAGTGGGGGCCGGGGGGCAGGAGGACCCGGCTACTAGACTAGGATGTTACATGAGCTCAGGACTAGTTGCTGGAGGTAAACCCCCACAAAAATAGGAGCTCTGTTACCTGAGGTCGGACATAGTCCTGGCAACTCAGGGCTGTCAAGCAGGGTGTCCAAACTTGAGCATTCCAAGGAGCAGGGGTGAGGCTGAATGTCCACAAATCCACTCCTAGAACATTCCAAAGAACCAGCACCCACCCTAGCTGGTTTGGCTCAGTGGATAGAGCATCAGCCTGCGGCGGGCTGAAGGCTCCCGGGTTTGATTCCGGTCAAGGGCACATGCCTGGGTTGTAGGCTTGATCCCCAGTAGGGGGCGTGCAGGAGCCAGCCAATCAATGATTCTCATCATTGATGTTTCTATCTCTCCCTCTCCCTTTCCCTCTGAAATCTATAAAATTAAAAAAAAAAAAAAAAAAAGCCAGCACCCACTATGCTGCCCCACCCTATAGTCCTAGATTCTTTCCAAAGGACTCCGTGAGAAGGGGCTTTGAAATGCAGACTTTAACCACCTAACCACCTGATGAATCAGTTATGGGGGCCAGCATACCCAGATCTCCTAAGGTTTTTAACCCCTTTCCTGGGCAATGCTTCTGTAACAGGGAGTGGAATCCATACAACTGCACAGGGCTGCTGCTGCATGTGTATCATCGGGTGACATGCCTCATTTCACTGATTCCCAGGCACATGCTTTCTCCCATATCTATCTCTAACCTGGGAGAGCACTCCCTGGCTTAATTTCTCTATCCTGGAGGTTCAGTTAGAGAATGAAGCTTCTTACCACCATTGAACACAGGAATTCACATAAGATGCCTAGCACAGTGCCTGGAATGTAATGGGGCAAAACCAGTTTTTCATGTAGGGAAACATGGGTTATGAACACAACGAGGTTGACCACAAGGGAAGCGAAGCTCAGAAATGCGGCTGAGCCCCCACACTGTGTGGGATCTACCCCACCCCAATGAAGCAGACGACGGCACAAAGGTGACCGAGGGAGGGCTGATGGGGCAGAGGCCTGCGAAGGCTACTTATGAGTTCACGCAAAAGGTGTCTCCCATTACCACCCATTTTCAAACTGGGGTCCCCAGCTTGTTTCAACCAGAATAGCCACATGTGGGTTCCTTCTAAGGCTGGGTTAGCAACGACATCAACCACAAAAGATACTGTGTGGCTCAAACACCTAATGGATCTAATGAAGCCCATCATTTTGGGCCCAGGCCCAGAGAGGGAAGTGTTTGGGAGTTTGGAGCCTCCTCCTCATCCAGTGGGCTCCCCACAGCACCAAGCTGCATCCATAAGCAGGCAGAGCTTTGCACACAAATGCTAATGGGTAGGTGCTCTGGGGAATGTCAAGTTGACACTCTACTGTTCTGATAGTCCCTCTTGCTGTGAGTTTAAAGTTTACTGTCACATTCCAGGAGCAATTTCTCTTGCCTCCAAGCCCTGATTTTGTTTTCTAAGCCTCAGAGTAACTCATGTCAGATCAGGGCGTGGGAGCGGGGAGTAAAAGGGGCGTATACCAACTCTCCTCCTCTGTCACCACAGCTATATCTTCAGAGCACAGCTCCCAGAGCAGCACTGCTCTCCTGAAAGGGGCTCTGATCTGAGTGGGAGACCCAGCTCTTCCCACACCTTCATTAAAATCTATAACTCTGTGAGATGCTGACCTAAAGTGAGGACCAAATATTGAGGTGCCATCAAGCAATGAAAAGATATGAGGAAGCTTAAATGCAAATAACTAAGTGAAAGAGCCAATCTGAAAAGCCTATATACTGTATGAGTCCAACAATGTGAGATTCTGGAAAAGAGAAAACATTGGATATAGTAAAAGGATCAGTGGTTGCCAGGAGTTAGGAGGGGAGGAGAATGAATAGGCAGAAGAGAGGATTCTTAGGGCAATGAAACTATATAGTATAATACTGTAATGGTGGATACATCTTACATATTTTCCAAACCCACAGAATGTACCACTCCAAGAGTGAATCCTAATGTCAACTATGGACTTTGGATGTTAATGATGTGTCAACGTGAGTTCATCGACTCTAACGAGCATAGGGCTCTAGTGGGGGATGTTGATGCCAGAAAGGCTGTGCATGTGTGTGTTGAGGGGTAGGAAATATGAAAAATCTCTGTACTTTCCCCTCTATTTTGAACACAATTTTGTTGCCTCAATTTTGCTGTGAATGTAAGAATAAAAAAGCCACGTCGGAGGCCTCCCTGCCCCACCCAGGCCCTCAAGCACCCACTGCTCACCTGCCCATCATGCCTGCGCTTCTTCATGAACTGAGTGATGCACATGCTTCCTGCTGACTTCCTCTTTAGCGAGATGGGTGTCCCCTGGCTGGGCCCTGGGGTGGGGATGCTGCCACTGTCCTCCCTGGTGGCTGAGGGCACCATAGTGACATAACTCCACTGGCACGGCACAGGCAGGTGCTCCTGATCAAAGCTCTTCAGCACCTGTGAGTGGACGTACCAGCACATCCTGAAATCAGGCCTCTTCTCGTACACCGAGTTCTCGGAAATAATACGCTTGAGCCTGGCCTTGGAGGGGATGGCACTGTCCTCGCTGGTGGTGGGGGTCTGCGGGCGGGAAGAGCCGGGGCTCGGAGGGCTGGCGGAGCTGCTCTCAAGACTGCTAGTGTCCTTGCCAAGCAGTCCTTGGCGGCAGCATTCCTGGAATTCCCGGATGATCACTTTGCTTCCATTCACATTCCCGTGTAGCAGCGGGAGCAACTGGGCCAAGACTGGCAGGGAGAGGAGAGGGCACAAGTGGGTGTCAGACATGGGAAAATAGCAATAAATACTGCACATGGTTCCTGAACCTGTCACCAAGATTGAGGGACACAATCAGTTTCAGATGGCCTTTTAAGGATAGCTTTTAGATATATGAACTTGATCTGGAAGAGATTCTGTGAAGCCCAAATTTCACAAGGCAGATTCATTCCGATAAAACCATCGCGACTGACTTTATGCACCTGTTTCCTTAGTAATGGCCATCGTACTCTCCTTCTGAGTCACTGGTCCGCCCCAGCTTTGAATAGTGAGGAGGCACAGGAGTTAGGAATGAGAGTGACCCTGGGCCAAGCACTCTGGGTCTGTGTCCCTGTTGGTAAAATGGGCTAATTAAACTAGCTGCCTTGTGCTGCTGTTGTGAATATCAGAGAAGAAACAGATGTGTCCAGTGAGTGCTAGCCTTTGTGATTTGTTGAAATAACTTCTAAATTATTAATTCACTTGCCTAAGAAGTCGCCTGCCTTTGGCCCTGGACAGATCTGGGCCTCGGTGCAATGGGGAGCCCGACCCCCGCCCACCCCTGCCCCGAGCAGCACTCACTGTGCTGGTCCCTCTTCTTTTTCTTGGAGGCCTTAGGTGTCTGCTCCTCCTCGGGGAGAACCGTCTCTAGAAGGCATGCCGTGAACTGCTCTAGCACCTTCAAGTCAGCGCTGCCATCCTTGTCTGCCGCCCAGATGCAGCCAATCTTCACGGGCTGGAGCACACGGAACCGCTTTCCCTTGGCTAAAAACTCGTCCCATTCCTTGGCCTTCAGCTTCTGGCGGACCTTGTGGTTCTCAGGGTCGGCACACTCCTTGCAGGTGAGAGAACAGGTTGAAATTACATGCCCAGTACAGCCACAGGGCTGGGCATCTCCCACACCAGAGGATACCACTCTTTAAGGCAGATATGCTTATGGGCACACCAGCCTGCCTCATTGGTTGGAAATGTGTATGAGACACATGCCCTTCAAGTATGACTTTGAGACAAAATCATTTCACAACCGATAGGCCTTTGGAGCCCTAAAAATGGCTTACTCAAAAGTTTAACCATGTGGCAAAATTTAGAAAGTTGTTGCTGCTGTTGTTGGTGGGGTAAACTCAAAGGGATATGGGGGAACCTTCTGGAAAAATGGAAACTTCTGTATTTTATATCCAGTGGTGGTTCCACAAATATTGTCAATCATTAAAACTCATTAAACTGAATAAATGTATGCTAATTACATTCAGCTAAACAAATATTTTAAAAAGTTTGGTGAGCTGACCCACAAACCACAGTAACTCTCTGACCGGGTTTCTCCTCATGCACTCCCGTCAGTGAATTTTCTCTCACCTTTGCAAATTCTCCCACCCTTCCAGACAAACTCCAGCTCAGGGTCTAGCATTTCCACAACCAATCACACATTGGGGCTCACCTTCATGGCTATGAGAAGTGAGATACATGTGGGACCGGCCATAGATGGACTGCGACCCTTGGGCACTGTCCCCAGGCAGCTACCAAGCTCCAGCCCCTGATTGGGCTCTTCTCCTAGCCAGTCACCTCCCTGTGCACACACTCACCTCAGTTACTCCCTCATCCTCAGACAGGTATCCATGAGGTACGAAAAAACCATCATCCTCATCTTCATCTTCTACTTCATCATCATCATCCTCAAAGAAAAAAAAAGTATGTTCACATGTGGAAACAGAATACATGCTTCATTAAAAATTTAAATCTGTATATGTCTAAGGAAGGAAAAAAAAAAAAAGCCACAAACTGCTGTTGTTCCTATGGACACCATGAGGATCAACCAAAACCCCATAAAGGAATCCGATTATATTGCAGTGTGTGAGGATGGGGTGTGTGACGGGGAGAATACAAACAAGTAAAGTCACCCAATAAGGCAAGAGGCAGTGGTGGGGGCCTGGGTAAACTAGAGAATGGATGTGCCCCGTCTAGAAGGGGCAACACTGCTCAGTAACAACCCACAACTGCTAGGTGAGCGGGTTAGTGTTGCCAAATAAGGTATTCCAAGAGAAGTTGGGAATCCAGATGTAAACTGTTGGCTGACATTTTCAGACAACTCTGCAGGTAACACAGAAACTATGTAAAGGAATCCAGCCTAGGGCTGTTGCGGTCCTCTGATGGAAGCTGCAATCATTCTAGGTCTGCACTCACCCCTTCACTGTGAGAGAGAGACTCTCCTGGCTCCTCCTCTTCCCACTCATCATCACTGTCCACCTCATAGTCCAGGAGCTTCTAAGAAAACAAGACATGCAGTGCGTCATTGCCGCCTCTCAGGGTTGAGAGGAAAGGGCAGAGCAGAAAATAGAATACTCACGGAATTAAAGAGACCAGTGTAAAGGCAAACTGAGAAGGAAACACAGAAAGACAGGTGTGTCTAGACCACTGGCACTTCTGCTTGCATGCTCACCCTGTCTTGGGCCCAGGGGTCCCTTGGATGGATGACCGTCGTCGTCTTATTCCATGTCCCCCAATATGCTGGTCGGTGATTCTCAGAAAACTGCAGGAGCTTCATCCTGCCAAACTTCTTCCTTTCAGGAATGCCATCTACTTTGCTGCTTTCCACTATCACCACATCACTGAGGAGTAAGACACTGCACTCACTCATATGCCTCCCAGGTGATGCGGTCACCCCATCTTCCCACGGAAGCAGGTCACCAACAGTCTACAAAGGCAGGTAACCATTAAGCAGCAGCACCTACTCCTGAAGAAGGCTAAGGGAACATTTACTCCAGAGACACAAAGAAAACAGGGAGAAACGAAAGTGCCACCATGTTGCTGCCCCAGGGCATGTCTGTGAGCAGGGCCATGGAGAGTAGTAAGTGAATCAGCAAGAACAGAAAAACACCCCTCCAGGGAGGCCAGTATGGAAATGGATCCCTCCCAGGAGAGACTGGAACACAGGAATAGGTAGTCTGCCCTCCAAAAGCACACCCGAGATTTCAGAGGCTCCCAGGAAGCCAGGAGAGAGATGAGACAAAGCACTGAAACTAGGGTCTAAGACCTGGAAGGGAGACGACTAGCCCAGGCCACAATGGGTCAGCAGTGAACCAGAACCTAGAGCTTAGCCAACTGTGCTCTGATTTCACCAACGAGCACAGGACAGTCTTCTCGGGCACTAACCTGTTAAAAATGTCCGCATTCCGGTTAGAATCCACGGTGGGTCCAGACCTGAGGGGCCGCCGGCCTTTTAGATCTTTTAGGAAGGAGAAGTCGCCACTCTGTTGCTGCAGGAGCTGGTCTAACTGATCACAGAGGTCTTGGTCAAAGGTGGTCCGACAAAGAGGGGCGAGGACCATGTTCTCTTTAATTTCAAAAGGGGCAAACTTCCCGCAGGAGCCGGCCAGCGTCTGAAATGGAAATGAGATGGGATGGCACACCTGGGTGATGGACGCCATCAGCAGAGGCATGGGTGAGCCACAGCACGTTGCATTTCAGATCCATTGAGGTGGGCAAGTCAAAGAAGAGATACTGTGTGATGACATTAACACAGGTTTCTGGAACAGGCAAAATTCCAGGGGCAGAGTAGTGGTGGCCAGGGGCTGGTGGGGGAAGGAGGAGACTGTCTATGAGGGAGCCATCAGGAATAATGGAAACACTGCAGATCTTGATATTGCAGTGGTTGTGTGGCTTTATACAATGAGTACTCATTCAACAGTACTCCTGGAAATGGCAAATTTTACTGTAAATTATACTCAATAAATCTTTTCTTTAAAAAAAAAAAAAAAAAAAAAAAAGATAAGACCTGAGCTCCCAGGTGAGGAAACCAAGGCCTGGAGAGTGACCAGCTTACCAAGAGCCACAACCATTACGATACAAGGTGACCATCAACACAGGGCCAATTTCAACACTGAAGGCTGACATGAACCTGAAACACTGGTGTGTGTGTCCTAAGAACCACACACTGTAAATTCTGAGAAGTTTGATTTTCCTGCTCAGGCTCCTTCCGCATCTTTTTTTTTTTTTTAAATATATTTTTATTGATTTCAGAGAGGAAGGGAGAGGGCTAGAGAAATAGAAGCATCAATGATGAGAGAGAATCACTGATTGGCTATCAATGATGAGAGAGAATCATTGATTGGTTGCCTCCTGCACAACCCACACTGGGGATCGAGCCTGCAACCTAGGCATATGTCCTGACCGTGAATCGAACTGTGACCTCCTGGTTCATAGGTCAGTGTTCAACCACTGAGCAATGCTGGCCGGCTCCCTCAGCATCTTCAATGTCTGTGTCAGTGGAACCCAAAGCTGGTAGCACACGAGGGCGTGGGAAGTCAGAAGGACAGCTGACATCTAAGTTCAACATAAGATAGCCAATGTTTCACCTCAGCAAGGAAAGAACAACTGAAGCCAGTAGCCTCATCATGTCTCCACACACAGGATCATCTGGGGACTGTCAGAAATCCTGATGCCCACAGCAGGCCCCTGTTCTCTGGGATGGGACCCAAGCCCAGTGTTCTTTAAAGCTCCCTGGTGATGCCAACATGCACCTGAGGACAAGAACCAGCTGACTATTCTCACTAATGAGCAGGTACTAGGAGCACTGGGCATCCATATGGGAAAACCTGCCATGCCCCACACCGCAGGCATAGAGAATTCCAGCTAGGATAAAGAACTAGACATAAAAAACAAACAAACGAACACAAAAAACAACAAAACAAAAACACCCAAGTAAAATAATTAAAACAAAACCTGGAAAAAAAAAATTAGAATGCATCTACAACCATAGGGTAGCTAAAGCTTTCCAACCAAAAGCCAATTGCCATAAAATAAAAATGCTGACATTAAAACAAAAAATTACAACGAAAGACAAAGATTACAACAAGTTAGCCGAAACCAGTTTGGCTCAGTGGATAGAGCGTCGGCCTGCGGACTGAAAGGTCCCGGGTTCGATTCTGGTCAAGGGCATGTACCTGGGTTGCGGGCACATCTCCAGTAGATGTGCAGGAGGCAGCTGATGGATGTTTCTAACTCTCTATCTCTCTCCCTTTCTCTCTGTAAGAAATCAATAAAATATATTTTTTTAAAAAATTGCCGAAACCGGTTTGGCTCAGTAGATAGAGCGTCGGCCTGCGGACTGAGGGGTCCCAGGTTCGATTCCGGTCAAGGGCATGTACCTGGGTTGCGGGCACATCCCCAGTAGGAGATGTGCAGGAGGCAGCTGATCGATGTTTCTCTCTCATCGATGTTTCTAACTCTCTCTATCTCTCTCCCTTCCTCTCTGTAAAAAATCAATAAAATATATTTTAAAAAAAAAATTTACAACAAGTTAAAAGGCAAGTTAACAGGCTGAATGTATTTGTGGTGTATATCACCAAGGATAAAAATCCTGGCTATATAAATAACTCCTAGAGATCAACATAAAAAGCCAAACCTATAAAGAAATACAATGGCAAACAAATTAAAAAAGATGTTCATGGGGGGTAGGGGAGGCCAGGGGATTGTCAAGGGCAGGGAAAAAAAGGAGACATATGTAATACTCTTTGTAATACTTTAAGCAATAAAACAATAAAAATAAAAAAAAGATGTTCAACTACACTAGCCATCATGGAAAAATATAAAGTAAAAAAAAAAAAATCAATTTTTTTACCTATCAGGTTGGTTAAGTTCAAAGAAAGGTCATGCCCTGGCCAGTGTGGCTCAATTGGTTGGGTGCCGTTACATTGCCGGTTCAATTGCCGGTCAGAGCACATACCCAGGTTGCGTGTTCGATCACCTGTTGGGTACGTACAGGAGGCAGCTGATCAATGTTTTTCTTTCTGTGTCCCTTCTCCTTTCCTCTGTCTCTCATAGCAATAAAAAGGAAGGCACCTGAGCAGAGACAGGTTAGTGACATTCACAGCACCATGGATGGGGTTCAATAGTTGAATAGATCTATATACTGTGATACCATCCACATTATGAAACATTATGTAACAACAAAAAAGACTGAAGTAGACCCAAATGTGCCAACCTGGCAAAAATCCAAGTTACAGCTATGCAAACAACGCAGTAACATCACATATTCAGTGATCCTAATGTATGTGTATACAAATGCACAAATATACAAGGGGATCTAAATGAAGGAAGATCTGGAAGGACACTTGCATTGGGGAAGATGGGTTACTTCTGGAGCATGGAGGGAGAAGAGAAGTGGGGAGGACCTGGGGTCTGCACAAGCAGGTATTTCAGAGGGTGACTGGATGCCAGACTGGAGAAACAGAACTCTGGGCTCTTTTTTTTTTTTTTTTCCCAATATTTTATTTATTTTTTTACAGAGAGGAAGGGAGAGGGATAGAGTTAGAAACATCAATGAGAGAGAAAAATCCATTGGCTGCCTCCTGCTCATTCCCTACTGGGGATGTGCCCGCAACCAAGGTACATGCCCTTGACCAGAATCGAACCTGGGACCCTCCAGTCTGCAGGCCGACACTCTATCCATTGAGCCAACCCGGTCAGGGCTGGGCTCTTGTCTTATGCTTAACCTTGCTTCCCATCTTGTGCATAAAGTCCAGAGAGTAAGGACTAGGTCTTCTCTTAACCTGCCCCATAGAGCGACTCACACAAAATTTTTCATGAAGCGATCCCTAAACATGCGACAGTCTTATTAGCAAATGTGCCACCTTTTGCTTTTTCAAGGACATACGAGAATCTCCAGGCCCTACCAGAAATAGAAGCTCCCTGTGCAAGCGGAGGCCCCTCTGCTCAGAAAACAGCTTTTTATTTTTCCAAAGGAAGAGCCTGACAGAGATGAAAAGCAAGGCTAAATAAAGCTGCTGCTCACCTTGGGGGTCTGTGGAGTCTTTGGTTTCTGGAAGAACCTCGTGATTTCGGCTTTCTCTGCTTTAATGCGCTGCAATATAATAGAAGATGAAGAAATAAAAAGAAATGGTGTGTTTTCAAAAGCACAAAGTCCCCTAGAACTAAACCCCAACCTTGTGGAGTTTTTTTAAATCCTCACCAGAGGATATTTTTTCCATTGCTTTTTAGAGAGTGTAGAAGGGAGGGGGAGGGGACGAGAGGGAGATGGAGAGGGAGAAACACTGATGTGAGAGACACATTGATTGGATGCCTCCTACATGCCCCCCAGCTGGAGCCAGATATCTAACCTACAACCCAGTTATGTGCCCTTGACTAGGAAATGAACCCGCAACCCTTTGGTGCTCAGGCCAATGCTCTAACTGCTTAGCTCTACCAGCCAGGGTAAACCCTGAACATTTTTAAGTTGAAAGCATTACTTTGATGATAGCTTTCAAAACCCATCAATCCTCAACTGGGTACCAAGCAATCTCAAAGGGTCGGAGGTGCTCTTGTAGACAGAAGGGCCTGGGTGTCCAGCCAGCAGGCATGTTATAGGCCAGCATGACCACAATCAACAGAAACATATGTACACACACATGCCAGTCCCCGTGGGGCCACTGGGCTTCTCATGACCTAGGGAACACTGGGCAGCAATAGGCAAAAACCCTGCTTATGAGGATTCCAGGATCCATTTCTCAAACGGAATAGAACATGGAGGTTCTGGGGAGGATGCCTACCTTTTCTTCCTCTCTCAGCCGTTTCTCCTCTTCCTTTTTCCGCTTCTCCTCCAGCTTAGCCCTACGGGACATGAAATTCAGTTTTAGCCAACCAGTGCCCCAAGCACACAAACAAAGTCTGTGTTCCTGGACAAGAACCCACAGGTCAGTTAGGGTCTGCACAGTGTCCCTGGAAGACAGAGGCAGGAGAGGGGAAGAGGGTACCAGGGCAGAGGCTTTTTGTATCCCTTCCTCAGGGAAGATACAGAAAGGGAGGGAAGGGGCAGTAGCCTGGCCCTTGAATGCCCAGGCCACCCTGGGAGGACACTCACTCCAGGGCCTCCTGCCGCTCCTTACGCCGCTCCTCCTTGAGTCGCTGCTTCTCCGCCTTCTCCTTTTCTTCCTTCTCCCTTTTTTCGCGCCTCTCCTTCTCCTTCAGCTCTTTCTCCTCCTCTCTCCTCCTCCTGGCTGCTTCCTTGGCACGCTTGGCCTCCTCTTTTAGCTTCTCCTTTTCCTCTTTTTCGGCCTGTAACTTCAGCTGCTTGCCCAAACGCTCCTTATCCTACAGTCAAGAGACAATTGGACAGCTGTGTCCCTGCAGACCTCCCGGGAAGGGTCAGGTCAGCATCACGGGGACAATCTGTTCAAACAGAAAGGGAAAGAATGGCCCAGCTGGCGTGGCTTAGTGGTTGAGTATCGACCTACGAACCAGGAGGTAGCGGTTCGATTCTTGGTCAGGGCACATGCCCAGGTTGTGGGCTCGATCCCCAGTGTGGGACGTGAAGGAGGCAGCCGATCAATGATTCTCATCACTGATGTTTCTTTCTTTCTTTTTTAATTCTCACCTTAGGATATTTTTCTACTGATTTTTAGAGAGAAGAAGAGAGAGGGAAAGACAGAGAGGAATATCGACGTGAGAAAAACACATCGATTGGTTGCCTCCTGCACACTCCTCGACCAGGGCCTAGGCCGAGGAGAAGCCTACAACCGAGATACATGCCCTTGACCAGAATTGAACCCGGGACCCTTCAGTCCAAAGGCCGGTGCTCTATCCGGAGCCAAACCATCTAGGGCCATAACTGACGTTTCTATAACTCCCCCCTCTCTTCTGCTCTGAAATCAATAAAGAATTTAAAAAAAAAAGGCAGGGGGGGGGGGGGCGGAAGAATGAAGGAACCAGCTCTAGAAGAAGCTTGATGGTTAACATCCATACATGGAAGTGATTTTTCCATCACATTTCCTTCTGTTGTGAGAATTAGCTATTGTCACAGGACCTTGTGGGCCATTCAAAATAAGATTCATTTAAAATAGTTTCTTGTCTTAGCCAGTTTGGCTCAGTAAATAAGAGCGTCGGCCTATGGACTGAAGGGTCCTGGGTTCAATTCCCAGTGGAGGGCGTGTCAAACAATGATTTTCTCTCATCATTGATGTTTCTATCTCTCTCTACCTTTCCCTTCCTCTCTGAAATCAATAAAAATATATTTAAAAAAAAAAATACATACCCTCAAAAATAAAGTATTTTATTTAAATATTTTTATTGATTTCAGAGAGTAAGAGAAAGGGAGAAATAGAAACATCAATGATGAGAGAGAATCTTTGATTGGCTGCCTCCTGCATGCCCCCCAGTGGGAAGCAAGCCCACAACCTGGGCATATGCCCTTGACCGGAATTGAACTTGGGATCCTTCTGTCCACAGGCTGACGCTCTATCAGCTGAGCTAAAACCAGCTAGGACTAAAATACTTTCTTGCCTGGCCTGCATGGCTCAGTGGTTGAACCAGGAAGTCACAATTCAATTCCTGGCTTAAATTTTACTTAATTAAAAAAGATTAAATAAGTACCCCTGGGCTGCCTATGCAGGATGCCCGCTATTCATTTGAGTTGCTTTTATTTAATAAGAAATCTGTGGGAAAGCGCTGGCTGGGGAGCTCAGTTGGTTAGAGCAGCGGTCACCAACTGGTGGTCCGCGAGGTCCAAATGGTTGGCGACTGCTGGGTTAGAGCATCTTCCCAATGCACCAAGGTTGTGGGTTCAATGTGGAGTCAGGGCACATATAAGAATCAACCAATGAATACATAAATAAGTGGAACTACAAATTGATGTTTCTTTCTCACTCTCCCCCCTAAATTAATAAAATCTGTGCTAAGATAAAGACAGAAACACCTATGGATTTCACATCCCTGCCTTTAAAACAAAAGCATTTTTCTTTTCTTTTTTTTTTATTAATATGTTTTTATTGATTTTGAGAGAGAGGGGAAAGGAGAGGGAGAGATAGAAACATTGATGAGAGAGAAACATCAATAATGAGAGAAAATCATCAATTAGCTGGTGAATAGACAGCCAAATGTCATTAATCAGTGCCCATTCTGTGAGCTGGCATGGGAGGGAGAAACCCAGTGGCCTTCTCTGTTCTTCATGGCAATGAGAAAGAAGGCCCCTGCACCGATGTGTGTGAAATGTGGAGAGCCCCAGATAACAGAATCCATGACTCAGAAGTGGATCACTAAGTAGTAATCACCCACCAAGTGCCAAGTGTAGGGGAAGCAATGGAACCTAAATCTATTTGTAGGAGATGGGATGCAAGGAAAGGGACTAGGTTCTTGTGAAGACTATTTTAAGTTATAATAGGACACACAATTATTATTATCCTATCTAATAAAAGAGTAATATGCAAATTGACCATCATTCCAACACACAAGATGCCCACCCCCATGTGGACACAAGATGGCCAGCAGGGGAGGGCAGTTGGGGGGGACCAGGCCTGCAGGGGAGGGCAGTTAGGGGTGACTGGGTCTGCAGGGGAGGGCCACTGGGGGCAATTGGGCCGGCAGGGGAGCAGTTAGGTGTCGATCAGGCTAGCAGGGGAGTGTTTAGAAGGTGATCAGGCTGGCAGGCAGAAGCAGTTAGGGGCTATCAGGCAGGCAGGCAGGTGAGCAGTTGGGAGCCAGCAGTCTTGGATTGTGAGAGGGATGTCCGACTCCCCGTTTAGGCCCGATCCCAGTTGGACATCCTTTGAGGGGTCCCAGATTGGAGAGGGTGCAGGCTGGGCTGAGGGATACCCCCCTACCCCCCCGTGGACGAATTTCGTGCACCAAGCCTCTAGTGATAATAATAAAAGCTTAGAAAAGGCTACATGCAAAGCCTTAATCATCAGCAAAGCTAAAAATGATTCAGTCTACCAAGCCGATATGTAAAATGAAGCAAGAGTTACAAGGGTCAGGATAAGCCAGGAGAGGTAATAACTGGGCTGATGGAAGGCAAAGGGCTTAGCTTATATTTAATGCAAAAATCACAGCAGGTTAATTTTCTATTTCAGGGAAAAAGTCTTACTCTTTGTAGTCTCATCTTGTTCTTCTCGGCAGAACCTTTGACCAATTTCTTAGTTATCTGAAATGAAAGACATTTATCTTTAAATGTGGACTGTTTCAGTCACTTTAACACATTACACAATCCTTTGGGGAGAGGGAAGAAGGGAAGAAGTCACCCACACTATTAAGGAATTATTTGCAAAACAAGAAAAATGAAAACATTTCCAGGTGACCAGTTTTCACCATACAGAACCAAAATATCTTAGTGGGGTCATAAACTGCTATGAAGTACACATATGTGCATCTAGGGATGAGAGGTAATATGGGAGAGGCAGATGACACAAATGAATGACAGGTTTGCGAGGGGCAGGGGAGGGGAGCAAACACAAGAAAAACAAGGCAAGCTTGAAAATAAAAGCAATGTGGATGACAGGGAGTGTTATGATTTGTAGCTAACTAGAGAGGACATACCCTGTCCAAAGAGGATAGAGCTCTTACAGGTAATTTACGAGAGAACTGTCAATTTTATGTAAATTTTGTCTAAAAAGGAACACTACATGAATCAAATAAAGCATGTTTACAGGCTAGATTCCTGTGGGCCACTAATCTGTTCTCTCTGCCTGGTGCAGTTCTGTTTTTAGAATGCAGAGTGAATGCTCAAGAAAAAAGGTCAACTTGCCAGAGGAGGCAATCTGATCAAGAATCCCTATGTTCTAGTCCAGTGATGGCGAACCTATGACACACGTGCCAGAGGTGACATGCGAACTCATTTTTTTGGTTGATTTTTCTTTGTTAAATGGCATTTAAATATATAAAATAAATATCAAAAATATAAGTCTTTGTTTTACTATGGTTGCAAATATCAAACAATTTCTATATGTGACACGGCACCAGAGTTAAGTTAGGGTTTTTCAAAATGCTGACATGCTGAGCTCAAAAGGTTCGCCATCACTGTTCTAGTTTGACCAATGTGGCTCAGTGGTTGAGCATGGACCTATGAACCAGGAGGTCATGCCTGGGTTGTGGGCTCAATCCCCAGTAGGAGGCCTGCAGGAAGCAGCCAATCAATGATTTTCTCTCATCACTGATGTTTCTATCTCTCCCTCTCTGAAATCAATAAAAAATATATATTTTAAAAAAACATATAATCTAGAGCATAACTTTTTCTATCACCCTGCTTCAAACTGAGAATGGTGACAAGGACTTCTTAAGACACATGGTTGGGCCCTAACCGGTTTGGCTCAGTAGATAGAGTTTCGGTCGGCCTGCGATCTGAAAGGTCCCGGGTTTGATTCCGGCCAAGGGCATGTACCTTGGTTGTGGGCACATCCCTAGTCGGGGGTATACAAGAGGCAGCTGATCGATGTTTCTCTTTCATCAATGTTTCTAACTCTCTATTCCCTTCCCTTCCTCTCTGTGAAAAATCAATAAAATATATTAAAAAAAAAAAAAAAAAGACACATGGTTGGATTCATGCGCCATGCTGGCCAAATGGTCTCGGATTAAAATATGAACATGCCTGCTGGCATGGCTTAGTGGTTGAGCATCAACCCAGGAACCAAGAGGTCGTGTCTCAGTCAGGGCACATGCCTGGGTTGCGGGCTCAATCCTCAGCAGGGGTGCATGCAGGAGGCAGCCAATTGACTTATTTTTTAAAATCTCTCTATCCCTCTCCCTTCCTCTCTCTCTAAAAATAAATAAAAACATATTGTAAAAAAAATATACGAACAGTTCAGACTATTGGCCTAAGCTTTCTGCAGAGCAGGCAGTGCTAACAACCAAACCATTAGGTTGAAGAGCAGTGGGGAGAGAGTTCAGACTTGGACAGGCAGCCAAATCATAAGACTGAAGTGGAGCTGGAAAACTAAAGGTCCATTTATCTTAAGATAGCCTGTCTATTGACAAAACTATATAACCATGATTTCTCTATCTACGGAAGCCTCAGCCTCGACTAAGACCTCTGACAGAATAAAACTTACAGATTAATAGACTAAGAAGGCATCCTTCTTGTCATACCAAGTTCTTTCTGAACTCAGCCTTCCTAGAGGAAAAGGCTGAGCAGTCACCTGAAAGCCTTGTGTTGGCAGGAGCTCAAATGCCACAAAGACTATGCCCAAGTGAGCATGTGCCAACTGAAATGCCAGTTACCAAAGCCTACCAAGGGCTTAAGAAAAAGCACCTGCCCCTTCAGAATGCACTTCGGCTGTCAAGTCTGTGGGCTTCACCCCCACAGTAAAGGACTTAACAGCAGAATTTGTAAGTTGCTGTATTTCTCTGTCATTGTCCGTTATTTTGTGTTCAAAGATTATAATGTATGTGATTGCCAGACTCATATATGAGTATTTGGGGGTGGTGATGGGTGGTGGAACACACTTAGTCCACAAACGATAATGCTGATACAGTTGTGCTACTGGAATCTTTGCCCATACTTGTGGAATTTCAGCTGCAGAATCTAGTACCTTTTACATTGCTTTCCCTTTGCTGTGAGTCCAGGAATACTAGAATTAACATGAATATCAGGAGCCACTGTAATGACATGCAACAACCTCAGCAATTATGATTTAATATAAAACCAGTATCTTTACTAGACAACTGGGAGGACCTTTGGTCTAATATAATTTTATCTTTGTGACACATGGCATAAGTATTTATAGAACTCTCTCTCAAAATCATGGGCCACACGTTTTATCTCTCTGGAACATAACTGCCATAAATAAAACCCAGGATCCCAGAAGGAGGCTGAAACATACACCAACTACTTCCAGTGAAAGCAGATTTAACCGTGCCTGTGAATTAAAATTTCTACATTTTATTCATGAGAATCCTGTTTATTCTGCTCTCCTTATACATAAGAAGATCGAATATCTAAGCTCAGAGCAGATAAGCAGTGAATGAGGTGAGGAGGGCTCAGCAGCAGCAGCTGAAAATTTAACAGCAGGATAAGGCAGAGGGGAAACAACACAACCCAAATTGGTCCAGCCATATTTGAGTGTAAGTGGAGAAAAATTATTTAATGGGAGCCCACAAACCTACTGAACAGCCCCAGGATCCATGTAGAAGGAAGTTCATTACATTTACCATTCTGCACAGGCAGAGAATTAGAGACAACAGAAATATCCATCATGAGGCTGACTTTGTAAAGTGCAGTATATCCACACCATAGGCAGTTAAACAAAGATACCTCTTCCCATCCCAATATAGAAAATGAGACACCCTCCAATGAAAAAGAAACAAATTTACAGTGTACACTCACATAAGAAAACAAAATGATACTGTGAAGATGATAATGGCAACCTGGGGGAGAAGAAGGGGACTGTCATCTACACTAATAAAAGAGAAAAATGGTAATTGGCGTACGACGATACCCTTTTCATTGGCTAATCAGGGCTATATGCAAATTAACTGCCAACTATGATTGGCAGTTAACTGCCAACTAAGATTGGCAGTTAACTGCCAACAAGATGGCGGTTAATTTGCATATGTAGGCACAATGCAGGGAGGCGAAAGGGAAAGCAGGAAGAAGCCCCCTGCCACTGACAGTGATCGGAAACCCAGGGGGGAGCTAAGAGCTGGGGGGCAGGGCAAAGGCGGCCCTGGGGCCGCCTTTGCCCTGCCCCCCAGCCATGATTGGAGAATCAGGCGCCTTTGCCGCCCTGGCCAGTGATAGCAGGAAGTAGGGGTGGAGCCAGCGATGGGAGCTGGGCACGGTCGAAGCTGGCAGTCCCAGGAGCTAGGGGTCCCTTGCCTGGGCCCAAAGCGGAGCCCACGATCGCGGCGCCCCCCGCTGCCACTGCAGGTCCCCGCTGCCTGGGCCAGACGCCTAGGCCAGAGGCGTTAGGCCTGGGCAGGGGCGGAGCCTGCAACCGCGGGGAGCTGGGGGTCCCCTGCCCAGGCCTGACACCTCTGCCGGAGGCCTCAGGCCTGGTCAAGGGGCCGATCCGGTGATTGGTGATCAGAGGGTGATGAGGGTCAACTCCTCCGGCCGAGGCATCAGGCCTGGGCGGGGGGCTGAGCCGGGGATTGGGGGGATATGATGGTCCCCTTGCCCAGGCCTGAAGCCTGGGTCAGAGGCGTCAGGCTTGGGCAGGGGGTGGAGCAAGCGATCAGAGGGAGATGGGGGTCCCCTGCCCAGGCATGATTCCTGGGCCAGAGGCCTCAGGCCTGGGCGGGGGCCAGAGCCAGTGATCGGGGGGAGATGGGGGTCCCCTGTCCAAGCCTGACACCTCTGGCGGAGGCGTCAGGCCTGGGCAAGGGGCCGATCAGGTGATCAGAGGGTGATGGGGGTCTAGGCCTCTGGCCGAGGCATCAGGCCTGGGCAAGGGGCAGAGCCAGCAATCGGAGGGGGCTGGGGGCAGAACCAGTGATGGGGGGAAATGAGGGTCCCCTGCTCAGGCCTGATGCCTCTGTCAGAGGCGTCAGGCCTGGGCAAGGGGCCGATCCTGCGATTGGAGGGTGATGGGGGTCAACGCCTGAGGGCTCCCAGTATGTGAGAGGGGGCAGGCTGGGCTGAGGGACACTCCCCCCCCCCCCCCGACCCAGTGCACGAATTTCGTGCACCGGGCCCCTAGTGTTTTAATAATTCTTTTTAAACATGGAGAATTTAATACTTATAAAATTAAAAGTATATGTGAAAAAGTTTCAGTGATCGAGGGCTCATTTGTAGAGATAAGGCAAAGATACCAGTAACACAACTGTATCAACATTATCATTTGTGGCATAATTAGCACATCTCATTGCAAACAAACTTGGGAAATAGTTCTACCACAAGTGGTAAAAAGCTCTAATCCTATCCTATATAATAAAGAGGTAATATGCAAATTGACCCTTACACCCTCACAAATGGCTGCCTACAACCAGGTTGGCAGGGGGTTAGTGAAGGACGACCAAACGACTGAACAGCAGGCTGCGTGGGGCAACCAGGCTAGGGGTGGGGTGGGGTGGGGGGAATAGGATTGGGGGCAATTAGGCTGGCAGGGGGGAACAGTGAAAGGTGACTAGGCTGGCGGGGGTTGGGGGGGCAGTTGGGGGTGTGCATGCAGGCGAGCAATTAGGAGCCAGAGGTCCAGGATTGTGAGAGGGATGTGAGTGTACACCTGGATTGGAGAGGGTGCAGGCTAGGCTGGGGGGAGCCCCCCGCCCCGTGTACGAATTTGGTGCACCAGGCCTCTAGTGCTAAATAAAGCTCTTTAAGCTAGTAATAAAAGGTGTTATAAACTACTGTTTTCCAAAGTGAGAGTCTCTAGATCCCCGGGAAGGGACAGCAGGACCTGCATTTTAACAAGCTCCCCACAAGAAAACAAACAAAAAATAAAACCAAAACAACAACACACAAAATAGGGGACCAATGAATGCCTAGGAGTTCCTAAACACAGTGGTACCAACTCCAGGACTAACAGAGAGCAGTAAAAACCACACATTACATGGTAATATGAAACAATCTGTAAGCTTCCAGCAAGTATCTGGCTATAGTCTCGAAAGAAGGTGGTGAGGGAAAATGGAAAAACAAAGTGTTCCCCACAGTAACAGGGATCAGGAAAATCTCAAATGCCAAGGCAGGGAAAGCTGTTCAAGTTCTGTACCAATCACAAAAGGCACAAGCAAATCAGGAAATCCAGTCATTTCACTTTCACACCTTTGGTGTCACCCAGTATCAGGGGGCTCTACTTCCACTCTTGTGATGGAATGGCCCAATTTTCTGCCTCAGGCTCTGGGACAGCCTGAGCCCTTACCACTTGCAATGTGTATGACTTGCAAAGCTGTGATAATAATGCCTTCTAGAGCATTTCAAAACCCGAGCCTCTGCTCAAAGTAAGACTTAGCATCTCAGATGCAGGACTTCCTACACTGAACTCACCTAGTTCCCATGCTCAGCTATCTTAGAGCCATTTGGGCCAGTGGACAGAGTAACACTGTTTCATGACAATGACCAACTATGTGACTTCCCAATTCTCAGGTTTGACTATGAGCATTAATAAAGCTATTAAGAATGGAAAATGTAATGTCCTGTTCTCCAGGCTAACTGGCTGTGACACATCACATGATAAAGTAGTTCTATAAAGGATTACCATCAGTCTGAAAGGATTTCAACCAACTAGATGGACCCAACAATATGGCTGACAGCAAGAAGGGCTCAAAGTCTGATTTTGAGAGTCTGAGTAACAGCTCAGGCCTCTGTGCCTCAGTTGGTTGAGCATCATCCTATGCACTGAGGTGTCGCCGATTCAACTGTCCTGATCAATTTCTGGTCAGGGCACATACCTAGATTGCAGGTTTAATCCCCGGGTTAGGGCGAGTACGGTAGGCAACCAATCGATGTTTCTCCCACCCTCTCTCTCTCTAAAATCTATAGAAATATATCTTTAAAAAATAAAATAAAAGCTAAAAATGTATATCTACCTACCACACTGAGAAACTTAGATGATATTTTATGAACCCACAGAGGAAGCCATTTTCTCCTATACTTAGGAGATGAAAAACAAGAAATGGAATCATCTAGAAAAGTGAGTTCTTTAGTGCAGCGGTCGCCAACCTTTCAGACCTCACAGATCACCAGTTAGCGACCGCCGCCTTAGAGATCAAATTTCAGAAAGTGATCAAGGTTGGTGGCTTAGAGTCAAATTAAGCAAGTAGAGATTAAATAACCCACCCCAGATCCAACTTTATATATTAAAAACAACAATAACAACCTAAGATGAACAAACTAAGGTTCCACAAAACAAAACAAAAAACCCAAAACATCTTTAGACACACTTTGAGATTCTTAACTGATTTTATCAGTTTTATCTACAAGACCTTAAGGACAGCTGAAAACAGTGACATTTGCCATTGTGTTGATCAGACACCAGTAACAAAGTCAGCCTTCTGTGATCCTTAAAAATCCTTTTGTTTATGCTGCTTTGAGTGAGGTTTTTAAGATGGGTGGCCATGCCCGAGGGGTTTGGCTCAGTGGATAGAGCATCAGCCCACAGACTGAAGGGTCCTGGGATAGATTCCAGTCAAGGGCATGTACCTCGGTTGAAGGCTGGATCCTGGGCCCTGGTCAGGGTGAAAGCAGAGGCAACCAATCGATGTGTCTCTCTCACATCAATGTTTCTCTGTCTCTCCCTCCCACTCTCTCTAAAAATCAACATAAAAACATCCACAGGTGAGAATTAACAACAAAAGAGATTGGTGGCCATGCTGACTAGAGTCGACTCTACGGAATTCCCCATAATAGTCTGCTTGCTTTTTCGGGGGTCTCTTCACCAACACTGACTGACTCTTTACCACCCCTACAAGTCTGTGTTCTAACAGGAAGAAGGAGTGGAGGGAGCTGAGAAGTTACAGTTGCCTACTTACTGCCATCATTTCCTAAAATGACTAAATTGACCAGATTACTAACTGTGAACAACGAAAGCTACCAAAATGGCCTCAACACACTGGTGATTAACCCAGCCACCAACACAACCCAATGTACAGTACTCATCACTGAATACCTACCTCTAATGGTATTTGATATTGAAAAGGATCAAAATTCTGCACCAGAAGTTACAAGACCTAGTTAGTGGCCCCATTCACTCAGCCTCTAACCACCACCTAGGGGCATCATGTCCGAGGATGAAAAGGGGCTGGATTAGAAACACCATCAGCATTAGCATGCTGGGATGTGGGGAGATACTCACTCTGTGGACAGGTGTGAGGGTGGGGAAGGTACTGGGACTGTGCTGATTTTCGGAAGCACACCGCCCTTCAGGTGAGCTGGTAGGAGAGGAAGAACTCAGGGAGGAATGGCTGAGAACAGAGTCTTCTCCGTGGCTAAACTCTAGCACTTCCCTGCGGGAGGGCGTGTCCCGGTCCAGAGGGATGGTTGGAGACTTGGCTCCAGGTTTTATACCCAGGATATCCTGCAAGAGCACCACGGGCACCTTCCCTTTGAACAAGATGCCTCCAGCTTCGCTCCAACTGTCCTGGTCCTTCTCTGAGCACGTTCTTGAACCATCTGTCAATTTGGGGCAGCTCTGAGATGCTTCCTGTGCGTCTCCTCTCCTCTCTGTGCCCCCTGAGCCAGCACCCTCCTCCTTTGTTTTGCATGGAATGTCTAAAAGGGTCTCTTCAGAAAATGTTAGCTCGTCCTTCTGACTAGCCTTTGGCAGCCCCCCCTCATCTCCAGCTTCTTCTCTGACCCTATTTACAGCCTCCTCCAAGGAGGGACAGGCTGCAGAATTTAGTTTATTGTAGGCTGAAATGTTGTCTGATTGGTCACTTGAGTCCTCTGTCAAATCAATGATGACTGTGGTCTCGCCAATACTGGTTTTGACTCTACTTTTTAAAAAGTTATCTAAGGGACCCTTCCCATTGACAAGTTTTGGTCTAAAATCTATGTCAGAACCCATATGAAAACTGTTCTCCAAGTTGTCCAAAGAGGTTTCCACATCGGGGACTTGACTTTGTGCAGGAGCACTGGGAGAGCTTCCTGTGCTGTCCGCTCCGTCCTCCGTTTTCTCCTTTGGGGCAAGATTCAGGCGCTTGAAGGGCAGACGAGCTGAAATAAAAGACAGAAGGAGACCATCCATACAGCGAAAGTGTGCAGAGTGACAACTGATCAATACTTGAACATTCCATATGCTCAAAATGACCCAATCTTCCTTGCGGGGCCTGGTGTGTGTGTGTGTGTGTGTGTGTGTGTGTGTGTGTGTGTGTGTGTCTTTTCATAATTTAACAGTCTATAAAGCAATTATGCCCGTGGGTCCTAAGGTTTGCCCCTCATCTTTTAACTTCAGGAGACTATTATCCTACCACCACCAAACTTGCTATCAGTTGTCAGAGGAGAAAGCAAATTGTTACAGGAGGAAACTATATACCAAATTTTAAAAACCAGAAACCATGGTTTTTAATACAATCCAGCCATTAATCTGGCCTCAGTGTAAATGCACTCCTTTTTTACACAAAAGGATTTGGGGACATTTATCTTCCTGTACAACAATGGTTCAACTGGGGCAGCTGTCGCCAACCGGTGGTCTGAGGATCACTGGTGGTCCATGAGGTCCAAAAGGTTGGTGACCGCTGCTCTAGGGAACATCTAGCAATGTCTGGTTGTCACGACTTGGGGGAAGAGATCAGGGATGCTGCTAAACTCTACCATATACAGGACAGTCCCCCACCCCTGAAAAATTACAAAATGTCAATGGGGGGAAGTAAAGAAAGGCTTCTGTAAAGGCAGTGACCTCTGATTTGTTCCTGGGAACCTAGAGAAACAGGTTATAATAAAATGGATCCCCAGGCTCCCAAATGTAAAGCGCAACTGTTTTTCTCCCCACCAGCAACTGTGATACTACTGCTACAGAGGACCTCTGCTCAGGGGGAATGAAGAACTGTAACTGGGGAGACAATGAAGGATTTAAATTAGGAACAAATATTAACCCATTCCCAGAAAGTTACCTTGTATTAACTTCTTGACTGGAAAAGCTGGTCTGTCTTTGCAATCCATTACTGTGAATAAAAGTGTCAAAGGATACGTTATTAAATGCTGGAAATAATGAAAGTAAACACATAAGTAGCACCTACTATGTACAAAGTGGTTACCCAGTGGGAGTGACTCTGCCACCCTCACCCTGAGGAGCTGGTAATGTCTAGGGACACTTTTGGTTGCCATGACTTGGGGGAAGGTTGCCACTCGCATCTAGTGGGTAGAAGAGAGGGATACTGCTGAATATCCTACAATACACAGGATGGCCCACCACGACTAACTATATGGCCCAAAATGTTAATAAGTTAAGAAATCCTGCCTGTACACTGCCACACCTTCTTGGTTTATTTTCCTTGTGGCATTAATCGCCCTGAAATTTACACTGTTTAACATGTCTCCTCCTACAGAATGCCAGCTCTAGGATGGCAGGGAGACTTGTTCTACACTGTACCTGGACGCCTAACTCAGGGTCTGGCACATAGGGGGAAACCAATGAACACAGTAACTGCAATAATGAAGAGGAGAATAGTAGAAGAGATAAAACACTGTATCACCCAAGTAACCATTAATAGGAACTCAAAGCATCCACCTTCAATCCAACCAGTTCTATAAAATTAGAATAGGGTTTATTTTCTTTTAAAATAGAGTTTATGGCCCTAGCTGGTTTGGCTCAGTGGACAGAGCGTCAGCCTTGTGGACTGAAATGTCTGGGGTTCGATTCTGGTCAAGGGCACATGTTTGGGTAGCCTGCTCAGTCCTCAGTAGGGAGCATGCAGGAGGCAGCTGATCAATGATTATCTCTCATCATTGATGTTTCTCTCTCTCTTCTTCTCCCTGAAATCAATAAAAATATATTTTAAAAAATAAAAAGAGTTTATGAAGGTAATACAACTTAAAGCATTTTGAGCTGGCCAGGCAGGAGCTGAAGCACTGCCCAATAATAATAAAGGAAGCTCTGGCCAGTTTGGCTCAGTTGGTTGGAGTGTCATCCTGTACACGGAAAGATGATGGGTTTGATTCCCAGTCAGGCACATATACAGGTTGCAGGTTCGAGCCCCAATTGGAGTGTGTGCGGGAGGCAACAGATTAATGTTTCTCTCTTACATCGATGTTTATCTATCTCTCTCCCTCCCTCTCTCTAAAACCAATAATAATAATAATGAAAAGTTTACCTGCATCTCCCCCAAAAAAATCTCAAGAAAAGCATCTAATAATATTAAAAATGGTGCAAAAAAATGACCATAAGTATATTTAAATATAAATATAATTTATATTTAAATATAAGTTTAGAAACTCCTACCTGCCAGGAGGTCTGGCTTGGAAAAATCTAGATTATTTTGGGCAATCTATGTTCATTTTGTAAAAGATACATACAAGTGAATACTTTTTAAAAGCAACCACAGCTTTCTGAAAAACTCAGCTGTCCATAGATGAAACTTGCTCTCCCTCCTCCCAAGCTTGAAATATAAGGTACCCAGAAGACTCATATTTCCTCTCTACCCATTTCAAGACAATACCATTCTCCAGTTTTCTGTTACCAAAAACATGGATTCACACTCCCCCACACCAAGTGAAGAATACGTCATCTTTAGCCACTTAAATTTATTTTTAGGACAATCACAAGGATTTATTGGTGTGGTCCTGAGTCACTAGCTTTGATGCAAGTGGAACAGAAGTGATGTGGGCCCAGAAGCAAGCTCAGGTCAACCTAAAAAGCGACCCCAGCCAGGAATCCAGACTGTTCAAAGGTACACACACAATTAACACACACTTAAGTATAAACTCACCACTGCTCTTTATTCTGATATTATAACCCTTCTAATTCTACTTGGTATTAAAATATCCTTTCCTTTTATAATAGCATGGTCATGGCAGATGATGTTCTGTTTGCTTTTTAATTAAACAACCTTACTGAGTCAAATGACTGTCAAGGACACTCAGTTCCCCCACTTAATTATATGAATTTTACTTTGTGAAATCCCCAAATCTGGAAACAGAGCACTGGTTCTGCTCCCCCCCCCCCCCCCCAATGCCTGGATACATTTGGTTGTCACAATTGGGGAGGAGGGGTCGCTATTGGCATGTAATGGGTGGAGGCCAGGGATGCTGCTTGACACCAAGGCCCGGCATAGCAGGGCCCCAAATGTCAATAGTGCTGAGGTTGAGAAACCCTGAATTAGTCTAGTTGATGTCCCTAACAATTCTTAATTCAGTCAACCAACACATATCGGGCACCTAGTATATGCCAAGCATTATGCCAAGAGTTGGGGATAAAATAGGAGCCAAGCTGGCGGGAGGGCAAGCTAGTCCTCTTTGGTTCACCACCCTGTTTCCGGGGCCTGCCAGGTACTAGAAACCCCCATCCCAAGACACTGGGTGGAGCAAGACAGGTCTTCACCTTGTATATCCAGCAGGATGAGAAGGCGGGAGTCCCAGCTCCTGACAATCCCCACCATCCAGGCCCCTTACCTAGACCAGCCCTGACCATCGGACGCAACTGTTACGGTCTCCGAGCCCATGTGACCCCGGGCCTCAGTTTCCCCAACCGGCCAGAGGGTGGCTGCAGGGTCCAACTTGCTCAGGGGACACAAACGCCACCTGCAGAGCTGGCCCCATTCGCCTCCCTGGGTCTCAGTTTCCCCTCCTGGCCACAATGCCCCGTCACCGCAGAGGGCCCCGGAGGAGTGAACTTAACGCAAAAACACGGGGGGAAACGGTCGCTGCCGCAACAATAACCTCAAGGAGAGCGCCCTTTGGATGGCAAGGCCCTTCATCGGGATTGTAACGACCCACCGGCCGAATATCAGGCTCAAAGAAGCGGCCTGGGGCCGGGAGGCCCGTCTGTCCCCAACCACTGAATCGGCCCAAGAGGGCCGCTCGCCGCGCCCCCACTACCCCGCCGCGCGGGCCCAAACCGACCTGCGGCCGCTCCCCTGGCGCCCGGAGCCCCGCACTCCGGCTCCTCCAACATCGTCCCGGCAGCGGCTGGAGGTCCACTCGGGCGACGGAGGCGCGGGCTACCCTCCGGCGGCGGCTCCTGCTCGCCCTCCCGCCCGCGCCGCTGCTGCCGCGGCCGCCGCGCTCGTATTTGGCGGGAACCGCGGCGACCCCCGCAGCCCGCGCGCCGATTGGACAAGATGGCGTCACGTGAGGTCCCGCCTCGGGAAATGAGGAGCGCAGGAAGTATCCTCGCGAGATCCGTGGCTTCCATTCCTCCCATAGCTCCCCTACTGATATTCCCGCGGAGAAGCGGGCTTTCTCTGGGCGGTCCGTGGGAAGAAGGTGTTCTGCGATTGGGGGTGGGAGGTGTCAAGCCAAGAGATCGACACTGTGATTGGCTAAGTTCGTGGGACTGGTCCATAGGAGGAGGGAGGTCCAAGGCTTTTACGTCATGACGAAACGTTTTACGTAGGGTGCAGGTGACAACCTGAAACTACAATTTTAGGTGAAGATTGAAGTTTTGAGTTTATTCTATTTGGACATAGGCTGAATCAACCTCAATAAAGTCTGCAAATTACTGCCCCCCGGTGGTTCAATTCCCAGTCAGGGCACATGCCGGGGTTGCGGGCTCGATCCCCAGTAGGGGGCGTGCAGGAGGCAGCCTATCCCATCCATTTTTCTATCTCTATCCCTCTCACTTCCTCTCTAAAAATCAATAAAACACATTTTTAAAAAAGATTATAAATTACTTTTTATATGAACAAAAATCAAATCAAATCTGGGAAGCATTTGATATGCACTAAACATATTCAGAGGGAATGAATGAAATAGATGTTTCTGGTTTAATCCTCAGGGTTTTTGCACACGTTGTTTCTTGCCTAGAAAAACTCTTCCTACAGCTCTTTTCCTGGCTAATTTCCACCCAACTTTCAGCTCTTAGATTGGCACCCCAACAAGAAGTGCCTACAACTTTTTTTTTTTTTTTTAATACGGAACGCTTCAAGAATTTGCGTGTCATCCTTGCGAAGGGGCCATGCTAATCTCTGTATCGTTCCAATTTTAGTATATGTGCTGCCGAAGCAAGAACAACTTTTTTTTTTAAAGCAATTATAGCTTATTATATTCTGGCAGTATGCAATGATTTAGACCAGTGGGTCACCATTGAGGCTGCCCATCATAATCACCCAGGTGTTCTTTCAAACCATTCATAATAACCCCTTCAGGATCTACAGGAGGGAGGTTGGGGCTTGCACACTCTGAAACAATCCTCTAATCTAGACCAGTACCTTCTGTTTAGGCTTTTGGAAACTTCCAGTAACATTCTGCTGCAGAAAATTACCCAAATCTGTCAGAGATTTCAGCACTGGAGCTGCAAGCACTTTAGCTCTAGTCACTTTCTTGTTCCTCTTTTTGGACTCATTTACTCATTCTGACTCATTATTAATTTCCAACTTATTCAATACATTTTCTGTTTTAAATTTAAATATTTTTGTTAATCCTCACCCGAGGATTGACAAGAATATTTTCCATTGATTTTTAGAGAGAAGTAGAAGAGAGAGGGAGAAACAGAGAGAGCGAGAAACATGGATGTGAGAGAGACACATCAGTTGGTTACCTTACACATGCACCCAACAGGGGCTGGGGATCCAGCCTGCAACCGAGGTACCTGCCCTTGACAGGAATGGAACCCAGGATCCTTCAGTCAGCAGGCAGATGCTCTAATGACTGAGCCAAACTGGCTACGGCTCAATACATTTTCATCAATAAGAATTGATTTTAAGTCATTATCAATATGCCCTGGACAATGTGTCCAGTGGTTAGAGCATCCACCCATGCATGGAAGGGTCACGGGTAGGATACTGGGTCAAGGGCATGTACCTGGGTTGGGAATTCGCTCCCTGTCCCCAGGAGGCAACCAATCGAAGTGTCTCTTTCACACCAATATTCTCTCTCTTTCTCTCACCCTCCGTCCCTTGCACTCTCTCTCTCTGAAAAGCAATGAAAAAGAAATATCCTCAGGTGAGGTTTAAAAAAAAAAGTCACTATCAATAAACATGTTGAATCCAGGAAGGCTTCCTGGAAGAGGCGATATTCCAAGCAAATTCCTCTTTTATACACAAAACAATGGGGGGAAATATTAGGGAAGGATGTGAAAGATAGGAACATTAGCAAAGACCCACAGGCAACAGGTATCATGGACTACAGAAGAGGAAGAGAGCCCCTGAAATCAGAGGGTGGAGGGGCCCAAATTATGCAAGCTTTGTAGGCAATAGCAGGAAGTTGGGAGTGTATTCTGAGGGCAGTAGGTGAGCTTTAAACGGGGAACCGTGATCTGAATCCTGTTACAAAAGCATCTTTCTGGCCTCCTGATGGGGGATAAATTGGAGGGAGAACCCGCAGGTGGGCACAACAGAGCGGAAGTTGGTGAGATGGTTTGGTCAGGGCGGAGGACAGTGGGGATAGTGGAAAGGAGATAGAAGCGACACCCTGATGTCTGACTTGGGCAACTGATTGGATGAACACGGGGCAGGGTTCTGGGTAGGAAGGTAAGGACTAAACGACCCGCATGGTGGAATTAGGATAGCTGAGATTAGCAAATAGTTAGCTGGAGGTTTATAAACCCAGTCTCCCAACCTCTCCAGAAAGGTTTAAGCGCCTTTCCCAAGGCGTTAGATAGAACCACCTCCCAACTTCTAGGGGTCGCTGCAGCCGCCCTGGCCGCTCTAGACTCTCCCCAGGCCACTCGCTGGCAGAAGCGGTCGCTCCCGAGACAGGCGAAGTGCGCGTGCGCTGTCCGGCTGGCAGGGCGCGTGCGCGTGCTCAGACCCGGCCGGCGCCGGAAGTGTGCGGTTGCCATGTAATATCCTGGCCGCGCGGGCGCGAGAGGGGCTGAGGCTGCGCCCGAGCGGGCGCGGAGCTGGCGAGAAGGCTGCGGAGGCGGTGCCGACGGGGCCAGCTGAAGCGCGCGGGGGCTCGGCGGCGCCCGGGAGCCTGTCGCTTGCGCTGTTTCTCCGGTTCGCTGGGTCCCAACGGGAAGTCCGACGGCGGAAGGCAGAATGTCGGTGGCGGGGCTGAAGAAGCAGTTCTACAAGGCGAGCCAGGTGAGCGGAGGGCGAGCTCCCGGACCCGGGCTTCCCAGAACGAGGGGCCAGGCTAGGCCCGGCTCTGGTTCGGGAGGAGGCCGGGGACACCAAGGGGGCGGCGTTGGCGCGTGTTCCTCGCAGGGTGGGGAGAGCCCAGGAAGGCCGGGGGCTTCGTGCGAGGTGGCCCAGGTCCTGCCCGCCTTGTGGGCTCCAGTCTCCTTGAGAAGGGTGGCTAGACCCCTGGGTGGGGCAGAAAGGCCCCCCGAGGTTGATCTGGTTGATCCGCCTTCCTCCCCTCTAAAAGGGCAGGGACTGGGGAAAGACAAAGGGAAGAAACAGGACTCTTGCCAGGGAGAGGAAACATTTGTGTCTAGATCATTTCTTTAAAACCAACATCAGAAACCCGCTGAATGGACCCGGTACAAAGTTGAAAGGGTAAAAAGTCAGTTCCTCACTCCAGTCTGTCAGGCATTCAGACCATCTACCCTAAGACAAGGACTGTCACCGACGACTTACGTCCCTTTTGAAAGATACGTGTGCGCCTTTCCTTTAAAAACGCACACAGGTCGTGTAGCATAGTCTACAGCAGGGGCGGGGAACCTTTTTTTCCGCCAAGGCCCATTTGAATATTTATAACATCATTCACTTAATATAATTCACTTGAAATAAATGTATGTTGCTATGAAAAAACTCCTGGGTTTGTTGAAATTCGAGTCCTACCTGCAGGTGCCTTGGCGCGGCCAGATTAAATGATTTGTCCCACGGAGGGAAGTTCCCCACTCCTAGCCTACAGGGTCCTGTGTTCTTTGAGTTTTTTGTTAAATGTGTCAGAATTCTCCACCCCAGGTCGCTCTCTGTTGGGAGGGGGCATTCTGGACACTGTGGGATATTGAGCAACATCCCTAGCTCAAGGCCAGGAGCACCCCCAGGCGGGACATCCACAAATGTCTCCAGTCCCTGCCAGTTGCTCCTGGGGAACCCCGGCTGCCCCCTGCCCCAGCGTTACTGCGCTAGAACATACTCCTAGACCTGTGGGTCGCGACCAATGAAAATACACCCTGCATATCAGATATTTACATTACGATTCATAACAGTAGCAAAATTACAGTTATGAAGTAGCAACGAAAATAATTTTATGGTTGAGGGGGTCACCACAACATGAGGAACTGTATTAAAGGGTCTCGGCATTAGGAAGGTTGAGAACCACTGCCCTAGAGCTTCCTGGGTCTTTTTAGTAGGTTCCTGGTATTCCATTCCATGAAGTGTACCATAATTAATTTAATCAGTCCTCAATTGATGGTTGTTCAGACTGTTTCCAGTAGTCTTCTGGTACGGTGAATAGATAATATCTTTGCTCACAGAGAGGGTTGGATTTATAGGATAAATTCCCAGAAATGGAATGCTGAATCCAAAAATATATGTGTTTTACATGTAACCAACTATATAGGTTTTTTAGAAAGTTGGGGCAAGACGCCTAAGATTCCTTGAATTCTGTTGGTCCCTACATCCCATGTTATGAACCGTAGGTGTGCAGTTTGTGTGGATAGGCTCCGTGGAGGAATGAATGATAATCTTAGGAATTGTTTAGGCTTTGCTGGCAAACCTGACTGTACTCCTGATTTGAAGAGATCCATTTGGAGGAAAGAGAAACAACTCTCTAGTAACACACAGCTGGTATCTTTTTTTTTTTTTTTTTTTAATCTTCATCCAAGGATATTTTTTCCCATTGATTTTTAGAGTGGAATGGAGGGAGGGAGGGAAAGAGCGCAAGAGAGAAACATCAATGTGAGAGAGACACATCCATTGGTTGCCTCTCATACATGCTGCAAATGGAGTGAGGATCAAACCTGCAACCCAGGTACGTACCTTTGACCAGGAATCGAACCCGAGACCCTTCAGTGTGTCGGTTGATTCTCTAACCACTGAGAGCACCGGCCAGGCCACAGCTGGAATCTTATCCCTTAAGGGGAAAAGTCACAACCCTAGTGGTTGTCTAGGGCTAAAGACATTTGTGGCCAGTCTGTAGACCCCAGATGATGGCTAAACCCTCAAGGAGAAAAGATTTAATCTAGAGCAGGGGAAGGAAACATCCAGCCCTCTGGCCAAATCATTTGGTCTGGCCCTGCCAAGGCAACCCACAGGCGGGACTTGAAATTCAATAAACCTAGGAGTTTTTTCATAGTAACATAAATTTGTATTAAGTGAATTATATTAAGTGAATGATATTATAAATATCCAAATGGCCCTTGGCAGAACAAAGGTTCCCCACCCCTGATCTAGAGGGATTCTAGGATTGTTGAGAATACAGCCCTTTGCCCTAAAAGGATGCAATTATATGACCTGGCTCTAGGTTAGACCCTGCTCAGCAGGCATCAGACTCCCATGTGCTTGACGGGAGTACCTGGGGAAGCTGCTCACTGTCTTGGGCCCGGCGTAGCTCCTCCTGCAGGACTGATGTCGCCATAGGTCTTGGAAGAATTACAGGGCTACTTCGTTTTCTCACATAGACAGGCCTCTGGAAAGCCCTCCCTGCCCCACCCCCAGGGCCTGTGCTGGTGGTCCATCCCATCCCAAATTAGCTGGGCTTCTCAGGCCAGCCACCAGAGCCTTTTCTCTCAGGGGGAAACAGGATGCCTATATTCAGAACTGTGAGAAGTGCTTTGAAACCTGGAAAATACAATGCACTGTAAATTAGTGGTTTGCATCAATTTATTATCTGAGGCCCAGCCCCAAAGAATTGCAGCAATGGTCGTATCCTAATCTGAGAGCAATTCCATGTTGAATTGTGCTCTCAAGAATCACCCTGGCTGTGTTCCATTCTCTTCTGCAATAGTTTCCACAGTCCTCCAGCATCTCCATTGTTCATCTGGCCTTGTCCAACTTTCTGTGTTTCTTTTCTCGATCTGAAGAACATTATCTTTCATCCTCTTCTATGCCCTCAGAATAGGGTTGTCTGTTGAAAAGTAATAATTAATATTTATTGAATTCTCAGTGTGAACCGACAATATGCTTTAAACCAGTTCACCTCAACTGGCCTCGCTTATCTGGCGTAAGGGTAAATATATTCCCCTTTTTACATAAAAAGATTTGTGGACATTTATCTTCCTGTTGAGAACAGTGCTTTTCATCCAGGGCCACTTCCACCCTCCAGGGGACATTGTCAATATTGGGAAACATTTTGGTTGTCACAACTTGGGTTGGTACTGATATCTAGTGGGAGGAGGCCTGGGATGCTGCTCAACACCCTACAATGCACTGGGCAGCCCACACAACCAAGAATTCCCTGGACCCAGATGTTAGTAATGGTGAAGCGGAGAAACCCTGCTTTAAGGTTTGAGAAAAGTGAGGATAATTATACACCCCCCCCCCCGCCCCCCCAAATAATCACATTGGGGCTATTCTTGTGGTAGCTGCCTGCTTTTCTCAGTTTTTAAAACATAGATAATCACTTATACACAGATGGGCATGGACATAAAACTCAGCATCCAATTCCCAAATCTTTAGAACTTAAGTGTCTGTGGCATCTGCTATTTTTAAGAAGGTATAAGCTTGCATCATTGCATCTCAGCCAGGAGTGACTAACCCTGCCTTCTTTCATCTCCTCCCATGCACCTTCCTGGGAACATTTAGCAATGTGTGAGACAGGTTTGGGTTGTCACTACTTGGGGAGAGGGTGCTACTGGCATCAAGTGGGTAGAGGTCAGGGATGGTTGCTAAACATCCTACAATGCACAGGACAGCCCTCCCCACAACAAAAAATTATCTGGCCCAAATGTCAGTAGCACCAAGGTTGAGAAATCCTGCTTTGAAACAGGTTCTTGATTTCAAAGGCTTATAACAGTGTTGTTTCTAAATTGAGAAATAGAAGCCAGGTGGATGTGTGAGAGAGCGCTAGATTTGGCTCCAGGAATAGAGAAACTTGTTTTCTAGCAGGTGAGGCTGTGATGTTAATGAAAATTTTCTAATTTCATTGATGATATTAGTAACAAACAAGTTACCAGTACAGGCACACCTGTTTTGTTGCACTTCAGAGATGTTGCATTTTTTACAAATTGAAGGCAAGCCCCTAACTCTCCACCCCATCCCAGGCAAAAGATTATGACTTGCTTTATTGTGGTGCTGGCTTTATTGTGATTTGGAACCCAACCTGCAGTATTTCCAAGGTCTGCCTATATCTGGCAGTCTGTTGGAAAATTCCACACCATTTCAGTATCTTAGGTGAAAATTTTCAGGTTTTGCAAAAAATCAGTTTGGGCTTGAGTGAGGGGTTTGTGAGTTTACTTCTTCTTATGAACTGGCCACTGCCTGGGTTGCAGGCCTGGACTGAGGAAAGTTGAATAATCTGTAAAGGAAAGCAGTAAAATAAATAGGCATCTGTCCTGGGCATCATTTTGGTCCTCTCTGGCCTGCCTGTGTCGTGCCCACTCCCTCGGTAGCTCTCTGAGACGTAGGCCAGGCTAGAATTGGGGGTGGTGCTTTAAATGCATATTTCTGGGAAGCTGCAGAGGGTAAAGGAACTTTACTAGTGATATCTAAACTTGGAAGTTCACGTCTCATTGTCGTGTGTGTTTGGGTGACATTATTTCCAGACCTATACTGCTAACTGTTTTTCTGATAACTCTTGTGGCTGGGTTGTGGAGAGATCTGAAAGTGTAACTAGGAATAGAGCTGGCAGCTGCCTGGAATGCTGGCCTGACTTTTTTTTTTTTTTTTTTCCTTGTCTGAAAGGAGGGAGAGAGTTTGGACTGAAAGATTGGTTTTGTCTGAGCTAGGAGGAAAATTCACAACCACCATATCATAGCTTTGAAGTTTATTGGGTGCTTGCTAGCTTCACACTCACATCCATACCCAGTCTCACCCCCTTTGTGCCTAGGAGGAAAGATTGAACTTCCTGTGAGAGGCATGGGGGTGGGAGGAGGCCTGGGGGACCTAGGACCCCAACCTGTTAGAGTGTTTTTGGGAAATGTTAGTGTTTGGAATATCTACAGATACCATCTGCACTGACCTATTTTATAAACCTCAGTTTGTGAAATAATGCTTTTGATTTCCTAGCAAAGTGCTTGACCTGTTAAGTAATAATCATGAAATGATCTTAAGATACAAAAATCTGGAACTTATAACCCCTTTACATCTCATCATGAATAAAGGTGGAACTCATGGGCTGGGAATGAGGTGACAGACAAGGTAAGTGGGGTCCCTACCCCAGGTCCTTGAGTTCAGCAGCTGCAGCTCAACTCCAAAAGACCATCTTTCCTGGGGTAGCAGGATGGGACGGGCTTTGGCTGTTGGAATGGCCACTTGTGGTTGGAACTGGAAGCCACGCTGCTGGCTCCATCTGTAAGAAGACCCTTGACTTAGCCTTGTCCCTGTGGGACCCTGGGTGGAGATGTTCTCATCCTGCTCGGTCAGTGGACAGGCTGGGTCCCTCCCCCCACTGCCTGGGTGGAGTAACCAGCCTGTGTTTCAGGCCAGGCTGGGAGATACAAAAGAGACTGTTCTTTCCTAAAGGAACCAGGGGCCTCTTTAAACCTCACACCCACCCACTCCCACCCCCCACTTCCCAGGTCTATCTGTAAAAGCAGGTTAACCTGCCTTGGCCGAGTGCCTCAGTTGGTTGGAGCTTCATCCTGTACACCAAAAGGTTGGTGAGGGCACGTAACCTTGGTTGTGGGTTCTGTCCCCAGTCAGGCACGTATAGGAGGCAACCGATTGATGTTTCTCTCTCACATCGATGTTTCTCTTTCTCTCTCCCTCTAAAATCAATAAAAACATATCCTCTGGTGAGGATTTAAAAAGAGCATGTTGCCCAGCTGGTTTGGCTCAGTGGACAGAGCGTTGGCCTGCAGACTGAAGGGTCCCAGGTTCGATTCTGGTCAAGGGCACATGCCTGGGTTGCAGGTTCAGTCCTCAGTAGGGGGCATGCAGGAGGTAGCCAATCATTGATTCTCTCTCTCATCACTGATGTTTTTATCTCTCTCTTCCTCTCCCTTCCTCTCTGAAATCAATAAAATTATATATTTTTTAAAAAGAGCATGTTGACCTGACCTCTTTCACAGGACCCACTGTTCACAATCGTAGAGGCATCTGTCACCATGCAGCATCCTGCCCATTCTTGTTATTAACAGACCAGGACTAAGGGGTCATAACATTCACATTCTGATTCTAACACTGTGACTGCTGAATATGAGGCCAAAAGTTCACCTCTGACTCAGAATCTTGTGTGTATTAAAGACCAGTTCAAAGGGAAGAGAAGAAACACACACAAAAAAAGGTCAAGTGTCGTGGAATCTAATTACCCTGCTTATCTGGGTGTGTTTTAAGGCAAAGCCATAGGACACTTAATTATATTCCGTGTGCCACTTAATAACAGCCTGTGAGGTTAGGGGTTTTACAGTCTCCCCATGTTCAATTTCAGAAATTGGGGGCTGTCACATTTTTGAGACCCCAGAATTATCAGACTTAGCAATGAGCCAAGAAAACCCTGCTGTTCACCCACCCACCGATCCACATCTGAGCGTGCCTAGTGCATTTGGAGCCGGAGCTCACCCTTTTGCACTTAAGTAGTCCACATGTGTGTCTGTTTGCTTTTTCAGAGGAAGAACTTGTAGGTTGTGACCAGGCTTGCCATTTGCCTCCTAAATGTGTGTCCCTGGCGTTTGGTTCAAGGACATTGGCCTGATAGCTCTGCCTTGGCCCCTATCTCAGCCCTTCTACTTTTCGGTGCTGCCAATATTTTGGAACTGATCCAGTCTGGAGAAACTTGGTTTTTAATTTAGGGTATGCAGCCAACTTCCTCTTTAGGATTTCAGAGGCAACTGCCTGTTTCAGCACTGTGGGGAGACTGGGTGAGCAGCCAGGAGGAAAGTCAAATTGTTTCTGTTTCAGAGTCCCAAGGCGGGGGTGAGGTTTCTAAGCTTTAGAGGGAGGATATATTTAATGCTGAAACTTTCAAGCTACAGGCCTCTTTGCCCCGGGGGTTAGGAGCCTATTGAGATGATTCTACACCCTGTGCTCAAGCCCTAATGGCCGTTTAATGTCCTTGGTGAAATGGTAGGGGTGGTTTTTTCCTGTTCTGTTTTAAAGCTGTCCCTGGAAAGCTGGATGGAAGAAAGGGTCAGAATGTGGCAGCAGCTGGCTTCTCTCTTCTCTCCTCCCCCTCCCTCGCCTTTCACAAGGCTGGATTTGGCAGTCACTTCCCAGAAGACAGCTTCCATCTTCCTTTTCTGCTGGTTCCTAGAAAAACCTGCTGATTGGGCTGAGAGTGGGGTCAAGCGGACACTCCAGCCCAGCAGGAAAATAGCTGTGTGATTTCCTCTGAATATCAGTGCAATTTCCTCTGGAGGACCTGACTCAGCATCTGTACCCTGCCTGCTTTGGAAAGGGCTGCTGCCTGGCTACTGGGATTTCCACACCTGGGCATAAACGCCTCTGGTGGGCATCATGCCTGGTGTATGAGACAGCCAGCCCTGCTCAGCGCTTGCTGTCACAGGAGATGCTGTCATAAGCCAAGGGTGTGAGATGCCCTGTCTGCTGGGCACCTCTTCCTGTCCTTGGCCTGGTGAACATGAGTTCATCCTCAGAGTGTCCCTCCAGCTTTTTCATATGGTGTCTTTCTGAACCTCTGATCCCTCATATCCCCTACCTCCCAGTTTCATGGACTCTTGTGCAGCATCTTCTCAGTAGAGGGCTGAAGTAGACTTGGGTGACTCTTCTGTTATCCTTGTCACTGGATTATAAGATAAGCTCTTTGTAGTCAGGGACCATGTTTTCTGCCCACTGCTGTGTGCCCAGTGTTAAGCCTGGCCCCCACCTGTCCCAGGAACTCAGCAAGTACTTACTAGGGGGATGTTTGCTCCGCACATGAATGAGCAGATGCTGCAGCATGGGTCGGGAAAGTGCAAAAGTGGAAGCAGTCGTGTCAGTATGTCTGGAGAAAGCAAAGGGCTGGAACGAATGGTAAGAAGGATGTCCCTGGCTGACCTGGGTGCGGTTTGAGCCCCAATCTGGCATTCAGGACCTTCTGGAACCCCCACCCCCACCCCCCGGTCCCAGCTTTTATTCCCACCCATCCCCTTCCAGGGCCATACTCTAGTCCTACCGGTCTGCGTGGGCCCACCTAGTCGCCTGTACCTTCCCCCTCCTGTTGAGGCAGTGCTCCTCTCACCTTTCCCAGCCTACCTGGGGTCTCTGTCCACTTTCTGGTTGCCATTAAAAGCCCAGTGTGTGTCTTACTTTATCCTTGCCATCTCCCTAACCACCCACTTCTCCACCCTCTGAGCATCTGGTGTGTTGGTCTCCCCACACATGTGCCACATGCCAAGCACATCCTTGCACCAAATGTGCTTTTTCTTACCAGAGGCCAGTTCCTGAGTGAGTGGGGCTGCCTGAGGGAATGTGACAAACCCCAGGGCCTGAGTTATGGCTTGCTGACTATGTTGTCAGAAAAGATGGGCTCCTTTATTTAAATCCTCACCCGAGGATATGCTTTTCATTGATTTGGGGGGAGGGGGGGGGATCGATGTGAGAGAAAATATTCAATTGTTTGCCTCTCATACTCGCCACTACCAGGGATAGAACTTGCAACCTGGGTATGTGCCCTGAACAGGAATCAAACCCGAGACCCTTTGGTGCTTGGGACGTTGCTCCAACCAACTGAGCCACATAGGCCAGGATGGTGGGCTCCTTCTTAGAGTGGGAGTGGGGGTTCATCACCGGCCCCCACCTGGCTCCTGCTCAGGTCCTGGAAGAACCCCAGGGAAGTGGAGTGACTTGTGAGGCCTTGGAGGGGGAGAGGGCTCTGTGGGGAAAGTCCAACTAACTTAAAAATAAGAAATCAAACTTCAAAGGTTTTCCCTTTGGCCTGCCTCCAGGGGCTGTGGTTGAGAGGGACCTGTACTTGGCTAGGCCAGAGGGGCCTGATCTGTGTCTCATGCAATCTCTTACCCAGACCCCAGGGTCAGGCCCAGATTTACCTGGAAGTGCCCGGCCTGCTCAGAAATGGAGTTTCTCCATTTCTCCTCCTCCTCCTCCTCCTCCTCCTCCTCCTCCTCCTCCTCCTCCTCCTCCTTCTCTTTCTCCTTCTGTTAGACTGCTCTACCTTCTGTTAGACCACTCCCTGGCCTCCAGAAGCCTGCTTCCCATGCCCACTGCACTTCCCACTTTAGCCTTGGTCCTGCTTGCCAGCCCTGCCTGCTGTTTCTGGCTTCCATACCTGCCTGCTATTTCTCCTCTTTTCTCATTTTCTCAGTCAGCCTGCCAGCTCTTTTATTATCCTTTTCTCCCACCTTCCCCGCTTGTCCCAGTTGTCTTTTTCTGTGGCCTTTTTATTCTCCTGCTTCCCTTCTCACCTCCCTGGCACCCACCACCTCTCATGCATCTGTCCTCCAGATCTACATCTCTAGTCATTCCCAACTACGCCCTAGATCAGTGGTTCTCAACCTGTGGGTCGCGACCCCTTGGGCGGTCAAATGACCCTTTCACAGGGGTCGCCTAAGACCATCCTGCATATCAGATATTTACATTACGATTCATAACAGTAGCAACATTACAGCTATGAAGTAGCAACGTAAATAATTTTATGGTTGGGTCACAACATGAACGGTATTTAAAGGGCCAGAAGGTTGAGAACCACTGCACTAGATGGTGATCCCTACCATCCCAAGGGCACAGACATGCAGAATGCTACTATATCCTGTTGTACCTGAAGCCAGCCTTCTTACCTTCCTGCCCCCACCCTTCCCTGCTCTCATCCTCACCCCATGTGAGAACCCCAACTCACTGCCAATTTCTCCCATCTTTTTCCTTTTATAGCAACTCACTTTTTAAATTTATCTTAAAGGGATGTTGACATTATTTCTTGCTATAACATTATATTAACTGAATCACCAAATAGAACTAAAACAAAGCGGGGTAATCAGTTTTCTTGGATACCTTACTTCTACTTGTTTGTTGGTTGGTAGGGCTTTGTGTGGTGTGTGTGTGTGTGTGTGTTAATCCTCACCCAAGGATATTTTCTCTATTGATTCTTAGAATGAAAGGGAGGGCGGGAGGGAGGTGGAGAGAAAAACATCGATGTGAGAGAGACACATGGATTGGTTTCCTCCTGCATGCACCCCGACTGGGATTGGTGATCAAACCTTCAACCCTTCAGTGTGAGGGCTGACACTTTAACCATGTTGCCACACCAGCCATGGCAGGATACCTTGGTTCTGAGCCTGGGGGTTTGTTTCCTCTTCTTAGAGTTGTTTAAACCAGAACAGTGCCCGCCCACCTTGGTAGAATAAGGAGTTTTGAAGTAGCATGGCTGTGGAATAATTTTCTCACTTGTCCCTGTGTTACCTCCTAAGCTATGGGGAACGTAATTCCCTGTAAGTTATGTTAACCTTTCTCCCCCCACCCCCCCCCAAAAAAAATATTTTTTTATTGATTTCAGAGAAGAAGGGAGAAGATAGAGATAGGAACACACTGCACACTGGGGATCAAACCCACAACCCGGGCATATGCCCTGATTGGGAATTGAACCATGATCTCCTGGTTCATAAGTCAATGCTTATGCGCCATGTGCTCCTCTTCTCCTTTTTTTTTTTTTTAATTGTAAGAATAATAAAAATGGCCGGAGCCGGTTTGGCTCAGTGGATGGAGCGTCGGCCTGTGGACTGAGAGGTCCCAGGTTCGATTCCGGTCAAGGGCATGTACCTGGCTTGCGGGCACATCCCCGGTGGGAGATGTGCAGGAGGCGGCTGATCGATGTTTCTCTCTCATTGATGTTTCTGGCTCTCTATCTCTCTCCCTTCCTCTCTGTAAAAAATCAATAAAATATATTTAAAAAAAAAAAAGAATAATAAAAATGCAATCACATTGTTGCCATGCTGATAAAGTTAGAAGTTAAAATTCTATTGCTGTAGATCTGTCTGCATGCGGACTCAAATTCCAGAAGAGCCACCCCTTTTCTGACACCTACAGTCATTCATGTAATCAATTTTTATTTTAACTTTTTAAAAAAATTTATTGGGGTAACATTATTTAATAAAATTATATAGGTTTCAGGTGTACAATTCTATAATACATCATCTGTATACCTTTCTTCTCTTGGCATCTGCCACCACTCCCCTCAGAGTCTTCATGGAGAATCAGGAAATCCTGCAGACTTGAATTAAGGCTCAGAAGATTAGGGTGGATTCCCAAGTGTCTGGAAAGAGGCATGACAGTAAGTGACATAGTTCAGTTGATATTCTTAGTCCCCAGACTAAGTGATTTTTCTGCTTCATTTTGGGTCTCAGTCCCAGGAGTGAGAGGAGACTTGTGTCCTTAGGAAGCCCCTCAGGAAGGGACCTGGGAGCTTCCTGCCCTTTTCATCCTCTGCCACACACCTCCTCAGGATGATGCCCCTTGGCCGCCTTGGGCAGACAGGCAGGCATCTATCAACCCCATGGTCTCAGCTCATCAGAGCTGTGATTACCTAAAGGCAGACGGTTGGGCAGCCCTGGCCTTAGGCCAACATTTGTGGTTCAGAAGAGGCAACTGAGGGAATGGGGACAGGATTTCCTCTAACTTAATCCGGCTGGCCTAGCACCGACTCTTATCTCCTCGGATGTGGAGAATCCTTGCTGTGCGTTAGTCTCTTGCTTCTTGCTGCCTTTTGAGTCAGCATTTCACTCTCAAGGAGAGTGATATGCTGCTACAGCCCCTCATTGATTGCAGAGTGGGTGTCTGGGCAGGGTGACACCAAACATCAAAACAGACATTGTCGCCAAACCGGTTTGGCTCAGTGGATAGAGCATCAGCCTGCAGAATGAAAGGTCCCAGGTTCGATTCCGGTCAAGGGCATGTACCTTGGGTGCGGCCACATCCCCAGTGGGGGGTGTGCAGGAGGCAGCTGGTCGATGTTTCTCTCTCATTGATGTTTCTGACTCTCTATCCCTCTCTCTTCCTCTCTGTAAAAAATTAATAAAATATATTTTAAAAAAACCAAAACAAAAAAACAGACATTGTCTTTCTCTCCAAGCTCTGACATGTTTACTTCACACTGGAAAAGTCTCATGCTTTCTCTCTGGGAGGCTCCTAATCGATTCCTTTCTTCCCAGGGGACTCAAGCAGCTGAATGTTCTCTCTGAGCCCCAGATCCCTCAGCAGGCTCTCCACTTTGTCCTAGACTACCTGGTGACCCTCAGCCTCAACACTGGTGGGCAGGAGGCACCCGTGGGCCCTTTTGTTTAATGGAGTCCCTCCACTACTTCGGGACTGAGGTGTGGGAAGCGGGGGGTTGGGGGAATATGTGGGCCCAGGAGCAAAGTATGCTAGTTTAGGAGAGTGGGGAAGAGGAAGACCTTTGACCAATCTGAATCCAGAAGTCCGCTCAGCCCACAGGAGAACCTGGAGGAGAGGCAACATCCTTCCAAGAGGGGATTCCACTTAGCTAGTTCACCAGGCCCACCAGCCAGCCAGTCAGGACCAATAAGTTTTGACAGGACACATCCCTTTCTGGGCATCTTAAATTTGCATTGTGAAGTGTCTCAGACTGGAAAGAGATACAAAGAATGATCAGCCCAATAGCCAAGTGCCCACCAGAACTTAAATGAACAGCAATACAGTTGGAGTCCTTTATACCTTCACTGCATATGGAGTTATCACTAAAAAATGTGCAGTATTGCCCTAGCCGGTTTGGTCAGTTGGTTGGAGCATTGGCCCTTGGACTGAAGGGTCCTGGTTTCAATTCTGGTGAAGGGCACATACCTTGGTTGCAATCTCGATCCCTGGGCCCAGTCGGGGGATGTGCAGGAGGCAACCAATCTATGCCTCTCTCTCTCACACTGTTGTTTCTCTTTCTGTCTTTCCCCCTCACTTCCACTCTGTCTAAAAATTAATGGAAAAATATCTTTGGGTGAGGATTAATAAAAAAAAAATTTATGTGTATAAATATAAAATAAAAAGTGTACAGTATTGTTCTGCAAGTTTACACCTCATGTAAATGATATCACATGGTGGTTTTTTGTGTGTAACTTGCTTTCTTTGTCCAGCATTATTTATGTTTCGTTCACACTGATTGATGCCTGTGACTGTAGTTTATCTCCACAGGCATATAGCTCCCTGGGTGCGGCTGTTTCACAGTACTTTTATCCATCTTCCTGCTAGTGGGCATTTAGGATGTTTCCAAGTTTTTGCTCTTTCAAACAGTGACAGAGCAGTCTTGTAGATGTCCCTTTGGGCTCATGTCCAAGAGTTTCTCTTGAGTCATACCTTGTTTAATGTGACCATATAGGTTTTCAGTGGTATCAGCCTGGAAAAAACCAACCTATTCAATTTGCATGGACTCAGAGCTGGGAGGGGGGGGTCAGGTGTCTGAGCCTTCATAAAGGATGATATTTCAACTGGGCTGCACGTGCCCGGAGGCCTTGGCCAGGAAGTGGCATGCGTGGGGTGGGAGCTCCATGTTAGCTCAGTGTGGTCCAGAGGGATCATGGACCGTGGATCAACCCAGCTGGAAAAGCTGGAAGCACACAGCTGCTGCCAGCACCCAGAACCTTGTTTCTGCCCCGTGTCCCCCTCATAGTATTAATTTCTTCACCACCCTGTTAATTCCTCAAGAACCCATGTTTTCTGTTTTGTTCTCTGCAATGAAACTAAGCTCACAGACAGCACCTGGCATTTTCTCAGGTTTGGATACACAGTTGATCCTTGTTGTTTGTAGATTCTGTATTTTCAGTTTCACCTACCTGCTGAAATTTATTTGTAACCCCAAATCAATACTTGTGGCACTTTCACAGACCTATGCATAGCAGCAAAAACATTTTGAGTTTCCTGACATGCTCTGCCTTCTTGTTTCAGCTCTTGTACTGTAAACCAGTGCCCTTTTCACTGTTTATTTAGTGTTGCATTTTTATATTTTTGTGCTTTTTGTGGGAGTTTTCACTGTTTAAATTGACCCCAAAGTGTAGAGCTGAAGTGCTGTCCAGGGTTCCTAACTGCAAGAGGCTGTGCTGTTCCTTACAGAGAAGATACATGTGTTACTATTCAGGTATGACTTACAGTACTATTGGCTGAGTTCAGTGTTAATGAAGTAGTGTATATTAAATGAGATGTCTTTAAATAGAAATACACATAACACAAGATTATGTAACCTAACACAATATTTTCTCCAGGAGCAGTGGTTTCATATTTGCTAGTTCAGTGTTTGTGGTGATTTTTAGAACAGAGCCACTATGAATAAGGAGAGTCACTGTAGTTCCTGTGGCAAGTAGCATACCCTCCACCCTCAAGGATGTTCCTGTCCTAATCTGTGGGACCTGTGGATATGTTACCTTATTTGGCACAAGGGTCTTTGCTGATGGGATTAAGAATATGGACCTGCAGATGGAGAGAACATTCTGGATCTAATCAGAAGGACCCTTAGAAGTTCAAACCTTTTCCTGCTGGGGTCAGAGGGAGATGTGACTATGGAAAAGAGAACCAGAAGGAAGGCAGCATAAAGCCTTTGCTGGCTTTGAAGACAGAGGAAAGGGCCACAAGCCAAGGAGTGCAGGTGGCCTCTAGAAGCCAGAAAAGGCTTGGAAATCTCTAGAATCCCCAGAAATGAATGTAACCCTGCTGACACCCTGGTCTTAGTTGGTGAGATCCATGTCAGATCTCTGACCTCTTTAAGATTTTTGTGTTGTTTAATGTTTTGTGTAGTTTTATTTTTACTAGTGGCCTGGTGCACGAAATTCATGCACATTAAAAGGGAATTAATTAGAGAAAATATTTTAATATTGCTGTTTTCCCTTTCTCTATAATAGAAGTGTCAGAGTTGAAAGAAAATTAGTAAAATGTATATGAAAATCTTTCTCCTGTCAGAGTCTGGGGCACGCTGCAGGATCCAGAATCAAGTCCCTGCCCACCCACATGCACCTTGAAATCGTGCAAGAACCAGACCCGGCCGGCCCCACCCCCGTCAAGCCCCACCAGGCAAGGGGCACAGCCTCAGGTGCCCAGCCCAGTGCTGGGCAGGGGGCACAGCCTCAGGTCCCCCATCAAGCCCCGCTGGGTGGGAGGGATGCAGCCTCAGGTCCCCCGCCTAGCACCAGGGCTGGGGGCGCGGCCTCAGGTCCCCTGTCCTGGCACCGGGGTGGAGGGCGTGGCTTGAGGTCCCCTGTTAAGCCCCACCGAGGGGAGGCGCAGCCTCAGGTCCCTGCTGATCGCTCATTATGGGTCTTTATGGGAACCCCGCCTCCACTGTGGGCGCAGCCATCTGTGTTATGGGAACCCTGCCTCTGCTGTGGGCGCAGCCATCGTGTGACGGAGTGAGGGTCAGTTTGCATATTGCCTCTTTATTATATAGGATATTTAAAAATTATTCTCTTCCCCCACCCTCCCCTCCTTTTTGGCAACTATCAGCTTATTCTCTATATGAGTCTGTTTCTGTTTTGCTTTATTTATTCATTTGTTTTCTTTTTCTTTTTTTTAGATTCCACATTTTATTTACTTAGTTAACCCTCACCCGAGGATATTTTTTTCCCGTTGAGTTTTAGAGAAAGTGGAGAGGGGGAAAGTCAGAGAGAGAAACCTCGATGTGAGAGAGACATCGATTGGTTGCCTCCTGCATATGCCCCAAATGGGGCCGGGGATAGAACCTGTGACCGAGGTATGTGCCCTTGACCCAGAATCAAACCCATGTCCCTTTAGTCCTCCAGCCAACACTCTAACCACTGAGCAACCGGCTAGGGCAGATTCCACATTTAAGTGAAATCATATGGTATTATTCTTTCTTTTTAAAAAAATATACTTTTATTGATTTCAGAGAGGAAGGGAGAGGGAGAGATAGAAACATCAATGATGAGAGAAAATCTCTGATTGGCTGCTTCCAATTGGAAGAGATCAACCAAAGAATTTGTATGCATAACCCATAGACACAAACAGTAGGGTGGTGAAGGCCTGGGGTGGGGGCGGGCTTGAAGGGGTCAATGAGGGGGAAAGGGGAACATATGTAATACTTCCAACAATGAAGATTTAATATAAAAAATAAATAAATCTTGTTATTTGAGACAACATGGATGAACCCAGAGGGTATGTGTTAAGTGAAATAAGTCAGACAAAGAAAAATATCTGCTAGCCCACATGGCTCAGTGGTTGAGTGTGGACTTGTGAACCAGGAAGTCACCGTTTGATTCCTGGTCAGGCCATATGCCAGATTGTGGGCTTGATCCCCAGTAAGGGGCACGCCTTGAGGTTCCCCATCAAGCCCCGGATGGTGGGGGGTGTGGCCTCAGGTCCTCCCGCTGGCACCAGGGCGGGGGACCTTGGCCTGAGGTCCCCTGTCAAGCCCCATTGGGCAAGGGGTGCGCCCTGACGTCCCCCGTCAAGCCCCACATGGGGGGGAGCACGGCCTGAGGTCCCCTGTCAAGCCCCACCAGGTGGGGGGCACAGCCTCAGGTCCCCTGCCCCGGCCCAGCGCCACGCAGCTTCAGGTACCTGCTGATTGCTCGTTAAGGCTCTTTACGGGAATTTGGCCTCCGCTGTGGGTGCAGCCATCTTGTGTTACGGAATCCCTGCCTCCGCTGTGGGCACAGCCATCTTGACCGTTACTGCATGATGGTCAATTTGCATGTTCCCTATTTATTCGATAAGAGGTATTACATATGTCCTCTTTTTTCATCCATTGACCCCCCCCTCTCCTGCCTGCCCCTGGCCTTCACCACCCTATTGCCTGTATCCATGGGTTATGCATATGTGCATACATACAAGGTCTTTGGTTGATTACCTCCCAACCTCTCCCGCTTTCCCTCTGATATTCCTCACTCTATTCCATGCTTCCATGTTTCTGGATACACTCTGTTCATCAGTTTATTTTGTTACTTAGATTCCACATATGAGTTCGATCATGTGATACTTGTCTTTCTCTTACTTATTTCACTTAGCATGGTACTCTCCAGGTCCCTCCATGCTGTCTCAAAGAGTAAGAGATCCTTCTTTTTTACTGCTGCCTGGTAATCCATGGTATAAATGTACCACAGCTTTTTTATCCACTCATCTACTGATGGGCATTTGGGCTGTTTCCATATCTTAGCTATTGTGAATTGTGGTGCTATGAACATAGGGGTGCATACATTCTTTCTGATTAGTGCTTCAGGTTTCTTAGGATGTATTCCTAGACGTGGGATCATTGGGTTAAATGGCAGTTCCATATTTAATTTTTGGAGGAAACGCCATAATGGTTGCACCAGTCTGCATTCCCACCAGCAGTGCACCAGTGTACTAGGGTTCCCTTTTCTCTACATCTTTGCCAGCACTTGTCATTTGTTGATTTGTTGATGGTAGACATTCTGATAGGTGTGAGGTGATACCTCATTGTCATTTTAATTTGCATCTCTCTATAATCAGTGACGTTGGGCATTTTTTTATGTCCCTTGGCCATCTCTATGTCCTCTTTGGAGAAGTGTCTATTTAAGTCTTTTGCCCATTTTTTAATTGGATTGTTTGTCTTCCTTTTGTTAAGTTTTATGAGTTCCTTGTATATTTTGGATATTAGCCCTTTATCAGATTGCCAAATATGTTCTCCCATACAGTGAGCTCTCTTTTTGTTTTGTTGATGGTTTCTTTTGCTGTGCAAAAGCTTTTTTCTTTTTTTAAAAAAAAATATTTCTTTATTGATTTCAGAGAGGAAAGGGGAAGGAGAGAAAGATAGAAACATGAGTGATAAGAGAGAATCATTGATTGGCTGCCTCTTGCACGTCCCGTACTGGGGATTGAGCCCGCAACCCAGGCATGTGCCCTTGGCTGGAATCGCACCTGGGACCCTTCAGTCCGCAGGCTGACGCTCTATCCACTGAGCCAAGCCAGCTAAGGGTGTGCAGAAGCTTTTATTTTGATATAGTCCCATTTGTTTATTTTCTCCTTAGTTTCCTTTGTCTTAGGAGATGTATCTGTAAACATATTGCTATGAGAGATGTCTGAGATTTTGCTGCCTATTGTTTCTTCTAGGATTTTTATGGTTTCATGACTTACATTTAAGTCTTTTATCCAGTTTCACTTTATTCTTGTGTATGGTGTAAGTTGGTGGTCTAGTTCATTTTTATTTTTATTTTTTTTGCATGTATCTGTCCAATTTTCCCAACACTATTTATTTATTTACTTACTTAAAATATTTTTATTGATTTCAGAGAGGAAGGGAGAGAGGGGAGAGAGAGAAACATCAATGATGAGAGAGAATCATTGATCGGCTGCCTCCTGCAAGCCCCCTACTGGATCAAGCCTTCACCTTGGGCATGTGCCCTTGACTGGAATCGAACTTGGGACCCTTCAGTCCACAGGCCAATGCTCTGTCCACTGAGCCAAACCACCTAGGGCCCAACACCATTTATTGAAGAGACTCTCTTGACTCCATTGTATTAATTGAGCGTAATGGTTTAGGTCGATTTCTGGGTTCTCTGTTCTGTTCCATTGGTCTATATACCCGTTCTTGTGTCAGTACCAAGCTGTTTTGATTACGGTGTCTTTGTAGTATAACTTGAAATCTGGTATTGTGATTCCTCCAACTTTGTTTTTTCTAAAGATTGCTGCAGCTATTCGGGTGTTTTGTTTTGTTTTTATTCCACATAAATTTTTGGAGTATTTGTTCTAGATCTGTGAAATATGCTGTTGGTATTTTAATAGGGATTGCATTGAATCTGTAGATTGCCTTGGGTAGTATGGACATTTTAGTAATGTTGATTCTACTAACCCATGAACATGGTATATTCTTCCAGTTGTTTATATCTTCTTCTATCTCTTTTTTCAACATCCTGTCCGAGTACAGGCCTTTTGCCTCCTTGGTTAAGTTTATTCCTAACTTTTTTTTTTTTATTTTTTTTGCAATGGTAAATGGGATTGTTTGTTTAGTTTCTCTTTCTGAGAATTCATTATTGGTGTATTAAAAAGCCATCGATTTTTGGGTGTTGATTTTGTATCCTGCTACATTGCCAAAATCATTTATTAAATCTAGTAGTTTTTTTGGTGGAGTCTTTAGGGTTTTCTATGTACAATATTGTCATTGCGAATCATGAGAATTTTACTTCCTCCTTTCCAATTTGGATGCCTTTTATTACTTCTTCTTATCTGATCACGGTGGCTAGTATTTCCAGTACTATGTTGAATAAGGGTGGTGAAAGTGGACATCCCTGTCTTGTTCCTGTTCTTAGGGGAAATGGTTTTAATTTTTGCCCATTGAATATGATCACTGTAGGTTTGTCATGTATGACCTTTATCATGTTGAGATACATTCCCTCTATTCCCACTGTGCTGAGAGTTTTTATCAAAAATGGGTGTTGGATTTTATTGAAAGCTTTTTCTACATCTATTGAGATGATCCTGTGATTTACGTTTTTCAATTTGTTTATATGATGTGTCACATTTATTGATTTGCAAATATTGTACCAGCCTTGCATTCCTGGAATAAATCCCACTTGGTCATGGTGTATGATCTTTCTGATATATTGCTGTATATGATTTGCTAATATTTTGTTGAGGATTTTAGCATCTATGTTTATCAGGGATATTGGCCTGTAATTCTCTTTCTTTGTAGTGTCTTTATCTGTTTTTGGAATTAGGGTAATGCTGGCCTCATAAAAAGAGTTTGGAAGTGTTCCTTTCTCGTATTTTTTGGAATAGTTTGAGGAGTATAGATGTTAGTTCTTTGAATGTTCGATAAAACTCCCCTGTGAAGCCCGGACTTTTATTTGCTGGGAGTTTTTTGATTACTGCTTCTATTTCATCAGTTGTTATTGGTTTATTCAGGTTTTCTGATTTTTACGCATTCAGTTTTGGGAGATTGTATTTTTCTAGGAATTTGTTCATTTCATCCACATTGTCCAGCTTGTTGGCATATAGTTGCTCTTAGTATTTTCATACAATCCTTTGTATTTCTGTGGTGTCACTCTTACTTCTCCACTTTCATTTCTGATTTTATTTATTTGGGTCCTCTCTCTTTGTTTCTTTCTGAGTCTGGCTAATTGTTCATCAATCTTGTTTATCCTTTCAAAGAACCAGCTCTTGGTTTCATTGATTTTTTTTTGTTTTTTTAATCTCTATGTTATTTATTTCATTTGTAATCTTTATCATTTCCTTCCTTCTACTTAATCTGGGCTTTTCTTTTTTTTTTAAATTAAATCTTTGTTGTTCAGATTATTACAGTTGTTCCTCTTTTTTCCCCCCATAGCTCCCCTCCACCCAGTTCCCACCTCACCCTCTGCCCTTACCCCAGCCACACACTGTTCTCATCCATAGGTGTACAATTTTTGTCCAGGCTCTTCCCACACCCCCCACACCCCTTTTCCCCCCCGAGAATAGTCAGTCCACTCCCTTTCTATGCCCCTGATTCTATTATTCTATCACCAGTTTATTCTGTTCATCAGATTATTTATTCACTTGATTTTTAGATTCACTTGTTGATTGATGTGTATTTGTTGTTCATAATTTGTATCTTTACCTTTTTCTTCTTCCTCTTCTTAAAGGATACCTTTCAGCATTTCATATAATACTGGTTTGGTGGTGATGAACTCCTTTAGCTTTTTCTTATCTGTGAAGCTCTTTTTCTGACCTTCAATTCTGAATGATAGCTTTGCTGGGTAAAGTAATCTTGGTTGTAGATTCTTGCTATTCATCACTTTGAATATTTCTTGCCACTTCCTTCTGGCCTGCATAGTTTCTGTTGATAAATCAGCTGACAGTTGTAGGTAACTGATTGTTTTTCTCTTGCTGCTTTTAAGATTCTCTCTTTGTCTTTTGCTCTTGGCATTTTAATTATGACGTATCTTGGTGTGGTCCTCTTTGGATTCCTTTTGTTTGGGGTTCTCTGTGTTTCTTGGACTTGTAAGTCTATTTCTTTCACCAGGTAGGGGAAGTTTTCTGTCATTATTTCTTCAAATAGGTTTTCAATATCTTGCTCTCTCTCTTCTGGTACCCGCATAATTCAGATTTGGTACGTTTGAAGTTGTCCCAGAGGCTCCTTACACTATCTTCATATTTTTGGATTCTTTTTTCTTTTTGTTTTTCTGGTTGGGTGATTTTTGCTTCTTCATATTTCACATCTTTGACTTGATTCTTGCGATCCTCTAGTCTGCTGTTGGAACTCTGCATAATATCTTTTATTTCAGTCAGTGTATGCTTAATTTCTAGTTGGTCCTTTTTCATAACCTCGAGGATCTCACTAGATTTCTTGAGGATCTCACTAAATTTATCGGCGGATTCTAGAAAATTCTTGAAAAACCTTAAAAGTGTGGTTTTGAACTCTATATCCAGTAGCTTGCTTTCCTCCATTTCTGTCATTTGTGACCTGTTTCTTTGTCTCTGCATTTTTTATGTTTCCCTGTGATGATAGAGTGGCTTTTTGGGTTAGGTGTCCTATGAGGCCCAGTGGCTCAGCCTCCCCTATTACCTGAGGTGGACACTCTTGGTGCACCCCTTTGTGGGCTTTGTGCACAGTCTTGTTGTAGTTAAGCCTTGATTGTTGTAGGTTTCACTGGGAGGAATTGACCTCCAGGCCAATTGGCTATGAGAATCAGCTGTGTCTGCAGTGGGAGAACTTCTGAGCTGGAGACACCCTTCTGGGGCAAGACTTGCTTCAGTGGGGCTTTGGTGCTCACTAAGTCTGCCCCCTGAGTGTGTCCCTTATGGATCTGAGGAGTTGTAATCTGGATGGTCCCACTCTGACCACTGGGTACACTGGCTCTAGGATCACTAAGGAGGTCCTAATTTAGCCTCTGCCTGAGGCTACCCAGCAGGAGCTATGGAGAGATTCCTCTTTTTTGTTTAGGGTTTTGGGGATGCCCAGATGAGGCCCAGCTGTGAAGCAATGCAAGCTGCTGTGGGGCCTTAGGCCTTCTTTTGGAAGTTCTGGGTCTCTCTGATTCAGCTGCAGTTTGTTAGGTAATTTTCAGGTGGCAAAGGGCCAGGCCTTTCATATGCAAAAGCCTCTGTGCACAGCTTGGGTGGGGCGGGGTCTCAGGGGATCCCCAGTCCTACCCTAAGAGGCCCCGCGTCTCAGTGTCCTGGTAATTGCTGCAAGCACCTCTGAGAGAAAGCTGCCCTCGAGTTCCACCCGATACCAGATAGTCCAGTTTCTCCCCATATGAATCTGGGTCCCCAAAGACTCACCCGGAACTGGAGTTCAGAGCAGTCGGGAGCTTGAGACTCTCTCCTGATTGAAAAAAACAACCATGTTCTCAGTTTCCAGCACTTTCCAAGTGTGCTACGTCCTCAGCTGCCAGCCCTTTCCGCAATTTCCGGTGTTTACCTATGCTGCCATCTTGGTTTCTCTCTGGGCTTTTCTTATTGTTCTCTTTCTAGTTTTTAAGTTGTAGGGTTAAATATTTTATTGTTGATTTTTCTTGTTTTTTGAGGTAGCCCTATAGTGCTATGAACTTTTCTCTCAGGACTGCTTTTGTTGCATCCCAGAGATTTGGGGTTATTGTGTGTTCATTTTCATTTATTTCCAGGAAGTTTTTGATTTCTTTCTTCATCTCATTGGTAACCCATTTATTGTTTAGTAACATGCTATTTAGCCTCCATGTGTTTGAATGTTTTGGGTTGTTTTTACTGTAGTTGATTTCAATCTTCATGAACTTGTAGAGGTTTGTTTTGTGTCCTAACATGTGATCTATCTTTGTGAATGATCCATGTGCACTTGAGTAGAATGTATATTCTGAAATGATCTATAAATGTCAATTAAGTTCATCTGATCCAGTGTGTCCTTTAGAGTCAGTTTTCTTGTTAATTTTTTGTCTGGAAGATCTATCCAATGAAGTCAGTGGGGTGTTACAGTTCCCTACTATGACTGTATTTGTCAATCTTTCCCTTAAAGTCCTCCAGAAGTTTTTTATATATTTGGGTGCTCCTATATTGGGGGCATATATGTTTACCAGGGTTATATCCTCTTGTTGGGTGGATCCCTTTAGTATTATGTAGTGATCTTTGTTGTGTCTGGTGATGGCCTTAATGTTGAAGTCTATTTTGTCAGGTATGAGTATTGCTACCCAAGCTTTTTTTGTTTGTTTATTTCCATTTGCATGGAAAAAATTTTTCCATCCCTTCACTCTCATCCTGTGTGAGTCTTGTTCTGAGGTGGGTCTCCTTAGACAGTGTATAATTGGGTCATGTTTTCGTATCCATTCAGCTACTCTGTGTCTTTTGATTGGAGCATTTAATCCATTTACATTTAAGATTATTATTGATATGTACTTATTTATTGCCATTTTAATTCTGTATGCCTATGCTTCTCTCTATTTCTTCTCATAACAGCAGTCCCTTTAGGATTTCTTACAGTCCTGGTTTGGTGGTGATAAATTTCTTTAGCCTTTTTTTTTTTTCTGTCTGGGAAGTTCTTTATTTCACCCTCTATTTTGAATGAGAGCCTTGCTCTTCATTACCTTGAGTTTTTCTTGCCATTACTTTCTGGCCTGTAGAATTTCTGTTGAGAAATCAGCTGACAGTCTTATGGGAGCTCCTTTGTAGGTAACAAATTGCTTTTCTCTTGCTTCCTTTTGAGATTCTCTCTCTGTCTTTAATTATTTGGCATTTTAACTATGATGTGTCTGGGCATAGGCTTGTTTGGCTTATTCTTGCTTGGGACTCTGTGCCTCCTGGACTTGTATGACTTTTTCCTTCACTAGATTAGTGAAATTTTCTGCCATTGTTTCTTCAAAGACATTCTCTATCCCCTGCTCACTTTCTTCTCCTTCTGCAGTCCAGTTATGAATATTGTTGTATTTCATGTTGTCCCACAACTCCTTTAAGCTGTCCCCCTGTTTTTTTCTTTCTTTATTTTTTGTTGTTCTCTGATTTAGTGATTTTTTTTCTACCCTGTCTTCTAATTAACTGATCTGATCCTAAGCTTCCCCTAATCTGCTATGTATTCCTTCTAGTGTGTTCTTTATTTGTGCTGTGCCATTCTTTGTTTCTGACTGGTCTTTTTTCATAGTTACTATCACTTTTCTCATGCTGTTGAGCATCTTTGCAATCATTATTCTGAAGTCTATATCAGATAAATTTATTATATTCGCTTCATTTAGCTCTCTTTCTGGAGAATTCTCTTGTTCTTTCATTTGGGGATTTTGTTCTTTCATTGTCTCCCCATTTTAGCTGCCTGTTTGGGTTTGTATCTATGTATTAGGTAGATGTGCTTCGACTCCCAAGCTCTAGTTCAGGACAGTGATAGACACTGTTTCTGACTAGCCCTGAGTACCCTGTTTGGGGCTATCAGCAATCATAGCTTGTGGCTCCCTCTGCTGAGGCTGGATGCCTTTGGAAAGGACCAAGATGTGCAGGGGGTGTGGGTTGCGGGTCTGCATTTCCTACCCCCCACCCCAGAGGATATCAGGCAAAGGCTGACTAGACATCTGCCTCTGCCTACAGTCTGATTGTTATCGGCCTTGATTGGCCTCAGGCTATAGATCACATGGTGGGGCAAGACAGTGGTTCTCAACCTTGACTACACATTAGAATCACCTGGGAATCTTTTTAGAATCCTGATTTCTGGGCCTCATCCTCCGGAAATTCTGTTTCTTTGTTATGGGGTGGGGCCATAACATTAGTAACAAAGGAACAGAATTTCCGGAGGATGAGGCTCAGAAATCAGGATTGTAAAAAGATTCCGAGGTGATTCGAATGTGCAGTCAAGGTTGAGAACCACTGGGTTAAGAGGTCTTCCAACAGGATATGGCAGCTGCTTTTCCCCCAGGCCAAAACTGCCTGGAAAGCAAAGGTCTGTAGGAGAAAGATGTCCTCCGCAGCATGAGGGAATGACTCAGCACAGGAAACTGGGGGGGCTGCCCTCCTAGTTCCAACCCCAGAGCCCCCAACCCTGGACTCTCCTCACATAGCTCCAGTCCACTCTGTCCTTCCTCTGCTGGAGCCCAAGGTGAGTGGCTGCACATGAAATTTTATGCGTTGGCCCTTTAAGAGGGTACCTGTGTTTCCAGCCTTTTCTCTCTGGCAGACAGCAAACCTGCTGCTTTTCACAGCAAGGTGTTATGTGGGCACCTTTCTCAGTTCTGGTGCTCTGGGCTGGAGAGCCCACCTTGTGGCTTAGACCCCAGAGTTGTCAGTGGGGACCTTCAGCTGAGATATCCCTCCGGATCTTTAGCTGCTGTCTATGGGAGCCCAAACACCCCTTTCACGTTTCTGCACTTTCTACCAGTCTCATTGCAGTCTCCACTTTCTGTCCTTGGTTATCAGGTTCTCTCCAGCTGATCTTCAGTTGATTTTTCAGGGTAGTTCTTCTGTATTTTAGTTTTATTTCCAGTTTGGTCCTGGGAGAGTGTCAGTGTAGCTTCCCACTGCCATTTTTAATCTCTCTCATTTTTTTTTAAATCGTCCATTGTATATATGTACCCCACATCTTTTTATTATTATCATTGATTTCAGAGAGGAAGGGAGAGAGAGAAAGAGAGAGAGAGACATCGATGATGAGAGAGAATCATTGATTGGCTGCCTCCTGCACACCCCCTACTGGGGATGGAGCCTGTAACCCAGGCATGTGCCCTTGACTGGAATTGAACCTGGGACCCTTCAGTCTGCAGATCAATACTCTATCCACTGAGCCAAACTGGCAGGGCTATACCACATCTTCTTATCCAATTATCTATGGACTAGAAGCCGTTGCACGAAGATTCGCACAATAGGCCTTCCTTCCCCTGGATGCTGGCACCGGTTATCCTCCGGCACCCGGGACCCAGGCCTTTGGTCCGGCCGCAGCGAAGCCAAGCCTCTTCAGTCGTCAGTCTTCAGTCCGCCCGGAGCTTTCAGTCTTCGCTCGTGCCTGTGTATGCAAATTAACTGCCATCTTTATTGGGTTAATTTGCATACTCATCCGATTGGCTGGTGGGTGTAGCGGAGTGACACCAATTTGCATGTTTCTCTTTTATGAGTGTAGATGTACATCTAGGTTGCTTCCATGTCTTGGCTATTACTGGTAATGCTGCAGTGAACACAGAGGTGCATATGTCTTTTTGGATTAGTGGAGTTTTTTTCTTTGTACAAATACCCAAAGTGGAATTGCTGAGTTGGATAGCTGTTCTATATTTTACTTTCTGAGGAACCTCCATCCTGTCTTACATAGTGGCTGCACCAATTTACGATCCTAACAACAGTGCACAAGGCTTTCCTTTTCTGAACATTTTCGCCAACACTTGTTATTTGTCAATTTATGGATGACTAGAGGCCCAGTTCACGAAATTTGTGCAAGGGGCTCGGCTCCCACTTCCACCCCCATCTCCCCCCCCCACCCGCGGCTTCCAGAAGGACAGAAGGACCTCTGGTCTAATTAGCATATTACCCTTTTATTATTATAGATAGCCATTGTGACAGATGTGAGGTGATGTCTCATTGTGGTTTTAATTTGCATTTCCCTGATGATTAGTGATGTTGAGCTTGGTTTCATATGTATGTTGTCTTGGGAGAGTTGTCCTCTGCCCATTTTTTAATTGGATTGTTTGGGTTTAGGGGGTATTAAGATGTATGCGTTCTTTATGTTTTGCATATTAATTCCTAATCAGATGTATCCTTTATGAATGCCTTCTCCCATTCAGTAGATTGGCTTTTTATTTGATGGTTTTCTTTCTTGTGCAAAAACTTTTTCGTTTGATTTAGTTCTATTTTTTTATTTTGTTGCCCTTGTTTTAGGAGACATATCCAAAAAGATATTGCTAAGGGCAATGTCAGAGATTTTACTGCTTATGTTTTCTTCTAGGAGTTTTATGGTCTCAGATCTTATTATAAGTCTAATTCATTTTGAGTTTATGTTACATGTGGTGTCAGAAGGTGGTCTAGTTTTATTATTTTGCATTTATGTGACCAGTTTTCCTAACACCATTTATTGAAGAGACTGTCTTTACCCCATTATACAGGGTGGGACAAAAGTAGGTTTATAGTTGTAAGTATGCAAAAAACAGAGTTTATTCTTCTATTATTACTTATTAATTATTGTATTACTTTCCATACAAACAACTGTAAACCTACTTTTGCCCCACCCAGTATATCCTTCCTTGCCTTCTTTGTCATGGAATAATTGAGTGTATAAGTGAGGAATTTTTTCTGGGCTCTCCATTCTATTCCATTCATCGATGTGTGTGTTTTTATGCTAGTATTTACTGTTTTGATTGTTGTAGCTATATAGTATAGTTTGATATCAGTGAGCATGATACCTTCCACTTTGCTTTTCCTAAAAATTTCTTTGGCTCTTTGGGGTCTTGTGGTTTCATATAAATTTTAGGATTAGTTTTAATTCTGGAAGAGTGCCATTGGTAATTTAATGGGGATTGTATTGAATCTGTAGCTTGCTTTAGGTAGTAAGCACATTTGAACAATATTAATCCTTCCAATCCATGAACAGGTATCTTCTTCCATTTATTGTATCTGTTAGGAAACTTGTGTTTTAAGTCACTTAGTTTGTAGTAATTTGTTACAGCAGCCATAGAAAACTCATACTGTTTTAATGCCTTGTCCTGCTAAAGGTTTTCAGCTCAACCTTTAAGGATGTGTGTGTGTGTGTGTGTGTGTGTGTGATATTCTTCATTAGCTCTTGTCTCCAACTTAATGGCTGAAGTCGGCAAGAAAATAGGACCAGTTTTCCTTTGGCAAGTTGACTTAACGGGTACTATGCTAACAATGGGTCTCCCTCAGCCATCTTCAGTTAGATGTCCGACATCTATTTCTAAGGCAGCCCTTAGCGCTTCTGTCCTCTGTGTTTTTGCAGACCCCCGCATCCCCTTGTCTCTGTCTTTCCTCACATCACATCTATTTCTCCTTCCCATGTCCAATTTAAGTCCATTCTTCAAAGCCAAGTCCAGAGTCCTGGTCTTATGAATCCTCCCTGGTTCCCTTCCCACAGAAGAAAGTGCTTCTCCCTGTAGGTTCCTTATCAGAGATCCTTATGTTATCACTTTTTTGTGTGCTTATGCTATTAATTTTTTCCTTCTATATACCTGGCGCATATAAATAGTATTTGTTAAATGAATAAGAGCAACCTTCTCAGTAGGGGGCATCTGGTCATCTGACTTTGACTCCAAATGTTCAGATTAAGGCAGGCGAGTGTCTCAACCACACACAGTGGCTAAGTGATTGAAATAGGGCCAGTATGGTGACACAGGGTCCTGTGACAAGTGTCCTGTAGGGAGAAACCACGGGTGACTCACAAGGAGGTGATTGGGACTTTGGCTTTGAATTTAGAAGTAGGAAGGAGGAAAGGAAAGAAGGATGGGATTCAGGGTTTCCTGGCAGGCACTGGAGCTGGGGCCTCTGGCTCACTGGCCTGCTCTGTTGTGTTCTTATCCCTCCTCCAGGAGCCCAGACACTGTGTCTATGGGGTCAGTTCCTCCATGGGAGCAGTAGCTGGGTGCCAGGAGGAGGCCCTTGGTGCTAAACCATAATCCTTGAGTAGAGAGGGATTTGACTATTCTTATGGCTCCTTGCTCAGGAAGTGGCCACACCAGACACGGGTCACAATGAAGAGAAACCAGACCTGGGGAGGAGGGCTGGGCAGCTTTTCTCCTACAAAAAGGAAAAATGAAAGATGAAAAGCCATCTCTGCTGAGGGTACTGTTCAGCCCTCTTGGCAAATATAGCAAAACCTTCTGACTTACAGTGGGGGGAACCTTCATACCCAGAGTGTAAGCACAGCTTTATGGAAGTGATGTGCACCATCTGGAAGGAAAGAGGGTAGGGTGTCCAGGGGCAGGCAGGGATCATATTAGCGAGGACAAAGAACAGAAAGCCACCTAGGGTGAGTAAGGATGGCCAGTAAGCCAGGTTGTTTGGAAGAGGAGGGGTGGCCTGGAGACTCTTGTGCCCAGGTCAGGCATGGTAGCATTTTTACACCACGTGCTACTCTCCATGGAGTATGAGGAGATTCCCTACCCACCTTCCTTCAGATCAAGTCATTTTATCTCCTGGCACTTCATTCCCTCCCTTTCCCCCAAATGGAGCTTCACAATTATGTATCATGGTCACCCATCAACAAATGTACTTGGTACCATGAGTCGGTTAGCCCCTGTTACTGATCTCAGGCCTTGTGGTACATTGGAAGAGTCAGCAATCAGCCTGCTGTTGACATGTCCCGATGTGTGGGGTGATGTGTGTGCAGAAGTACGGATGCCTCATAGGAGGCCCAACCAGGATGTTGTGTTTTCTCTTATTAAAGAAGAATTCGCACCAAACCTTTCACTCCAGAAACCCAGCATTCTTACTGCCCTTATCATCCAGGCCACTTAGCAGACCTTGCTTCTGAATGTTGCCCATGTCCTGGACCCGCGTCAAGCTGCCTGTCCAAGACCTTCCTCCTCGCCTCATTCCTTCCTCCTCAGGGCATCACACAGCCTAGGGCAGGCACCTATTTGTAGGGCAGTTTGTGGTTCTTAAATCATGTTCACATCCAAGTCCCACAACACATCATTGTCATTACCATGTTTCATAGTTGAGGAAATTGAGGCTCAGAGAGGTCCACATTTCTTGCTTAAAGTCACAGCCTTGTGGATAGAGCCAGATCCAGTCCCCATTCTGTGGTCCAAACCTCTCCATTTCCCCTCTCATCACCTGCATTGGTTCTCAACCTTGGCTGCACATTAGAATCACCTGGGAATCTTTTTAAAATCCTGATTTCTGGGCCTCATCCTCCGGAAATTCTGTTTCTTTGTTACTAATGTTGTGGTCCCACCCCATAACAAAGAAACAGAATTTCCGGAGGATGAGGCCCAGAAATCAGGATTTTAAAAAGATTCCCAGGTGATTCTAATGTGCAGCCAAGGTTGAGAACCACTGCCTTAGTACCTTGGACACACCCTTGTCTTGGCTTGTTATTAACACACTTGAGAGAGAGCTTGTAGAGGGTGGGGTCTGCACACAGGTACTTATTTATCTCAACAAATAGTGATTGCCTGAGCACCAGGCCCGTGCTGCTCTACTAACTCAGTTACTGTAGCCAGTGCTGCTGATGACAGCAAGTTAGTGTTTGCAGACGCGGTGTTTGGGGTGGGGAGGTGAGGCTGGAGCAGGGAGGTGTTTGTGGGGGAACACATTTAGGTCCCCTATGGATCACTGGGGAGGAGGGCAGGGCAGCTTTTCTCCTACAAAAAGGAAAAATGAAGTTGCTAGAATGAATTTGAACCTCAGGGAGGAGAAAGGGCCCCTGATAACTGCTCTTCTCTGTGGCCTGAGGTGGGTCCTGGGCACCTCAAAGTCTGGATGCCCACCCATCACTGGGGCATGAGAGTTGGTGTCATTGAGCATGTGTGTGCAAGGTTTGAATGGGTGTCCTTCGAAGGAAAAGCCCACCCACTCTCTTCGGTGCAGGGTGGATGGCAGCTGTGGGACAGACACGGTTTGCCCTGGTGACCACCTGGAACTGCCCACCTGGCCCTGGTAGCTCCTTCTTCCTCGGTCCCATTGGTTTCCTCATTGGTGTGCTGAGGTTAGACAATGGATTCTGAGTTTCCTTCCAACTCCAGGTTTCTAAGACTGACTGTGCAGTTTAGAAGGGCAGGTGTCCCCGGACAAACAAGATGGGGTGCAGATGAAGGTGTGGTCATGCAGATAACAGGATGCTGGCACTTAATACATGGCCTGGGCTCACAGCGCCCATCACTAACCCATGGAAGGGGCTGGTCTGCAGTGCCAAGAGTTGTCCCAGGATTGTGTCCTGCCCAGGTGCTGTTGGTACCACACCTGAAGAAACTGGTCATGGTGACTGTGGGCCACCATGGCCATGAGTCACTTGTCAACTGAGCCTGTTGTCACCACCTTGGTGTGGCAGGCGAGCAGTGGAGCCAGATAAAAACACATTCCTTAGCGCACACTCAGAACTACTGCCCTAGGCTGCCTGGTGGAAGAGATCCAAGGCCGTGCTCTGTCCTCCCCAGTGATCCATAGGGGACCTAAGTGTGTTCCCCTACACAGCGCCCTGCTCCAGCCTAGTGTGTGTTTTGGGGCCATGTCAGTTTGGCCTTCAAATTCTGTTTGCCCGCCAGCCTCCTTTTTCTGTATCCTGTCCTCCCAAACGGCAGACCCTTTGCTTTCATGGGGGTTCCTGTTGATAACAAACCAGCCTGTTCTGGGAATGGGGTCCTCTGGATTTAAGCCAGCCGGGGCCTGGCTTGCTCAGATTTTTTGTCTTTGCAAATTTTCCTGAACCTTTGCTCTCTCCTGTGTGGGAGCCAGCTTTGGGCAGAGAGCAGGGAACTGGGCAGGCAGCCTCCGACAAGAAAACCAGCTTAACTTGAACTTCCCATAAAGGAAAATTGGGGGTGGGAATTGGGCTTTCATCAGCCATCTCCCTAGTCCACTGCCCTCCCAGAGCTCAGCCACTGCGGAGTGGTGGGATGAGATCAGACCCCCATGAAGTTGTATTAGCTAAGCACTTCCTGGGTCTTAGATGCCATTCTCAGCACAAGTATGGCAGTGACCAGATGCTGAGAGGGCCATAAAGAGATGGGAATGAGGTGAATGCCTTTGTGGAACAGAAAACCCGGCAAGCTTGGTCCAAGGTGAGGTCTGAAGGGGGCAGCGGCTTGAGAGAGGGGTACCATGGTGTGATTGGTGAGGTGGCTAGCACCCAGGTCACCTCTGCCTGGGTAAGGAGGTGGGTGATGGAGAATCAGGAGAGCTTCCTGGAAGAGATCCAAGAAGTTAGATCCATTATTTAGACTTTAAAAATGGAAGGGTTCGTAGCGACAGAGACGTGGCATCTATGTTCTAAGAGGCAGGGGCTCTGCACTTTTAGGTTGGTCAGTTCAGCTTAGCTTGCCATTGTTGAGATACCCTTGGCCCCTCACTGAGAATTATGCTGGATATCTACAGCCTCGAATGGAGTAGGCTGTGGTCACGATGTTTACTGCAGAGGCTGTTCTGGTGCCTTCTGAAGGCTGGGCAGGTCTGTGCCTCACAGGATTTCCAAGCCCTATTTCCTGTCCCTCCCTAAAGAGCTGCTTTTGCATCAGCTTTGCATCAGTTTGCATTGATAACAGATTAGTTTGCAAAAACACCTTATCGTTTCTGTGCATAAGCATAACAGAATCACGCTCTGCCAGCCAGGCCATAGACCAGCAGCCAGCAGCTCCCCACAGTGAACCCAGCTCGCTGTTGGTGCTATGGAGCTGGCGCTGCCCTGCCAGGCAGGTCTCAGGGGGTGTATTGCCTCATTTGTTTGTGGGTTGGGTGTTTCTTTTTACAAATTTTCATCTGAAATTGATTTTCCGAGTTGTGTGACATGCAAGTGCTTCTGCTTCCTTTTGGGGAAACTTGGTGGTATCTTTTTATTTTTAAACCAGAGGCCTGATGCACAAAATTCATGCAAGAGTAGGCCTTCCTTCCCCCGGCTGCCGGCACCAGCTTCTCTCTGGCACCCTAGACCTGGGCTTCCCTCGCAGCCCTGGCTTCGTCCGGAAGGTCTTCCGGTCTAATTAGCATATTACGCTTTTATTATTATAGATATTTTTATTGATTTCAGAGAGGAAGGGGGGGGAGAGAGAGAGAGAGAGAGACAGACAGACAGACATCAGTGATGAGAGAGAATCATTGATCGGCTGCCTCCGTACACCCTTCACTGGGGATTGAGCCCAAAACCCTGGTATGTGCTCTGACCGGAGATTGAACCGTGACTTCCTGGTTCATAGGTTGATGCTCAACCACTGAATCACACTGGCCGGGCTTGGTAGTGTCTTAATGAAAATCCCAGGACTGTTGATCATTAAGGTTGAACCTGGACCAGTGCTCTTATTCATAGACTAGAGGCTGGTGCATGAAATTTGTGCACTCATGTGGGGGGTCCCTCAGTCTGGCTTGCACCCTCTTGCAGTCTGGGAACCCTTGGGGGATATCTGACTGCCACAGAGGCAGGAGAGGCTCCCGCCACCGCTGCTGGGCTTGCCAGCCATGAGCCAGGTTTCTGGCTGAGCAGCATTCCCCCTGTGGGAGTGCACTGACCACCAGGGGGCAGCTCCTGTGTTGAGCGTCTGCCCCCTGGTGGTCAGTGCGCATCATAGCGACCGGTCATTCAGCCATTCATTCAATTTGCATATTAGCCTTTTATTATATAGACTAGAGGCCGATGCACGAAATTCGTGCAAGGGGCTTGGCCCTCGCAGCCTGGGCTGCCTCGCAGCCCTGCCCACTTGTCGTTCTGGAACTTCATCCGGAAGGTTGTTCCACTGTCCGGTCTAATTAGAATATTAGCTCTTTATCATATAGGACTAGAGGCCCAGGACACGAAATTCATGCATGGGGTGGGTCTCCTCAGCCCAGCCTGCACCCTCTCCAATCTGGGACTACTGGCTCCTAACTGCTCACCTGCCTGCCTGCCTGATCGCCCCTAACTGTCCCCACTGCTGTCCTCGTCACCCCCAAGTGCCTCCCCCACTGGCCTGGTCGCCTCTTACTGCCCCCTTCTGCGCCACCACCACCCCCACCACCCCCCGCTGGCCTGGTCACCCCATGCAGCCTGCTGTTTGGTTATTTGGTTGCCCCTCACTGCTCCCCCTGCCAGCCTAGTCGCCCCGTGCTACCTACTGCTCAGTTGTTTGGTCGCCCCTCACTGCTCCCCCTGCTGGCCTGGTTGCCCCACGTAGCATGTTCGGTTGTCTGGTTGTTTCAGTTGCGACAGTCATTTAGGCTTTTATATATATAGATTATATAGAATAGGATGAGGAATTTAGGAGGGTCCCCAGAGAAGCCAGGACTAGGAGCCCTAGTGCCCTGACACCAGGCCACCGCCTACCACAGAACACCAGGAGGGTGCTCAGGGCTTGGCCTCTGTCCAGACTGGCTTCAAGGGAAAACGCCTTGGCCCCATGTCGACCAACATTCATTCAGCCTGCCCTCTCCTCCCACATCCTTTGTCGGGGACTGAGGGACGAGCAAGAGTTGACCCTTCAGGGTGATTTGAGTGGTTAGAGCATTGGGCCAGCCAGTCTGTCAGATGGTATCCTCCCCACCCATGCACGGTGCCAGGCATTGTGCTGGGTGACTGCAGAGAGCAACATGGGTGCCTCAGGAGCTTGCCATCGGCTACTGAGGACAAACATGGGCTGCATGGCATGCAGAATTAAAACTCGAGAGTGTTCTGAAAGGTGTGGGGAGTTGTAACAGAAAGTCATGCCCAAGCCAAGGCCTCTGAACACACAAAGCAGGGATTAGGCTAAGGCAGCACTGACGGGCAAGGTAAGAGGGGGAGCTGTCTGGTAATTGCGGTGCTAAGATGGGACAGTAGCCAGGAGAGGGCGGCAGGCCCCAACACATGGAGGGATCTGGACAGGAGGCCACGGCAAGGTCTGGGAGGAGGGGAGACTAGCGAGGAGACTGCCCAGGGGTCCTGGGGAGTAAAACGATGCAAATCCAAGCCAGGGTGGGGGCAGACCTGGTTCAGGTAGGTGGAGAGGCTCACAGGGACCCCCAGGAAGGATTCTGGGGAGTTTAAAGCTGGTGGCACAGTCTGACAGCAGCATGAGGAGTGGGCTCCGCACTGTGGAGGTCCGCGACTTCACTGTCAGCAAAGGAAAATTCTTCTCGGCCTGGAGCTGAAGGAGCAGCTCAGCTCTCGGTGTGAGGAGCCTGTGTATGGGTGCTGGGATCTGCAAAAGGCAGTACTTGTGCACTTCCCCTCCCCCCTCGTTATATCTCGAGGAGCTTGGTCATCTGCCGTCGCCACTTCCTCTAAAGACAGTTCTTCCCAATGTCCAGTTCCTGCTTTCCCACCAGTGCCTGTGTTGTATCCAGCTCAGAATCTTGAATTAAGCCAGGATTTTGAGAGAATTTTTCTTGCTTAAACCCGCCCCCACCCCTCCCATTTTAACAGCACATTCCAGGCAGGGAAGCCACAGCTGAGGCTTCATGTTGACAGTCAGCTCACTGCCTTCCAGATAGCAAAGCATTTATCATCCCTTGCCAGCCTGGAGTCCTGTTCTCAAGCTGGAGCGAGGCAGGCCTGAGAGGTGTATGTGCTGGGAGGTAGGGAGCTTGAGCCACCCTAACGTGATATAAATGGCACCACAGCGGATGGCAGCAAACTACCTAGACTGAGAGAGCCCAGGTGAGGCCAGGTCAGACCAACACCCCTGTGCCAGGCTCCTCTGCACATTAACAACCAGCCCTCCTCCCCGCCTGGAGGCCGGGCCACTGGCTTATCCCTGGGGGGCCTGAGGGTTCTGTTTATGAGCTGGTGTCTCAGCCACCACCCCAGGCCTGAGCAACCGCTCCTTCTAGGAAAATGCTTTGGGCTTCAAAAGCCCACTCTCCTTCTTCTGTCAGAAGTAGGTTCCTAACAAACCCGTGACACTCGGAGCATGGAGGTATGTCTCAGGGCCTGACCTGGTGGTCTCAGTGCCCAGTTTGGGGTTTCCACATGAAAAGTAACTTTAGAAGCTTTTTCCTGGTTGATCATTTCCACTACTCCGGTTCACAAAGCTGTTTCTTAAAAATATATTTAGCTTTGATCGCTGGGTGGAAAGGAAATGTGTGCCTAGAGGCATGAAGAGTACCAGCAAATTGGGGGGAAATTCAGAGTTCTCAGGATGCCGAGTAAGTTCTGACTTGTCAGAACATCTCCCTCCCGGGGCTTATCGAGAAGGGGTGGTGACTTTCTGGGCCAGTCAGCTCACGAGTATTTACTAAGGACTGTGTGCTGGATGGGGTCTCCCTGGCTGCCAGACCTCACTCTTCCTGCTCACCCACCTCCTTGGGTTGAGGGGTTGATTTCTACTCTCCGATTCCTCCCAGTTGGGCTATGAAGGTTCATTTGGGCACAAATAGTGTTTTGTGGCCTCGATGTGTGTGGCACCTCTTCCTTTGCAGCCCAGCCCCACGCCTCGTGGCCTTCACTCTCAAGAGCCATGTGGGAGCTCCAAGCTGCCTGGAATCAGAGTGCCGCCCCCATCAGCAAGCATTTCATAATTGAGCCATTCACAAGGGCCTCAGCTTTGGAAATCATTCTGAGTATCTTGGCGATACTGGGAGCCACTGAAAGTTTCCGGGCAGGGACAGACACAGGAGGCTTGAGGGCAGCCAGTGCACTATGCATATTACCTCCCCAAGAAGCATGCTTGGCTCACCTTTCCAGAAAGAGTCTGGTTAGCCAAAGAGCGCACCATCTTGTGTCTCGGCCAGCGTTTCCGAGTTGAGGGCCCAGGAGTGCAAGCAGAGAAAGGAGATCGAGAAGGCCAGTGGCTTCATGTGTCATCCTGGCAACAGACCATCCGGGGCCCTGCCCATGTTGTGGACTCTCGAGTCACGAGACAGGAGACTGTAATGGAAACCAGATAGGTTGCTCAGAGGTATTTGGCACACGTCTCTTCAAATATTAGGAGGCCAGAAGGGAGGGAAGTCACAGCTGGATTTAGAGCCGAATGGGTTCTCCCTCCCTTCCCATCCCTTTGCCTGCATCACAACTCAGGAATTTCTCAGCCCTGCCCAACATCATCATCGTCGCCTCTTGGGGCCTCCTCAGTCCAGCACTCTGCACATGGGCTTGGCCCTTGCAGGGCCCACACACTTCCGCCCAGGCCCCGCCTAGTCCCCAGGCTTCACCCCATTCCATCGTTGACCAGTTTTCCAGTTTGGGGTTCAGCATATGATGGACCGTCCAGTCTGGCAGGTCTGGGCACAGCTCCCAGCTCCTCCACTTACAGTTGCAGGGACTTTAAATTCCTCCATCTCTCATCTCTCAGTTGCCTCGCCTATAAAATGGGTGTGCTGGTCCTTACATCATCCTTGAGTAAACGTGACAATCAACAATATCATGCGGGGTTGTGGGTGGACCAGGAATGGCGGCTCTTGTACTCCTGAACTCACACAGAACACCCCTGTCAGCCTGATCAGGCTCTGCCTGTTGGGACCCTGTCTTTCCTTTGAGGTCCAGTGTGGATAGCACTGGTCTGTGCAGCCCAGCCAGCCAGGAGCACATCCCTCTGCCATGTTGGAGTGTTCACATCTCCTTGCAGCTCCCCTTGCGTTTTTCTCTGACGTTCTTGTCTCTCTTGCCAGAGTCTTTCGTACCCTTCCCCAGCATCGGACACGGTTCATCTTGTTACATGGCAATTGTCTAGTGCTGCCGTGTTGACCTCACCCCCTCCTGAGAGCAGTCACTAACAAGCCAGAAGTGCTCACACCTGAGAGCTGAGACCCTCAGTGCCTCACTAGGGAGAGCCAGTCACTGACTCATGTGGTGTTGGCTCTTCAAAGGCCAAACAGGAGGGTGGCTGGGCCTGGACCTTCAAAGCTGTCTCACTCCCGGGCCACTGTCCCCAGGCCTGTTGCTCTGGCTGCTGAAGGGGCTGCTCCATAGCCCGGCATGGAAAGTGTCACCCTCATGCACTCACAGACAGGAAGGAGAAGTCAGCCAGGCAGAGGCAGGAACGGAAGCCTGCTTCCAGATTTGGTCCAGGCCAGGAGAGAACAGCAGACGCAGGTGTTTCCCGGTCACGGAGTACTACTGTACATGGCCCCCAGAGCATGATGTCTGGACAAGGTGTGAGGACACTGAGCATAAAATGGGCACCCATCCTGAACAGCAAGGCCCCGAGCAGCCCTTCTTCCCCCTCCTCCATGCCAACTCCCTCCTTCTCCTTTTTTCCCCTTAAACTCTTAATTCATCAAAGTGAATTGTCTGCCCGGGTCACAGAGCCAATTTATCGGCCAGTTTATTTTCTGTGTGGTATTGATCAGGTTTTCTTGCTGAGATGACTCAATTATGAGGCCTGTGGTTGACACCACTGTCCATTTGGCAGTATCAAATTGCTCCTCCAGCTGCCACCAAGTGGCCACCACAGATGTGCCTGTCCAGTGAGGAAGCCACCATCCAGCTCCCCTGGGTAGAGCTCCTCCTGCCTTGTTTCCTGCTTCACTCCTGCAGCGGCTGCCCTAACGGGTCTTGGCATGCAGCATCTGCTCAGTTCCTTTTGTGGACTGTTCCACTGCACATTTCTCTTGCGTGTCAGTCCTTGCTCCTCTCCAAAGACAACCAAAGGTCTAGAACCCTGAAGAATGCCAGTCTTTGAAAGAACAGCCCCCTTCTCCAAGTGATTTAAAAAAATATATATTTTATTGATCTTACAGAGAGGAAGGGAGAGGGATTGAGTTAGAAACATCGATGAGAGAGAAACATCGATCAGCTGCCTCCTGCACACCCCCTACTGGGGATTGAGTCTGCAAACAAGGTACATGCCCTTGACCAGAATCAAACCCGGGACCCTTCACTCTGTGGGCCAATGCTCTATCCACTGAGCCAAACCAGTTATGGCCTCCCAAGTGATTTTATTATAAGTGCCCATGGGCCCGCATGAGAACAGAAATCATGTAGGTGCTCCCTAGCCAGTTTGGCTCAGTGGATAGAGTATCAGCCTGCGGACTGTAGGGCTCCGGGTTCAATTCCAGTCAAGGGCACATGCCCAGGTTGCAAGCTTGATCCCCAGTGGGGGGCATGCGGGAGGCAGCCGATCAATGATTGTCTCTCATCATTGATGTGTCTTATCTCTCTTTCCCTCTCCTGTCCTCTCTGAAATAAAAAAAATAAAAATAAAGTTAAAAAAACAAGAAATCACGTAGGTCAAGCATGTCAAACTCGTGGCCCACAATAAATATTTTTGTGGCCCAGTCGATATAACAGTATGTAAGACACATTTTAATAAAAATTTTGTAACTTAATTTTTACAATATCCTGTTATACATAATTATTAATAATGAACTACAATGTTCGTTAATGACTGATTACTATAATCATGTTGCATTCATTTCCCTTACGCGCACCATTTCTCTCCACTAATACTAGCAGCGAATATTTTAGCAGCCGATTGTCATGTCTTTAGTCTTGGACTGACTTGTTTGGTGTGCGCAACAGGAAATATTTCGCTTTCAGAGAACAAGAAAAATAGGTTTATTTGTGTTACGCTTATTAATTTGTGCAGTTATTCAGTGTCTGGTAAGTTAATGTTCAAGAAAAAAGATTAATTTTTATTACAATGTTTCATTATTTTATATTAACAATTATTTATTTCAGCCCTTTGTATTCAGCATGTCTGTATCGAAATAAACCTACGTTTCTATGAAAGTTGAAGCTTTTGTTTTTTTGCAGACCACATAAACTTAAACCTTGTTTATTTGGCCCGTGTTAGCCTTTGAGTTTGACATGCTTAATGTAGGTGCTGTGGGGTGAAGCCCACCTCCAATCCAGGCCTGCTCACTTCCCAGGTGCCTGGTTCACAGATGTCATTGTCAGACAGTGCAAGAGCCTGAAATAGGCCTGAATAGGTCTGCCCTTCAAACTCACTTGTGGGCATGTTGTAGATGTGACCATCCAGATGGGGGTCCCCAAGGGAGCAGCCTTAGTGTGTCAGGCACTTGGGAACGTGAACAGAACTGGGACCTCTTTTACTCTCTCACTGGCAGTAACCACCTGTGTAGTCTAAGCATAGTTTGAACTGAGGGGAATATGGAGCTGTGGACCCCATCCTGCCCTGGAAGGGTCTGCAGCCTAAGTTGGGAGCAGAGTACACTCTTCCCAAAGCTTAAAAGTACTAACATATGGTGTGAGTCCATCTGGTAATTTCCAGGAAAGGTACGTCTAGAGCAGTGGTTCTCAACCTTCCTAATGCCGCAACCCTTTAATACAGTTCCTCATGTTGTGGTGACCCCAATTTCATTGTTACAAATTGAACATAATTAAAGCATAGTGATTACTCACAAAAAACAATATGTAATTATATATGTGTTTTCCAGTGGTCTTAGGCGACCCCTGTGAAAGTGTCGTTCAACCCCCAAAGGGGTCGCGACCCACAGGTTGAGAACCGCTGCTCTAGAGAGAGAGACAGCAAAGCAAAGGTTGCCTTAGGGGTGAGGGGGTGAGGGGTGAAGGGTGTGGGGGGAGAGCAGTGTTGACTGTGGACAGCCTGACGGAACTTCCTGCCATTCTGGAGCACTGATCTGAAGTTAGATTTTAGAAAGAGATAGGCGCAGGCAGGCGGATGCTCAGGGTGTCACAGAGCAGCACTGGCGGGCCCTGCTCTAGGCCCTCAGTGGAGCACAGTCACTGAGCGCTTGCCGGGGCCCAAGCTGTGCCAGCACAGGAGGAATGCAGCCACCAACCAGGCAGGGGTGGCCTCTCCTCACGGGCTTACACTAGGCACTGGACAGACAAAAATGAACAGAGTTCCAGGAGGAAAGTGAAATGTGGCATGCGGGTAGCACCAGGCAGGTGGGGCACAGGGGAGCGCAGAGCCAGGGCTGCTGGGGTTGGGGTCTGAGAGGTCAGGAGCCCATCTCCCAACAACTGAAGAATTGTTCAGTGGGCAAGAGCTCACTGTCATGTCTGACCAAGTGGCAGCCTCTGCCACAGTGACTTCTCAGCCCTGGGCCGCCCCAGCCTCCCAAGGCTTCTGCAGAAGGCAGGCTCCACAGGGCCCAGGCTGACACCTGACCTGAGGCAGAGTGTTGGAGGACGTTCTGGCTTGGGATGGGCCCTGTGTTGGCACTGGCATGGATTTTACAACAGCAGCCATTGTGGGGCTCACTGGTGGTTGACCCAGGTTCTGACTAGCCAGGTGGATCCCAGGAGGCATTGCTTTCCACATACCACTAAGGTCACAGCCAGGTGGGAGAGGGGGCTGAGCCACGCAGGTCTCAAACAGTAAGCTTATGAGGTTCCTGGCTTCTCATTAGATGTGAGAGAAAAAGTGGGCTTCAGTCCGTAGTTTGCCAGGCCCCACCAAGCGCTGTGCCTGTTTCCTTTCTTGCAGGGTGCGAACTTGATCAGGTTGTAGAGAGTACCAGTTGAGGGGTGAAAGAGGCAGGCTCTGTTAATTTGGGGCACAGACTCTACACGTGGATGGTATTTCCACAGCAACATACTATTGCTCTTGTTGGGCCCAAAGACGTATATAAACCTGAGCAGAACTGAAGTGTTGGTGTGGTGGCCTTCCCTATGCACAGGGCATCTCTGGGCACAGGCCCCTCTCCCCAGAGAGCGTCCTGGCCCCTGAGCATCCTCAGGCAGCCCCTAGAAAAGGCTGTACCTTGCACTCAAAGGTGGGTGCTTGTAACCCATACATGGCTCCCAGCTCTGCCTGCGGACCATTCAGGTCTTCTCTCTGCTAGGCCACGGTCATGCCTCCCGGGAGCCCCACACTCAGCACTGTACCCTTTCTTTGTTGTTGTTGCTGGGTTGACATATGGCTTCTTTGGTTTTCACACTTTTCCTTTATTTATTTATTTGTTTGTTTGTTTGTTTGTTGTTATTAAAAATATATTTTATTGACTTTTTACACTGAGAAAGGGAGAGGGATAGAGAGTTAGAAACATCGATGAGAGAGAAACATCCGTCAGCTGCCTCCTGCACACTCCCTACTGGGTATGTGCCCGCAACCAAGGTACAGCCCTTGACCAGAATCGAGCCCGGGACCCTTCAGTCCTCTGGCTGATGCTCTATCCACTGAGCCAAACCAGTTAGGGCGCACTTTTCCTTTTTTAAAAAAATAGAGAGGGGAAGGGAGGGAGAGATAGGAACATCAATGATGAGAGAGAGTCATCGACCGGCTGCCTCCTGCATGCCCCCTTCTGGGGATCAAGCCCACAACCCAAGCTTGTGCCCTGGCCTGGAATTGAACCATGACCACCTGGTTCATGGGTCTACACTCAACCACGATCCACACCAGCTGGGCCCACTTTTCCTTTTGTCATCTTCTCATCCATTTGTACTGGTTCTAAAACTGAGACTTGGAGAGCAGGGACATGGGGGGCATTCACCACCACCTGAGGGATTTGAGCCGAGAGCTCCAAAATGGGGTGAGTAGGGAGATAGGTAGCCTGGTAGTTCCTCCAAGGCCTCCCCAGCACCTGAGCACAGGATGGCCAGGTAAACCTGGCCCTGAGTGGGGGACCAGAGGAGCTGTGTGGTGGGCTTGGGAAAGCTGAGTCCTGGATTCCCAGTAGAGGTGAGGAGGTGACACTCCTGGGGGCCCTGGACGAGGATGCAGGGGTTCCTCCCTCAGGGAGCCGCTGCCTTCAGTGCCTGCACTGAGGGGGCTGTCTGGCCCCGTGATCTCAGCCCGGAAGGTGTGGTTTTAGGCTTCAGCTCCCCTCAGTGCACCAGCAGAGCGTCTCACGTCAGGCAGTCAGCTCACTTCCCTCTCTGACAGCCACCGGATTTGGGAACGTCCTATTTTCCCATAATCAAAAGAAGTGAAACTGCCCCGTGAAATAGAGTGGAACGCCCCAGAACACCTAGGGCAGACAGGGTCTTTTCCTTATGAAGTCGTTAGCAGAAGCTGGAGGGCAGCCCTTGCCTCTCCTGTGAGGTCCCCTAGAGGATGGTGCACCACAGAGGACAGCCAGCAGCTCCAGGTGGTGACAGTCCCAGGTCAGCCCCACACACCAGCCTTGCTTCCTTCTTGCCCTCCCCCTTCCTGTCCCCTCTCCCCCCTGTACTGATCTCCTTTCTCACCTGTGCCGTTTCCTTCTTAGACTCCCTGGCTTTAGCCAAGTTGAGAACCACCGACTTCCCTCTAACTCTTGGTGGGGAGTGGGGAGGATACGAACAGGCTAGGCCTGGCCTGGAGTTCTGCTCAGTCCCCATGGAGGGACGAGACACGTGGGGAAAGTAATAGTGGTCAGAGGTGAAGACAGTGTGGTTGCCCAGTGCTTACTGTTTGCCAGGCACACTCCTGAGCACACACATGCAGCAGGCCACAGAAGCCGGCACATGGTCCCGTGAGTGCCTATCTGTCACCCCATTTCACAAAGAGAAAAACAGAGGCCCAGTGAAGCCGCTTACCCATGACCACATAGGTAGAAGGTGGCAGGCCTGCCCTTGCATGTCAGTGACCTGGCTGCTCCTGTAGACGGAGCCGCTGGGTGTCCTCAGGAGCCCTGGGAGGGTTTTTCATGTGTGAGCAGAAACTGCTGCCAGCCATTAGGAAATGGAGTGAGTGTGTCTGTGTATGTGCCATGCATGTATGAGTGTCTGATTTTTTTTTTCATGGCTAATCCTCACCCGAGGATATTTTTTCAATTAATTTTTAGAGAGAGTTGCGGGGAGAGAAACACTGATGTGAGGGAGACACATCCATTGGTTGCCGCCTGCATGTGCCCCAACCAGGGCCAGGGATCAAACCTGCAACCCACGTATGTGCCCTTGACTGGAATCGAACCTGTGACCCTTTGGTGCACAGGGAATGCTCTAACCACTGAGCAACATAGGCCAGGGCAAGTATCTGTGATTAAGCATGAGAAATTAAACATGTCACACACTGCTGTTCGGGGTTGTGTATGATTAAGCATGCCAGAGTGCTGTTTAGATGTGTGTGCCCACACATGTCCATGAGAAATGACTTCCAGGCAGCATAACATTTGGCCCGAGCAGGGCAAGCCTCTTCTTCCCTCAGCTCTTGTCAAACATGACACTTACCATGTTCGTTCAGCCATGGGACCTCCTCTCCACTTTAGACCTTCTTGCCTCTCAGGAGCCTCCCCCTACCTGCTCTGGAGCATGCATTTTGAGGGATTTGCCATACCCAGTCATCCCTGAGAGAAGGAGCCCCCACCTTCATTGCAGGAGCGTGTGGTTTGGAGTGTGTGCTCGGTCACCCGTCTTGCCATTGGCTGCAGTGTTCAGCATCTCTGGGAAGCTATCATGCACATCCTGACCCCGTGATCTCCCACCTGCAGTGGACGTGGCATGGCTGGAAGGCATCCTGGGGCCTCCTCCTCTGAGACTCATTCTTTTACCTTCTTCTGTTCCCCCAGCTGGTCAGCGAGAAGGTCGGAGGGGCTGAAGGGACCAAGCTTGACGATGACTTCAAAGAGATGGAGAAGGTAATGGGAAGAGTGGTGTGCCCTGTCTCATGTCTGGCACCATTTACCGAGTCCCTCGTGAGGCCCAGCTCTGACATCTAGGACAAGGCTTATCAGGATGGACTAGAGGCATCAGGTGTCCCTCAGCCCTGGGCAGGCACCAGCGGGGACATGGTGTAATGAACAACAGGGAGGCCAGGCAGCCCTCGCAGCAGCGTGTAGTTATGTGGGCTCCGAGGCAGGCAGGGACTGGGGAGCAGGGCAAGGGCTTTCCAGGGGCCCCTGGTTTGGCCTTTGGTGCCCCAGTGATTTTGAAACCACACATGTTGCCTCTTTACAGAAGGTGGATGTTACCAGCAAGGCTGTGGTGGAAGTGCTGGCCAGAACCATCGAATACCTGCAGCCCAACCCAGGTAGGGACACCAGCTAGCTGCAAGTTCTTCTGGTTACCACAGCATGAAGAAGGAACATAAGGGATCACAAAATTAAAATGTCATGGGGTAGGTGGGTTTTCGGCATGGCTGGGTCCAGGTACCTAAAGGATGTCCTTGGGGTCATGCATTTCTTTTCTGTTTCATCTGGCAGCGCTCATTCCTTGTGTCAATCCCAACCTTTCACCTTTGCAGCTAACAGTCCCAGCAGAAAAGAGCACCTCCCCCGACACCCCAACCGATTCATTGGGTCAATTTGAATTGGGTGTTCATCCTAATTTGTCAGGCACCAGCCACATGCTCGCCTTTGGAACATGAAGTGGGGTCTCTTAGGATGAGAGGGAAGTGGGGACCTTCCCTCAAGGAATATCCAAATGCTAGTTCCTATAGCAAGAGGCAATGGACGTGGAACAGGTACCAATCCCAGGCGTCTCCATTCAAGGCCTATGCCAGGGACAGACCCAAGTGGGCAGAGGTAGGAGCACAGCTGCTCCCCCACCTCAGGAGGATATCCACGTCCGGGATGCCTGTACCTGCCCACCACCACTTCTCTAGCTGCTCCACCACGCCATTGAGGGGAGGGGCCAGTCAGAGCCATGCTCCAGGATGAGGAGGCCCTGAGGGCTCCTGAAGAGCCGATCACCTCTCATGCCCACTGCCCATGATCCTTTGTGGCCAAGAAGAACAGAGTAGGGCAGGCCTGTTCAGGGGCCTCGTATCCTGGTTGTCAGCAGGCATGGCAACCAAGGCCTTGGGCCAAGGGAGTACTTTAGAAATACGTGGGCCTTGGGGAAGAGCAGGAGCACCCAGGGCAGTGGCAGTGTTAGCTGAGCACAGGCCTGGTGGCTCCTGGAGAAACCACCCACATGCCCACCCGGCCCATTCTTTTCCAGCCTCACGGGCCAAGCTGTCGATGCTCAACACGGTATCCAAGATCCGTGGGCAGGTGAAGAATCCTGGCTACCCGCAGTCGGAGGGCCTGCTGGGCGAGTGCATGATTCGTCACGGGAAGGAGCTGGGTGGCGAGTCCAACTTCGGTGAGGGCCACCATGACGGCCTCAGCAGGTTGCATGGGCAGGCGGCCAGGCTGAGGGAGGGAAGGCCAGAGCCTCCCCACACTGGTGAGCAGGAGGGCACTTCCCTCCCATAGCTCCAGAATCTTCTCTAGTGCTGGCTGGTCCCATGGGGGGAGGGAGAATCCCAGCACCACCTAAAGTGTTAAGGCTGAGGGAAGGCCTCCCCCTCACGCCACAGCGCGTTCAGGGCAAATCTGGTCCCTTCTGAGAGTGTGGAGGGGCAGGTTGCTTGACACTTGTCATTACCAGCCCTAGGCCACTGGCTCAGGAACAGACGTGATGGTCTGTTGCTCTGATTTCTGGTCAGTCCTTCGCTGTGGGGTCATTTTAAAAGTTGGGGGTGTCTTGGCCCCACAGGCATCCTGTGATGGCTCTTCCCCCACCCCACACCCCCACAGGCGACGCCCTGCTGGATGCAGGGGAGTCCATGAAGTGCCTGGCAGAGGTGAAGGACTCCTTGGACATAGAGGTCAAGCAGAACTTCATCGATCCCCTGCAGAACCTGTGTGACAAAGACCTGAAGGAGATCCAGGTATGCCTTGACGCCCTGTCCCTCATGCCCACCCCCTATAGCCCTCAGGGGTCTCACATGGGTCCCTCACTCAGTGAGCCTCTTCCCATCCTGGGCCCCTGCTCGGCTCACCTCTGTGCATACTTGCTGTGAGCAGGGCTGCAGGGCATTGGAGGCCCTGCAATTGACCCTCGCCCTGCCCCCAGCACCACTTGAAGAAGCTAGAGGGCCGCCGCCTGGACTTTGACTATAAGAAGAAGCGGCAGGGCAAGATCCCCGATGAGGAGCTGCGGCAGGCCCTGGAGAAGTTCGAAGAGTCCAAGGAGGTGGCTGAGACCAGCATGCACAACCTCCTGGAGACAGATGTACGTCCATGGGCCCGGGGACTACCCTTGCTTGGGAAGACCCTGACACCAATGCCAGCATCCAAGGGCTCAATGCCAGTTTAGGAGGTGAAGGAAATGAAGGGGGTGCAAGGAGCAGAGGGGTGCAGCAACTGGCACCTAGAGGCTTTCGGTGTTTTGGGCCCTTCACCCTTTTCCAGCTGCAGCTCTAAGGTCAGCCGGGCCCCAGGGCTTGGAGCAGTCTGGGAGGGCTTCTTGCAGGAAGTGGCCTGGAGATGGGAGTTAGAGGACAGCCCCCTCTTCAGCTCTGGCTGGTTGCTTGCAGATTGAGCAGGTGAGCCAGCTCTCTGCCCTGGTGGATGCCCAGCTGGAATACCACCGGCAGGCCGTGCAGATCCTGGACGAGCTGGCCAGCAAGCTTAAGCGAAGGTGAGCCCCTTCCCTTCTGTGCTGGCCAGGAAAGGCCTAGTGGCTGTGGGGTCCCTGCTATGGATTCCTGGGCTGGCAGCTGGCTTTTTATAATCTCTGGGCTGTGGGGATCCCACAAGGGAGTAGGACCTCCTCCGGCTTGTCCTGTCCCGAAGGAGAGGGTGGAGTGGCGGTGGGACAGGAGACAACTTGAGGGGGATGGGAGGCAGCTTACCCAGGGCAGACCCTAGGAGCCCTTCCTCCATTGCCAGTCTCCTTGGTTGGCAGTGGTTCCCTGGTGGGGCCACTTGGCAACCTGAAAAATGCCCTAGTCTGGGGATCTGGCCCAGGGGGTTCCTCAGGATTCCCTTGTGTGTTGTGTCCATCTCACAGCCTCCTCAGGGTCCCACTGCCCATGTGGCAGCAGCAAAAACAGCCGGGGGGGGGGGGTGTTTTCTGGCCTTGACACCCTGGCTCATGATGCAGGCTCTGTGTCTGCTCACACCTCCCCCTTCACTTGCAGGATGCGGGAAGCCTCTTCACGCCCCAAGCGTGAATACAAGCCCAAGCCCCGGGAGAGCTTTGAACTTGGAGAGTCTGAGCAGTCCAACGGGGGCTTCCCAACCCCCAAGATCTCAGGTAAGGTGCTGGAGGGGCCGTGCTTTCCCAGGGCCTCAGAGACGGGCCCCTTGTGGGACAGCCCCAGCCTGCTGCCCCATCCAAGCCCTCTGCAAAAGGGGCCCGAGATAGGACCAGGCCCCACCTCAGCACTCTTGGCCCACCTGTGTGTTTTGTTTGCAAGCAGCTTCGTCATCTTTCCGATCTTCCGACAAGCCCATACGGACCCCCAGCAGGAGCATGCGTGAGTGTCCCCGCCTCGGTTTATAACCGTGCCTTCCAGGCTATCCTGCGAGGGTCTCTCTGACTCCCCTGATCTAGTGGGAGTGCACACCTGTTGGGGTTTCCTCAGACCTGCAAGCAGGGAAGGAGCCGAGTTCTTGCCTCTGTGGCCTCAGCCTTCCCATGGAAAATGGGCCGCTGTGAGCGTCCAGGGCACCATGAGGGTGGTGGGCTCTGGGCATCCTAATGCCACTGTGCGCCCCCAGCTCCTCCCAGGAGCATTGTGGTAACCACTCACAGAACCCTTTCCATCCTCCGTGTGTGTGTCACTTGCTCCTTATTCCCAACAACCCTGGGGAGCCAGAGAAAGAGCGGCTCTCCTTAGGGGAAACTGAGGCACAGCGAGGCAGCAGGTGGGGTTTGAGCTGGACGCCCAGACCTTACACCCATACCCTGCCCACCCTCAGCGCCCCTGGACCAGCCAAGCTGCAAGGCACTCTATGACTTTGAGCCCGAGAACGATGGGGAGCTGGGCTTCCACGAGGGCGACATCATCACGCTGACCAACCAGATCGACGAGAACTGGTACGAGGGCATGCTCCATGGCCAGTCGGGCTTCTTCCCCCTCAGCTACGTGGAGGTTCTGGTGCCCCTGCCTCAGTGACAGCGTGGGCCTGCTCACCTCTCCGTCCAGATCGCCTGTATTCCACTCGGCCCGAAGCACAGCAAGGGTAGTGCTCCTCCCAGGGCCTCCCGAGGTATTCCCAGGGCACCAGGACTCGAGGCAGCAGGGCCAATCGGAGAGGCCAGGGGCCCTGTTTACACTAGTGCTCACCCATAGAGGTGGTGGGGGCTCCCCTCCCCACCCGCCCTGAGGGGGGCTAACACTAAGGTGCTCTTAGAAACACTAACGTCCTCCCGCCTCCTCCAGGACTGGTGACTGGGTGGGTCCCCTTCACTCAGACACACACATAACCCTCTGACCCCTCCACACTGGGGCCTGGCCCACCCTGACCTGCCCTTATTGTGAGCAGATTGAAAGTCTGTGTGATGGGGTGGTCCAAGCAGGACCACTGGCCCAGACTCACCACCCTGCTTTTAAATTCCCCCAAGAACTCCTTCTCAGGCCCCTGCATGCCACAGATGCCACCTCCTTAGTAGGGCCTCACCCAGGGGCCCAGTCCCCTAAGGACAGGCCCTGTCCTCAGCTGCAGGGTGCTGAGCCCTACACACCCATGCATACCCTACCCCTAACCAAGCACATGGACCATTTCTGGCACAAGCTGCCACCACCAGCTACAGACACACAGACACACCATACACGGGACCATGGGAGCCTCCAGCTTCCTCTCTGCTGAAGGTCAAGCACAAAGGCTTTGATGAGTGAATGTTGCCAGACCCCTGGCTGCTCGGGAGGGTCACAGGGCCTCCCCCATCCCAAGCTGGCTGCCCTCCCCCTGTTGACAGTATCCCCAGCTGTCTCCTCCAGACCAAGGTAGGCAGCTGCCCAGACCAGCAGGGCCCCGGCCCTGCATCCGCTTTGCCTCTTGCCTAATCTGAAATTGGCCTCGGGGGACCTCGGGCCTGGTTCACATTCCCTTCCCCAGTGACCCTGCACAGCCCCCATGACACCAGGCTCTGCTCGTCCCCAAGGCCCCCCCACCATCATGAGTGGGTGAGACACAGGCATCCGGACCAAGACAAGCAGCATAGCCTTGGTCAGTCTAGGGCAGAAGGAAATGTAATCCTGATTTTTTTTTTTTAAAGAAGTATTAAACGTCTCTTTCTACAGTCTCTTGCCTGGTTGTGGTGTGGGGCAGGCCTTCTCTTCACCGGGACATCCACAGCCCTCCCAAGGGGTCTCTGGTCAGGACAGGACCTACACAGCTGCCCACCTACCCACTCTTGGAGTGGGCACCGGCCCCATAGCAAGCCCAGGAAGGGCGGTTGTCATTCACCCTTCAGTGGCATGGGAGGTATTTCCCCAAGACTCCTTTCCCCATAGCCCCAGGAAGGGACAGGGCTGGGGTTGGGTCCAGCACTGTCCACACACGCGGCTGCATGAGTGCTCCACTGCCAGACAGCAACCTATGCCCAGCAGCAAGTGCTAGGGGGCCCCCTCAGGGTGAGACACAGGCCTGGCTGTTTGCTTCTCTCCTTTATTCTATGAGCACCTGCATCGAACAACGCAGTCCCACAGGAACACAGCAACACAGTCACGAACGAAACCTCTCGACCTACTCCCCTCACCCGGGGTTGGGGGGTGCCGAGTCTGACCAGGAGGCCTCCCAGGTCCTCAGAGGTCGATCCTCTCAGTTCCCTTGCTTAAGGATGCTGTACACCTGCTCCAGCACATGGCACAGGCCCTGGTCCTTGGGCATCCTGCTGGCCAGGGAGATCTGAAACAAGCAGGCCTGGCGCCTCAGGACCATGTCCAGCAGGCCTGACCTGGCCTCGCCCCCAAGGCCCAAGCGCTGCCACATGGCAGAGGGGCTCGCCTACCCACGGTGCACGGTGGTAATCCCTACAGCAATGCTTTCTTCTTAACAAAAGCGATGTTGAGTAACAAGACCCAGCTGACTAATGTTTGGGGTGAGGGGTCATCTGCACTTTACAAATCCTGATATCACTCCAGCCTGGATCCCACTCGCCACATGCTGAGAGCCACCCAGCAGCCGCGTGCCTGGCTGGGAGGTGACCAGGAACAACTTTAAGCCCTGGTTACTGTTTTCTTTAAAAGTTTGAACAGCTGACTTGTGTGCTCAATGGTTAGAACATCAGCCCAGGCACCAAAGGGTCTCGGGTTCAATTTCTGGTCAAAGGCAGGTTCCTGGGTTGCAGGTTTGATCCATGGCCCCAGGTTGGGGTGCGAGTGGGAGGCAACCAACCGATGTGTCTCTTTCACATCCATGTTTCTCTCCACCCCCTCCCTTCCACTAAAAATCAATGGAAAAAATATCCTCAGGTGAGGATTAGCAAAAAATAAAAGGTTGAACAAAACAAGCAAAAGTGTGAAACTGTCTGTATGCAAAGCAGAGTTGAGAGTATCTTCTAAGGATGACTTTCAAACAGGAAATAAATCAGACACACACCGGAGGCCAATAAATTCCTAACTAATTTAAATGTCCCACTCCCTGGAGGGCCAGTGTGCACGCTCACAACACCAGCAGCTCTTGAGACTCTAAACCAGATCAGAACCCTGCACACCCTCCGTGTGTGAGTGGCCGCGGGGGGAAGCAGGGCCCCGCGCAGCTTCAGCGGGGCTGTCCCAGGGCCTGGGAGTCTACAGGACTTTAACGTTTCATCTCCACTTTGATGGTGATTCCCACCCCCACCCTCATGATAAAACAAGGCTGTTTGGCACTGTTCATTTCCAGCTGGAATAGTTTTGTAGAGAACAAGTTAGGGAGTCCCTTTCTCAAGCTGCCCATGGGTATATTCTTGGATGCTCCCCAAGAGCTGTCTTCCTACAGGAGGGGTTCACATGGGACTTGGGGTAGAAGTCTTACCTTGAGCTTGTCAAGGTAGGTGTGCTCCTGGTTCCAGAGTTCCTGGAACTTCACCAGGTCCGGGGCGCCCTTGTAGAACTCCACCAGCAGCATCTACAGGACAGGGGGTGGTTGGGACCCCTCGCTCCCGCCTCCCCACGCCAGGCACTGGGATCCAGCAGTGAGCAGGACGGCGCAACCGCTACCTATCACCTATCGTGAAGGCTTCCAGGCTAATGCAACCAGCAGACAGCACCGCTCACCAAGGAAGTCCACGGAGGAACCCACCCAGTAGACAGGAGGGAGCTCAGCAAGAGGGAAGTGCCTGAGAGGCTGAGGGAGGCACACCGAACGTGGTATCACACAGGCCTGACAGCCTCCTGTTTTGGCCTAACGATACCCTGAAACCACAGGTGTCATGAACTAGCTCCGTTTTTAAAATGCCTGTTGAGCCACAAGCATAAACCATCCTGCTGACACCTGGGGTCCTCCACGTGTCTCCCCTTGGAGAGGAGTGGCCGGTGCAGAGGCCCGAGATGGGAGCATCCCTGGTGTGTCCAGAACAACTAGGAGGCCTGGGGGGTGAGGGAGGTGCTGCAAGGACCTGGGACTGCGTGCTAAGAGACACAGGTGGTTATCTGCAGAAGAGGGACCTGACCAGGGCCTTGGCACATTCACCCATGGCTGTCTGAGTCAGACCTTGTCCTGTAGGCCCAGGTAGGCACTTTCAGACCCGGCCCGCCCCATGAGGAGGGCTGCACCCTCCTCACCGGGGAGTGAGCTCACCATCTCATGGAGGATGTCATTCGTCAGGAAGCTGTCCTGGACGTAAGCCATCTCCACGTCCATGGGGATACCGTAGTCACTGGGCCTTTGCTGGCAGGGACACCGGCCAGTCACCACCAGCCGCCCCAAGCCTCCCACCCCATGACACATCCAGCACGTTGACCCTCGGCCTCCCCCAGGAGTCCTGCCTACCTCAGGGGGTGGCATCACCCAGAACGGGGAGATCTTCGACTCTGGGCCCTGGTTGCCAGAGTAGTAAGGGGCTGTGGGAGGAGAGTGAGAGAGGGGCTGCGCCTGGGGGCTCATGGTCCAGGAGTCACTCACACACACACACCTACCCCAGGGGGCACTTACAGCAGAGCAGGGCGAGGCAGGGCTGGAAGCCATTGCTGGAGCCCTGCAGCCGCAGCTGGTAGTCCATCTGCGTGTCGATGTCCTGCAGCGATGGCAGCGCCGGGCTGTGTGGGTGGCTGTGGTACCAGCCCACCAGGGACAGGCCCCGCAGAAGCAGGCTCTGATAGATCTGGGGACAGAGGCAGGGCTGGAGAGGGCGGGGAGCTGGGGCCCTACCAGCCTTGGTGTGCTCCTGACTCCATCCAGCTCCACGTGAGAGCAGCACATAATGAGTATCTGCTGTGTACCAGGACTGTGCCCACGCCCACCCTAACAAGTCCGGTTGGGGGATGGTCAACAAGTACATAAAAAAGATGCGCCTGTCGTGAAACAAAGGCAAAAAGTGATTTTCCCTGCTGTGTCCCAACTCCTGCAACAACGCCTGCCACACAGTAGATGCTCAAACAGTTGAGGTGGATATGCGTGCATTTGAGCAGGCACAGGCATTCTGAATGCCTGCGGAAAGTGGAGGCAAGCAGGGGCAGAAAGAGAACGGTTCTCGCTGAATCACTATCCATTCACTTATCCCTGAGAGACACAAGAAGGTGGGTGTAGAGCGCTGAGCATGGTGCCAGGGGCATATGAAGAACCATTAGGAAAACATCAAGAATGGCAGCCTGATGGGGGTGGTTCAGTGGTTGAGCATCGACCTGTGAGCCAGGCGGTCAAAGTTCCATGTGTCCTGACCTGGTTGCTGGCTTGATTCCCAGTGGAGGTTTGCAGGAGGCAGCCAATCAATGATTCTCTCTCATCATTGATGTTTCTATCTCTCTCTCTCCTTCCATCTCTCTAGCTCTTCCTCTCTGAAATAAATAAAAATATATTAATAAATAAATAAATAAAATGGCAGTTAAGCCCTGGCTCGTTTGGTTCAGTGGTTAGAGTGCCCGCCCATGGACCAAAGGGTCTCGGGTTCGATTCCCAATCAAGGGCACATAGGTTAAGGGTACACATACCTCAGTTGGAAGGCAACCAATTGGTATGTCTCTCTTACATCGATGTTTCTCTCTCTCTCTCTCTCTCTCTCTCTCTCTCTCTCTCTCTCTCTTTTCCACCTCCCTCCTCCCTCTCTTCTACTCTCTCTAGAAATCAATGAAAAAAATATCAAGTGAGGATTTTTTTTAAAAAAGACCATTAAGCCGAGACCGGTTTGGCTCAGTGGATAGAGCGTCGGCCTGCGGACTGAGGGGTCCCGGGTTCGATTCCGGTCAGGGGCATGTGCCTGGGTTGCGGGCATATCCCCAGTGGGGGATGTGCAGGAGGCAGCTGATCGATGTTTCTCTCTCGTCGATGTTTCTAGCTCTCTATCTCTCTCCCTTCCTCTCTGTAAAAAATCAATAAAATATATTTAAAAAAAAAAGAATTTAAAAAAAAAATAAAATAAAAAGACCATTAAAATGTATCCAGCCCTTACTAGGTGTCAGCTGGGGCTAGGGTTCACACATGCTCATTTGCACATTTTCTGAGCACTGACTGCCGGCTGCCAGAACAGCTGTGTGCACCCATCCCACCCCAGAACACCCCATCCGGTGTGTCCCCTCACCTCCTCTTCCACAGTGGCCCCGGTATCCACGTCCCCCAACCGGCTGCGACAGGGAAAGGCTCTCAGCACCGTGAGCACTGCACAGAGTGGGGAGAGAAGGTGTGGATATTGACCCGGCCCCTAATATCCCCCTGCCCACTAGGCCCCAATTACCCACTCTGGCTGTTGATGTCCCAGCGGCCCCCCAGGTACCCCACGACCTCGCTGCGAGTTAGGTGGCTGTGGAAGTCCTGGGAAGAGGTACATGAGAAGACATAGTCAGGCTACACCTGGCCCCCATCCATCCTGGGAGTGCAGGGCTCTTGTAATGGGCAGGGGCCAACCCTCCCACCTCCTCCTTCTCCCAAACATTGATTGAGCACCTATGAGCAGACAAGGTACCCACCCATATAGAGCTGACATTCCAGGGACCCCATCTGCGTCCAGAGCACCCCAGCCCTCTGCCCAGACCTGGGAGCCCCTGACCCACAAGGCACACACCAGCAGGAGCAGCACGTTGCTGGAGATGGCCACATTGAACGGCTGGAACTTGTTGATGGCTGCGAAGGATGTTACTTCCACCAGGGTATGGGGGTTCCTGCAGAAGCCCGAGGGTCCCACCGCTTCAGGAACCCCTAGGCTGGCTCCTCAGCTCTCCCCCCAGCCAGCTCTGAGGATCTGAGGCCTTGCCCCCGCCTTACTCCTCCACCCACCCCAGCAAGAGCTCGTGTAAACTGGGGTTCGTGTCGGGGACATGGACATATCTGACCTGGCAGAGTCGCGACTGCCCAACATGCAGTATCGCACTGGCACCCGGATCTTGTTTTCCACTCGCTTCCCCAGGGGCGTGGCCTCTGCGGGGTTAGGGTAAGGCAAAAAGGCAGCGTCAGTCCCTCCCCAGCCTGGAACTGGAAATCAGAGACAGGGCAACCCAAGAAGGACAAAACCCTAGAGGCAGCCTTAACAATAAGGCAGCGGGACTGGGAAATCAGGCGGCAGGTTGATAAATTGGACGGAGATTTAAAATCAGATGAAGGGCCCAGATCAGGTGAGGACCTCAGAAGACCAGGTTGGGGAGAAGGTGGAATCAGGCAGCAAGTTTAGAAATGAGACAACAGGGCAAAGAAATCCTATTGGGGAACAAGGAAAGGAGGCAGCATGGTGAAATAATTGGGCAGCACATTAAGAAATTGGTCAGTGGAATATAAGCATAACCAATGGACATAAGACACTGGGGGATAGGGGAGGCTACGGGACTGTCTAGGGCGGGGGGGGAAAAATGGACACATATGTAATACCCTTTGTATTACTTTAAGCAATGGAAAAAAAAAGAAAAGAAATTGGTCAGTGGAAAAAAAAAAAAAAAGGAAATTGGTCAGTGGGAGCAAGAAATCCAGCATTAGGCAGTGAGAGTGAAATTAGTGGGCTAGGCCCTAACCGGGTTTGGCTCAGTCAGCCTGCGAACTCAAGCGTCCCAGGTTCGATTCTGGTCAAGGGCATGTACCCTGGTTGCGGGCACATCCCTAGTGGGGGGTGTGCAAGAGGCGGCTGATCAATGTTTCTCTCTCATCGATGTTTCTAACTCTCTATCCCTCTCCCTTCCTCTCTGTAAAAAAAAAAAAAATCAATAAAATATATTTAAAAAAAAAAAAAAAAGAAATTAGTGGGCTAGGAAGTCAGCCAGCCATCTTGGAGGCACCGAGGAAAAGAAAGCCCATACCCGTCCACAGCCTCCTCTTACACCTGAGCTCTGCATGTCGCCCACCCTGTCTCCTCCCCTCCCTCACGCCTCTCACCAGGGTGGGCAGGTTCTGAGGGGCCCTTTGGAGGTGGTCTTCGAATTTTCTCCTCTGCTGAGACCCCTGCCAGAACCTCCTCCTCCTCTTCCTCCATCAGCAGCTCCTCCTCCTCCCCTTCACTGGCTGGGCTCTGGCGGGGTGGGGGTGACAGCAGCGGGACCCTCAGCTGGGTGCACTCCACCCTCCCCAAGTCCCACCCAGACTGCTGGCCTGCCTGACCCTTAGGTCCTTGCCGTTGCCTCAGATGTCCGCTAGAGGGAGGGAGTGAGCAGAGGCGGCCAAGGGCTCTGGCGCTCAGACCTGAGCCCCTTCATGTGGCTGACTCACAGGTTCGAATCCTGAACAAGCTGCGTGACTTCAGTGCCCTAACCTATCTGAGCTCTATGGTCACCTGTAAAACCGCACGATGACCTCTAGCCCCACAGGGCTGGCGTCAGGGTGAAACAAGTTAACGTGTGCAAAGAATTTAGCATATGCTCAGTTGCTCCATTGAGCGAGCACGCACTTTGCATGGATCATGTTACTTAATTCTCTCAATAACCTCTCTTCTTGCTCTCTCCTAAACCTCCCTCGCCAAGGTGACTTCTCTGTGTCCAAACCCAACAGTCACATTTCATTCTCTGTCCTCCCCCTTCCAGCAGCGTCGGACCCAGCTGATACCCCATCCTCCTGGGAACTTCTCAGGGGTCCTGAACTCACTCAGCTTCCCTGTCCCCCTCCAGAGTCCCCTCAGCCTTCCCATCTCTCCCTTGTTGCCTAGGGCTGGATCCTGGGGCTTCCTCCCTCAGGAAAGCCTGGTCTACTCTCAGGACTCCAATCCTGCCCATGCCCCAACGATACCCACAGGCCTGTCTACATCCTGGAGTTCTCCTGCGCTCCAGACTCAGGGTCCGCTGTCCGTCAACATCACCATGCAGGGGGTGCTCCCACTCAATACAGCCATGATGCACCCGACCAGCCCCCCAAACCTACTCCTCCCAAATCCCCGCATCTCCAATGACAGCAACCCCATCTACCCACTTGCTCAGAACGAAACTCTTAACACCAACATTTAATCTATCAGCAAATCCCATCAGATCCACTTTGAAAATCAGTCAGAACCTGACCACGTCTCCATCTCAATGGCCAGCATCCAAGTCAGTCTACGCCAAAAACTGAGGACTCCCAGACAAGAAGGAATTCTGCCTCGAGACTGCAGCACCAACTCCTGTCTGAGTTTCCAGCCTGCCAGGGACCCCACAGATTTAAGACTTGCCAGCCAGATATGTACACACACATACTTAAGCGACCTAAATTTGTCTAATACACATGGTACTGCTATTACCATTTCCATTTTACATATGACGAAGTCTAAGGCTTAATCCGGGAGGCCGAAGGACGCACCTCATCGGCGACAGCTGCAGGCACGTGGAGCTGGTGTCGCCGGAGCCAGGCGGCCTTGTACTTGTCCAGTTTCTGGCCCTTGTACTTGACGGAGGCCCAGCCACAACCCGACTTCTTGGCCGGGTTCACCAGCTTCTTGCAGTGGGTGGCCCAGGCACTGGGTGAGTTGAACACCTGCCCTGTTTCCTGCCACACGATCCTCCCGTCTGGCTGCAGGTCCCCCATGAACTTCTTCCCCTGCAGCGACAGTGGGCTGGCTGGGCCCAGGACCTGGTACCCACCAAGTCCTCCTCCAGGAAGTCCTCCCTGACCCAGTGCTGCTCCCAGGGCTCAGCACCCACTTCCCACTTCAGCACCCCTTCCAGGAAGCTTTCCATCTTAGGTGCCCCCCTGTACTTATTGTGTCCGCTGCCACAGTCCTGACCGGCTTGGATCAAAACCACCCAAGTATGTGTCTATCCCCCTTCCCCTCACTGTGAACCCCCAAAGGGCAGGGACAGGGTCTGTCTTGATCACTGCTGTGTCCCTAATACCTAACATGCTGGTACACAGCAGGTGCTCAATTCACAAACTGTACCATTCACAAACCAAACAACAATAGTAATACGAGCAAACACAAAGCACTTACTGTGTAGCAGACACCTTGCCGAGCGCTTTATTCATTTAATTCTCATACAACCCCATGGGAGGGGGCGGAAAGTCCCATTTTACAAGTAAGGGGACTAGAATAGTAGGATGCTGAGAGGTTGAGCGAGGTCACACAGCCAAGAAAGCAGTGGTATCCTCGCTGAGCCCCAATTCCTCCTTTGTGGAATGGGGTGTTTGATGAACGGTGGCCTTCTGTGCTCGTGCTGGGACTGAATGTTCCGTGCCTCAGTTTCCCCTCCCCACTCCCAGGCTCCGCCTGCTGCAAGGGAGCTCTGGGCCCCAGTTTCCCTTCCTGCCCCTGCTGGGGTGGGCTGGGGGGCTGGGGGGTGCTCACCAAGTAGTAGATAGACAGCACCCCGGCGCCGGGCTCCAGCTGCGCGTCTTTGAGGAGCACCCGCAGGGTGACCGCGCGCCTGGTGAGCGCGCCCCCCGGCCCGCCGCCGCCCCCGGCTCCCGCCCCGCCGCCGCCGCCGCCGCCGCCCCCGGCTCCGCCACCGCCGCGCGTTCCGCTCGCTCCCGCCGGCCGCTCGGGGTCTTCGGCCTCCGCCTCATCCTCGTCCTCATCCGGCGCCTCCTCGCCCGCGCCGCCCGCCGGGGACAGCGGCTCCGGAGCTGCGGGCAGCGACAGGCTGCAGCGGGGTCGCGCGCCCCTATTCGGGCCCAGCCCCCCCCCCCCCCTCCCCGCCCCGGGGCCTCGCGGGCTCCCCCACGGGCCCGCCGTACCTGCCATGGCTGCTCCTACCCCGCGCCCCGCTAGTTCTTTCTTCCCGACACGTGATGCGGCTCCGCCCCAATTCGGGGGGCGCCTCAGCCATTGGCCGCCGCCGGTGGGCGGGTGGGGGGCTCGGCCCGCCGGTGCGAGCGGGTAAACTGAGGCCGAGGCCTGCGCGTTTGGGACTGGGAGTCGGGGGTCTCCACCCTCCGGGGGACCCCTGGGGAAACTGAGGCCTGCGACCACTCTGCGGGGGAGGGGGTGGTAACAGGGTCCATGGGGACCAATGAGGAAACTGAGGGAAAGACTCCGCTCGCAGGGATTAGTGCTCCAGCCGAGCCGCCTCCTGAGGCCGGAGGCCGGGACTGGGGCGCGGGGCGGTCAGCCGCCAGGACGGGGGGACGCAGAGGCCCCGGCCCGGGGACCAGGAGGGAAACTGCAGCCCCGAGGCTGCGGCCCGAGTGCGGGAGCGGCCCTGCGCCGCGGGTCCAGCTCGCCCGCGGCCATCTCTTGAGTCCAACGGGTTAATTTCCATTTTTCGGGTGGGCCCTCGTATTGGAACGGAGTGGAGGACGCCAATCAATTATCTTCAACCAATAAGCAGTAGGTGTGTGACCTACTCTAGCCAATCAGTGTTAAACCTCTGCGTCCGCCCAACTCCGATTGAGCCAATGGGCAGCCGTCTCTCTCGGCCAATTTCCAGGAACCTCAGCCTCAGTTATCCAACCAGTTGTAGGTTGGGTACTCAGCCAGCCAATCAGCTCCGGGATCGAAAAAACTGCACCCGGGGGAGGGCGGGGGGCGTGGCACCCTCCGCGCAGGCGAACTCGTGGGCGGAGCCGGGCAGGGGTGGCGGCGGTCCTGTCCTTTGTCCCAGGTCCCTTCGCTCCAAAGCGCAGCGCCACCTCCCAGCGCCAGGTCTCGGCTCCCAATCTTCCCAGCCCTTGGCAGGGCTAAAAGCCCGGGTTTGGGGATCCCCCCATTGGGTTTACCCGGACCCCAGTCTGGAAGAGGGGAGAGGAAATTGGGGGCGGGGGAGAGGGTGTCCAGCCAGGGTGGTGTGGAATCAAGACTGGACGTGACTCAAATCCTGCTACCACTGCGCACTTCTGTGACTGTGGCCAAGTGGCTCCACTCTCTGCGTCCCCGTGGGGATAACAATTCCACTTCAGGTTTAAGGTTCAGGGCTTGAGCCCTAACCGGCTTGGCTCAGTGGATAGAGCGTCGGCCTGAGGACTGAAGGGTCCCGGGTTCGATTCCAGTCAAGGGCATGTACCTGGGTTGCCAGCACATCCCCAGTGGGGGGGGGGGGGGGTGCAGGAGGCAGCTGATCGATGTTTCTAGCTCTCTATCCCTCTCCCTTCCTCTCTGTGAAAAATCAATAAAATATATTAAAAAAAAAAAAAGGAATCAGGGTTTGACAGTAAGAGCGGGATAAATGTGAATTATTATTTTTCTCTTTTTGTCCAGCCCAAGCCTCCTTTTGGAGTCCCCCCAAACCCCCACCGCGGGTCCAGCCACCAATCATCGCCCTGCTCCCTAAAGTCTAGCTTCAGTCTACTCCTCCGTGTCCTTGCACACTTTCCCTTCAACTATCTTCCAAACCCTAGGACCCACTGCTATCACCTCGGGCCTCAGGCCTCCATACTAACCCCCAATACCGTCCATTTTCCACCCTGGCCTCAGAGGGAGCTTTCTAAAATGAAACTATGGTCACCTCCCTTCCCAGCTCTAAATCCTTCAGTGACTCCCCATGGCCTTTGATAAATAAAATTAAAACTAACTGCTACGGCTTTATTAACCACGTATGGCACCCCTTTATGGCAGTCTCGTTATCAGCTTTATGAGACAATTCCAGATGAATCGGTGGCCCAGGTCACAGAGCCCGCCAGTGGATTCCAAAGGCTATTCTTTGCTATGTGTGCAAAGTCCAAGCAGCCTCACCCTATCACTATGAAGGACACTGAGTGTGCAATTTTAAAACACTCAAAAAAGAAATTTCCAGCCCTGGCCAGGTTGCTAAGTTGGTTAGAGCTTCATTCCAATGTGCCAAGGTTGCAGGTTCAATCCCCGGTCAGGACACATACAAGAAGCAACTGGTGAAAGCATAAATAAGTGGAACAACAAATCAATGTCTCTCTCTCTCTCTCTCTCAAAATCAATAAAAAAATTCTTTTTAAATCTCCGGGTCCAGATAATTTTTCTACCAAAGGTTCAAAGAAGAATCAATACCACTTTTATATGACCTCTTCCAGAAAACTGAAGGAGGGAACACTTCACTTCCCGACTCATCATTAACAGGATACCAAAACCAGGTAAGGATGGCCCAAAGACAGAACACTACAGACCATACCCTTCATGAACAGGGACAGGAAAATCCTTAGCAAAGTATTAGGAAATAGAATTCAGCAACATGTAAAAAGAATCATGCACCATGTCCATGTGGTGGTTATTCCAGGGAAGCAAGGTAGGTGCAGTATTCAAAAATAAATGTTATCCATCATCTTTAACAGGCTGTGGTGGGCAGAATAATGGTTCCCTAAAGATGTCCCTCTCCCAGTCCCTAGAATCTGTGAATATGTGAGGTTACATGGCAAAGGGAATTTGAGGTTGCAGATGGAATTACAGTTGATCAGCTGACTTTAAAATAGGGAAGTTTTCCCATTGTAATCACAAGGGTCCTTAAAAGTGGAAGAGAGAGTCAGGGAGAGGAGACAGTGGAAGAAGTTAGGAATGATTAGACGAAGTGAGGATTTTACCTACGTTGCTGGCTTTGTAGAGGAGAAGGGAACATAAGCCAAGGAATGGCTGGAAGCCGGAAAAGGCAAGGGAAACATTCATCCTTTCAGCCTCCAACAAGGAATGTAGCCCCGCCAATGCCTTGATTTTAGCTTCGGGAGATCCATGTAGGATTTCCAATTAAATGTGAGATAATACATTTGTGTTGTTTTAAGCCCCTAAGTGCGCTGTACACTGTCACAGCCGCCAGAGGAAACAAATGCAATGGCTGAAGAAGAAAAGTTGCACAATCATAGCAACAGATGCAGAAAAAGCACTGAACAAAATTCTACCCCAACTTATAATAAAAACTCTTAGCAAACAGGACGAAGGGAGACCACCTCAACTTAGTGGAGAACATCTACAACCTTCAATTAACATTGTACTTAATGGTTAAAGACGAAATGCTTTCCCCTTAAGAATGAAAACATGTAATAACTTAATCAATAAAAAATAATAATAATAATAATAATAAAAAAGAACAGTGCCTGGAATGTGGAAAGCATCGGTGAACTTCAAAGTTTGTAAATTCAACCAAAGTTTATTGAGTTTCGACTACGCATCAGGCACTGTGCTGAGCATTGTGAATACAAAAGGTGAGAAAGGAAGAGGGGAAAAAAATGAATGTTTACTGAGTGTCTGAATAAATCACTATGGCAGGTGCTGGGCATCCATTATCTTCATGTTCACTTAGTAACAAAACAAAACAAACAAACAAAGAACAAAAACATGTCTCCCTGGCTGGTTTGGCTCAGTGGATAGAGCGTCGGCCTGCGGCCTGAAGGATCCCAGGTTCGATTCAGGTCAAGGGCACATGCCAGGGTTGCAGGCTCAGTCCCCAGTAGGGGTCAGGCAGAAGGCAGCCAATCAATGATTCCCTCTCATGATTGATGTTTCTATCTTTCCCTTCCTCTCTGAAATCAATTTTAAAAATTAAAAAAAAAAAAGAATGGAAAGATGTCCACTGTCACCATTTTTTTTCAACATAGTACTGAAAGTTCTAGCCAGTACAATAAGGCAGAAAACATAATAAAAGCAGTACAGGTTAGAAAGAAAGAAATAAAAATTAGCCTAATTTGCAGATGACATGATGATACAATGTACAAAATCCCAAGAACTCTACAACAAATGCCTCTCAATTAATAAATGAGCCAGTTCAGCAAGGTTGTAGGATACAAGATCAGCACACAAAAATCAACTGCATGTCTGTATACTCGCAATGAATATGTGAAAATTGGAATTAAAAATTCGAAGGACAGGCCCTAGCCAAGTACCTCAGTTGGTTAGAACATTGTCCCAATACACCAAGGCTGTGGGTTTGATCCCCAGTGAAGGCACATACAAGAATCAACTAATGAATGCATAAGTAAGTGGAACAATAGATCTATCTTTCTTTCTCTCTCCCTCGTTCCTCTCTCTCTTAAAAAAAAAAATACAGGGCCGAAACTGGTTTGGCTCAGTGGATAGAGCGTCGGCCTGCGGACTGAAAGGTCCCAGGTTCGATTCCGGTCAAGGGCATGTACCTGGGTTGCGGGCATATCCCCAGTGGGAGACGTGCAGGAGGCAGCTGATCGATGTTTCTCTCTCATCGATGTTTCTAACTCTCTATCTCTCTCCCTTCCTCTCTGCAAAAAATCAATAAAATATATTTTTTTTAAAAAAAATACAGGGATCGTGCTCTGGCCAGAATGCTAAGTGGTTACTGCATCAACCGTGCACCTGAAGGGTGTCAAGTTCGATTTCTGGTCAAGGGCACGTTTCTGGGTTGCAGGTTCAATCCCTGGCCTCCACTGGGTCTCATGCAGGAGGCAACCAATTGATGTCTCTGTCTCTCTCTCTCTCTCTCTCTCTCTCGCCTTCTCTCTCTCTCTCCCTCCCTCCTCCCTCCCTTCCACTCTAAAAATCAATGGAAAAATGGGTAAAGGATTAACCAAAAATAAAAAATACAGGGCTCAAAAAATAAAGGTTTTTGGGGGGCTGTAAATAGGTACAGGACTTGTATGCTGAAAACTACACACGTGATGAAAGAATCAAAGATTTAAATAAATGAAGAGGCAGACCATGCCCATGGACTAGAAGTCTCCGCCAACTGGTGTACAAGTTTAGTGCAATTCCCGTCAGAAACCCAGCAAGATCTGGGGCTAGATCTAGGCTCGATCCTTCTAAGGTCCAGTCAGCCTAAGGGGCATTTCAGGCCTTCGTGTTATGCTCCCGTTGTGAACTCCCTCGTTACCTCCCCTAACCAACCGGGCAGCACACTCCTTCCTTCCTTCCTCACTTCCAGGCCTTTGCTGAAGCAGGTCCCCCTCCCGGTGCACAGTCACCCCGTCTGCTCCGCACGGAAACCCGCCCGTGGCTTCCTCCCCGTCCTGTCCCGTGAGTCCAGCACAGCCTCCCTGCTCTCTGACCCCTGGGAGAGACGGAGAGTCCGGGATTTCCCTAGGATCATTGGACCTGCCCAGGCCCGCCCCGCCCTGCCCAGCACCGGCAGGGGAGGGAACCCGGGAGCTGACAGAAGAGAGGAAATTCCCTTGGAACCTGTTCCTCTGCTTCCTGGCCCCGCTTGTGCGCTGGAGGGAAGGCCAGGCCAGAGGCCCAGCCTGCCATGGCCTCGGCCCTGGGCCCACCCCGGGCCCCCAAGCCCAAGTGTGCCCTGCCCTCACACTACCATGAGAGCTTCCTGGAGAAGAAGGGACCCCGTGACAGGGTAAGGTGGGGCTAGCCCTGCTGGGCTGCCTGGCAAGTGAGGCACCTCTCTGAGCCTCGATCCGATCCGATCTTGCCACCTGGCCAAGGAGGGCGGGGTTCGTGCTGGAAGGGGCAGGGCAGGGGCTGGCGGCTAGGAAGGGTTGTGTCCATCTGTCCGTCTGTCTGTCTCTCTGACTCTTATTTGATCTCTTTCTCTTTCTCTTTGTCTCTCCCAGGCTGTATCCGTCTGTGTCTCTGGGTCTCAGCCACTGCTTCTGTCAGATACAAACAGGATCAGGACTTCCTCAGGAAATGAGGAATTAAATTAATTGGTTCCCCTTTCCCCAGCCCTGAACTTTGTGAACCTCAGCTGCAGGGGACAGGGTCAGGACAGGTGTATGCGGGGACAGGGTCAGGACAGGTGTATGCGGGGACAGGGTCAGGACAGGTGTATGCGGGGACAGGGTCAGGACAGGTGTATGCGGGGACAGGGTCAGGACAGGTGTATGTGGGGACAGGGTCAGGACAGGTGTATGTGGGGACAGGGTTAGGACAGGTGTATGCGGGGACAGGGTTAGGACAGGTGTATGCGGGGACAGGGTTAGGACAGGTGTATGTAGGGACAGGGTCAGGACAGGTGTATGTGGGGACAGGGTTAGGACAGGTGTATGTAGGGACAGGGTCAGGACAGGTGTATGCGGGGACAGGGTCAGGACAGGTGTATGTGGGGACAGGGTCAGGACAGGTGTATGCGGGGACAGGGTCAGGACAGGTGTATGTGGGGACAGGGTCAGGACAGGTGTATGTGGGGACAGGGTTAGGACAGGTGTATGTGGGGACAGGGTCAGGACAGGTGTATGCGGGGACAGGGTCGGGACAGGTGTATGCGGGGACAGGGTCGGGACAGGTGTATGTGGGGACAGGGTTAGGACAGGTGTATGCGGGGACAGGGTTAGGACAGGTGTATGCGGGGACAGGGTTAGGACAGGTGTATGCGGGGACAGGGTCAGGACAGGTTATGTGGGGACAGGGTCAGGACAGGTGTATGTGGGGACAGGGTCAGGACAGGTGTATGCGGGGACAGGGTCAGGACAGGTGTATGCGGGGACAGGGTTAGGACAGGTGTATGCGGGGACAGGGTTAGGACAGGTGTATGTGGGGACAGGGTCAGGACAGGTGTATGCGGGGACAGGGTCAGGACAGGTGTATGCGGGGACAGGGTCAGGACAGGTGTATGCGGGGACAGGGTCAGGACAGGTGTATGCGGGGACAGGGTCAGGACAGGTGTATGCGGGGACAGGGTCAGGACAGGTGTATGTAGGGACAGGGTCAGGACAGGTGTATGCGGGGACAGGGTCAGGACAGGTGTATGTGGGGACAGGGTCAGGACAGGTGTATGCGGGGACAGGGTCAGGACAGGTGTATGTGGGGACAGGGTCAGGACAGGTGTATGTGGGGACAGGGTTAGGACAGGTGTATGCGGGGACAGGGTCAGGACAGGTGTATGCGGGGACAGGGTCGGGACAGGTGTATGCGGGGACAGGGTCGGGACAGGTGTATGTGGGGACAGGGTTAGGACAGGTGTATGCGGGGACAGGGTTAGGACAGGTGTATGCGGGGACAGGGTTAGGACAGGTGTATGCGGGGACAGGGTCAGGACAGGTTATGTGGGGACAGGGTCAGGACAGGTGTATGTGGGGACAGGGTCAGGACAGGTGTATGCGGGGACAGGGTCAGGACAGGTGTATGCGGGGACAGGGTTAGGACAGGTGTATGTGGGGACAGGGTTAGGACAGGTGTATGCGGGGACAGGGTCAGGACAGGTGTATGCGGGGACAGGGTCAGGACAGGTGTATGCGGGGACAGGGTTAGGACAGGTGTATGCGGGGACAGGGTCAGGACAGGTGTATGCGGGGACAGGGTCAGGACAGGTGTATGCGGAGACAGGGTCAGGACAGGTGTATGCGGGGACAGGGTCAGGACAGGTGTATGCGGGGACAGGGTCAGGACAGGTGTATGCGGGGACAGGGTCAGGACAGGTGTATGTGGGGACAGGGTCAGGACAGGTGTATGCGGGGACAGGGTCAGGACAGGTGTATGTGGGGACAGGGTCAGGACAGGTGTATGCGGGGACAGGGTCAGGACAGGTGTATGTGGGGACAGGGTCAGGACAGGTGTATGCGGAGACAGGGTCAGGACAGGTGTATGCGGGGACAGGGTCAGGACAGGTGTATGCGGGGACAGGGTCAGGACAGGTGTATGCGGGGACAGGGTCAGGACAGGTGTATGCGGGGACAGGGTCAGGACAGGTGTATGTGGGGACAGGGTCAGGACAGGTGTATGCGGGGACAGGGTCCGGACAGGTGTATGTGGGGACAGGGTCAGGACAGGTGTATGTAGGGACAGGGTCAGGACAGGTGTATGCGGGGACAGGGTCAGGACAGGTGTATGCGGGGACAGGGTCAGGACAGGTGTATGTGGGGACAGGGTCAGGACAGGTGTATGCGGGGACAGGGTCAGGACAGGTGTATGTGGGGACAGGGTTAGGACAGGTGTATGTGGGGACAGTAAGAGCCGGTGGCAGCCATGTCCAGCAGGACAGATACTGCGGGCCAATGTGCACGTACATGGGCGTGTGTGTGTTTGTATCTTGCTCAGAAGAAAGCCCCGCCTCTTGGTTCCCACCAAGGCCCCACCTCTCCCTCCCCACTCCCTACATTCATTCAGCTTCTCCTAGAACCCAAACCAGCCACCCCTGCTTTCCCGGCACCGTCCTGACGTTGTCACTGCCGTTCCCTCCCCTCTTCTTGTGTCTCCATGAGCCCGAGTTCCCTCCGCCTAGAGGGCACGAAGAGGCCGTCACCCATCACCGCGGTTAAGAAAGACCATGGGCCCCATGGGAGACCCAGGTTCACATCCACGCTCCACCCCGTTCTGACTCCCGGGCCTACGAGTGAGGCTCCATCCTCGTGCCTCAGTTCCCGCTGTAATAAAACGGGAGGATAGGGCCATGGACACATTTACAGGACAGGGCAGCCCTCGGCCGGCCAAGGACTTGGCTCAGGACGAGCACTGGCTCTTTACATGAATTCACCCAGTTTTCACAACAGCCTCTGAGGCGGATACCATTAGTATCACCATTTCATAGGTCGGGAAACTGAGGCACAGAGCGCTTAAATAACTTGCCCAATGACACACAGCTGGTACATGACAAAGCAAGTCTGACTATACGAAGTTCAATCGCTTATAACTTTATTCCAAGTGCCTGGAACAGTGCCTGGCACAGAGTAGGCCTTCAGTCGATGTTCGTTAAATGTATGACTGTATCTATGGATGGATGGATGGTTGAGTGAATAATAACTGTCAATAGAAGCACTATCCTCATTATCATTACAGACTAAAGCGATTCCTCCTTCAGGAAGCCTTCTCAGATTTTCCAGTTGGAGGGCTCCTCTTCTCCTCTGTGATCTCCTGGCCCAGGGGCTGTCCCTCTCCAGGGCCCTAGTCTTTCTTCCTGGAGGATCTCAGTATCTGTGCTTTCTCTATCTTCTGGAACAGCGGTTCTCAACCTGTGGGTTGCGACCCCTTTGGGGGTCGAACGACCCTTTCACAGGGGTCGCCTAAGACCATCGGAAAACACGTATGTAGTTACATATTGTTTTTGTGGTTAATCACTATGCTTTAATTATGTTCAATTTGTAACAATGAAAATACATCCTGCATATCAGATATTTACATTATGATTCATAACAGTAGCAACATTACAGTTATGAAGTAGCAACGAAAATAATTTTATGGTTGGGGGTCACCACAACATGAGGAGCTGTGTTAAAGGGTTGCAGCATTAGGAAGGTTGAGAACCACTGCTCTGGAACATGATATATTTAGAAACAGAAGTCATGTCCCATTTATTGTTTTGCCTGCAATAGAGCTGGTTGCTGCGGAGTAGTTGCTCATGGAATGTTTGGTGAAAAGACCCTAGAATCTTACAATCGGAGCTGTATAGCCCCTTAGACATCCAGAGAATGGCTGAGCACCAGACCTGTGGTCCCTCAGGCCCCCTGGTTTCTTAGGGTATTTGGAGTTCAGAATCCTGGGGGCAGGGGGGAGGGGGGGCGGGAGGTCCTGAATCTGCAGACCTCCTAGAGTCCAGAACCTTGTGAAATTCTGAGACTATGGACTCAGCACCTACCTGAGGAACTGGCACCTAGGAGATGCCAATAAATATTTATGGGGTGGATAAGGGGCCAGGGAGATATATGTGTGTGTATGGGTGGCTAGATGGATGGGTAGATGGGTCAACAGATGTAAGGGTGGGTGGGTGGATGGATCATCATAAATCTAGTTAGCGAACTGACTGCTAGAACAGCCCCCTCCATAGACTGAGGGACTGTTCCGGGTCCCCCATCCTATCAAGGTTCCCTTTGGTCATTTATCAGAGAATAACAGATCCCCAGAGGCTGGGCCATGAGAGAGGAGGGCCTCCCTAAGAAGGCAACATGTGTTCAAAGACCCAAAGCAGGTAACAAAGGAAACTATGTGAAGGTCTGGGGGGCAGAGTGTCCAGGCAGAGAGAGCAGCCCCTGCAAAGGTCCTGAGGCAGAAATGGGTGGGTTGGAGGTACCCAGCTGGCCAACTCACATCCTTCTCTTTCTCCCCTTCTGTTCCCCAGGATTACAAGAAGTTCTGGGCCGGCCTCCAGGGCCTCACTCTCTATTTCTACAAGAGCAACAGGGACTCCCAGGTAAGGATGCGAATGAGGGCTCAAGAGCTGGCCCACCCTTGACCCCAGGGACCAAGCAGAAGGTATGGGTGGCGTGGCCAAACCAGGGGGCCTGAGGGATCGCAGGTCTGGTGCTCAGACGCCTGCTTCTGTGCCCCCAGCACGTGGAGAAGATAGACCTCGGCGCCTCTGTGAAAGTCACAGATGAAGCTCCCTGGGGGAGCTCCCCTGACCCTGGTATACATTTCAACCTCTTCATCCGGAACCAGGAGATCAAATTCAGGGTAGGTCTCTTGGGGGGTGGGGGTGGGGCTAGCGGGAGAACCTGCTTCCCCATCACACCCACCGTGAACACACACCAGCAAGGAGTCACACAGAGTCTAATGCTGGAGTGATGATACTGGGCAAGTCACTTGATCTCTCTGGGCCTCAGTTTCCTCACCTGCAAAATGGGATAATATGTATGAAGTACCCAGAACAAGATACAATTCACAAAGGCCACCACTGCCATCAGTCAGTCTGCCAACGAACATTAATGAGCACCTGCTATGTACCAGACCCTCCTGTAGTTGCACAGCAGTGAACAGACAGTTAAAAACCCCTGCCCCTGTGGAGTCCACAGTCTCGTGGTGGAGGCACACAATCAACTACATCAGTGTGTAAAATATATGGACTGGCAGATGGCAGCGGATGCTAGAGAGACAAGTGCTAAGAGAAAGTGACTGCAGAGGTCCTCAGACAGGACTATGCCTGGGGTGTCAGAGAAACAATGGCTGAAACAGAGTGAACAAGGGGAGGGAGGGAGGGAGGAGGTGAAGGCTGGGAGGGGGCTGGGCAGGTCATGCAGGGCCTTGTGGGCCACGGAGAGGACTTGCTTCTACCCTGAGGGGGGTGGGAGGCCTGGGAGGGTTTACAGGATGAGGAGGTACATGATCTGAATTACTTTTTTTAATGTTGGTATAATAACATTCAAGAATAACAATCCACATTAAAGGACTTCTATTCAGACATCACCCTAAATGAACCTGCCTTAACTCATTTAATCTTCAAAACAGCCCTTGGAAACATGAACTGTTCAGTTCCTCACTCCCATTTCACAGATGGATAGACTGAGCCTAATCAACATGGACGTTTCCTTTCCTTCTCTCCAGGCGGAGAGCCTGGAGTCTCGGGAGATGTGGAAAGGCTTCATCCTGACAGTGGTGGAGGTCAGAGTGGTCCCCCTGTCCCCCTCTCTCCTATTCCCCACTAGTCCTCCTCAGAAATCCTCTTTTCCTTTCCATGCTTCACTCCCCAAATAAGCCCCCAGAGCAGTGGTTGGCAAACTGCGGCCCCCTGAGTGTGGCTCTTCCACAAAATACCACGTACGGGCGCGTATGTATAGTGCGATTGAAACTTCGTGGCCACACTCAAGGGGCCAAAGAGCCGCGTGTGGCTCGCGAGCCGCAGTTTGCCGACCACTGCCCTAGAGTCTCAAACAGGTCTCAAGCTGGCATTCTACAAACCGAATGTAGTCCATAAACATGTTTTGTTTAGCCAACGAAGTGCTAATTTAAAAGTCAGCTACCATCACTTAAAAACCAGGATTTTAGTCAACGTTCCTAATTGCTATTTTACTCATGTTTCCTACCTGACCCCTGCAGCCTGTAGAGTGAGACTATATTCTAGCACCTGCTCTGTCCTCCTCCCCATCACTGAAGTCTCTCTCCCTGCCTCCTCTCAAAACCTCTTTGCCCTCGAAGGGGTAGGGCAGCTCTGGAGCCCCCAGACCCAGGTTCCCATCTTGGCTCTGTCCACACTCTGCCTTCTGTGACATGGGCACAGCTGCCCATCCCACAGCTACCCTGATCGCCCCTCAGCTCCGTGTCCCGTCCAACCTCACTCTGCTGCCCGGACACCTGTACATGATGGCCGAGGCCTTGGCCAAAGAGGAGGCGCGTCGCGCGCTGGAGATGCCCTCGTGAGTGCCCCGCCTAGCAGAGGAGCTGCGGGGTGGGGGTGGGCTGTGAGTGGGGTCTCCAGTCCGGTCTTAAGTTGAATACAGGGCTGCATTCGTGCTGCAGCGGGGATTCGGTTCGGACTTGGTGTTTGAGGGCTGGGCTGGGCCTCCAGGGGAGGGTCTAGGTGCCTGGAGGACCGGACTGTGCGCCTCTGGAAACGGAACCGGGGGCTGGGGCAGAGCAGGGTCTCCTGGAGGAGGGGGTGAGGTTGTGTCTCCGGAGGTGCCCTGGGGAGGGTCAGGATCTCCGGGGGCGGGTCTAGGTGCCTGAAGGCGTGGCTGGTGGTCCGGGACCCGGGAACTAGCGGGAGGGCGAGACCTGGTGTTGCAAGCGGGGTTGTGAGCGGGCGGGGCTGCGTCCAGGGCGGGGGTACGTACGGGAGGGCGTCTGGGTCTCCGCGGGACAAGGCCTGTCCGGTGTGAGACGCGACCCTCCCCAGGTGCTTCATGAAGGTGAGCCGGCTGGAGGCGCAGCTGCTGCTGGAGCGCTACCCCGAGTGCGGGAACCTGCTGCTGCGACCCAGCGGGGACGGCAGGGACGGTGTGTCCGTCTCCACGCGCCAGATGCTCAGCGGGTGCGCAAGCGCAGCTCCGAGGCCGGCGGTGGGGGTGGGGGTGGGGGTGTCGAAGGAGGGGCGTGGTCAGACGTAGGGGCGGAGCCGAATCCTAGAGCGAGTCCGCCCAGGGACGAGTCCGGGGAGGGTTTGGGGGCGTGGCCGGTGTGCGGGGGGCGGAGACAGAGCGAGGGGCGGGGCCCTCCTGGGTCTGAGACGGGGCACCCAGTCGCCCGCTGCACGTGCAGGACGCCGCTGGTCCGCCACTACAAGGTGAAGCGCGAGGGCCCGAAGTACGTGATCGACGTGGAGGAGCCGGTGATCATTGGGGCGGGGGCTCGGGAAGCGCGCGGGCGGGGTCCGCGCCCCTGCCCAGCGGCCCTAACCGGACCCCTTATCCGCTCGCAGGTCTCCTGCGCCTCACTCCAAGACGTGGTCAACTATTTCGTGTTGCAAACCAAGAATGCGCTGGTGCCCTTCCTACTGGACGAGGACTATGAGAAGGTGCTAGGTGGGTGAGGACTCGGGGGCCCAGTCCCTGCCTCTCCCGCCTCCCGCCTGGATGGGGACTCCCTTGGGTCAGCCCCGGGCCGTGGCGCTGCGCCTCCTCCAGGCAGCCCTCTCTATTCTAGGCTACGTGGAGGCGGATAAAGAGAACGGCGAGAGTGTGTGGGTAGCACCCTTGGCTCCCGCGGTCCTCTGCCCAGGTGATGCCCCTCCCAAGGCAGCCACTGGGGCAGAGGGTGGAGAAACCTAGGACCCACATGGTCCCTCGTGTGCCCAATCTTGTACCCAGCAATTACTCAAACCCTGCCCTCTGGGGACTTCCAGATTGTAGAGGGGGCAGACAGAGCTGGATACAGACACTCCCAGCCCTGTGGGATTGAACCTGGGGCTGGTACAGTGCCTGGAGTAGGGGAGAAGGGGGGCAGGGTAGGGGAAGGCATCCTGGAGGAGAGGGTGTTTTTGCTGAAGTTCGCAAAGGATTTCAGGAGGCAGAGATGGGCAGAGGGGGACAGAAGGTGCACATGGAGTAAGAACTACCCAGAGGTGGGAAATTGGGGTGGGTGTTGGGAAAGGCAGGGGAGGCAGTCCAGCTTATGGAGCAGGAGGAAGAGGTTAGAAGCAGTATGACCCGCCCTGGGCTGGGCAGATGCGGGGGTGGGGGTGGAGGTGGGGGGGCATGTATGTATCTATTCATATGCACATGCCACAATCACCAACACAGACTATATGACCTGAATAATCAGACCCATGTAGACAACAGCTCCACACATGCATGTGTCATGATTCTGTTCCATCTAGCACACATGCATACCTTAAGCCACAATTATGTGTGCACAGCACAAATTCAGGCATTTATAGACACATGAATGTACACATGGAGACAAGTGCCCCAGCACAGACTTTAGCACCCATGCACTGTTATGCATATTTACATTTAACTTATTCATACTCACCCAGTGTTCATGTTTATGCTACACAGGAACACAAACACACACACAAATGGACATGTGTACAGACACATGTGCACAGGGACACTGGCCTGCATCCAGGCATGCACACACACAGTCCTGCTCAGAAGCACACAGACCCACCCTGAGGTATCCCTGCACCATGTGGGTCCCCAAAATTCCTGCTGTTTCCCACCCACCAGGTGCTGCAGCCCCTGCCGGTGGCCCCAAGCAGCCACCTCCTGTGCCCGTCATGCCTGTGCCCAGACAGCACAAGCTGCCCCCGCTACTGAACCCGGATGAGAACTATGTGATCCCCATTGGAGATGCCCCAGTTGCCGAATATGAGAACACGGATGGTGGGTGGTGGACCAGAGGTGGTGAGAGAAGGGGCAGGGGGAGCAGGCTCACGCCGATGTGACACCCCGTATGTTTGTCTGTGCAGCGCTTTCGCCGGGCTGGCCCAAGCAGTGTCACCCAGCCCAAAAGGTTCAGGCAAAGCCTCCAAAGCCACCCATGGCACCTAAGCCAGGTAGGGGACCCTCTTCCCTAGCACCTCCCTCATCCAGTGGAGGGCCATTCTCAGCCTTTATCTGCCTTCCCCAGAGCCCAAATGCCTTGCCAGCGGCCTTGCCAAGAAGCTGGCCATCAGCTCAGCACAGGCTGTCTGCCTCACAACAGGTACGGGGCCTGGGGGGCCGATGTGGGAGGGGTGTGCGCCTCACAGGCGTGCGACCTGTGCAGTCACACAGGACCCAGCACTCCGAAGGGCCTGTACTTGGCTTAATGCTCTGCTGTCTCCCTCTCAAAATTCCTGCTGCCTCCTGAACACATCTTCATCTTGCACTGGGCCCACATATTTCTGTAGCCAGTCCTGGGGGGGGGGATGGGGGGGCAGCATGGACTGGGGATGCTGGGCGCAGCTGAAGTCTAGGGTACCCACCCGCCAGGGTTGGCCAGCGTGACAGCAGAGCTGGAAGAGAAACTGCAGAAGCGGCGGGCACTGGAACACTCAGCCGAGCACCCTGGGGATTAGCGGGCCAGACTCGGAGCGCCAGTCAGAAGGATCCCTCCTCCCAGAATTAAAGTTCAAGTGACCCCAAAGCCCATGAGTGTGACTTGGCTTAGTGGGGCCGTGAGGTGTTTGTTCATCAGCTGGCTCCATTCACTCCTAAAGATCCTCAGCTCAGCAAAAACTGCCCTCTGACTTTGCCAGAAAAGCCCATTTTACAGCTGGGAAAGCTGAGGTCTGGAGAGGGCCAAGGCACAGCCAGTGTCAGACCCTCTGCAAGAACCAGCAGCACACCCGGCCAGTGTTTGACCTTTATTGGGAAGTGAGGTGGGGAGGAGGGCCTGCCCTGGTGCCTGCTTCCTGTTGGTGACCCCTCTTAGGAGTTAAGGCTCCAAGCAGCAAGTGAGAAGAGGGTGCCTGGCTGAAAACAGCCGAGACCTGGTGGTGGCCCCCAAAATCAGCCCAGCCGGGTGCACTGGCCTAGGTGAGGCTGGTATTGGAGCTGCTGGTGGCACTGCCTCGCTTCTGCAGGCAGCGCACGGAGCTGGGGACCTGTAGGCCTGTCGTCACCTGAAAGCTGCCACACCAAACCTGGGAGACAGGGAGGGGAAAGAAGAGGCTGGGCAGCAAAGTCATCCCCCAGAGCCACACGCACCCCCATCTCAGGCCGTGGAGGGGACCTTACTGTGAAAGCAGGCAGCAGTGGCTGAGTGAACTTGGCCTTGAAGGTGTGCAGCAGCTGTTTGGTGCGGGCGTTGTAGAAGGACAGGAGGCCTGGGTGGAGGGCAGAGGGACGGGGGACCGGTTAGAGGGTTTGTGGCAGAGAGATCAGACGGGCAGAGGCGGCTGGAGATGCCAGCTGGGGCCCAGGGTCACCTTGGTGGAAGTCGCAGTGCACGCCCAGGCAGTCAGGCACGGGGGCATCCAGCACCTTGGCCTTGTTGGCATGCTTGGCGGTGAAGCTGACCTGCAGCCAGTTGTTGATGTGCAGGCACCAGGACGCCGCGGTCTTGCCTAGCTGCTCGAAGCGGCCCAGGCTGCGGTAGGCCACCCCCACGCCGAATGCCTTGCTGTCTGGCTCGTAGTGCACCTCCCAATAATGTTCCCCACCGTCGATCAATGTGTCCCCTGTGGGGCAGGTTGGGCAGTGAGAACAGATAGAATAGGGTCCCAGGTGTTCTTCCACAAAGGGGCAGCCACCTAGGTACTCCCCAGACCACAGTTATTCCTTCCAGATACTCCTAGGTCCCCAGCTATTCCTCCCAGATATTTCCCAGGATTTATCAACTTCCTCTAGATACTAAGTCCAGATTCTCTCCAAGCTTCCACTAGTCCTTTCAGATTCTCTACAAGTACAAGCTACTCCTTCCAGATACTTCCGGGCCTTAAAAACTCCTTCCAACTCCCCATGTTCAGTTACTCCTCAGTCCTCAATTCTTCCCAGAAACTAGATAATCCCCAAACCTTTGCTCCTGGCTGATTCCAAGTATTCCCTACTGGAGCCCAGATACTTTCCAGGACTCCAGACTCCTTCTTGTTGCTTCCCAGACTCCCAGTTTGCTCCTTGTGGAGACCAGGTTCTTCCAGGCCTCAGCTTTTCCTGGGGTTCAGATCCCCTCCAGATATCAGCTGAATCCTGAGTCTACATCCTTTCCAGACCCCAGACCCAGATTCTTCCTACCTCAGCTACTCCCCATTCCAGCTATTCCTGAGTTTCAGCTGCTCTGAATACTCCTGCCCTACCCAGATCCCAGCTCATCTCTAGCTGAGAGCTCAGCCCCTCCCCAGAAACAGGACTAACTCCAGATATATTTCTTCTCCAGGTCTACTCTTCCCTGACCTCAGCTACTCTCTCAACCACAACTAGTCTATGCTCCTCCCAGGGGTTAGATAGCTCCCTCTCAAATCTCAGACGCTCTACAGACACCCCCACACCTTCCCCTGCTTCCTCTCCAAACCCTAATTCTGGATAATCTCAGATGCTTTCCAGAAAATCCAAATCTTCCATAGAACTTTAACTTCTCCTCAGGCCTTCGCTTATCCCCAAAACGCAGCAACTCCCTACCTTCCTCTACCTTCTACCCGCTGATAGTACTGACCACACCATCTTCTTCAAACCTCAGCCTCTTTTTTGAGCTCTTTTCTGGATAGTGGTGATTTCCCTAAACTCCAATTCCTTCACGGACTCCGGCTTCTCCTTCAGAGGATCTAATCACTCCTGTAGTGCTAACTAATTCTCCAATCCTAGGTATTCTCAACTTCTCTGACACCAGCTACTTTCTCTGGCTCCTCCAGCTGCTTTATAAGCAATCATTTCCTTCCCAGCTACTTCCCAAATCCCAGTTACTCCCCCAGTCCCAACTATTTGACGGACCCAGGAAATCCCCCCTCAAGCTCCCAACCAGCCACTCCCCAGTCCAGAGCCCCTTTCCTCAGCTCCCTAAGCTCTGGCTCCCCTCAATAATCATTCCTCCCCAAACCTTCCCATTCCAATAACACCACAGCACGTTATTGGGACCATTCCCAGAGAAGCGTTGTTGATGGCTGCCTCAGTTTCCCCAGCCAAAGGAGTTCTCTCCCGCACCCCAGCATCAGAGCCCTGGCCAGAGTCCCCCACTCTCCTCCAAGCTTCCCCCCTCCTTACCTAGCACCGTGTAGGACTCAGCTGTGAAGCGATCCCGTCCCCCACGACCTGAGGGTATCCTCTTGGGAGATGGAGTACCTCTGTGGGTGACAGGGAGGGGAGGGCTCAGTTCAGCCCTCCCCTCCCCATTGGAATGCTTCTCTGGTCCACCCCAGCCACGCGGACTTCTCATCAGCCCTTGACAGTATCTGGTCCTTCTCATATCCTGGGCCCCTGATGTCAGAACATGCCTGTGCCCTTCCTTGTCTGGAAGACTGTTCAGCTGTCAATACCCAGTTCAAAGGCTCCTCTCCCTCGATTCACTATTTTGGCTCCCCAGCTCCACGTCCCTCCCTCCACCCCAGCCTTGACCTCACTGGCTCGTGTGTTCATGTCCATCTTGACCTCCTCTCCCAGAGACTTGGGGAGGGGAGGGGGCAGGCTACCTGGCCGGGGAGTTGACGGGAGACGCCGTCCGCCCCTTGCCGTCTTTCTCTCGAGCTTTGATGTCCTGCACCTTCCCGCCCATGGCGTCCCACTCCACGGAGAGATCGTCCACCCGGAGGTTCTGGTGGGATGTGGACGCATCCAGGCGGAACATGAACGCTGGGGCCGGGCAGACGTGGGAGTCACAGAGATGGGGAAACCCAGAGAGACACAGAGACAGAGAGACAAACAGTGACCAAGACAGACCATGACGGGGACAGAGGACAGAGACAGAGAGAGAGACACCGATAAACTCTCAGAGACAGACAGATACAGAGACAACAGGCAGAAAGACACCAAAAGACACAAGACGGGGAGAAGGGAGGGGGCAGACCATACAGCCAGAGGAGTAAGGCCAAGGGCTTGTTGTCTAAAGGCTCCCAGGCCTGGAGCCATTTTCAAACCACTTGTGCTGCCCTGAGCTTCCGCTGGGGATTAATCCCAGGAAAGGGGGTGGGCAGCAATATGACAGTTAAGCCCGACTGGGAAAGGCCATGCACTAAGAAGTGTGTGTCAGCAGCGCAGACAGGCTTCTAGGCCATGTTCCATATTTGAATCCAAGCCTTCTGGGTGGCAGTCTTAGCTCTGAAGGCTAAGCAGTCTGTCTGCACTGCTGACACACCCTCCCCAGTTCTATAGAGCACTTACTCACTTGGGGAAGGGGGAGAGAGGAAGAGAGAGTGTGTGTGTGTGTGTGTGTGTGTGCGTGCACGCGTGCGCGTAAACCATCCAGGTATAAAGGGATCAAGATCAAAAGTAAAGGACAGAAGCAGGTTTTATACCAGACACTCAGGCTGCGGAATTCTACTGTGGACTAATCTCTGAGCTTTCTGGCAGCCAGAAAGGGCGAAAAGGGCCACAACATCCTGAAGATTCTCATTTCACGCCCGTCCCTGGGGCCCCGGGAGGGAAGGGTTGTGATCAGAGCCAGGGTAGGTGTGGGGGCCAGTCACCTGGTGTCTCCAGAGTCACCGGCTCGGAGAACTCGCCTGCAACTGCCTTATTGCAGGCCTTCACGCGGAAATTCATGTATTTCATGTCAAACTTGAGGCCTAGGAGACAACAGAGGGAATCAGCACAGACTCGGAGCAGGAGGTTAGAGGCCCCTGTGACTCGGAGCAGGAGGTTAGAGGCCCCTGTGACTCGGAGCAGGAGGTTAGAGGCCCCTGTGACTCGGAGCAGGAGGTTAGAGGCCCCTGTGACTCGGAGCAGGAGGTTAGAGGCCCCTGGGTCCCACAGTAAACCCGCCGCAGTAAACGCCTCATTCTAAGGAGCCCCTTGCAAACGACATCTTACCTGAGAAACCTTACCCGCATACACCTGTGCAGCTATGAATTCCCTGGCCCTGCACCCCACCCAGACGGGCCAGAGCCTTCCCTAGGACTCCGGCTGGTATTACAGGGAGCAGGGCAGAGCGGCTTTTTTCTCTGGGCTGGCCAGCTCGGAGGAGGTGCCTCCAGGGAAAATTGTCAGGGCTCTTGGCTAGTCTCCTGGGGAATGCAAGTCCCAGAGCCAGAAAGTGCAACCCCTGGATCTGGGCGTACCTGGTGACGTAGTAAAGATTTTCCCTTCTCCTAGGCTATATCTTGCCCTCCCTTCTGTCCTTTTCTTAAGGTTGCTTCCGATCTTAAAAAATAAAAAGAAGCTTTCGAGCTGTCTTCCCCCTCAAGTTAAACCTCTTTGGAGAGCTTAGGAACACCCCCTTCGCTGCCCCCTCAACCTGCCCCCCCCACCCCCGCCTTGTCAGTCCCCACCTTGCAGGACCCCCTTAGTGGCCACTCTTTCCCTCCTAAGAACACTGTCCTTCCTCGGCAGCCAGAGCACTGCCCTCTCCTGGCTGCCCCTTCTGGTTGCTCCCCTTGGTCTTTGCAGGCTCCTTCCCCCCTCGCCACCCCTCCCGGGTTCCCACCCAAACTGCCTCAGCCGTCTTTGGATTCCCTTCTCTGAATTCAGGGGTTTGCTCAGCAGCGCCATCTACTGCTCGAGAGCTAAAATTGCCACCCAGAAGGCTCAGATTCAAATATGGGACATGGTCTAGGGGTCGGCAAACTGCGGCTCGCGAGCCACATGCGGCTCTTTGGCCCCTTGAGTGTGGCTCTTCCACAAAATACCGACTTCTGCGCATGGGCCACGAAGTTTCAATCGCACTGTACGTGCGCGCCTGCACGTGGTATTTTGTGGAAGAGCCACACTCAAGGGGCCAAAGAGCCGCATGTGGATTGTGAGCTGCAGTTTGCCGACCACTAGTAGGCAGTGGTTCTTAACCTTCTGGTTCTTAACCTTCTGGCCCTTTAAATACAATTCCTCATGTTGTGACCCAACCATAAAATTATTTTCGTTGCTACTTCATAACTGTAATGTTGCTACTGTTATGAATCGTAATGTAAATATCTGATATGCAGGATGGTCTTAGGCGACCCCTGTGAAAGGGTCGTTCGACCCCCAATGGGGTCGCGACCCACAGGTTGAGAACCGCTGGTAGAGTCACTCACTGTGTGCCTCAGTTTCCTATTCTGCAAAACAGCGATCATATTCCCCACACTGAGCAGGGTTCACATGAGGATGAGATGAGCTGAGGAATGGAAATCATAAACAACCAAAACCCTTCTGTCTTTCCAAGCAATCAACGAGATAGTGGGTTGATTGCAAGTAAACATAGGTTATTTCCGTAGGTGAGCACATTCACCTCTTCCTCAATACCACACACCTTTTAATAGATTCGACTTCCTGCCCGGAGGAACTAACTCACTAGGAATTTTGTAAAAGGCGAGAGAGTGTGGCTATAAAAAGGATGCATCAGAAAGCCCGTGACAGAGCAGATCTCTACCTGGACTGTGGTGGTAGTGACAGGAATTTGCCTGTGGGATAAGATTGCATAAGGGATCACACACACACACACACAGAGGGTGTGTGAAACTGGTGGAATGTGAATCAACACTGTAGAATGTAGCCTTGTCAGCTTCCTGGTTCTGATACTGAACTACAGCCATGTAAGCTGCCACTGCTGGAGGAAGCGGGACATACCCAGACAATGGACTATTGTTCAGCCTAAAAAAGGAAGGAAATTCTGACACGTGCTACAACATGGATGAACCTGGAAGACATGCTCAACGAAATCAGCCAGTCACAAGAGGATAAACACGGTATGGCTCCACGCATAGGCGGTACTTCTAGTACTAAAATTCAGAGGAACAGGAAGTCAAGTAGGAGGAGGAGAAATGAGAGTTAGTGTTTAATGGAGACAGAGTTTCTTTCAGTTTTGCAAGATGAAAAGTTACAGAGATGGATGGTGGTGACGGCTGCACAACAATGTGAATGTTAATGCCACTGAACTATACAGCCTATGGTTAAGCCCGGCTGTGGTAGCTCAGTGGATTGGGCGTCATCCCATGGACCAAGAGGTCCTGGGATCGATTCCCAGTCAGGGCACATGCCCGGGTTGCAGGCTCGATCCCCAGTATATCATTGATGTTTCTATCTCTCCCTCTCCCTTCCTCTCTGAAATCAATAAAAATATATTTTTTTATATATATATTTTATTGATTTTTTACAGAGAGGAAGGGAGAGAGATAGAGAGTTAGAAACATCAATGAGAGAGAAACATCAATCAGCTGCCTCCTGCACATCTCCCACTGGGGATGTGCCCGCAACCCAGGTACATGCCCTTGACCGGAATCGAACCTGGGACCCTTCAGTCCGCAGGCCGACGCTCTATCCACTGAGCCAAACCGGTTTCGGCTTTTTTTTTAAATGATTAAGATTGGCCCTGACCATTTTGGCTCAGTGGATAGAGCGTCAGCCTGCGGACTCAAGGGTCCCAGGTTCAATTCCGGTCAAGGACATGTACCTTGGTTGCGGGCACATTCCCAGTGGGGAGTTGTGCAGGAGGCAGCTGATCAATGTTCCTCTCTCATTGATGTTTCTAACTCTCTATCCCTCTCCCTTCCTCTCTGTAAAAAATCAATAAAATATATTTTAAAAAATAAATAAATAAAGTAAAATAAAATGGTTAAGATTGGGCATGCTCTCCCTCCCAGGAGCACGCCCAAGCCTCCTCGGCCCTTCTTTCCCCAATCCTAAACTCGAAGGACCCCACAAAGCTTGCAGCCAGGGCAGCAATGAGCAGTGACACCTCATCCAGGACTAACCCCCCTGAACCTGTTCCCAAGACTCCCTTTTCTCTGACTTTTTTTTTTAAGTTTTCACCTAAATTTATTATTTAGCTACAATTACTCCCTCCATGTAAGATGCAATTTTGTTGGCAAAATTTTTCTTCTTTTATCCTGTGCAAGTGTATTTATTCTCCTTTAAATATATCTCTGACTTCTTAATCAGCCAAAGGAGCCCGACCTAGGCTCATTTCCCAACCTAGTCCCTCTCCTGTTATCCCTAGGCCCTTCCCCAGCTTTAACAAATGTCCTGTAGCCCTAGCCTGTTTGGCTCAGTGGATAGAGTGTTAGCCTATGGACTGAAGGGTCCCAGGTTTGATTCTGGTCAAGGGCATGTACCTCGGTTGCAGGCTCAATCCCTGGCCCTGGTTGGGGTGCATGTGGGAGGCAACCAATCGATGCATCTCTCTCACATCTATGTTTCTCTCTGTCTCTTCCCCTCCCTTCCACTCTCTCTAAAAATCAATTGGAAAAGATCCTCGGGTGAGGATTAACAACAACAAAAAATGACCTCTAAAATAAAAAAAGTAAAAAAAGAGGTTAAGATGATAAATGCTATGTTATATGTATTTTACCACAATAAAAAAGATTGAGGCCGAAGCCGGTTTGGCTCAGTGGCTAGAGCGTCGGCCTGCAGACTGAAGGGTCCCGGGTTCGATTCCGGTCAGGGGCATGTACCTGGGTTGCGGGCATATCCCCAGTGGGAGATGTGCAGGAGGCAGCTGATCGATATTTCTCCTCATTGATGTTTCTGACTCTCTGTCTCTCTCTCTTTCTCTCTGTAAAAAATCAATAAAATATATTAAAAAAAAAGATTGAGGAAAAATGGGGTGTGTTTATTTTGATTCCCACGCAAAGGATAAACCAATCGCTTCTCAGGCCATCTTGTAGACGGGTGGCTTTTCTTTCCCGCAATTAGCATACTTATTATTAACTATGTTTGCTAATTACAGACCAGGAACAGGCTGATTACAGCGCAGGAGCTGTGGTGCTAGTTATCCTGCCAGCAAGGCTCCCTGCCCGAGGGTTTCCCTGGCCCAGGATGGCTCTGACACCCAACTCTCTCCCCCATCAGACCCTCCCCTACCAGCTGGGTGGACTCCCCCAAGCTTTCTTTTTTTTTTTTTAAATATGTTTTTATTGATTTCAGAGTAATAACTGTTATTATTACTTCCTGAGAGAAACATCAACACTGCCCCCTGCACGGATCGAGCCGGCAACCCAGGCACGTGCTCTGACCGGAATCGAACCACAACCTCCTGGTTCATGGGAGGACTCTCAACCACTGAGCCACACTGGCAGAGTCTTTCTGCTTTCTTGTACCTGCCAAGGAAATCCCCCAATCCTGAGAGGGTGGCCCAGAACACCAGCTCCATGAGGGGAGGGATTTTTGTCTGCTTTCTCACTGCTGTAAGGACAGCACCTAGTACAATGTACTCACTCAATAAACTAGAATGAATGAATGAATGAATAAAGGAGAGTAGAGAAAGATGTGGATGGAGGGTGCCTTCTTCCCCTGTGTCCCTCATCTGTAACATGGTGATAAGCCGGCCTGTTACGTGTGGGTAAAGCGTTTAGCACACAGTGAGCCCTCGGTCAGTGGTGCAGGTGCTGTCATCAGCAGCCTTGTTATTACTACTTCCTGCTGCTCCTGGTCAGTCCATCCAGGCTGCTCTCCCCGGTGAGTATGGGGGACCACCACCCATCCCCAGCTGGCTGACAGGGAGACGGGAGCCAGGCGGGACTGGGCGGCACAGGGGGGCTGGCGGCTGGGCCGAGCCGCCCTTACCGGTCAGGGTGTGCTCCGTCTGCCGGATGCCCTCCACAACCATCCAGGGCTGGTCCTCCTTGAGGCGGGGCGGGCCCTCGAAGTTCGTCCGCCGGTACTCCAGCACGTAGTGGTCGATCTTGCTGTCCTCCTCCGGCATGCGCCACACCAGCGTCACACAGTTGTCTGCCACCAGGGTCTCGGCCAGGTCGATCACAGGGGCACTGGGGACTGGCCGGGAGAGGGGGAGGGGGCAGGCCTTGCTGAGCCCGCACACAGGACAGGCCTCCTTGGGGACGAGGCCTCCTCCGGACCCCACGCATGGGGGCCTCTCTGAGTTCTGGGGCCTGGGGGTGCAGCCTCATCAGGTTCCATCAAAGTGTTGGGGGGGGGGCAGAGCTTTTTCAGGGTTCAACCAACAAATGGCTGGGCCTTTTCAGGATTCCACCACTTACAGGTAGAACATTTCCAGAATTCTCTACCAACTAGGGGCGTGGCCTCCATGGACCCCCACCACTGCTGGGCGGGGCCATTGGGGCGCTGCCACCACTGCTGGGCGGGGCCTTTGGGGCGCTGCCACCACTGCTGGGCGGGGCCATTGGGGCGCTGCCACCAGGGGCGGGGCTTCCTCAGGATTCCACCAGGTGTGTGGCCTCCCGGTGGCACCAGGGGGGCTTCTTTATGGCTCCACCCAAGGGCATTTTTGGGGTCCCCACACCTGGCTGTCAGCCTCACTCCAAGCCTTCTCTCAGGGCCTCCCAGACGCCCCAGCCACGTCTCTGAAACCCTGGGGCGGTCCCCTCTCACCCGGCAGGAACTTGAGTGCCTGTAGCATCCTCCTCTCCTGGGCAAAGTCCACCATGAGGTGACTCATGTTGTCGCTGACCTTGGCTTTCAGTGACAGCCGGAAGGCAGGGGCCATGGTCACACTGCAGGGAAGGAAGTGGAGGCAGCCTGCTGGCAGGCATCTCGGGGGGCCCCTCCGGCCTGGTCCTCTGAGGTATGGGGGTGACTCCTCCCCCTGGTTTTGGTCCAGTGCTCTGGGCCAAGGGACCCTCACCTGGGTGTCCCCACCGTCATACCAGGGGCAGGGCACTGGGGTGGGGCCAGATCCAGTATCTTACCCATCTTTGAGTTGCTTGGCAGCCTAGAAAGAGGGACAGAATAAAATTCAGAGTTGTCGCGACTGCATTAGAAAACCACTGTACAGACAGGAAGACAAGCGCGGCAGCCATGCTGAAGTCCCCAGCACTGGGGCAGAAACCCTTGGCTGCGCCCTGAAAGGACAGAGGGCAAAGACACCACCCCTCCCCCACCTCCTGCCCACTGCCCAGAACATACAATTGGCAGAGTTAGCAAATAAAAAACACAGGACAGCCAGTTAATTTGCATTTTAGATCAACAATGCTTTTTTTAGTTATAGGTATGTCCTATTCGATATTTATAACATACATATACAGTAAGTCCTCACTTAATGTCGTCCATAGGTTCTTAAATATATATATATATTGCTTTCAGAGAGGAAGGGAGAGGAAGAGAGAAGTACAAACATCAGTGATGAGAGGGAATCATTGATTGGCTGCCTCCTGCACATTGGACTGAGCCTGCAACCCAGGCACGTGCCCTTGACCAGAATCGAACCTGGGACCCTTCCGTCCGCAGGCCGATGCTCTATCCACTGAGCAAAACCGGCTAGGGTGTCAATAGGTTCTTAGAAACTGCAACTTTAAGCGAAATGATGAGTAATAAAATCAACCTTATGATAGGCTAACTGATATAAACAAGAGGTAGGTTCCTATAGCCTATTTCTGGTCACAAGAACATCACCAAACTTCTAAATAAAGGCCCCAGACACTTCTAATATTAAACATGGAAATAACTGTGAGCTGTACACCCATTTAAGAAGGATTAAAGAAACAAGAAAGAGAATGATTTCCAACCTCCCGATTCCAGTTCAGGGTTGCAGGTGGCCGGAGCCTCTCCCAGCAACTCAGGGCACCAGGTAGGAACCCACCCTGGACAAGACACCTTCCCATCACAGGCGCACTTACACCCACCCTGCACTGGATTCAGACTGCAACAGGGTAGACACACCAATTCACCCCACGTGCCCAGCTTTGGGATGTGGACGGGACTGGAGTCCCTGGAGAAAACCCACGCGGATATGGAGAGAACGTGCACCCTCGACACAGGGAGTGGCCTCAACCAGAATTTTTCCCCCCATATCAGTGTTATAACAAAACAACTTTGAATAAAACAATGTTATTCAAGGACCTGCCGTACTAAATATTGCATGGGATATAGTATACTAAAAAATTACTCATTGTTAAATTTAAATTTCAAATACATAATTATTATTTTAATATAAATATATCCCATGCAACATTTGAGAAATACTTATATAAACATTTGCATGGGACATACTTATACTAAAAAAATTATTCTTTGTTAAGTATGAACTTCAGGTTAACAACAAATAATTATTATTTACTTATTTTTAAAACTTTTATTTCTTGATTTTCAAAGAGAGAGAGAGAGATTTGTTGTTCGACCAATCCACACATTCACTGGTTAATTCTTGCACGTGCTCTGAGCAGGGATCTGCAAACGTGGGTCATTGGAATGATGCTTCAACCACGCCACCTGGCGAGGGCCAACAATTTTTTTTTTTTGGATAAGTATGTCCCAAAGATCACATGGAACATACTTATCCTAAATATTGCATGGGCCATACTTTACTAAAAAGTTACTTGTGGTGGACATGAAATGCAAATTTAACAGGGTGTCCTGCATTTTGTCTGGCAGCCCTACCAGCATGGCTTCTGAGGCCCCACCTGAGGAAAGTCTTCGCTGTCTGTGGCCTGCAGGGTCTGGTTGGCCGTCTCCAGAAGCTCCTCAGAGCTCTCCAGGGCCCGCGTGCAGGCAGCCAGCTGGTTCTGCGGGTGGCAGGGCACTGAGGGAGGAAACCTCTCACCCCAGTGCATCAAACCCTCCCAGGCCTCCCCATGCCTTTGGGATTCAGGGCACCACACCCTTTTCCAGCTCCAAGTGGGAGCGGAAGCTGGAGAAAGGTTGGGTGTTGCTCCTCAAAGAACATCAGCATCACCTGGGGATCCTTCCTCAAACACTCACGTGCCCAGGCCACACCTGAGCCCAGGGCTCAACGTCCCCGGGGATGGGAATCTGGGGTGTTAGGAAGTTGCCCAGGAGGTTTCAATATAGCCCCACCAATCCCACAGGAGCCATGGGGGGTATTTGGCCATCAGATCTGGGGGACCAGTGGGAAGGGCTGAGAAACGAGTCACTGGGTGAGAACAGGAGGGAGGAACAGCCAGCTGTGGGGGTGTGGCTGTGGCAATGGCGACAAGCGGGCGGAATGGACAGGGGATTAAGAGGGAGAACAGGTGGGTGGGGGGTTGAAAGGTCATGGCCAAGGAGGGGCCCGGGAAAAGAGGCGGCGAGGCCAGCATCATCAGGGTGTCTGGCTCTGGACACTGGGAACACGGGAGCATCTCCAAGAAGGGACAAGGAAAAGGGGCAGGTTTGGAAACAGACATGAGGCCAGCTGAGAGCTGAGGGGTGCAGTGGAGATGGCATCTGGGGTCTTGGAGAGTCCCCCGAGACACACACCTGCAGCTCGTAGGTTCGGCTGGCACGGTCCTGTTTTATCTTCATGAGCATCCCCTCCTTCAGCTCCTCCAGGAGGGAGAAAAGGGACTGGAACTCCGCCTCCAGGTCCTCCTGCACCTTGGCCGAGTTCGCCTTGGAGAGACGTTGCAGGTCTCAACAGCCAGGACTGGCCAAAGCCCATGCTCAGATGGGGAAACTGAGGCCTGGACATGGCAGCCGGACCCAGAGTTCCACGGTTATCAGCAGCAACAGGCTCGCTCACAGGGCTGCCCCCGCCCTCCCGTCCATCACCTGCCCTCACCTCCATGTTCAGCAGCATCTGCTTGAGGGAGTAGATAAAACTCTGAATCTCTTCATTCTTCACAGCCAGCGTGGTGATGATCTTCCGCAGAGCCTCCTGCCCCCACGGGAAGCGCGCACACACACAAGGCCAGTAAGCCCCTCAGCCTGGCCCAGCTCCCTCACTTGGAGCTCATCGCTCCAACCTCCGGAGATCCAGGGAGGTGTGGGGCCACTGTGCCAATGCGCTTGGGCACTCAGCAGGAGGCAGGCCCCGGGGGAAGCTCTGGTCTTACCTTCCCTCACCCAGCAGGTGGGCACCATGAAGATACCCATTTCACAGGCGAGGAGACTGAGGCACAGAGTGAGCCTCTCAGTAAGGAACAAACTCTGGGCCAAAGCACAAAGCCTGCAAACCTCCGTCCTGAGGGCGGGGCATGATAAGGTGAGGGGCCCGCTTGGGAAAAGAAAACCCCAAAGGAAACTGATGCCTGCAGCAGATGGGCTGACCTGGGGAAGGGGAGGCCCTCGGAAAAGGGCTTGGCAAGGAGAACGGAGGAAGCTGAGGAGAGCGGGTGCCGGAGAGCCAGGTAAGTGGGGAAGGGGGATGGTCTGGAGGAGGGGATGCCGGGAGGGAATGCTGGGAGGGAAGGCGGCGTGGGAGGGTCTTGCTGGGGCCTGTAGCTCTGACCCAGGCTCGGACGGGTCTGTTTTCTGGGGGCGCAGGGTCGGTGGAGTCACCTGTGCTGAGATGGTGGGGCGGGGCCGGGACACCTGGTCCGCAGTCCGGATGGAAGGCGTGGGGGATGGGGTCAAGGTTGCGCCTGGGATACTGGGCGGAGGTGGGGGTGGGGGTGGGGGTGGGGGCTAGGATTATACGGGGTCTGGGCAAATGTGGGGGGCTACATTCCCAATGGAGGGGTTAGACTGGCCAGACTGCGGCGGGGGTGGAGTCTGCACTGCAGAGCAGCTGGGGGCGGGGGCGGGAGGGAGGGCGCTGCGGCATCCCCTGGTCCCCTCTCTTTGGGTACCCGAGGCGGGTGCCTCCACGCCCCGCCCTGGTCTTACCCTCTGGTCCTCCATGGCTGCAGCCCAGCTCGTCCCGGCCCGGCCCGCGGGCCCCGCTGGCTCTTCTGGTCCCCAAGCTGCCTCGGCCGCTGCCGGGAGCCAATGGCCCGCCGAGCCCTCGCCGCGCCGCCGCGCCCCCCTTCAGCGCTCCATCACTGGCCACAGCGCGCAGGCGCGACCCCCACCCACCGCGGCAGGCTGGGAAATGTAGTCCCGCGCTGGGGTCTCCGCGAGCAGGGACACCCCTAATGGCTCACCCACCCACCCACCTCCAACCCCGCACCCCCCGAACCTGGGACGCACTCGGTGACGTTGGTAATTGGCGGTGATGGCTGAGCGGAAGGGAGCCTGGAGCTGGGAGACAGGACGTCTGGGTTCGACCCCAAGCCCTGCCCTGTGACCTAGAGCCCATCCGAGTCCCCCTGGGGCCTCAGTCTCCCCACCGCATCACCCACACTGCTGCTCACGCTGGAGTTCCACCGAGAACTGGCCCCCGAGATCTGGCCCCTGACGGCTCACAGCCTTGCATTTACTGAAAAGCCAAGGCCTTTGCCCAGCGGACGTTCTGGCTTCCATGCCTTCTTTCCCTCCGAGATCTGGATTCAGCTCTTCCACCTCCACTGCGCCCTGTCCCCACGCCCCGCTGCGGCATCACCTGCCCTTCCAATCCCCGCCCCCCTCCCCCCACCCCCAGGCCAGGTGTGTTTATATATAGCCTTACAGAAAGATCTCCACTCAGTGGGACACATTCCCACTCACATATGCAGATGCCTTTCAAATAAAATAAAATAAAAAAACTTCGAGAAACGGAGGCAAAAGGTGGCTGGGAATGGAGCCCCCTGCAGCATTGTTCCCCAGACATCTGCTGCCTGGCCCAGCTGTCACACCTGCCTCTGTGTCCGGGGCAGAGATTGTGGCAGGAAGTCTGTCACATGGGAGGGATAGAGGTGGTGGCAGGTGCCATCCAGGAGAGGAAGGCCTGATGGGGGGGGGGGGGGGTCCATGGGCACAGCCCTGGTCCTCTTTGGGCCTCTCTCCCCTCTGCACCCCCTTCTGTTGTCCACCACTCCAGCTGCCCACCCCTTCCACTCAAAGCTCCTCTAAACCTTAGTCTCTCTGCTCTGCCAAATAAGGCCTGTCTCTCTCTGATACTCAGTACCTTAGGAGAGTTGAAGGGGTCTAGCAAGGATCCTCAGAGGGGGCCCTTAGGATAAAATTAAACCAAGACCCACATACCAGCCTTGCGTGACCTGGCCTCACTGGCCTGTCATCACCACCTCACCCCTGCGGCCTCCCCTCCCTCCCCCTTGGCCACCCACTGGCTTGTCTTTCTTTTTGTTTTTTCCCAGCACACCAAGCTTGATCTCTCCTCTGGGACTTTGCACATGCTGTTCTCTCTGCCTGAAACACTTCCCTGGATTTCATCTCTCTATCCTCAGCTGCAATTGTGTCTCAAATGCCAGGAGCTTAATGTAAACTCACCCCTTCTGGGGGATCTAACAGGTGCCAAAAGCAAACTCTTTTTCTAATCAGCCCTCTTCTTCTCTCTTTTGACCATTCAGACCCCGGCTCATATGTCACCTCCCCTGAGAGGCCTTCCTTGACCACCCTCAGTAAGTAGATTCTCACCTCATCCTCATCCCCTATTGCCACTCCCTCTTCCTTTCCTCCATTATTGTTCTTATTTCACGACTTCCTGTCTCTCTCTCTGCCCTGGGCCATCAGCTGCCCGAGGGTGGGATTTTTGTCCGTCTCAGTCATCTCTGTGTCTGTGTCCACGGTGTCCAGAAAGGGCCTGGCACATACAAAGCGACGTTTGTGTGGCTGAGAGCTGGGCATGTCATAAAGTCCATCTTGAAATTTCACAAGTGCTGAGAGAGTTATACTCATTTCTCAGATGAGGCCACTGTAGCTCAGCAAGAAGTGAGCTTGCAAAAGATCATACAGACAGCAAGGTTCTAACCTCTTACTGCCTCACCACAGTGAAGGGCTCTGGGAGTAAGACCGCACGTGTACACACACACACACACAGAGAAAAAGAAAGAGAGAGAGAGAGAGAGAGAGAGAGAGAGAGAGAGAGAGAGAGAGACGTCACTCACCTCTTCTGCCTCCCGGCCCTGCAAGGAGCCACAAGCCTGAGTGTGCAACAGGGGCCCAAGTTGCAGCAGGGGAGGCAGGACAGCCAGGTGACCTTGACCTGTCAGGTGGCACAGTCTCAGGCCTGGGAGCAGCTCCTTGTCGAGTGGAGCTTGTGCCCGCCATACATCACCAACCGCAACCTCAGCCTGGAGGTCTGAGAGCCTCAGTGATGACTCTTCTGGCGACCACCTGGCAAGCTCACTGCAACTGGACCATGTGACTGTCAACAACAATGGGAACTACTTGTGCTGGGCAGCCATGGAGATTCCTGGATTGGTGGAGGCCAAGGGCGATGGAGCACAGCTCCCGGTGGACAGGGGTGTGAGAGCAAGTGGGGAGAAGAGGCAGGGACTTGGCACTTGTAGAATCTTAAGACTAGAATTTCAAACAGCTGGAAACAAGCTCTAACCTCAAATCAGATTTTTAGGAACAGAAATCCTGCAAATGCCAAGAACATCAAGTTATAAATCACAGCACCAAAGGCATGCTTAAACTTATAACTCTAGACCAGAGCTCTGGCAAACTTTCTCTGTAAAGGGCAATATAGCAAATAGTTTCTGTTTTGTGAACCAGGGGGTCTCTGTTGCAGCCACTCCGCTCTGCCTTTGTAACCCCTGCAGAGGTCAGTAGGCTAATGGCGGCACTGGGTTCCAATAAAACTTTGAGCCCTGGCTGGTGTGGCTCAGTTGGTTGTGTTGAGACATCACAATTCCATTCCTGGTCACCTGATAGGGTTGTGGGCTCAATCCACAGTGGGGGCTGTGCAGGAGGCAGCTAATCAATGTTTTTCTCTCTCCCCCTCTTCCTTCCTCTCTCTCTCAAATCAATAAAAACGTATTCTTAAAAAGAACTTTAAATGATATAAAGGAAAACAGTGATCATCTATGGGGGTGGTATGTACAGGGAACTTTCTGCAGAGATTGAAACATTCTATGTTTAGATTGATATGTTGTTTATATGTGTGGATACATTTTGTAAGCACTTGTTGAATTATACATTTAAGATCTATGCATTTCACTGTAGGCAAATTTTATCTTATTAAAATATTTTAAAGTATAAAATAAAAAATATAAAAAGGACTTTATTTGAAGAAACAGGCAGTGGGCTGAATTTGATCAGCAGGCTGTAGAGTTTGCTGAACCCAGTTCCAGAATATCACAATCATAAACTCTTAAGTACATCTAATTCTGGAGTTTTTATTAAAAACAATTCCAGCCCGAGCCCGTTTGGTTCGGTGGATAGAGCGTTGGCCTGCGGACTGAAGGGTCCCAGGTTCAATTCCGGTCAAGGGCACATGCCCTGGTAGTGGGCTCGATCCCCAGTTGGGGGCATGCAGGAGGCAGCCAATCAATGATTCTCTCTAATCATCGATGTTTCCCTCTCTCTCTCTCTCTCTCTCTCCCTTCCTCTCTCAATCAATAAAGAATATGTTAAAAAATAATAAAGTGAACTCTTCTCTCTTTAAAAAGGAACTACTTTTCCAGCCCACTAGATACCACACTCACGGCCTTCACAGCTGCCCCCGCCCCCCCAACACTATCCTGATTTCTAGCAGCATAGATCCATTTTGCTGGTTTTCTATTTTATTTAAATGGAACCATAGAGTGTATTCTCTTTTGCATCTGATTTCTTTTGCTCCATGTGTCTAGAAGACTCATTCATGTCGGTGCCTGTGGTAGAGTATCCCAACATGTGACTCCTCTGCCATTTCTCAGCCCGATTTCTATTGATGGGCACGTGGGCAGCTCGGGCCTTGGCTCTCATGAGCAAGGCTGCCGTGGATTCTCTAGAAGGTGTCTTTTCGTCAGCTACGTACACAGTTCTGCGGCACCTGGGACAATTCTAGAATCTCGAAGCACAACATAGAATCTTGCCGTTCTAGAATCCTAGGGCTATAAAATTCTCAGCTCTCAGAACTATAGCTTATAAGGGGCGGTGAACACACTGCAATATACAGATGATGTATTATAGAATCATATACCTGAAATCCTATATAACTTCATTAACCAATGCCACCCCAACAACTTCAATAAAAAAGTAAAAACAAATGAACTAAATGGACACTGCAGACTTAAAAAAATAAAAAGAACTAAAGTGTATGTTCTCATTGGGGCAGATCACTCCCTAAAGAGGCAAACATTGGTTCTTGGGGAGCAAAGAAAAATTTATCTTTTCTATGCATAAACCATAAATATGCACATAATGCACAAATAGATTTACAGTATATCTGTGGTATTAAAATTTCATGGGTGAAGAAATTAACATTTTTAAAAAGACCCCTGGGGCGAGGAGTGACAATAATGAACAGTTGAGAAACCCTGAAATAAAGGAATGGATGGTTCTAGAATCTTAGAACTGCACTCTGGCAAACACTTTAAATAAAGAGACGCCTAGAAGTCTGCAGTCTGAGTAGACCAGAGAATTCTAGAACCCAGAACTGAAAGTCACCGACTCAAAGCTGGAGGGAGCTCTCCAGACCAGCGAAGGCAGCTGCGTCGTTTGCAGACGGAGAAGCTGAGGCGCAGAGAAGGCAAAGTCCTATCAGTGACTCACAGGAGCCAGCGCGGCAGCGGCTTTCTCTCCAGCCCGGCTCGCACGCCCCACTCTGCGTAGGACGGCCTCCTTGGCTGACCCTGGAGCAGGCGCAGGAGAGAAGCCGCCTCTGCCAGGGCTCTGCTCTCTGGAGGTTTCTGATGGCCTCGGGAGCATGCCCAGCCCCTCTCAGACAGAGATGCCCATTCCCCGTCAGCTGGCAGGACTGCCCACTGCCTGCCTCCAGGGCAGTGGACTCTGGCTGTCCTGGCACCCCTGACCCCTCCAGTGATGAGGGGGCCAATCACCAATGAGCAGAGGCACCAGGCTCTGAGCTGTTGGCAGCTGCGAGGGAACCAGTTGGCGCAGGTCCCGTCCTCACAGTGGCTTTCCCGCCCCGCACCGCTGTTTCACAGCCCCCGGGCACCACTGCCCACCTTAGGACCTGAAGATGGAGGGTTCAGGTGCAGCAGTAGGAGCCTTTGGCTGGGGTCACGCCAACTGTACAGACCTGGAAGCATGTCCCCGCTCCGCCAGTCACTGCTGTGTGACCCGGGGCAGGTCACTGACCCTGGTGAGCAGGGTGAGGGATGGAGGTCGCCGTGAGGGTGGTTGAAGCCCGTGACCAGGGCAGGGAGCTCATGATGAAAAAATCCACAGCACCCCAGCCAGACGGGAATGTGTGTCCCTTTCTCAGAAGAGGAAACAGGTGTAGAGTCATCACCTGCCCAGAGTCCAACAGCACGGCAGGCCCCTCCGGTCCCACACAGGGTGGGAGGCTGGGCCCTGAGACAGAGGTTTCTCCTCCGCACGAGGCCTGCTACCCAACGAACCAGACCCCTGACTCCCCCGGTGAGCCTCACCTGGGCTCCCTCCTGCGCCACCCCTGCCGCCTGTGTCTCGCCCACCTCCTGCCCTTTCACCCCAGGACTCTTCATGCTGCTGGAGGCCGGGGTCATGACCTTGGCTGTATCAGGCTGGGCACCCAGTTTTGGGGCTCCTGCCTCAAGGACGCAGGTGAGGGCGCAGGTAGACGTGCCAGGGCAGATGGTTCTGGAGCCATCCCCTCGGGACCCTTCTCCAAGGGGCATAAGTGGGAACTGCAGCCCTTCACAAGCATGGACTGTCCCCCCACCTCCCACTTCTGGAAGCAGGGAGGGAGGGAGGGCTGAGGGCTGAAAAGAGGGGAAGAGGTGAAGGCTGCCCTGTCCATCCATGCTCTTCAGAAGCAGAGACAAAGCCCCCGGAGGTGAGCTGTAGAAAAGCCAGGCTCTTAACGACTGTCCCTTCTTTATTTTCTTCTTTTTAAATATATGTATTTTTATTGATTTCAGACAGGAAGGGAAAGGGAGAGAGATAGAAACATCAATGATGAGAGAGAATCATTGATCAGCTGGCTCCTGCACACCACCCACTGGGGACCAAGCCCACAACCTGGGCACATGCCCTGACCAGGAATCAAACCGCAACCCCTTGGTTCACAGGTTGACGCTCAACCACGGAGCCACACCGGCTGGGCTGGCTGTCCCCTCTGGGTCTGTCATCCCTCCACAGCAACATCCTCTGCTGCCCAGAGGGTCCCAAAGAGGAAGGAGGCAAGGCCTGTGGAGGGGAAGGGGCTGGACATCCCCAGGGAGGACCAGCAGGGCTGTACCTTCCATTCCACCGTGTTTCCCCATCCCCAACCCTCGGTGGCATCTGGCCCCCAAACCTTGCCCAGCCCCAGCCCGCCACCCCACTTCTACAGGCAGAACCTCTCCTGGCCCAGGCTCCTCTGGGCAGCCACGGCCAAGGGAAGAGGAGCCAGACCCCCGGGGACTCAGACAAGACCCGCCAGTGGCTACACGGGATGTGACTGGTCTCGCGAGTCCAGCAGCCCCTCCTGAGACCCCTGTCCTATTTCTTTGACCCTGGACCTCTCCCTTGTCCCCAGGAAACCCCATAAAGGCTCATGAAGAAAGAAAAGCCAGAGTTTGTGGCAATTTGGGGGTGCTAGAAAGATTCAGTGGGTCCTCTGGAGTCCCAGGGATGGCTGAGAGGTCCATGGCAAGGGGGCGCTGTGACGCGGCAGCTCCCCCTCTTGTCCGTGGAGGGACATGTCCAGTTAGCAGAGAAGCGACACCCCCAGCCTCCACGCAGTGCCCTGAGCTGGAAGTCCCTCTCCCCAGCTGGTACCCCGCAGGCAGGCTCGGAGATGGGGGGGAGGAGGGAGAAGGGACTCCCTGGCACTTATCAGCCTCCTGGGTCTCCTGCCCAACAGTCACCTTCAAGTGACACCAGCTGGGCCCAGCTCCCCTCCCCCACTCCTGCTGTTTCCATGGGGACAGATGTCCTTTCAGCAGCAGCATCAGGCCTCAGCTGCCTGCCCCAATGGGGAGGGGAAAACGGGTGGGGGGTGGGGCTGGCCTGAGAGCCCTCCCTGGGTTTCTTTATCTTTTTTATCTGCGGGACTCCGCTGACCACAGCTTTCTGAGTTTTGGTCCCTCCCTGTGAGCCATTCAGGCTCCCATCCCAGCTCTTTCTGCAAAACGAGGAGCTGGGGACCCCCTTCTCCCTCCAAGGGTCCATCTTTTTCATCCTTTCCAGCGGCTGGGGTCCCGGCCTCCCAGAAAGGACACTTGAAACACACAATAACTTATTTATTTTCTGGATCGGAGGAGGACTTTCTTACAATCTTGGGCCCCAGGACCCGGAAGGGGGCTGAGAGGGCAGGCCCGATGCAGCCGGAGAGCCTGGTGGAGCAGGAACCTTTCCCTCTGGCCTCCTCCAGGACTGGAGCGAATCAGCCTCACGGAGCAGGGCCGGGGGCAGAGGCCCCGGGGCAGGGGCTCTGCGTGACCACCGGGTACAGCAGGGCCAGGTGCTCGGCGCCCTGCACGGGCAGCGGGCGCGAGCTGTAGTGGAGCACCAGCTCGGGCACACTGGCGAAGGGGCCACTGTGCTGGCCCAGCACCAACTGGTTCTCTCGTGTCCACGTGAACTTCAGGTGCAGGAAGCCCTGGCTGCTTCTGGGGAACAGCATCATGGGGGGCCTTGAGCACCCCAGCCCCCAGCAGGCTCTCCAGCCCTGAGGCCGCCCCATCACTGCTCCTGGAACCCGGGCACTGGTGTCCCCAGGTATTTCTGTTAAACAGCCAGTTGGTGCCAAGGCGTTGGCTTGCTCCGGAGCAGGAATGCCTTCTAGGCTGGTGGAGGCCCTGCCAGGGGACAGCCCCTCCCCTGAAACATGAACTGACTTTCTCTCCAAACCTCCTGACCCCTTTATCTTTTTTATCTGCGGGACTCCGCTGACCACAGCTTTCTGAGTTTTGGTCCCTCCCTGTGAACCATTCAGGCTCCCATCCCAGCTCTTTCTGCAAAACGAGGAGCTGGGGACCCCTGGTGCCACCCTACCTGACCTCCCCACTAGTTAACCCCAGTCTGAGGTCTCTTTCCTTTCTCTGTCTCGGGTGGGTGGAAAGATGTAGAACCTGGGAATCATTTTATCCACATCATTAACATGATTCAAGTACTTCCTGTTTCTGGGGCACTATTCCCAACATTTTTTCATGTATTTTTTTCCCATTTAATCATTGCATTCCCAGGTTCGATTCCGGTCAAGGGCATGTACCTTGGTTGCGGGCACATCCCCAGTGGGAGGTGTGCAGGAGGCAGCTGATCGATGTTTCTAATCATTGCAGTATTACCATGAAATCGATGCTATTATTCTTCCATCAATGAGGAAACCAAGGCCCAGAGAAGGAGAGTAAATGAGCTAAAGTCACACAGCTAGAAAGTGGTAGAGGCAGGATTTGAACCAGCCTCTTCAATGTTGGGCTTTTAGGGATCTCACGCTCAGATGCCTAGTAGGGTCTTAGGAGTGCCGTATGCTCAGACACAGCTAGAAGCTTAGGCAGAGAAGCACGTAGCACCAGGGTCTCAAACTCGAATGCCCAGAGGGCCACTCAGATTCCAGCCCCGGGACAGACACAGTGAATATACTATAACTTTTGGACTGGGGGGTCCACAGAAAACTGACATCTGCTCCATCTCACCCAAGTCCTAGATCTCCTGTGTGGTGTCCACGCCATCTTCTTGCATACCTCCCGTGACAGGGAGCTCATTCTCCGTAGGTCTCCCTGGAGGCCCCACTGACAGGTTCTATAAGTCCCACCCATGGGCCTGAAAGCCCAGCCCCCTGGCTGCAGGAGGTACACCCCTCTGCTCAAACCTGAAAACATGCCGCATGCAGTCCTGTGACCTCCCGAGGTGGGGTCTCACCTGAGGGACAGGGAGCAGTCTTGGGGGCTGGTCTCGCTGAGCCGCACGAGGTAGCTGCCTTCCTTGCAGAGCAAGAGGAGATTCTCCGCGTCTGCCCGGCTCAGAGGCCCGTGGAACCACCTGGTGTGGGGGCAGATGTCTCAGGAAGGGCCACCCCTCTTCAAACACACCAGGGGTCTGGCGCAGGCACAGCGGTTAAAGGGCTTCTGGCCTCCAGGCAACGAAGAGAAAAATTCCCTTGGGTTTACTCAAGAGGAGCCTGTTTCCCGGGAGGCAGCCGAGCCCAGGCCAGTGTGGAGCATATAGTTCCACCTGACCTTCACCTTAGCCTCCTGGGCTGGATAACTCAGCCCCGCCCTAACTCCCCAACTTGAATCACTTGCTTATCACTCTCACAAGATTTGCTCCATCCTGTATGCCCACCCACCTGGACCGCTCTTTACTTAGCATTTTTCTTTAACGTGCCCACAGAGAGGTAGCAGCTGCAAGCAAGGTGTCGGAGAGGGATGAGCATCAGGGACTTCGCAGTTGTTTGTATTGAAAGAAAATTGAAGAGAATAAACGTTTCACCTGTGCTTCAGTGTTAAGTAGCCAGGTTGGTATCGCCCACCTGCAAGGTTTGGGAATGACTGTGATGAACACAGCCCCCTGGGGCTCGGACCTGGGTGGGGGCTTAGGGAGTCCCTCAGGGCTCCCAGGCTGGAGGGACACAGAGAAGACCCTCACCCTCCCAGCCTGCGCCTCTTCACAATCCTGTTCTTCCCAGTTTTACCCCAGGCCTGTCCTGGGGGTGAGAATCTTTCTGGCTCTTAGTTCCCAGGCTTATGAGCCCCACCCAAGTGGAGGGAGGAAATCCCCCTTTACTCTGGTTGAGCCAGGCACCACCTTGGGGGTTTTCAGCTTAAGGCTCAGGTCCTGTCGCCAGGAGACACAGAGCAGGGATTCGAACCCAGCGTCTGATGCCGGAGGGAGCGGAGACTCCATCTGATTCTGCTTTGCACCTAGCAGCTAGGTCCTAGCTAGATGGTCTGGCACACAGCAGGCGCTGGTGCTCAAGGAAGAGTAGTTGAAGAAATGAATGAAATGAATGAATGAACCAGCTCCCCTAGCCCGGTGGATCTGTCGCCGTATGGGGCCAGGAGGGATGTGACCCAGGCCTTCCATCTTCAGTTTCCCCACTCACGGCTGTTTCTCCAGGGGCAGGGCAGGGTCCACACGCTCTGCGAGATGGGGGCTTCTGGGTGGGGGTTTCCGGAGCTCCTTGGCCGAGCCTGGGGTCCTTTCCCACTCGGGACTGTCAAACTGCACTGAAGGGGGGGAGGGTTGGAGAGCAAAGGTTTAAGTCCAACCTGCCTGGGAGGAAGGGGGGCAACCCCCCCAAAGGAATTTCAGTAGGAAGGCGGTACCAATGGAATCAGAAGAGGAGGCGCTGGGGCCGAATTGGTAAAGGAACAACCAATTGACTTTCAGAAGGGTGTGGTCATCCGCAAGTGTGGTGGCATAGAAGGGCGGGGCAGCTTCATGAGTGACAAATCAGAGAGCAGGGGGCGTAGCTAAAAGGGGGGTTGGAAATTCTGTCCCATTCCCAGCAAATCACAGAACTAGGTAACAACTCCCCACTATATAGACAAGTAAACTGAGGCACTGAGCTCAAATTCCCCTCCCAGTCATACAACATATGGGGCAAAGTTGGGTTCTCACATCTCTTCCTGGTCCAAGTTATTTTTTTTTTAATATATTTTATTGATTTTTCACAGAGAGGAAGGGAGAGAGATAGAGAGCTAGAAACATCGATCAGCTGCCTCCTGCACATCTCCCACTGGGGACGTGCCCGCAACCCAGGTACATGCCCTTGACCGGAATCGAACCTGGGACCTTTCAGTCCGCAGGCCGACGCTCTATCCACTGAGCCAAACCGGTTTCGGCCCAAGTTATTTTATTTATTTATTTTTTTAAAAAATATATCTTTATTAATTTCAGAGAGGAAGGGAGAGGGAAAGAGAGAGAGAAACATCAATGATGAGAGATAATTATTGATTGGCTGCCTCCTGCATATCCCCGACTAGGGATCAAGCCCGCAACCCAGGCATGTGCCCTTGACGGGAATCGAACCTGGGACCCTTCAGTCCACAGGCTGACTCTCTATCCACTGAGCCAAACCAGCGAGGGCTATTTTATTTCTTAAAGCTGACCTTATTGTTACTCCATTTATAGAAGGGGAAACTGAGACTCAGAGCCTTGTCCAAGCTTACCCAAGTCTACCTGATGACAGCTACTAAGAAATGCTACTCTCTCCCCCAACAACTCCTATGTAATTGAGCACTTTGTAGCACTCAATTTCCAAGCACCCTATTCGGTAGGTACCATGATGATCCCCATTTTACAGGGAAAGAAACAGATTCAGAGAGATAAAATGATTTGCCCAAGTAAGTGACACAAACCCAGGTCAAAGCCTTTCCCTTCACTATACTGAGCGGAATAAGTAGGTCCTATTGCACTCTACAAGGTGTTTCCATTTCCAAGGAAGATAGTTTCTTCTGGGAAGAGAAATTTATGGCTATTAGTCATTCACACTTTAGTGAGAACTAACAAACCACCGGAAGTGGCAGATAATTGGCGTCTACTTTGTAAGTTGAAACAGGGGATGTGACCAGAGCAGAAAATAGAGGGACTCAAGCACCTGCAAATGCCTTGGAGATGTGGTCTTTCTTCCACTCCCAGGGCTGATCATACTCATCCGCTGGCCTTTCATCTTCCTGGGGCTGCTGGCTCTGTCCAGGCCTTTGCCCTGAAAAAGGCCTGTCTCCTGGCTCCCCATCCTGCTCCTCATAGGGAGTGTCATACAGCTGCACTGCCCTACAAGGCAGTTCTGGGAGGCCAAGGACACTGGTCAGATCCCACTCCCACCTGGGACCCAGTCATCCTCCCCCAAGTCCTGCTCACTTACCACTCACGACCCGCTGGGCATCATAGGGTTCCATGTAGCCATCATCTGGGGGTGGCGGATGAGGTTGGGCATCAAAGGGGTCCGAGTACTCGGTGTCAACTTCTGACTGGTGGGAGAAGGCAAGGGAGACCAGGCGGCTCTGGATACGCCCTGCCCCCTCTGAGCCCTCTGACACAGCCCCTTCCAGCAGTTCTCTTTTCTGGGGGGAGGAGGGAGTCTCCGCTACCACCCAGGAATGTTGGCAAGAAAGATGCCAGCTTCCCCTACGCCCTTTCTTCATGCAGTTCTGACCCTTCCCAACATAGACACCCTCACCTCCTTCTTTCAATCATTTTTTAAATATATATTTTCATTGATTTCAGAGAGGAAGGGAGAGAGACAGAAACATCAATGATGAGAGAGAATCATTAATTGGCTGCCTCCTGCACGCCCCCTACTGGGGGGATCTAGCCTGCAATCTGGGCCGTGCCCTTGGCTGAAATCGAACCTGGGACCCTTTAGTCTGAACACGGCTAGGGCAGTTTTTTTTTGTTAATCCTCACGGGGGGATGCTTTTGTCCATTGCTTTCAGAGTGGAAGGGAAGGGGACAGAGAGAGAAACATCGATGTGAGAGTCTCATCCATTGGATGCCTCCCATTCACATGTGCCTGAACCTGCAACTGAGACACATGCCCGAGACCGGAATTAAACCCCAGACTCTTCAGTCCTCCGGCCAGCACTCTCCACTGAGCCAGACTGACTAGGGCTTCAATAATTTTAAAGTTTATCAGCTGCCAGCACTGTTCTAAATGCCTCATATATTTTTACTTGTCGTATCAACATTCTGTAGACACATTATCCCCATTTTACAGATGAGGAAACCAAGGCACAGAGCGGGTAAGTAACTTGCTCAGGGTCACAGACCTGGTAAGAGGCAGGTTTTGATCCCAGGTTGTCTGAGTCCCTGCCTCCTTCTCCCTTTCTCTGTACCATCAACCCAACACAGCCTCTCCTAACCCTCCCCAAATCCCTTCTCTGTTTCCACTGAGGGTTTGCAGTGATCCTCTAAGAAAAATACTATAGGCCGGCCGGCGTGGCTCAGTGGTTGAAGGTCAACCTATGAACCAGGAGGTCACAGATGGATTCCTGTTCAAGGCACACGCCAGGGTTGTGGGCTCGATCCCCAATAGGGGGCATGCAGGAGGCAGCCGATCAATGATTCTCTCTCATCATTGATGTTTCTATCTCATTGATGTTTCTCTCCCTTCGTCTGAAATCAATTTAAAATATATATTAAAAAAAAAGAAAAAGAAAAATCATAGGCATTGGAGGCAGGTCTGGAGTTAAACCATGTGACCACAGGCAAATTGCTTCTTTACTTTTCTGTGAGCCTCAGTTTCCAGGTCTGGTAAACGGGAATAATAACAGGCAGTTCAGGGAGTAGTGGTGAGGATGTTTCAGTGCCCCGTAGGGGAGCGAATGGCTCAGGTCTGTTTTAGAAAGCTTCCTCCAGCTGCGGGAGGAAGGAGCTGGGGGAGGGGCCTGGAGAGGGACATCAGGGGCAGGACAATGTCCGGTGGCAGAGAGGTGGGTGGACCAGCGCTGTGTGCTGAAAGGGGACAGGCATCACACTTCGCCCAGCGGCTGAAGGACTGCGGAGTGTCTGCGGTCACACATTCAACATGCTCCCCAAGTCCAGGGCCCAGCCTGGTCCTCCCCGCCCAGTCTCTTCGGGCACCCAGCTCCGACCCTTAGCCACGCACCTCCGCCCCCGCACTGCCCAGCAAGACCTTGGCTCTGGCCACCTCAGCCATGTCGGCTGCCTCCACCTTGATGAGCCGGTGCTTGGGGGAGTCGTACTTGGAGTCCCCGGGGCCCGCAGGGTCTGGCTCCAGGCGGCTGTCCGCGTCCTCATAAGGGTCCTCGAAGTCCAGATTCTTCTGTTCCAGGTAGGCCCGCAGGATGTCGCTTTCCGTGTAGTCGGGAGTGGGTGGCTGCGGAGGGGGCCTCCGACCGCCAAAGCTCAGGTAGTCCCGTAGCCACTTGGCCATTTGGGCCCGCGTCACCCCAACACCTGGCTACTGTAAAGGGGAGACACACATGCCCTCTTCCGGGCGCCGTCCTCAGCAGATTCCCCTGGGAGGAGGAGGGGGAGGGGGAGGAGGAGGGGGAAGGGGATGAGGGGGAGGGGGAGGGGGAAGGGGGAGGAGGAGGGGGAAGGGGGAGGAGGAGGGGGAAGGGGATGAGGGGGAGGAGGAGAAGGGAAGGGGAGAAGGAGGAGGAGGAAAGGGGATGAGGGGGAGGAGGGGAGAGGAGGAGGGAAAGGGGAGGAGGAGGAGGGAAGGGGATGAGGGGGAGGAGGGGAGGAGGAGGAGGGAAGGGGATGAGGGGGAGGAGGAGGAGGGAAGGGGATGAGAGGGAGGAGGGGAGGAGGAGGAGGAAGGGGAGGAGGAGGAGGGAAGGGGAGGAGGAGGAGGGAAGGGGAGGAGGGGGAGGGAAGGGGAGGAGGGGGGAGGAGAAGGGAAGGGGGAGGAGGAGGAGGAGGAGGGAAGGGGATGAGGGGGAGGAGGAGGAGGGAAGGGGAGGAGGAGGAGGAGGGAAGGGGAGGAGGGGGGAGGAGAAGAAAAGGGGGAGGAGGAGGAGGAGGGAAGGGGATGAGGGGGAGGGGGAGAAGGGAAGGGGAGGAGGAGGAAGAGGGAAGGGGAGGAGGGGGAGGGAAGGGGAGGAGGGGGGAGGAGAAGGGAAGGGGGAGGAGGAGGAGGAGGAGGGAAGGGGATGAGGGGGAGGAGGAGGAGGGAAGGGGATGAGAGGGAGGAGGGGAGGAGGAGGAGGGAAGGGGAGGAGGAGGAGGGAAGGGGAGGAGGAGGAGGAAAGGGGAGGAGGAGGAGGAGGGAAGGGGAGGAGGGGGAGGGGGAAGGGGATGAGGGGGGAGGAGAAGGGAAGGGGGAGGAGGAGGAGGAGGGAAGGGGATGAGGGGGAGGGGGAGAAGGGAAGGGGAGGAGGAGGAAGAGGGAAGGGGATGAGGGGGGAGGAGAAGGGAAGGGGGAGGAGGAGGGTAAGGGAGGAGGAGGAGGAGGAGGAGGAAGAGGGGAAGGAGGAGGGGAGGAGGAGGGTAAGGGAGGAGGAGGAGGAGGAAGAGGGGAAGGGGAGGGGGAGGAGGAGGGTAAGGGAGGAGGAGGAGGAGTTGGGAAGGGGATGAGGAGGAGGAGGAGAAGGAAGGGGAAGGGGATGGGGGGGAGGAGAAGGGAAGGGGAGGAGGAGGGTAAGGGAGGAAGGAGGAGGAGGAGGAGGAGGGGGAGGGGGAGGAGGAGGAGGGGGAGGGGGAGGAGGAGGAGGATCAGGTGTGCCCCTTGGCTGGGCTCAGGAGAGGGTGAAAGGAGAGAAAAAGGAGACGGAGGGGGCGGAGACGCAAAGCCCACCTGAGCCCGGCTCTGGCAGGCCGGCGGGAACGGGGTGCTCCGCAGGGCCCCGAACGCCGAGCGCGAGGTCGTCCGGCCAAGGCGAGGGGCATCCGCGGGAACGCGTGGAGCTCCTGCGGGCGGCGAGGTCCCCGCGCGCACCTCGGCCACCAGGCGCCGGGAAGCGCCGGGATCCCTCCCCGGGGTCCAGGGGTCGAGGGAAGCGCCCCTGCGGACGCCCCAGCCCGCTCAGACGGGACGCCTGGGTTCGCGGCGCAGCGGGCGGGCTCCCCCGGGGCGCGCCCCGCCCAAAGTTGGGCCGCCGGGACCTTGACCCCGACGGGGGGTGCCTTCTGCGGCGCTGGCCTCTGCTCCGCGGGAGCCCCGTCCCCGGCCGCCAGCCCCGCCGCCCGATGCGGCCCCGCCCGCGGCACAAAGGGAAATGAGCCCGCAGTGCCCCTTCGCGTTTTCGGAGACTTTACCGCCGCGGGCGCGCGGCCGGGAGGGGGACTCCGGGGCGGGGCGCGCAGGCGGCGCTCTGGTCCCTGCCCGCCGCGGGCCGTGTCGGGGCAGCGAGGCTAAGGGTTCTCCGCCTCCCGCTCCGCGGCGGCCCCCTCCCTCCCCCTCCCGCGCCCCCCTCCGAGGTGCCGGAGACCTTCCGTTCTGGGGAGGGGGAGCCGCGGCCACGGAGGGAGGGGTGCGAGGCAGGAGCCGCGGCGCCGCGGGAGCCGGACGCGGACCCGGAGGGCAGAGGCGGGCGGGAGCCGACAGGCGCTGACCTTCAGGGGAGTGCGGGGCGCACGGGCGGGTTGGGGGAGAGGGCGGTGGAAATTGGCCGGGAAAAGGGGGGCTGGACTTGACCACGAGACAGGGCGGGCTGACCAGCAGAGGGGGTGAGAGTGACCACCACGACTGGCCGTTCAAACTGGACCAGGGTCTGGCGGCGAAGCTGACCCGGAGATGGGGGGGTGGGATTGTCGCAGGGGTCACCGCAGCGAGGCTGACACAGAGGAAGAGAGAGGAAGCAACGCCGGGGATCGGCTCCCCCCCCCCCCCCAGGACTCCCCAGGGGCACTAATGGCAGGATGGGGAGAGGGCTGGGCAGCTGGCCCGGCGAAGGGAGATGGTATCTGCCTGGCGAGTGTCCTCAGCATCTGTCCCTTTGTGGCTTCTGGGGAGGGGGCCGGGAGGGGGACAGAAATGGGGGGGGGGGTCCTGCGCGGCCTGGCGGCAGCTGCAGTGTCTGGAGCGAGGACACTAGAGGTTTGGGGGAGAGAGAGAGGCCGCTTCCAGAGCCAACACATTTGCCTTCGTTCCCCATAAGGGCTTGCTCGGTCCCCTAATACTGGAGTGAGAGAGGGTGGTCAGGGAGGGTGGGATCCCAGATTTCCTTCTCCCAGCGCCCCAGGCTGGGCAGGTGCCTATGGCGTGGAGAGGAGGGAGGACCCGAAGTCAGAGCTGACGGTGCTGTGAGCTGCCCCTGGGAAGAGCAGTGGGGCTAGGGCGATTGAAAGGGGCAGCAGTAGAATTTGGGGAACCAGCTGGTACTGTGAGAGACATGAATCCTGCTGTTCACCGTGATTGTTTTATTCTGATGAAAGGAGGCACATTCCACCCGGGCTGGAGCTGACCCGGAGATGCCGCCCTTCCTCCCCATTCGGAGCTGCCTGTTACCATGGAAAGATGAACAACTTTGCTGCAGAAACCGGAATCGCCAGCCCTTTGAAGGTCCCCAGCCCCTTTGCCCACCTGCAGGCCTTTGCAGACCTCCAGCCTGTACCTGTTAACTGCCCATCTGGCACTCCTTTCGGATTTCCCCGGGTAACCCCAGCCCCTGCATATCCCTCAGCCCTTGGAAGACCCCTGGTCCTTTTGCATGTCTGTGAACGGCCCTTCTGCCTGCTTCTCCTGTGTACTTTTACTATCTAAGCAACGGGCTCATGGTGGGGTGCAGAGCAGAGTTCTGTGGCTGCTGTAAAGGGGAGACACACAGGCCCTCTCCCAGGTGCCTTGCTCAGTAGATTCCCCAGGAAGGCGGGGGAGGAGGAGGGGCAGGTGTGCCCCTTGGTTGGGCTCAGGGGAGGGTAAAAGGAGAGAAAAAGGGAGGCCATGACTCAACCCTGTCTCTGCTTCACTGAGTAGTGACCGGCAGCCCGGACCCATTGTTCGTCCGGTTACATATTCGCTGCCCCTGGGAAGGACAGTGGGGCTAGGGCTATGTCTATGCTTCCGCACTTTGCTTCCGTGGCTTGAAATATGGGACTTCTGCTAGGAAACCCCCAAAGAGCTAGAGGAAGGACTGCCCGAGGGAGAGCCATGTTTTCCTGGTGGGGAAACTGAGGCACGGGGAGGGAGCAGGACTTGCTCAGAGCCACCCTGCAGCTCATTTCTCCCTGGACGCCAGGACATGGCCTGGCTTGGGGTGGCATTAGAGACCCACCAGAGTCTCTTCATGGAATCAGCGGCTCTCCGGCTCCCCTCCACTGCTAGCCCCATTTTCCAGATGGGGACACTGAGGTCCCAGCTGCCAAGGCAAAGCCGCTAACAGCAGCAGGGGCTTGCTTCCCCGTGTCCTCCTCGCTCTGGCTGTGTCACCCAACACAAACCTGTTCAACCCAGTGCTCCCTCCAGAAGCACATGCATTCAGCCCCCAACCCCAACATGCCCACTCTGATCAGGCAGCAGCCCTGGGGACCGCTGGGGAGCACGGCGGGTAATTGTCCTGTTTTCTGTCCGCCGCCAGGCAATTCCAGGCTCGGCTCAGGGCTGAGCTGATGACAGATCTCATCAAATCCGAGTCCTCCCCCTGGCGAGTAAACACCGGCGTCTGAGGTATAAATATTTGAAAGGGCCTTCTAATTACAGTTTGTGTCAGGAATAGCAATGAGAGGCCCCGCAGGCGGAATCAAACGGCATTTGACTTCCCTGCGCTTTTGAGCTGGCTTCTCCTGGGACTGCCCCTCCACCGCCAGGCAGGGAGCGGGGAAGGGGGTGGGGAGGAGCTGGAGGAGGGGGACAGGAGAGCCGGGCTGGGCTTCCCGCGACCTTGAGGTATGACCTGTGAAGCCACATGACCTCTTGGGGTTTGGCTTTCTGATTGGAGACCAGGGAGCCACGGAGCGGTGCTTGGAGGGGGCCCTACAGGACAGAGGCAAGAAGGTGGGTGGTCTGGTGTCCTCCCTCCCCCCAGCGCCACCCCCAGGCGGTTCAATGGGGCTCCTCCCGGGTGGGGCTCAGCCTGCCTGACCTTGGGCAGTGGTTTGGAGTGTTCTCCCATCTTTTCTATGGGAAGGTAACAGCTCACCTCTGTTGAGCACTTATTGCCTGGCACTGTTTGGGGCACTTTTTATTTTTATTTTTAAATAATGATTTTTAGAGAGAGAAACATCGATGTGAGAGCAGCAACATCAATCTGCTGCCGCCTCCCCTCCCCCAACGTGGATTGAGCCCATAGCCTGGGTATGTGCCCTGACCAGGAATCTAAGGGGCAACCCTGTGGTGCACCGGATAACCCCAACTAACTGAGCCACACTGGCCAGGGCGAGTGGGCACTTTTTAAAAAGATATAATCCACATACCCTACAATTTACCCGTTTAAAGTGTATACTTGCGTGGATTTTAGTATGTTCAGAAGATGGCGTAACCCTTTTCAGTATCTAATTCCTGAACATTTTATCACCCCAAATTTAGCAGTAACCCCTTATTCTCCCCCAAATCTCTATTCCATGGCATCCACGAACCTACTTTTTGTTCCTGAGGGTTTGCCTGCCCTGGACATGGCACATAAATGGACTCACATGCTGTGTGGCCACACACCTGGCTCCTCCATGGGCATCATGTGCTCAAGGCTCACCCATGTGGCCTGTGTCTGTGCTTCAGTCCTTTCCGTGGCTGAGTACTGGTCGGTGCACGGAGTGAGCAGGTGCTATGTGCTCAGAGTGGATGGGACCTCAGGAAGGAGCTGGGGGGGACCTGGCTGGGGGCTGTGCCTGCCCTCTGGTCCCGCTGGATCAAGTCTGGAGTGGGGATGGGAGCCAACGCAGCAGGACAGAAGGGACAAGGCAGGGATGGCTCACTGCTGATCTGAAGGAGGAGGCGTGGCCCTGCTTTAGGAGCTCCCAGTCTGACAGGGGAGACAAGCTTTGCTCCCAGAAACTCCTAGACACAGTCATGCCTTTCTTTTTTTTTTTTTTTTTTAATATATTTTATTGATTTTTTACAGAGAGGAAGAGAGAGAGATAGTTAGAAACATCGATGAGAGAGAAACATCGATCAGCTGCCTCCTGCACATCCCCCACTGGGGAAGCGCCCACAACCCAGGTACATGCCCTTGACCGGAATCAAACCCGGGACCCTTCAGTCCGCAGGCCGACGCTCTATCCACTGAGCCAAACCGGTTTCGGCAGTCATGCCTTTCTTAACGCAGTCTGAAGGGAGAGGCCAGGTGGATACGTGCATGCTTTAATAGGCTCTGTCTGACAGGGGAGACATGGCCCTACCCGCTGGAAGCACCCAGTGTGACGGGGAGGCAGGGCTCTGACTTCAGGGGCTTCTAAGCTGAGGAGAGACATATGGCCCTGGCTCTGATGGAGACATACACCTGTCCTGCCCTTTGCAGTTCCCATCTGATGGGAGAAATATGCACTTTCTAATGGAGGAGACATAAGCCTTCCTCCAGGGGTCCCAGGCTGATAGGAGAGGCACAGCCCTGTCATCATGAGTCTCCAACCTGATTGTGGTGACACAGCCCAGCCCCCGGGGCTCCCGTCAACAGAGCATGGTGATCAAAGCAGCCTTGGAGCCTTGCAGTATTTTTTACTTTAGAGAGAGGAAGGGAGAGACAGAGAGACCTGGGTCAGCCGCCTCCTGCACATGCTCCAACCAGGGAGTGAGCCAGCAACCTGGGCATGCGCCCTGACAGGGAATCAACCTGCCACCTTTCGGTGTACAGGACGATGCTCCCACCAACCGAGCCACACCGGCCAGGGCGGAGCCTTAGTTTAAACCCAGGCCTCGTGCTTCACTGGCTGAGCCCTGGGAGTCTCCCCTCCTCTGTAAAATGGGGCAGCAGCGGGCTCGGGTGTGGAGGGAGTTTGGTGCAGGGCCCGCCCAGGGTGACGGCAGCCCCTCCTCTGCTCTGTGAAGCGCAGGCTCAGGCAGGAGTGGGCTCCAGCAGGAAGGGCGGCCACCCTGCCTGTCCCTCTGATGTGCTCAGCCAGGCAGTTCCCAGGGAAGTTGACAGAGATTCTGGATGGAGCCTGACAGCTCCGAGAACCAGATGACAGACAGAGCTCCTGGGAAGCAGGACTGTCAGCAGTGATGGGGGAAGGGTAGCCTCCAGATAACAAGTGTGTGTGGTGGCTCCAGGGGAGGAGAGGGAGGGGGAGGGGGGAGAAAGGGGGGGAGGCAGAGGCCCAGGAGGGTCTGCACACACGACAGATCCCATCCTCTGCTCACTGGGTCCTGGGAACCCCCACAAGGGAATTGGGGGTCAAGAGCAAAGCTGCTCCCAGATCACAGGGAGAAGGGCGTGTAAAAGCCTGGAGGGAAAAGAGAAATTAATGAGGCACTACCAGCAGCTGGGGGAGGGCGGGCGAGTGGTGGTGGGGCGCACGCAGAACCAAGGCCTCCCTGGGCCTCGACTCCCTCAGTATGAATTGGGAGACACCCACTCAGTCAGGCTACAGACATTTCTGAACACCTACTAAGTGCCTGGATGGTCTTAGGTGCTGGGGACACACTCATCAACATGACACCTACCTGTTAGGCCGGAGAGAGCCCAGGATCGGATACATGCAGACATGTGATGAGATAATGGACTACCCCTGGAATTTCTCACAGATCAAGGTGCCAGACACAGATACCAGCTTCTCCCTTAATCCACATACCCCCACACAGATACTGACTTCTTTCTGAATACCCCTGCCCATCCCCTGAGGCAGAGAACTCCTCAGCTCATGTCCCCGCCCCTCACCCAAACGCAGTATTATAAAGCGCCCCCCTCCCTGTTAGTGTGAATCCATGTGCCTTGTCCTTGGGGTACGTGGGTCTCCCGGGGACGCAGAAATAAACCTTTTCCTTTCCTTTCTTTTCTGATTCACTGGACTCTCTATTTCTTGCGCCGCCTCCTGAGCCACCTAACCTAACACTACCTTTGCAAAGCTCATTGTGGATGGGGGTCTGGCAGCCCCAATGGCCTCCTGATGGACACACCATGTGCAGGCCCCTCCCCTTGCATGTGGCTGGGACCTGGGGCTGGCTTCTCATCAGCGAAACCTGCGAAGTTGATGGCACTTCAGGAGACTCTCCTCTGCTGGTCTGATAGAGCCAGTGGTAGGTCCGTGGCAAGGAACTGGGCAGCCACACGAGGAAGCTTGGAAGCAGACCTGTTCCCATCGGGCCTTCAGAGGAGACCCCTGCCCCGGCTGACTTCTCAATTACAGCCATGAGACCCTGAAGCAGAGAACCCAGCAAAAGCACGTCAGGTTCCTGTGTTTTTAGCTGCTAACTTGGGTCATCTGTTATGCAGCACTGGACAACTCATACAGGGAGGAACGGGCAGAAAATAAACCTCCTTAAGGCACCCTCTCAGAACTTTTTTAAAATATATTTTTGTTGATTTCAGAGAGGAAGGAAGAGGGAGAGAGAGAGAGACAGAAACATCAATGATGAGAGAGAATCATTGATCTGCTGCCTCCTGCAGGCCCCGTACTGGGGTTCGAGCCTGCAACCCAGGCATGTGCCCTTGACCGGAATCGAACCCAGGACCTTTAGTCCGCAGGCCGACGCTCTATCCACTGAGCCAAAACAGCCAAGGCTCTCAGGACTTTCTTACCTTGCTTTATTTCATTATTATTATTTTTTTTTTTTTACTTATTTTTTACCCTGCTTTATTTCCATCATCGTTACCACCACCTCTAGTACCCATTTACCTTATTTTTATTTCATTATTACATTTAGATATGTTTACTCTCTTATCCCCAGTCTTCCAACAAGAGCGTCACCTTTATGAGTGGAGACTGTTTTTCTTCACCTGCTGTAGCGCCAGTGCCTGAGACGGAGCTGGGCATATAGTAGATGCTCAATAAATGTTTTGAATGCGCAAATGGATTAATATACTTGCACTGGGAAACTAAACACATGAGTTTGTATAACGAGCTTAGCACGAGGTGTGGTCCATGCTAAGTGCTGCACAAATGTTAGCTGATGTTGTTACTCATTAAATGGAGTCTGGGTACCCCATCCACCGGGTCACATGGAGGAGAAGGAAGCTGGTCCCTTCCCTAGAGATGATGGCGGCCAGCAGAGCGGCAGGGAGAGTGAGAGCTTAGACACTGGGAAAGGGATTTCTTGGCCACCCTCCCCTGGAGGCTGTGGGCAGCTGAGTTGGGTGACCCTAACGGGCCAGCAAATCTTCTCTATAAACATGTTGGCTTTGAGGCCATGGAATGTCAGTTGTAACTGCTCAACTCTGCCACTGGAGAGTGGAAGCAGCCATCCATGCATGATATGCACACAAATGTGCAAGCCAGTGTGCCAATAAAACTTTATTTACATTGCCAGTACCGGTTTAGCTCAGTGGATAAAGCTTCGGTCTGCGGACTCAAGGGTCCTGGGTTCGATTCCGGTCAAGGGCATGTACCTTGGTTGCGGGCACATCCCCAGTGCAGGAGGCAGCTGATCCATGTTTCTCTCTCATGGATGTTTCTGGCTCTCTATCCCTCTCCCTTCCTCTCTGTAAGAAATCAATAAAATATGTTTAAAAAAACAAAACTTTATTTACAAAAACGGGCCATGGGCCAGGTGTTGCATGGACTGTAGTTTACTAAGCCATGTGTTAGAATGGAGTTAGGTTAATAAAGGGTGTCCCAAAATTCACGCAAGAAGTAATTTTGATAGAAAACACAGGTTTATAATTAAAAATTGTAAATTTTTTATTGATTCATAAAGTATATAGTATAGGGTTATTTATGGAATAGCATATTGGGTAAAAGGCCTCCACAGCTTTGCTGGCACATACGCACTCTTTTGTTGAAATTTTCCATGACCGTTTTGCATAAATGTGGCTGAATTTCGATGAGGCTCATTTTCATCTTGATGGCTTGGTTAATCGACAAAATTGTCACATTTGGGATTCAGAAAATCCACAAGTGATTGTTGAGAAACAAATGCATACACAACGTGTCACTATTTGATGCGAATTTTGGGCTGGAGGCATCATCGGACCATTCTTCTTCGAAATTGCGGCTGCTCAGGCAATAACAAAAGAGTGCGTATGTGCCAGCAAAGCCGTGGAGGCCATTTACCCAATATGCTATTCCATACATAACCCTATACTGTATACTTTATGAATCAATAAAAAATTTACAATTTTTAATTATAAACCTGTGTTTTCTATCAAAATTACTTCTTGCGTGAATTTTGGGACACCCTTTACTTAATTACAGTAAGTAAATAACAGTAACAGTGCATGCACAGGGCAAAAATTATGGTGGATCAAGAATGACAGAAGTGACCTAACAGGTTTGGCTCAGTGGATGGAGTGTTGGCCTGGGGACTGAAGGGTCCCAGGTTCGATTCCGGTCAAGGGCATGTACCTTGGTTGCGGGCACGTTCCCAGTGGGGGGTGTGCAGGAGGTGGCTGATCGATGTTTCTCTCTCATCTGATGTTTCCAACTCTATATCCCTCTACCTTCCTCTCTGTAAAAAATCAATAAAATATATTTAAAAAAAAAAAAAAGAATGACAGAAGTACAGGGAAGAGTCTGAAAGAATGAATCAAGCCCGGCCAGTGTGGCTCAATAGTTGAGCATCGACTTATGAACCAGGAGTTCAGGGTTTAATTCCCAGTCAGGGCACATGCCTGGGTTGGGGGCTCAATCCCTAGTAGGGGCTGTGCAGGAGGCAGCCCATCAATCATTCTCTCTCATCTTTGATGTGTGTGTGTCTCTCTCTGAAATCAATAAAAATATATTTAAAAAAATAAAAACAAATAGCTCTGGCTGGTTTTGCTCAGTGGACAGAGCATCAGCCTGCAGACTGAAGGGTCCTGGGTTCGATTCCGGCCTGGGGCATATGCCCGGGATGTGGGTTCAATCCCCAGTAGGGGGCATGCAGGAGGCAGCCAATCAATGATTCTCTGTCATCATTGATGTTTCTATCTCTCTCTCCCTCTCCCTTCCTCTCTGAAATCAATAAAACTACATATTTTTTTAAAAATCAAACAAATAAATAAATAAAAGAATGAATCAAAATGCCCCAGAGGCCCTAGCATGTGTTGCTCGGTGGTTAGAAGGTCACCTGCGCACCTGAAGGGTCTCGGGTTCGATCTCAGTCAAAGGCATATCCCAGGGTTGCAGGTTCGCTCCCCACCCCGTCAGTGCACATGCGAGAGGCAACCAGTCGATGCATCTCTCTCACATAGATGTTTCTCTCTATCCCCCTCCCTTTCACTTTCTCTGAAAAGCAATGGAAAAAGTATCCTCAGGTGAGAATTAACAACAAGCACCAGAGAGGCCTCACCTCCCCTGTTCCTTCTCTTTTCACAACTCCTTGTTGGATGACTTTTTTTTTTAGGGAGAATGATGATTTTTATTTTTAAATATATTTTATTGATTTTTTTACAGAGAGGAAGGGAGAGGGATAGAGAGTTAGAAACATTGATGAGAGAGAAACAACGATCAGCTGCCTCCTGCACACCCCCTACTGGGGATGTGCCCGCAACCCAGGACCCTTCAGTCCACAGGCCGACGCTCTATCCACTGAGCCAAACCGGTTAGGGCTTGGATGACTTTTTTAAAAAAATTTATTGACTTTGAGAGAGAGATTTGTTTTGTTCTTGTTAATCCTCACCTGAGGATATTTTTCCATTGATTTTTAGAGAGAGTGGAAGGGAGGGGGAGAGACAGAGAGAGAGAAACACAAATTGGATGACTTAAAAAAATATATATATTGATTGATTGATTTTAGAGAGAGGAGGGGAAAACATCGATTTGTTGTCCTACACATTTAAACTTTCATTATCAGTGGTTCTCAACCTTCCTAATGCCGAGACCCTTTAATACGCAGGGTATTCGTATGTGGGCGCATCTGCATGTGGGCGGACCCACTTGGAGACGGATAGAGGAGAAATGGATGGCTCCCAGCTGGATGCTCACGGTGAAAGGACTTTCAGGGACACAAAGACCTGCACACTCCGCTGGAATGTGAAAGGGCTGGGGCTGGATTCCTAACATCGGTGTTTAAAAGATGAAGGCACCGAGTCACAGGAAAGAACATCACCTCGACTTCAAACCGGGGCTCCTGGCTGTCGGTCCTGACATCTTGGACGTACTCCCAGGCCGGAGAGCGCATTCCCCTCCTGGGAGCACAGCTCTCCGGGGGTGAGGACCGGCGCTCAGAATTCCGGAGCTCGCTCTTTCAAGACCCTCTCCACCCAAGAGTGCTGGCTTCACCCCAACAGAATTGGGAAGAGAAGTTGAGGGGCCCCTGAAGCCAAAGAAGAGTTTCTTTAGCAAAGCTGAACCCCTTCTAGGAACGCAATAGGCCAGAGATCCCAGGAGGGGCGGGGCTGAGCAGAGTCCCGCCCCCGAAGGTGAAAGAAAGTGTCGAGGGAACAATATTTTAAAGGAAGGCCCGCCCCCAAGGGAAGTGATTGGATAATTTCTTTCGGAAACCCAATTATGGGAAGTGATTGGGTACATAGTCTAAGCTCCCCGCCTGTGATTGGGTAAATCCCGGGAAAAGTTTAGCGAAAGCCCACCTCTCGCGGAAGATGACTGGGAGGCCGTTAGGCTAGAAAAAATGGTTTCAATTAGAGAGGATTACCTCGGCCAGAGTTCCGAGATATGCCGCCCTGGGTATAAAGCCCTAGACATCCAACACTTACTTTTAAAACTTTCCGCTCCGATATCTTTGTCTCCCACTCCTCCCACACGTACCAGAAAACAGGTTACGGTTGCTGTTTCCTGGACTTCCCCGCGGTCCTTGCACTTCCGATACTGTCATTCCTCAGCCTCCAGGATTGGCTGCCGCCTACGCAGCCTGCTTTTGTCATTGGCTGCGACTCCCGCCTGTTAAAATCTGAATCCGGTTGTTTTCCCTCCCGGGTGGCAACTGCGCTAGCTCGAAACGAAGGTTCCGAGGAGGTGCTGAGTCCTAGAGGTCAGCAGAGGCTTGTTAAAATTTCTTCGTGACAGGACGTAGCTGTTGTTCGCGATACCCCCTATTGTTCATTCTTTTATTCAGCAAATAAAATGTTCAGTGTTGGGTGTTAAGCCCGTGTGCTGGCCTCTGGGAACCCACCCATGGTCCCTGCGTCCTTAGGGCTCACGTGGGGACTGCGGTCAGTTTCCACGGGCTGTTAAACAGGTCGCGGGCAAAAGAGCGTCCTGACCGCCCACCCCTTACGCTGAGCCACAGGCAGACTCAAGACCAGGCTGCAAACCCACCTCCCTACCACACACTGGCTTCCAATGTCCCCCATAACCAAATGTCCTTTGTCTTTTAGATCCTCACCCAAGGATACTTTCCATTGATTTTTAGAGCGAGAGGAAGAGAGAGGGAAAGACAGAAATATCAATGCACATCAGTTGGTTGCCTCCTGCACGTGCTGACGTGCCCTTGACCGGAATGAACCTGGGACCCCTGGGTCTGCAGACCAACACTCTATCCACTAAGCCAAACCGGCCAGGGCCCAGATGCCCTTTTAAAGAGGAAATCCCACCCCATTCCCTCCCCAGCCTCCTTCCTTTCTTTTTATTGTATTTTGATTTTCTTGTTTATCCTCACCCGAGGATATTTTCCCAATGATTTTAGAGAGAGTAGAAAGAAGGAAAGGAGAGAGCGAGGGAGAGAGAGAAATATTGAGACAAATATCCATTGGTTGCCTCTGCCCCCACAGGCTGGGGATGGAACCAGCAACCCAGGCATGTGCCCTTGGTCTGGAATAGAATGCTCCACCCTTCCGTGTGTGAGAGGACGTGCTAACCACTGAGCAACCGGCCAGGGCCTCCCTTTCTCTGATAAATGTGTTATTTATTTGTTTATTTATTTATTTGTTTGTTAATCCTCACCTGAGGATATTTTCCCATTGATGTTGAGAGTGGAAGGAAGGGGGAGAGGCAGAGAGGGGGAAACATAGATGTGAGAGAGACACATAGATCAGTTTCCTTCCACCTGGGCCAGGATCGACCCTGCACCTGAGGTACACGCCCTTGTCCGGATCGAACCCTGGACCCTCTGTCTGTGGGCTGACGCTCTAGCTGCGGAGCCAAACCGGCCAGGGCTAAATGTTTGTTGTGTCAGATATATGCTCAGCCTCTAGGGCAGTGGTTCTCAACCTTCCTAATGCCGCGACCCTTTAACACAGCTCCTCATGTTGTGGTGACCCCCAACCATAAAATTATTTCTGTTGCTACTTCATAACTGTAATGTTGCTACTGTTATGAATCGTAATAGAAATATCTGATATGCAGGATGTATTTTCATTGTTACAAATTGAACATAATTAAAGCATAGTGATTAATCACAAAACAATGTGTAATTATATATGTGTTTTCCATGGTCTTAGGCGACCCCTGTGAAAGGGTCGTTTGACCCCCAAGGGGTCGCGGCCCACAGGTTGAGAACCGCTGCTCTAGGGCCACATCAGAGAACAAGACCGAAGATTCCTGTCCTCGCAGGGATCATGGTGGGACAGATGGACAATAAACACACAAAAGGACCTTTTCTGGTTTGGTAAATGGTCTGAAGACAAAACAGCGTAACTATGGAAAGTGAAATGGTGTGTTTCCTGTGGCTGTTGTAACAAAATACCACAAGCTCACTGTCCTGACACAGCGATTATCTGAGTCCTGGCGGTCAGAAGCCTGATACGGTGGCAGTGTGGGTCCTCTGGAGGCACCAGGGGAGAATCCATTTTCTCGACTTTTCCAGCTTTTGGAGATGCCTACCTACAACACTTGGTTTATGGCCCCGCATCCTTCTGTCTTCTGTTTCTACTGTCACATCGCTGTCTCTCCCTCTGATCTCCTGCCTCCTTCTTTCAAACAGTTTTTAAAATATGTTTTTATTGATTTTAGAGAGATAAAGGGGGATGAAGAGAGAAACATCGAGCATGCCCCCTGGGGAGCAAGCCTGAATTTGGCATGTCCCCGGCTGGGAATCAAACCAGTGACCTTTTGGTGAATGGCGATGCTCAACCAACTGAACCACCCCAGCCAGGGCTCCTGCCTGATCCTTGTTATTTTCTTGGGGCCCCAGGATAATAACTCTCCTTGGTGTTCATTAACTTAATGAAAGATCATTAAATTTAAATTAAGGAGTCTTATCATGATTCTTAATTTAATCATACCTGCAGAGTCCCTGTTGCCAGGTAAGGTACCCTATTCACAGATTCCGGGGGTTAGATGTGGTTATCTTTTGTGTGGCGGGGGTGGGGGGTGGGGGGGGGGAGAGGGTATTATTCTGCTACCACAGATGATGTGGTCAGGGAAGACTTCTTGGAGGAGGTGACCTTTGAGATGAGACCCAAGTGAAATCCACAAACAAACCCATGGATTGAGAAAATCCTTCCAGGCCTGGCTGCTTTGTCCCCTCCTCAGAGAAATCTTCCCAAACAAACGATGTCCCATTTGTGTCCACTCACATTGGGGCTCACATCGCTTGAGACGATGGGGGAACCAAACTGCTGAACTGAATGGCTCCCACCATCCCGTCCCAGGCAGAACCCCTCCACACCCACCCCAACTCCTCAAGCTGCGGTCTCCTCCTCTCTCCAGCCCTGACCCTGTCCGCGGAGTGGGGAGTCCCTGTATGTGCGTCCTGCTCTGTTCTGTCCTGACTCCTCTCTGGGCCTGTTGAACAAAGGGAGGAAGAGTCTTTATTTTAGCAACAATGGTCCTTGTCTAATTAAACAATAAATAATACGTCGCATTCACAGTTCTGCAGTCAAAGGAGAGAGTACATCCCCGATTCACAGAGTAGGAACTTCAGTGTCAGAGGCAGTCACGTGCCCAAGGTTGCCCAGTCACTCAGCAGCCGCCCCAGGCCAGTCAGGTCCCATCCACCCCTGAGTGGGTAGCGGTGAGGGGAGGGGGTGTCAGGAACCAGCCCCTCTCCGGGTGCTGGGAAGCCCCTGCTACTGGCCCAGCGGCCCCGAGGCCGTGGCAGGGAGACTCCAGTGGCTTGACTGCCCGTAGTCAGTGAGGTCCCGGGCGGCCACCTGGACGCAGTACCGGGCGTGGGGCCTCACAGCCCTGAGGGTGAAGGACGTGGCTTCGATGGGCCCCACCTGAGAGCAGAAAGGCTGGTCAGTGGGGTCGGAGTGACTGAGCCTCCAATCCTCATGCTCCATCCTAAACCGCTCGCCCTCCACGGCCCCTCCCAGGCTGTGGCTTGTGTGGTCCTGACCCGTGTGGGCTTCCTGCTGGTCCCAGAGCCAACTCGTTCAGGAATCCTTCCTGGACCGCGCCGAGGCATGGTCCCGTTTCGAGGGGTGTCTCAGTGGTGAGATCCCTCACTCCCAGACCTTCCCCGCCCCCCAATCCCATTCCTCCCCCTGGCTCTAAACCAGAGCTTCTTAAAAAAAATAAAAAAATAAAAATAAATTTAAAAAAAAAAAAAAGTAAACCAGAGCTTCTATCATTGACTTCAATGCCTCCCTCCCCAAGCACCGCCCCCAGTCTCACTGTATTAACCATGTTTTAATTTTTTTTTTTTTTTTGTATCTTAGGATATTTTGGCGTCTTAACATCTTGCTGGCCAGGAACAGACTGCCCTTCTTGGGGGTCAGCCAACTGTTAGAGATGGCAAAGGGGCACGCCTTTCACAGACAAACCAACCAACCCACCCTTTTCTCTAATTCCCACCCTCAGTCACCCAGTGCCAGGTGCCAGGCAACCTGAGATCACCCATGTAGCCCAGAGCCCACAGGATTATTCACACTCTCCAGCCCCCCGCATGCACCCACCCTGTCCCCTTCCCCAGGGCAACCCCAGCAGAGCTCTGCCTTGGCTCGCCACTCCCTCCTGCTCCAGCCGCCTGCGTCCTGATGCTGCCTGGACGCCCTGCATAGCGCGGCGTGTCCCCTCCTCTCAGGACATGTAGTCAGTTCTTCTCTCGATGGCCTTGGCCTCTCATGTCCCCACGCAGGGACCTCCGAAGATTAGAGTCCCATGGGTATGAATGAGACACCCACTCAGGCTGCCTTCCCTGCTTTCTCTCCCGTCCATCTTTTCTCCCCTGTCCTGCTGCTCCACACTCTCCCTCCCTGACCCGGCCCTCACCTCCTTCCACCTCCCACTGAATTGTCAGAATGTCCCACTCCAGCCCCGACACTCAGCTGCCCAACCCCAGGCCTGCCAGCTCCCTTCCCTGCTCTGCCTGAGTGTCCCATCTCGTAGGCCGATACGATGCTGCAAGTTTTAAATTTAGCTTAATGGTTGCACAACTTTCTGAACATACACAAAGCCACTGGCTTAAGCACTTTAAAACAGCGACTTTTCTGGCATGTGAGTTCGATCTCAATTTTAAAACTGCAAAGACTTAAGAAAATTAATGAGCACTAGTAAAATTTAAAAGCCAGTTCCTGGGCTACTCGCCACACTGGAATCGCTCGGCAGCCACCGTAGTTCATGGCCACTGTCCTGGAGCGGAAGGAGAAGACCCCCCAGCACTGAAGACTCCCACACCGCGGGGCAGGCCGTGAGAAGCCGAACTGCAGACTCGCTTCTCAGCCCAGGATCCGGCTCTGCCCAGGCCACCACCGACCTTCGGATGCTCACAGGACACTGCCGTTGTTTTTTATTTTTTAAGAAGTTAAGACGCCAGTACCGGTTTAGCTCAGTGTATAAAGCTTCGGCCTGCGGACTCAAGGGTCCCCGGTTCGATCCCGGTCAAGGGCATGTACCTTGGTTTCGGGCACATCCCCAGTGGGGGGCGTGCAGGAGGCAGCTGATCCATGTTTCTCTCTCATGGATGTTTCTGGCTCTCTGTCCCTCTCCCTTCCTCTCTGTAAGAAATCAATAAAATATATTTAAAAAAAAAAAAAAAAAAGAAGAAGTTAAGACAACCCTAGCCGGCTTGGCTCAGTGGATAGAGTGCCGGCCTGTGGACTGAAGGGTCCCAGGTTCGATGCTGGTTAAGGGCACATGCTCAGGTCGATCCCCAGTGTGGGGCGTGCAGGAGGCAGCTGATCAATGATTCCCTCTCATCATTGATGTGTCTCTCTCTTCCTCTCTGAAATCAATAAAAAAATATTTAAAGGAGGAGGAGGAGGAGGAGGAGGAGAAAAAGAAGAAGTTAAAACAGCCCTGGTCGGTTGGAGAGTCATCCCAACACCAAAGGCTGTGGGTTCCATTTCTCGTCAGGGCACATGCTTAGGTTTCATGTTTGATCCCAGGTCAGGCCATGTACGGGAGGCAACAGATCGATGTTTCTCCCTCTCCCTTGCTCTCTCTCTCTAAAATCAATAAAATCTTTTTTAAAAAAAGTTAAAACAATATAGGTTGTTTTCAATCAAGGTGAAATTTACATGGCATAACATTAACCATTCTAAAGTGGACAATTCCATATCCCTTAGTACATTCACAATGTTGTGCAACCAGCGCCTCTAATTCTAGAAAATTCCACCCCCCCCCCAAAAAAAAACACCCTGTTTTCATCAGCAGTCACTCCTCACCCTCCTCCTCAGCTCCTGACAACCCTGGATCTACTTTCCATCTCTGGATGTGCCTGTCCTGGACATTTCACACCCGTGGAATCACACGCCTTGTGTGCCTGGCTTCTCTCACTGGGCATCACACGTTCAGGGTTCATCCACATTGTAGAGAGTGTCAGGGCTTTCACGGCTGAGCAATGCTCAGTGTGTGGACGGACCATGCTTTGTGAATCACTCACCCGCGGATGGACATGTGAGCGTTTCCACCTTTCTGCTACTGTGACTAGCACTCTGTGAAGATTCTGTGTGAGCCCCTGCTTTCAAGTCTTGGGGGCAGATACGCAGCAGCAGCAGCAGTGGAGTTGCGGGGCTGCCTGCATTTTGCACATTAGCCGCAAGCAATCAATCTCAAGCTGCACGGGAGGCCTCAGCGCACCTTTACACCCTCCCCAGCTGCCTCTCATCTTCCTCACCTGGCGAAAGCGGGCGGCTCCATGGCGCTTGTAGCGGATCCAGTACTTGAGTGAGAAGATCTCCGGGAAGGGCCAGGACCTGGGAGGTTCCCACTGCACCCTCAGCCCCTGCCCATGGAGGGGTCTCAGGTGCACGCCTTCTGGAGGGTCTGGTTTGACTGACAGACAAACAGGAGACAGGGTCAGCAGAGGGCAGTTCCATGCATGCATGCAAACAACCAACAAATATTAACTGAGGGTCTACTGTGTGTCCAGTGATGCTCTGGACCCTGGGGACACAGCAGTGACCAGTAGAGACCCAACTCGTCTCCTTTTGGAGCTGAATCCACAGGACAGAAGGCCAGAGACCAGAAGGAAATCTGATCATAAAGAGGAGGGAAGGGCTTTAGCAGTGGCAGCATCGTAGCCAACGGGGTTTATCTGGGACGAGATTATTGCTCATTGAAAAAAAAAAAAGAGTAGGGGAGAAAGTTCAGGAGTGCAAGGAAGAGAGTGGCTTGCAACTTTTTGAGACATAATTCGCACACCAAAACTCACCCTTTCAAAGTGTACAGTTCAGTGGTTTTTAGTACATTCACAATGTTGTATGAACACCACTATTTAATCAGAACATTTTCATCACCCAAAAAGAAATCCACACCCATTAGCAGCCATCCCCCCCCCCCCCCCCCCTTACTGCTAGGGAGCAGGCGGGTCAGGTCACAGGAGGATGTGGGCATTTACCCCAAGGGAGGCGGGACCTGGCTAGGGTGCTCACAGCGCCCCCTGGTGGCTGATCCAGGGAAGGCGCCCTCTGGTGGCTGCTGAGGGAAGAGGGTGGGAACCGGAAGCGGGTGAGGGGACTAAGGTCCAGGTGGGCGGCAAAGAAGTGGGATCAGACTCTTCTAGCCGGTCTGGCTCAGTGGGTAGAGCATCGGCCTGCGGACTGAAGGACCCCAGGTTCGATTCCGGTGAAGGGCACATGCCCGGGCTTCGGGCTCGACCCCCAGTAGGGGGCGTGCAGGAGGCAGCTGATCAATGATCCTCTCTCTCTGATGTTTCTAGCTCTCTCCCTCTCCCTTCCTCTCTGAAATCCCACAGGATCCGCGATGGAGGACAGGACTGTGTGACAGGCAGAAGGTGGGGGTACCTCGATGGGGGGAAGAGCACAAACAAGCCAGGGACCCTCCCCCCCCCCCAACCATGGCCCCCACTCACTGATGTGCTCTGGGACAAAGGTCACGAAGCTGCTGCTGCTGCCCCCGGGGTGGACAGCGGTGACGTTCAGCATGTAGGGCACCATGGAGAACATCTGGACGTCTGGGATGGTGCAGCTGGTGGCCTCTGGGGTGGGCTGGAGGCAGGGCTGGCTCTCCCCGTGGGCGGCCACTCCCAGCCTGGACACGGGTGGGCGCTATGAGGCCTCAGCACTCCTGCTGGCCCTGCCGTGCCCTCGATCCCAAGCAGGGACCGAAGTGAGGAGCTCTGGCTCGGGGTCCGGCTCTTGCCTCTGTGACCCTCACTTGGGGGAGGCACTCACGTGACATCACAGACCCCACAAGTACCCAAGGTTTGGGGTGAAAAGCACGCTAGATGCTCGGGTCCCAGATTCTACAGGTTTCTGGAAGATCAACATTCCAGCCTTAGAATTCCCACATTCTGAGGTCTATGGAGTCACAGACTCCGGCATCTGAAACAGTAAGGTTCTGAGGCTTGAGCCGAGTGCCATCCATAGAACTTTCTACAGCATCACAACGTCCTGTTTCTACATTGCCCCATGCAGCCGTCATGGCCGCCTGTGGGGCCCAGCGCTTGAAACACAGGTGCATGACTGAGTGGGGCTTTAAGTGGGATTCATTCTGTGTAATCTAAGTGCAATGTTTCCAGTTACCAGAACACTTGGGGAAGTTGTTTGGAACAAGTTGGGTGCATGAATTTATTGCTTCAACTGCAAATTTTATGAAATCCAATCAGATCAAGAATTTCTAATGAAAGTTTAGTATCTGAACTGAAAGGCACTATATTCATAAAATACACGTGGAATTCTGAAGACTTCGTAAAAAAGGATGTAAAATATCTATTTTTTAAAGTAATGATAATAATATTTTAGTTATTTCTATATTAATTTCTATTCTAAATTTAAATATACACATTGGATATAAGTATGTTCAATTACATTATGCTCAATCATGATATTTAGAAATATAGATATTATTTATGTAAAATATTAATTTCACCCATTTCCTCTTTTTAAATGTGGCTTCTAGAACATTCTAAGTGACCCCTGGTGTGACATGTGTATTGTAGGAGGCACGTTTCTACAGGACCCGCTGCCCTAGCACTCGCAGGGCTCCAGGTCCGCGCTGGCTGCTGTCGCCCTCCTCCCAGGGATCAGGTCCCGCTGTGGAACCTCCAGGAAGCCCTCCAGGCTCTGACCTGTACGTGGCAATGAAGGCTGTGGACCTGGTGGAGTTTGCAGCCGGTGGCAGGGTCCAGAAGCAATCTACGGCCATCGGGTACCTAAAGGCCCAGCACCACACCCTGGACTGGGTGGGGGCTGCAGGGGTGAGGGAGGAGCGTGAGCTTTCAAACCACCCACAAGTACCCAGGGTTTGGGGTGAAAGCCACCCTCGGTGCTCAGTCCCAGATTCCACATTCCAGCCTTAGAATTCCCACATTCTGAGGCCCACAGAGTCAGATTCTGCTGATTCTCTCCATTTCGGAGACACCAGGGCTCTGAAGCCCCCCCCATGGGTTCATCCCCCCTCACCCCCAGCCAGTGCCGGGCATGCGGGAGGCACCTGATAGGGCTGGTGGAATGAGTACATGAGTGAAAGGCACCTACGTCACCTCTCACCCCCCTACAACCTGCAAAGGTAGGGACTGTTGGCTCATTCTCCAGGGTTAACAAGCCACAGAGGAGGCCGCGGTAGTGCAGAACCTGACGGGAGGGAGATACTTCACTGTATCTCCTCTTCGTTACAGATTTTTGGTTTTGTTAATCTTCACCCGAGGTGATTTTTCCATTGATTTTTTATTTTTATTTTGTTTTTTTAGAGAGAGTGGAAGGGAGGGGGAGAGACAGAGAAACATCGATGTGAGAGAGACACATCAATTGGTTGCCTCCCCAATGTGCCCCAACCAGGGCCAGGGGTTGAGCTTGCAACCGAGGTACGTGCCCTCAACTGGAATCGAACCTGGGACCTTCAGTCTGAAGGCTGACGCTCTACCCACTGAACCAAACTGGCCAGGGCTCCAGTTTTGTTTTAAAGCACATGAGTGCATGCAATTAACCCCCACCCCTCCTCTCTCTCTCTCCCTCTCTCTCTCTCTCTCTCTCCAGGTGGTGGCTGCCACTACCTGGTGTCACTTGAGTAGGATTCATCTGTGTCTCACTTTCCCATCTATGGAACCCCCTCCCATCCCACCCCAGAAGGTTCCACAGCAAAGTCCAGTCCCCAGACTGGCCCTGGTCCCCCAGCCCCCAGGGGCCCTACATACCTTCTCTCCCACTGCAGGGTGAACAGCCAGCCCAGAGGGCCAGGGCCAGGAGAAGTCTTGGGGCCATGACTCCTGTGGGCTCCACTTCCAGACGCTGGGCAAGGGGCCCCTTGGGAAGGCGGGGCACGCAGACCCTGCCAAGCTCCCCCCTTCCCTTTCTCTGGGTTGGACTCACTGGCAGGTTCGTGGGGCCAAGGAGAGTCAAGCAGGGGCAGCAGATCCGCTAGTTCCTTTGCTGGCCACCCTGGGCCAAGGGTGCGGAAGGCTCTGAGGTGGAGGCAGGGGGAAGAGGCCACAAAAGGGAGAAGTGGAGACCCCGTGGCCTTTCCCAGCACAGTCAGTCCTTCCTTCCGGCTGCAGTGAGGAGGGGCTGGGGAAACCCCAGAGGGGACGGTCGCATGGAGCAAGACAGAGACAGATGCAGGAGGGGAGACTCAGAGGAGAGGCGAGGGGAGGGGAGGGGAGGGGAGAGGGGGTGGGAGACTCAGAGGAGAGGAGAGGAGACTCAGAGGAGAGGAGAGGAGAGGAGAGGGGAGGGGAGAGGAGAGGGGGTGGGAGACTCAGAGGAGAGGAGAGGAGAGGAGAGGGGAGGGGAGGGGAGAGGGGGTGGGAGACTCAGAGGAGAGGAGAGGAGAGGAGAGGGGAGGGGAGGGGAGAGGGGGTGGGAGACTCAGAGGAGAGGAGAGGAGACTCAGAGGAGAGGAGAGGAGAGGAGAGGGGAGGGGAGGGGAGGAGAGGAGAGGGGAGGGGAGGGGAGGGGAGAGAGGAGAGGAGAGGAGAGGGGAGGGGAGAGGAGAGGGGAGGAGAGGAGAGGGGAGGGGAGGGGAGAGGAGAGAGGAGAGGAGAGGAGAGGAGAGGAGAGGGGAGGGGAGGGGAGAGGAGAGAGGAGAGGAGAGGAGAGGGGAGGGGAGAGGAGAGAGGAGAGGAGAGGAGAGGGGAGGGGAGAGGAGAGAGGAGAGGAGAGGAGAGTGGAGGGGAGGGGAGAGGAGAGAGGAGAGGAGAGGAGAGGAGAGGAGAGGGGAGGGGAGGGGAGGGGAGGGGAGGGGAGAGGGGGTGGGAGACTCAGAGGAAAGACAGAGATGGAGATAGACACACACAGATATGAGCGGAGACAGAGAGATGGAGACAGGGAGAGAGACAGGAGCTAGGCATAGATGAGAGAGACAGAGATAGAGACAGGGAGAGATGAGACAGAGAAATAGACACAGAAAAAGAGAAAGTCAGGAGACGGAGAGATAGAGACACCAAGTCTAGGAAAAAAGAAGGCGGGGACAGGGAGACCCGGGCATGTACACAGCAGATGCCCATTCACGCGGGGACCACCGCGACGGGGTCCCCGCTTACCGGCCAGAGAGAGACAGAGCAGACCTGGGGGCAGCCCCTGCCACGGCATCCTCCCAGCCACGGGGATGGCGGCCGAAGCCCCGCTGGACACCCTGCCTGCCCTGGATGAGCGAGGAAACCCCCGGGGCTGGACACGGGGGTTCACGGTCTTAGTCACCTCCGCCGGGGCTGGAAAGGGCCGAGAAGCACCAGGGGATTTCGGGGAAGTTGCCAGGGCAGGGGTTGGGGTGGGCTCTCCCTCCCAGGGGCTGGGCCCGGGGTCAGGAGAGTGAGGTCAGCGCAGGCGTGGCTCCTGTCTTCCCTTAACTCTGGGAGACTCTGTTCAGGGTGAACTTTCTGGCATCCATTTTGACTTTTTAAAAGGTTGCATCAGCCCTCACCGGTTTGGCTCAGTGGATAGAGCGTCGGCCTGAGGACTGAGGGGTCCCAGGTTCGATTCCGGTCAAGGGCATGTACCTGGGTTGCGGGCACATCCCCAGTAGGAGGTGTGCAGGAGGCAGCTGATCGATGTTTCTCTCTCATCGATGTTTCTAGCTCTCTATCTCTCTCCCTTCCTCTCTGTAAAAAATCAATAAAATATATTTAAAAAAATGTAAAACGTTGCATGAACACAGCGTTCACCATGGGGCTGAGACTTGGGTGCGGGAGGGGGTGCTCACTCTCCTCACCCTGATCCGGGCCACCCCCTCCCCAGCAATCAGGCCACACGTGTCCTCTGCTCCGTGCGCTTTATTCCTGGGCTGGTGTCTGGCAACAGGACATGAGCCAGGGAACTCAGATTCCCTAATTTGGGGGAGGGGGGGCATGGCCAGGGCCTGAGAAATGAACACCCAGGGACAGGCGGGCCGGGGCCAGGCCGATCCCCACGTTCGGAGGCCAGTGCGTGGGCCCAGCTCGCCCCGTGCAGGTCCCAGCAAGCAGGGTCCGCGTGCCGGGGCTTAGCGTCCCTGAGCCTGGAGCCTCTGCATCTGCAGGATCTGGCTCAGAATCCGCTGCACATCTTCATCCATCTGGCCCTGCGGGGGGACAGAGGGGAGCCTGGGCGCCTGCCATGGTACAGACGGGGCAACGGGGGCCAGAGAGCAGCTGGGGGATGGCAGCGCCAGGGCTGGCTCACCTGGATGGCGTGGAGGAGGTGGCTCCGGTACAAGGCCACCACTGCGCTGTGCTCCCTGGCAGCGTCCTGTGGATGTGGGGCATGGGCGCTCAGCAAAGCAAGACACCCCAAGGTGCCACAGTGCCCCCTGAGGACCCTGAGCCCCTCTGTCGATGGCATGGACCAGCGAGACGGTGCCAGGTGACAAAATACTGCAATGTTTCCCTCCCGTGCCTGGCACGTGCCCCCAGCCCTCTCCTGGGGTCCTCCCATGCCTGGCACATGTACCCCAGGCGCCTGCGTGCCCCCAGCCCTCTCTGGGGTCCTCCCATGCCTGGCACGTGTACCCCAGGCGCCTGCGTGCCCCCAGCCCTCTCCTGGGGTCCTCCCATGCCTGGCACGTGTACCCCAGGCGCCTGCGTGCCCCCAGCCCTCTCTGGGGTCTCTGTGGGCCCGGTGTGGCTCTCACCTCCAGCTGCCCCTGCAGGGCCTCCACCTGGCCGCGGAGGGCCTCCACCTCGGAGCTGCCCGGGACTGCTGGCTGGTCCTTCAGCGCCTCCTTAAGACTGAAGACCTCCTTGGAGAGCTCTGTGATCTGCGGGCGGGGGATCACCCTGGTGACCCTGAGCTCAGGGCTGGGCAGCAGGGGTGAGAGAGGTGGGACAGAGGCTTGCGAGGTGGGACAGAGGTCACATCCCTCTAGAGCAGCGGTTCTCAACCTGTGGGTTGTGACCCCTTTGGCGGTCGAACGACCCTTTCACAGGGGTCGCCTAAGACCATCCTGCATATCAGATATTTACATGACGATTCATAACAGCAGCAACATTACAGTTATGAAGTAGCAACGAAAATACTTTTATGGTTGGGTCACAATATGAGGAGCTGTATTTAAAGGGCCAGAAGGTTGAGAACCACTGCTCTAGACGCTAGCAAACTGGCCCTCAGGCTGAGAATGGTTGTCATCGTTTTAAATGGCTGGATTAAAAGTAAAAAAGAGAATGCTATTTTCCGATATGTGAAAATTAGGTAAAACTCACACTTCCGTGTTCATACATAAAATTGAATTGGTGCATGGCCACGCCCATTCGTATTCATGTCACCTATGGCTTCTCCTGAGCCCAAAACACTGCCTATCGGGTCCGTTACAGTAAATGTTTGCGGATCCTGTCACACCCGCTCCTGGAGCTGGAAAGGGAAGGCTGGTGGAACAGGGTGGGAAGCCGGTGTGGCTGTCAGACAGCCCGGGGTTGGGTCCCTCTCTATCCCTTTCTCTACGGAGATCTTGGGAAGACGACTCAACCCCTCTGAGCCCAGTTTCCTCATCTGTAAAGAGAATCATGGTTCCCACCAGTTCACTGATTCTGAACAGTAAGTGTAAACTGCTGGGCAAAGAGCAGGCACTCAATAATGCTAAACTTCATCATTATTCCTAGGGATAGAGGTTCTCATCAGAGGCCATGCTGCCCCCAGAGGACACCTATGGCTTCTCCTGCAATGAGAATGTCTGGGGTGCTCCTGGCATCAAGTGGGTGGGGCCAGGGATGCTGCTCAACAACCCATAGTGCCCAAGACAGCCCCCCACAAAGAGTGACCTGCCCCTTAATGCCACTAGTGCTGAGAAAGAGAAACTCTGATACAAATAAAGCATAATCCCTACTACAGCTTTATCTTCATTTTACAGATGTGAAAACTAGGCTCAGAGAGGTCAAGGGACTTATCCAAGGTCACACAGCAAGTCCTATCTGGGTGACTCTGCACTAAAGCCCTTGGGGCTCTGAGGGTCACGTTCACCATCCAGTGACATGCTGTGTAATGTTGAGCCATTCACTTTGTATCTCAGCGCCTCAGTTTACTCATCTGGAAGATGAAGATAAAAATGCTTTCTGGCTCTTAGGGTTGTGAGATTAAAAGTGACGGTGTGTGAAAACAGCTGAGTAATAACCAGAGGCCCCTGTTATCATTATTCTTACTATTTAAGAAAAGAACTTGGGAACTTGGGGTTGAGCCCTGGAAGAACCATTGCACAGCTGTGTGACTGTGGCCAAGTGGCTTCATCTCTCTGTGCCTGTTTCCCCAAATGGGACAATAAAAACAGCGATCTTATTGGAACTTAATTCGAGGATTAAATGCATTGATCCAGCCCTAACTGGTTTGGTTCAGTGGATAGAGTGTCGGCCTGCAGACCGAGGGGTCCCAGGTTCGATTCCTGTCAAGGGCATGTACCGTGGTTGCGGGCACATCCCCAGTGGGAGGTGTGCAGGAGGCAGCTGATCGATGTTTCTAACTCTCTATCCCTCTCCCTTCCTCTCTGTAAAAAAACCAATAAAATACATTTAAAAAAAAATAAATGCATTGATCCATATTGAATGCACAGCACAGCGCCTGACATGCGATAAGCAGCCAATAAACGTTACTGTGGAAGTAATTAGTAATCAGTAGCCTGTGTGTCCGAGTTGTCCCCTTCCTTCTCTATCTCAGTCTCCTCTCTGGAAAATGGGCCCATTTCCCAGAACCCTTTCAGGGGGACATTCCTAGATGCCCCCCAATCTCTGCTGGGTGGGGACCTCCAACTGAGCACAGGAAAAGGAGACCCACCTTCTTGTCCTTCTCCCTGGCCCTGTCCAGGGCCTCCTGGGCGCGGCTCTGGGCCTGGCGGGCCTTCTCAGCCTCCGTGCGCAGCCCGCGCAGCTGCTGCTCTGCCGTGGCCAGCTGGGCCTCAGCTGCGTGCCGTTCGCTCTTCATGAATAGGGCCTCGCGCTGCACCTGCGGCCCAAGCCCACGTGTGACCATGAGGACACTTGGACCCCAAAGATGCCCGAACCCCAGACTTCCTATGACCCTCTCTTTTGTCCTGAGGACCTTCAAGCCCATTTTGACCTTGAGGAGTTTGATTCAGGGAAGTACCAACTCCACAGGGCATGATAAACATTCTGACCCTGCCAAAGACCTCTGATCTGCTAGCTGTGTGGCCTTAGACAAGGGACTTAACCTCTCTGTGCCTCAGATTCCTCATATGTGAAATGAAAATAATAACAGCTCCTCACTTCATAGGGTGGTTGTGAGCATAAAATGAGCAAGTGCATGGAATACAATTAGAACCGTGTCTGGCACACATAAGTGCTATATTCGAGTTGGTGGTATTATTACCACTAATGTTCTTTTCTCTGCTAGTGGTTGAAGGTTTGTAGATTTCTTACAAAATGAAAGAAAACTAGAAGAATTTGGATGAAAAGCAAACAGATGTTCAAAAGTTGATGACTGCATTTTCACAAAAATATCAAGATCAGAGCAATGTGAGATTTGCAAAAATCGATCCTAGAGAAAACATTGACCTTTATAGAAATAACAGCTCCAGGGAAAAGTGGATAATAACCAGATGTTTCAATTAGTATAGATTGGCACACATTAACTATTTAAATAAATCCTAAACCGATTGATAAATCAAATCAGACTTGAAAAGTTTACTCAAAAAAGAAGTGATCACAAGGAAGGTAAAATTGCAAAGACATCCATAAAGATGGTTATACTTAGGTTGGACTGTGACCAAGGGTTTAACTGGTTTAAAAGAGGGATTTCTTCCAGCTGATGTAGCTCAGCAGTTGAGCACTGTCCCATGAACCAAGAGGTCACTGGATGACTTCCTGGTCAGGGCACATGCCCGGGTTGCAGACTCAATCCCCAGAAGGGGCCGTGCAGGAGGCAGCTGATCAATGATGTTTTTCTCTCATCAATGTTTCTATCTCTCTATCCCTTTCCCTCCTCTCTCTCTGAAAAGCAATAAAGGGGGAAAATAAATTTAAAAAGAGGGTGTTCGCCCTGGCCGGTTTGGTTCAGCGGATAGAGCATCGGCTTGTGGATGAAGGGCCCCAGGTTCGATTCTAGTCAAGGGCACATGCCTGGGTTGCAGGCTTGATCCCCAGTAGGGGGCATGCAAGAGGCAGCCGATCAATGGTTCTCATCATTGATGTTTCTATCTATCTCTCCCTCTCCCTTCCTCACTGAAATAAATAAAAAAATATTTTTTAAAAAAAGAGGTTGTTCTTGGAGAAAGAATAATTCTGCCTGTCATTTACAGGTTGCTTGTACCATCACTGTCCTAAGTAACTAACATAAATTAAACCACTTAATTTCCATGTGAGGACTAGGAATTATTATCTCCGTTATATGGGTGAGTTAACAGAAGCTCAGAGAGAAAAATGCTTTCCTGACAAGTAATGAATGTAGTTTCTTATTTACATATCTGTTAAAACAGTTCCCAGTTTTGTTTGAGAAAAAAGATGGAGTCCACCATCAGGGACAAAATGAATAACAAACAAACAAAAAACTCAGCATAAAAATCTATTGGATTAAAAATTAGATTAAAAATCCCTGTGCACGAGTTCCTCCTCCAGAAGGGGTTAAAGCATCAAAATGACCATAAGATAAAATGACAATCTCAAAAGAGCCAGTTGGAGAAAAAAAAACAACATTGGGTCATTCTGAACAGCAGAGAAAATGGACGTTTGGTAAAAACATCAGGGTAAAACCCCCAACCTAGAAACACTGGCAGGTTCTAGTGTCTATAGGATTGAAATCGATGGGATTGAAACATCCTTTGGCTGCAGGGTCAAAACAGATGGCTGCTGGGTGTGCCTGGGAGGGGCTCGGCCATGCTCACCTGGAAGACCTCAGCACTGGTCTTTTCGTGGCGGCGTCCTAGTTCCTCCAGCTGCCCCTGCAGCCGGGCCACGTCGCCCTGAAGTGCGCCCACTATGCGCTCGTGCTCCAAGCGGGACACACTGCCCACTCGCTCCCGCTCTAGCTCTGCCCGCAGCCGGGCAGCCTCCTTGCCCGTGGCCACCACCTCCTGCTCCAGGCTGGCCGCCCGGCCCCGCAGCTCAAGGGCCTCCTCCTGCAGCCGGCGATGCTCCGAGGCTGGCACTGCGGACTGGCGGAGCACCTCGGAGGCCTCGCGCAGCTCTGCCAGGCCCCGCCGAGCCTCCTCGCAGGCCTCGGCCAGCTCAGCAGCCCGGGCCTCTGCGGCTTCCCGCGCTTGGCTCAGCTCGGCGGCAGCTGACCGCTGTTGCTCCTCAGTGGCTGTGGAAGTGGCCAGCTGCTCCCGTAGCACCTCCAGCTCCCGGATTTGCTCCAGCCTCACCTCCTCCCGCTGGGCCAGCTCTGCCCGCAGGCCCCGAGCCTCCTCCTCGGCCAGCAGCCTGGCCGCTCGGGCCTCGTCCAGCCAGGCCAAGGTGGCCTCCAGCTCCCGGAGGCGCGAGTCCCGGTCTCGGAGGTCCTCCCGGGCCTGCTCCAGGGCTGCCCGCAGTTGGACCATGTCACCACTGCCACCACCAACAGCCTCACCCCCCTGGTCCGGCGGCCGGTCAGCCTCAGCCTCCGTGGCCTCCCACTTGCCACGGGCTGCCTCCAGCTCGGTGGCTGCCTCCCGCTCCCGCTGCCACAGGGCCTCCTCCAAGTCACGAATCCTAGTCTCCAGTTCGGTTTGCAGCTTTTCCGAGGCCTCGGCAGCACCAGGGTGTAGGATGGGGCCAGTGGGGACACTAGGGGTGGTGACCTCCACTCCCGTGGCCTCCACATTTGTGGTCTCTGTGCCTCTGAGCTCTCCTTCCACTTCGCTCACTCCATTGGCCTTCATTTCTGGTTCCTCTGCTTTCATATTTGTGGCCTCTGCTCCCGTGGCCTGTTCTTCCAGGTTTCCTCCTCCTCCTAGAGCGTTCGTTTCTGTGGCCTCAGCCCCCGTGGCCTTTGTTTCCAAAGCCTCGGCTCCCGCGCCCTCTGTTTCCGTGGCCTGACTGTCCGTGGGTTTAGTTTCCATGACCTCGGTCCCTGTGGATGCTGCTTCCAAAGTCCTGGCTTCCGTGGTTCCAGCTTCTGCAGTCTCATCATCTGTGGCCTCAGCTCCATTCACTTTTGTTTCTGAAGCCATGATGCCATCAATCTCCATTTCCGTTGGGCCATTTTGGGTGGTCTTGGCTCCTGTGTCATTGTGCTCCCCAGGGGCTCCCTTCTCTTCTCTGGGGGTCCCCTGTACTTCCTGCTGCTCCAGCACCCGCACAGCCTCGGCATGCTGCCTGCGCAGCTGGTCCAACTCAGCCCGGAGAGAGTCATAGAGGGCCAGAGGGACGACCTCGGCGGATCCATTTGCCTCCATTTCATCCTTCTCAAAGTTCTCCAGGATCTGGAGGTGGGAGTGGGGGTGAGAGGGAACCAGTGGCAGCTGAAGTGGCCGTGGGGGCACACGGCAGTCTTGCCACCTTCCCTGCCCATGAACTCAGCCACGTGCCCATCCCAACCCCCTCAGATCTGTCCCCGGCCCATAGCCCCTCTACCAGGCCTTGGTTTCCCCACCTGGACCTTCTCCATCAGCTCCTGGTTCTGTCTGGTGAGCGTGGCCACCTGTTCCCGCAGCGAGGCCAAGAGCTCCTGGGCTGACGGGCTTAGCTGCTTGGAGAGCAACGTCTCGGCCCCTGGCAGTGAAACAGAGTCAGACCCGGGGGTCCCACACCGCAGGGGATGGAAGCTGGGGTGCTTGGGGGCCCCCGGGGCATGCGAAATAAATAACTGAGGGCCAACCTTCCTTTCAGCTTCAAACTCCATGCCTGTGGGCAGAAGCTCTGTCTCCTGGGACCCCAGGGACCAGGTGGTGGGGTGCACGGGGGAAGGACAAGGCAGGGGCTCACCTGGGAAGTCGGGCAGCTCACCCTCCTCATCCTGCAGCGTGGCCACGTCATAGCTGGTGTTCTCCCGCTCATTCTGAAAGGGGCCCAATGTCTGTCTTGGGGTCCTGCCCTCCCACCCCAAGGAACCCCCAGGAATCTAGAGTGGACAGAAATGTTCATGGGTTTATTTGACCCCACAAGCATCAAACTGGCTGTGTTTGGCCCACAAGTATAGAGTGCCTACTGTGTGCCCGGGACGATGCTGGCCTCCCAGGAAAATGAGCAAATGGCCCAATCACTGCCCAAGTGTGTGACCATAACCCCAATGACTGGGGTTGTATGTGCAGCCTGGACACCTGGGACTGGGAGGGGGACAGTGGGTCCATCCTGGCGAGGGTGTGAGGTTGTGGGTCTGCAGTGAGCACGTGTGTGCGTGTGCCCTGTGCACCGTGGCCCTTGCCTCACCTGTGTGAGTTCCTGTGACGGTGTGATTCTGCACCTGTGTTTTAGTCTGTTGTGTGTGTGTGGTTGCATTCTGAATGTGTATATGAATGTTTGTGTAATCATGTATTTTGAGAAATGTGTGTTTATATGTATTTGGGGGGTGTCATCTGCGTATGTGATTAAATGAGAAGTGTTTGCTGTATGCACATATTTGTGATGTGTGTGTGATTGTGCTTTCATGGATTTGTTTGTTGTCTGTTTGCCTGTTATATCACATGTATATGAGCGTGGCTGTCCATCTCTTGTGTATGTGAGTGTGTGTGATTGTGCGTTTTGGGAAGTGTCTTTTATGTGTGTGTTAGCTGTATGTGATTGTGTTTGTATGTTTGTTGTGTGTGTGTTTGCATGTGTGTGAGGCTGTATATTAGTGTGGTTGCCATACAACTGATTAAGAGAGGCCCCACCCACACTCTCCACCCCGCCTACCTCCAGCAGGGACAGCCGGCTCTGCAAACTCTCCACCTCCCGTCCCAGACTCTCCTTCTCCTCCTGCTTCTCTGCCAGCAGCTGCTGTAGCTCCTGCACCTGGAGGAAGGTGGTGGCGGCTCAGCGGGTCTCCAGGAAGAAACACTGGGCAGCTGGGTGGCTGGCTCTCCCCCGACCTTCCACCTACCTGTCTCTCCAGGCTGTGCAGGGAGCTGGCCTCCGCCTCTGGCAGCTTATGAAACAAGTGGGGACAGGACTTGGATCTGGGCTGGGGGCATTCCTGGCCCACCTCCTGCTAGTAGCCCTCCGTCCCAACCACAGGCATCTGCTGTGCATCTACTGCACACCCAGCACTGCTCTACCCGCTCACTCATTACTAAGTACTTACTGAGTGCCTTCTTTATGCCAGACCCCATTTTTGGCCACTAATTCACTCACTCATTCACTCACCCATTCACTCACCCATCAATATCTGTCCATCCTCTAAATATTTATCAAGCATCTACTGTGAGCCAGGCACCATTACCTATGCCTTCCTTCATGAGCTTACCATCGAATGGGTAAACATGAATAAAATATATAGTATGTCCAATAACAGTAAGTGCTTTACATAAAAATAAAGGGCCCTGGCTGGTGTGGCTCAGGTTGTTGGGTATTGTTCCGTGCACCAAAAGGTTTCTGGTTCGATTCCAGAACAGAGCACATGCCAGGGTTTCCAGCTCCTTCCCCAGTAGGAGGGCATGCAGGAAGCAGCTGATTGATCTTTCTCTCTCCCCCTCCCTCCTCTTTCTCTAAAAAAATATATATTAAAATATATATATATATATATATATATATATATATATATTTTAAAGTAAAGTGAACTGAGAAGCAACAGAAGAGTGTTACAATCCTATATAATACAGAGCTAATATGCAAATGGTCATCATGCCCTCACACCCTCATGCCCTCACGCCCTCACACCATCATGCCTAACTGCTCACTCAACACTGGGGAGAGAGGAATGGGGACCAGCCAGGCACAAATGAGCTCTCGAGAGAGGAATGGGGACTAGCCAGGCTGCGGCCTGGGAGAGGACAAGCCGCACACCCCATGGTCCCCGCGGTCCTGGGCGCCTGTGGCTGCGGCCCGGGCAAAGCTGACCGCCCATGGTCCCCAGCGGCTGTGACTGGCCCGGGCGAAGCCGCCCCGGGTCCTGGGTGCCTGCAGCTGGCCAGAGGGAGGGAAGCCCAGGTCCCAGGTACCTGCGACCGGCCAGAGGAGGGAATCCTGGGTCCTGGGTGTGGGGTGAGGCAGAGGCGGTTAGGGGCAATCAGGTCAGCAGGGGAGCAGTTAGGGGTGATCAGGCCGGTAGGGGAGCAGTTAAGGGCAATCAGGCAGACAGGCAGAGGTGGTTAGGGGCGATCAGGTACGCAGGCAGAGGGGTTAGGGGTGATCAGGCAGGCAAGCAGGCGAGCGGTTAGGAGCCAGCAGTCCCAGATTGCGAGAGGCAGTCGGACATCCCCCAAGGGGTCCCACACTGGAGAGGGTGCAGGCCCCAGGCTGAGGGACACCCCCTCCCCCACATGAATTTCATGCACCGGGACTCTAGTTTTAAATAAGGCGGGCAGGGAAAGGATCTTTGAGCAAAAACCTGAAAGAGGTAAAGGAGGGAGGCTGGAGAGATCTGAGAGGAGTGTTGTAAGCAAAGGGCACAGCACATGCAAAGGCCCTGAGGCAGGATTGTGCCTGGTGAGTTGGAGGAGCAGTGAGGAGGCCCAGGAGGCTAGAGCAGAGTGGTCAGGGGAAGAGGGGGAGGAGGTAAGGGTGGGGACGTAGGAGCATTCTTCTCCTCAGAATTGCACCCCACCCCAGGCTCAGCCCCAGGCCTGTGTTCCTGCTCCTCCTTACCTCCTGCTTCCTCCGTTCCTTGTGCTGCTCCAAGCCCCGGATCTTCTGAAGCAGGCGGCCCTTCTCCTGTCGCAGCCGCACAATCTCCTCATAGGCATCTCGATCATCCTGTTCCCCCGAACCCAGGACCCCTCACTTTTACTTGAGGCTCAAGGGCTGTCCCGTCCCATATTTGGGCAGGAGCTTCCTTCCCCAACTCCCACCCCTGAGGGCCCCCTTCTTCTCCACGGCCAGGGCATCTCTCACCGGCATCGGGGTGCTGGTGGGAGGTTGAGGCGCCTTCCGCTTCTTGGGAGCCCCCCGCTTCTCATGGCTGGACACAGAGTTCTGGTGGGAGGGAGGAGGTGCACATGGGAGACCTGCTAGCCTCCCACCAGGTAAGTCAGCCCACTGAACCCTGCCCTCACATCCTGTGCGACCCTGCCTGTCTGGTCCTCACTTATCCAGCATCAAAGGGGATGAGACCATGTTCCCCGAGAGTTCCAGATCTTTTGCTCTACTTTCTGCTCCGCTCCACGCCTCAGGACTTGGCCCACCTGGACCAACTGTCTCCAAGCGACCCTTCCCTGGAGCTGAGGTGCTACAACCCGGGAGACAGGAAGGACAGACCTGCTCCTTCCCTGACTGCATCAGCCCTCACCAACCTCGCTGCCCTCCCCACCCCCCCAGCCCCAGGATCTGACCTCATCCCCACAGCGTCTCAGCCAGTTCTGGGCATTACGCTGCGGGTGATGCTGTCACTTGGTGGCAAGGGTCCTGACAGGTCCTCCTGAGTCAGAACCCCGGGGCAGGGGCCCACCTCTTCCTTCTCTCCCCACAGAGCTTAGGGTGAGGGAGGCAGTGAGCACAGGGAGGGGGCTCGGTCACTGCTTAGAGACTGTACCTGAGATGATGCCTCCCCCGAGTCTTCCTCTAGGAGGGCGGGGAGAAAGAAAAGCAGGGTCAGGCTGGGTGTTCCCGGACTCCGCCCCCCACCCTAGGAAGGGCATTAGTGAACCCAGGGGACTTGTGCAGAGGAGGGGGGAGCTCCTGATTGCCCAAGCACCAGAACTTTTAAGTTGGGAACCAACCACGTTGGCAGAACGCTGAGGGGCCTTGAAACTCTCAAAAAGAGAGGACAGTGGCATCTTCAGGATGGAGCAAGTGGGACACCAATTCTTAGAAAAGGCAAAGACCCAAGAATAAAGATGACCCAGGGAAAAAAAAAAAAAAGATGACCTAGGAAAGCAGGGTGGACCCCTAGATTATTCTAACAGCTCTGGTGCTCCTTGAAACTGTCCTGATTAGGATCAGGGAAGCCAAGAAACCTCCTATAATGCAGCACACAGGGATACCTTAAAACTCTTCATAGAAGGAAGAGAGAGGGGTAGCAAGAAACTGCCTAGAAGGGGGGTGCCCGAGATTGCTTAGAGGCGGGGCTTGCATACCGCTGGGTGGTGAGGGGCGCTGGGCCGCCTCCTGCAGGAGGTGCAGGATAAGTTTGTCCCCTGCCAGGGTGCCATAGTGGGCAGCGTCCTGGCCCAGTGCGTCGGTGATGCCTGGCTGGGCCCCTCCCTGCAGCAGCACCTCCACGGTCTCAGGGTTCGCCCCCTCACAGGCCAGCATGAGGGCTGTCCTACCAGGAGAAGGGGCTACTGAGAGGGTAAGGACATCCTCAAACCCTCCCCGCCTTCAACGCCAGCCTGGATTGAAGGAGCATGCCAACAAGATCCCCCCAACCAGACACCTTAAGAGGAGGGAGGCTCACCTGCCCTGCAGGTCCTGGTCGTTCACGGCAGCCCCCTGCTGCAGGAGGAGGCGGCACAGGTCGGTGTGACACATCTGAGCTGCTATGATGAGGGGCGTTGTACCCAACTGGTGGGAGTTAGGGGAGGAATGAGACGTCAGAGGCTGACCCTGGGAGGTGGGGGAGCCCCTGTGTACCTGCCCCTGAGCTTCACCTGAAACGTTCCCACACTTTTCAAAGGCTGCCTGCCTGCGAAGCTACCACTTGGTGGCAGCATGTGTCAAGCACAGTATCTTTCCCCTAAAGACCCCAGAGGCTCACCCGATCCCGGGGATTCAGATGTGCCTTGAAGGAGCAGAGCATTTCTGAGCAAGAGATGCAGCCACCAGCCGCTGGAGAAAGAGAAGAGGATGGGGGGTAGTTAGGGCAAAGCTTAGACATCTCCTGGGAGCCTTCTGTCTGGGTGTGATTATCTTTATTTCATGAGGAATTCCCACCTCCCCCGAAAGGTCAGTAACAAAGGTATGAATCCCATTTTACAGTTGGGGAAACTGAGGCCCAAGCAGGTCCATGGTCATTCAGGGGGGCCGGAGGCGGAGCCACGATGAGGACCCAGGTCTGCTAGCTCCCGGTCCCAAGCTCTTTCTACCTTCCATTGTGGCTCTCCCTGAAGGTAGAACTCGGGGCTGATTTTCATGTCTTTGTCCTCTTTGATTCACCTAGCATGTATTGTGCACCGACTAGGTGCCAAAGCCTCTGTACAGAGAGTGTTACTGTTTACCAGAGGGATCGGGTCTCAGCTGAGGTGTGGCAGGCTTCTTGAGGTTTAATCTGAGTTGTGAGGGTTTTTTTTTTAATTTTAAAAATATATCTTTATTGCCGAAACCGGTTTGGCTCAGTGGATAGAGCGTCGGCCTGCGGACTGAAGGGTCCCAGGTTCGATTCCGGTCAAGGGCATGTACCTGAGTTGCGGGCATATCCCTAGTGGGAGATGTGCAGGAGGCAGCTGATCGATGTTTCTCTCTCATCGATGTTTCTAACTCTCTATCTCTCTCCCTTTCTCTCTGTAAAAAATCAATAAAATATATTTAAAAAAATAATATATATATCTTTATTGATTTCAGAGAAGAAGGGAGAGGGAGAGAGAGAGAAACATCAATGATGAGAGAGAATCACTGACCGGCTGCCTCCTGCACCGCCATGCGCCCCCCCCCCCCCCGCCCCCAACTGACTGGGGATTGAACCTGCAACCCAGGCATGTGTCCTTGACCGGAATTGAACCCAGAACCCTTCAGTCCACAGGCCGACACTCTATCCACTGAGTCACACCAGCGAGGGCCTGAGTTGTGAGTTTTGAAGGTGAAAGGGGGAAGGCAGAGGATACCGCATGGGCAAGGTCTTAAAGTGGAAGCTGGTAAGGCTGACGTGGAAGAAGGTATGGATGTCCGGAGCCTCAAAAAGGGAAGGGAGGGAGGGCTTTCTGCTGGGAGGTGTCTCTGGACAAGTCAACAAACTGTGATACCTGCTGTGTGCCCAAGGGAGTACAGGATTTTGTTTGCTGCTATAATCCTAATGCTTAGGACAGAACCTGGTGCATAGCAGGTTCTCTAGCAATATTTACTGAATGAAAAAAACCAACGAGCTTCCATAGTGTGACCAAAGGCATGGCCACCACTAGGTGGCAGCATACTCCAACTACAGGGACTTAGTAAACTCTAAAGCAGACGCAAATTTATTCTGTGACGGACATTTTGGATTTGATGAGTTAAAAGGCTGCCTGGGCCTTCGGCCTTCCTGAGATCCCCTAAGCGTTCCTCCAAGGAAATCACACTCTGGTCATCCCCCGTCAGGACTGGCATGCAGTAGGCTGTGCTTTGGGGTCAGACGGCTTAGGTCCTCCCAACTATTTGCGGGTGAACCTCAATCCCCTTGTCTGTCCAATGGGGGCATCATGGCTCAAAGAGTTACTAAGACCCAGTGCTGACACACAGTAGGTGCTCAGGAAGGAAGAAAGAGAAGGCAGGCAGCTCCCGCAGGGCACTGGGTAGAATAACCCCCACGCCTAGCAGGACAAGCTGGGCTGCACCCACCTGCATGATGCAAGGCCGTCCACCCACTGCTGTCCACAATGTCCACCACACAGGATGCCTGGGGAGGGGGGACAGGTCACTTGAGGAGCCAATCCTCGTTGTTTCTGGTTTCTATAGGAACTGCCCCTCCTTGGCTCTGCTATTTCACTCTCCTTGCTTCACCCCCTTCTCCCCTCCCAGTTACCTGCTCGGTGGAGCCTGTCTCATGGGCCTCTGAGTAACTCTTTATTATAAAAGTTTGTGAGAAAAAGGGAATAGCTAGGATCTCAGACGCAGCTGGGGGTTTGGGGAGTGGATGGGAGCTCTAAGAGTACTGGTGGCCAAGAAAGTACCTAAGGTTTGGGAGAAACTGGGGCTCAGGAAATATCTGATATTGGGAATGTATCTTGTAGGAAGTATCTGGACACTCAGGGAATATCCAGTTATTGAAGGAGTAGCTCAGGAGTAAAAGAGGCCAAGGAATATCTAGGATTCAGGGAATATATGGGGGTTCAGGGAATTGCTGTAACTCAGGAATAATCAGGGCATGGGAGTATCTGGGCATTCAGGGAGTATCTGAGATAAGAAAGGAAATAACCTGGAGCAGTTGCTTCAAACACTGTGGATGCCCATACTTGGCAGCCAGGTGGAGGGCATTGTAACCTGAAAGGAAGAGAGGATTTACTAGGGCTCCAGATACCCAAGAAGCTCTGACTGCTCCCCAAACTGTGTCAAGTATTTGTGATGACTCAGTTTCCCTGTATCTACCAAGTCCCCAAACCCAGGTATTTCTCAAAACCATGCTACTCCCTGTGGTCAGACTCTCCAAGCCTTAACTAGTCTATGTCCCAGACAATCTCATCTTAGTTACATTCCACACCCACCCACTCCTCAAGCCCTACTGCCCCAGCTACTTCCCATATCCCTAGCCACTCTACATGCTCAGCTACAGTGAAGCACCATCTATGCCCCTCAGAATCCACAGTTGTTCTGTATGTCCCACCTAATCCATCTACCCTTGCTATCACATGTGCCAGCTATGTCCCTGCCATGATACTCTACAAATCCGCAGTTACTCTACACATCCTGGCACAATGCCTGTTGCTGGAAGCTTCAGACATGACTATGCTCCATGCCTAGTTACTCCCTGAGCCCCAACTACTCCTTTTGGCTGTGAAGTATATCTCAGTTTTCCCCTCAGGTCCCTAGTTAAGTCATAAACTCAGAATTTCCTTTTGTTCCAGCTATTCCCAGAGCTCCAGCTACCTATAAACCCCAGATACTCCACACACTCAGATACTCCCTCCAAATTTAGTTATTATTCTCATGCCCTCAGCTACATCTCAAGCTCATATGCTCCTCTGTCCCAACTACTTCCTCTGATCCAACCACTACCTGAGTCCCAGCTACTCCTCATCTACAAGTTAACTCACCTTGCTTGATGATAGCCATGGTCCCTGTCCTTGGGCACCGGTAGCCTGGCATGCCCCCGTGACTCCCTGTGGACACTAAAGGGAACCCCTCCCCCCTTTTCAGCAAGACACTAAGGACATGAGGCAGGGCCGGGCTGGACCCCCAAGCAGGGCACCTGGTCTGAGTTCCTCCTCCCTCCCCTGGGGCCTGGTGCGCAGTACCTGCCCCGTCTGTGCTCATGACGTTGGCGCCGTGTGCCAGCATCACCTCCAGACAGCTGGCTGCACCCCTCATAGCTGCCAGGTGGAATCTGGAGGTCAGAGGTGAGGGGTAAGCAGCAGGGTGGCCACCCCTCAGCCATCATACCCCCGCCCCGGGCATGGGCACTCACGCGGACTTGCCCTCAGGGTCCAGCTTCGTGGGCACCAGACCCTTGCGCACGATGAGGGAGGCCACGCGGGCGGCATCATTGCTCTCCACGGCCTGCAGCAGCCGCTCGTCACTTTTGCCCCAGTCCTGGCTCTGTGGGGCACACCCAGAGGATGATGGGGCTGGGCAGCCAGCGCCCCCTCCCCCTCCCCCCACCCCCCCCCCCCCCCCCCCCCCCGGCAGGGGCTCTGGGCTCTCACCACCCGCCCCTGGGCACTTGCCTGGCGTCTGACCCTGGCTGCCGGCTTCGGGATGGGACAGGGACCACAGGGCGGGCAGGAGCCAAGGTCGGTGGGGCTGAGCCGCAGCTGTGGGGGGAGGTGGTCTCGGTGGGAGTCTGAGACAGGGTCCTCCAAGCCTGTGCCTCCCAGCATCTTTCCCTAGGCCCATCGCCCCAACGGTTCATCCAATACCCAATGCCAGCACCCCCCATTAAGCCATCCCAGATAAGCCCCCAGCATCTCTCCCCAAACTGCCCCCCATGCCCGGGCCCCAGTCTGTCCCTTAGTGAACAGCCATCTTCCCAACATCACCCTATCAAACTGATCCACACATCTTTCCAAACTACCCTCAGAAGTCCTCCCATCGGAACCCCTAAAATGTCCCTTTTAATGTCCCTCATAACCATCCTTTGCCATTTATCCTTCTAGCACTACCCCTGAAATACTACAATTGTCACCCAAATGTCCTCCAAGATCTGTTCCCCAAAACCATAGCCTGAAATGCATTCCAAAATGTCTCCCCAAAGTTCTTGACGTGTTTTCCAAAACCCTCCCCCCAAATGACCCCATCATCTGTCCCAAAAATATCCTCTACAAAATCTCTCAAATGTCCTCTGAAATTGTTCCTCAAATGTCAATCTTTTTCCAAAAATGGTCCCCCAAAATAGCATCCAAATTATCTCCCCAAATGAACCCATCCGAAAATGTTCTCTGAAACTGTCCCTTCAAATGCCCTCTCAATTATCCTGTGTTCCTATCTGTCCTCAAAGTCCCCATCTGTCTCCCCAAAAGCCTCATCCATCCCCCACCTCTGCCCCCTCCCAGCTCATCCTCCCCCGGTCTGGGGGTGGGGGGTCTAGGCCCCCATGGCAGGGGGTGGGGAGGGGCGGGCAGCGGGGAGAGTTAGGACCCGAGTCCCTGGCTCCAGGCCCCTCCCCCGGCCTACCGCAGAGGAGGTGGCGGCGCACAGGCACAGCTGCTTCATGGCATCCTCGCCCTCGGCCAGAGGGGCCGGAGGGAGGGGCAGGCACAGCCAGAGCTCCGTGATCTGGCCCAGTGGTGGGGCCAAACCCAGCACCGCCCCTTCCTCCCCCCCTTACCCGCTTGCTTGCCCTCCTCCTGGTGTCCTCTCGCTCAATGGGGAGTGGGGGGGGCAGGGAGGGGACTGGGCTGGGCGGTGGGGGAGGGGCAGGGCTGGGCGGTGGGGGAGGGGTGGTGTGGGCGGGGAGGGGTGACCTGACCTGATCGCCCTGAGGAGATGTAGCCAAGGGAATTGGCTCCCTCTTCCCTGCAGCTGCCCACTGTCTCCCCCAGGAACTGCCTACTGTGTGCTCTCCACCTCCTTCAAGCTGGCCGGGGCTGGCAGGAGACTCTTGGCCTGAGCCCTGGACAGACAGAGCCTCCCCCTGCCGCCCTGACAGCCCAGCTCACTCATCAATTCATGCATTCACTCAGCCATCATTCATTCACTGACTCATTCACTCACTCAACCCCCAGTGGGGATCAGCAGCTTGCTCAACCTGAATTTGAACCCAGGGCCTCACTCCCTGCACCGCCACATGTACCATGTGACTCCACTAAGACACTTACCTGCTTTGGACTTTACTTTCCTCATCTGGGAAATGGGTTCCAGAATAAACAGTAGCTACTGCAGAGGGTTATTGGAGGACCACATGAGATACTATATGCGAGGCACTCAGCACAATGCACGGCAGATAGTACATGTGCCGTAAGTGTGGGGCACTCATCAAAAAAGGTGTGGCTGGGCCTGTGTGCATTCTAATGCTGAGTCCTGGGGGTGGAGGACAGAGCCGGTGCTTAGTTAATTCCCTGAAAGACAGAGAAGACACAGCCTTTGGCTCTAACTCCAAGGGGCTGGCGTGTCCAGAGAAGAGCCTGAAACGGATCTCCTGGCTCAGGCCTCAGGTTTCCTCCTGGAAGGCCCGCACAGTGAGCCAGGGGCACTGCCGTCCCCCCAGGGGCCCAAGCCAAGTTTTGGCATCATCTGACCCCTCTCTCACTGCACACTCAGTCCACCAGCCAACCCCACGGATGTCAACTACGTTCAAGTCCACCCCTTCCCGCTGGTGGTCCAGCCCCATCACCAAGGTTCTATTTGGACTTCCAGCTTTTACCCCGATCCCCTTTCCTTGTCTCCCAGCTTCCTAAAGCCTTCATCAGATCCTCTCTTTCTCTCTCCTGCTCCAGAGCCTCTCACGGTCTTCCCCTCCCACCTTCCCAGGTGTCTTTTTAAAATGATTTCTATTTTTTAAAAATATTTAAAGAAAAACGATTTTAAATATAATAATGTTACATGCACTCCAGCGATCTTACTTGCATAAAATGCAGACTGCTCACAGGCCCAGGAAGTCCTGCGGCAGGATCTGCACGCAGTGATGATCCTCAGCCAAACCCCACCCCCGCCTGGTTTGTCAGGCTCAAGGGCTCAGCATGGATTTTACACTTATAAATGATTGGGGGGAAAGAAAAAGAATAATATTCGTGACACGTGAAAATCATGTGAAATTTACATTTCAGGGTCCATAAATAAAGTTTTATTGGGACAGAGCCACACCCATCCATTAAAGGCGGCCATGGCTGCTCCCAAGCTGCAATGGCAGAATTGAGGCCGGAGGGCCCAAGAAGCCAAAAATATTTACTGTCTGGCCCTGAACAGGAAAAATGTGCCCACCCCTGTTCTAAACACCCCCGCCCCTTGTCAGGTGCCTGAGCGCATCTCCCCCTATGTTACTTCCCCTGGCCCCGCCTCCTTTCCGGGCGCCACCCGCCCCTCTGGCCCACGTGGCTGATTCCTGTACCACTGTCTGCACTGGAAGCCACTCCTTCAGACAGCCTGCTCTGACCACCCTGTCACTCTCTAGCCCTTTCGTAGGGTATATTTCTCCTTCGTTGCTCTTGTCACCATCTGATGTTATACTGGGTACCTTTCTGAAAACATGGTTTCTTTTTCTTTTTTCTTCTTCCATTCTGTTTCTTCTTGGCCTCTCCCCTAGAAAGTCATTTCCAGGGATGTTGGTCCATCTTGGTTACTGCTGTATCCCTAGCAGGTACTGGTGACAGATTTTGCAGGGCCCAGTGCCAAGGGAAAATTCGGGACTCCCTTGTTAAAAAATTATTACGAATTTCAAGGTAAGCCTAGCCGGTTTGTTTAGTGGTTAGAGCATCAGTCCACAGACCGAAGGGTCTCAGGTTTGATTTCCTGGTCAGGGGCACATACCTTGGTTGAGGCTTGGTCCCTGGCACTAGCTGGGGTTCGTGTGGGAAGGAGTTAATCAATGTGTTTCTCTCATATCGATGTTTCTCTCTACCTCTCCTCCTCCTTTCCACTCTCTTAAAATCAACAGAAAAAATATCCTTGGGTGAGGATTAACAATACCAACAAAAAATTTCAAGATAAGCCCGGCCTGTGTAGCTCAGTGGTTGAGCACTGACCTATGAACAGGAGTTTCAATAGGTCAGGGCACATGCCCAGGTTGCCAGCTCAATCCCCAGTAGGGGGCGTGCAGGAGGCAGCTGGTCAATGATTCTCTCTCATCATTGATGTTTCTATCTCTCTCCCTCTCCCTTCTCTGAAATCAATAAAAATATATTTAGAAAAAAGAATTTCAAGGTAAGGGGTGGGTGGAGGTGGGGGAGGATATAAGAGGGATAAATGGTGATGGAGGGAAAAATAAAATAAAGAGAAAAAAATAGCCCCAGCTGGTTTGGCTCGGTGGATACAGCGTCGGCCTACAGACTGAAAGGTCCCAGGTTCAATTCTAGTCAAGGGCACATGCCGGGTTATGGGCTCGATCCCCATTCGGGGGTGTACAGGAGGCAGCCAATCAATGATTCTCTCTCATCATTGATGTTTCTATCTCTCCCTTCCTCCTGAAATCAGTAAAAAACATATATATTTTTTTTTTAAGAAAAAGATGACTATGTTTAAATAATAATTTCAAAAGCAGACTTATTTTAAAATAAAGTCTTTCAAAAGGTTTTGTGCCACTAAATAAAAAAGACTCCTAATTCAGGGCATGGGTGTGTTTTGATAGGTGTGTGGCACAAAGTCAAGGGGGAGAAAAGAGCATTAAACCACATAAGAACCTAAACAGGGCCTGACACACAGTACGTGCTTAATAAATGTTTGTTGAATAAATATGAGAGAAAGAATGCTTGGTTTTCCAGGAAGCATTAAGGCAGGGGTCCTCAAACTTTTTAAACAGGGGGTCAGTTCACTGTCCCTCAGACCGTTGGAAGGCCAGACTATAGTTTAAAAAAAAAAAAACTATGAACAAATTCCTATGCACACTGCACATAGCTTATTTTGAAGTAAAAAAACAAAACGGGAACAAATACAATATTTGTATTTGCATGTGGCCCGCGGGCCGTAGTTTGAGGACCCCTGCATTAAGGCATTGGGAGTCTATGAATCTCTAACTCCCCAATCTTCTTTCTTGTGGGATTTTCCAAAACCTGAAATCAGGGCAGCAGGTCGGTGGGAGACCAGCCCCAGTTAACTCCTATTTGATGGATGGGAACACCAGGCGCAGAGAGGGCTGGGCAAGGCCCAGCTCAAGTATTGCCACCTGCTGGGGCCTTGAAGAAAAGGCTGGATTAGAGGGAGCAGAATGGAGCGGGAGGCAGCAGGGAAGGACGGGAGCAAAGGTGTGAGGGCTGGACCGTGTGTGCTGAGAAGAGACGAATAAAGGTCCGCAGAGACTTGAGGTGGGATCTCTGCAGTCACGGGTGTTTGCTTTCTTCCCTCGGGGAGCTGAACAAAGGCTGAACCTGACTCCTGCTGCCTGCTGAGAAACTGGAGCCGGGGCGAGGGAGAGATGGCAGATGCCGGGTGTGTGTGTTGGGGGGGCGGGGGGGGGGGAATGGAGGACAAGCTACTCCCCCAGGCCTCCCAGCTGCTGCTACAGCTCCAGTTCCCCCAGCCCAACCCCGGCGCCTCCCTGCTCAGAGCAAACACTATTCCCACCCCCCAGACACCCAGAGACCCTCATACCCAACCGGACATTTTAACACCCTCCCTCCCCATTCTCTCCCCCTTGACTTTGTGCCACACACCTATCAAAACACACCCATGCCCTGAATTAGGAGTCTTTTTTATTTAGTTGCACAAAACTTTTTGAAAGACTTTATTTCAAAATAAGTCTGCTTTTGAAATTAAAGTTATTTGTTTGGTTTAACTACTGACGACAACTTCTCAGAAATTCTTGGGGGCTAATGTGAAAAATTCAAGTTAGGAATCGATTCCAAACTGGAGGTAAAAATTTAGGGTCATTCCACAGTTAATGAAACTGAGCTTATGTCATGTTTTGTAGGTTAATGAGTCATTTATTATTTTTTCTCTATTTCTCTCTCTCACTCTTCTTTTCAATCAATGCACTGGCCCCCCGGCCCCCCCCCCCCCAAAAAAGCCAAGATCATGTTCACAGCAACACAGCCCTGGGAGAAGGAAGTCTGGCGTCTCAATTCCAAGCTGTGTGACCTTGGGTAAATTCCTTAACCTTTCTGGGCCTCCATTCCTCATATATAAAATGGAGATAATGAAATCTACCATTTCATTAAGAGAATTAAATGCACTAACATCAGAAAAAAATACATGGTAAGATATTTATAGCATCTGAATACAAATAAAATAAAATGAATTCAATAATACTCAATTAAAAATGAATAATAAAATTAAAATTAATTAAAAAATGAAAAGCAATGTTAAAATCAATAAATAAAACAAAATAAGCTGAAAAAACTGAGGGAACCCACAGAATGGGTGGCAACAGATCCAAAATCACCCAGCTTGTCCAGGGCAGGATTCTAACCCAGAGCCACCTGACTTGGAAACCAGGATTGTGGCCCTGCCTCCGTTTTCTGGCTTTCAAGGACTCCTCTGGCTGGGCCCTCTCTGCCCTCAGCATCCCCTTATGTTCTCTGCTCCAGCCAGAAGAGCCTGCTTATAATCCAGTGGTTCTCAACCTTCTGGCCCTTTAAATACAGTTCCTCATGCTGTGACCCAACCATAAAATTATTTTCGTTGCTACTTCATAACTGTCATGTTGCTAGTGTTATGAATCGTAATGTAAATATCTGATATGCAGGATGGTCTTAGGCAACCCCTGTGAAAGGGTCGTTAGACCGCCAAAGAGGTCGCGACCCACAGGTTGAGAACCGCTGTTATAACCCCGTATGTCCCTAAATCAACCAGGCCCGGTCTAGCCTTTACCAGTGGTTCTCAACCTTGGCTGCACATCAGAATCACCTGGGAATCTTTTTAAAATCCTGATTTCTGGGCCTCATCCTCCGGAAATTATTTCTTTGTTACTATTATTGTGGCCCCACCCCCATAACAAAGAAATAATTTCCGGAGGATGAGGCCCAGAAATCAGGATTTTAAAAAGATTCCCAGGTGATTCTAATGTGCAGCCAAGGTTGAGAACCACTGCTCTAAACCTTTGCCCACGCTGGTCCCATCTTTCTTCCAGGTTCCTCTCCAGTGCTGCCTCCTCCAGGCAGCCTCTCTGATTGCTCTGAACTATGCCTGCCGATAGAAGGCCCTATCACTTGGTGGAAAGTCAGGCACATGTGTGTTTGAGCCTCATGCTACCACTTGGCTTTGTGTGCTCTGTGACTGGCAGAGGGGAGGTAACCTCTCTGGGCCTGGTTTCTTCGTGCTGTAAGTGCGAAGTCACGCGCACTCTGACTCTACGTGCAAATCCTCACTGGAGTCTCTTAATCTATGCCCTGGGCTGGCCCCCACATTGGCAGGAACTGGGGGGCAGGAGGGGGTGCGGATGACTGAAGAAGCAGCATTTCCCTCTGGAGGTACACAGTCCAAGATATAGTTTCAAGCCCTAGCTGGTTTGGCTCAGTGGATAGAGCGTCAGCCTGAGGACTGAAGGGTCCTCGGTTTGATTCCGGTCAAGGGCAGGTACCTCCACTGCAGGCTCGATCCCCGGCCCTGGTTGGGGTGCATGCAGGAGGCAACCAATCGATGTTTTTCTCTCTCTGTCTCTCCCCCTCCCTTCTACTCTCTCTAAAAATCAATGGGAGAAAAAAATTAATGGAAAAATACCCTCCGGTGAGGATTGAAAAAAAAGCTAGCTTTAAGGGAAGCCAGGTGGACTCCACCTCAGGGCCTTTGCACTGGTTGTTCCCTTTGCCTGAAATGCAGTTCCCTCAAGTAAACACACAAGTCCCTCCTTCTTTCCCTTCTGGTCTTCGCTCTAATATCAGCTTCTTGGAAAGGCTTTTGCTGACAACCGGTTTAAAGGTGCAACCTAGCCCCGGCCGGGTAGCTGAGCTGGTTAGAGCATTGTCCTGATACGCCAAGGTTGCAGATTCGATGGGTCAGGGCACACATAAGAATCAACCAATGCATGCATGAACAAGTGGAACAAATCAATGTTCCTCTCTCTCTTTCTCTCTCTCTAAAAAAAAGTATTTTCAAAATAAAAATAAAATTGCAACCTATTCATCCTACACAGCTCAGTTTCAATTGACTGACAACCATCTCCCTAGACACTCCAATCCCCTTCCCTTACTTTCTTTGTCTCAATGGCACAAACTATGCCTTTCCACTCATTTATCTTGTTTCGTGTTCATCTCCCCCACCCGGCTGTCAGCGCCTGACGACAGAGATTTCTGTCTGCCCTATTCATTGCTGTTTGTTCTATGCCCAAACAGTGCCTGATGCAAATGTTTGCTGAATAGATAGTCAAAAGCAAGAGATCTGGTGAACACACAATACAATATACAAATGAGGTATTATAGAATTGTACACCTAAAACCTATATAATTTTATTAGCCAATGTCACCTCAATAAGTTCAATAAATTTTTTCCTCAAGGGTAGTTGGCAGCTTTATCATGTAAAATACTGACAATTAAATGTGACTTGAAAAAGCACCTAATATGTGACAGTAAAAATATGTAGATAATGACAGCATTGTTGATTTTAATCCTCATCTGAGTAGATGCTTAGAGAGAAGAAAATGTGAGAGGGAGAGGGAGGGAAGGAGAGAGAGAGAGAGAGAGAGAGAGAGAGAGAGAGAGAGAGGGAGGGAGGGAGACCCGGACATCAAACCCGCCACCCAGCTATGTGCCTTGACCTGGAATCAAACTGGCAACCTTTCAGTGCCCAGGACGACACTTAACCAATTGAACCTCGCCGACTGGGCTGAATTGTATTTTTTAATCAATTAAATTCCTTGAATGTGAAGCTGCTCTGATGTATGAAAACTATAAAAAATTTGCCTATTAAAAACAAAAAAAAGAGATCAAGGTCCCCAAGAAATTGAGTCCTCCGAAAATCAAGTGGTCACTGTAGCTGGGGAGAACAGAGATCTCCTGGAAGACGTGTTATTGGAGCCAAATCAGAAGGGATGGGAAGGGTGTGGGAGGCAACCATTCTGGGAGCGGGCATTCCAGGTGGGGGAGCAGCTTAGGCAAAGGCATGGTGGCTGGAAAGCTCGAACAGGAGACCGTGAGGACATCGTGACAGCAGGGGGCAGTAGAGAGGAAATTAAGGGGTAAACTGGCGCCGGTGGGAGGTGAGGAACTATGGAAGAGTTTCAAACAGGGAGGACCCTGGTCCTATGGAAGCTGCCAGAAGAATCTGCTGGGCAGAGGATAACGGCCCAAAGGCCCAGTGCATCTTCAGCCAGGCTTGGGGGGACAGCCACCTGAGGGTGGGGGACAGCATGCACCTCAGTGGCCTCAGACTTACCTCTGTCTTCTTAAATCGAGCCCGGAGAGTCTTCATGGCCAGCACACAAGGCTTCTCCGCAACCCAGGCCCCCTGGGAAAGGACGGGGGAAGGGGATCAGTCTTGGCGAGGTGCCTGATGCAAATGTTTGCTGAATAGATAGTCAAAAGCAAGAGATCTGGTGAACACACAATACAATATACAAATGAGGTATTATAGAATTGTACACCTAAAACCTATATAATTTTATTAGCCAATGTCACCTCAATAAGTTCAATAAATTTTTTCCCCAAGGGTAGTTGGCAGCTTTATCATGTAAAATACTGACAATTAAATGTGACTTGAAAAAGCACCTAATATGTGACAGTAAAAATATGTAGATAATGACATATCTACATATTTGTAGATATGTCATCAGCCTTCCCCTCCTCAGAAGGACCACTTCCTCCTCGCTGCGCCACCCTGGCCCCTTGAGCAGGACACAGACATGCCCCATCTCCTAACTGCCGTGGGTCCTTCAGCTGGGCATTTGCCCTAAGTTTCACATCTCTCACCCTTAAATTAAGGAAGACATCCCCTCTTGACCAACTCATGGTTAGTTTTCAGTGAGGCCTGTAGCACTGGGTCAGCAAACAGTAGGGGCTCCAAAATGCACTTTGCCACTATTTCCTGCGGCCCAAGAAGATCAGGTTTTTTCTGGTCTCCAAGCTTTTGACTGTGCAGTTATTTCTACCTAAAATGTTTCTTTCTTTATTCCTTCTCTGGTGAACTCCTATTCATGCGATGCAGCCCAGTTTCAAAATCCCATGTTCTGATTGATCAGTTTTGCCTCTCACCAGCAGGCAGAGCTCTAACTCACCAAATTTGGTTCCTTCAGCCCTGCCTGGGTCTCTTCTAACCCAGCCCTGGCTCCATAAGCTCAGCGTCTGCGCTAATTCTATCATAGTTAGAATTCTGAATAGTTAGGGGCTCTTTGGGGGCCATGCCCAGAGCGGAGGCTCTTAGCACAGAGGCATGTTTCTTGGAGAGTCAGAGAGAACATCTTCGCAGCGAAATCCCTTTACCAGCCTGGCTTCCGCACAACTGAAGGCATGGAGGAAAGTCACCCACGGGGGGTGGAGGTCTGGGTCGATGGTTATGTGCATGCATATGCTCACACAAGCAGGAGGCATGTGTGTGCATGCATGCCTGTGCACCTTGGCCTGTTCTGCGTTCCATGCATGTGCAGGAGTAGGCAGGTCAGACAGGTATGCCTCGAGGGGATGTTTTGCTAGATGTGGGGCTCAGGACCCCTTCCTATGTCTGAGATTTCTGTGAAGGTGTGTCTTTCACACACACACACACCCCCCCCCCCCCGCCAATCCATGCTTAAATCCATCTCCCCATCCACCTGTACATCCATCTTCCTACCTCAGGACTTGTATATCCCCCCCACCAGCTCATCCGCCCAACTCATCTTCTCGTGGTCCTTCAAGCACCTTCCAACCATGCTTCATTCTCCATCCATCACCCACCCACCCATCTACCCACCCACCCATGTATGCACTCACCTAAACATCCAAAACCCACCCACCCATCTGCTCACTCATCCATCGTCCATCCACCCTACACTGACTTATCAACGTAGCATCTAACCATCCATCCACCCTTCTATAAATCCATTCATTTTTCCATTCACCCACTCATCCATCTAGTGCCCATCCGTTCATTCACCTCTTCAATTTATTCCATTCACTCAATGTACCCCTTTTGCTCACCACCCACCGCATCCTTTTTCTTTACCCCTGTCTGAAGGACTCAATCACACCCAGAGAAGAGTGTAATGAGACACCCACAGAGCGGAGTCCAAAGGTTGCTTGAGCAGGTGGGAATCTGTCGGCTTGGGGGAGGGGGAAGTGCCCACATCTAGGGAGCCGCTTCCCGGAAGAGGCGATGATATAAAAGCAGGGCCTGAAGGCCAGACAGGACACTAAGAGCAGGAAAGGAGGGTACATACCCGAGACGGACGGACGGACGGAGGCTGAGAAGTGGGAGGCGCATGCACCCACAAGTGCGTGTCTGTCAGGGTGCCTGGGTGTCCCTCGGTGTGGCTGGGATATATTCCGGCCCCTCCTTTCTCCCACATGCTAGGGCTCAGGGGCCAGGAACCTGAGGTCCTAACGGGGCCCCCATCCCAGGCCTCCCTTCTCTCCTTCCTCTCCTACCTCCTGCTGTCCCAGCGACTCCAGCACCAGGCCACCGTGTTCACTGCTGGCTCCGGTTACCCGCTCCCTGCTGGGCCACCAGCGAGCACCAGCAGCACTGTGCACTCAGCTCTGACACCCGATCAGCTGAGCGGGCAGCAGCCCCAGGGGGCCGGGGACGAGCTGAGGGAGGAGGCAGGTTGGCAGCGGGGCTGCCCGTTGGCCAGCGGGATCTAGTGGGAAGACACCCATGTTCTTCCCTATCACCACTGGCCCTAGTTCAGTTTCTGGAATGAGCTACTCTCTTCCTCTCCTCCCAGCCTTTGCACTTGCTGTTCCCTCTGCCAGGAGCGCTCTTTCTGTGCCCCATGTCACCCCAACTGGATCGTTCTCCCCCTCTCACCGCTGCTCACTCTTCAGATCTTGGCTATGACATCCCCTCCCCCAGGAAGCCTGTCTGGATGCCCCCGGCTGGGTCGGTGCCTCCTCTGCGTTTCCTCATTGCACCTCGGTCAGTCACCACTGCCCGGGCACTGGTTTGTAGCCATCGTCAGCCACAGGGCACCACTTCCGTTCCCGGTGTCTCCTTAGCACACAGGCGTAGGTGCTCAGCACGTGTTGGGGTTTTTGCTTGTTTGTTCTGAGAGCACATTTATTAAAGCTGGGGACCGTGAAACAAGGAGGGGCTTAGCCTAGAAGAAGCAACAGCAGAGAACCTGGGGGTGGGGGTGGGGTGGGGGTGGGAAGCTGCTTGTTATAGGAAGAAATGAGCTGCGGTGGGGCTGCTGTCCGCTCACTGAAAAGTCAGAGAAAAGGGGGCCTTGGAGACAAGTTCAGGGGTGAGCCTGGGATGAGCTGCCGCTGCCCACTGCTTCCCTGGTTGCAAGTCTCTGGGACCCTTAGAACTTGGGGTGGGGGGAGGCCTGAGAGAGAAATGGGGAAGCAAGGCGTGGGGGCCGCTCAGCACGTGCTTCTTCAATGCGTCCTAAACGGGACCATCCTGCCGAGCGATCATCACCCACCTGGATAGTCAGGTAACAGTGCCACCCAGAGTTCTCTCTAGTGAGGCTCCCGCCTCGGGTGCCCTTCACTTGTAACTTTATAAACTTCCGAAATGCGCGGTGGGAAGCACCTTGGGCTGGAAGTCCGAGTCCCGGGACCCTTCTCTGTGACCGCATCCTCCGCAGGGTGGGGGCGGAGGCGGGGCATCGGTTTACTAATTTATGAAAAGGCGCAATGGCTGTGTCCCTCGCACCAGCGGCGACTGAGAACACTCACGCGGACGGCCGCCCCGCGCCCCGCGGGCTCACAGCCCCGCCCCCGCCCCCCGCGAGCGGTGGGAAGCGCCCCGGCCTCGGTTACCAGCAGTTAACATGGCGCCTGAGGCGTCAGCGAGAGGCGCATGCGCCTTGCAGGGAGCGGCCGGGCGGCCCCGCCTTTGCCGCGTCCCTCCCGACTTCCGGCGGAAGTGGCCTCAACAAGGGAAACTTTATTGTTCCCGTTGGGGGGCGAGGATGTCGGTGAACTACGCGGCGGGGCTATCGCCGTACGCGGATAAGGGCAAGTGCGGCCTCCCGGAGGTGAGCGTGGCCGGGGGTCCCCGCAGGCCGCCCCTTCCGTGGCCGCGGGCCGGGGGGGGCCGGGCGGCAGCGGGGCATGGGGACTCTCAGGAGGCACCGAAGCTAGACAATGGGAGGGACTTCCCCCTGAGGATGGGTGGGAAGTGACGCCCCCCAGCGCGCCCGGGGGCGCGAAGATGCCCTGCCCGGGCCGGCGGGGCTGTTCCGAAGCGGGGGGCCCGCGTGGCCAAGTCCTGAAGTTCTGATGGGGGTGCCTGGGATGTAGTTCTCGGCGGAAGGCGCTGCAGGGGCCAAGGGGGGGGGCGGGGGCGGGATAGATGCGCTCGGGGACAGAGTAAGCTAGAGGCAGGCGAGGACAGCCCCCCATGCCAGCCCCCTGCCCCCCCCCCCCGGTGCCAGCCTGGGGAGTTGGCTGTGTCCTGTGGGCGATGGAAGCAGGTTGTGAGCTGGGCAGGAACCTCGGATGGATGGATGTTCCCTCCAGCTACTCCGGGAGAAGTCCCCCCACCCCCCATGCCCCCACCCCACCCCGCATCCTGAGACCTCGGGCTTGTCATCTCCATTCTGAAGAGGAGTCTCCCCTTCTGTGAACTTGGGGGGTTGCGGGGGGATTGCCTTCATCCCATAAAAGCTGCTCGGTTCGTTCTGAGGCAGACACACTGCAAGGAGCTCTCAGATGGTGCGAATCCCTGTGGAAGGCCGGTTCCTCACCTGCCGGTGTTGGCTTCATTCCTCAACTGTTTATTGAGCACCTACTGTGCACCAGGCACTTTCTAGGTCCTGGGGCCACAGCAGGGAACAAGACTGACAAAACCCCCTCATTCCAGGGGGGAAAGAGAGAAGCAGCAAGTAAATATAGGAAGTGAGCTAAGGAGAGGGCCTGGGAGGAAAGGAAGCTGGCGGCGATGAGCGCTGGGGCTGCATGGAGCCAGGTGGCCGGGAGGATCCCTGAGGTGGCTTTTTCAGTGTTTTCTGTTATGGCAAAGTGCACCTTTCATAACACTTATCATCTTACTGTGCACTTGCAGTCAGTGGCATAAGTATATCCATGTTGCACAGCCATCCCCACCACACACCTGCAGACCTTTCTCATCTTCCCAAACTGAAACTCTGACCTCATAAACCCGTAACTCCCGATCCCTCTCCCCGAGCCCCTGGCACCCATCATCTACTTCCTGTTTCTATGGATTTGATTCCGTTAGGAACTTCATAAAGTGGAATCACACAGTATTTGTCCTTTTTTTTTTCTTTTAATCCTCACCCGAGGATATTTTTCCATTGATTTTTAGAGAGAGTGGAAGAGAGAGGAAGGACAGAAACATCGATGTGAGAGAAACACATCAATTGGTTGCCTCCTGCAGGAGCCCTGACCAGGGCCTGGGCCAGGGAGGAGCCTGCAACCGAGGTACATGCCCTTGACTGGATTCGAACCCGGGACCCTTTGATTCGAAGGCCGACGCTCTATCCACTGAACCAGACTGGCTAGGGCTGTCCTTTGTGTTTGTTAACCTCACCCGAGGATTTGTCTTCCCACTGATTTTTAGAGAGAGTGGAAGGGATGGGGAGAGACAGAGAGAGAAACATCGATGTGAGAGAGACACGTAGATTGTTTGCCTCCTGCAGGTGCCCTGACTGGGGCTGGGGATTGAGCCTGCAACCAAGGTACGAGCCTTTAATCGGAATCCAAGCTGAGACCCTTCAGTCTGTGGCCGGCGCTCTAACCACTGAACACAGCTAGGGCAGTATTTGTCCTTTTGTGTCTGGCTTCTTTTACTCAAAACAGTGTCCTCAAGGTTCATTCACCTTGTAGCGTGTGTCAGAATTATGTTTATCCATTCATTCATCAACGGATACTTGGGTTGCTTCTATGTTTTAGCTGTTGTAAGTAATGCTACTGTGAACCTAGGTGTATAAATGAGGTGTCTTCTGAACCAAGACCTAAAGGAGACGAGGGAGGCTAGGAAAAGAGTATTTTGGGCCACAGGGAGGACTTGGGCTTTGGCCCGAGGAAGGTGGGGGCTGTGGGCAGAGCAGGGACATGATGACAAGCTGCCTTTTCGGATTCACTCCCGTCGAAGCAGGGGCAGCTCGGTCTGTGGGACAGGTTCTGATCACATCACTGCCCTTTGCTCTCTCGCACAACAGATCTTCGACCCCCCTGAGGAGTTGGAGCGGAAGGTGTGGGAGCTGGCACAGCTGGTGTGGCAGTCCTCCCACGTGGTGTTCCACACGGGCGCTGGCATCAGTACCGCCTCGGGCATCCCTGACTTCAGGTCTGTGGTTGTGGAGGGGCAGTCTAGGCAGGACCTGCCAGCTGCTGAGGGCTTCCCTGTGAGGCACAGACACCCCGGCATCGGAATCCATCCTGCTGCCTTCCCCTCGCTGAGTCGTGATCCTCCACCCCCTGCGTATTTGGGATGGGAAAGACCCCTCCCTTCAGACGTGCCCCTTTAAATCACACCCAGCATTTCACTCAGCCCAAAACTTGGTCACCTGTCCATTCCTAGCTACAGGGGATGCGGGGCTCACCATGCATAGCTAAAGATCAGGGTACTGTTACCCAGAAAACAGGGAGGCTCGTGTCAGGGTCAGTTAGCTCCACACTCGCAAATATTTTTCTATCAGGCCTGGTACCGGGCAAGGGACTTACCCATTTGGACCTCAGTTTCCTCACCCATAACTGAGGGTGTGAAATCTGATAAACCACCCACACTCCAGGCAGCCTGTGTGACAAGAATTTTGTAGCTGAAAAGCAAGGTTCTCAACCTGGTGGCCCCCAGATTGCTCCTGTAGTTGCTGAGTTCGCAACCCTGTCCCAAACGGCAGGCCTATTGCATTTATACTGTTTTTCAGGTTCCTGGGCCCCCGGTAGCAGAAGAGCAGATTCCTTGGAGGAATGTTAGAATTCTAAGGCATGAATCCCCCCCCCCCCCCGCCTCCTCCATAACCTGCCATGGCTCCCCATCGCGCCACAGGAGAGTTCCAAGCCCTTCCCGACCCAGCCCTAGGCTATCTCCTCAACCGCCCGCTCCCGTTGTAGCCCCCAGACCACTTGCATTTCCCCAAACGCACAGGCTGTTGCCAGCACCCCAGGCCTTTGCTTGCCCTTCTGCCTGAACTGCCCCGCCTTCCCTCTTACAGTGTAAGGGACAGCTCAGCCTCCTCCAGGAAGCCTTTCCTCAGTCCTCACACAGCCCTCACTGCCTCCACCGGCCAGCCCAGCTCAGGGCTGAAGGGTCTGTGCCCACAGTGTCTCTCCTGACAAGATCAGGGACTCCTCGGGCAGGGCCTGGTTCCGCTAGGTCCCCAGCATCACCCAGCACAGGGCCAGGCTCAGTGCAGCGACAGTAACTTGGTGAATTGAATAATTAATTTTGCCCTTGGTGTACACTGTTCTCTCTTCTTCCTCCTCTTCCTCCCTCTCAATCTCTCTTTCCCCCACTTTCCCCCTTTGTCTCATTCTCTCTCTCTGTCTTTCTCTGTCTATCTTCAATTCTCTGTCTCTCTTTTTTAAAAAATCCTCACTGGAGGATATGTTTTTATTGATTCTTAGAGAAAGAGAGAAAAACATTGATCAGTTGCTTCCCGTATGCTCCCTGAATGGGGATTGAACCCACAACCTAGGTATGTGCCCTGACCAGGAATCAAACCTACAACCATTTAGTGTACAGGAAGATGCTCCAACCAACAAAGCCACCCAGCCAGGGCTATCTGTCTCTCTTCTTAAAAAAAATTTCAGAGAGAGGAAGGAGGAGAGAGAAAGAGGTTGCAACGTCAGTGATGAGAGAGAATCATTGATTGGCTGCCTCCTGTACATCCCTTACTGGGGATCAAGCCCGCAACCCAGGCATGTGCCCTGACTATCAAACTGTCACCTCCTAGTTCATGGGTTGACGCTCAACCACTGAGCCACACTGGCCAGGCTGTCTGTCTCTTTTTATGTCCCCCCCTTTCTCTGATCCCTAAACTCTTTGTCTGCATCTCTCCCTACATGCCACCTTCAGAGGCCCCCATGGCGTCTGGACGATGGAGGAGCGGGGCCTGGCTCCCAAGTTCGACACCACCTTCGAGAGCGCACGGCCCACACAGACGCACATGGCCCTAGTGCAGCTGGAGCGCGTGGGCCTTCTCCGCTTCCTGGTCAGCCAGAACGTGGATGGGCTGCACGTGCGCTCTGGCTTTCCTAGGTAACACCCGCTCCCCCTCTCTGGACTTCCGTTTCCTTATTTGCAGAATAGAGGTTGGTGGGAGGTCCTCGGGAGGCCACAGGGGACAGCACTTGACACCGAATAGAACTTCTCCAACCAGAACTGTCATTGTCAGTGCTTCCTGGGCACATCTCAAGAATTCGGTCCCCTTTTTTCAGGTCCGAGGGTGTCTGCAATCTCCCTTGAGGTGGGGAGGAGGGTGGTCAGGGTCTAGGATTTGCAGTTGCATTTTAATATTCGTCTTTATAACTTTTACTCTGAATGTGAACATTGGTTTTGGGCAGAAAGGTTGAGTCCTTAATGCCAAGTATGTCGCCCTCCCTACCCACTTTCCCTGATCTTACCCTTGGGGACAGTGAGAGCCCCAGTTAGTTCATACAAGTAGCCAGGCCCTCCAGGCAAGTGGGGAGGGAAAGGACTTGTCTCTGCTTGCAAAGGAGACTGAGGCAGCCGTCCTCTGCACTTCTGAAATGGGCCGAGTCCTAACTCCAGGCCTCAGGCACAAATTAAATTTCTCCAGGAGTCAGACAGCTCTTCTGGCCTAGAAATGTCTCCAAGTTCTGGGCCTTCATCCATTTCAACATGTAAATACCTGAGAAAGGAAGACCCCAGCCTTCCTGGCTGGGTGACCTTGGGGCCCTATTTGGCTTATTGTCCCTCCAAGCAGAGTAATTCACTAGGTAGGTGGCTGCAGACCTAGCCCTTATGGCCCGTGTAGACGTTTCTAGAAATAAAAGCAAACGTATAACAAATACATTCCTGTGGCACGGGTGTTCAGGGCTTCTACAAAAACACAGAAGTCCAGGTCCCTACACCCGGCAGCGTTGAGCTGGGGTGTGTAGGTGGATGTGACAAAGCCACTCAGAGATAGAGGGAGCTGCTGTGTATAGAGGAGACAGGAGTGTATCTGGGGATTTCAGTGCCTTCAATTTCCTGACTGATGGGTTTTCGGTCAGTTCCCTCGCCTCCACCCAGGCCACTCCCAGCACCCACTGCTCACTGCTCAGTGACACCAGTCTCTGTGCGCAAACTGGGGAGACACCAGTCCCCCAGCACCACCTGGGTACAGGTAGGAGCAAAATGGGCCACACTCAACAACTATTTATTGAGCACCTACTGCATGCCATCTCAGTTCTAGAGGCAGGATATAGCATACCAGACAGACAGAAAGCCCTGCCCTCCTGGCTTATGCTATAGTGGGAAGGAAACAGACAGCAAACAAGATAAATAAGCATATTAAATTCTAGGTCCGACAGTGATCATTGCCACAGAAGAAAAGAGAGGGTTGTGCAGGGAGGACTGTGTGGGGAGTTGCAGCTTTTCGCAGGGAGGTCAGGGTGGCTATGACATTTGAGTAGGGACATGAAGGAGGTGACAGAGGGAGCCATAGGAAAGAGCCTTCCAGGCCTAATAATTGTTCCCTCAAACATCCTAAGAGTTGGACACTGTCATCCTATTTCACAGATGGGGATTTGGCACAGAGAGGTTAGGTGACCTGCCCAAGGTCACACAGCAGGGAGGCAACAGTGCTAGGAGTTGATTTCATATTCCTCTGTGTCAAAGCACATTCTCCAGAGCCACCTATCACCTCAATTTATTCCTTTGCAAACTGGGAATTAGAATTCCCATCCTTCAGACCTGGTGACATTGGGAGGTTCCACCATGCTTATGGGTGGATTTTGTTAATAGAATGGGCTACCCAGGTATGGAGGTGGGGTCAGCTGTGGGGTTAATGATTCCTTGGGCTCCGAGAGGTTGGGCCAGCTGCCCAGGGTTGCACACCTGGAGAAACCAGAAGGAGGGAGTTCATGGATCCTGTGGATGAGGGTTTAGGTAAGGCTTCCTGGAGGAGGAGGACTGGGCACCAGACCCGAAGCCTCAGGATTCAGGGAGCCCACGGCACCACCAAACGTCTTCTCCTCCCACAGGGACAAGCTGGCAGAGCTTCATGGGAACATGTTTGTAGAAGAATGTGTCAAGTGTAAGACGTGAGTGTCACAGGGGCGTGGGGGCAGGAAGGTATGGTGACCCAGGCCCGTTTTTTGTTCCTTCCAGGTCGGGCTCTGCAAAAGGGCCTTATGAGTTGAATCTGAGACCAAGAGACCCAGGGTGGGGGGGCAGGACTGGGGTGTGACCCTGGGGGGGTGGGGCAGCAGGGCACATCTTCCTCCTGGGGAGGTGTATTCATTTCCTGTGGCTGCCACATGTAATCACAAACCAAGTGGTTTAACACAACAGAAATGTGTATCCTCGCAGTTCCGGAAGCTAGAAGTCCAAAATCCAGGTGTTGGCAGGGCCATGCTCCCTCTGAAACCGCAGGGGGATCCTTCCGACTGCGCTGGCTTCTGGTAGTTTCTGACCTTCTGGGCGTCCCTTGGCTGTAGATGCATCACTCCAGCCTCTGCCTCTGTTGTCACATGCCCGTCTCCTCTGTGTCCCCTTTCTTACAAGGATACTACTGTGACCTCATCTTAACTCATGACCTCTGCAGCCACCCTCTTTCCAAATATGGTCACATTCTATTCTAAAGTACCGGGATCAGGACTCCTGCATATCATATGGGGCACACAGTTCAACCCATAACAGGGTTGTGGGTTGACGGGTGTGACCCCAGGTCCGAGAAGGCTGAGCCAGAGCCCTTCCTGGAATAGGTGGGCTCTGGGCGTGTCTTGCTCTGTGGGGGAGCCTCACAGATATGGATAACTGTGGGTGTCAGTGGCAGGAGCGTGACCCTGCCCACCTCCTGTAGGTGGGCTCTTGGGGACTGGGGCACAAGTGAGACCCCCCTTCCCACACTTACACTTGTTATAAAAAATTTTTTCTTCCATATTTGAAAAATATTCACACCAATGGGAAACTCACAAGAATGTATGATGAACTCATACTTAACCTAGACCAGAAGTTAAACATTCCTGTAAAGGACCAGATGGTAAATATTTTTAGCTTTGTGGGCCAGACTGTTTTTCTCATGACCATTGGCTCTGCTATTGTAGTGCAAAAGCCACCATAAATGACACATAAAGGAATCGGCATAGCCATGTGCCAATAAAACTTTATTTATAAAAACATAACAGGAGGGCCAGATTTGATTCCTGGGGCCATAGTTTTCTGACCCCTGAATAGATTCCCCAATATTACTGTTTTGCCACAATTTGTCTTCCCTTCTCTCTGTTACCAGGGTTTGCTGTGCTGTTCAAGAATAAGTGGCAGGCTTCCTTATCCTTTGCCCCAAAACCCTTAAGACATTTATCTCCCTCAAGCTTCAGTATTCTCTTCCCTAGCCACAGTGAAGTTGTTAAAGTTGGGAAATGTAAAAACCACGTAACACGATGATTCCGTCTCCAGTTAATATTCCCCGTGCTCCCATTGTTGCTATTTTTCTCCTCGTCCAAGATCCAAGCCGGGTCACACTTTGCCTGTCACTGTCACTTCTCTTTAGTCTCCTTTGTCTAGAAAGTTCCTGGCCTTGCTCTGTTCCCATGCTGTTGATGTTGCGAAGCAGCTGTTCATGGAAGGCTCCCTCCCCCCATTCTGGGCATGTTGGGTGTTTCCCTGTGCTTAGATTCTAGTCATGTAGCCCCTACTTCCCTGGGAGAACAAGGACCACTGGGTGGGGCCCTGAGGTGGGAAGGTGGTGGGCTTGACCAGGCCCCGCCATCCCTCTTTCTTCTCCAATGTAGGCAATATGTCCGGGACACTGTGGTGGGCACCATGGGCCTCAAAGCCACTGGCCGGCTCTGCACCATGGCCAAGGCAAGGGGCCTGCGGGCGTGCAGGTGAGTGACCCCTGTCCACGCCTTGGGCTCCCGGGGAGGCATCAGGTCTCCATACTGACTCCCCCTAACTCTCACCATCGCAGGGGGGAGCTGAGAGACACCATCCTGGACTGGGAGGATGCCCTGCCCGAACGGGACCTCACTCTTGCTGATGAAGCCAGCAGGTCAGACCCCAGATGAGCCCAGGGTGGGGCAGGCAGGGAGAGGGGCAAAAGCACAACCAGCTTCCGCACAGGGCAAGCTCCAGCTCAGAGGTGGAGTCAGGAGAGGCTTCCTGGAGGAGGAGGCTTGAACCCTATTTGGGCATTGATTTCCCCTAATAATGGCAGCTGCTAGGTACTAGCCCTCTTACATACCTGACCCTGGGCCAGGGGCTTCACAGACAGGGTACTCACCACAGCCCAGGGAGTTCTACACCGGGCCCATTTCACAGGCAGGGAAACTGAGACTTTAGCAAGGTGACTCCTCTGTCCAGTGCTTCCCAGCCAGGATTCAACCCAGGAGTCCAGGTGTGGAGCTCCGGCCCACATCAGCAACTCCCCTCTGCCAACAGTGGGAGGGAAGCGACAGGGGCAGGATTCAGGGAAGCTGGGCATGTTGCGGTAGAGTTTGAGACCCCCACCCCCAAGGGTGAGGCAGGAGGAGGGCTGCAGAAACTGTAGAGAGGTCAGCCTAACCCCGCCTCCCGGCCCCAGGATCGCGGACCTGTCTGTCACACTAGGCACCTCCCTCCAAATCCGGCCCAGCGGGAACCTGCCGCTGGCCACCAAGCGCCGCGGAGGCAGGCTGGTCATCGTCAACCTCCAGCCCACCAAGCACGTATGTGTTGAGCCCGCCCCTGACCTTTCCCCCAGCCCAGGACCCGATGGCCCTCTGCCTCCGCTCACATGTCCTTGCCCCAGCAGGACCGCCAGGCTGACCTCCGCATCCACGGCTACGTAGACGAGGTCATGACCCGGCTCATGAAACACCTGGGCCTGGAGATCCCCGCCTGGGACGGGCCCCGCGTGGTGGAGAGGGCGCTGACGCCCCTGCCCCGCCCGCCCGCCCCCAAGCTGGAGCCCAAGGAGGAGGCCCCCACCCAGTTCGACGGTCCAGCGCCGGCCGGACCCAAGCGAGAGCCCACAACCGAACCCCCCGCTCAGCACAATGGTTCCGGGCCCGTCAGCCCCAAGAGGGAGCAGCTGGACAGTCCTGCCCGCCGCAGGACCCCTAAAAGGGTGAAGACCGAGCTGCTTCCCAGCTGACCAGGGGGCCCGGGCGGGCGGGCTTTTTGTAGAAACCGTGTTTGTCTTTTTCTTACCGGCTCACTTTGTGACTTGCCTCTGTCCTGGGGCAGGAGATCTCAGGGCAGTGAGGGCTGTGCTGCAGGCCCAGGGCAAACTCGCCCTCCATGGGGCTTCCTTTAGCTCCAGGGGCCTGTGGAGGGGCCTGGGGAGGAGCCACCCTGCCCTGGACCCTGACCTTTGAGCTGACACCACAGTACCTTCTCTGCTCCAGCCCACGACTCAGGACTCAGGACGTTTTCTGGGGGAGATGTGGCCACGCCCTCCCTCAGTTTCCAGCCTAAACAGAAATTAACTCCCTCTGCTCCCTGAGCCCTCACACCCCCAACCCCTGCCTCCCCCAAATGGCCTTCACAGTCCCTCCAGAGGGGGAGGGGCAGACCTTCCATTTCAGAGCCAAACTTCCTGGTGGGACAGGCAGTAGAGTGTGGCACTGCCTTGGACTGAAGGGAGAAGGGCCCACCCGGCTCCCTCCAGGCTTCCAGAAAAGTCTTCAGTGCAATAAAAGCATTATTTCTTGCATCTGGGTCTGTGTGTAGCACCCACAGCCTGCACCAGGTCCTGGGCCCTGGGCAGGAATGTGTGGCTCCCCCCGCCCCCAGGACGTCAGCCTGGGCTTCCATGCAACCCAGGCGCAGGGCAATCGCTGCTGGCGCTCCTTAAACGTCCAGTTTGTAATTGTGCACATATCTGCGTGGTGTTTAATATTTGCCCTCACTGCCAGGCTGCGAGCCACGCAAGGAAAGCTCCTTTGGTTGCGATTGCAGCCCTGGGACACCTGCGCAAAGGGGCAGGGCTGGGGTGACCCCTAAGAGCTCAGGTGAAACTGGGTTCCACCCCAACCCAACCCAGCGGTAACCTTAGGCCTCAGTCTCTTCACGGTGAGGCGAGCAGGGTGGGCAGCCCGGCCCCCTCGGGAGGAAGGCGGCTGCTCTCGCAGGGCTTCTGGAGGCCGCCAACGACACCAGGACCTCGCGCTCCGGCGGCTGCCGCTCTCCACGGTGCTGAAGACATGCCTGGCGCCTCGGGCCGCCTCTCCAGCCTGGGTGCCTGGGATCCCCCCACCTTACTCCCCCATCCCAGGCTCGCCCAGCCCCACCTTCTGGGGGTTGGGGAGCCCCACACTCCAGCTTCTACCCAGTTACACTCCCAGACCAGCCGTGTTCTGTCACAATATTTTATTAAGGATCACGGCAGTCAGAGAAGGTGGAGGGTGGCCATGGCCATCCCAAGTTCAGAGCCCAGCCACGGCTTAGGGGCCAGGCCCTCTGCAGTCTGTCACTTCCTCCTCCCTGTGTGTGAGGGCGGGGGAGGAGTCCCCAGGCAGCGCAGTTGTTGAGGCATGTTGTGTGTTTGTCTGTCAGGGTCTATGGATCACTGTGTCTGCCTGTCCGATCTGTGCCTGGGTCTGTGTGTATTTCTCAGGCTTTGTGGCCTCAGGGTTGCCCTGGGTCTGAGCATCAGTTTCTGCTCCTGTGTCTGGGTCCCTGGGTATGTAGCTGTGTGTTTGTGCATCTCCATCCTGGCATCTCCACAGGGGCCTCTCTCACCTCCAACCCCCTGCCTCCACTGCAGCGCCCACCACAGTGCCCCTGAGCAGAGGGGCCTGGAGTCACATCCAGGTGGCACTCACAGCTCCTCCCCCACCACCTCCAGCCCCACCAGACCCGGGCTGAGTGCTGGCTCAGATGAGGCCCAGTCCAGCAGGGTGGCCTGGCTCAGCTCCTCTGCCCAGTTGCCCTGGACCAGGGTCGACTTGTTCAGCTCCTCCGTCGAGTTTTCCAGAGCCAGCATGTCCTGGGATTTCCAGCGCACCCTGGGGCTGCGTGGAGACCCTCCCTGCGGTGCGCCAGCCTCGGCCTGAGGTCCTGGGGCCTCGGAACCTGGCGTGGTGTCGGGGGCCACACGGGAAGCGGCGTCGTTGTGCAAAGTTCTGGAGAAGACTGAGCGAGGGGTGGGGGTTCATGAGGGGTGGGGTGGGGAGACTGGTGCTCCTTCTTTCCTTACCTCCCAGCTGCAGGGAGCAGCTGCATGGGGGGCTCCCCCCCTCCCCCGAGGCCCAGTATTGGGACGGGAGGCGCCATGGGGACGCCACGATGCAGCCCAGAGGGGACCCCGCAGGGATTCCGGCCACCTACCTCGCACCGGTGTGAAGTCTCCGGGGCTCTCGGCTTTGTTGAGGGCAAAAGGGCTGATGGAGGGGAGGACGATGAGGGCAAAAGAGAGCAGCAGGACCTGCCAGAGACGGGGGTGGGGTCACCCCATCCCTCCACCATCCCTACAAGCACACCCATCTTTTGGGCAGGGAAACTGAGGCCAGAAGACTGGATTATGCTTGAACTGGGGCCAGGGCCGTGCTACTCACACCTTTCCCCCTCCCACAGGCCAGTCCGTCAAGGCGGAGGAACCCCTGTATCCTGGGGGCCATCAGCAGGGGGTAGGACTCACCGCTATGCAGGTGCCTGCCTGGGCCGACTTGCTGGTGGACTGGACTACAATGGCCTGGAGTTTCTTCAGCTGCTCCAACAGGGACCTTAGTGGAACGAGCAGCCTTGACTGAGCCCTACAGGCCTTAACCTGGCTCTCTGTCCATTTCTTGGGCTCCCCAGCATGGCTGATGTCTGGATTCTGTCCACCCCTCAAGGTCCCCCTGCTCTTACAAGTCCCAGATTTGCTTTGGTAAATCTCCAAAGGCATCCCACCCACCTCTCTGCCACCCCCTCCAGGCCTCCAGGACCGCTCACCTGGACGCCAACCCAAGCCTCCTCTCTGGTGCCCCTCAGCTCTACCTCCCTCCTGCCCCCCTGCCTCTCCTGCCCCCACTCAGCAACCGGGAGGCACTTTCCAAATGTGAAACAGCTTCTCCCAGCCCTCTCAGGGCTCCCACCTCCCTCAAGTCCTCTCTGCAGCTGAAGCCCTGCACAACTTGCCCCTGTTCCCTCCCTTGCCCTCACTCACTCTGCTCCAGCCACACTGGCCTCCTCACCATGCCTCCAGCATGCTGGCCCCAGGACCTTTGCACAGGCTATTCCCTCTAAGCACACTGTTCCCCCAGGTCTCTTGGCAGCTGGTTTTTTTTTCATCCCATTAGGCCTCATCTCAAATAACACTGTATCTGACCTTCCTATCTGAAATAGCCCCGCAGCCCTGGCTGGGTAACAAAGCACCAGACGGTTAGAACACCGTCCCGATTTTCCAAGGTTGTAGGTTTGATCCCTGGTCAGAGCACATACAAGAATCAACCAAAGGCCCTAGCCAGTTTGGCTCAGTGGATAGAGCATCGGCCTGTGGACTGAAGGGTCCCAGGTTCAATTCCAATCAAGGGCCCGGTTGCGGGCTCAATCCCCAGTAGGGGGCGTGCAGGAGGAAGCCGATCAAAGATTCTCTCATATATATGTTTCTATCTCTCCCTTTCTCTCTGAAATCAATAAAAATATATTTTTTAAAAAAGAATCAACCAATGAATGCATAAATAAGCGGAACAACAAATCAATGTTTCTCTCAAATGAATATAAAATAGCCCTTCACCCTATTTTGCTTTTTTCCTAAGAATTATCACTATTTGTGTGATCTTTTATATATTTTTGTTTGTCTTGAGTATGTCTCCCACTAGACTGTGAGTTCTTTAAGTGGAGGGACTGTGTCTTTGTTCATTTGTGGTTCCAGTGCCCAGAACTATGTCTGATGCAGAATAGATGCTAAATAAACTGACTAAGTGGATGCACCCCTAGGTGGAATTATGTATAGTTCTCCAATACACCATGCTCCTAGCCTCAGGCCATTCATATGCCATTTCCTCTACAGAGAGTAGCTTCCCCCATGAACTCTTATACATCTTTTAAGACCCCAGAGCCAAATCTCTGCTATGCAGCCTGCCTCCTTTCTAGGTGGAATCCTTACCGCCACCCCCCCCCCGCCCCTGCCCCCAGCTCTGCCCTGCCATCACAGAAGTTTCCCCCCTTCCCCACAATGTTCACCTCTCCTGCAAGGGATTTGGGGGCCGGTTTCCCCTGTCCTCTGCCCTGGCTGGACCAAGACTCACTGGTTCTGCTTCTCGAGATGCAAGACCTTCCTCTGAAGCTCCTGGTTCTGGGCAGTGCAGGCCGACATCCTGCAGGGACAATGTCACAGTGACATTCAGGGTACGCCTGTCACCAACGGTCCCATCGCCTCTTCCTGTGAGGCTCCACTTCACAGGCAGGGAACCCGAGGCCAAAGAGGGGAGTCACTTATTCCAAGTCACCCTGGCAAGTCCAAGGGCCAGGAGTGAACCCATGTCTGCCAGGTTTCTAGGCCCCATCTCTGCATTGGTGTGGGGCCTTCATTCAAGCCTGAGCCCCCCTGATTGGAATGGAATGCCGAAGTCAGGCAGTGATGCTTCCAGAGGATGAAATAGCAGGGAGTCTGGGTGTCCAAGGAGAACCAAGTGACAGCGCTCACCATCCCTGCGACCTTGAGCCCTTGGCTCTCTGACCGGACCTCAGGCCTCTCATTTGTAAAGTCGGGTTACAGTTACTTAGTTCACAGAGGGGCTGGGAGGATGGCATGAAGCACAGTTGAGTAGGGGCCTGGCAGATTGCATCTGAGGAACAAGACAATGACTATGGTTCCATCTAGGGTTCTGATGGAACACCTTTCTCTCTGCATCCGTCTGTGAACGTGGTCGTGGCCCAGACCACTCAGATGTGGAGTCTAAATCCTCAGATCACAGCAGGAGGATGTGTCAGTCCTCACATCACAACCAGGGAAGAGAAGAAACTCCCTCTCTGAAAGGTCCTCTTTCTAAATAACCCACAAGATAAAGAAGAATCAGAGAACACCTAGGGTCCACATGGCAATGACAGTAGTCCAATCAAATGTGTGGGACGCAGCTAAGGTGGTGCTGAGAGGAAAATTATAGGCTGCATTCAGCTCAATGAGCTAAACAGCAGCATAAAATCCACCACCACCACCCCACACACACAAAAAGCCAGTCTGCCGAAACCGGTTTGGCTCAGTGGATAGAGCCTCGGCCTGCGGACTGAGGGGTCTCAGGTTCGATTCCAGTCGGGGGCATGTGCCTGGGTTGCGGGCACATCCCCGGTGGGAGATGTGCGGGAGGCAGTTGATCGATGTTTCTCTCTCATCGTTGTTTCTGGCTCTCTATCTCTCTCCCTTCCTCTCTGTAAAAAATCAATAAAATATATTTAAAAAAAAAAAAAGCTAGTCTAAGAAGGACATAACAAAGCTTACAGTAGAGATGAAAGAACAGGAAAAGAAAAATACAATTGGATGGGAGGGAAAGCCAGAAATCCATTCTTTGCAAAGAATAAGAAGATACACAAACTTCTAACAAGATTGATCAGAAAGATAAAAAAGGAAGAGAAGGCATAAATAAACGAATTATTAAGAAGGGCAGAATTATAGCCCGGCCAGTGTTGCTCAGTGGTTGAGCATCGACCCATGAACCAGGAGATCACAGTTTGATTCCTGGCCAGGGCAACAAGCCCGGATTTCAGACTCAATCCCCAGCGGGGGGCGTGCAGGAGGCAGCCAATCGATGTTGATGTTTCTCTCTCATTTATGTTTCTCTCTCTCCTTCTCCCTCTAAAATCAATAAAAACATTTTAAAATAATAGGAGAGAACTAGAAGCCATTTTATCTTAATCAATTTGAAATCGGCATCTTCACAGAAAAATATAACATCCCAAAATGGACCCAGGAGTAAGTAGGAGACCCAAATAGACCTGTAACAGTCCATAAAGTCATCCTTGGCCGTCACAACAGCTCTGGGACCAGCAATCTCAACCAGGGGCGTACACATCCCATAGCCCATGTTCTGGCACGGAGCCAGACAAGATGGGAAATACCTCCCTCTCTCTTGGTGCCACATATTCTGAGGACAAAGGGACCCTGAAACCCTTGCCCTGAGCCAGCTCTAGGCATATCCCATCCTTGCAACTCACATGAAAAAAGGTCTCTCCTGGAGAGGGAAGACGACTCTAATTTTGCCAGGCCTTGAACACTGTGACCTCAGGCCCATTGCATCCCTTTCTCTGGGCCTCAGTTTCCCCCGAGTGTGCCCAGGACCCAGCCTTACCGAGTCTCCAGGCCATCAATATATTCCTTCTTCTTTTTACGACTTTCTTGGGCTGACTGTTTGTTCCGGATTTTCCGGCGGATTTTTTTCAGGACTCGCTCCTCATACTGCCAGGTGACATGGGGAACAGGCCGAGTCAGGCTAGAGGGTCTACTCTGCTGTCTGGACCCCACAATTTCACCCATTCTCTTCCCAGGGGAGCCATCCCAGGCCCGGGGACGTGGGGGCAGACTCCTGATGATTTCAAGTCCAGCTTTCCTCCCCCTAAATTCTTGCAGAGTCTCTCGGAGAGTCCTGGGTCCTGCAATCTATCCAGTTCCTATTCCCAGTTAGTAACTTGCTACCAAACTCTGTGTATGGTGCAGTTGCGCCACCTTCTGGTCATATCTGAGACCAGTGCTTTTCATGGGCCAGCTGATGCCAACACTAATGTCTTCCAATTGGAAGGGCAAACCCGGGTGTTTGACATGACGTGAAAGGGCTGGGTGAGAACTGTGGCGAGAGAGAGAGGTCCCACTAAGCTGGCTCTGTGGATGACCTTTTTACTCCGGTGGTAGACACGCCCAACCGTTTTAGTGTGGGAGGCCTATAGGTGAGACTCACGGGCAGCTGGCGGCAGGAAGGGGGAAAGACTCAGCCAAGGGTCTCACCAACTCACCTTGGTGAGGGGCAGCTGGGTGGGCAGTGAGATGCCTTCTTTGGCCAACAGTTTCTTCTCGTCCTCGGTCAGCACTAGTTCCTGGCAGTGCCCAGTCCCAGGTCTCAGCAGGTGGGGGGCTGCCAAGGCATGCTGTTGCTATGGAAAAACCAGGGGAATTGCATTGGGGGCAGAGAGAGAGACAGCCTTTGGGAAATGAAAGAGGCATCAGATTTGAGCAACAATCAATCCATCTGCTGTAGAGTCCCCACTGGCCGGCACACAGCCCTTTGACCCAGCAACTCCACTTCCAAGAATTGATCTTACAGAGATGCCCCCCCACATATGCAAAAGCAGGGACATACAGGATTTTCATTCACTTAACAAAGACACGAGACAGCTGTTTATAGCCACCTACTACATTCCAGGCACCATTCTGGGCTGTGCACACTCATTGTAACACTGTCTGCAATGGCAAAGGATTGGAAGCAATAAAAATATCCAGCAAATAAGGCACGACCCATTTGCACAATGGAGTTTTACACAACCCTGAAAAGAGACGGCTCTCCACGTCATGCTATGGGGCAATCTCCATAATAAACTGTCAACTTAAAAAAAGGGGGGGGGGTGGCAAAACATTGTTGCATGTGGCCCACTACTTTTTATGTTAAACTTCTTTTTAAGGTATCTCTTTGGAAACAAATTGAACCTGTGTGGGGAGCTGGGTGTCTGGGCAACTGGGGTGAGAAGGTGGGTCTCCCAATCTACGCATTTGTTCCATTGGAACTTGGACTGTGTGAATGCATTTCCCTATTCAGAATAGTTTCAATTAAATTTAAATTATTCAAGATAAACATTAAAAATGAAAGAATCTTGTCATCAGAATGTCCAAGTCTTAGCAATGTCACATTTCTAAGGAACGGGAGACTCAGGCATAAAGGTGGAGCTCGGGGGCAGTCTGTCATTCTTTGGATCAAACTCCACTACCTAGAACTCCAGTTCATTGATTAGTCCAACCATTTTCTCTCCAGGGTCCAAGCCTCAGTGTGCTCATCCGTGAAATGGGGATAAGGTCTCCCACATCTTAAGGTTGTTGACATGAAGAACAATGATACTGAACTTCATGCATTTACCAAACCCAGTTAGCGTTTCCAACACAATCATTCTCCTTTCCTGTCCTTCAAGGCCGCTAGGGTTCCACCTCCTCTAGGATGCCCTCCAGGACCTGCAGTGATCCTCCAGCCTCTCTCCCTTGTTGGTTCACTTTCATGAGATCCCCAGAGGCTGAGCACACGGCCGGTGCTCACCCCACATCTTTCAGGTTGGGAGGGGCATTTTGGTCCAGCCTAGAGCTTGTCAGGATGACTTTTGGTATCAGACAAACTGGAGTTCAAATCCTCCTGGGCTACTTGTTTGCTGTGTCACTTGGATTTAAGCTCTCTGGGACTTGACTTTCTCTGGGCCTTGAGGAATGAGGGCACTAATTGGGTTGTTAGATCTGGTTTAGAGGTACTTGAAGCCCTCAGTCAGCATGCAATGGGCCCAACAGGCCCAACAGGCCAGCCCAGGGATAGAGCCTGCAGCAGCTGGGTGGCTAAAGGCAAATGAACTTCTCTATGCCCATTTCTTTAGATGTAAAATTAAGATACTATGAGTCCCTGCCTGGCCAGGGTAGGTCAGTGGTTGAGCGTCAACCTATAAACCAGGAGGTCAGCGTTTGATTCCTGCTCAGAGCACAGGCCTGGGTTTCAGGCTCGATCCCCAGGAGGGGGAATGCAGGAGGCAGCCCATAGATGATTCTCATCTCTTTCTCCCACTCCCTTCCTCTCTGAAATCAATAAAAACTATTTTTAAAAAATATATAATATGATCCCCAATCTTCAGGGCTATTGTGAATTAAAATATTATACATTTAAAGCATGTAGAAGAGTCCCTGGCCTGTAGTAGGTGCTCAGTGAGTTTTAGATTTTTTATTTTTTATTTTTTTACTACCACTATAGTAGAAAATGTCTCAGCTCAGGAGATAGAGAACTCAGGACTGGAACCCACAGACTTGCTTTGGATGTAACCCTGGACGAATCCAGCCTTTGTCTGTGACTCAGTTTTTCAGTCTCTGAAATGGGGATGTTGGGGCTCCGCGCACCCCAGCGGCCCTCCCAGCTCCGATGCTTGGGAGCTGGGGGTAGAGCTGCTCACCAGGTCTCCACTGCCGGAGAGGAGGAGGTCTTTCACCGTGAGGTTGCAGCTTGGGGGCGACACTGCCAGCTCAGCCTGCTCCTCGGGATAGAGGCCCGGGTTCCACATTTCTAACCAGGGCAGACGGAGACAAAGACAGGGAGAGTGTCAGGTGAGGGGTTCTGACCTCCCAGCTTCTACCTGCCTCCTCCACCAAGGCTTCCAGGATTGGCTGCAATGTGCTAAGGATTTTTGGTACAACTTGGGGCCCCGAGGCCTGGGGTGAAGGGGACAGACCCGGCTGGTGCCTCAGTCTCCCCTCTCTGGAAAATAGAAACCCAAATCCATCAGGACATAGTCGAGGGACCCTCTCAGGAGCTGGGGGTAGAGCCAATCAGGAGAGAGAGGCTCTTATTGCCCAGGATTCTCAACCAGATTTGCAGCCAGCCAGGCCTTATCTGCCTTTGGGGCAGGGACCAGGTCTGACTCACCTCTGGCTCCCTCCCACCTGTGCCCGGCCCACTGTAAGTGAGCTGCTCTCCAGAGCACAAACCTTAGAGTCTCATTCTCACGGTGTGAAACGTGTGCCCTTGGGTAAGTAACTAAACCTCTCTGAGCCTCAATTTCTTCAGCTCTCCAAGGGGACTCACAAGAGCTCCCACTCCATTGCAAGGCTCAGAGGACAAAGGATGCCCTGCTGGGGTGTCTTCTGCATAAGGCCTCCCCCCCCAGAGGAGGCCTTCGCCACTGGGATCCATGACCTCTCTCACTGTCACGGAGCATCTACTATGACCCAGGCCTGGGAGGTACAAAGACGAGGAAGGCGGCATGACACCTGGTGCCACGGCCAGCCTGTCGTGGGTGCATCCCAGCTCTGTGACTTTGACTTGTTGCTTAACCTCCTGGGAACTCAGTTTCACCATCTGGAAAATGGGCCCATGAGAGCATCCATCTCAAAAGGGTGGGTATGTGCGTAATGAGGTAAGGGCAGTGAGAAAAGACACAGAACTCACCCAGGTCTATAGCCACGGAGGCCTCGAGCACTTGGGCCGCCGGCCCAAGAGGCCTGTTGGGGCTGTGGGGGACAGGAAGGTAGGAGGGGCAGAGCCCCTTGCCAGACTCCGAGAAATGGCCGCCGCCCGGGGCGGTGGCGGGCACATTGTGTGGAGGGGTGTCCTGGGGGTCGGAGGGCAGATCTTCAGAGATGCCGCTGTCACTGTCCGCAGGGGACCAGAGAGGAGAGCTTGGCACCGAGTCTCCAGAACCCAAGATACAGCTGAGGAAATCCTCAGAGTCCGGGGCTGGCAGGACCTGCTGGGAGGAGGGGCGGGAGTGAGGAGGTCTGTGCTTTGCTCGGGGTCGCTGTGTGACTGTGGGCAAGCCCCTGGCCCTCTCTGGGCCTCTCTTGTCCTTCCGACCAGAATGAAGGCTCGTGGGGCTCGAACACGATCAGGTACCGTGAGAACACCCTCCGGCCTGGTCAAGGCACGAGCCCTGGGTTCGAGTTTGGACCCAAACGGCCGTGTGACCCAGACAAGTGACTGGACCTCGGAGTCATCACTCCTCAGGCGCCGATGCTGCCCGCCCCCTGGGGCAGCTGAGAGGTTCGGGGCAACAGTGTGCTTTGCTGGAACCACACACCATGAGCCGGAAACGCTACCGAGCCGAAGGAACTTCTGTCTGCAGCGGGGGCCTCACCTGGTCTCCAGCGTGGCCCCAGTCCTCGCCCAGACCTTCGTGTCTCAGGATTCCATCCTGTCGATCAAACAGGAGGTCCAGGAGCTCCAGGCTGTCGATGGGGCCCACCAGGCAGGTGGAGGAAGCCATCTGGGGAAGGACAGACAGGCATGAGGGTCACACAGCCCCGCGCCTCCCCATCTCCCATCTGCATACCCCCCGGGCCTGCCCAGCTCAAGTTCAATCCCCACTCAATCCCTAGGCTGGCTTCCACCTCCAAATCAGTGCTGAGGGGCTGACCCAGAGTTGGGGGGCGGGGGGGGGGGTGGGGGGGCAGGGGTGAGAGCCAGTTTCTTTAGAAAGTGCTAGCAGATATACCCACGGGGATCATCAGCCTGGTCAGTCCCTGGGGGCGGGTAGAATCGGCCCTCTCATTCCCCGCCTGCCCATGTCGCCCCTCCTGGGAGAAATCAGAGAGCAGGCCTGGAACGGAGGCATGGTCTTGGTCACTGCGTTCTCTCCCTGGGCCTGTCTCCCATCTGTGCCATGTGTGGGGGGTTCCTTCCAACGCTGGGAGCTTGGGGAGCGTTTCCTGGCAGAGGCCTTCCCTCCACCTTCGGACCCAGGCAGGGCTCACCTTTCCAGCAGGTAAATCTCCATTCATGAGCCCGGCCAGCTCTGCCTCCAGCTACTTTCCGTGGCTCTGATCCGTAGAGGCTCACCCCGAGTCTTGTTCCTGTCTGTGGCTCTGTCTCCCCACCCCCCAAAGATGCTGAAATAGTCCTGGGGTGCTCCCAGCCCACCCCCGGCTGCTGATTGGGGGACAGGCAAGATGGACAGGGTAAAGGGCCAGTGATACCAGGGCAGGCTGGGGGGAGGGGAGAGAAGACCCGTTATCTCGATGTTTTGTGCTTTTCCTGCAGGCAAGGGGCAAAGGCCGAAGTCTGGGGTGCCTCTGCTCTGCCATGACCTCTTCCCTACTTTGGGGGACTGTTTCTTATCAGAGTCCTAGACGTCGGGATAAAGGAGAGTCCAGGGCTCCTGGCCGGTCCAGTCCGCTCCTGGGACAGAACCAAACAGGAGGACCACCCCGACCTTTGCCGAAGCCGTTCTCTCCGCAGGCGCGCCCTTCCCTCATCACAGCTGGCAACCTCCTCCCACCCTCCAGGCCCTCCAGGGCTGAACCCTGTAACCAATTCCGTCTAGGATCTTCTCTAGTTAATTTATTCAACAACTATTTACTGAGCCAAACTTTTTTTTTTTTTTTAACGGAGCCTAACTTGTTTCCACCTCAGGGCCTTTGCATGTGCAGTTCCCTCTATCTGGAACTCCCCTCTCCTCCACCCCCGACTCGGTCACTGTGCCCATTTATTCGTGAGTGTTTGATATTTGTGAATCAGCCCATCTCTGACCCCAGCAGAGAGAAGACCCCTCCCCATGTATCTTTATCAGATCCTTGTTTTCACTGAACTCATTATTTAAAATGTTCTTGTGTACTAACTTGCTTGGTGTCTTCCCTCAGTTCTCCCCTGCCCACTGCACCCAGAATGGAAGGGCGGGGCTAGAATAGAGTCACTGCTGGGTCCTCAGTGTCCAGGAAATGCCTGGCATACAGTAGGTGCTCAATCAACTCTTCCTCATTGAGCACCTATGTGCCAACCACCACTTAGGCCCTAGGGGTGAGGCAGTGAACGAGCTAGACCATAAACGAATAAATAAACCAGTAAACAGATAACTGGGTTAAGTACTACTGAGAAACTCAGCGAAACCATGATAAAGGTCCCCTGAGGACTAGAAAAAGCCCCTTTTAGAAGGTGACATTTAAGTACAGCCCTGAATGATGAGACAGAGAAGCCATGGGAGACCTAGGGGGGAAAAATAGCATAAAACAATAGCATAAGCAGAGGCCCTGGGAGGGCTGTGCTGCCAGTGGAGGAAGGTGAGGGGCCGGGGTGCCTGCAGCAGCGTGAGGAAGAGGGAGGGAGGGAGGCGGTAAGGACAGGGAGGGCACAGGAGCAGGGCTCTTCGGGCTGGGGCCGGCGTTTCGCTTATACTAAACATAGCAAGAAGCTGTTGATGCCCGGCCGGTGTGGCTCAGTTGGCTTAGCTTCGTCTCATGCACCAAGAGGTTGCTGGTTCAATTCCCAGTCAGGGCACATACCCAGGTGGTGGGCTGGGTCCCTGGTAGGGGGCATTCAGGGGGCAGCCAATTGATGACTCTCACTGGTGTTTCTCTCTCTCTTTCTCTCTCTCTCTACCTCTCTCTATAAAATCAATAAAAAAAATTTTTTTAAAGGCAGAGATTCTTAAAAAAATAAATAAAAGCAAGCTGTTGAGAACTTAGTGAATACACGGCTATATCAAGACTTCTGTATGCCTGGCATGATGCTAAGAGCTAGGTTTACAGCGGTAGCTAAAAGACCCTCCTTGCTCCCAAGAAATTTACATCCTGGTGTATATTTCTCAATGCATCGGTCATTATTTATTCATGCAACAAAAATTTAATGAGGACCTACTATGTGCCACACGTGATGTGTTTCTTGTATCCAACAATGAGTTACATTGCAGCAGTTGCCCTCCCCCCCACCCCCGCCCCCCCGCCCCGGGGAGGGGCACTGAGCAATGTCTGGGGACATCTATGGTGTCACAATATTCCTGGCATCGAGTAGGCAGGGGCCAGGGATGCTGCTTGGCACCCCACAGTGTCCATGACAGCCCCACAGAGAGTGACAGGACCCCAATGTCTGCAGTGCCCGGGGGAGACCCTGCGTTACAGTAACTGTCCCCTCTGGATGCCGGTATCGTTACCTCGTCCTTGGCTCCCGGATCTCGCCTATTTCCTTTGCAATCCCTCTGCGGTGGATCTTTAAGGGGTTGTTTGGTTTGGCTTGTCTTTGGCGATCCCGTCATAATATTTACTCAGCTTTCGCTGTGGCGGCACCGCGCCAGGCCCGTCCTGGCAGGTGTACCAAGTAGGTGAAATCTGACTTCTGGACTTCTCTCTGCCTCCCCCTCACCCCATTGCTGACTCTCAGGAGTCCAGGTTCCCTCCTCCTCCTCTTGTGAAAACCTGCCAGAAAAAAAGGAGGTGGCATTTCTCATTTACATCTTCATGGAGGCTAAGACCCTCCTGCTCCCCCTCCCCAGGATATTTGTATTCTTTACATTTTTATAATTATAGACTTCAGAAGGCTTTCCTAAACCCCAGTGAAGAAATGTCTGAACAAGTAGGATAGGGATAAACATTTGAGGGAGAGCAGGACTTTTCGATGCCCCTGACATCACATTATCCCACTGACTAAACACAACCGCCTACTTCAAATGTCCATGATAGATCCCACCAATATGTTTATGTGTGAAACACAACCCCACAGGGATGCTGTGGCCAAAGCCGATGAGGGAAGACTGCGTCAATAAACAGCTGTGCAGACCTTATCAGAGCCTTTACACTCTTGGAGGGAACAGAGTTTGTAGCATTTCCCAAACATACTTGTATGGGTGTGTTTTGTTTTTCATTTTTACTTGATTTATTCTGAACCATTTCTGACATATGAAAACGCTGAGAGATAAGCACTAGAATGACTAAAATAAAAAGACAGACAACATCAGATGTTGTCGGAAGCTACGGAGCAATTAGAACTCTCACCCACTGTTGGTGGGAATCAAAATGGCCCAATCGCTTTGGTAAACTGGAAAGCTGGGCACTCTCTTACGAAGTTAAACATTTATTCACCATATGACTTAGCAATTTCACTCCTGGGTATTTACCCAAGAGAAATGCAAGTGTATGTTCACAAAAAGACGTGAATGTTCATGACAACTCTATTCATAATTGTCCCCAACTGGAAAGAACTCAAATATCCAACAACAACAGAATGGATAAGCAAACTGGTATATCCATACCTCACAATACTGCTCAGCCAACACTCATCAAATTGAACACACCTAAGACGTGCATTATTATTGTAAATTAATCCGACTTCAATAAAAAGTATACAAAATATATATAGTAAATAACCATGCACATAAAACATTTAGAAACAACCAAAACATTACAAACAACCAAAATATCCATTTAAAAAAATTCATCAAGAGGGCATTGATTAATAGAGTCTGATGCATTTGCATAATGGAATATTATGTAACTGTGAAAATGAATAAGGATTATTTATACATACTGATAGGGGACAATATTATAAACTTTGCACCATATATTTCTTTCTTTCTTTTTTTTTTAAATATATTTTATTGATTTTTTACAGAGAGGAAGGGAGAGAGATAGTTAGAAACATCAATGAGAGAGAAACATCAATCAGCTGCCTCCTGCACATCTTCCAATGGGGATATGCCCGCAACCCAGGTACATGCCCCTGACCGGAATCGAACCCGGGACCCCTCAGTCCGCAGGCTGACGCTCTATCCACTGAGCCAAACCGGTTACGGCCATATATTTTCTTTATTGTGGTATGCATTCAACACATTTGTTTATTATCATTACTTTTTTAGTCCTTACCCAAGGATATTTTTTCCATTTATTTTTCTTTGAGAGAGTGGGAGGAAAGAGAGAGAGAGAGAGAGAGAGAGAGAGAGAGAGAGAGAGAGACATCAACTGGTTGCCTCCCACACATGCCCTGACCTAGGCTGGGGGATCAAACCCGCAACCGAGGTACGTGCTCTTGACTGGAAATAGAACCTTGAGACCCTTCGGTCCACAGGCCAATGCCCTAACCACTGAGCAAAGCTAGCCAGGGCTCAACACACATTTATTGTCTATTCTGTGTTAAGCAACAAAAATGCCTTTTGCTCCTTCCCTTCATTTATATTAGTTCAGGAGCTTAGCTAGTCAGAGAGAGGAAGAGGTGTGGGGTGAAGAGCTAAAAAGTCTCCAGCTATGTCCTGGCCAGTATGGCTCAGTTGGTTAGTGTCGTCCCGTGCACCTAAAAACGTTGCTGAGCCCTAACCGTTTTGGCTCAATGGATAGAGCGTCAGCCTGCAGACTCAAGGGTCCCAGGTTCGATTCCAGTCAAGGGCATGTACCTTGGTTGCAGGTACATCCCCAGTAGGGAGTGTGCAGGAGGCAGCTGATCGATGTTTCTCTCTCATCGATGTTTCTAAATCTCTATCCCTCTCCCTTCCTCTCTGTAAAAAATCAATAAAATATATTAAAATAAAAGCAAAAATCAACATTCTCCCCTAAAAAAAACCAACACGTTGCTGGTTAAATTCTCCATCAGGGCATATGCCCAGCTTGTGGGCTCGATCCCCAGTAGAGGGCATGAAGAGGGCAGCCGATTGATTTTCTCTCCCTCTCTCTTTAAAATCAATAAAGACATATTTAAAAATAAATAAATAAAGTCTCCAGCTAGGATTCATCTGTAAAATAGGGACAATCATCATGGCAAGACCTACTGTGTGCAGTATCCCCAGTGCCTGGCACCATGCCTGCCGCACAGTAGCTGCCCACTCAATACTTAGAGAAGGCACAACTGAACGTCTATAAATATAACTGCTGTGTTTAGTGTATAACTGACAAACTACAGCCTGTAAGCCAATTCTGGCTCTCTGCTTGTTTTTGTAAATAAAGCTTTATTGGCACACAACCACACCCATTTGTTTATGGAATGTCTGTGGCTGCTTGGTATACAATGGCAGAGTTGAGCAGTTGCAACAGAGACCCTGTTGCCTGCAAAGCTGAAAATATTTAGTATCTGGTCCTTCTCAGAAAAAGTTGGAACTTGCTATTATTAGAAACAAGAGGACTGATGCATGAAATTCGTGCAAGGGGTTCGGCCCCCCGCCCGCCGTGGCTTCGTCTGGAAGGTCGTCCGGAAGGTGGTCCGGAAGGATGTCTGGTCTAATTAGCATATTATGCTTTTATTAATATAGATAGCAAGGTTTAGCAGATTAGACCTGCTCTGCCCAATAAGGAGCCACAGGCCACTATGGCTAGTGAACACTTGAAGTATAAAGAATGTGATCGAGTACCAATGTTATTTCATTTTTGTTCATTTAAAATTTAAAACCAATACTCAGTTCACTTACTGGACAAATTTTGAGTACACATGAAACAACCCGGGTTTGTGAATCTACGCTTTTTACTATAAACTTTCTGAACTCCATAAGTACACATCAAGGATTGCTGATAAAGATTTAGTGACCAAATTGATAAACACATTGGATGTACAAGATTAGTATGAAGAAAAAGTGAAGTACCATATTCATAATTTTGATATTGACCACATGTTGAAATGAAAATAGCTTGGATTTATTAACCATTTAGATTAACAAGATATATTCAGATGAAAGTTATTTTTACTTTGTGCTTTTTAAAAATGTAGCCGCTAGAAAATTTAAAGTGATACATGACATTTCTCTCAGACAGTGCTGAGTTAGAACAGGGCCTGGGTTCAAATCCTGACTCTGCCACTTGTCACTCTGTGACTGCTTCTCCCTGCCAGTTTCCTTATCTGCAAAATAGGGGATAAAGGACCTGCTCCACGGGGTTGCTGGGAGGATTCAATGAACTAAACATGCAAAATGCTTGGAAGCCCCCCCCCCCCCCCCCCGGAGAGTCAGGTCTGAAAACCTGGCCGGCATCGTGGTTGTTGCTATTATTACTGGTGTGAGTCTCTATGAGAAATATGTTGCGCTCCAGTCCTGAGACGCTTGGCAGATGCCCACCTGCCTGTCACAGTTGGGTGGCCTCAGCCCTTTGGCCATAGCACAAGCCTGGCCCTAACGACAGGCCCCGTTCCACACAGGAGGGCAGAGGGGCTAATAAGAGGTTATGACTCACTGTGGCCATGAGTCAGCCACAGCTGAGACAACGCCCAGGTCCTCTGCTCCAGACTGGGGCTTGCCTCTTGTCACCATGTCACCTCCCCTTTTTTTTGGCTTCTCTCTACGCTTCTCTTTTTACAGAGAGGAGGGGAGAGGGATAGAGAGTGAGAAACATCCATGAGAGAGAAACATCGATTAGCTGCCTCTTGCACGCCCCCTACTGGGGATGTGCCTGCAACCCAGGTACATGCCCTTGACCAGAATCGAACCTGGGACCCTTCAGTCCGCAGGCCGACGCTCTATCCACTGAGCCAAACCGGTTAGTCTACGCTTCTCTTTAAGGTCGGTTTTGCAGGGAAGAAGCGAGGGGTTCTGGGAGCAGCAGCTCCTTGACCAGCTCCTCCCCCGCCCCCTTTCTCCTCCTCCCCTCTGGGTCCCGCCCTGGGGATATGGCCTTGCCAGGGAGTGAGTAAAACCCTTGTGACACGGGTGTGGCAGGGGCAGGCCAGGGGCTGGGGGAGAGGGGGAACTCTGATCTGCCTCTTGGGCAATGCTAACTGATTAGCACCTAATCCTGGAGACTGCCCAGTTCTCTCCTCTTACATCATCCTCTGCGGCATTTCCAGAAAGTTCCGGGCTCCTGGGAGTGTGCGAAGACAGGGTGTGAATCAGGGTCTCCAAACACCATGGAGGAAAACGTGGTGGGGAATGGGCTCCCTCTGCCCTTCCTAAAGAATGAAGGATGTTATGTCCAATCATTCACTCATTCATTCCTGCGACCACCATTTATTGAGCACCTACTGTGTGCCAGTGCTGGGGATACAGCAAGGAATGCAAATATTCCCCACTCCCTATCCCAGTGGAGCTTATTGGGGGAGTCAGATGCTAAATAATCTCATTTGTGCATAAGCAAGAAAATAAGTAATATTAAGGGACCAGGTATAGCAATAAAGCAGGGCCCGGCCAGTGTGGTTCAGTGGTTGAGCACTGACCCATGAACCAAGAAGTCAGCAGTTTGATTCCAGTCAGGCACATGCCTGGGTGTAGAGCTCGATCCCCAGTGGGGGGTGTGCAGGAGGCAGCCGATCGATGATTCTCTCTCATCACTGAGGTTTCTCTCTCCCTCTTCCTTCCTCTCTGAAATCAATAAAAATGTACATTTAAAAAAAACATATTAAAAAAAAGAAACCAGGAAAGAGAGGTGGAGAGTGTGGGGGTGACTTGTAATTTCATATAAGGTGGTCAGGTGGGAATGTGGGAAGTGCTGAGAGCAGAGAGCAGTCAGTGTAAAGGCCCTGAGGTAGGAGGAACAGCAAGTTGGTGCACGGGGTTGGAGCAGAATGAGCAAAGGGGAAGCAAGGGCGGGGATTGAGGGCTTGTTCCCTCGGGTAACAAGGCTGATGGTCAGTCCTGTGACGGCTCTAGACGTTTCTAGAAGGGGCTGGGTGGGACATGTGTGTGGACAGGGTTAAAGGCCTGGATATCAGGATACTGTTGTGTGGGGTGTTTTTTTTTTAAATCCTCACCCAAGGATATTTTTCCATTGATTTTTAGAGAGAGTGGAAGAGAGAGGGAAAGAGAGAGAGACATCAATGTGAGAAAAACACATCAATTGGTTGCCTCCTGCACGCGCCCTGACCAGGGCTCAGGCTGGGGAGGAGCCTGCAACTGAGGTACATGCGCTTGACAGAATCGAACCTGGGATCCTTAGGTCCGCAGGCCGAGGCTCAATCCACTGAGCCAAACCGGCTGGGGCAGGATACTGTTCTTTAAGCCTGCTGTTCAGGGCTCACTCTTTTTTTTTTTTTTTTTTTAATTTCTTTATTGGTTAAGGTATTACAAATGTGTCCTCATCCCCCCATTAACCCCCAACCTCCCCCCTCTTTTTTTAAATATATTTTATTGATTTTTTTACAGAGAGGAAAGAAGAGGGATAGTTAGAAACATCGATGAGAGAGAAACATCGATCAGCTGCCTCCTGCACACCTCCTATTGGGGATGTGCCTGCAACCAAGGTACATGCCCTTGACCGGAATCAAACCTGGGACCTTTCAGTCCGCAGGCCGACGCTCTATCCACTGAGCCAAACCGGTCAGGGCTCAGGGCTCACTCTTAGCTTCACACAGGAAGGTGGTCCCCCAGCTTCAGGAGAAGGAGTGGTCCCTGGGGCAGTGCCCCATGAAGGCCTTGAGCCTGGACCAGCAAATTCGGCCGGCCCCCCCCTTCCCCCGCATCTCCCATCCCCACCCCGCATCTCCCACCCCCACCCCGCATCTCCCACCCCCACCCCGCATCTCCCATCCCCACCCTCCCTCCATGTCTAGCCACCATCTCATCCTGGTGATTGCTTTATGGCTGGTGGGTCCAAGGTCGAAGCGGACCTCTCACCAGCCAAAGGAGGGCTCTGCTGGCTTCAGGTGTGGTCCTCTCAGCTTCCTTCCGGTTGTGGGGGAGGAACAGAGAGGCTATCTCCTCCCGTTCCAACCAGGGGCCCTGGGAAGGTGCCCAGGGGGCGGGAAGGGAGGCACCTCTGGGCCTCCAGGCACTGAGTGCGTCCCGGCTGCTGAAACAAAGTGACACCGACTGAGTGGCTGAAACAACAGAAATGTTTTATCTCCCAGTTCTGGAGGTTGGAAGTCCAAGATCAAGGTGTGGGCAGGGCTGGTTCCTCCTGATACCTCTCTCCTTGCTTGTACATGCTGTCTTCTCCCCGTGTCTCTGTGTTCAAATGTCCTCTTCTTATATAAGGACACCAGTCACATGGGTCAGGGCTCACCTTATTGACCTCATTTTAACTGATCACATCTGTTAAGATGTTATTTCCAAATACTGTCATATTCTGTGGTCCTGGGGGTTAGGATTTCAACATATGAGTTTGGGGTGGGGTGGGGTGGAGTGGGGAGAAGACACAAGTCAACCCACAACACCTTTCCAAAGCTGTTACAAAACCCAAGCCTGGTGGTGTTGGCTCAGTGGTCACCTCCCTAGGATGTGGCCCTTATCACCCCAGCCCCAGTCACTCTTACATACACCTTCTAGGGGCTCTGTTTACGTACTTATGTTATCTGTTTATACCAAGGAGCAGGAACCGGTCTGTTTTGGTCACTGATGTGCCCTCCCCTTCCCCCCAGCCCCCCCTCCCCCCCAGCCCTGAGAAGGATCTCACACCAGCCAAGTGGCTTCAATAGACCTGTGGAATGAACCCCACACTCAACGTGCTCAGATCTCAAGAGAAATGGGCCTGCTCGAGGCCAAGTTCAAATGTCAGCCTTGTCTCAAATCAGTTCATAAATTTCCTATCTTGCGCAGAATTACTTTCTGGACTGGGTGCCAAGAAACCAACATCCTGTCCCCAGCTCAGCCACACACTGGCTGTGACCCCACGGAGTCACCTCTCCCCTCTGAGCCTCGTTTTCCTGTCTGTAAGATGTGACCATTGATCTAAAGGTTATGAGAAGGTCGAACATGGGATTAATGTTTAATCCCAGGGAAAATCTGATCAGGATGGTGTTCGACTGAGTCATGGGCCAGGCTGTGTACATGTGTGGAGAGGCCCTCCGCCCCAGGTGAGCGAGGCTGGCCCGGCTGAGCTAAGGAAGCACCCAGCCTTGGTTCTTCTCCCTGAGGTTTCTCAGCCGGAATGTCCGTCAGGCCCCAGCAGAAGGCCTCTAATCTCCGCCAGAATCTCCGGGTTAGAGAATGCAAGAGAGGTCACCCGCCTGGAACAGGACAACCCTCGGCAGAACTTGATAACATTTATTTTCACATTGCATGTCTTTTTACAGCTCCCTTCTATTTGGGGTCTCTGGTATTGGTCTCAATTTACCATTATAAAGTGGTTTTCTAAAATAAATGTATCAAAGAAATAAAGCGAAGTTGATGATAAAGCTGAAGATTGGACCAACCTTTTTCTTCAACAAATTTATCTTTAAAGGAAACATTATAACTCTAGGGTAAACTAAAAGAACAGCACCAGGTACCTAAAACAGGGGCAAGGGAAAAGAAACAATGTTATTAGGCCTAGCCGGTTTGGCTCAGTGAATAGAGCATCGGCCTGTGGACTCAAAGGTCCCGGGTTTGATTCTGGTCAAGGGCATGTACCTTGGTTGCAGGTACATCCCCAGTAGGGGGTGTGCAGGAGGCAGCTGATCAATGTTTCTCTCTCACTGATGTTTCTCTCTATCCCTCTCCCTTCCTCTCTGTAAAAGAAAAAATCAATAAAATAAATTAAAAAAAGAAAATTGAATTTGAGCAATTTCACTTCCTTTATTCTGTCTGATCACTTGAAGAATCCATCTGTACTGTATTTAAAACTTTAAACAGTGAGCCAAACTGTAAATTATATCATTTTATTTGGTAAGCTCAAATCTTAATTCAAACCCAAAAATATCTTTCCTGAATTTGAGCCACATCTTTTATTTATTTATTTTTATATATATTTTATTGATTTTTTACAGAGAGGAAGGGAGAGAGATAGAGAGTCAGAAACATCGACGAGAGAGAAACATCGATCAGCCGCCTCCTGCACATCCCCCACTGGGGATGTGCCCGCAACCCAGGTACATGCCCTTGACCGGAATCGAACCTGGGACCTTCCAGTCCGCAGGCTGACGCTCTATCCACTGAGTCAAACCAGTTTCGGCCACATCTTTTATTTTTAAATGTTTTATTAATTTTAGAAAAGGGGGGGAGGGGGAAAACATCAATGTGAGAGAGAAACATCTATTGACTGTCCCTTGCATGCACTCTGACCAGGAACCGAACCCAAAACCTGGGCATGTGCCCTGACCAGGAATCGAACCAGTGACCTTTCAGTGCATGGGATGACGCTCAACCAACTGAGCCGCAGATGCCAGGGCTGAGCCATATCTTTTAAATGGAAATGTCTTCTTTAAACTGTTGTTTGATTATTTATTTATTAAATTGTCATGTTATTATTCATTACTGTAACAGACTAGTATGTAAAGACAAGTTTTGCTCTAAAAATATTAATTAATGGAGCCCTGGTTGGTGTGGCTTAGTTGGTTGGAGCGTCGTCCATATACTGAAAGATCAAGGGTTTGATTCCTGGTCAGGGCACACACCCAGGTTGTGGGTTCAATCCCCAGTTGGGGCGTGTGCAGAAGGCAACCAATCAATGTTTCTTTCTTGTATCAATGTTTCTCTCTCTTCCTTCCTCTCTCTAAAATTAATAAAAAATGTTTTAAAAAATAATTCAGCCGAAACCGGTTTGGCTCAGTGGATAGAGCGTCGGCCTGTGGACTGGAGGGTCCCAGGTTCGATTCCGGTCAGGGGCATGTGCCTGGGTTGCGGGCACATCCCCACTAGGAGACGTGCAGGAGGCAGCTGATCGATGTTTCTCTCTCATCGATGTTTCTGACTCTCTATCTCTCTCCCTTCCTCTCTGTAAAAAATCAATAAAATATATTAAAAAAATAATAATAATAATTCAGAGACAGTGCCCTCGGCAGTCCTGGGTCTGTCTCTTGCTTCAACAGTGTTTGGACGGAACAGACCCAGGGACGCCTCTTCTTCCAGCCTCCGACCACCCTCCATCGTCTTTTCCAGTCGCCACCTTCAGAACCACCTCCGAGATCAGCCAACACACTCTTTTGTTGTCCCTTAGCTCATTGCCGAACAACCATGAGCCCCCAGATTCGTCAGAATTATCCCACTGAGGTGGAGGCTGCCGTTAACCGCCCGGCCGCCCTGCTCCGTGGGCGTCCTACGCCGACCTCTCTCTGGGCTTCTATTTTGACCACAAGGCTGTGGCTCTGGAGGGCGTGGGCCACTTCTTCCTCGCGTTGGTGGAGAAGCAGCACCAGGGCTCTGAGCAACTTAAAGATACAAAACCAGCCCGGTGGCCGCTTTCTCTTCCAGGACATGCTGAAGGCGCCCAGGATGAGTGGGCGAAACTCAGGATGCCCTGGAAGCCGCCTTGGCCTTGGAGAGGAGCCTGAACCAGGCCCTCTGGGAGCTGCAGGCCCTGGGTTGTGCCACGCAGCCCTCCCTCATCTCTGTGACTTCCTGCAGAACCACTTCCTGGATGAGGAGGTGAAACTCATCAAGAAGATGGGCGACCACTTGACAGACCTCCGCAGGCTGGCCAGCCCCCGGGCTGGGCTGGGCTGGGCTGGGTGAGTATCTCTTCCAAAGGCTCACCCGCCCAGAGGCCTTTGAGGGGCCCCTCTGCATTCCCCTGGTGTCTGGTTTCTGTCTGAGCCTCTCCCCAAAACCACTAGCCATTCCTTTAACCACCCTGAAGCCCTCTCCCTTGCTTTGGACCAAATGGAAACACTAAAGCTTTTTGCAGAAAAAAAAAATTATTTTTAATTAATTTATAAAATTGAACAGTATTCATTCATTACTTTCCCCCTTGATTGGTCAGTGAAATCTATTTATGCATGTTACTGGCATGATTATATGTGATGTTCAGTAAAAGAAAAATTTAATTCACTCTATTTCTTTTCTGGCAATAATTATGTATTGCTTTTCATAATCATCACTGAAACTTCCTATCTTATAGAGGAGTGGATGTTAAAAAAGATCTACTCTAGCCCTATCCGGTTTGGCTCAGTGGATAGAGCATCGGCCTGCGGACTCAAGGGTCCCAGGTTCGATTCCGGTCAAGGGCATGTACCTGGGTTGCGGGCACATCCCCAGTGGGAGATGTGCAGGAGGCGGCTGATCGATGTTTCTCTCCCATCGATGTTTCTAACTCTCTCTCTCTCTCTCCCTTCCTCTCTGTAAAAAATCAATAAAATATATTAAAAAAAAAAAAAAAGATCTACTCTAGCCCTATCCGGTTTGGCTCAGTGGATAGAGCATTGGCCTGTGGACTGAAAGGTCCCAGGTTCGATTCTGGTCAAGGGCATGTACCTTGGTTGCGGGCACATCCCCAGTAGGAGCTGTGCAGGAGGCAGCTGATCGATGTTTCTCTCTCATTGATGTTTCTAACTCTCTATCCCTCTCCCTTCCTCTCTGTAAAAAAATCAATAAAATATATTTTTTAAAAAATCTACTCTAGGTGTTAAATGAGCTATATAGACCACTGAATTTAAGCATTTAATACCTGATACCTAGTAAGTGTCAAACAAACATTTATTATCATTGATGTCCCATTGGTAAGCTATACCTGAGAGCAAAGAGCAGTTTTTTGCATTTTTAATGGTTAAAAATAAAGAAAAAATTATTTTGTGACACAAGAAAATTACATGAAATTCAAATTTCAGTCTCCTAAAATAAAATTTCACTGTCATGCACCCAGGCACATTTGTGGACATGTAGTCTATGGCTGTTTTGGAACTAGAAGCACAAAGTTGACTAATTGTGACAGAGAAAGTATTTGCTATATGGCCCTTTAAGAAAAAAGTTTGCAACCCAACTGGTGTGGCTCAGTAGTTCAGTATGGACCTATGAACTTACAGCCGTGGGCAAACTACGGCCCGTTTGAAATGAATAAAACTAAAAAAAAAAAAAAAAGACCGTACCCTTTTATGTAATGATGTTTACTTTGAATTTATATTAGTTCACACAAACACTCCATCCATGCTTTTGTTCCGGCCCTCCGGTCCAGTTTAAGAACCCATTGTGGCCCTCGAGTCAAAAAGTTTGCCCACCCCTGAACTAGGAGGTCACTGTTTGATAACTGAACTGGTCAGGGGGGCACTTGCCGGGGCTGTGGGCTTCTTCCCCAGTGGGGGTCGTGCAGGAAGCAGCCAATCAATGATTCTCTCTTATCATTGATGTTTCTCTCTCACCTTCTCCCTTCCTCTCTAAAATAAAAACTACATATTTTTTTAAATCTTAAAAAAACACACCAAAAAACGTTTGCAGACACCTGCCCCAACTTGTTAACTCCTCTCTTCCAAACCTCCAACTCTGAAAGCATAGTAGGGGGCTTCCAGGTTCAAAGACATGGACACCACCCCCCTTTTCTAGCCAGCAAGCCTCAGGGCGGACCCCTCCCCTTCCTACCCAGGGCCTGGGGACGGGGAGGTTGGAGTCGGGTACATGGCGCCCTCTCCTGGACGCCACAAGCAACTGCCTCTTCAACCTCCTTCCTGGAGGACCTCCTGCCATGGTCTCCCGAAAAGTGGGAGGTTAACTTGGTGTCTCCTCCTTGCCCTAATTCTGCCACAGGCCACCTGCCAAGGCCTCCAGGGCTGCCCCCTCCTGGGAGCACAATCCAGGCTTTACACACTTGAAGGGTTTTCAATGAATTAAATCAAAGAAGTCAACTCTCTTGAACAGCGTTGTTACTTTCCAAAGCCTATATATACATATATGCCTACAACCTCTTAATTTATACTTTTTAACTGTATCTTGCATTTGGATAGCATGCCATTCTTTGTTCCCCCAAAGTGTTTCAACCTGCATCATTTCATTTGACACCTGCAAGGACTTGCATTTCACAGTAACGAAATAGGACAGAGCAGGTAAGTGATACGTATGCTCAGACTAACAGAATATTGGGACCAAAACAGAAGACTCAAGGGTAGGGTGTGCTGGCTCTGGCTGGTGAGATTCAATGATGCACAGCTCTGTCCAATGCCGTGTTCAATGACATTACATGGGTAGCTTGAAATTGGCCACAGTGGGAGTATTTACACCACAGGAAATGACAAATGCTAAAAATTAGGGGTTTTCCTCCTCAGGAGAGCCTCTTGTTACACATTAACCAGCCCACCCAGCAGACTCAAGCTTCCTTGATCCGATCCAATCCGATGCTGCTGCAAACGCCCATCTTGCTTTTGCATAAGCACTTTTTGTTGTTTAGTCCTCACCCGAGGATATTCTTCCATTGATTTTGAGAGAGAGTAGAAGGGAGGGGAGAGACACAGAGAGAGAAACATTGATGGGAGAGAGACACATCAGTTGGTTGTCTCCAGGGTCGAGCCTGCAACCAACATATGTGCCCTTGACGGGAACTGAACCCAGGACCCTTCAGTCCGCAGGCCGATGCTCTATCCACTGAGCCAAACCAGCTGGGGCCTGCACAGCTCTTTGGAAGGGTTCTTCTTATTGGAATAGCGTGGCCTATAAGCATGGAGCTGGGATCAAGTCTCAATTCTAGCACCTGATAACTTTATGCTGCCGCTCCTGCTCTTAGTGTGGTTGTTTTGCTTTTGTTTTTGTTGTTTGTCTATAAAGTACAAACAATATATTCTGTGTGGATCAGATGAGGGCCGGGGTGGCCACTGGGTTTTGGATGTGAGCAGAGCATCAAGAACACAGCAGCCATAGAGGAGGGCAGTTCTCCTGGAAGAAGGTGCCCGCCCATGCCAGCTGTGCCAGGGACTCACTGGAAGATAAGTCACTCCCTTTCAGGACATTCATTCATTCATTCATTCCCTCCCTCCACCAAATACTATTTAGGAAACACCCAACATACTAAGCCTTTATCTATTTCTTCACGGGTATTAGAATAATGCTTGAACCTTCCTCCCTACAAACACACACACACACACACACACACACACACACACACACACACAACAGTGATTATTAATAAGACCAGTGCTACTTCTCCAAGACATCAGAGAAAGTAAATTCAAAATGAACTGTCTCAGTTCCTACTGCAAATGCAAGGGGTTCTCCTGCTACGTCCATCATTCCTAAAAGTTCAACCTTGTTTTCAGAGTTAACTGCTGATGGTTGAAAACGGCTTGTATATCCAACTGCCTTTTTGATGTCTCTATAAGAGGGTCTTACGAGAATCTCTCACTCAACACGGCCGAATGAGCTCCTGCTCTTCCCCCAGACCTGCCCCTCCTGCTGCTGTTCCTGTTTGACTAAACAGAAGCTCCGTCCTTCCAGGAGCTCAGATCAAACCGCTGGACTGGCCTCGACTTTTCTCTCTCTCCCACTCCACATCCAGCATCAGCAGTCTGGTCGACTCTGGCTCACTCACCCTGCCCCAGCCACAGGGGCTTCCACACTGCTCCTCCAATAACACCAGGCACAGGCCTGTCCCAGGGCCTTTGCACTGGCTGTTTCCTCTGCCTCAACACCCTTCCCCCAGATATCTATGGGGCACACTCCCAAGTTTTATGCCTTAGCCCAAATGTCACCTTCTCAACAAGACCCTCCCTCACATTCTACTTAAAACTGTAACCGTGGCCCAGTCAGTGTGGCTCAGTGGTTGAATGTGGACCTATGAACCAGGAGGTCACGGTTTGATTCCTGGCCAGGCCATATGGCCAGATTGCTTGCTCAATCCCCAGTGTGGGGTGTGCAGGAGGCAGCCAATCAATGATTCTCTCTCATAAATCAATAAAAATATATTTATAAATAAATAAAACTGTAACCTTGCCCTGGCCAGGTAGCTCAGTTGGTTAGAGCTTCATCCCGATACTCCAAGATTGGGGGTTCGATTCCCAGTCAGGGCACATAAAAGAATCAACCGCCGAAACCGGTTTGGCTCAGTGGATGGAGCGTCGGCCTGCGGACTGAAGGGTCCCGGGTTCGATTCCGGTCAGGGGCGTGTGCCTGGGTTGCGGGCACATCCCCAGTGGGAGATGTGCAGGAGGTGGCTGATTGATGTTTCTCTCCCATCGATGTTTCTGACTATCTATCTCTCTCCCTTCCTCTTTGTGGAGGATCATTAAAATATATTTTAAAAAAAAAAAAGAATCAACCAATGAATGCATAAATAAGTGGAACAACAAATTGAGCTCTCTCTCAAAAATCAATTTAAAAAAACACTGCAACCTGCCCTAACCGGTTTGGCTCAGTGGATAGAGCGTTGGCCTGCGAACTCAAGGGTCCCAGGTTCGATTCCGGTCAAGGGCATGTACCTTGGTTGCAGGCACATCCCCAGTGGGGAGTGCATAGGAGGCAGCTGATCGATGTTTCTCTCTCATCGATGTTTCCAACTCTCTATCCCTCTCCCTTCCTCTCTGTAAAAAATCAATAAAATATATTAAAAAACAACAACAACAACAAAAAACACTGCAACCTATCCCTAGTCCCACCTTTTGCTCTCCCTCTCCATGCTTTATTTTTCTCCATGGCACTTGCCAACATTAAAAATATGTTTATTTTACTATTTTACTTTTATGTGCTGTTTATCTCCCACCAGGCTGTGAGGTCCATGACAGCAGGCACTGGGTCTAATTCACTTTGTGACTAGGCCAATGTACAGTAAGGATTCAATGAAGATTTATTGACTGAATAACACTTGAGAGAAAGGATTTACCTTAGCTGATACTAAATAACATGGACATTTTTTTTCAATTAAATTATAATTGACATACAGTATTATATTAGTTTTAGATGTACAACATAGTAGTCAATATTTTTATACATTATGAAACGATTACAATAAGTCTAGTTACTATCTGTCACCATACAAAGTTATTACAATGTTGACTGTCTTCTCTATGCTGTACATTACATCCCTGGGGTTTATTTTTGTTGTTACTTTTTGTTAATCCTCATTTGAGGATTTTTTTTTCTAAATATACTTTATTAATTTCAGAGGGGAAGGGAGAGGAAGAGAGAGATAGAAACATCAATGATGAGAAAGAATCATTGATCGGCTGCCTCCTGCATGCCCCCTACTGGGGATGGAGCCTGAAACCCAAGCATGTGCCCTTGGCTGGAATCGAACCTGGGACCCTTTAGTCCACAGGCCAACGTGCTATCCATTGAGCCAAACCAGGTAGGGCGAGGATATTTTTTCCATTGCTTTTTTAGAGAGAATAGAAGGGAGTGGGAGAGACAGTGAGAGAAACATTGATGTGAGAGAGATACATGACTGGCGCCTCCTGCCTGTGCCCCGACAGGGGTGGGGCCTGAGCCTGCAACCGAGGTATGTGTCCTTGACCAGAATAGAACCCGGGACCCTTCAGCCCAAGGGCTGATGCCCTATCCACTGAGCCAAACTGGCTAGAGTGGATTTATTTATTTTATAACTGGAAATTTGTACCTCTTAATCCCCTTCACTAATTTTACCCATCCCCCACCCTCCCTCCCTGTGGCAACCAACAGTTTATTCTCTGTATCTATGAGTCCATTTCTGTTTTGTTTTGCTTGTTCATTTGTTTTGTTTTTTAGATTTCACATATAAGTGAAATCATACAGTATTTGTCTTTCTCTGTCCGGCTTATTTCACTTAGCATAACACCCTCCGAGTCCATCCATGTTGTTGCAAATGGCAAGTTCCATTCTCTTTTATTGCTGTGTAATATTCTATTGTATGTAGGGAGCACATCTTCTTTATCCACTCGTCTATTGATGGTTGCTTCCATATCTTGGCTATTATAAATAATGCTGCAATGAACATAGGGGTGCGTATACCATTTGGAATTAGGGTTTTCGTGCCTTTGGATAAATACGTGGAATTGCTGGCTCATATGGTACACCTAATTTTAATTTTTTGAGAAACTTCATACTATTTTCCATAATGCCTACACCAATTTACAATCCCACCACAGTGCACGAGGTTCCCTTTCCTCTATATCCTCACCAACACTTGTGTGTGTTTTTATTTACTGATAACAGCCATTCTAACAGGTGAGGCGATTTCTCATGGTGGTTTTGATTTGCATTTTTCCATGGACATGTGTTATACCCCAAATACCTTCCAACATAAATGATACCCTATATCGGAAGTTGGCAACATACGGCCAATAGGCCAAATCCAGCTCATGCCCACAAGTTAAGAGCAAATTTTACATTTTTTCAACTGGTTGAAAAAACACACCTTAAGAATATTTTCTGAGCCTGGCTGGTGTGGCTCAGTGGTTGAGCATCTATCTATGAACCAGGTGGTCACCAGTTTGATTCCCAGTCAGGGCACATGCCTGGGTCGTGGGCTCAATCCCCAGTGTGGGGTGTGCAGAAGGCAGCCGACCAATGATTCTCTCTCATCATGGATATTTCTCTCTCTCTCTCCTTCTCCCTTCCTCTCTAAAATCAATAAAAATAGATTTCAAAAATAAGAATATTTTCTGCCCAGCCAGGTGTGGCTCAGTGGTTGAGCGTCGACCCAGGAACCAAGAGGTCACCGGTTCGATTCCCAGCGAGGGCATATGCCTGGGTTGCAGGCTCAAGCCCCAGTGTGAGGTGTGCAGGAGGCAGCCGACCAACGATTCTCTCTCATCACGGATGTTTCTCTCTCTCTCTCCCTCTCCCTTCCTCTCTGAAATCAATAAAAATATATATTTTTTAAAAGGAATATTTTCTGACACTGAAAATGGTATGAAATTCAAATGTCAGGGTCCACAAATACAGTCTTATTGGCACACAGCCACCCCCACCTGTTTATTCAGCATCTGTGGCTGTGGCTGCTACAAAGGCCGAGTCAAGTCGTTGCGAAAGAAACCGTCTGACCATCCGAGCTGGGGATATTTCCTATCTGGTCTTTTACGGAGAAAGCGCGCCACGTCCTGCTCTGATGTCAAAGGAGGGAATCACATGGCCAAAGGCACAACTGAGGCCCAGAGCTGAAGTACACTTTTCAGGGCTCCCCATCTTTGAGGGGCTCCTCATTTGCCCAACTATTCAAACAGTAACTCCTGTGCGTCGGAGGAAACACAGCAAAGGCATTGACAGAGACCTCCATACACTGAAGGTCACCTGGGCAACAACCTTGAGAGAAATCTGCACACACCTATCTTGCCAAGCCCAGGAGATTTTCAATTGCCCCTGTTAAAAAAAAAAAAAAAAAAAAGTCAAGTTCTTTCTAGATACCTTGAGTTTGGACTTTGATCGGTGTAATTAAGACATCGCGTTTGACTCCATCCCTTTGGGAGGCATTTTATTGGCACAGTCACAAGTTGGTGGCAAAAGCCAATGCACATCCATGGAGACAAAAAAAACAGACTCATGGTTGCTAGGGGTTGGGGGAGAGGCTGGGTTGTGACTGCTAATGAGGATGGAGTTTCTTTCGAGAATGATGAAAATGTTCTAGAATTAGAAAGTGGTGATGGTTGCACAACCCAGCGAATATACTAAAAACCACTGAATTGTGTACTTTTAAACGGCAGATTTTACATTTACATTATGTCTCAATAAAAAAAATTAACAAGCCCTGACCGGGTTGGCTCAGTGGATAGAGCATCAGCCCACGGACTGAGAGGTCCCGGGTTCGATTCCGGTCAAGGGCATGTGCCTTGGTTGCAGGCACATCCCCAGTAGGTGTGCAGGAGGCGGCTGATCGATGTTTCTCTCTCATCAGTGTTTCTAACTCTCTATCCCTCTCCCTTCCTCTCTGTAAAAACTTAATAAAAATATATTTTAAAAAATTAACAAGACAACAAACATCTGTTTATTATCAAATAATAGTGCTATGACATAAATAAATGGGAAAGCAAAAAATAAATGTTATCTACTACCTCCCCCCCTCTCCCCTAGTCAAATTCCTTTCATTTTTAACTTTTCCTCCTGGTTCTTGTTCATTTGCACAAACTGTAAAATAGGTATCAATTTGACCATCCATTGGTCAAGGCATGGTACAAAATAATTTTTAAAAACTTCTAGGGGTGGAGAATGGGAAAAATGCGTGAAGGGGGTCAAAAAATACCAAATTCCAGTCATAAAATTAATAAGTCCTGGGGTGACTATAGGTTATAATACTGTGTTGTGTATTGGAAAGTTCCTAATAGAGTAGATCTTAAAAGTTCTCATCACAAAAAAAACAATTTTATAACTATGTGGGTGATGGATGTTAACTAGAATTACTGTGGTGGTCATTTCACAATCCTATATAATAAAAGGGTAATACGCAAATAGACCGAATGGCAGAACAACCGAACAACCAATCAAAACGTGATATGCTAATGATAAGGCTGCTCAACCACTGGCTATGACGTGCACTGACCACAGGGGGCAGACAATCAACTAGTCGACCAGTCGCTATGACAAGCACTGACCACCAGGGGGCAGATGCTCCGACTAGTAGGTTAGCTTGCTGCTGGGGTCTGGCCAATTGGGACTGAGTGAGATGGGCCGGACATGCCCTGGAGCCCTCCCACGGTCCCTCCCCGGCCCAATCGTGCACCAATGGGGTCCCTCAGCCTGGCCTGTGCCCTCTCGCAATCCAGGACCCCTTGGGGATGTCTGAGAGCCTGTTTCAGCCCGATCCCACGATCCCACAGGCCACTTCCCTTGGGAGGGCGCCAGATGCAGGGTTCCTGGCAGGCGAGCGCTGTTGTGGCAGCATGAGCCTCACCCGATCGGGACTGATTGGGCACAAGCCCACAGCAGGCACAGTGGGGCTGGGATGAGCGGGAGCGACAAACAGGAGCTGCAGGCAGCATTGGACTGCAGGTTTCGACCCGATCCCTGCAGGCCACCCAGAGGGACCCCACCCATGCACAAATTCGTGCACTGGGCCTTTAGTATATACATAAAATGAGTCCTTATGTTATACACCTAAACCTGATATGTTATATGTCAATTATGTCTTAATTTTTGTTATTTATATTTATTATTGAGAGTATTAATTATATCTCAATTTTTAAAAAGATTTTAAAAGAAGGAATTCTAGATGGCACCCCAGAGATGAACCTCTGTGCTCCTGCACATCCTGTTCCCTCACTGTGCATTCTCTCCCCACCCTATACCCCTTCCTCTCTCTGACTAGCTAAGTACCTGAACCTATGTTGAGGCAGGGAAGGAGTGCAAATTTTTTTTTTAATTAAGTAATTAGTAAATATCCATATTACCTAGAATATGTCTCTGCCTGGCAGAGTAGACACTCAATAAATGTTAGCTGGATGAATGCATGCCATGTTGGTGAAGGAATAACTCAACTCTTCAGTGTATAAAGGCAGTGGTGTACTTCAGTGTTTAAGAACCAACTCTCTGGGGAAGGGAATTTATATATCTCTATATATCAATATATCTAATACACTGTATATATTGCATGATTTATATGCATTATATAATCCTATACTAGAGGCCCGGCGCACAAAATTTGTGCACTTGGTGGGGGGGTCCCTCAGCCTGGCCTGCGCCCATTTGCAGTACAGGACCCCTTGGGGGATGTCCACCTGTTGACTTAGGCCCACTCCCCAGGGAATCGGGCCTAAGCTTGCAGTCAGACATCCTTCTGGCAGCCAGGGAGCCCTCGGGGAATGTCCAACTAAAAGCTTAGGCCTCCAAGGGATCGGGCCTAAACCATTAGTTGGACATCCTTAGTGCTGCCATGGAAGTGGGAGAGGCTCCTGCCACCACCTCTGCGCTGGCCAGCCATGAGCCAGTTTCTGGCTGAGTGGCACTCCCCATATGGAAGTGCACTGACCACCAGGGGGCAGCTCCTGCATTGAGTGTCTGCCCCCTGGTGGCCAGTGCGTATCATAGCAACCAGCCATTCTGCCTTTCAGTCAATGTGCATATTAGCCTTTTATTATTATTACTAGAGGCCCGGTGCACAAAAATTTGTACACTCGGGGGGAGGGGGGGGTCCCTCAGCCTGGCCTGTGCCCTCTTGCAGTCTGGGACCCCTCGGGAAATAACAACCTGCTGGCTTAGGCCTGCTCCCGGGTGGCAGAGGGCAGGCCCAATCCCTAGGTGCAGCCCCTGGTCGGGCTCGGAGCAGGGCTGATTGGGGAGTTGGGGCGCTGCCCCGTCATGCACTGAGCAGGGCAGATCAGGAGGTTGCGATGCCACCCTCAGTCACGCTCAGGGTAGGGCCGATTGGGGGGTTTGGGCACCGCCCCGTCACACTCAAGGCAGGGTCGATGGGGAGGTTGCGGCGCCACCCCCTGCCACGCACAGAGCAGGGCCCATCAGGGGGGTTCAGGCTCCGTACCCTGTCACGCACAGAGCAGGGTCGATCAGGGGGTTGGGGAGCTCGCCCCTGTCACGCACAGAGCAGGGCCGATCAGGGGGTTGAGGAGCTCCCCCCTGTCATTCACAGAGTAGGGCCGACAGGGGAGTTGGGGCACTGCCCCCTGTCACACACAGAGCAGGGCGGATCAGGGGGTTGGGGCGCCGCACCCTGTCACACTCAGGGCAGGGCCGATGGGGAGGTTATGGCTCTACCCCATCACACACAGAGCAGGGCCCGTGGGGGAGGTTGGGGCGCCGCACCCTGTCACACACAGTGCAGGGCTGATCAGGGGGTTGGGGCGCCGCACCCTGTCACACACAGAGTAGGGCCGATCAGGGGGTTGGGACACCGCAGCCTGTCACACACTGAGCCGCAGGGCGATCAGGGGGTTGGGGAGCTCCCCCCTATCAGACACAGAGCAGGGCTGATCAGGGGGTTGGGGCGCCTTCCCCTGTCACGAACAGAGCAGGGCGGATAGGGAGGTTGTGACCCCACCCCCTGTCACACAGAGCCACAGGGCGATCAGGGGGTTTGGGCACTGCCCCCTGTCATGCTGCTCCAGGGGCCAGGAGGCCTCACGGCTCCGCTGATCCTGGGTTCGGGAGGCCTCGCTGGTCCGCTGATCCCTGTGCTGGGAGGCATATTACCCTTTTACTATATAGGATAGAGGCCTGGTGCACGGGTGGGGGCTGGCTGGTTTGCCCTGAAGGGTGTCCTGGATCAGGGTGGGGGTCCCCACTGGGGTGCCCGGCCAGCCTGGATGAGAGGATGATGGCTGTTTGCAGCTGGTCACACACCCTTCAGGGTGGGGGTCCCCACTGGGGTGCCTGGCCAATCTGGGTGAGGGGCTGAGGGCTGTTTTCAGGATGCTGGGTGACTGAAGCTCCCAACCACTCCTTTTTTTCTTTCTTTTTTTTATTCTGGGCCAGCTTTAGCTCTGAGGCTTGGCTCCAGCTCTTAGGCCTCCGCTGCTGAAAGCAGGTATCTGGTTTGTTTGGGTTCTATAATCAAAACACTGTTTCAACTCCAGCTCTGAGATCCCGGCTGGCTGAAAGCAAGTTTCTGGGGTTTTGTTTAGCTTCTATATTTGTAACAATGTTTCAAACTGCAAGCTCAGAGGCCGGCAGCGGCAGGCGGGGAATGTTGGAGTCCTCCGTCAATGAAGCAAGCAAGCCTCATCTTCGCTTCAAGCTGCCTGGCTGCCAGCCGCCATCTTGGCTGGCAGTTAATTTGCATATCACCCTGATTAGCCAATGGGAAGGGTAGCGGATGTACGGCTAATTACCATGTTTCTCTTTTATTAGATAGGATACAGGATGTCCCTATTTCCCCCCTTTTGCCCCCTCTACCCAGCTATTGCCCCCCACTTCTCTCTGGCCATCACCATACTGTTGTCTGTGTCCATGGGTTGTGCATATATTTTTCTTTGGCTAATCCCTTCTTTAAATTTTTATTTTCAGATAAGTGCTTATAACTGCACTATTATATATTTTCTATTATATCATTTAGAATTAAGATATTTTTTAATTGAACCCTTGTAAATTTTAGCACAATTTAATAAATTATGCTAGAAGCAATTAGGAGATTTTTCATGTAATGCAGATACATTTCAACTAATATTTTATTAATTTTTAATTTTTTAATATTTTAAGTTGAAATTATCTCATACATGTAAAAAAAAACTATAAAATACTACAGCATATTATATGTACCCTTCACCCAATTTCTTAGGTGTTAATAATTTAAACATAACCATTATACAACTAACAAAATTTGGAATATATTTTATTATAATCTCTTTAATGTTACTTAATCCATTAAACTTTGTTTTTGTTAATCTTCACCCAAGGATATTTTTCCATTGAATTTTAGACAGAGTGAAGGGAAAGGGAGAGACACATTGATTGGTTGCCTCCTGCACATGCTCTGATAGGGACTGGGGATCAAGGCAGCAACTGAGGTACATGCCCTTGACTGGAATCAAACCTGGGACCCTTCAGTCCAAGGGCTAATGCTCTATCCACTGAGCAAAACAGGCTGCAGCTTAATTCATTTACTTTTAATCTACATGTGTCTTTATATTTAAAGTGGGTTTTGTTTTTGATTCACCCTCATAATCTATCTTTTAAGTGGTGCATTTATGCCACTGACTTTCAGAGTGCTCACTGATAGTGCTTACTGACAGTGCCATATCTGGCGGCTCCTGGGGCTTGCAGGGCCGGCGTACCTACGGCCCAGGACTGGATCCGGTCCTGGGCGGCAGGCAAGAGGCTTCTGGCATCGCCCACGGGGGCCTGGATGGCAGCTCGCGCTGGTGGCTCGCGCTGTCCCCCCCTGCCTGCAGTATGCAAATTAGCCACCATCTTTGTTGGTGGTTAATTTGCATATCTCGCTGATTAGCCAATGGGAGGCATAGTGAAGGTACGGTCAATTACCATGTTTGGCTATTATTAGATAGGATAATAAAACCCTAATATGCAAATCGACCAAACGGCAGAACAACCAGTTGCTATGACACGCACTTATCACCGGGGGCAGGCACTCAACGCAGGAGCTGCTCTCTGGTGGTCAGTGCACTCCCACAGGGGGAGCGCCACTCAGCCAGAAGCTGGGCTCATGGCTGGCGAGCACAGCGGCGGTGGCAGGAGCCTCTTCCACCTCCATGGCAGCGCTAAGGAACCCAAGGGGGATGTCCTTAGGAAAGCAGGCCTAAGCTGGTAGTCGGACATCCCCCATTGGGGTCCCGGACTGTGAGAGGGCACAGGCTGGGCTGAGAGACGCGCCCCCCCCCCCCCAGGGCACAAATGTCATGCACTGGGCCTCTAGTGTATATATAAGTTACAAATGTTACTGACATGAAAATGTAGCATGCAATTTACAAGTAATAAGAAAATATCCAACATTCTATTATAAATTCCATACAGCCATTTGAATCTCAAAGTATGTTTTTATTGATTTTGTTTTGTTTTTGTTAATCCTCACCTGAGGATATTTTTTCCATTGATTTTTTTTTTTTTTTTTTTTAGAGAGAGAGAGACAGTGGGAGGGAAGGAAGGAGGAGTAGTGGGGAGAAGAGGGAGGGAGAGAGAGAGAGGAGAGAAGCATTGATGTGAGAGAGACACACCCATTGGTTGCCTCCCACACGCACCCCAACCAGGCCAGGGATCGAACCTGAAAACCAGGTACATGTCCTTCACCGGGAATCAAACCACTAAACCACACTAACTAAGCTGTTTTATTAATTTTTGCCAAACTCTTATTTCCATGGCCAACCTCTGGTTGCAGATAAGGTAACAAATGTAGTTCTGACATGAATGTTAGCAATATTTTCATTTGCATTAATAAGTGACATGAGAGTGAAGACATATATTGGAATTTCACTTGTTCATCAATAACATGTCTTCTTTGATGTATTAGATAAAAGTTTTTGAGTACTGGAAATATTTCCCCATTTTTCTGTGCTAGTCACAATCTAATAACTGCAGACATAACACATTTTAGAATTTAATCAGCATTATTAACTTTTATCCATCATTTTTAAAAATATATTTTATTAATTTTTTACAGAGAGGAAGGGAGAGGGATAGAGAGTTAGGAACATCGATGAGAGAGAAACATCAATCAGCTGCCTCCTGCACACACCCTACTGGGGATGTACCCACAACCAAGGTACATGCCCTTGACAGGAATCAAACCTGGGACCCTTGAGTCCGTAGGCTGATGCTCTATCCACTGAGCCAAACCGGTTAGGGCTATCCATCACTTTTTAAATCCTGAACCAGAGGTTGTTATGCTATAGCAGGGGTGGGCAAACTTTTTGACTCGAGGGCAACAATGGGTTCTTAAACTGGACCGAAGGGCCAGAACAAAAGCATGGATGGAGTGTTTGTGTGAACTAATATAAATTCAAAGTAAACATCATTACATAAAAGGGTACGGTCTTTTTTTTCAATAGTTTTATTCATTTCAAACGGGCCGGATCCGGCCCGCGGGCTGTAGTTTGCCCACGGCTGTGCTATAGCCTTCCACCTGTTTGTATAAAGTTTTATTGGCACAAGTCCACGCCCATTTGATTAGCATTTTCTGGGGCTGTTGACTAGATGCAATAGAGGGTCTACAAAGCAGAAAAAATTTGCTATTTGATCCTTTACCAAAAAAAGTTTTTTGACCCTGCCCTGGCTGGGCAGCTCATCCCCATATACCATGGTTGTCGGTTCAATCTCTGGTCAGGGCACATATAAGAAGCAACCAATGAATGCATGGGTAAATAGAACAAGTAATGTTTCTCTCTCTTCTCTTTCTCTCTCTCTCTCTTTCTCTTCCCCCTCCCTCAATTCCTCTCTCTATAAAATCAATAAATAAAAAATAGCCCTAACTGGTTTGGCTCAGTGGATAGAGTATCGGCCTGCAGACTGAAGGGTCCCAGGTTCGATTCCTGTCAGGGGCATGTACCTTGGTTGCGGGCACATCCTCAAGAGAGGGTGTGCAGGAGGCAGCTGATCGATATTTCTCTCTCACTGATGTTTCTAACTCTCTGTCTCTCTCCCTTCCTCTCTGTAAAAAAATCAATAAAATATATTTTAAAAAAATAAATAGCTTCTCTCATTTAAAAGAAAGTTCTTGACCCTTGATCTAGACCAGGGGTGGGCAAACTTTTTGACTTGAGGGCCACAATGGGTTCTTAAACTGGACCGGAGAGCCGGAACAAAAGCATGGATGGAGTGTTTGTGTGAACTAATATAAATTCAAAGTAAACATCATTACATAAAAGGGTACGGTCTTTTTTTTTTTAGTTTTATTCATTTCAAACGGGCCGGATCCGGGTAGTTTGCCCACGGCTGATCTAGACAATCAAAAACACAATAAATCAAGCCCCCATTTGTAACATTTGCCAATTTCCATGGTGTACATGCCTCCAACATGGCCCACTTTAAGCTGCCAGTGTGATGTCAATGATGCAAAGTTGAAAAGATACGCAGTAAATAGCCCATCATCACACACTGTTTCCACCAAACAGATACAATAACAAAAATAGCAAAAACAGATGAAAATTAAATTAAAAGCTCGCATAATGAAGGATTCAGTTATATTTAGTACATTCACAATGTTTTGTGACCATCAGCTCTATCAAACATTGTCATTGCCCCAAAAGGAAACCCACTACCTACTGGTATTAATTGTCCCCCTTTCCTCTCCCCCCACCCCCGGCACCCACCATTCTACTTTCTGTCTCTGTGGATTTGACTCCATAGGGACCACCTATAAAGGGAATCATACTAATTGTCCTTTTGTGGCTGTTTTATTTCGCTGGGCAGGTCCTCCAGGTTCATCCACGTGGTAGCAGATGTCAGAGTATCTTTGCTTTTTAAGGCTAAATAATACTCCGGATGGACCACATCTTGTTCATCCACTCATCAGTTGATGGGTGCTTGGTTTGTTGCCACCTTTTGGTTACTGTGAGCTACGCTGCTACACATATGAGTGTTTAAGTATCAGTTTGAGTCTCTGCTTTCAGTTCTCTTAGGTATTTACTCAGAAGTGGAATTAATGGGTCGAATGGTAGTTCTGTTTAATTTTTTGAGGAACTGCCATATTGTCCTTGTTTGTTTATTTAAATTTTTTTATAAAAGTTGTAAAAAAAATAACACAGAATTCATCTGTATCCTTTATGCAGCTTTCCCACAGATAATATCCTATATAGCTAGAGGAAATACCTAAACCAGAGAATTCACATTGCTACAATAGGCATTTTTTATTCCACCAGCTTTGACATGCACTCATTCCTTTGTAATGTGTGTAGGTCTATGGAGATGTGTCACATGTTGAGATTCAGTCACCACCACCACCGTAATCAGACTACAGAACATTTCCATCATCTCAAAGAAAATCTCTTGCCCTAGCTGGTTTGGCTCAGTGGACAGAGGGTCAGCCTGCAGACTGAAAGGTCCCGGGTTCAATTCTGGTCAAGAGTACATTCCCAGGGTTGTGGGTTCCATCCCCAGTAGGGGGCGTGCAGGAGGCAGGCGATCAATTATTCTCTCTCATCATTGATGTTTCTCTCTTTCCCTCTCCCTTCCTCTCTGAAATAAATAAAAATATATTTAAAAATTAAAAAAAGAAAATTCCTCATAGTCATAACCTTCCCCAAGAACTGACACCTGGCAATCTCTGTTCTTCATCACTATAATTTTGTCACTCAAAGAATGTCAGGCACGTGCTCTCTTTAGGGAGTATGACTGTGCCATTCCCTCACAGGCACATAAAAAAAAAAAAAGAATGTTGTATAAAAGGAACCAAGTTACTATGTAGTTCTTTGAGACTGTCTTCTTTGAGCTTCACCTAAGTTGGTACATGTATCCATCGTTTGTTCCTTTTTATTACTGAACTAGAGGCCTGTTGCATGAAGAGATTCGTGCAATAGGCCTTCCCTTCCCCTGGCTGCCGGCACCAGTTTTCCTCCGGGACCCGGGACCCAGGCCTTCGCTCCGGCCGCAGCCACCTTCAAGTCCTCGCTGCCCTGGCCGGAGCCGCCTTCAGTCTTCACTCTGCCGCTTTGCGCCTATGTATGCATATTAACCACCATCTTTGTTAGGTTAATTTGCATACTCTCCTGATTGGCTGGTGGGCATAGCGAAGGTATGGTCAATTTACATGTTTGTCTATTATTAGGTGAGATAGTATCTCATTGTATAAAATTAATCCACAATTTGTTTATCATTTAACCCACTGTTGTTGTTTTTTTAATTAAATCTTTATTGTTCAGATTATTACAGTTGTTCCTCTTCCCCCCCCCCCCATAGCTCCCCTCCACCCGGTTCCCACCCCCCCACTCTCACCCCCCCCACTGTCCTCATCCATAGGTGCACGATTTTTGTTCAGTCTCTTCCTGCATCCCCCACACCCCTTTCCCCCCCAAGAATAGTCAGTCCACTCCCTTTCTATGCCCCGATTCTATTATAATCACCAGTTTATTCTGTTCATCAGATTATTTACTCACTTGATTTTCAGATTCACTTGTTGATAGATGTGTATTTGTTGTTCATAATTTGTATCTTTACCTTTTTCTTCTTCTTCCTCTTCTTAAAGGATACCTTTCAGCATTTCATATAATACTGGTTTGGTGGTGATGAACTCCTTTAGCTTTTCCTTATCTGTGAAGCTCTTTAACTGACCTTCAATTCTGAATGATAGCTTTGCTGGATAAAGTAATCTTGGTTGTAGTATCTCATTGTATAAAATTAATCCACACTTTATCATTTAACCCACTGAAGGACATTCGGGTTGTTTCCAGTTTGGGGCCAATTATAAACAAAGCTTTATGAACAAACATTCATGTTCAGGTGTTTGTGTGAACCTACAAGTTCATTTCTCTCGGGTCAACACCCAGGAGTGGGATTGCTGGGTCATAAGGTAAGTGTGTACTTAACGTTCTAAGAAACTGCCAAGTCATTTTTTTTTGGGGGGGGGGGGAGGGGGCTGTACCATTTTTGTATCCCCACCAGCAACTTAAGAGTCCCAGTTGCTCAGCATCACTGCCAGCACTTGGTATTGTCAGCATTTTAAATTTTATTTCAAACTTTGCATTTCCCCAATGGCTAATGGTGCTGAGCCATTTTCAATGTATACAAATGGTGTCATAGAGAGTCCTCCATCACTTTAAGTTCCTAAGGCTTTTTTATGTTATTGTCATTTGTGAGTCTTCTGCTGCTTCATATTTCTTTGTGAGACTATACTAAGAAAGAATTTTCCATTGATGGATACTGGTGTCCTTTCCGGATGTATGCCATCAGGAACATTAACGTGTGTGTCTCCTGGTCATACAAAGGCAAGAGTTTCCTAGGTTACATGCCTAAGAGCAGAATTTCCGGGCTGTAGGGTATTCCAGAGAACGTGAAACTGCTTCCTAAACGGGTGGGGTCAGCCGTTCTTTCAGTTAATCCATTGCACAGGTGAGAGAATAAAGTTCAGGGTGCATGTGGAGAAAGTGTGTACACATGTGATAGTAACGCTAGATTGTGCCTAAACAAGATAAATATCGCCTTGAATTGAATCTATCAACAAAGCTATTAGAAATTTATTTCCTGAGGGCGGGGAGAGTGATTTAGGAGCCACCCAAGTCCCTGGGACCACAGAACAGATGTACTAAGAATGATGTGACTGGAAGCAATGATAAGGAGAGAGATATGTGCTCACTAATAAAGGTAGAGTAGGAGGTAGAGGGCGTGCGTCCGTACTGTAACCTCAATAACACAGCCGCATGTTCTATAACAAGTGCCGAGAAACAGGTAATTAGCAGGAAATGCATCTCCCCAAGGACAGGAACACCCATTTCATTTATTCAAGTAGCATTTATGTGTGACGCTTCCACTCTAACAAGCTGGACAGGAAGAAAGGCAAACCCAACATCTTCATGCCCTCAAAATAGTCATAACTAGAAAAAAGGCAAAATAAGCCCTAGCTGGTTTGGTTCAATGGATAGAGCACTGGCCTTCAGACGAAAGGGTCCTGGGTTCGATTCTGGTTAAGGGCACATGCCTGGGTTGTGAGCTGGGTCCCCAGTGGGGGGCGTGCAGGAGGCAGCCAGTCAATGATTCTCTGTCATCATTGATGTTTCTATCTCTCTCTTCCTCTCTGAGATCAATAAAAATATATATTTTTTAAAAAGGTAAAATGAAAGAGCAGGGATGTAAATCAGAATGCAGCAAGAGCCGCCCTAGCTGGTTTGGCTCAGTGGATAGAGTATCAACTGAGGACTAAAGGGTTTCGGGTTGGATTCAGGTCTAGGTCACTTACCTCGGTTGCAGGCTCAATCTCTGGCCTGATCGGGCACGTGCAGGAGGCAACCAAGCGATGTGTCTCTCTCACATCGATGTTTCTCTGTGTGTCTCCCTCTCCCTCCCTAAAAATCAGTGGGAGCCCTGGCTGGTTTGGCTTAGTGGATAGAGTGTCAGCCTGCAAACTGAAGGGTCTTGGTTTGCTTCCAGTTAAGAGCACATGCCCGGGTTTCGGACTCGATCCCTGGTGTGCGGTGTGCAGGAGGCAGCCAATCAATGATTCTCTCTCATCGTTAATGTTTCTATCTCTCTCTCCCTCTCTCATCCTCTCTGAAATCAATCTATACTAATAAAAGAGTAATATGCTAATTAGACCGGGAGACCTTCCGGACATCCTTCCGGACAAAGCCGGGGGCTTGGCTGGCCTGCAAACCACCCCCAAATGGCCCTCAGCCCCTCGCCCAGGCCCACCCTTCCCCCAGCGGGGACCCTCACCCTGATGTGGGCGTGGCCAGCCTGCAATTGGCCATCAGCCCCTAGCCCAGGTCCAACCTGCCCCCCACGGGGATCCCCACCCTAATCCGAGACCCCCTTTAGGGCAGACCAGCTAGCCCCCATCCGTGCACCAGGCCTCTATCTATACTAATAAAAGGGTAATATGCTAATTAGACAGGGAGACCTTCCAGACGTCCTTCTGGACAAAGCCATGGTGGCAGGGCCAAGGCAGAGGCAGTTAGGGGTGATCAGGCCAGGAGGGGAGGGCAGTTGGGGGCGAACAGGCCGGCAGGAGGGCCAGTTGGGGTCAAGCAGGCCAGCAGGCAGAGTGGTTAGGGGCGATCAGGCAGGCAGGCAGGTGAGTGGTTAGGAGCCAGCAGTCCTGGATTGCAAGAGGGATGTCCAACTGCCAGGGATCGGGCCTAAACCAGCAGTCGGACATCCCCCAAGGGGTCCCAGGTTGGAGAGGGTACAGACCAGGCTGAGGGACACCTGCACACCGGGCCACTAGTAAAAATATGCTTAAAGATAAATGAGTAAATAAAAATCAATGGGAAAATAACCAAAAAAACAAAAAAAGAATGCAGCAAGAGCCATCAACCAGAAACAAACAGATGCATAGAGAATGCCAAGAAGTAGGAAAGTAGCAGGAAGCAGGAGAATCAGACTTTATAGAAAAAGTGTCATGTAAGCTGAGATCCCAAGTAGGAGCCAAGGAGAGCTGAAAATTCTGCACTGAGGCTTAGCCAAAGGCTGAGAAGTAATGAGAACTGAAAATTCTGATCATGAGAAAAGACTTGATCTCTTTAACCTCCTCAAGAAGGTTCTCTGGGGAGGGCAATCACCAAGTACACACTGTAGAATATTATATAGCAAAGAAAAAGAACAAATTATTGTTAGATGCAATCACTTAGATGATTCTCAAAAATACTGTTCGGAGCAAAGGAAGCTGGGACATAAAAGAGTTCATACTGGCCCTGGCCGGTGTGGATTTGATTACTAACCCATACCCGCCAAAGGGTTGAGGGTTTGATTCCCGGTCAAGAGCACATATCTGGGGTGTGGGTTCAATCCCTGGCCTCAGTCGAGGTACATGTGAAAGGCAACCAATCGATGTGTCTCTCTCACATTGATGTTTCTCTCTCTCTCTCTCTCTCCACTCTCTCTAAAAGTCAATGGAAAACATCTAACCTAAAGCCAGAAGGATTTACAACAAAAAAGAGTTCATACTGTACAATTCCATCTCTGAGAAGCTCTACAACATGCAAAACAAATCTATGGGGACAGAAATCAAAATCTAAGGTATCTCTGGACAGTGGTGGGCTACAATCAGCTTGTCCTAGCTCATAGATGCCTGTTGTTAACATTCTTTCCAATGCCATGATAATCAGCTGTGGTGAAAATATTTATACCACAATAATGGAGTAATGTGGTTCTGGCTGGGTAGCTCAATTTGTTAGAGTGTCGTCCCAATAAGCCAAGGTTTTGGGTTCGATCCCAGTCAGGGCACATACAAGAAGCAACCAATGAATGCATATAATATATGGGTGGAACAACAAGTCAATATCTCCCTTCACCCCCTCCCCCCACTCATTTCTAAAGCCCGCTGTTAAACATTTACCAGCACACTATTGCTAGGTGGGGCGAGGGAATTATTAACTGAATAGGGCACTGAAGAAACTCTGGAGTGATGTAAATGTTCTCCGTCTTATTTCCGGGAATGGTCACATGAGTACATACCATAGTAAAACCTCAAGAAATTGAACACTCAATTTAATTATATGTAAGCTATAGACTATTTTTAAAAAGGACTATAGGCATATATAGCCTAAAATAAAATATGCTAGCGAGATCAATTTGCAGAACAGGAAGAAGGTGAAAATGCCCTGAGCTGGGAAAGGTCATGGCATTATCTGAGGTCAGCTGAGCATTCTCCTGAATTTTGGGTGAGTGGGAACAGTGTGAGGCAAAACTAAAAAGGCCCAGATTGTAGAAGATAGGCATGTCTGGGAGTAGTTTTAATCAGGGAAGAGCTATGGTTACATTTTTGCATCTTTAGAGCATTGTTACATTTTGCAATTGTGTATACATATTTTTAAATACATTTTTATAGATTTCAGAGAGTAAGGGAGAAAGAGACACATCAATGATGAGAGAGAATCATCGACCAGCTGCCTCCTACATAAGGACCCCCAGTGGGATCGAGCCTGCAACCTGGGCATGTGCCCCAACCAGGAATCAAACCGTGACCTCCTGGTTCATAGGTCGATGCTCAACCACTGAGTCACCTGGCTGGGCTGCAATTATGTATATTGGGTATCTTTTTTTTTTTTTAAATATATTTTATTGATTTTTTACAGAGAGGAAGGGAGAGAGATAGAGAGCCAGAAACATCGATCAGCTGCCTCCTGCACACTCCCCACTGGGGATGTGCCTGCAACCAAGGCACATGCCCTTGACCAGAATCGAACCTGGGACCCCTCAGTCCCCAGGCCGACGCTCTATCCACTGAGCCAAACCGGTTTCGGCTATTGGGTATCTTTTATTTTTTATTTATTTATTTTTTTAATATATTTTTTTTATTGATTTTTTACAGAGAGCAAGGGAGAGAGATAGAGAGTTAGAAACATCGATGAGAGAGAATCACTGATCAGCTGCCTCCTGCACATCTCCCACTGGGGATATGCCCGCAACCCAGGTACATGCCCTTGACCGGAATCGAACCTGCGACCTCTCAGTCCACAGGCCGACGCTCTATCCACTGAGCCAAACCGGTTTCGGCATATTGGGTATCTTTTAAACATTATATCTCTGATGCCCAGCACTGTATCTAGCACATGAAGGGCACTGCAAATTAACTGTTAAAAGAAGAACTGAGGGGCAGCTGGACAGGAAGTGAGCAGGACTGAGCCAGAGAGACCAGGGGACCTGGGCTGGGCACTGGAAGACAATGATGACTGAGCATTTCCCTCTGTTTCTTCCCATGTGGTTCCCAAAGGTACACCCCACCATAAAATGTACACCGGTGCTTAAAGACGTGACAAAGAGAAAAGCAATGTGGCGAATTTTATCTAGAGTCAACTTTTCCCCCTTTAAAGGACTGTCCTTTATTCGGTGCCATGTACTTCCATCTTTAGAGGAGTTAGTGTTTCTCATAAAATGGTGCGGCCACTGTGGGAAACAGTATAGTGGCTCCTTAAAAAAAATCAAATATAGAATTAACCTCTGATCCAGCCATTCCATTTCTAGGAAGACGCCCAAAAGAACTGAAAGCAGGGACTTGAACAGGTATTTTACACCCATCATTTTTATACCCATTATCAAAGCATTATTCGCAATAGCCAAAAGGTGGGAATATTCAAATGTCTACCAAGGGATGAATGAACCAACGAAATGGGGTCCATCCATACAATGGAATATTATTCAGCCTTAAAAAGAAAGGCTGTTCTGACACCTGCTGCAACTATGGATGACCCTTGAAGACACTATGCTGAGTGCGACCAGCCAGACACGACAGGACAAATACTGTGTGATTCCAGGTAAATGATGTCCCTAAAGGAGTCAGATCCATAGAGAAAGAAGTAGATGGTGGGAGCCAGGGGCTGGGGGAGTAGGAGTTAGCGTTCAATGGGGACAGAGTTTCGCTGCGGGAAGATGGGAAAGTTCTGGAGGTGCATGATGGTGATGTCGCACAACAATGTGAATGCACTGAATGTCACTGAACTAGACACTTAAAAATGGCTTTAAAAAAGGTGCCTTTGGCCGTAGCCGGTTGGGCTCGGTGGAGAGAGCGTCGGCCTGCGAACTGAAAGGTCCCAGGTTCGATGCTGGTCAGGGGCACATGCCGGGCTGCGAGCTCGATCCCCAGTGGGGGGCGTGCAGGAGGCAGCCGATCCATGATTCTCTCTCGTCTCTTCCTTCCTCTCTGAAATCAATAAAAATATATTGGGGAACAAAAAGGTACACTTGTTACGTATATTTACCACAATAAAAGTATTTTAAAACACCTTTCTCCCACAAACGAACGGGGTTCATTTTGAGCTGGTGGGGGCTTGTGTGTCCATATTGGCAAGAACACTTCCGTGCGCTCTGGGTCTGTCTCCCCAACTTCTGGAGACCGAGCGGCTCCTGTCGCCCCAACCCGCACCCACGGCTCCGAGGTGCGCCCCTCCCTACTCACCGCTCCGCTCCTCGCGCCCCGGCCGCCTCCTCACCTGGCCTCACCTGGCCTCACCTGCGCCCCGCCCAGCGCCCCGGCGCAGGCGCACACGCGGGGGTGGGGCGGGCGCCGCCTCGGTGGGTCTCCGCCCCTTTTCCCTCCGGGAGGCGGCGGCCGGCGGGGGCCCCGACGCCGGGCGAGGAGGGGGGCGGGGCCTGCGCGGTTCCCGTGTGGCTCTCGCGAGAGGCTGGTCCGCGATCTCGTCGCTCCCCCTCCCCGCCTGTGCCTCCGGGGCTCCGGCTGCAGCGTCAGCCACGGTCCGGCCTCGGCGGCGGCGGCGGTGCATCGGCCTCGTCCACGCGCCCCGCGGCGCTCCTCGGCCCCGGTCCGCAGCGCCCCCGCCCTCGCCGCCCCGGTGCCGGCCTCGGCCGCGGCCTCAGCTCCGGGATCGTGTCGGCGCCGCCCGCTCCCGGCCCGCCCCCTATGGGCCCCGGCTAGAGGCGCCGCCGCCGGCCCGCGGAGCCCCGATGCTGGCCCGGAGGAAGCCGGTGCTGCCGGCGCTCACCATCAACCCCGCCATCGCCGAGGGCCCATCCCCCACCAGCGAGGGCGCCTCCGAGTGAGTGGGCCGGGCCGGGCGAGGATGGAGGGTGGGGATCCCTGAGTTGGGAGATCAGGAGTAGGGTCCTGAGAGGAGGGGGTGGAATGTGGGGGAGCCCCTGAGTGGTGAGGTCAGGGGAGGGGTCCCGAGAGGAGGGGTGGGGTGGGAGGAGAGGAGCCCCTGAGTGGTGAGGTCAGGGGAGGGGTCCTGAGAGAAGGGGGTGGGGTGGGAGGGGTGGTGAAGGTGGGAGGGGTTCCCGTAGTGAGGTTGGAGTGAGGGAAGGTTCCTGTGGGGAGATGAGGGGGTGTGGGGCCCTAAATAGTGACATTTTGATGAGGGGGGTTCCCTGAGTAGTGAACCGGGGTGAAATGAGGTCCCTGCAGGAAAATGATGGGGTGTGGGGCCACTGAGCACTGAAATTGGAGTTGGGGGGAGTCCCTGAGTAGCGAATCCTGGGTGATGGTTGGGGGAGGGTTCATGAGAGGAGAGGATGGGTCAGGTGTCCCTAGGAGTGAAATCAAAAGTGGGGGTGGGGGTCCCTGAATAGGGAGGTGGAGGGAGGGGTCCTTGCATACCCTGAACAGGTGAGAGAGGCCCCTGGGAGTGAGGATGGGCGAGGAAGTCCATTGAAGACCAGGAAAAGGGAAAGAGATGCCTGAGAGATGAGGATGTGGGAGGGATCCCTGAGCGGTGGAGTAAGTAGGGGGAAGGCTCCCTGAGGGAATTTGGGGAAGAGGAAGCCTGAGAAAATCCTGCTAGTTGGGGGGTGAAGCCCCTGAAGCTGGGGAGAGTGGTGAGGTCCAGAGGAGGCTGGGGAAGCAGGGAGTGCGGAGAATTTGGAGGGGCAGGGTTGTGGGGGGCAATAGGAGACATCTAGGGAAGAAGTGGGGCCCCTGCTGGCACCTCTGACAGCAGATGAGCAGAGATTCTGACCTAATGGGTTAGCAGAGCCTTGAGGGGCTGGAGAAGTGCAAGAGGCTGAGGCAGTTGAGGGAAGCAGGAGGATCTGTGGAGAAGGGGACAGAGAAGGGAAGGTCCCTGGGTGGTGGGATGACAGGACGGCAGGATCTTGTTGTGGGAAGTCACACCAGGGAGACTGCTTGACCCCTGAAGTCCCTAGGGCCTCCCACTCCTGTTCTGCATGGTGGAGCAGAGCAGGACAGCCCAGAGGCCCCGGGCCAGGGGCACTTCACTGTGCTTGTGGTGTGACTCCCATGAAAACCAGGTGTGGTCCCTTTCTGTGTGCATGGGGTGAATGGCATGTTTGGTGCCTCTCAGGGGACGAGGCCTTCTGCAACCTGGGTGAGGGGTAAGGTGAGGGTGAAGGTAAGGACTCGAGTCTTGATGTATATGTGTGTGAGTTGACATCTTTCTCTGTGTCCAAGCGCATAGCTCAATGTGGGGACGTGTTCCTTATAGTAAAAAATGCACTCCTCTTCTTATAAGACAGCTCTTTCTTCATCATGTCTCTCTCTCTCTCTCTCTTTTTTTAATGTGGTGTCTGATTTCCATCCCTTCAAGAATTCCCCCAGTAGAGGAAGCCAGCCATTGGGATTACAGGGTTTTTTATAACCACAGTTGAGTTGCCATTAAATTTAAAATGGATTAATCAGCTGACTCCAGAATGCATTTTGGATGTCATAGGGCAGTGCTGGAGACCTTCCAGAGTTTGGCCTCAAAAGTTGTCCCTCGACCCTCCAGTGAAGGAACTGTGTTGCATTCATTCATTCCTCTGCTTCTCTCTTCCGTCCATCAGAGTCCTTCTCATTCCTTCTTCATTGAGGTCTTGGTTCACCAGGCATCCAGTGAACACCTGCTGGGCCCTGGTCTTGGTTTAGGAGGACACTGTGATGAGCGAGGGCCGTCAGGAACACAGACTGGCCCTGGCTGATTTGGCTCAGTGAATAGAGTGTCGGTCTGGGGACTGAAGGGTCCCGGGTTCAGTTCCAGTCAAGGGCACATGCCTGGGTTGCAGGCTCGATCCCCAGGATCCCCAGTAAGGGGCGTGTGCAAAAGGCAGCCAATCAATGGTTCTCTCTCATCGATGTTTCTATCTCTCCCTCCCTCTCCCTTCCTTTCTGCAATCAATAAAAATACATTTTTTTAAAAAATTAAAAAAAAATAGAACACAGACTGTGTAATCGGGAAGCATACACTTGCTAGCGTTGTGACTTTTGGGCTCGTTACTTAACCTCCCTGGGCCTGTTTCCTCAGCATAGGCTGGGTCTACAGGAGACCCCGCCTCCCAGGAGGATTGAGAGAATTCAACAAGATAGTGTGATGGTGTTTATAAAGCTCTGGTTTACTTGCTCAGCAAATGACACCTGCCTTCCAGCCACCTCTTTGCAGTACCAGCTCAGGTGGCATTGCCCAGTGGCAGGTTATCTTGTTCCTGGCCTGTGTGCCCCTTTGCTCAAACCTCTTTAAGTTGTAAGTGAATCATAGTCACTTGGGGATTGATATTCATGAATTTGTTTATATTTGTTGCACATTACAAAATATGTTTTGATGGGTTAGATCAAATGTATTAAAGTTAATTTCACTTGATATATATATTTTTAATGTGCTTATAAATTTTAAATTGCACATGTTGTTTACATTCTGTGTTTGGACGGCACTGGGTTGGTTCTTGTGTGCATCGTGCTAAAGTCTACCTGCCTGTTACAAGGAGCTGCTTTTTACCCCAAGGCATTAGTGAAAATAGCTAATCGTCAAATTTTTTTTTGAAAATTCCTTGAATCACCCAATAAAGTGCAATGCACATGTGGGTTTTTTAATAACCGGCCCAGAAATGTGTGTGGGTATAAATGCCTAATGTTTACAGTGTGTTTGGGGTATAATAAGAGTGTGCTGGTTGAGTGGAATGCCCTGGAATTATCTGCACTATTTAAATCAGTCCGCTTTTCATGTAGATTACAACTTCTATCTTCTGCCCATTGGTTCTTGCTCTTTGCTCTAAGGCCACTAAAAAGGAGTTTGCTCTTCCATCCTCATGAAGATAGACATCCTGGCCTGGGCCTTCACTCCCCTGGTGCCCAGTCGTGTCTCCCCAGTTCCATGTCTCCCTCCAGAGAGGTAGGGAACCCTTGCATCAGGAAGGAGGACTCCTGAACCTGATTACAGGGCCATTGAACTAGAGCTGGCCCTCCAGGTCCTGAGGTCTCCTAACCTTTGTGAGCAGAGAGAGGGGCAGTTGCCTCAGTTCTCGGGGAGCCAGCTTTCTCTTCTGGTCAGCTGTGTGTATGCAGGTCTTCTTTCTCTTCTGCTAGATCATCAGCCCCTCAAGCCCAAGAATCAAATCTGATTCATCTCTGCATCCTCCTGGTTGCAAACCCAGGACCTGGCCACAGGTACCCTCAGCTCAGGTTGAGTCATTTGGGCAGCTTGCACCCTCTTCACTAATCCTTGCCGTTGGGTCTCTGCAGAGCAAACTTGGTGGACCTCCAGAAGAAGCTAGAGGAACTAGAGCTTGATGAGCAGCAGAAGAAGCGGTTAGAAGCCTTCCTCACCCAAAAGGCCAAGGTCGGGGAGCTCAAGGATGATGACTTCGAAAGGATCTCAGAGCTGGGAGCCGGGAACGGCGGGGTGGTCACCAAGGTCCAGCACAGACCTTCAGGCCTCATCATGGCAAGAAAGGTGAGAGGTGGCCTGTGGCAAGGCAGGTGTTCTGTCCCTATGCTCTGTGGGTGGCATGGGGTGGGAGCAGGTCCCTGGGAACAGGAGAGCAGTTTGAAAGGGGCCGGCCTCTGTCTCTGCTGGCTCCTGTGCTCAGAAGCCCTCCCATCCGCGGTGGGTTCTCATTCCTGAAAAAGAGTTCGGCTTCCAGTTAGAATGCGGCAATGCTGGCTTTCCTCAAGCGGCTCTTCCTCTCTATTATTGACCTTTGCCTTCGGGGCGGCTTAAATTCAGATTCCCAGAAAGCTGAGGGAGTTTTCAGGAAGAAAGGATGAGATTTAAATCCCCTTAGAGCTGGCATCACCCTGATTTCACAACCAGGAGAAAACACTGCAGACCCAAGACAGGGCCTGTGCTGCGATGGCCCCTGGGCAATGGGGTAACTAAACCACCTGTGTTAGTCCGAGTTCTCCAGAGGACCAGAAGCACGAGGATGTCACAGCTTAAGTCTGGAGGCAGAATTCCCTCTTCTTTGGGGGACCTCAGTCTTTTCTCTTCGGGCCTTCAGCTGATTGGATGAGGCTGCCTACTTGTGGGGGTGCTGTCTGCTTTTCTCAAAGTCAGGTGATTTCCATGTTAAATCACATCTGAAAAATACCTTCACCGTGACATCTAGACTGGTGTTTGACCAGACAGCTGGATACTGTGGACACATTAAATCAACCGTCACCCCACCCTTAGTACAAACCTTGGCTCTGAGAAGTCCTGAGCCTCCCTCATCTAGGCTTCTGTGCCACGGTGCAGCCTCCCATTAAACATTCGGGAACAACCCTGGGAGAATAAGGAGTGGATGAGAAGGATGTGACTATCTGGGGACAGTGGCTTCCAAACACATAACTGCGGGGGCTTCATGCTGAGCAGTTGTTTCACTCACTCAGTCATGTTCTTTCAGACATCGAAAGCCACCTATTTCTGGAAGCCCACTGTCTTGTCATTTCCAAATCGTATTCTCCGAAACCTGACCACCCCGTGCCTGGTGGGCCGGAGCAGGTCCCGCCTTTCCTGGGAATGATGAGCTTGGTTTCCATGGGTTTTAGCTCTGTAGCTATTCTCCTGCCTCTAGAGCACTGCCCTCCTCCTGCAGCCTATTTCTGTCCTGTTAGCGCAGGCAGCCTTTTCAAAACCAGAGCAGCCCCAGAAATCTCTGGTCTGCCATTGCCCGAAGCACCAGGAATAAAAGTCAGGTCTGAGGTTCAGGGAGGGGGGCGGGGAGAGAGACTTGAGAGCAGTGCTGGTCAGAGTTTGTATCAGGGACCCGGGGTGCTCTCAGGCCAGCTGAGGAATCTTCCAGGTGTTCCCAACAAGCCTTGTATAGACGTGAATCTGGGAATTTGTCTACAGCAGCAGTTCTAGAACCCCTTTGGGGGTCGAACGACCCTTTCACACAGGTTGCCTAAGACCATCGGAAAACACATATATAATTACATATTGTTTTTGTGATTAATCGCTATGCTTTAATTATGTTCAATTTGTAACAATGAAAATACATCCTGCATATCAGATATTTACATTACGATTCATAACAGTAGCAACATTACAGTGATGAAGTAGCAACGAAAATAATTTTATGGTTGGGTCACCACAACATGAGGAGCTGTGTTAAAGGGTCGCGGCATTCGGAAGGTTGAGAACCACTGGTCTACAGCTTTATGAAAGCCTTTGAAGTAAGATGGCGGGCTTTAAAATGGGGACAGAGAAGTTCTGAAGTTAAGTTGGTGGTGGTGCTGTCCCAATGTCAGTTCCTGGTATGGTTCTTCATCATAGAAGGTGTCACTGTTGGGGGAAGGGCGTGGGACTCTGCTGTTTTTGCAACTTCCCTCTGCTTCTTTAATTCTTTCAAAATAAAAAGTTGGGTGTTTTTTTTTAAAGGTCCAATAAATGAGGGTCAGGACCTCAGATTTTGTTTCCTATAGATCTTAACCTCCTCCTCCCAGCAGCTGTCAGAACAGTGCAGGCAGTTGGCAGTATGTTGAACGAGAAGGCTGTCCACCTGGGTATTGTGTGGTCTGGGGCTGTAACTCCTTATGGCCCAGGAGCCCTGGACCGCTCTGGGGGTCAGGGGCTCCTTTTAATCCATCTGGAATGCCAGTCCACCTGGAGGTCTGTTGCCTTTATTCAGCTGAGGGCACAGCTGGGAGAATTGGCAAGACAAAACAGTTTTTAAGAAACAGTGGCCTCATTCCTTCCTCCACTGCCCTGGTTGGAATTCCGAATTTCCCGGGAAGCCTGGTATAAATTCCACACATTCCAAGTGTGTAGGCTTATCAGATCTCCAAAGGCAGCCTGCCCGCAGGTGTGAGGGTGAGGGTTGGGTGGAGCTCCTGGACGCCCATACAGCTCCTGCTCTGTGGGCCAGCATCCCTCCGCTCCCTGTGATTGGCAGAGGATCATCCTAACCAGTAGGACGGGCTGGGGAAGCAACAAGACCAGTTCGGTAAGGCCCAAGAAAACCAGTCTCTCAATTTCTACAGTCAGGCTTGTTCATAAATTGTTTCTTGACCTATCATGGCTCACTAACTCCTGCATTCTTCTGAGGCCCTAGGAACGAAACCTGTGCGAGACCTGGGCCAGGGCAGCTCTTCGGAGAGTTTAGCATATTTGTTACGCAGCAGGGCTCCCTTCATCCCCCTCTCCTTGGAGCAAAGGAATGTGTACTTGCTTCTACAGTGAAGGTCATGTGACCCACCCCAGGCCACATAGTAATGCTAGCTGCCCTGTGTCAAAGCCAGTGTTAAAACCTTGACACGTGTTCTCATTTAAATGGAGTGACCTCTCCATTTTACAGGTGAGAAAACTGAAGCTAGTTTGGGTCTTAGCGGAATTGGATTGAACCTTCATGACTGACCCTGACCCTGTGGAAGCTGTCAGGGTTTTACCTCCAGAATCCATGTCCCTCTTTCCTAGCTCAGATCCCCTGTCCTGCAGTAGGAACTGCCTGAAACTCCTAGACAGGCTATGTGTTTGGTTTGAACTTCCAGCACTCTTCTGACTTAACCAGCAAGTGGGGCTGGGTTGGCCCCAGAAGGGTGCTATGAAAGAGGATGGGTTCTGGCAGTTCGTGAGCTCAGCCCCAATCCTGACCTGACTGCTCACCAGCTGGGTGTCCGTGGGAATGAAATTGAATGTCTCAGAACCTGAACTTGCTCATCAGTGCAGTGGGGGCAGTTACCCTGTCCCACCAGGGTTGTTATCAGGGTGAATTGTGTGCCCCACCCAGGGTTGTCACCAAGGCGAATTGTGAGCACACGTGCCTTCCCATTCCTGCTCTTTCTCTGCACACCCTCAGTGCCCACTCCTGTTCAATCCAGAAGGTTTGCTTTACAAGACCCATTAAAACAGATCACGTAGCAAGTCCCTACATTCCCTCCCTTTTTTTTTTTTTTTTTTTTTTTACTACATTGCCTCTACAGTTTTCCTGAAATCCTCTCGCTTCCCGGGCCTTGTTTCACATTCACCCTACTCCAGGCTTCCAGGACCTCTGGGATCCTGTGCAGTTCTCAGTTTTGTCCACCCTTCCTTTTCTCTAAAGCCTGGTGGACTCTCGCGCCCCTGCCACTCATTCATCTGTGGCTCCTTTCAAGTTCTTAGTCAAGAGCCACTCTGGGTCAGATACAGCTACTGAGCGCTTGAAATGTGGTCAGTTTCAGTTAAGATGTGCTACATGTGCAAAAAACACACACCAGATTTCAAGGGCTTGGTATGAAAAAAAAGTCATTAATATTTTTACGTCCATCACATGTCAATAATTTTTTGATACATTACATTAAATTAAACAAAAGACATGAAAAATTCATTTCACCTGCTTCTTTTTACTTCATTAATATGGCAGCTAATGGATTTTTAAATTATGTATGTGGCTTATGGTGTATTTCTGTTGGACGGCCCGGGTCTCCATCATCCTGCGCTGCCTATGCATCAGCCTCCCATCTTCCACGCAAACATCAGAGCTTCATGTTCAGACCCAGCATCTCAGCCCTTCGAAGCACATATGTGTGCGTATGTTGGGCATCTCCTCGAGGATGCAGTCCCACCAAAGGAGAGAGCATACTGGAGTCCTGGTGTGGTTGTGGTCCTGGAGGTGGCCGTGGGGGTGTGCAGTGTCCCGGGGAGGGTAGTTAGGCTCGGCTCTGCAGGCTAGTTTGGGTGGAGAACCAAATGCCTGAGGGGCCCTGGGGGCTGGAGGGTCCCAGTCAAGGAAGTACTGCCTGGGCATGGTGGGGACACCAGGCACCATGCTGCTAGGACATGCCAGAGTACTCAAGGTCGCAAGGGTCATTGGCATGGGCCTGTGAGCAGGTGACACTTCCCACACATACCCTGTGACTCCCCCTCCCTCCCCTCCAACTTGGTACACACCCCTTCGTGCCTTGGTGTCCTCAAACAGGCAATTCTTTGTCTTTCTTTCTGGAACGCTGGCCCCAGTGTCACCTGAGCTCCAGATCACCTCTCCATGGTTCCTCCTTTGGGGCACCCCCACCTTTTGGGGTTGTTTCACCTGCTTCTCTTCCCTCCCGGTGGCATATCTTCGAGCAGGGTCATCTTTGCTGTCTTCCTCCTCATCACTGACCTCTGTTGTAACCGACTTTATGTAAATATCTGAGTTGATGGCAATCACTTTCAGATACATGTGATCTGCCTCTGCCCCTCTGGCGAAGGGGTATAAATCCCACCTTTTTCTTAACTTACCATGATGGCTGAGCATCTAGGATTCTAAGTAGCCAGGACCTGGACCCACAGCCTTCACTCTGTATCGCTGGGTAGGGGATCTTGGCTTGCTTAGGGTTTGTAGTTAAGCATTGCTCTGGGTGTTTTGGCTGCTATCATTTCTGCGTGTCTCCAGATGGTCCTTGGGCTTCTCACCTTTTGAAATGTAATGAGTTTGGTGACACTCTGGGCTGCTGGATTGAACTCAAGTGGAAGGGCGGCTAGGATCCTCAGGAGGTGACCAGAGGCTCTCTCCCTTTGCTCTACCTGGAAGTGGGAAGGGCTCCAGAGAAACCCGCCCCTGAATGAGGGGCTGAGCAGGGGTGAAGTAATCCCCTGCCCGGCCATTTCCTGACTTCACATGATTTGGTGGAAAGAGAGCTCCTCTTAACAGGGCTTCCCCTATAACCAATTAAAAAATGTTTGCTCTGTTGAAGAGTTTTTTAAACAACTTTATTTGAGATGTAACTCACTTACTGGACAGTTTACCCTTGTAGAGTGTATAATTCAGTGTTTTTCAGTATATTCACAACATTGCCACCACCGATTTTGGAATATTTTCATCACCCCCAAAAGAAGCCCTAGCCCCAGGCCCTGGCAACCACCAATCCAGTTCCTGTCTCTGGATTTGCCTGTTTTGGGACATTTCACATAAATGGAATCACACACTGTGTGGCCTTTAGTGTCTGGCTTCTCTCACTGAACATAGTGTTCTCAAGGTTGGTCTATGTTGTAGTGAGCGTCAGTGCTTCACCCCTTTTCATGGTTGTATAATATTCCGGTGTGAGGATGGACCACATTTTGTTTGTCCATTCACCAGTTGATGAATACTTGGGTTGCGTCCATGTATTAGCAGTTGTGACTCACACTGCTGTGAACACATGTACAAGTGTGTACGTGGATCTGTGTTTTCAGTTCTCCTGGGTAGATCGATACCTAGGGGAGGGTAGCTGACGTCTTGAATGCTGTCATGAGCACCTCAAGGGCAGAGGACTAAAGCCCCCCCCCCACCCCTCGGTGCCCCTCAGAAGCCTGCTTCTGAACCCGATTCCCATTCCCTTGCAGCTGATTCACCTGGAGATCAAGCCAGCCATCCGGAACCAGATCATCCGCGAGCTGCAGGTGCTGCATGAGTGCAACTCCCCGTACATTGTGGGCTTCTACGGGGCCTTCTACAGCGACGGGGAGATCAGCATCTGCATGGAGCACATGGTGAGCGCTGCGGGGCACCTGGAGCCGAGGGGCCCAGCCAGTGTCCCAGAGCCACCTGGGCTTGCAACCAGGGAGACATGGAAAGACAAAGGGTTCATGTAGAATGAGAGGGTGGCTGGTGAAGAGGAAGTCCCCTGCCTGTGTCCCTCAGGGTTCTGTCCCCAGAGGCTACGGTGCACCTCTTTCCAAGATCTTCCTGGAGATAGTCAATGCCATGCGAGCGCATATGTTTAGGTTCCTTCATCTTTAAACGCCAGACGCCCTCCTCCCAACTTTCCTCTCTCACTGGGTACCAGGCAGAAATTATTTCCTGTCGGCAGTCTAGTGTTCTGGCACCACATTGACCTGTCAGGTAATCTATTAAACTCTTGCTGGTGGACGCTGGGATTGTTTCTGATCTCTGCCCATTTTGAATGATGCTGCCTTGGAGGTTCTTGCATGGAAGCAAGCATCCCTGAGTGGTAAAGTCCTACCAGTGGATTATGGGGCCCGAGGGTACATGAGATTGGAAATGTGATCAGTGTTTCCAAAGAGTTGGGGGCTGTTTTAAAGACAGATCTGGGTCTGCCCCCAGCTCAGATCTGGATTAGAAACTCGGGTGGAGCCTGGGCACCAGTCGTTTTTTTCAAACCACCGCAGTAGCGTCGGCTGTGCCCCTAATTAAGAAACTTTGGTCTTGAAGTTCAGAAGTGGGTGGGATTGGGTATAATGAAAGCAGAAGTGGTGAGAGCTGAAGGCCCTGGGGGGAAATGCCTCCGACCCTCTGGCAGCCCAGTTGAGCAGATACCAGACTGCCTGCTGCCCGGCTGGAGGGGCTCAGGGCTGGCAGGGCCCTTGCAAAACCAGGGCGCAGTGTGGCTTTCGGCGCATGGCCTGAGCAGCTTCAGTTGATGCCGTGCAAATGTGCTGTCCCCTGACAGTGTTGTAATGAAGGCAGGAAACGAAATTGAGCAAGTGGCTGCAAGGAATGCATTGTGAGCAGCCTTCCTGGGTAACCGCTTGGAGGGAGTGCCCGCCAGAATGCTCCCCACCCCCTGCATCAAGATCCCCACCAGGCAGCACCCTGGAGGAGCCCCTTTCCTCACCTGGGAGAGGGAGAGCATATCTGCCCGCCTGAGGGCAGAGTCACTGTGTAGACAAGAATCAAGGAGGGGAAAGGAAGGAAGTCACTTTATGATCTGAGGAGAGCCTCTATACTTAGCTCCTCCTCCTTCTTCCTCCCCGTCCTGCCCTGCCTTCTCCCTGTCCTCCTCCTCTCTCCTCCCTCTCCAGTGCTCTTGACCACCCCTGCCTGTTCTCCCTGAATACCGTTAGAATTTGAAGCCACCTCATTCCCTTACAGCAAAGGGGGAGCGGCACAGTGTAGCACCCCTCCCCTCCCCCATCGGTTCTTGGTGAATGGAAGACATTGGTTTCCAGCACTAGGCATCTGCACCCTAGCAGCACACAGTCCTAGCCACCAGGAGGCAGGGGGCGAGTGCTAGCCATTCTATTTATTTATTGTGCTCATCCTTTAAAAGTTTCTAGTTGGGTTTTTGGTTTGCTTTTATAATAAGAGATGAGGACAGTAAAAGAAATGAATAATGCCCCATGAAAAGACATGCCCAGGTGAGGCCCGCGCTTCCCGCTTTCTCCTTATGGGAGTTACGGTCCACTGATCTTGGAGGCCAGTGATTTTCAAGACTAAGATGGACCTTAAAGAGGGGAGTTGGTGCCCTGGCTGGTGTGGCTCAATTGGTTGAGTGTCACCCATGCATGGAAAGGTCACCAGTTGAATTCCTGGTCAGAGCACATACCCAGGTTGCGGGCTGGATCCCTGGTAGTGGTGCAACCGGTCAATGTTTCTCTCTCACATCATTGTTTCTCTCTCTCCCTCTCCCTTCCTCTCTCAAAAAAAAAAAAAAAAAAAAAGTCAATAAAAACATTTTAAAAAGAGAGAGGGGGACTTGGTGAGGAAGGCATGGAGGGAGAGAGAAAAAAACATTGATGTGAGAGAGAAACATCAATCAGTTGCCTCCAATACATGCCCTGATTGGGGATCGAACCTGCAACCTGGATATGTACTCTGACCAGGAATTGAACCCATGACCCTTTGGCACATGGAACAATGCTCCAACCAACTGAGCCACACCAGCCAGGGCCCTTAACAGTATATTTATGTTGAATAAACCCATCCAGAATCCATCTGCATGTTCATAGGTTTTCCCTGTGTGGGGGACATTGCTGCTTTGTGCCTCCATGTACCTTATTGTGGGATGCCCCACATAAGGGGTAGATGACTCCCTGGGGTCAGGCCTCAGCCCCACAGCCCGCCTCTCAGCACATGACTGGAGGAGATTCTCACCACTGCTTACCTGTCAAGCCAGGGCGGTGGTATTGCCTTTCCTTTGGCCCTCATCACATAGGACATTGAGTAAATATCACCATTGTCACTGGGGCCATTTCTCCATATTTCTCTGCCACTTTCATATCTCTCTCTCTCTCTCTCTCTCTCTCTCTAATTTATTGATTTGAAGTGGGCGGGGGGGAGACAAACATCAATTTGTTGTTTCACTGATTTATGATTCATTGGTTGCTTCTTGTATGTGCCCTGACTGGGAATTGAATCTGCAACCTTGGTGTATCTGGACAACACGCTAACCAAATGAGCTACCAGACCGGAGTCTTCATTTCTCTTTTTTCACCATCGTGACAGCCCACCTAATCAATATCCTACATGTGGAACTGTTTCCTGAGGAGGGCGAGGTTTCATCTTCACTCAGGGTAGTGTGGGGTTGGCTCTAATTTCCCCTCAGGGAGGTTCCAGCTGCAGCTTTTGAGAAGAGATTCCTAATGATAACAAAGCCCAGATGCAGCACAGACGGTCATGCCTCGCCTGGCCAGAGTGTGGGGGTCTTCGGGGCTTGGGGACAGCGGGGCTGGCAGTTTCTGAGTGGCCCAAGTCTCATCTGGGGGAGATTCAGGCATGGACCCAGAGGACAGTGGGTATCTCAGGGTGGAGTAGCTGGGGGGCTGCTTACTCACTACTCTGAGGCTCTAGTTGAACCCACTGAAGAAAGCACCCCCTTGTTCTGTAATAATAAAAAATCAGACACTCGTTGTCAGCAAAGGACAGAGAAGGGATGCCACCCGGCCACTCTGCAGTGAGAAAGTCAGCCTGTGTGAATCCAATCAGAACATCCCCAAGGAGGAAAAGATGTGTGCTACGAACCAGCTTATATTTGTGTAAAACTCTGTTTCCTTGTGCATATGGATGTGTGTGCACATGTGCAGAGGATCTGGATGACTGTAAGGCACACTTCTGGGGAGGCAAGTGGAATCCCTGGGGGATCGGTGTTACTTATCTACATTTAAATTTTTATAAAAATGTGTATTCTTATACCACCGCTTAATAAAAGTAAGACTTTAAGAACATTTAAAACATACACACAAAATGAAACCATGGTCATGCATAGAGACAGGTTTAGGGGTCAAAACGACCTAGTTGTGACATCTGCACCACATCCTGTGCATGTGACTTGAGCGAATGACTTACCCTCTTAGCTGTAGACCAGGGCATCTCACCCAGGGGACATTCTCACAATGAGGGAGGTGCTGGCGAAGGTCAGGGACGCTGCTCAGCACCCCACAGTGCCCAGGACAGCCCCCAGAGAGAATGGCCGGGCCCCAGTGTTACCAGTGCTGAGGGGAGACCATGTAAGAGAGCAGTGTCCTTCACATGGAGGACTTCTGAGTTAACTCCTGAGCCCCCAGCAGAGTGCCTCACCATAGCCTCTCTGGAGATTCCTCCCTGAATGTTCTTACTCAGTGAACATACACAACTCGATGAAAGTGCAGAATGGAGAAGGACCTGTGTTAGGGAACAGGGATTACAGTTTTAAAATTTTTTTAATTCTTTTAAGGTTGATTGATAAAACAAGAAATGAGAAGAATAGAAGGAATTTCCATCTTGCCCTGCAGGTAGAGCGGGGCGGGCCGGGCACCCTGGTCAGACCAGGCTCACCTCCTGCCTTCCTCGGCCACACCCACCCTCTACAAGTTTGGGTTCCCTACTTGTTGACAGAGTCACACATATTCTTGAAGCTTCAAACTATTTGGGTTTCCTAAAACTCCCATGAAGACAGCTGGGGTGCCAGAGGGGAGACCTGGGCACCTCCAAGGTTTCTCCCTGCCCCGGGTGAAGCAGAAGGTGTCCCAAGGAAGTGACACTGTGGAGCTCCTAGAGCAGCGCAGTGGAGGAAGTGCAGGCCTGGGGCCACCCTGCCCTCAGCTCCACTCTGGATGCCGCGGAACCAAGGCCAGCTCCGGCCTGTGGTTGGAACTTAGCCATGTCACCTAAAGTCCTAGGGGGCCGCCAGGCATATGCTCAGAGCCCCACCTCTGAAGAGGCGCCTGGCCAGAGCCAGCAACACCCTGAGTTTTGGTTTCCAGATTTATTACCAGGCAGCCTTGCACAAGGCACCTGTTTCCTCATTGTCGGGTAGATTTGGGGCCACGCCCAGGGCGGGGTGGGGGATCAACTGGAAGGACCTGTGTCAGGTCCTTTACAGGACAATCCCATGTGTAACACAGTGGGCAGAGGACAAGACCTAAGGGAAGCGGCAGAGGTGTCATCCCTCTGTGCCCTCGGGCAGCAGGTCCCTTCCTAACTAGGCGGGGGAGGGGGCCGCAAGGGAGAGGCCAGTTGGCTTGGCCGCCTTTCTCCTGTGCTGGACACTTACAGGGCATTGCCTTTGCTCACAGTCTCTGTCTTGCCTGGGCTGTGACAAGAACCCAGGCCCAGAAGGAGATGGGTCTAGCTGGTGCGCCCTCCTGGTGGCTGGGCCTGCCGCTGTGGCAGCCTCAGCAAGGCCAAGTCACAGGCACTCTCTCCCCTTCTGCCCTGGATGTGCCATCCTGAAGCCACGGGCTGCCTTTAGCTGTGGTCTGGCCTCCGTTTCCCATGGAGCAAAGCAGGCCTCAGCACTCCGGGAACCAGGGAAATGTTGCGTTTTTAAATCTGCCACTTCAGCGTTCCTCTGGGATCTGTCTCTGCAGCGGCCCCACCCGGCCGCCTGCTCAGCGCTTGCTTTCTCTCTCCTGTACTGCCCCCAGGATGGTGGCTCTCTGGACCAGGTGTTGAAAGAAGCCAAGAGAATTCCAGAAGAGATCCTGGGGAAGGTCAGCATTGCGGTGAGTGTGCAGGCGCCACGTCCCCGCCATTGCAGCACTGGGTGCGTGCACGTGCTCATAGCCCCGTGCTCTGCCACTTGATTCTCACTTATGCCCGCTCCACATGGCCAGCGGTGTGTGTCGCTACAGCCCCTGCAGAGAGGGAGACTGCCAGCACCAGTCTCCACTGGCTGGGTACTGAGCAGGGACATCCCTTTGCCCATAAAATAGGGGTAATGCTCTCCTGCCCCATATACCAGGTGCCAGGTTGCATGGGACCCTGATGATGTGGTCCCAGGCACACAGGGTCTCCCAGTGCAATATCACGAGTGTTTCTTCTCTGACTTGGTGACACCGTCAGTTTGGGGGGCGGGGGGTCCTTAGCATAGCCCGGAACCAAAGCATTCAACAGATGGCGCCTATTGGGCGGGTACGACTTCTGTTCGGAGGCAGGGTGGCCAGCCGCATACTCACAGCCCTAACAGTGCTTTGGGCCCTGTCTCAGCTTCCGTGGGCCTCGACCGCTCCTCTGAGACCGAGGGGATGGCAGTGTCTGCCTCATGGGTGGGTCGTCATGTGAGACTCGGTGAGGGAGGCATCTGTACCCACCAGTGCGGCTGTCACTGCCCTCACTTTGCCTCTCCTCTGCTCGTCCCCACCTGAAAACGCATTCCCTGAGCTAGTTCCACATGCTGTGGCCACTGAGGTCTGGCCTGCAGGGCAGACTCCCCCCTGTGGCACGGCCCTGCTGACCTCCCACCCTGTGGCTCCCTCACAGGTTCTGCGGGGCCTGGCGTATCTCCGGGAAAAGCACCAGATCATGCACCGAGGTAAGATGCGCGGAGCCCCTCCCGGGCCACGGGCCAGTGGGTGGGCCTGAGCCACGCCTCACCCGCTGGCTCTGCTCTCAGATGTGAAACCATCTAACATCCTCGTCAACTCCAGAGGGGAGATCAAGCTGTGCGATTTTGGGGTGAGCGGGCAGCTCATCGACTCCATGGCCAACTCCTTCGTGGGAACTCGATCCTACATGTCTGTAAGTCCTTTGAGAGGCGTTCTAACATCGCGTGCCATACCCTCCCCTTCCCGTTTGCTCTTCCCCGTTTTCCAGAAGCCTGCATGTTCTCGTAATATACTCTCTTTTTTCTTTGCTGGATTTCTCCTCTGAAATTCTCATTTCCACCATGTTCTCACTCAGGTTTGTCTCTGGGAATGCCTGCCTGGTTCTTCCCACTGGTAATAAAAACCCAGTCAAGAAGGGAAGTAGGTAATTTTTGAGCCAAGAAACTAGACCTCAGGTGTTTTAGGAAACAACCGGGTGATAGTTGAAGCAGATTCTGAGAAGTTAGTCTAGGGATTACTGTGGGAAAGGACGCATCCCACTATCGTTCTTTCCCAAAAGTGCCAAGGATTTGGGTTTTTAAAGCGATGCTGTCAGCCCTGGCTGGAAGCTTCTCCCAAAGCGGGTGGAGGGAGTATACAGAATCACTCTGGTCTCTAAAGGGTTAGCAGGGGTCAGGGGAGGGGTCTGAGGGAACAATGAGAGACACTCAGATCCACCCTGGCCTGGTGAGCTCCCCCAGCTTCCAGATTCATCTGGCTCCCTCTGGTCTTTCTTTCCTCTCTGTCTCACCCAACAGCCGGAGCGGCTGCAAGGCACTCACTACTCGGTGCAGTCGGACATCTGGAGCATGGGCTTGTCCCTGGTGGAGCTGTCCATTGGAAGGTACCCCATCCCCCCGCCGGATGCCAAGGAGCTGGAGGCCATATTCGGCCGGCCCATGGTCGATGGGGCAGAAGGAGAGCCTCACAGCATCTCACCGCGGCCGAGACCCCCCGGACGCCCCATCAGTGGTATGGCCTGAGTCTAGCACTTCCGGTTTCGATGGGCAGTGACCAGCGTGGGGAATGCCATGCTGGGGGGTGGCAGCTGCCTCCCCTTTGGCCCTTCTTGGCACCACCTGTCCCCTGGGTCGTGCTAACTGCGGTCAGCAGTCCTCAGATGGTCCTGAGGCTTCTAGGGCCATGCTGGAAGCAGCGCCCCCGACCTGTCCCATCCGGGACAGCTGCACCTGTTGCCACCAGCTGGTGGGATCTAGACGCCAACCCCTCAGCCAAGCCACTGGTGGGGTTGGATTTTCCAACATTTTATCACGGAAATGTCCAAGCACACAAAAAAGCGAGAGGCTTGCCCAGGGAATGCCCGTATGCGCACCGCCTAGCCACTGCCCTGAGCCTTCTGCTGTGTTTGGGCCAGGCCTTCCAGGGAGACCCAAAATTGAAAGGAACTGATTCAGAATTTCCTTCAGTGGTTTGTTGGACACACCGGCAGCTCAGCATGGGAGGGGACAGGAGGCTGGGGGGCACTGGGCTCCCAGACGATTCTTGATACCAAGAGCTGCCGCCTGTGAGGTGGAAGGCTGAGAGGTTCGGGCTGCTGCTGCCACACTGGGAGGGTGGCAAGGGGGAGGGCCGCAGCTGAGGCGGCAGAGCCTGGGAACAGCGCTGGACAGGAAGGGAACTGAGTTAAGTCAGAGTCCAAGGGAACATACAGTGGACTGTGGTCGGCTGGTTTCATAACAGTTTTATTGAGATAAAATTCACGTACCATATGATTCACTCTTTTCAAGCGTATAATTCAATGGGTTTGGTAGCCTCACAAGATTGTCCAACCATCACATCTATCTAATTCCAAAACATTCTATCACCTCAAAAGGGATCCCCAACCCTGGCACCCACGAATCCATTTCCTGACTCTGAATTTGCCTCTTCTGGACATTCCACGTAAATGGAATCACACCCTGTGGCCTTCGTGCCTGGCTTCTCTCACTGAGCGTCATGTTTCCAAGGCCCATCCACGTTGTCCCAGTGTCAGTGCCTCACTCCGTTTCATGGCCGAATAAGATTCCCCTGGACCATGTGCTGTGTATCTGTTCACCATTGATGGGCACTTGGCTGTCAGATGGTGATTTTCACAGTGTTTTCTAGTCCAGGCCTTCTTTCCGGGGCTGCACCCAGACTGCTGGGTGTCTTGATTTCCTCTAAGGAGAGAATCTTGCCCCCATCTGTGTCCTCAGGCCCTGCCCCCGAGCCTCCCAGTCCAACTCCCAGCGGCCTCCCTGGTGTTCCCCTTCGGCCCCTTCCCAGCTGGGAGGAGCGGTGGGTCATGCCAGGCCACCTTGGCCTGCCACCATCTCCTCCAGCCCCTGCCCCAGCTCCGTGCCCATTTCAGGATAAGACAGAAGGGGAAGTCCAACTGCCAAACCCAGACCTGGCCAGCTGGGTCTAGGACAGGGGTCAGCCACCCCCAGCCAGCCTACTGCTGTCTCCACCCGAAGCTCCATGCAAGGTCACGCTGCAGTCAGCAAACGCCACCACCCACTCCGCTGCGCCTGGGTGCCACTAAGCAGGGGCTGTGCCATGGCACCACCTGGGCGCAGCACCGCCCCAAATGTGTAACTCCTCAAAACGCTCCTGTTCATTTTGGTGTTTTATTAATTCATTAGGAGTAAAGTTACTTTTCTAGAAAATGAACTTAGTAGCCAGGCCAGGGGAGCCTCCCCTGGTTCAGGCATTGTGGGGAGAAGAGTGCTGGCTTATTCAGCACACTCAGACTTAATGCCCAACAGGAGCACATCAGCCACTTGCCCATTTCACCCCATTTTTGTTTCTCCCCTGGGCAGGTCACGGGGTCGACAGCCGACCGGCTATGGCTATCTTTGAACTGCTGGACTACATTGTGAACGAGGTGGGTACCTGAAGACCCTTTGGCATGTCTTCATGCCAACGAATTAAGTTATTCCTGTAGGAACACATTAGCAAAAAGGGAGAATTCGACACATGGACTAAGGATTTTGTTGGGGGAGAGACGGAGACCATTCTTTTCAATAGGAGGTTATCAGGTGTAAAAACATGGTCTTACTTCCAGCCATACTGCAGAAATCCACCCCTCCCCAAGGCACATTTTTTTGTTTTTATAAAGATAATCCCAGAATTCCCACTGCAGCCCTCTCCTCCAAGGCCAATAGCCAAGTATTAGGGTCAAGAAGCCAGGCCACTCCCAGAGCTCTGATACCCATCATCTCTCTGAGCATCTTGGAGTCTGTGTCCATGAAGTCATAAATAGTCCCACTCCCTTGGGGAAAGTCCAGGTGCCCCCTCCTCTCTGGGAAGGAGGCACAGAGCACCTGGAAGGGCAGTATGAATATTCCCGTTGTACAGACCGGTAAACCGAGGCCTAAGGATGGAAGCAGCCTCCTTAGAGGCCTGCAGCAGGACCTGACCCTGAAGCCTCCCTCTCAGCAAGGCCTGGGCACCTTCCCTGGGACTCTGGGCTGACGTGTATTTTCAGTGGCCCTCTGGAGGCAGGGCAAAGAAACAGGGTGGCTGGGCTGCCTGTGGTGTGGGACTTGGCCCGGGGCTGAGAGGTCGGTGGTGACAGACCAGGGTGGGGTGACTGGTGACACAGCTCTGCCTGTACCTGACAGTGCCACCCAGCAAGCACCTCCCTCCCTGAGCGGGAAGGCTGGGTCCCAGGACTGGGAAGGTGGAAGGAGCTGAAGAGGAGGCCTTGTGGGTTTCACCAGGACAATCTCTGGCCACCGCCTCTGATCCTGCGCATGACCGTCCCCACCCTGGGACGTGTGTGTCTGGCCAGGCTCCTCCGGCTCCCCCAGCTTTCAGGCCCTAACCCCTGGAGCTAGCTGCCCCTGTACTCTAGACCTTCAGCTCATTCAAGACACCCACAGGTGGGTGGCTCAGGCAGTGTGACACCACCCTTGTCCATAAATGAGGGTGAGCCCTGCTCTCCTTCCTTGTAGAACCAGTGTGATCCCCAAATGAGACCTTTCGAAAGAAAACCCTGGAAGTGCCAACCCAGTTAGCAGAGCTGGAGGCCGGGCCAGCCAAGAAGCTGCTGGACAGGAGAGGGGATGGGTGCCCTCTCCGCCTCTAGCAGGGTGAAGGGACTGGGCTAGGAGAGGTGTGCCCTGAGGATCCCCAGGTGCCATGCTGTCCTCACCTGAGCAAGGCTGGGAAGTGTCTTCTCCCTAATTCCAGAACCAGCGTGAGCATCTGACTCCCACCTGTCTGTTCTCTCCCACAGCCTCCTCCTAAGCTGCCCAGTGGTGTCTTCACCCAGGACTTCCAGGAGTTTGTGAATAAATGGTAAGGTGCCACAGCCTCCAGGGCGGTCTCGGGTGGGTGGGGCTGGGGAGCATAAGGGCCCTCCTGGAATGGGCCGCCCACACTTCCAGCCATCAACCTAGAAGTCTCCTTCTCTGGCCCTGGCCCAGCCCCTCTGCCGAGCCTACCACTCAGGAACGCCGGGTGGACAGCAGCATCCGGTGGGACACCTGTGGTCACCTGAGAACCCAGATTCCCTCTCCAAAGCCAAGTCACAGTGTCCAGCGGCCGTCCCCAACACCCGAGTGAACCTGGGGTACAGGCACTTTGGCAATAAAGCTGTTCCCACCTTGCTTTCTGCCAGAAGGCTCCCCGAATCCCTCGAGCCCTGCAAGCCACCAGCTTCTAAACAAGCCTTCCTCGCCGGAGTCTGGGAGGTGGCCAGCTGTTCCCTCTGAAGAAGAGGGATGAGCAGACACGGCCCAGGGGCACCTGGAGCCTATGTGGCTCCCAGCAGCAAACCTGCTCTGGGCAGAGAAGGTGCACTGGCCTCCTGACTTCCGGCCAACGCTGTGTGGCACAAATCCAGTTATCCATTGTCCGTGTGAACATTTTTGTCTCCATGCAAGGTTTTCTCTGTGTTTGAAGAATTATCATTCGGCCCCAAGCTGCTTGGAGCAGCTGCGTTTAGGCAGTTCTGCTTTTTTTAAGGAAAAGGTTCCATTTTGACCATCGGACTCCCAAACTTGTGGGTTTTATGGAAATGGAGCTGCAGTTGCTGCTGGGCCTCTGACTGAGCAGCAGCAGGGCGTTTCCCACCTCCTCTCCCCTTCCCTCTTTCGTGGTCTCAGACCCCCCCCCCCTCCCCAAGGCGCACTGCCCTTACACCTCAGCCAGTGCTGGAGCCCTCGCCCCGGGGACAGGCAGCAGAGTGATGGCGGTCCCCATGGCCACCAACTCACCGCGCTGTCTTGTCTCCCCATGCTCCGTCTTGCTGCTCCACCTCATGGAACCCCAGCCTCATTAAGAACCCAGCTGAGCGAGCAGATCTGAAGATGCTCATGGTGAGTGACGCTGCAGATTCCGGGGTCCCCGGGGCGCAGCTGCCGCCCAGGGCCCCGCCCTCCTCCTCAGGAGAGGGAAGCCCGGCCAGGCGCCCTGAGCAGCTCTTGTCATGGGGGGTGTGTCCAGCTGGCGACCCTGTGGGCCTCCTGGCCCATAGTGGGAATGACCCAGAGCCGGCTCTGCCCTCTCAGCCCCTCGGGGAACAGAAGGGCCCAGCCATGCATGGTTGGGGCTGTTTCTGCAGAATGATGGGCTCTAAGGCTTCTGGACGCTTCCATCGTGGGCTTTCAAGCCGCCCACGGGTCAGGGAGGCCACGAGGCTGGTGCTGTCCTTGGATGTCCCACACCATTCAATGTCCTTGAAAACCCAGGTGGCCTCTGAAACCTGCCTTCCCCTCAGGACCTTTGCACAGGATGGTCCTGCCCCCAGGGATGCGCCCTGTTCCTCTCAGGGCTCCCGGTTCCATGTCTGTGAGTCTTGCCTTCAGGGCCTCCTCTGAGAAGGCCCTGCACCTGCTCTAATCCCGCCCCACTATTAGTTGTGGCAACAGGCTGTGTCCTGGTTGTCATCACCGTTTGCTGTGGTCAAAATAGGAAGCCTTGCCTGGAGCACCATGTGGGAAGGGGTCTGCCTCTGCCTGATTCTTTCTAGAAACTTCTTACTGTGTCTGACATAGATTTTCCAGTAATGTGTGCTAAAGAATGCGGATACAGTGTAAGAGACATGTGTTCGTTGTAAAAGATACAAACACGAAATGGAGAAATGCGATTGTGTTGAAACCCCCTGTAGTGCCCCCGGCTCCCCAGCTCTCCGTGCACGCTGTGCAGGAAACCTCCCAGGTCTCCCTGCCTGAGTAAAACCGGCTGCTGTTGGGGCTACCTTTGCACCCACTCTCCTGCCGCCCTAAACCACAGGAGTTCACTCCCTGCTTCGGAGTTTCACTCAAGCCTGCGCCAGCCTTCAGCAAGATGAGGTGGTCTTGCCTGCCCCGGCTTGCAGAAGAGGCAGCAGTCCGGACCTTAATGTCACATGGGAAGACTAGACCCCTCCGTGGACTCTGAGGCTCCGCCCTCCTGTCCTGGGCCGCCCCTGCCAGGCACACCCTGTTCAGAAAGTGTTCGTTCACCCCACCCAGCCCAGAACCAGGAAGCTAGAGTGCTCGGCTGTTCCTGCTGGAACCGCCAGCCTTGGGTGGCTAGCAAATTCCTTAAAACAAAGTGGAATGCACAAATCTGTTCCTCAGCCTCACAAGCCATATTTAAAGGGCCGAGGAGCCTCTTGTGGCTGGTGGCTGCCACACTGGATGGGACTTGTAGGGAACTTGCTATCCACACAGGCAGTTCTTTTCCAGATCAGATGGTCTCATCCCGGGGACTCTGCCTGCAGGGGATACTAGGCTACGTCTGTTGGCACCTATGATCACCTATGATCGTCACAACTGGGGGTGCTCCTGGCATTGAGTGGGTGGGGTTCCAGACATGCTGCTCACCACTCCACATGTCAGGACGGCCCCCAGGGACTGACTTGGCCTCAGGGTCAGCAGTCCTGAGGCGGCGTCCTGGGCTCCGGGGAGCTCAGAACAGCCTCCCCGTCCCCTGACACCCTGTCCCATGTCTTTCTGGCTTCGGGCATGGAACTTCCCTGCTCCCTGTCCCAACTGTGTCCTCCTGCATTGGTGTGGGGGGGGGGGGCGCTTTTCGCTCTGTTTTTGGGGTTTCATCCCAGCTGGCCTGCCAGATCTGAGCAGAAGCCTGGTCCCTTCCTCCTCCCTGCAGGCACCAGGCTGTTCACGGCGCCTCTCCTTCCTTTTCAGAACCATGGCTTCATCAAACGGTCTGAGGTGGAAGAAGTGGATTTTGCCGGCTGGTTGTGTAAAACGCTGCGTCTGAACCAGCCCAGCACGCCCACACGCACCGCCGTGTGATTCTGCCGGTGACCTGTGAATCCCGCCACCCGCCCTTCCCGCCCAGGACGGACCAGCTCCTCCCTGCCCGTCCCACCGAGCCGGAGGAGAGTGCACACAGCGGAACGTTCACTTCCTCTTCCACCTGTCGCAGCCTCGGCCCTCTGGTCTCTGGGGAAGGGTGACGCTGCCCATGTTGTCGTCTCAGAACCTGCTTACTTAGGTTTAAAAAAAAAAAAAAAAACAGGGAAAGGAAAAGCAAACCGAGCCCATTGTACTTGTTCCATTTGTTCTTCGGGTGTCAGCCTCTGGTCCAACCCCCGGGGGAACAATATCCCTGGAGGACAGCTCCAGCCCCCGGCAGCTGGGCCACAGAGAATTGGGAGGGGCGTGGCATCAGGACCTGGCTTTGCTCTTTTCTCAAAGGACCAAGCCTCAGAGGGAACCCCTAGACATTGACATCTTGCACCAAAACAGAGGAAGTGCCGCCTGGCATTTCTGTGTGTCGTCCCCTCGCCTGACACCTGTCCCCTTGAAGGTGGCCCTCGGCAGGCCCTGAGAGCAGTGAGGCAGTTGGTTGTCATGAGGTCCACTTCCCCCGGCCACCGCCGCCTCCTGTCATGGAGCTGGTCCAGCCGACCCTGCCTGCCCTCAGCAGTGTGACCTGCCCAAGGGGGTCCTGGGCCTCCTGGGCCTCCTGTGCCTTCGCAGCAGACACTTCCGACTCTTCATAGTGGCAGCTGAGCCGACACTCGACTCTGCAGAAAGGAAGTGTTGGGTTTCCAAGCGCTCGGTGTGGTTGAAACCCCCAGCAGGTTCGGTAGATAAGGCCTCTGCTCCCCCTCGTCGGCACGCGTGGGCGGTTTGCACCTCAGCCACCTCTGCGCACCCAGTGAATCCAGTGACCACCCCGGGCGCCACTCTTTTGGGCCTTGAACCGTTTGTCCACAGCTGGTTGTAGGGAGGTCTTCCTAGATCCCTGCACCCTGGGGTGGCCAGCCTTCTCCCTTCAGGGCTCAGAGGTAGGAAGTGGAGGCCAGGGCTGCTGCTGAGGCTCCCCTCTTCTGAACGCTGGAGATGGTAAAGCCCTCAGCCGCCCCCCTCAAAACTTCCTGATGGCTGAAACAAGCTGATATTTATCTGAGGCAAATTGCAGGGGAAGGGTTTTCTGAGAGGGATGTGGCCTGGTGCAATCCACGCTGGCCCTGGGCTTCCGGAGGCGCAGCCGGAGGCAGGGCTGTGGCCCCGAGGGAACTGCCAGAGCCTTTTCTTACGGAGACCCCTCTAGTCTCCCGTGTTTTCTGTGGACACAGAAGAGAGGAGTTGGCTTTTTCAGCCAGCTTTCAGGTTTTTGCCACTTCATAGTTTCCCCCCAAAGTCTCAGTTGATTTAGAAAAGAATAAAGATAACAAAGTTACGAAGGTGTTGCTCTGTGAGTACCCAGCTCCCTCGGGACCTTCCTCAGAGGGGGAAGGGGCCCTAACATGTGAACTTGAATTGGCTTCTTGGCCCCGGGGTGCCTGGCACTGGTGGTCACAGATGGCGCACATCTCGGCCTGTCCTGTTCATCTCAGGTTCCCCTTAACATGAAACCAGCTGCTGTTTACAAGGAGCAAAAGACCACATTGGTGGGGCTTGGAAGGAGCGGGAGGGTGGGACTTAGGGTGGAGGGGTGATCTGAAAGTGGGGGCCTCCACAGGCATTGAGAGGTGTGGGTGCCACCCCCAGGCCATTAATTCTGTATGACTGTGTTCTATCCTGTACTGCTGCTTTCGCCAAGATCCCTTGGCACATCTGGAAAGGTCTAGAACCTGGCTCTTTCTCTTCCCACTCCACACCAGAACCAAGCTTCTAGAAAGTGGGGCTCACTCCTGAGTGTGTCTGAACCGCTGACAGCCAAGTTTCCAGGTGTCTCCCTCAGCCCCCATTCCCTGAGAACGTCCCCAAATTTGGCACCTTCTAATTCAGTCCCTGCGGTTCCCAGGGTCCAGGCCCAGCTGCTCCCAACACCCTGGTCAAAGGGGCCATAGACCTAGGAAACGGCTCCCGCCCAGCGGCGTGATTATGTTCTCTGTTGCAAGGGGCAGGCTCTTCCGTGAAACTCGTGACTGCCCTGGATTAGGGGTGTCCTGACGTGAGGATCCAGGCAGAAGTGGTCCTCAGGCCTCAGCCCTGGTTCTTTTGAGAGACCAAGTGTTTTGTGAATGTGGTTCTTTAAAAACCCTGGGAAGGCCAAGTATGTGAGAAGATACAGCCACTGTGTTGGGGGGGAGGGGGACACAGCAACCCCTGTGACCCCAGCACCCCTCTGTCTGACTTCTGTCCCCCCGAAAAGAATCAGAGCTTTAGCATCTTGCACAATGGGTGTTCCTTCATTTATTTATTTGTTTTGTGTGTTTTCTTCACTTTTTTTGGTGCTTGGTTTGCGGGAAGAAAATCTCAAGTGTGTTGTTGGTACAAGTCAGTGCAGCTCAACAGCACTTTACGTGACCACGTGCCGTCCGTGTCCCCACCTGGTCTTTCCACGGCGCTTGTGCCTCGGAGCCAGTAGCTCACCCGACGGCCCGGGGTGACCCACGGAATAAGTGTTCTCTCAGCTCCATCAGCTGTCATGGGGGCAGATCTATCTAAATACTTGATTTATTCAGCAACTGCCCACGCCCTTCCTCGTGTAAAAATCTCAGGCCAGATCAGCCTGGGCCCTGGACAGGTCGCATTCCCTTCTGTGAGCATGACAAACGTTGAAGGGGGGCGGGGGTGATCATGGAAAGAAAGGCTGCAGAACCAGCAGGCCAGGCCGCCTCCAGGCGGGGCCTCTGCAACTTCCATTTTCCAGCAGCTGCAGTTACAACAGGGAAAGAAACAGGTGAAGGTAATTTGATGGTCTGTTTTATTTAACACAATGGAGGGGGACCCTGGTCATCGATATGGAAAACGATGGTATTTTACATTCTTTTTTTCTTTTTTACGAAGTCTTTGTAAGGTGGGGCTTTGCCCTCACAGCACATCTCAGGTGACACACGTGAGCTCCTTTCTGCTCTGTCCTCTCCCAGCTGGCATTAGCCCACAGGGTCTCCCATGGGGACAATGCCCCCTCAATCCAGGAACACTAGGTGATGTCTGGGGACATCCGTGCCTGTCACGACTTGGGGTGCTCCTGGCCTCGAGTGGGTGGGGCCAGGGATGCTACTCAGCACCCCACCATGCCAGGGACAGCCCCCCACAGAGAATAACCCACCCCCGATGTCCAAGGTGCTCGGGAGAGAAAAGGCCTGGTTTAGCCCAAACTCCTCCCCAAATTTGACACAGTCGGAGGCCGCAGTCGCCCAGCAGCAGAGGTCAGACCCTGGCCTGTGTGTGTTGGGCAGCCGTGGGCAAACTACGGCCCACGGGCCGGATCCAGCCCGTTTGAAATGAATACAACTAAAAAAAAAACCGTACCCTTTTATGTAATGATGTTTACTTTGAATTTATATTAGTTCACACAAACACTCCATCCATACTTTTGTTCCAGCCCTCCGGTCCAGTTTAAGAACCTATTATGGCCCTCGAGTCGAAAAGTTTGCCCACCCCTGGTCTAGAGCCTGGGACATCATCCGGGCGGGAGTCGGGGGTGGGGGGTGGGGGTGGGGGGGGGTGTGGGCAGGACAGCCCAGAATCTTCTGGAAGGCGGGCAGTTGGGAGACGTGTGCTCAGCCGGCTGCAGTGGGAGGAGGTGTGTGCTGAGCAAGGCAGGAAGCCTCAGGTCCGGAAGGTGGAACTGGCCTGCCTCCCGCAGAGGACTCCCAGGTTAACAGAGTTCAGAGGAAGCCCTGACGGTGTTTCCCAGAAAGCTGGGCTCGAGGCGGAGTAGGGGGAGGAAGGGGAAGGGACTCTGAAACCAGAAACCAGGGGGGCCTCCTGTCCCCACCTCCTCCTCTGACCAGGTGCTCCAGCCCCGGGCCGGCACCACGAGGCTGGAGGCCGAACTTTGAACTACAGGCCAGGTAAGTAGAGGACCTCTTGTTCTGCAGTCCCCATGGCAACGAGGGGACGGGACGTGGTGGCTCTAGAGGAGGAAGGAGGCGGAGGGAGAGGCCTGAGCCTCATGGCAGCCTGAACGGAGGCCTGAGGCTCGAGTTTCTGCCCAGGCTTCCCCGGGGACAGAGGGAGGCCCACAGAGAAGCACCTGGAGAAACAGGAGAGAGGCCTCAGGTGAGAGAGGGACTCGGGCCATGCGCCTGGCCTCCTCCCCCAGCGGACCCGCCCGTGGCAGCAGGAGTAGACTGGCTGGGCTAGCGTCACAGTTGCGCCCTGACTGCAGCTTCAAGGAAGGCCGTGCCCCTGTGGGCCTCAGTTCCCTCCTCTGCAAAGGGGGTGATCACAGGCTAAAGGAGACGGCATCTGCCATCCCCCCAGGAATGGCCTCCCGCTTACTCAGGCCCCCTCCCCCCTTCCGTGGGACCCAAATTGGGGTAGGGGCTGCCCAGGGGTTCTTGGGGTGAAGGAGAGGGAGGGGGAGATACAAGTCTTTCACGTACTCTTGTCTATCTTTGCGCCTGCTGTTCCCTGTTCTGGAAAGTTCTCTTTTCATCCCCATCTCCAACTCTTGCTCAAGTATCAGGCGCAGGACACATCCTCCCGCTTCGGACTGCCAAGAGCTGCCAGGCTCCACAGTAAGCCCTCAGCACAGCGTGTGCTTTAACTCTCCCCCCCCCCCCCCCCGATGGTCCTGGTCTCATGGCCTTGGGCTTGGCAGTGAATCTTCAACACAGCACATAGGCATAGCAGCAAAAGGAAAAATAGGTGAACTTGAACTTAGTCAAAATTTAAGACTTGGGTGCAACAAGAGACTGAAAGACACCCCACAGAGTGGGAGAAAATACTTGCAAGTCCTGTTTGGGAGGCAAGTCTGGTGCCAGAATGAATACAAGAAAAATCATTGGGACCAGGCAGCCAAGGGGAAATCGCCCAATTAAAACGTGAGCAGCCCTCGCTGGTTGGCTCAGTGGATAGAGTGTCAGCCTGTGGACTGAGGGGTCCTGGGTTCGATTCCAGTCAAGGGCACATGCCTGGGTTGTGAGCTTGAGCCCCATTAGGGGACATGCAGGAGGCAGCCAATCAATGATTCTCTCTCATCATTGATGTTTCTCTCTTTCCCTCTCCCTTCCTCTCTGAAATAAAGATATATTTAAAAAAAAAAAAAAGTGGGCAGACTAAGTGGTTAGAGCGTGGGCCAGCGCACCGAAGGGTCAGAGGGTCGCAGATTCGATTTCCAATTGTCAGGGGCACGTACCTGGGTGGATCCCCAGCCCCGGTACTGGCGGAAGGCAACCCATTGATGCGTCCCTCTCACATCCGTGTTTCTCTCTCTCCCCCTGCCTCCCTCCCTTCTCTCTCTCTGAACATCAATGGAAAAAATATCCTTGGGTGAGGATTAGCAAACAAAGAAAAGCGGGCAGTGGATGTGAATGGACGTCTCCCTAAAGACCACATACAAGTGGCCAGTGAGCACCTGTCTCCCCACGGGCAGCACAGCACCTGGAACTGAGCTGGGGGAGGGGGCTGGGCAATGGAGATAAAAATTCCTGGGGTCTGGCTGGCCCGCAAAGGGGAAGGGACTGTGCTGCGATGCTGGGCGCCCCAGGGCTGCGAGATGAGTTAGCAAGGATGTGGCCTGAGGTCCCCAGATGAGGGCGGGGTGGGGTGAAGCTGGGTGGAGGGGCTGGGGTGGCCCCACCTCCCAAGGGGGGGGATGCCTAAACCCCGAGGTGAGGTGCGAGGTGTGCTGTCTCCTGTCTTCACCCCCACATTAAAGAGCAGGAAGTGACTCTGAGGTCACAGCATCGGATCCTGTGTGACTCCCCCTCCTCCGCTCCTGCCCAGGGGGCTCCCTCCCGAGGGAAGGCTCAGGCAAGGCACAGGTGTGGGGAGGCCTCCCGCCCACATGTGATATGGAGGAACCCCTGTCTGCCCTCCTTGCCCTGCCAGTCTCTCCTCTCTCCTGCATTTGTCCCTCCCCTGCCTTCCCCTCCCCTCTTCTCCCTTTGGCCTGCCCACCCCCAGCCCAGCGATCCTCCTCTTTAAAGGGGAGGGGCCATTTTCCAGAGCTGAGTTCCAGCCCTACTGGCCCTTCCACCCAGTTTCTGGAAGCCTCTCAGAGTCTTGTGCTTGGAATTCACCATCCAACCTGGGTGGAGGTGGGAACAGGGTTTTCCCAGAGCCCAGCAGAGAGCTGGAGAGCCTGGAGCCAGGCTGCCTCTGCTGGGGGCTCCTCTGCCCCCCAGAAAATACCACAGACATCATTTATCGTGGGTGGACATGCACTGATCACACCTGTTCTGGTTACCTTAAAGCCTGCCCTCACTCACAGCAGCATGGATCACTGGAAATAACCCAAATGTCTGACAATGGATGAACGAATAAACAAAACATCCACACACTGGACGATTACTCAGCCGTGAAAAGGAGTGAAGCTCTGACGCTTGCTACAACATGGATGGACCTTGAAAACACCATGCTCAGCCCGGTCGGTGTGGATCAGTGGTTGAACATCGACCCATGAACCAGGAGGTCACGGTTCAATTCCCGGGCAAGGCACGTGCCCGGGTTGCAGGCTCCATCCCCAGTAGGCAGCCGATCAATGATTCTCTCTCATCATTGATGTTTCTCTCTCTCCTTCTCCTTTCCTCTCTGAAATCAATACAAAAAATTTTAAAACAACAGCAACAACCCTATGTTCAGTGAGAGAAGCCAGACACAAAGGCCACATTGTGTGTGGTTCCATGTATGTGAAATGCTCAGAACAGGTAAATCTAGAGACAGAGAGTGGGTTCATGATGCCGGGCTGGGGCGAGGGGATTGGGGGGGGGGGGGCTTGGAGTGACTGTTGATGGGGACAGGACTTCCTTCGGGGTGATGAGTATGTTCTGGAATTAGACAGTGGTGATGGTTCCCCATATTGTGAATGTACTAAAAACCACTGATTTGCCTACTTTAAGTGGGTGGACAGTATGGTAGGGGAATTATATCTCAATAAAGTTATTTTTAAAAACTGCCCTGTCATGCCCGGACTGGTTTGGCTCAGTGGATGGAGCGTCGGCCTGCGAACTCAGGGGTCCCGGGTTCGATTCCGGTCAAGGGCATGTACCTTGGTTGCGGGCACATCCCCAGTGGGGGGTGTGCAGGAGGCAGCTGATCGATGTTTCTCTCTCATCGATGTTTCTAACTCTCTGTCCCTCTTCCTTCCTCTCTGTAGAAAATCAATAAAATATATTTAAATAAATAAATAAATAAAAATAAAAACTGCCCTGTCATGTATGTACACACAGTCACTATCTCCCAGGATGTTATTGACATCCCCAGGTGACTCCTCTGTCCTGCCTAGCTAGTCCTTACTCAGGCCCTGAATGGGGTGCTGGGGAGAGAGGTGAATGGGCCAGGCTTAGATGGGAGCGGGTCTGTCTGCCAGGCTGTGGGCCCCCATCCTGCAGGGCCAGGGTGGGAGTAGGGCACAGGGGAAAACACTTGAGTTCCAGAGACGAGCAGGTGTGCGGGAAAGCAAGCAGGGCAGCTGGGCTTCCAGCTGGGGTCTGCCAGACCACAGAGCCCCAAGCCTTGGCAGGAAGCCTCGGGGGCCCTGTCGCCCGAACCCAGGCCCCAAGAAGCTCCTTCCTGGTGGTTTCTGGGCCAAGGGCCTCTCGCTGGGTAAGGCAACCAATATCCTATTCTGCCTTGGACCTTGCCCCGCCACCTTCCACTGGGGACATTGTGGGACTGTTCTTGACATTCGCTGGCCCTGGTCAGCAAGACTTTGCTCTTCCCAGCACCCTGGGGGGTGGACATGATTCAGCCCACTTTTATGAGGGGCAGGGAGCACAGGAAAAGGAACCCAGAGCCAAGAGGTTATTTGCCCGGCCCAAGGGCACGCAGAGAGAACTTGACCTTGATTCCAAGAATGCCCAGGCCAGAGGAAGGTCAAGAAAGGAAGTGAGTGGCCCTGAGGGGACTGGGGTGGCGGCTGCACCTGACACAGCCCCCCTCCCCCACCACCCCCTTCTTCTTTCTCTCCTAGGCCTGAAAGTGAAACCGGTGACACCAAAGTGAAACTGAAGCTACTGCCTGGCAGCCAAGCCCGCCTGCAGAGGGGGAAAGAGGAGAGAGGGTGACTCCTCCAGCCAGCCCACGTGGCAGGCAGCGGGATGGAGGGAGGGAAGGAGGAATTGCTTTTTTAATTTCAGTGATTTAAGAAAAAAAAACTGAGGGAAAAGGTCTGGCTGAGCAGAAATGCTGCTACATTCCCCCGCCACCCCCACCCCCACCCCCACCCCGACCACGTCCCTGGTTGTAGGCCCCCACGGTTCTGAGTGTCTCTAGGAGAAGCCATTGTATGGCTGGCAGCGGGGGTGGGCAGCAGGGACGGGACCGGCCTTGTTCACTTACTTGGGGTCTCTCTGGGAGAAGACAGCCAGGGGCCAGCTCTGCTGGTTACCCAGCTCCAGCCTGTGAGGACCCATTGCACAGATGGAAAGCCAAGGCTCCGCCGGAGTGGAGACAGGCTGCTGGGAGGGGGTGGAGGGCAGCCAAATGGGCTAAGTGCTGGGTTGTCTGGAGGCCCCAAGCAGCAGTTTTCCTTCTCTGCGAGCACAGAGAGGGCGGAAGTAAGCAGGCAGGATTGAAGTTAGGCCCAGGCCAGCGTTTCTCCGGTGGACATTTGGGACCAGGTCATTCTCTGGGATGGGGCCGTCCTGGGCACTGTGGGGTACTGAGCAGCATCCCTGGCCTCCGCCCACCTGATGCCAGGAGCATGCCCAGTCTTGACAACCCACTTTCCTAAGCAAATTCCCATAGTGTGGGCCAGGCCATGGAGACTGTGGTGGAGACAGAGCTCTGAGCCAGGCCCCCAAGGTAGGCAGGCTCCCCCAACCCCCCCACCCCCCAGCTTTGGAGCGTTCCACCATGGTTCTGAGAGATTCCTGGGAGCTGTTGTCCAGCCTGGAATTGAGGGCGTGTCCCAGATAACAGCACAACAATGCAGAGAGGGGCCAGAGCTCGATGGGAACTGAGCTTCAGGCTGGAAGAGACCCTTGCACAGGAATTCTGAGCTGTTGGTAGAGTCAGGGGCAGCAACCGCACCCGAATAACTCTGCCTTCTTCCATCTTCTGGACCGAGGCTAAGTAGCCTCTGACGTGAGGTGCACCAAGGCCCCAGGAGGTGCAAGTAGACCAGGCATCTGCCCAATTGCTATGAGGTCAGAGGGCACAGAAAGTGTTTGCTGCTCCAAGAATATTCCTCCTGGGATGCTCAGGGGGTGTCCCAGGACAGGGCTCAGGCATTCGGGTGTCACACAGCTGTGATTTGCGAGGGAGAACTGCAGTGTTTCAGGACTTGCACACCGGGTTTGGCCACCCTGGGGTGTGCTGGCTCTGCCTGAGAGCACATATTGGAAGGGCCCCCAGGACCTGGGAGGGGCCTGAACGGGAGGAGATTTCTACAAAAGGAAAAGCAGAGGGGCTTCTGGCAACTCACCTGGCCTGTTTTGAACCTGAGCACAATCCCGGGTTTATTGGCTACCTACCACCTGCAGAGCTCCTGCCCACAAAATCAGCGATTCACCTACAAGTGGTCACAATAGGATTTAAAGCAGCGGTTCTCAACCTGTGGGTCGCGACCCCTTTGGCGGTTGAAGGACCCTTTCACAGGGGTCGCCTAAGACCATCCTGCATATCAGATATTTACATTACGATTCATAACAGCAGCAACATTACAGTTATGAAGCAGCAACGAAAATAATTTTATGGTTGGGTCACAACATGAGGAACTGTATTTAAAGGGCCAGAAGGTTGAGAACCACTGATTTAAAGGGTCTGACGCCAGAAGCCGAGCGGATAGCCACCTGCTTCTGTAGCTGTGGGTGGGAGTTTGTGTGTTCCTTTCTTCCTAATGTCCCCGCTTGCCCGGTAAGAAAGACCAACCTTTGGTAAGTGAGACCCCAATGTAGTTTCTTCGCTCTTTTTTTTTTTTTAAATATATATTTTATTGATTTTTTACAGAGAGGAAGGGAGAGGGATAGAGAGCTAGAAACATCGATGAGAGAGAACATTGATCAGCTGCCTCCTGCACACCCCCCACCGGGGATGTGACTGCAACTAAGGTACATGCCCTTGACCGGAATCGAACCTGGGACCCTTCAGTCTACAGGCCGATACTCTATCCACTGAGCCAAACCAGTCAGGGCTTTCTTTGCTCTTTTTTGTCTTTATTTTTTTAAGCAATCAGAACCCTAATTTTTTAATAGTGGTAAAATATGTAATAAAAATTCACTATCTTAACCATTCCTTTTTAAAAATATATTGTTATTCATTTCAGAGAGGAAGGCAGAGCATACTGTCCTCAAAATTCCTTCACCCATGTTGTAGCAGATATCAGAAAGTCCATCCTTTTAAAATATAAACATATATATTTTATTGATTTTTTACAGAGAGGAAGGGAGAGAGATAGAGAGTTAGAAACATCGATGAGAGAGAAACATTGATCAGCTGCCTCCTGCACACCCCCTACTGGGGATGTGCCCGCAACCAAGATACATGCCCTTGACCGGAATCGAACCTGGGAACCTTCAGTCCACAGGCCGACGCTCTATCCACCGAGCCAAACCGATTAGGGCCATCTTTTTTTAAAAAAATATTTTTATTTTTATTGATTTCGGAGAGGGAGAGAGAGAGAAACATCAATTCTGAGAGAATCATTGATAGACTGCCGCCTCCTGCACGCCCCCCACTGGGGATCGAGCCCACACTCTGGGCATGTGCCCTGATGGGAATCAAACCAGTGACCTCTTGGTTCCTGGGTTGACGCTCAACCTCTGAGCCACACCCGGCTGGGCTGTCCTTTTTTTTTTTAAAGCTGAATCCATGAACTTCAAATAAAGTCCAAAGCACTTACCTGGCCTATCGGTGCCCATTCACTGACCTCTCAATATTCTACTTCAGCCACACTGGGTTCCTGCTGACTTTCCATCACTAAGCTCAGTCCTACCTCCCGGCCTTTCCCCTCTCACCTGGGAACCTGTCCACAGATCTCTGCTCAAATACTACCTTGAAAAATAGTCCCTGATGACTACTTTGAAAAAAGAACTAGTCTCTAGACCAGCCGTGGGCAAACTACGGCCCGCGGGCTGGATCCGGCCCGTTTGAAATGAATAAAACTATTGAAAAAAAAGACCGTACCCTTTTATGTAATGATGTTTACTTTGAATTTATATTAGTTCACACAAGTACTCCATCCATGCTTTTGTTCTGGCCCTCCGGTCCAGTTTAAGAGCCCATTGTGGCCCTCGAGTCAAAAAGTTTGCCCACCCCTGCTCTAGACAATACTAGATGTCTGATTCCATGAGGTCCTGAGCCTTTTGCTGTCTTTTTATTTGTTGATTTTTGAGAGAGGGGAAGGGAGAGAGAGATTGATTTGTTGTCCCACTTATTTATGCATTCATTGGTTGGTATTTGTATGTGCCCTGACAGGGATCAAACCCTCAGCCGTGGTATATGGCGATGACTCTCATCAATGGAGCTACCGGGCCAGGGCCTGCCTTTTGCTGTCTTTGAGCCATTTTCCAACTGTGCAACTTGTAGGAAACTGGTAATAATGGCTATGATTCTTGCTCACAGAAATACAAATTAACAGCATAGTTACGTTTTGTTTCTCTTTGTAAATTCATTCTAGCACTTCATATTTGCCTATATATATGGATGTTCTTAGAATTTTCCTTTGAACCTGTTGTAACATCTTACTGGTCCCTCATTAATTAATGAATGAAATAAAATCTTTTGACATATGTTCATTTTTATTTATTTATATTTTATTTTATTTTTTGACACATGTTCTTTTTTTTTTACATATGTATTTTATTGATTTTTTTACAGAGAGGAAGGGAGAGGGATAGAGACTTAGAAACATCGATGAGAGAGAAACATTGATCAGCTGCCTCCTGTACACTCCCCACCGGGGATGTGCCCACAACGAAGGTACATGCCCTTGACCGGAATTGAACCTGGGACCCTTCAGTCTGCAGGCTGACGCTCTATCCACTGAGCCAAACCAGTTAGGGCAATGTTCATTTTTAAAAAACAGCTTCCAGGCCCTGCTCACTGTCTTTTCAATTACTCTGGTTAACTGCCTTCATTGCACTCACTGATAATTGTCTGAAATTCTTTGAGTAGTCTCCTTGCTTATTATCTTTATCCTGCACTAGACTGTAAGCTGGAGATCAGGGACCTGGCCCATAGGAGGCGCCCAGGGTTGGCTATGTGGTCTTCCAGGCAGACCAACTGCTGAACAGAATGTTCCAGAATGGTCATGGGGTCCACATCAAGTTCAGTGATCCCTGGGTTCTAGAACCTGCCTGTGTCCTTGTCTGCATCCCTCCCTTTTTCAAAACCGGAACACGCCCCAGCTCCCTTTCCCAGAACTTCCTCCAGGAATACCAACTAACCAGGATTCCCCAGGCCCATGTGCCAACACTTTCAACACCTTGAGCTGTGAGTCCCCTGGACCTGCGCCCCAAATTCATCCACAGCAGCCAAAAGAGGCCCCTTATCCCCTCCCCTCTCAGTCACAGTTGAGAAAACAGTCAATACCCATTGAAAAACCTAAAGACATTGGATCCAGCTGCTCGAGGACACATTACCCTTGTTCTGTGCCTGCTTCCTAAGCAGGAGAAAAGGCTATGGCCCTCGCCACTGAGGTCCAGAACCAGAGGGCAACCTGGGCAGCGGGGTTAGAACAAAACGATGGGTTATAAGAAACACCAGCTTCATGCCTGGGAGCATTAGGGGCTCAGAAAGCCACCCCATAGACTGTGGGGGAGCTGGAGTCTGGGATGGAGAATGGCAGGGTTCCCCTTGCACATTCATCTGGGAGTCCCAGGTCTGGAGACATTTGAACTTCCTCCTGCCCAGAACTTTCTGAGAAGCTCCTCCCAGGTTATCCTCCAAGAGGGCGGGAACTCTCAAGGAGTCAAGCTGGGTCATCCAAGGAGCCTGAAATCTTTTTTTTTTTTTTTAAATATATTTTATTGATTTTTTTACAGAGAGAAAGGGAGAGGGGTAGAGAGTTAGAAACATCAATGAGAGAGAAACATTGATCAGCTGCCTCCTGCACACCTCCTGCTGGAGATGTGCCTGCAACCACCAAGGTACATGCCCTTGACCAGAATCGAACCTGGGACCTTTCAGTCCGCAGGCCAACACTCTATCCACTGAGCCAAACCGGCCAGGGCGAGCCTGAAACCTTTAAAACTGCCCCCATCCTCTGGGTTTGATGGTGGTCTGGATAGCAGGCAGGACTGTGGGGTGTGTGTGTGTGTGTGTGTGTGAAACACATCAAACTCAGAAGACTTGTGCTTCAGCCCTACCTCCCATGGTCAGCATCTGTATGATCTTCTGTAGTAACTGACGCACATTCTCCTAAAATAGCTTAGGCATTTTGATAATTAAACGAGACAACGAGGATATGAGTTTTGTAAGCCGCAAAATATTCCTCAACCAAAAAATAATAATATTCACATATGTATAATTTTTTAATATATTTTTATTGATTTTTTACAGAGAGGAAGGGAGAGAGATAGAGAGTCAGAAACATTGATGAGAGAGAAACATCGATCAGCCGCCTCCTGCACATCTCCCACTGGGCATGTGCCCGCAACTCAGGTACATGTCCTTGACCGGAATCGAACCTGGGACCCTTCAGTCCGCAGGCCGACACTCCATCCACTGAGCCAAACCGGTTTCGGCCACATATGTATAATTTTTAAGTGAGATATACTTCACATGCTATACAATTCACCCTTTTAAAGTGTATAATTCAGTGGTTTGTAGGGTATTCACAAGATTGTGCAACCATCACCACTATCTAATTTCAGAACATGTTTATCACCCCAAAAAGAAACTTCATGACCAATTAACAGTCACTCCATTTCCCTCCCAACGCCTCCCAGCTCCCAAGCAACCAGTAATCCATTTTCTTTCTTTTTTAAAGTATATTTTATTGATTTTTTACAGAGAGCAAGGAAGAAGGATAGAGAGTTAGAAACATCGATGAGAGAGAAACATCAATCAGCTGCCTCCTGCACACCCCCTACTGGGGATGTGCCCGCAACCCAGGTACATGCCCTTGACCAGAATCGAACCTGGGACCTTTCAGTCCGCAGGCCGACGCTCTATCCACTGAGCCAAACCGGTTAGGGCAGTAATCCACTTTCTGTCTCTGTGAACTTGCCTGTTCTGGACTTTTCACATAAATGGAAACACACTGTGTGTTTTTGTGTCTGGCTTCTCACTGAGCATCATGTTTTCAAGGTTCATCTATGTTGTAGCGTGTGCCAGCGCTTCACTCCTTTTTATGGTCGAGTAATATTCCATTGTGTGGATGGACCACAGTATATTATCCATTCATTCACTGATGAACAGACATTTGGGCTGTTTCTAATCTTTGGCTGTTATGAATAGTGCTGTTATGGATAGCCACGTAGAAGGTTTTGTGCAGACAGATGTTTTCATTTCTCTTGGGTGGATACCTAGGAGTGGAATTGCTGGGTCAGCCCAGCTGGTGTGGCTCAGTGACTGAACGTTGACCCATAAACCAGGAGGTCATGGGTTTGATTTCTGGTCAGGACACATGCCTGGGTTGTGGGCTTTCCCAGGTAGGGGGCATGCAGGAGGCAGCTAATTAATTATTCTCTCTCATCATTGATATTTCTCTCTCTCTCTCTCTCTCTCTCTCTCTCTCTCTCTCTCTCTCCCTTTGCTTCCTCTCTCTGAAATCAATAAAAATATTTTGTTTTAAAAAATGGAATTGCTGCCTTAATCGGTTTGGCTTAGTGGATAGAGCATCCACCTGCAGACTGAAGGGTCCCAGGTTCAATTCCAGCCAAGAGCATATACCTGGGTTGTGGGCTCTATCCCCAGTAGGGGTCCCGCAGGAGGCAGCTGATTGATGTTTCTCTTTCACTGATGTTTCTAACTCTCTATCCCTCTCCCTCTCCCTTTCTCGCTGTAAAAAATCAATAAAATATATTTTTTTAAATAAAAAAATATATTAAAAAAAAAGAAAAGAATTGCTGGGTCAGATGGTTACTCCATGATCACCTTTTCAGGAACTGCCAGACTGTTTTCCACAGCACCTGCACCATTTTCCATGCCCACCCGCAGTGGATGAGGGCTGGGTCCTCCCTGCCCTTACCTACACTTGGTAGTGTGGATCCTTTTTATTCTAGCCTCTTGTGGGGGTGAGTGGTGTCTCCTGGTGGTTTGATTTGCATTTCCCTAATGACTAAGGATGTTGGGCAACTTTTCATGAGCTTTATTGGTCATTTGCATATCTTTTTTTGGGAGAAATGTCTATTCAAATCCTTTGCCCATTAAAAAATTTTGGTTGTGTTTTAATTGTTGAGTTCAAGGTTTCTTTTCTGTTGCTGTTGTTATCCTCTCTTGAGGACACTTTTTTCCATTGATTTTTAGAGAAAGTGGAAGGGAGGGGAGGAGAGGAGACAGAGAGAGAGAGAGAGAGAGAGAGACAGTGATGTGAGAGAGACACATCAATTGGTTGCTTCCCGCGAACCTGGGACCTTTCAGTGCTCAGGCCGATGCTCTAACCATTTAGTCACACTGGTTAGGGCAAGGTTTCTTTTTTTTTTTTTCTTTTTTTTTTTTTATATTTTATTGATTTTTTACAGAGAGGAAGGGAGGGAGATAGAGAGTTAGAAACATCAATGAGAGAGAAACATCGATCAGCTGCCTCCTGCACATTTCCCACTGGGGATGTGCCCGCAACCCAGGTACATGCCCTTGACCGGAATCAAACCTGGGGCCTTTCAGTCCGCAGGCCGACGCTCTATCCACTGAGCCAAACCGGTTTCGGCAAGGTTTCTTTTTTAAAAAATGTATTTTTCAGTTACACTTTACAGTCAATATTATTTTGTATTAGTTTTAGGTGTGTAGCATAGTGGTTACACAACAAGGTTTCTTTATCTATTCTAAGTAGTAGACCCTTACCAGATCTATGACTTGCGAATATTTTATCCCATTCTGTGTGTTTTCTTTCACTTTCTTTTTTTAAAAAAAATATTTTTGTATTGATTTCAGAGAGGAAGGGGAGAGAGAGAGAGAGATAATGACAGAGAATCATTAATTGGCTGCCTCCTACACTCCCCCCACTGGGGATCAAGCCTGCAACCGGGCATGTGCCCTGACCAGGAATCCAAAGGTGACCTCCTGGTTCATAGGTCTATGCTCAACCACTGAGCCACACAGGCTAGACATGACTTTTTCACCTTTGGAAATATTTCATCTCTGCACAGATAATAATAATAGTAGTAATAATAATAACAACAACATAATCACATCTATCATGTATTGAGGGTTTTCCTCCTAATAGGCACCATCTTTTTTCTCCCTTGTCACAACCTTAGGAAGTCTCCACCATTATTCTCTCCAAAAGACTGAGAATCAGAGAGGTTAAATCACCTGCCATAGGTCACACAGTGAATCAATCTTTTCTAATGTACTAGGTTTCAAAACAGTATCTACTTGAGTATTTTTTTTGGGGGGGGGGGGAGTAGAGACTGAGGTGTCAGGATAAATCTTTGCCTCCCTCCCTCCTTCTGTTTTCACTACCCAGCTAGGAGTGTGCATGGAGTAGGGGCATGCCACCTGGCAATTCCTGAAGGACTCCACCCCCAGCGTCCCGGCAGGGTCCAGAGCCAGGTGAATGCGGGCGTCAACACCCTCGCTCATGGTCCCTCCCTGGGCCTCAGTTTCCTCAAATGTAAGGTGGAATCAATCATAGAAGCCCTGCTTTTCCCCAGGGAGTCATCAGGATTAGCGTAAAGACCAATTTCACACCGGAGTTCCCTTCCCCTTCTGAGTCAGGTTATCAACTGCGGAGAACCAGTGCAGGGTATCTGAGGCTGGGTGGTGGTGGTGGCGGCGGTAGGGAAACTGACTCACCGCTAGGAGCTTAGGAGGGGGTGGGGAGGCGAAAACGATTGGGGACTAAGGCCTGAACTTGGGTTATCTGCAGGAGTCCAAGCGCAACCCTGAGACCTGCACATGGTGCTGCCACTGGGCCCTTTTAGTCCCAGGGCTGATAGCAGGGTGGTTAAAGAAGGAAGCAGGGCTTCGGTGCCAGGCAGGGTCGTTAGAGCAAAGTCCCTGGTTCCACCCACTCCCTGTATCCACCGGCCCCTCCCTCAGTCCCTTCCCACCTAATCGGGGCTAGTTTAAGGCTTCTGGTCCTCGGGCTGTCACTTCCCCCCTGGTGGTCTCCTGGGGTTCCCCTTGAAGCCGAATTATTATTACAAAAGCCGATCCAATGATTGGGAGTTTAAAGGCGCTTTTAACACTTTGCGTGACAAGGCAATCAAGTGAGGAGGGGAGGGGAGGAAAGCTTTGACGCCCAGAGGACAGACAGGGTCCATTCCACCTCTGGTGGCCGACGTTTCCTGCCTGTCAGGTAATGGTGGTAATAATTCTAATAACTAATGATGGTGACAGTGCGATTAGATGTTCCAATGGAGGTGAACAGAACCCCGGACAGAGCCAGCAGCTTGAGAAATGCCCAGTGAACGGCAGCTATAGCAGGTGTCAACCCTCTCGGTCCATGGGAATGAGGAAGAGGAAGCTGAGGCCCGACGCCCCTCAGGCGGCTGATGGCACCAGCCAGCCCCCCACCCCCACCCCGGGCGCCTACTGTGTGCAGCGGGCAGGGCAGCGGCCGGCCCGGGTCAGGCTGTTCTCCCCGCCGTCCCCTCCTCCCCCGTCCCCCGCCAGACCTCTCCCACGACCGGGGAGGAAGTGGGAGAAATGGACAAGGGGAAAAAAAGTTGGCTGAGCCAACGCCTCCCCACTCCCCACCTCCGCCCCTCCGGAGCCACGCAGACCCTTTGGGGAGCGGCCCGCAGGACCCGGGCGTCCGGGGCCGGGTCCCTGTCCCGCCCAGCCGCCCGCTGTCGGGTGGGGGAGCTCGGGAAGCCTGGAAAACAACCGCCCAGCCCGCCCCTCGCCAACCCCTACCCCGCTAGCCTCTGGCGCAGTCCTTTATATAATCGCGGGCGGGCAGGTTGGCTGTTTCTTTTAGGGACCCGGGAGCCCAGCGGACCCGAGGAGTCGCCCCAAAGCCCGCCCCCAGGTTCCTTCTGCGGCGGGGCAATCCGAGGCCCCGGGAGCGCCGGCGGCCGGCCCAGGGTTCCCACCCCGTTGCCCCCCTCCGCCTCCCTCGGCTGCCGGGGCAGCCGCGACCCACGCCCGCGTCGGTCCTAGCAGTGCGCACAGCCCTCCCCGCCCCCGCTGCCATCCTGCCACGCCCCAGGCATCGGGGGCAAAGCGCGCGCCCCCCCGCGCACCCGCCCCTGCGCGGAGGCTGGGGGCCTGTTTATCTGGCGTCCCCCACCCCCTCCACCCCGGGGGGCCCGCTCCCCCCGCGCCCCGGGGAGCTCTGGGGCCAGATAAGCTGGCAAGCTGGCACGGCGCCGCGCAGCGGGGCGGAGAGGTCAGAGGAAGGGGGGCACCCTGGGGGCGGGCTGGACCCCCCCCCAACTTGACAAAACCTAATAACAGCTCGGTCTCCCTGGCGCAGCGGGCGAAGCCCCACGGGAGGGCAGAGACGTGGCAAGAGGGGACCTGCCGAGCCTGTTCTGGCCTCCGAGGCCGGGGAGGGGGGGGGCGGGCTGGGCGCGGGGGGGGGGGGCCGGCGGCTGCGGCACCTTTAAGACAAGGGAGGACCCCTCTTGCCCTCGGAGAAACCAGGAAGGGAGTCGCGAGCATCATACGGGGCTTTGGCTGTACTGTACAGTTACTGTAGGGGCAGTGACGCCGCCGCCGCCGCCGCCGGAGCGAGGGAGAGACGAGGGGAGGGCGAGCGAGGGGAAGAGCGAGACGCAGACCCCGGAGGCGAGCGGGTGAGGAGCCCAGTCCCAACTCCGGGCCCCGGTCCCGCGCGCCCCGGCCCAGCCCGGCCCCGGCCCGGCCCCGCGAGGTAAGTCAGCGCCCGGCGCGGTCCCCAGCACAGGGTGCAGGGCGAGGACGAACCGGGGGCTCTGCGCCCACCCGTGCTCTCTCGGGAAGGGGAGACCGAGGGAGCCAGGGACGTCCCGCAAGTTTTAGAGGAGGGGGTGGTTTGCAGCTGCCGGGAGACTGGAGGCGCTCTGGATCCCGAGCCCGGGGAGGGGGCGCCTCTTGGGAGGTGGAATTGGGGGCGAAGTGCATGGGCTTGTGCGCCAACTGCCTGCTCCCCACCCCCCGGGTGCATGGCTTTTCGGGGCTCCCAGGCGCGCGGAAAGCGGGGGAGGGGAAGCGGGGCTGCACTGAGGGTGGGGGAGCCGGCGTGGGAAGAAGGGGGCCGCGTCGCGTGCTAAGTTTGCTGCTGAGTACTGGGGGCGCTCTCCCCACTTCCCGGGGCCAATTCGGTGCTGCGTGTATACGTTGGAATTGGCCAGGATTGAGCTCCATGGGATATAGGGGGGAGGGGGCTGAGAAACAGGGAGGGGGGCTTTGCAAAGGAGGGGGAAGGGGTAGGGTGTCCGGGTGGGCGGGCGCGCCCGCGGACTCCTCTGGGCGTCGTAGTCTTCCTGCCGTTTGCGGCAGGCAGGTGGTAGGCAGCTCGGACTACGAGTCCCAGGGTGCCCCGCGTCGGTGGCCCGCCGCGGCACGCGGGTAGGGGCGGTGCGGAGGAGGGGCGGTGAGTGGCGGGCCTGCAAGCCAATGGGCGCGGGCCGATCGCGCGGTGCGGCGCAGGGGCGGGCCCAGCAGGCTCGGGGGCGGAGCCTGAAGCTAGGCTCCCCTCGCCGGGGGCCGGTGGCGGTCCCCGGCTTCCGGCTGCGCGGCCCGCGGGCCGGCCCCCTTCCCGCCCCGGGGCCCCTCCCTGCCTGGTTGTGTAACCGTCCCCAGCCCCCCTCTTCTCGGCCCCCTGCCCCGGTCGGGGGGGGGGGCTGTCACCCACCCGGTGCTCCCCGGGGAGGGCGGCGGCCGGAGCGGCCGCGCCTCTCCTGCGAGCCCGGGGATGCGCGGCCTAGTGCAGGCCGGGCCCGGGCGTGGGGAAGGCGGGCGGGCGGACCCAGATCCGGGGTAATTTGCATCGCCCTCCCCCCAGTCCGGGTGGGGATTGGCCGCCGGCGGCGGGGGGTGGCGCGGAGCCAGGCTCACTGCCGTCTCCCGGCCCCTCGGAGGAAGCCTGCCCTGCCGCCGCCGCCGCCGCCGCCGCCGGGGCCGGGCCCCCTCGCCGCTGACCCGGGAAGGAGGTAGGAGCCCCCCGGTCGGGCGGTGCGGCGGGCCCCGCAGGCCGGGGCGGGGGCCGTGCGCTGCGGCCGGCGCGGGGGAGGGGGCCGCTTCCTGCCCCTGCCCGGGCCTGACTCATCCCTGGGTGGGGGGACCGGCCTGGCCCCTCGCCCTGCCCGCGCCGCCGCCTGGCCCCGGCCCCGGCCCCGGGAGAGGGGGCAGGGAACACGCCTCTCCGCCGCCCGCGCCCCCAAAGCGCGTGACCCTGTCTCCTCTGGCCCAGACCCCCCCTCCTTTCCTTTGACGCCACCACCACGTGCGAACCCTGAGCCCGGGCAGAGGACTTGGTGGGATCTGGCTGCCTCCCGCCCTCCGCCTCCCTCCCTAGGCTAGGAGCCGGCCCTCTCCCCCAGCGCGGGGCCTGGGGACCGGGCAGGGGCCTGAGCCAAGCGCTGGAGCTGAGTGCCTCCCCCCCCAGGCTCGGGCCTTTGCGGGTTATGGGAGACACTGCCCGCGCTGGTTGGGGAACCGGGTGGACCGCAGCAAGAGATTACTGTCCAGCCAGGCCGGGGCGCCCAGTGGGCACTCACTAAATATTTGGGGAATGCAGCCAGCAGTTGGCAGATGGGCAGGGGGGGAGGCAGGCAGCTCCTCTCTTCCCCCAGCCAGGTGGCGGAAGTAAGAGGTGTTGGTGCCCCTTCCCCGGGCGTGCCCACCTGGCTCACCCATGGGTGGCAGGCCTGGTGTGCTTCCCCTCTCCCTGCCAGCTGCCTTCAGGAGCAGGGTTGGCCTGAGAGGGAAAGGGCGGCTAGAATTCCATGTCACCCCCCCACACACACCCAACACGGCCAGGGCGTAACCCTGAGTGTGCCGCTCCCACACTGGGGGGGCCCTCCCCAGGACCAGCCAATCACTTCCTATTGGCAGAGCTGGTCTTGGGAGAGGTCTGGGGAGTCCAGGCCGGCCCTGCTGCTCCAGGCCTGGGGCATTTTCCCCCAGGACCACCCCCCAGTGGGGCCCCTAGAGCATGCCAGGCACTTATCAGCTGGGCTCGGGTCTCTGTTTACCGCCAGCCATCGCTGTGGAGACAAGAGCCTGGGGGAGTAGGGGGGGCAGGAGCCAGTGGCTGGAAGAGCGAAGCCCTGGGATCCGCATGCCTAATGAAGAAAGAGGAGCCATCGGGGACACTGAAATTTTAATTCGTGGGTCACTTTGGGGGGGTATTTATTATTCAGTTCTGATTGGCTGCCGGGTGGCCAGTCAGCACCCTGGCGTGCTGGGAGCCATTCAGCTCTGAGCAGAGGCCCTCGGAGAAGCTGCTGGGGTGGCTGCAGGGAGTGGATGCGTCCCTTTCTCTGTGTGGGAGACTGAGACCCAGCGGGCAGAGCACAGCCTTCGTCCAGTGGGGAAGGTTCCAGGGCAGTAGCAAGTCCTGTGTTTGTTTTTTTACTTCCTTTCTTTTCCTTGGGGCCTTCTGACCAACAGCTGGGTCAGGCCGGTGGCAGTCCCCAGCAACATTTGAGGAAACCAAGGCTCAGAGGGGAGGCTAAACACGAGTGTGGGAAGTCGGGGGCTTACAGCAACCTCAGAGCGGGTTCCTTGTTGGGCAGGGGAGACTGAGGCCCCGGGGAAGCAGAGAGCAGCCCAAGGTCACCCAGCCAAAGCTGGGTCTGACCCCTGTGGTCTGCCTTCCGGCTCAGGACTTGTCCAAAGTCCTCCCTGCGTCCCAGCTGAGGGCCGTCTGCCCACCTGTCTTCCAGAGGGCCCGGAGGTTGACAGCAGGCACCTGTTGGCCAAATGGAGTCTTCCCGGGGCTTATTAAACCCTTTGCCCAAAGAATAATGAGGCTCAGAGAGAACCTGAGGTGCCCAAGGTCACACAGCACGAGTCCCAGTTCCCTGTCTCCCAGCTTTCCCTGGCGGCACCTTTAAGGCCTGCCAGGCCCTTTCTTGCCCCCTCCAAGCCGCCGTCCTGCACCTTGGCCATCAGAGACGGGCAGGGCTCTTTGTTTTATGACCCATTACACCTGAGGAGGTCACCTCACGAGAGCCAGGACTCAGGGCCAGCCCCTCTGAAGCAGAGCCAGCCCTACGAGGGGAGCTGCTGGGGTTGCCAGTGCCAGTGCTCTTGATCTGTGACCTTGGACATGCCCCTCGGCCTCTCGAAGCCTGTGTCCCCCCCGTAACATAGACTTGTTGTAGGGTCCCCCAGGTGGTGCCTGTAGACGACCTGTTTTCTCTTTTTCTCTCATGGAGGAAGCACCTGGGTCAGCTCAGGGAACAACAGGGATTCTGCGCCTGCTGGGTGCCTGAGACACTCGGCATCCCCACCTGTCACCTTGGTTCCAGGCACCTGAGAGACCACAAGCCACCCGGCGGCAGCCCTGGTCGGTGGGGACCAGAGGAACAGGCTTGGGTGGGGGCCAGTGTGGTCCAATCCCAGCCTGGCCTTTGGCCCCACCTGAGGTCCACGGAGGGAGGTCACTTCCCCGCTGCCACCTTTAATTTTCCCATCAGTACCATGAGGAGGTTACCTTCGGCCCAACAGTGTGTTGTGAGGACACTCAGTGATTCCTCAGGAATGTTTGTTGAGCGACTGCTGTGCAGTGTCAGGACCTCGGGGGAGCCCCTCCTGCATGCCTGTGTTGATGCCCCTTGGGGTCAGGGCCCTTCCCTGAGTTCACCGATGTTGGCTGGACTCCAGCCCTGCCCCAAGTGCCCTGTGTGACCTCTGGCAAGCCTTTTCCTTTTCTGGGCCGTCATAAGGCAGCTCTGAGGGGGCGTGAGAATAAGCTGTCCCTCAGCCCCAAGGCCCCCAGGGTGGGGGATTTAGTCATCTGCTGGTACCTAGGGGCAGTCTGGTGGGGGAGGGGAAGGAGCCCTGGGAAGACTCGTTAGGCCAGATGGGGCCAGGTGGCTGGTGATCAAATCCACCTCTGCTGTGTACCTGGGCAAGTAGCTTTTCTCTCTCGGAGCCTCAGTTTCCTGCTGTAAAGTGGGGCAGCGACCCCGCCTCCCAGGGCTGTAAGAATGGATGTTGAGATCATTGAGATCAGACCTCGACTGTCCTTAGGGCCGAGGCCCGTGCTTGGAGCACCAAAGCGCTGGTGCCACCTGGAGAATCTGGCTCTTCTGAGGAGCATGGCCAAAGGACCAGCCCCTCCATCTGTCCTCCCAGCAGGCTGTGGACAGCCACTTGGTAGAAGCTTCCCCACCCACACCTTTCTGGTTTAACTGGAAAACAAGGCCTAGTCCCACCTCCCATCGGGATGTGTTTTTTGGGAGGGAACTGGCTGGATTTATGGGCACAGGACACTAGGGCCTCAACAGACTGAGCCCCCTTTTGGGGCTTCCACGCAGAGACCTCCACCTGCTGGGGGTGGGGGTGGGGGTTGTGCCAGTGCCAGTGCTCCAGGTGACAAGCAGGCCTGGGGGAGGGAGAAGGAGAGGTCTGGAAGCCGAAGGAGCAGAGCTCCTAGAGGTCACCCAGGCCTCTCACGGGCATCTTGGATAAGCAGGTGCCACCTGAGCAAGGCAGGGTAGACAGTGATGGGATTCTTCGAAGCCCGGCTTTGCTTACTGCAGTGACGGGAAGCTGCTTCCTTCTACCTCACCCTCAGTGGCTGTCTTCCCGGGGCTTCCTCTTGGAACCCAGTCTTGGTGTTGGGGCTGTACTTCCTGGTCCATGACAGCACTCAAAGCGTGGGAACAGGGTGAGCCTGAGCCCCACCCATGAGTTGGGGGTCAGATGGGATCCCCATGACCTCATCCTCCCACCCTCACCCCCACACAAACACTTCCCACTAGGCCTGCAGTCTTCCTGCCTCTGGCCCTTTAAGGCTGGGGCAGGAAGCCCCTCCCCATTTAGGGCAATAAATGGACACATAAAATGGCCGAAGGCCTGTTTGCTGGTGTCTGGCCAGAGGGAGGCCTGTGAGGGCAGGGGGGTAGGGGGCAGGCTGGCAGGGGGCAGCCAGCAGCCACTCTGGGCCTTTGTTGCCCCCTCCCCCCCCAATCGAGATGCTGAATTCCTGTCCCATTAAACCCCCAGCCAGGGACTGGGCCAGGCGGGGATTGGCACCAAGTCAGGGCAGGGTAACCCGGCGGGACCAACCTTGCAACACAGGCTGTGTGCCTGGGAGGGGGAGGGGGCGGCCGGGCGTGAGCCTGGCAGCTGAACCTGGGCACTAGGCTTGCTTTGTGACCTTGGACCAGCCGCCCACCCTCTCTGGGCCTGGTTTTGCTCCCCTGGTTTCTTCCTTGGGCACCATGACCCACTTCCTTGGCACAGAGTGGGTGGTGAGGTGGCTGGAATAACATTCAGAAGTGAAGTTAAAAAAGCCCCTCATCCACAAGGGGGAGGCGAACAGCCTTGTTGGGGTTGCACTGGCACATAGTAGGTCTCCAGGCAATGTTTGCTGAATGGATGAGAGTGGGACTCTGGACCTAGAGTACCCCCAGCCCTCTTGCCACTGTCATGACCCCTGAGGAAACTGAGGCACAGAGGGTTGCTGCCTCTTGCCCAAGGTCACCCAGCTTGGAAGTGGGGGAGTTGGGGTTTGGATCTGGGCTTCCAGGCCTGGCACGTAGTAGGTGTTTAATGTCTCTTTGGTTTCTTTTTGTATTCTCTGGGTGGGGGAATGCAGGGGTCTTGACCCCCTAATGAAGCTGCCCCTGTCCCAAACACTCCTCCAGGAAGGCCTTGGCTGGTGATGACCTGCCTACCCCCTGCTGGCCATCCCCTGTTTTTCCTGAGGAGTGTGGGTGGGAGGAGGAGGCCCAGCCCCAATCCTCACCTTTTGCCTGACCTTGGAAAGCCGCCTGTTAATGCAGCCTCGCCTTCCCCAAGTCCCCTCTCCTAAGCACCCTCCTCCAGTCTTTTTCCTCTGCTGTCCCCCATGCCCGGGACACCCTTCCTGTGATGTTGGGGTCCTTCCTGGATGACACTTGCTGTTCGTGGGACCAGGTCAAGGCATTCCTGACCTCACCCCTGTGTCCCTGCTGTTGAGAGGCAGCAGTTCAGGCCAGCTCAGATCAGGTCTTAGTCCCCACCTGGCTGCTAGTCTTGTCATCTCTCCGTCTCCTCCTCTGTAAAACGCTGGGCTTTATTGTGGAGAGGATGAAATGAAGATGCCTGGTTCCTGAAAGTTCCCAGGCACGGAGGAAACCCACCAGAGGAGGTCCTGCCTCCTCGGTGATCCTAAGTTAGATGGGAGGTGGAAGCAGCACTGTCCCCTGGTCCTGGGTGTGTCAGTTAGCTGGGTGGGTGGGGCTGGGTGTGGGCTCTCTCCAGCCCATAGCGTCTTTGGTTCTTGTTGAATGCTGTGCTCCTACTGTGCGCCACCCAAGGGAGGGCCCAGCATAGGGGCCTAGGAGTGGCCCAGAGGGAGGAGGGCACCCCACTTCCAGTCCAGGAGGAGCCTGCTGAGGCCTGCCCCTTAGCTTGAGGAGTCAACAGAGGCCCCGGAAATCCCAGGAGGGCAGGCTCTCTGGGGGGTGGAGTTGTGATGAAGGACAACCCAGGTGATCCTGAGCTCTGGGGACCCTAGCACTGGTGGTCATGGGGGTGGTACTTTCCTGGAGGAGAGAAGTTTTGTTGGATTGTCACTACCAAGGAAACCCCCACTTCCAGAGCACCTTCTCGGTGAAGCTCCTGTTGAGACAATCCCAGGGCACACAGTGGGTGTTTCCTTCCAGGCCCCACCTGACCCACCAAGAGGCTCAGCTGTCCTTTTCCCATCTAACAGGCTCTTTCGCTTCTTTCTTAGAGGGAGAACCCTGACTTTCTTAGAGGGAGAACCGTGAGAGACCCAGATGGGGCAGTGGCTCTGGGCATGGTAGGCAGTGAGATGTGTTCCTGGAGAGAGGGTGTGGGTCAGGTGTCTGCAGAGCCAGTTTAGTTTCCAGGGTGAGGAAAGAGATAATGGCTTGTTGGGTAGGTCGGGGGCCAGCCTCTGACCTCTATCAGCTCCTGGACCCCAAAACCTGTGGATCAGCCTTGCTGGGCGCCCTTTGGCAGGATTTTATAAGTCCCTGGGCTTGGTTTTCTCATCTGTAAAATGGGGGAATCATGCTACTGTCATGGGGACTTTCCTTGGTTGATGCTTCCCCAGGCCCTGCCCTTTGAGGGGGGGTCTCTGATGATTATCTGGGGAATAGAAGTTCCAACTGGGAGAGGACAGGGATATGGATACTCTAGGCCAGCGGTCACCTACCTTTCAGACATCATGGACCACCAGTTGGCAATCACTGCTCCAAAGGTTTGCTTAAACCAGCGGTCGCCGACCTTTTGGACCTCACGGTCGGGACCACCAGTTGGCGACCGCCGCTCTAGACCCTTTGCACATGGCCCACTTCATCCCCCGAGTGGAGACCAGTGTCCCGGGTCAGGTTTGAGGCCCAAGCTTGCACCTTTCCATCTGGGTGGCTTCTGGCAAAGCGAGAGGGAGCCTGGGTATCTTAACACTTAAAGTAGGGCTGTGCTGGCCCCCTGGCCTGGTGTGCTCAGTGCTTGAGGGAGGGTGGGGGTGAGTCACCTGAACTATTTCAGGTTGTGACCTTGAGACCCCTGGAGATACCTCAAGGTCCAAGGGGACCCTAGGGGCACCTGGGGGACAATGGCAAGCAGGGCTAGGGTCGCCATCTTGGGGTGTCAGTCGCCTGGATGGGGCGGAAAATAAGGAGGGGCGAGGCTAGTCTGATTCCATTTACTCTCTGGAGCTCAGAGGCCAGACAGCAGATGGTGGAAGGGGGTGGAAGCCACCACAGGGGGCTCCTCTGATGGCTGATCGATCCTCAGATGGGGTTGACCTCCATCCTCCTGCTCTCAGCAGCCACATCTGAGCTGACCCCCCTCCCCCCCAGGGCTGGCAGAACAGAGGGGCCAACGGAGCAGCTGGTGCAGTCTGCAAGAAAGAGGGCGGGCCTTGGAGAGAGACGTCCTGGGAAGTGTAGTGCCTGCCTGAGCATTGCACAAAGGCCTCTGTCAGCTCTGAGGCCTAGACCCCACTCCCAGGGCAGCCCTGGGTCGGGACAGTTCCATCCTGGCCTTGTACCCTGCCGGACCAACCCTGGGCTCCCTTGCTGGGCCAGCTACCTGAATCCCACTCACAGCACTGCAGGAGGGATCTGGGTTAGAGTTGGGCTGGGCTGCTTGGCTAGGCTGGGGTCCTTAGGAGGCTGAGGAAGGCCCAGCTCAGCCCACTCCCTGCTGTCTACGAGCTGTGGCCCAAGAGCCAGCTGTTTGGGCCTGGAGGAATGTGGGTTGTGTTGGGTGGCTTGGGACAGCCGGGGGCTCCCCGGAGAGGGTGGAGGGGTGGGGACAGGAGCCAGAGGGTTGCACAAGCGCCCGAGTGGGTGGATGAGTCACAGCCCAGGGGAAGGCGGAAAAAAGGAGGGGTGGGGAGAGGGGTGGGACAGACAGACAGAGTCCTCTCAATGGCCTGCTCTTCCAAAGGCTTCTGCCCATTTGACAGATGGGGAGATTGAGGCCCAGAAAGTGGCAGGGCCTTGTCCTGGCTTTACAGGGCAGTCGGGGGGTTGAAAGCTGGAGAGAGCTGGGCAGGCAGGAGGCCCTAGTCCCCTGCTCCTCCTTGATGGGGTGGCTGGGGTGACAGGGAAAGGGAGCATGAGGTGGCCTGTTTTCCCCATTATTCACTGCCAGGGCCAAGCTGTCCTGGGGGCTCCAATGAGGCAGAGAGGGGTTTGTCCTTCAGAGTCACTGCCACCCCACACCAGGGCAAACCCATGGCCTCAATGACCCCAGCTAGGCCTTGGCTTCAGAGGCCCCCAAGAGAACTCGGCCTCACCGTGAGGCAGTGAGGGTCAGAGAGGCCGAGGGGACTGGTGGGGATGCACAGCCAAGCCAGTTGGATATTGGTTGGGGCAGAGGTATGGGGCCTTGGGCACATGGCCTCCTCTCCCTGAGCCCTGTCTTCACACTTCTGCAGTAGAGATGGTGCTGCCCCATGGGACTGCCGGGGGCTCAAGCATGACAGTGTACAGTAGGAGCCTTGTGAATATCACCACCAGGGCCTCCTAGAGAGAGTATGGGTAGAAGCCTGCACTCAGATTCATTAGGAAACAACTTGTATTGAGGCATTTATTGAGCACCTACTGTATGCTCCCACATCACCTCACATTGCCCTTTGGCATGCCTGTGAGCTCTCTAGTGAAGGGGCGGATGCCAGTCTTCATCTCTCAAGCACCCAGTGTGAGTTTTGCTAGCATAACCTCACGTTCTGCAGAACCAGACATGGACTGCCCTGGTGCACATCTGGGGAAACAGGGTGGGGCACTACTCTGAGGTTCTTAAGCCTTGGTGGGTCCCTCCGATATTCACGACCACCCCTTCCTCTCTGGTGCTGTAGGTCTCGGCGCGGAAAATGGCCGGCGGCGTGGACGGCCCCATTGGGATTCCGTTCCCCGACCACAGCAGTGACATTCTGAGTGGGCTCAACGAGCAGCGGACACAAGGCCTGCTGTGTGACGTGGTGATCCTGGTGGAGGGCCGAGAGTTTCCCACGCACCGCTCCGTGCTGGCGGCCTGCAGCCAGTACTTCAAGAAGCTGTTCACCTCAGGCGCCGTGGTAGACCAGCAGAACGTGTACGAGATTGACTTCGTCAGTGCCGAGGCGCTCACAGCTCTCATGGACTTTGCCTACACGGCCACGCTGACTGTCAGCACAGCCAACGTGAGTGACATCCTCAGTGCTGCCCGCCTGTTGGAGATACCCGCCGTGAGCCACGTCTGCGCCGACCTCCTTGACAGGCAGATCCTGGCAGCCGATGCGGGCACTGATGCTGGGCAGCTGGACCTGGTAGATCAAATTGATCAGCGAAACCTCCTCCGTGCCAAGGAGTACCTCGAGTTCTTCCAGAGTAACCCCATGAACAGCCTGCCCCCCGCAGCCGCTGCTGCAGCTGCCGCCGCCGCCAGCTTTCCATGGTCAGCCTTTGGCGCATCTGAGGATGACCTGGACGCCACCAAGGAGGCCGTGGCTGCAGCTGTGGCTGCCGTGGCTGCAGGTGACTGCAATGGCTTGGACTTCTATGGACCTGGCCCCCCGGCTGAGCGGCCCCCAGCCGGGGATGGGGATGAGGGCGACAGCAACCCGGGTCTGTGGCCAGAGCGGGATGAGGATACCCCTGCAGGGGGCCTCTTTCCACCCTCCGTGGCCCCTCCAGCTGCCACACAGAACGGCCACTATGGCCGGGGTGGGGAGGAGGAGGTCTCACTGTCAGAAGTAGCCCCAGAAGCAGGGGACTCTCCTGGCTTCCTGTCGGGAACAGCGGAGGGTGAGGACGGCGATGGGACCGATGCGGACGGGCTTGCGGCTAGCACACTGCTACAACAGATGATGTCGTCGGTGGGCCGGGCGGGGTCAGCGGCGGCGGGGGACAGCGACGACGAGTCGAGGGCAGACGACAAGGGTGTCATGGACTACTATCTGAAGTATTTCAGCAGTACCCATGACAGCGACGTCTACCCGGCTTGGTCACAGAAGGTGGAGAAGAAGATCCGGGCCAAGGCCTTCCAGAAGTGCCCCATCTGTGAGAAGGTCATCCAGGGCGCTGGCAAGCTCCCACGGCATATCCGGACCCACACCGGTGAGAAGCCCTATGAATGCAACATCTGCAAGGTCCGATTCACCAGGTGAGCCAGCGCCACTGGCGGGGGTGGAGGGTGTTGGGTGGCTTCCTGGGTCCTTTGCTCAAATTGCAGCTATGTGCAGACACACACACACACGCACACACACACACAGCCTCCAGGGACATAGGCAGCAGCACCTTATTCATTTTGGGGTGCCCTCCCCCAGTGTGTCCCTTCAGAGCAGCCTTTGGGTGCAGGCACGAAACCAATGACTGCATAGAACATAAAACATGCCAGGTGGTGCTTAGGGAGCCGGGAGAAGGAGCACAGGGTTGGCTCTCTCCCAGACGTGGTTCTTGGGATGGAGGAGAATTTTTGCTTTGGGAGAGGCCAACAGCCTAGTAGGGAGCAGGGAGCTCAGTTGTTTGAGTCACTTTAAGTCTCCTGTGAGTCTGGAAACTTACTTCATTCGGCCAACATTTATGGGGCACCTTCTGGGTGCCAGGCCCTGTTCTAGGCGCTGGGGATGCAGAAGTGGAGAGAGAGGCCAAAATCCCCATGGACAAAGCTTGCGTGAGATAAAATCAAAGAACTGATAGCACTAGCTGGTGGAACGTGAAGAGAGCCGAGAACAAAGGGAGGGGAAAGCTGTGGGTGCTGCTTTAAACAGAGCTGAGACCTGAAGGAGGTGAGGGAAGGAGTCTTGGGGGAAGGTTCAGGCAGAGGGAACAGCCAGTACAAGGACTCTGAGACCAGTTCAGCTCAGGGGACCACTGCAGTCAGGGGAGGGAAATTGGCACAGGAGCCACTGGGCTTGGTCCTTGGGCAGGAGTTTGAGGTCTGGCTGGGGAAATTTGTGATTTGGTCTTAAAAGTCCAGAGGTAGCTGACTGGGCCTTGTAGGCCAGTCTAGTGGGGGTGGAGGGGTTGACGTGCAGGGGCCTGGCCAGGCTGGGTGACTCAGCACCACCCCCTACCCCCACCCACCCTGGGGTTCCCCCAGCCACACCCACCCAGACTGAAGAAAGAAGGCATTGTCCCAGCTTCCCAGCTCTGCCCCTTGGGAATAGGACCTGGGGGCTGACCCCTGGCCCCCTTTCCTACAGGCCAGAACAGGAGGGTGTGGCCTGGAGTGCAGGGCCCAGGAATATCAGGCAGGGGGCAAAGGACAGCTACCAGAGGCAAGCAGTGTAATTGGTGGCCTGGCTCACCCCTTTGGTGAGATTGTGGTTCTTTTAGTTTTGGGGGCTCCATCCTCCTCCAGATGGGGCATGGAGATGGCTATGGGCCTTGCCCTTCAGGGTCTCTGCACCTGAGAGGAACGGCTTCGTGAGGGCTCAGCAAGCCAGGGTCTGCAGAGGTGACCAAGCTGACCTATGACCCCAACCACAGGCCTCAGGCTATTTCATTCTGACCTGGAGTTCTCTTGGCCATCCTGTTCCCAACCCAGGGCTGATCCCATTTGCCAGTCAAGGAAACTGAAGCATAGAGGGACCAGGCCAAACCTCTTTCCCTCATGCACTCACCTGGCTGCTCTCTGTCCCTGACCCGGGGCCCCAGCCCCCACCCCTTCCTCCAGGCCCAGGAGCCCAGAGGCCCCTCTGAGTCACATTAGAGAGTTGAGTAAGCAGGGCCTGTGGCAGCGGGGCTATAATTACACTGGCCACGGTTTGGGGTGATGAAACTGGAGCTGACTCCACCTCGCAGCCCCTGACCCGCTGTGCAACTCGGTGCAAGTCACTTCCCCTCTCTGAGCCTCAGTTGGGGAAATCTCTGTATTCTCCTCGCACAGTCTGAGTCCCTGCTGCCCCCTCTGTGACTGGCCCCATGCAGTGGTCTGGGCAGAGCACCTGGGAGACGTGGTAGAGCCCCAGGCAGGAGGCCAGTTACCGTCCTCCTCCTCCTATGGATACGGAGGGATTCAGAGAGGTTCAGCTTTTGCCCACGGCCACACAGCAAGCAGGGCCCAAGGCCCTTTTTAGACCTTTGAGAGGCCTCTGGCTCCTTGTCCCATTGTACCCAGAACTATCCCTAGCCACAGCCTGCCTTTCGGTCATAGTTTCAGCCTCAAGGCCAGCATGAGTTGGGGGGTTGTCCGGGTAGGGGGCCCAGCACAGCGCCCACTGACCCTTGCCCCCTCCACAGGCAGGACAAGCTCAAGGTGCACATGAGGAAGCACACAGGTGAGAAGCCGTACCTGTGCCAGCAGTGCGGGGCGGCCTTCGCCCACAACTACGACCTGAAAAACCACATGCGTGTGCACACCGGCCTGCGGCCCTACCAGTGTGACAGCTGCTGCAAGACCTTCGTCCGCTCCGACCACCTGCACAGACACCTCAAGAAAGACGGCTGTAATGGCGTCCCCTCACGCCGTGGCCGCAAGCCCCGAGTCCGGGGCGGGGGGCTCGGGGGACCCGACCCTGGCCCTGGGGCCACTGCACCGCCCAGCGCCTCCGCCCCACCTGGCTCCCCTGAGGCCCGGCGCAATGGCCAGGAGAAGCACTTTAAGGACGAGGACGAGGACGAGGAGGACGCCAGCCCTGATGGCCTGGGCAGGTTGAATGTAGCGGGTGCTGGTGGAGGGGGTGGCGATGGGGCCACTGGGAACCCTGCCGACGGCAGCTTCGCGGCTGGACTCGCCTGAAAACCAAAAAGAGAAAACAAACCCGAGAGAGAGAGAGAGAGAGAGAGGAGAGAGAGAGAGAAAATCACCCACCACCCCCCAAAAAACACAAAAAAAATCTATCTATATACAGATATCTATATCGATATATATATATATATATATACAGATATATATATATGAAGCATCACAAGATCTAGGATAGTGCTTTTCTCAGATTTTTCTCTTTCATGAAGTTCTCTCCCTCCATGGGAACTCTTACCCTCCACCCCAACTCCCCTTTCCCTCCACCCCGTCCATGGGTTTCGGGGCTTGGTTTGGGGTTTGTGGGACACGGGTTCTGAGTCCCCCCCACCCACTGGGCGCCCCCAGCATGGGGTCTGGGATTCCATTCGAGACCTGGGCAGGGTCCCAGGTTCCGGGCAGGGATGAGGGCTGCTGTGAGGGGGAGGGGGCGAGGCAGGACTGGGGTGGGCTTTCGTTTTTCTCCCCTTGCTGGTTTCTATGAGTCTTTCAGACAAGACCTTAAATGATTTCTGTCTGCTGTGAGCGGACATTAAAATGGTCCCTGAACCTACCCCCACCCTCCTTCCTCAGGGCACTTATTAAGTGGGGGTCTTCCCCCTCGATCTCCCCCACAGCCTCCTTGCCTCCTATCCTTGTCTGTGGTCCCCTGTATCTCCTGGCCACTGCAACACAAACCTATTTATTTCCAGGTGTGGAGAAAGGGGAGAAGACGGGAAGAGGGGGCACCAGGATGGCTCCCAGGGGCTTCTGTTGCCTTCCTTCATGGCACTTAAAACCCAGTGGGGCACCCAGGGGCCACCTCTCAGAGCGCCCCCATCAACTGTCTGTGTCCCCTGACCCAGGTCATTCAGACCCCCATTTAAAGTTTGGAGATTTAAAACTTGTCTTCACCCCCTCCCCACCTCTCCCCTCAGCCCTCTTCCAATTTTTTAAAGCACTTTTTAGATTGTTTTCCCCTCTTTTCCTCCATAAAAACAAAATTTATATATATATATATAGAAAGAGAGAGAGATATATATAAGATATAACTTTTCCTCAGAGGAGCAGACAACAGTGTGGGGTGAGACAGCCAAGGGCAGAGGGAACCCAGGGTCTTACGGTGGCAGGGAAGAGGGTGAGAAGAGTCCAGAAGTTCCAATGTCACAAAAGCAATAAAAAGATTTTACAAAACGAAAGGAAACAAAAACATGACAACCAACCCCAATAGAAGTCTCGGCACTTTGTAACAGAACGGGTACTATACTTTATCTTAATTTAAAAACATGTTTACAAGTTGCAACCAACTTCTATGAAAAGTTGAAAAGACAAAAAAAAAAATAAAAAGAGAGAGAGAGCGAGTGAGCGAGAGCGCAAAAAGATTCCTAAAAGCTGATTTATTTTTGTACAAAATAATAAAAAAAAAAACCCACCACAGATGTAGAATCCAATTCTGTGCCCCAGGCTGAAGGGAGTCAGGAAGGCCATGGGGACGAGGGCGAGGCCAAGGTCTTCGGGGTGAACCTGCTTCACCAGGGGGCTTGCCTGGCCGGCAGGACTGGGGTTTTTGTATTTCTGCCATGTCCCCCACTCCCTCCCATTCTGTCCCTTTTTTGGTTCTGATTTAGCGATGTCTCATTACCCACTGGCCATACAATGGCCACCCATGTCTGTGGGGACCCTCCTTACTGACTTCCTAGCTCAGGGATGGGCCCAAGAGAGGGCTGGCCTTTCAACCAGCCAGAGCAGTCCAGTTCCCCCAACCTCCCTCCCTCCTGGCTGTTCCCCCATCCTCACCACTTACTGGCTTCCCGCCTCTCCTTGTGGCCACTGAGGAGCTGCCATCTTGGATATGCCATCCCCTTTGAGGTGGGTGACAGGAGGCCCCACCTCCAGGGCCTTACACCCCCCAAAACACCCCTCTTTTTACTCAAAGGCACTGACTGTCATCTGGGGGCTGGCACCTGGCTCCCCAAAGGCTCGGTGTTGACCGAGCCACAGGCCACGGACGGGGGCCAGGGCAGGGAAACCATGTTACCAGAGGCCAGGGCACCTTTACCCTCTCTCGCATATGCAACGCCTAGTGTGGGACCCTGTATATAGACACATCCTGCTGAGCTGAGATCCTTCCTCGTCAATGCCCAAGGTCGGGGGTAGGGTGCCCCTGCTCCCTCCTCTAGTCGCTGGCCCGTCTCCTGGTACCCTTTTGCTCTGTGACAAACCCCATCTTCTCATCTCCTTTTTCTTTTTTTAAAGGGAAGCTTTTTAAAAAGGCAACTTTCATCATTGTTTCTACAGGATAGGTTTCGTCTCCTCCCGGCCTCCGCCAGCCCCCCAAATGTCTCAGGAACCCCCCCTCCTGAGGGGGGTGGCAGGGGAGCCCAGGGCCAGGTGGCCTTGTCATACCCCAGCATCACAGGGCGAGATTCAGAGAACCATCTGTGGAGGCCAAGCAGAGAGCTTGAGCACCCAGGCCAGGAACTCCCCACCCACCCCCCAGCCCCCAGCTTCCAGAGGTTCCCTGAGGGGTAAGCCCTCTTCCCCTACCCACACACCTCCTTGCAATAAAACCAACTGAAAAATCACAGCCGTCGTCCTGGCCAGTGGGGGTGACGACTTGGGGAATTGAGGCCTCTGGGACTATGGTGGGGGCATGGGCTGAACCCCGCCAAGCACACTTTAACACAAAGCTCCTTGGGAATTGCACTAAACCCCTACCCCTAGCTCTGCACCCAGCTTTCACCAGCCCTGCCCACCCATTTCGCCTTAACCCCTATTCTGCTGCCCGCCAGTCTGTCCCGGGGGCCACAGCCTCTGCATGGGCCCAGAGCCGGGACACCCACCCACCCGGCCCAGCCCCCTAACTCTGCGCAATCACATACTGTATATAGATGTGGATCGATTTTATTTTTATTCTTTAAATTAAGGTTGTGATAAAGTGTTGCCAAAGATACTGCTGAATTCTCGCGTTTCAGGAAACAAATATTTGAGGGGGAACGTGCTGACTGGTCGGAAAGGACACAGCAAAAAAGTGTTTTTGTTTGGTTGTTTGGGGTTTTCTTTGGTGTTTTCTTTCTTTGGGGTGTTTTTTTTTTAACTGCCTGGTACAAAAAAAAAAGACAAAGTGAAATTGTTATTTCCATCATCTTGGTGAAATTGTGTGGATGTGTGTGTGCGCATGTGTGCGCGAGTGAGGTCTAGGCTGGGGACTTCTGATGGAGGCTGGGGGCGGGGGGTGGGGAGGCTTGGGGGCAGGAGTAGTGGGCCTGGCAGGATGGGGGGCCCTGAGCCCCCACCTGGATCAGTCTCCAGCCTGCCAGACTGGGAGAGAGAGATAAATGTTCTTGCTGCTGCTCCCTGCCTAGTCCCCCACCCTGACCCTGACCCTGCCTTTTGAGATTAAAAGAAAAAAAAGGCAAAAAAAAAATTAAAAATTAAAAACCAGTGAATGTAAAGTGCCGGACCAGGCCCAGCCTGGCATGGGTGTGGGCCTGTGCCCAGCCGGGCTCCAGTGGGCCATACCAAAGCCTGCCCCCTCGGGCAGCCCACCCGGGAGACCCCATGTGGCCATCTCGTCACCCTGTTTATACAGGGCTGTCCCTCTGCTTCCTTCCGAGGGGGGTTCTCAGGTTGGAAGGGAGGGGCCCCCAGCTCCCACCTGGGTCTTCTGGGGAGTCTGCACTACTGAGACCCATCAGCTGTGTCGCACATGGTGGGACCGAGGCAGGGGCCAGGGCCCCCAGAACCGAGGCCATCCAGGCAGCCAGGATTGTAGGAGGCAAAACAGAGACTGAAAGGAAAAAAAAAATTAAAACCAACAAAAAAAGCAAAAATCCTATTTTTTGAGAAAGAAAGATATTTATATTTGCAGTTTTATTTTAAAAAAGTTATTTAAGCTGAGGAAGCAGCCTTCCTGGAATGGTGGTGTTGGCCGGTGCACGACGGGTCGGCCTGGGTCTTGGGCGCCCAGGAGTCATAACCTCAGAGTTTAGACTATCTCGCACTAAATATATAAATTTACATGGAGGTGGGATGGGGGCAGGACCAGGAGATGGGGCTGGGGAGACCCCCCATCCCACGGCCAGGGCTGCCTGGAGGCCAACGGCCAGGGGTCCTGTGCCAGGTACCCCCCAACCCCACCCAGGCCCAGACATGAGGTGCCTTGGACTTTGGGGGACCAGGCCTGGTGAATGGGGAGTTGGCGGTGGCGCCCCTGGGGGCACAGAGCACAGACATTCCATAGACTGTATTTGAGAGTCTTTATAAAATGTGGGAGATCTAAAAAAAATGGTAAATATGCACTTTTGGGGGGTGGGGGGAGAAGCTTTAAAAGTAATAAAAACAAAAAGACAAAAGGTGAAAACATAAAAATCATTTTTCTTGTACATAAAAAAAACCACTAAACGCAGCCTGTTACGACCGCTGCTGCCTCATTTGCTTGATTTTGATGTTCTTTTGTGTTTTGTTTTGGGGGGAGCCTGGGGAGTGGGGATGGAGGGCTTAGGGGCTCCTTCCCCATGGGTTGGGTCCCTTGTTTATAGCACTTGGGGGTCCCAGCGTGGGTTCCAGAGAGAGGACCCCATGCTAGCCTCACTCTTCCTGCCAGGCCTGGGGGTGAAGTGGGGAAGGGAGGGGTCTGGACAGTGACTCTTGCCTCTGGGCTCCAGGGCGGGGTAGGTGTCTGGCATCCCTAGGTGAGGGCAGGTGGCTCCAAGAAGGGGCCTGAGGGACAGTGGGGGCAGGCAGGAAGAACCTGCTAAGCGGGCTCCTTGGCCACCTCCTACTACAAGGTTTCTGGAGGCCCTGGGTGGGGTGGCCTACACAGGGAACTCTTAAGTTGGCCAGGGGCCTCCAAGGTGCAGCCCCTGTTGGGCCCCAGTGACCTGATCAAGGAGCTGAGCTGGCTGCTTCCTCCATATCCCCAGGGAGAAGGTTGGGCTAGGGCCCGTTCACTGGGGAGGAAAATTGTGTGCTGCAGCCCCCGTCTCTGGGTGGGGGCCACCAAACATGGCCACTTACAGGGCCCTGGGGAGAACCCCCCTCCTTCCCATCCCTCAGTTGGACTCAGGCCAGCAGGGCCTGGAGTTGGGGTGGGTGACAGTGGCACCAGGGGGCACAGACGGCCATGGTCACAGCCTGGGAGAGGACAAGCAGGACTCTGAAGTGGATTTTCATAGCAGCCACAGGGAATCTGTAGGGGCTGGCCTGGCCCTGGGTGGGAAAGACCACCAAGTGCAGGGCTTGGGGAGGACCTCCGGCTGTCCTTCAGTGGCAAGGTCTGCACTCGTGTGGTCACATGGCAGACACAGGTCTCCAACTTGGACTGAGGGGAGGGGGGACAGTGGTTCGACAGCCAGACACCGAGGGAACCTGAACCAGCCACAGGGCGAACTAGAGGCCTCTGATCAGGACAGCGATGAAAGCAGGTTCAACAGCCACCCAGTCCATGTGGCCTCTGCACTCACATTCCCGCATCCCCTCCCACGGGAGAGGGGCTTTGGGTTTTGAAATCTCATTCACATATAGTTCCCCCTTATAAAACCACTGGTGGTAGCATATTGGGAATTTTGCAATCACCACCACCATCTCGTTTCAGGACATTCCATCCCCCCAAAAAGAAGACCCCTCTCCATCAGCAGTCACGCCCCTTTCCCTCCCCCCGCCCCTGACACTAACCCACTTCCTGTCTCTGTGGATTTGCCTGTTCACATTTCACATCAGTGGAATCACTGTGTGGTCTTGTGTGTCTGGCTTCTCACTGAGCATCCTGTGCTCAAGGTTCCTCCACGCTGTAGCGAGGGCCAGTGCTGCATTCCTTTTCGTGGCTGAGTGTTCCAGGGCATGGATGGGCCACATTTTAGCCATTCTTCAGCTGACGGGCATTGGGCTTGTTCCCACCTTTGGCTATTGTAAAGCTGCTAGGAAGATTCATGTACAACTTTTCTTGAGAAGGTAGGTTTTCATTTCCCTTGGGGGAGATACCTAGAGTGGAACTGGTGGGTCAGATGGTAACTCCCATGTTTTCTTTTAAAAAAGTTTTCATTGATTTTAGAGAGGAAGGGAGGATAGATAGAAACGTTAAGATGCCCAGCCAGTGTGGTTCCGTGGTGGAGACTTAGCCCATGAACCAGGTCATGGTTTGATTCCTGGTCAGGGTACAATGCTGGGGTTGCGGGCTCGATCCCCAGTAGGGGGCATGCAGGAGGCAGCCCACTGATGATTCTCATCATTGATGTTGCTATCTCTCCTCTAAAATCTTTTTTTTAAAAAAAGAAACACTGATGAAAAACATCCTTGGGCTGCCTCCCGTACACCTCCTACTGGGGATGAGCCCACAATCCAGACCTGTGCCCTGACCGGAATAGTACAGGTGACTCATGGGTCGACAATCAACCGCTGAGCCACACTGACTGAGCTAACTTTTTGGAACTGCCGGACTTACCACAGCAGCTGCACCATCTTATGTTCCCACCTGTAGTGCAGGAGGGTCCCAGTCCTCATCCTCACCAGCACTTGTTGCTCTTAGATCTAGCCCTCCTAGTGGTTGTGATTTGCATTTTCCTGGTGACAGGACGCTGAGCATCTTTTTGGGAGCCTAATGCCTGCCTCACCAGGCCCAGCAGACGGACACTGGGCCTGGCAGTTCAAAGTGAAATCCTCCTCATTTGACCCAATGTGGTGCCTTTTGAATTCTGAACATCATGCAGCAGAGAAAAAACTGGCTGGGGAGGTGTTTTGTCATTTGGTCCCTGCCCCCAGCTGACACCTCAGACACACAGAAAAGCGGATGCCATGGTGGCTTCACCTTGACCTTTTTATTTGCATTTTTAAAAAAACAATTAAATTAGAATACAAATATTAGAAAACAGCGGCCTTCAGCTGCCAGTGCAGACTGAGGGAGGCTGGACTGCGCAACTGAGTTTATACAGTAAAACTGAATTTGCCCTCGACCAGATTTATGTCCTTTTTGTCTTTAGACCTGAAATGATATTGCTTCCTGACTAGTAGAGTTGTTTATACAAAGGAAAATTATTCTGGGGTTGGTGGGGAAAGGACAGGGAAGAGAAAAAGCAAAACAGGAGGGCAGGCAGAAGTGGTCTGGGGTGTTGTGGCTTCTGAGGGGGCAAGGATGCTGGGTGGTGGGCCAAGCACCCAGCTGCAGGTCCCTGGAGGCATCTGGGGTTGCTATGGAAGCCCCATGGTTGCTGGACCACCCCCAAGGCTAATTGGGTTGCTAAAGGGTGGCCCCTAGCCCAGTCCTGTTGGAAGACGAGTATGAGGCTCCAGGGGGAGGGGCTGCAGGGCAGGCCTCGTACCCGTCGGAAAACCCAAGAGCAAGAGGGGAAGGAACCACCCCAAATTAAGAGGACGGGGCAGGAGTCCCTGCTGCCCCTCAGAGGTGGCCACCTTCCCGGCGGTGGCACCCGTGGACATCTGCACTGTTCCGTAGGGAAGTTAACCTGAATTGGAGTTACCGAGGTAGCTGGCTAAAGAACTGAGACCCCCCACGCCACACGGTGCCACACCCTGAAGCCCCCACCTCAAAGGGGGTTCTGGCCACATGCTGGGTCTTCAAAATACCAAGTTATTGCACTTTCAAAAAATACAACACATCTGTGGCTAAGCCCTCCCTAGCCCACCCCCACCCACCTGCTCACGGCCCCCATCGCCCCCTCCCCACCCCAACCCACTCCATGGCTTCTTGGCTAAAACTCTCACTGCTCAGAGGCCCATGCCAGGGTCTCTGGGCAAGAGGACAGTTCAGAGAGAGAAGAAAAGCAAAGGAACATGAATGTCCAAGTCGTGGCTGCTGCCAGGGAGCCCCTGTCCTCCCTGTTGCCCCCACCAGCCCCAGGTCCCTCTGTACCAGCTGGAATGGTCATCAGAAGAGGTGGGGCTTCTGGGAGGGTGCAGTGTCCTGCCCACCCCTCTTCTGGGCTGACTCCTGCTGGGGAAACAGCTGTGTGGGTGGCTCGTCTTGTTTTTAAGAGTTTGTTTTTTGTTTCATTTTTCTCTTTTGTACTTTTTTTTTGTAATTTTACTTTTTTTTTTTAATCCTCCAATAGGAGAGTCCAGAGGTACAGGTGCCAGGATCCAGGGAAAGGGGTGGAAAACCATATGAACAATAAAAAGAAAAAAAAATCACTCCTCCCTCTGCACCCCAAGGCCCGCCTGCACCCCTCTGCGTGGTGAGCACCAGGAAAATTTGAGTGTCCGACCAGTTGGTGGTGGGTGATGATCGGTCAGCAGGCCGACACCAGGCCCTTCTGGAAGGGGCAGCGGCGCTTGGGCCGGGGGCCATCCTCATCCTCGTCCTCCTCATCTTCCTCTTCCTCCTCCTCTTCCTCTGAAGACGAGGAACTGTCCAGCGTAAGGTCCACCACGTCAGCTCCCAGCTTCCCGTTCTCAATGCTGCCCATTGTGCCGCCCCCGCCTCCAGAGCCCCCAAGCATGCTGCCACCGCCACCGTTGACGTTGGGGCTGGATAGGAGCCCATTGGTGTCTGAGGTGCCTGAGGGTGACAGGGACAGATGCTCAGGACTGCAGACCCACCGAATGAGGAAATGAGGTGGCAAGGGGCAGGGGCAATCCTGGGATACCATTTCTGCCTCGTGTAGAGGCCTCCTGACGTTGGGGAGCACCCTGTATAGGACCTGGCACACAGCAGGTGCTAAATAACTGTGTGCTCCCTGCAGTGCAGAGTTCTGAGCCCTGGTCTGTTCCACTCTGAGGGGATGGGATCCACTCCATGGGGATGGCTGTTTTATTTTTCCTTTTCGTTTTTAAAAAATATTTTATGTAATGATTTTACAGAGCGAGAGAGAGAAAGGGAGATAGAGAAAAACATCAATTTGTTGTTCCACTTATTTTTATGCATTCGTTGATTTTTAAAAAATATATATTTTTATTGATTTCAGAGAGGGAGAGAGGGGAAGAAAGAGATAGAAACATCAATGATGAGAGAATCATCAATTGGCTGCCTCCTGCACGCTCCCTACTGGGGATTGAGCCCACAACCCAGGCATGTGCCCTTGATCAGAATCAAACCCGGGACCCTTCAGTCCGCAGGCCAACTCTCTATCCACTGAGCCAAACCAGCTAGGGCCACTGGTTGATTCTTGTATGTATCCTAACTGGAGATCGAACCCACAACCATGGCATATCGGGATGATGCTCTAACCAAGTGAACTATCTAGCCAGGGCTCCTGGTTTTTTTTCCTTTTTGGTTTTCTTGGTCTTTTTTCATTTGGGGTAGCTGTGTTTTAGATGAAAATGTCACACAGCAGGACACAAGTCAAACTCAGAAACCACCAACCCCCCTTCTAGAATAGGTATTGGGGCAAACGAAGGAGCAGCTGGGGGCTGGGTCAGGGACTCACCGAGTACGAGGATGGGGCACTGGGGGCTGCAGCTGCGCTCCTTCTCGGCACGGATCGGGCACCATGAGCCATCTACCAGGTATTCAATTTCATCGGCATCCTCACACTCACTCAGGATCTTGGAGAGGAGCCTGGGCACGGAGGGGGATACAGGAGAACTGATTCTTAGGCCAGCTGAGCCACACCCTGCTCCCCTGGACTCTAGTGGGATGCTCACTAAGCCACTTTCTTCTTTGCAAAAGAAGTTTCATGAAAGCACCAGCCAGGCCCCAGTGATCTGAGGTCCTGGAGGGAGAGGGGGCCAGTCTCTTCCCTGCATGGGGTCTGCACAAGCTAGGCCCTCTGGGAGGGTCTGCCACGTTGCTTTGAAGGATTGCAGTCACCCACTCCTGGCACAGTGCAGGCACTCCCTCCAACACCTTCAGAGCACGGGGCCCGGGAGGCTGGCCGAAGAAGGGTCCTGCCTACCCAGCCCCCTGACCGAGGGGCCCCGCCCTGGCATCCCGATTCTGTGCTACCCTCACTTTTACAGTTAAAGGAAACTGAGGCTCAGAGAGCAGCTATGTGCTGCTCAAAGGCCCCTGGAGAGTCTCCCAGAGCGCGCCTGTGGCGAACCAGAACCAATGAGGTGTGCTCTGACCCTGGGGACTGGCTGCTAAGGTACTGCCAGCCAGGCCCATTTCAAAATGGAGGGCCTAAGACCTGGGGAGGAGGAGTGAACTCCCCGAGGCCACAGACCAGGTGGCAGCAGCCTGGGTTCTAGTCCAGTCCCCGCTTTTTGACACTTCCTGGCCACAGGGCCTCAGACTCTGCCACCATCTCCAGCAGCTGGAGGGACCTGAGGAACAGCCGATGCCCAGGCCTGGTGCACGGAACGCACATGCTGCTGTGGCAATGGGTCACCAGGGCCCCAGCATTTGTTCAGTGTCAAAGTTGCACCTGCCTCCAAGTGAATTTGACCACCTAGGTCACAGTCACACAGGAAGGAGGCTGTCCTGCTCCAGGACACACTCTGGAGCTGACGGGGTCCTTCCCACCCTTACCCTCTGGCCTCCCCTCCATCGCCACACTCATAGGCCCACCCCCAGGGTCACCCTTGTGTGAACAAAGCTGTTCCTGCAATGCACTTCTCTACCTGGAAAAATCCCACTCACCCTCCAAAGCCCCACTCTGCAGTTCCTCTTCGTCCTCTAGGCAGAGCATGAGCAACAGGATCTGGATCTGGCTCAGTTCTCCCTGTCCCCCCAGCTCAGGTGGGAGTTCCCTGAAGATAGGGTCTGGGACAGAGTACTTTTGGGGACACCTGGATCACCCAGCTTAGGGCCAGGGAGGAACAGATGGCAGAGCCTCAAAGAATAAATACATAAACCAAAAACCCTTCCTCCAGCAAGCCTCCTGGGCTACGTGAGGTCCCATGGGCTTACTGGGATCGTGGTCTGTATGGGGCAGAGCCACCGTCCCCAGCCCTGCCAGAGCTTCCACCACCCGAGCCTGAGTGACCCACTCTAGGCCTGTGAGGGGGAGGGAAGGCGGGTGCTGGGCTGCACAGCTGCCAGGCTGGGAACAGAGCTGCCATTCAGACCCAGACCTCATGTCCAGCCCCAGGGGCCTCCTCATTCCACCCTGAGGTTGGGTAGCACAGAGGGCTGTAGCTCAGCCCCTCTGGGGAGGGGATCCAGGCTCAGAGTTGGCTGAACCTGGCCTGGCTACCTACGAGCTAGAGGGTCCCAGGGCAGGTGACTGCCCCCCTGAGTATCAGTCTCCCCATCTGAAAGGTGGGGACGATTAAGGTCCACCTCCTGGGACAGTTGGGAGGGAGGGCTTGGCAAGACCCTGAACATGGTCCCCGAGATGAGTGCTTGAATGAGGGGACAAATTCGCACCCAGTCCCTATAGGTCATTCGCAACCCTACTGTGTGTACACACCCCAAGCTTCGAGTCTCAGCTTTCAATGGCTGGCGGTGCAGAGCTGAGTACCAACTTCTATTTAGGCTGCCACCTCTCCCTGCCCCTATCAGACTTCGGGGACAGGGGTGGGTGTGGCCAGCACCTGGCAGGAGCTGCTCAGTCAGGTGCTGGGCTCAGTTTCTGGAAACCCAAAACCTAAGCAAAGTTTCCCTTTTGGGGAGAAGAGCCTTTTGCCCCTTGTCCCCAAGTGGTGTGGGGACGGCCTGCCTGTTAGGCTGAGGGACAGTGTGGCCGTGCACCAGCATCATCCAGAAAGGGGACAAGGAGAGCGTGACCAGAGTTTGGTGCAGATGTGTGTCCTTTTCACCTTTCTATGGAGGGCATGACTGAGGTTGTGCTGAACAAACTTCCGGAAGCAACTTTGTGCATCAGACTGGAGGTAAGGGTTTCTCAGGTCCCTGTGTTACGTGCAGAAAAACAGCTTCCAAGAACAGGTCATCCGGGGAACAGTGGGCTTCCTGGGCCCAGAGCCCCACTTCTGAACCCTGAGCTACACTCCTGCTGCCTGCACACATAAATCCTGCCTGTTTGCAACCTGGGACTTCCAACGCTGCCAACAGGCAGAGGCCTTCAAGTTGCATGGCTCTGCTGCTCCCTCCCCAGAGACCCTCGGGTGAGGTGCGGCCCGGCAGGCAGCGCAGCCCCTGTGCTTTAGTGACTCACCCGTCTATGATGAGCTGGTCGTAGGGGGCGGGTTTGTCGCACACCGGACACATCCAGGTAGGCTTCTTCTCGTTCATCTGGAGGTAGAAGACAGCGTCGAAGCACTGCAGGTGGGCACAGGTCTCTGCCCGGCAGGGCACGGACAGCCGCATCTTCACCAGCTGCGGGCAGAGGAAGGGGGTATGAACAGGCCACCAGGCAGCCCCCACGTAATAAACAGATGAGGGAGGGGGACCACCACATCGACTCACTGGGCAGATGAGGGAGACCCGCACGCCGGTGGTGGCGATCTCACTGTCAGGGTCCAGGCGAAGCTTCTCTTTGACTGTGGAGAAGGGGGCAGCCAGTGTTAGTGGGGAAGGGGCAGAGGTGCCCACAGGGCCAGGCCAGGAGGCAAGTTGGGCAGCAGCCACAGTTATTTCTGATAGCTTGGGTGCACCAGAGGCAAACCAACAGGACTTTTCTGGAAAGATCCAGGCAACACACAGCTACCAAAAGAGCCACCTGCTGTGCCTCTGTTAATTCTGAGAAAAACCATCCCTGAAGCCTTGGCAGGGAGGCAGGGCCCCTACTTCAAGACAGTGCCCACTAGGGAGCACCGAAGTCCCAGTCCAGAGTGCTCACCATGGGCCCTGCAAGGGTAGAAGCAAACCTACCAGCACAGCTTCCCTTGTACAATGAAATGTTACTTCTCTAATAAAGGAAAAGATGGCAACAGCACCAGACAGTGAGACACGATGTGAAAACATGCTCATAGTAGCACCCAAAGCCCTCCCTCTCGCCTGTGCGCTGGAAAAAGACTGGAAGGAAAATCACCTAGTGCAGCCCTGGGACCTGTCTCCCTCCTTTCCTTTTCCTGCATGTTCTTCTTTTTTCTTTCTTTTTCTTTTTTAATATATTTTTATTGATTTGAGAGAAGAAGGGAGAAGGAGAGATAGAAACATCAATGATGAGAGAGAATCACTGACTGGCTGCCTCCTGCACGCTCCCAACTGGGGATTGAGCCCACAACCCGGGCATGTGCCTCTGACCGGAACTGAACCTGGGACTCTTCAGTCCGTAGTCCAACGCTCTATCCACTGAGCCAAACCAGCCAGGGCTACATGTTCTGCTTTCAAAGCCAGGAAGTTAAACCTCATCCTGAAGGGTCCCAGGGCAGGTGACTGCCCCCCTGATGTCTCAGAGCAAACCAATCCTGGGTCTTGTAGCGTGGAGGCCACCCTGCTTAAAGCCAGAACTGCGCCCAAGAGGCTGCCGGCTCCAGGAAGCCTCCTTGCTCCTCTCACAGCCAATCACACTTCAGTATGAATTTCCATCCCATGATTCCTTTCTCTGCCTAACAAGTGCTAATGGTGGCCCCAGAGGCCTTGGCTCATCGGAATGACCCTGGGCAGCTAAGAATGGGTGCAGTATCACTGATTTTTAAAAAAATAGATTTTATTATTTTTCCATCACCATGACCCCCCCTCTTTTTATTGATTTTAGAGAGGTGGGGAACAGAGAGAAGTAGAGGAAAAGAGGGAAGGAGAGAGAGACAGAAAGAAAAAAACATGGATTTGTTGTTCCACTTATTTATGCATTCATCGATTGCTTCTTCTATGTGCCCTAACCAGAGATTGAACCTTAAACCTTGGCATACTGGGACACTCTAACTTTAGTTAAACTGAGCTACCCAGCAGGGCCTCACTTTTCCCCTGACAGAGAGAAGGCGTGTGCATCAGGAAGGGTTCAAGTGAGACCAAAAACAGAAGTTCCCCTGGTGATGACGCCTACCTTGGGGCTGGCTGTGGAAATGAAGTCGGGGCTTCCTTCAGCAAAAACCTGACAGTCCCTCCTACCAGGGGCCCAGGCTGTCACATACATTCCTCCAGCCCACAATGCTACAAGGCCCCTGACTCCTCACTGAGGAGTCAAGCCAGGCCTCTATTTGCCCCACCCTCCATCCTGTGGGCTGCTGGGGCCTGGATGAACCCTGCCCCTGTCCAATATGCACTCTGGTCAAATTGGCCACTGTCTCCACAGGGAGAGAGGCAGATGGGACTGGGGGTTGAAGAAAGGGCCCTTTGAGGGAAGGGGAGGCAGCAGGGTGGGGTACATACACTGAGACCTCGGGCCATAGGGCCTTAACTCCGCCACTCTGCACCTCAGTGACCCCACTGGTCAGATGGCATCAGAAGTCATCTCAGAGACCAGAAAGGGCCAGTGATTTGACCACACAGCTTCCAAGTGGAGGAATTCCTGAGCACAGCTGTGGCCTGGGCAGCCCTTGGTGCACGGATACAGGAAGAGACAGAACCAGTTCTAGGTTTAGTCTATCACTTTTGATGGCATGTTTTGTTTGTTTTTTAAATGCTGTGACCACCCCCCCCCCCCCCGACACACACACACACACATTTTTTGATTGTTAAGAGTACAAAGAAAACAGACAGTCTTACCATTTCTAATCAGACCTGGGTCATCCCCTATGCACCTTGAACCTCAACCATGAATCCAGCCTCTACTTCCCCTCTCCGTGCTCCTGGACCCACCCACCCCATTCCCTGCACTGCAGCCATCAGGCCAGACCCGACCACCTGAGGTCTCCACGCCCCTGCAAAGCTACATACAAGCCCCACATGCTCAGCGCACCCAGACCCCCTGGCTCACTCGAGTCTGTGAGCACAGCCACCGTAGATGGTCTGTGTCCCTCACCAGTCCTTGCCTCTGGCCTCTGGCCTCTGCACGGACAGTCCAACATCCTCTAGAGACCTCCCAAGTTCCCTGACCCCCAGGGTGTTGACAAGAGCACCCCCTGTAGACAACAAGCTCCTCACGTCCAGCAAAGGGAAGGGAAGCAGTAACAGAGCTAAAGCCACACTCAGTCACCTAAGGGAAGGCACTGCAGTGCTCACCCAGTGCCTTGCACAGCTCCGGATGCTTGACCCCGATGGTTTTCAACCTCTGCAGCAGCTCTGAGGAGGTCAGTTGCCGCACCAAATATAAGGCCACCGAGTAACTCTGGGGATAGAGAGGGGAAGGGTGTTAGGGCTGGGTGGGGCCAGGCAGGGTGAGCAGAGGTGGGATAGGGGTGGCAGGGCTGATGGGGCAAGCAAGTGGGCAGCACCCACCCCACTCACCTTGCCATAGTTCCCCCAGGTGACGGTGATGCGGTTGGTGGCCGAGGACAGGTACATGAGGTGAGTGAGGTTGATGGGGCGGCAGGGCCTTTTGGGCTCCACTCCGGGCTTATTCGAGGGGTAGTAGCCCTGGGAACAGGTGGAGGCTCAGCCACCGTAGATGGTCTGTGTCCCTGCCCTTCCCTCCATGCTCGCCACCCCAACAACAGATCGGGGCTGCCCTGCTCACCGGGACTGAGCAGTAGCTGTGGTTGACCTTCACAGCAATGTTGGGTGGGTACTGGTCCTCCTGCGGGCTGCTGGTGTCCGAGTAACAGATTCTGCAATGACAACGGGTACCATGGGGCTGAGGGCAGGGGAAGGGCCCTTGGGAGAGGCAAGGATGACAGACCGGGCTGCATCCGGCCTGATGGGTAGATCACAATGCTGGGCTGCACAAGGGGATCTCAGGGCCCCACGTCTGGCCTGAGTGGGGATGGACAATGGTGTGTCCACAGCCAGGGATAGCCAGTAGGAAGAAGGGAGGAACAGGCTCCACCTCTAGCTGGGAGCCTCAGAGGGCTGTCGTGAGGAAGGGGGACCTAGCTTCAATGCACTTGGGGTGGGACACAGCAGGGCTGTAGCCACCCAAGGCGGAAATAGCCAAGGGTTCCCTCGGGGAGCTGGCACACCTGGCTTACCTTAGGACGACCTGCACGGCCTTGACCCCAGGCTGTAGTTCTCTGTGCCCCAAGGAAACCACAGGGAAGGAGAGGAAAGGAGGGGTCAGTGAGGTGGGAGTGCACCATGCCAACCCTTCAGCTGGGTGACCACTGGCCTCTCCTGGGCAAGCCAGGCAGCCTAACCCACTACCTCCCTTGGAACCAAAGGCCAATAGATACCACCTAGAATGTTCTCTCCTGCCATTTACTCACTGGTGACTTGGGGCAATGACTTCCCCTCTCTGGACAATGGGGGGCTGGTGTGGATATTAAGTAGGTTGGTGGGTGCGGGCCTGGCATGTGCTGAGTGCCCCAACAAGCGGCTGCTCCAGTGGCGACTGCTGTCTCAGCTGGAGATGGAGTCTCAGAGAGCAGGGTCGGAGACCTGGGGACAGCCCAGTGTCCTTACCTGGGCGACTCTGCCCCAGGGGACACTGGCTATGTCTGGGACTGTGGTCATCATGACTGGGGGTGCTCCTGGCACCAAGAGGGTGGAGGCCAGGGATACTGCTCAATACCCTACAGTGCCCAGGATGGTCCCCCTCAGAGAATGACCTGGCCCTGATGTCAACAATGCTAAGGGGGACAGACTTTGTTAAAGGGAGACACTGGCCCACCTCTCGGAGCTGCTGATTGTGCACACAGACCCTGATTGGAGTGGGGGTGAGAATGCAGGTTCTGTATCAGATCTGGCTGAAGGCTCTCCTAGGCCACCTGAGACCACACCCACCCACCATCTAGCATGGAGGTCAGCAAAGGGTGGGGCCAGAGCACCTGGAGTTCCTTATCAGCTCCACCTGTCTGGGCGTCAAAGCGAAGATGCATGGGCTCTCTTGAAGCTTCTCGTTATTCTGTGGAACTAAACACAAACATGGGATCAGGGTCATGTCTGGTCCCCGGCAAGGGATCATGGTCATTTCTACTGCTTGGCCCCTTTCAGGCCGGGAAGCAGGAAATGGGAGACGGAGTCCTACTAGGCAGGGATAAGGGTGAGAGGGAACCTACTCTTTCTTGGGGCCAAACCTCAGCCTCTGGTTCAGGGAATATTTACCACTCACCCACCCCATGCCCCCCACCAAGGGTCACTCTCAGAGCAGTAGCCTTATCATCCCTGTGGAGTTCAGGTGTTTATTCAGGAAAACTGTTAACTGCTACTCTAGGGGAGAGTAGCAGAGAACTGCTACTGGGAGGACGCAGCACAGACAAGCACGTACCCTTGAGCCAGGCTACTCTCTTCAGGTCTGTAAGACACCAGCAACAACTCTGTCCCCACCTCGAACGGCTGTTCTGACACATTCGGTGAGCACGTGCCCATCAGCACAGACACTCACACATACAGGAAAAATGCTCACAGTCATACATTACTCAGAATGGTTTCTATCAGCAGAAAACTGTTAACCACCTGACTGCCGGCCAACGGGATCTGGTTAAGACATGCCACAGGAGGTCTCATACAAAGGATACTATGCAACTGGGAAAACAGGTAACCAGGATCAAGATGCTCTTTGTGTTCCAATAAGGAGTAACCTCCAAGGTGTTTGGTTACCTGAAAGTAGCAGATGCAGAGCCCTGTGTTTATCATGCTGCTACGTGTGCAACCAAATGGAGGGAGGGGGTCTGTGCAAGGGCACACTGGCTTATTTGTGCAAGAGATGTCTCTGGGGGAGGGGGTGCGAGAACTGGCCACAATCACAGTCTCCGAGGACTGCGAAAGGTAGGAGGGAGCTTTTAAAATTTATACTGCAAATCCTTTAGAACAGGAGTGGGCAGACTGTTCTATAAAGAGCTGGAGTATAAATATTTTTGGCTTTTTTGAGCCACAAGGTCTCTGCCTTGATGTCCTCACTCTGCCTTGTATCATGGAAGCTGCCAGAGACAGTGAGCGTTCAAATGGGTGTGGCCGTGCACCAATAGAACTGGTTTAGAAAAACAGGCAGCCAGTGGGGTTGGCCCCCACCCTAATTGGCCAACCCTGTCTTAGAACCTTTTGAATTCTAAACCACAACAGGTAATCTATTTAAGCAAATGTGATTCAAACTTAAAACCACCTCCAGCTTAGAAGCCAGACTGCCTGAGTTTGTACTCCAGATCTGGGAGCGGCCGCGTACCCCTATCCTGGTCCAAGTCTAGGCGCCCTCCATGCGTAAGATCCACCTCTCAGAGTGCACAGCCAAGTCTGTAGCTGGTGTGGTGTAAGAGGTGGCTGCTGCCATGGCCACACTACTGCCCATTCATGCTTGTTTGCTGAGGGCCCTGCTGGTCCCTTCAGAGTCCTGGTTGGGGTCCTGAGGAGGGTCACCTAATTGGTTATGGGGACACTGGCAGGCCACCTGCAGACACCTCAGTCAGGCCAGCCCAAAGAGCCCAGGGGCATTTGTGGGAGGTGAGGCTTCACATTATCTGAACTGTCAAGACTGCGTGGGACGTCAAAGATACCACCCCACTTCAGTGACCCCCAGGGAGAAGGGAAAGGGACCCCAGCAGGCTTCTTGGGAGCCACACACTCGCTGGCCAGGGAGCTCTGCCAGCAATAACAGTGTAATAAAGGTGGACAAGCCTGGCCAGTGTGGCTCAGCGGTTTAACATCAACCCAGGAACCAAGAGGTCTATAGTTCGATTCCTGTCAGGGCACATGCCCGGGTTGCAGACTCGATCCCTAGTAGGGGTCGTGTGGGAGGCAGCCAATCAATGTTTCTCTCTATCCCTCTCCCTTCCTCTCTAAAACATTATTTAAGAAATGTGGGCAAGCTGGTGGTGGAAGGACCAGAACCCAGGGTCCCTTTCCTGGAATGGTCCCTATTTCTAGGTGAGTCTGCTGTGAGGACTCTGAATCTAATTTTCCGCTGTGTCATTGGCCTGGGGTGTCCAACTGCTCCCCCAGGAAGCCAGGTGAGCTGCCACCTCAGCTGGGACAAAGCATACTTTACACCACCATCAGGAGGGGGCTGGGGATTCCCCAAAGCCAGGCCTTTACCAGCTCCACCTTCAGCTGTTCAGGGCTGAGATGTGGACATCACCCATGACTCCTGTCACATCCCCTCCCCCATCAATTCCTCAGCCAGTCCTGTTGGCACTCAGTGCTCTCCTCTCCCCACCACCACTGCCTGTTCGGATCAGTACAAATACCACTTGCTGGTCTCCAGGCTCCCGGGGCTCACTGTCTGCTACATAGGGCCTCGGGGATGATCTGTCCAGCTCTGTAGCCATAATTCCACAGCAGCTACCCTGGATTCCTCCTATGCTCCCTACCTGTCAAATACATCCCCCCTTGAGATCTTTGCATGTACCACCCCCTCTTCTAGCTAGATCATTCCTCCCTCAATGATCTCCACCTCCCTGGTATCGTCTAAATTTGTGAAAATGCACTGGGAAGAAAGTCTTCCCCAAGCACCTTTATTTAAAAACTGTACCAAAAAATAAATATAGCCAAAACCGGTTTGGCTCAGTGGATAGAGCGTCGGCCTGCGGACTGAAGGGTCCCGGGTTCGATTCCGGTCAAGGGCATGTACCTGGGTTGCTGGCACATCTCCAGTGGGGGATGTGCAGGAGGCGGCTGATCGATGTTTCTCTCTCATTGATGTTTCTGACTCTCTATCTCTCTCCCTTCCTCTCTGTAAAAAATCAATAAAATATATTTAAATAAATAAATAAATAAATACACACATACATACATACTGTACCACCCGTCCTGGCCGGTGTTCTCAGTGGTTAGAGCATCAGCCCGTGCACCAACGGGTTGCAGGTCTAATTTCCGATCAAGTGCACGTACTTGGGTTGCAGGTTCGATCCCCAGGCCTGATCGGGGTGTGTGCCTGAGGCAACCAATCAATGTGTCTCTCACATTCAAGTCTCTCTTTCTCTCCCCCACCCCCCTCCCTTTCACTGTCTCTAAAAATCAATGGAAAAAATATCCTCGGCTGAAGATTAATAAAAAAAAACCTACACCACCACCCTTGCAATTCTGGCACTCCCCACCTCCGTCCCTGCTTCATTTTTCTCCAAAACCTTTACATCCTAAGAATCAGCACAATGGTCAGGTGTCTTTGGGTCATCATGGGCGCCACTGAACCAAAAAGTACTTCAGTTGTCATCCACACTGCTGGACACTGGGTAGCTGTGGAGATATGCCTGCTCAGCCCCTGCTTACAGCCACATGCCTCTGCACCTCCCAGGGACTAAAGGCGGGAACCCCTTGCTCTGAGTCCTCCAGGGAATGGGAATTCTGGGAACCAGCCCCTGGGCTAGATCTGAGATATTGACCAACAAAGAGGGCCCACACATCCATCTCCACCCCAGGCTGCCAGGCAGCCTCGAGCACTGCACCAGCAAAGAATATTTAAGGACCCGAGCAGATGCTCACAATATACTGGGGTGGGGTGGGAGGAGGATGACAAAACAACAGTCAGGGTACAGCCACATCTTCATAGGATTGCACCATGGAGAAAAGAAGGCGGCAAGCCCACTCGGCCAGTAGGGATGCTCCAGGGAGCACAGCCACAGCTGGTTTCTCTACTACCACCCCATGTTTTCTACGATGAACACATAATTTTACTAAGTTTAAATGAAAAGAAAAGGAGGATTTGAAGAAGTCCACTGATGGGACGGTCTTCCATCTCACAAGCCTGTCTGCTGGCAGCCTGGGACCTGGGCTGCCAGAGGCCTGTCTAGGCTCCCACATCACGGAATGGAGCTAAGCAGGTACCACACCGGCTATGCGGTGGCAGGCCGGCCGCTGCACCTCAGAGATATACCTGCCTCAGAAAGAACTCAAGAAAACAAGACCTGGAAAAGTTCATGGGACCTTCAGCAACTCCAAAGCCGTTGGGACAATCCCCACGCTTCCCCTTGGCCCACCCGTCTCATGTTTTTTTGGCCTCTGTTCTCCCCCCTTCCTCCTATGCCACACCACGCTCTGATCACCATGGCCTTCATTTACAAGCTCTCTCTCACCACTGGGCCTCTGGCTGAAACACACTTTCCCACTCCCTTCTTTGTCCAGTTTATGCTACTCACCCTTCAGGTCTGGACAGGAATGCCACCTCCACACAAATGCATAGTAAGGGGCTCCTGGTACTGATAGACCCCTAAAGACCATGTATTCCACAATCAGGCCATTCCTAACCCGGCACTGTTTATAATCACCTCTAGTGCAACTTCCTGGCAAAATGTGCCAGGCCAGGGACCCCACCACCTTCTTGTTGCTTAGGCAATGCCAGCCAAAGGGCTCAGGCTGAATGAACGATGAGGCAGGCACCAGGCCAACAGCTCTCAACCACCTGGGTGCTGACCACCTCTAGGGGGCAGGCAGAGAACTGGGGGCATCTGGAGCTATCAGGACAAAGGGTGACAGTGGGGGCAGGCTGAATGTCCCCACACTATGAGAAGCTGGCCACAGGATGCTGGGGAGCCTCTCAGAGCAGCACTGAGCCAGGTTGTGTTTCCTTCCTTCCGCGCGCAAGTCTCATAATGGCCTCCCTCCTCCAACCCAATCCTGACAGGGAGATCTGGGCCTTCCTTGTCAGACTCTGGCTGACACCCTAAGTGGCTGGGCTGGGGGAACCCTCAGGCTGTAAGATACCCAGTGAGCCCCAAGCTAAAGTAGCATGACCCAGGATCATTTAGAAGCAAGTGCCCCTGCCCTGGGAGCGCCTGGCTACTGGCCTATCCCGGCTGGGAAGGGAAAGACAGATGGGCCCTTCGTGTGGAGAGGAGGCCTGGGATCCAGAACCTTTATGTGGTTCAGAACAGGTGCTTCCCTGTAGGGGTGCAAGCACTGATGGTGTGGGGAAGGATGAGGATCAGGAAGAGGGCTGAGTACACAGCCCCGAGCCCCTTCCTAGCAATGCTGTGTGACCTTGGGCCAGCTCCTGCCCAACCAGAGGATATCATCTGTGTCTTAAGGTCCTTCAGTTCTGAGGCTGTGGCTCTATTCTTCCCCCTCCCCCGACCCCAAACACACCCTGTGTGATTTATGTCTACTATTCCAGCACGGGTTCCATCTAGAAGCCAGCTTTGTTATGGCTACAGGTCATGCAAGGGGTAAAGGGAAGCTGGCTGAGCACAGCCTCCTAAAGTAGCTCTTGGGCAAGGCCAATGCGCCAGAATTCACATGGGGAGGTACCCAGGGTGTAAGGTGGGCGGACAACTGCTGGTTTGGGAATAGAGGGGACCAGACTGCTCCAGGGTTAGGGCCTGTGCTCAGTGAGGCCTCTCCCTAGGAACCCGGGCAGCCGCCAAGTGTTCTAAAAAAAAAAGGGGGGGGGACTCCCAGAGAAGGGGTACAACCTGGGACAGGGGCAGGCGAGTGGGTGGGAGCAGAGGCAGGGCGGGGTCGGCCTCTTTGTTCTGAGCCACCAGCAGAATAATTCCTGGTGTAGTCAGGGGAGCAGACTCTCCCGGAGATCAGGTGACCAGGGTCCCTGGGGGCACAGCGTAAAGCAATGCACTATGGGGTGGGAGTGGCTGCAGGCTTGCAGTGCAGGAAGGAAGCCCATGGTCCAGGCAGGGGATGAGAACCTGCCAGCCGCCCCAAGTTCAAAGTCACCTCCAGCTTCATTCCCCGCCCAGCGCCAGGCTTGCCCTGCAACTTCCTGGTGAAAACCCAGCCTCCCCATTTTGAAGATGATTCTGGAATCTGAAAACCTTCAGGATTAGCTAGCCAGCTAGTCCTGAGGACCCCAAAACCTTGCAGAGAAACCAGTGGTGTGGTGGGGATGGGTTCCAGCATCTAGAGGTTGAGGGAGCAGAGAAAGGGGAAGTCGTCCTGGAGGATTCCAGCACAGCCACATCAACGCCGTGACAGGTGCTGCCGGGCCAACCTGCTCCCCACCTGGGGGCTGGCAAGGAACATCTCCTCGTGTCAGAGAAAAGCAGAGGACGGCCTCAGACTCCAAGGCGGAAATCACCAGAACTCCTTCCTCTACCTCCTGCAACCTCACCTAGAACCACAGCCCCTCTGTAAGTAAGCCTAAGGTCTGTGAATAAGAAGAGAAAGGCAGCTGCACCTCTCCCTCTCCCCACACCTAAGGCAGGACAGAGGGGGCAGGCTGACACAGGACTGAAGCTGAAGTCTGCATGCAAAGAGGGGCCCCCTGGCTGAGCAAGAGAGGATGCTGGGTCAGCAGGATGGAAGGCAGTGAGCCACGTAGCCAATGAAGGGACTGTGACCTCTGCCACAGCACCCAGGGACCAACTCAGGACCAGGGCCTATATCTGGCATGTAGCAGGAGCCGAGCATAGATGTGGGGGTTCAACAGTGTGTGCGTGTGTGTGTGCAAGCGCGCGAGCGCGCAGGGGCTCCCGCTCAGCTGGTGCTCACATATACACTGTGTGAGTGAGTGAATAAATGGGGGAGTGGGGGTTGAGATGTAAGTGATAATGGGCAGGGTCTCTGAGAACACTCAGGGAAAATCTGAGTGTTAACAAGAGGCCCAGGACATTCCACTTGGAGTCCTGGAGGCACAGGAAGCTGAGGCTGACACCAGGCTGACAACCACCCCCAGCCCTGGCCAACGCCTTGACTTCGATCTTATGAGGGACTCTGAGTCAGAACCACCCAGCTAGACTGTTCCAGAGTTCTAACCCTTGGAAACTGGGACTCTCAATTGTTTTAAGCTGCTGGTATTAGGGAAATATTGTTAGATGGCATAGGTCACTAATCTAAAGACCCGAACGTGGTCCCTGTGGCTCCTATGAGGAACAAGACTTCTACCGCCCCCTGACTTTGCTGCTTCTCAGAAAATATTCCATGGCCACAGGCACCAGAACTTGGAAGGCAGGACCCCCAGAGGACGTGGACTCACCCAGTTCAGTGGGCTTCAGCAATTCATCTAGCATGTTAAAGAAGGGCAGCTTCACCAGGCGCACTTCTGGCTTGAGGGTCTTGGCAGGCAACCGTCCGAGTCCATTTAAGTACTTCCCATAGAGCACAGGGTAGTCAATGTTGGGGCCTGTGAGTGGAGTCCTGGGCACAGTGCTGGCCCGTTCGTAGGTTGAGTGCATGGTCAAGGGATCCAGGGGCCGGTGGGGTTGGGGGACGGGTTCTGAGCTCTTCTTGGCGTATCGTGTCTCGTAGAGCTCCTTGATCTTCTTGAACAGCTCAGGGCTACAGTCAAACTGGACCAGCTGGAGGGCCCGGGTGACAAGTTCGTGCTTAAGTCCACTCTTACTCCGGCCGACGAAACCCAGGAGCATCTGAAGATCGGAGACTCGAAAACTCATCACCATGTTCTGGAAAGAGCAACCACAGACACATGTGATCAGAGGGAGCGGCTGCCATAGTCAGGGGCCACCAATGGGGCATGGGGGCTTCCCTGAACTGCCTGGGCCAAGTGGGGGGATAACAAAATGGGGCTCTTGTCAGCTACCACCTGATCCCATGCTCCCGCCCCTTGCATTCTGGCTGGTGCGAGTGGGAGCCCAGGAGGCGGCTTTGGTGTCAGTCCCACTTGGCCTGGGCTTGACCCCACTTGCACTGACGCTCACCCTTCACATGATGCCCCCTCCCAGCTCAGCCCTGCTGCCCTCCTCCTCCTCCTCCATTCCTCAGCATTGCCAACACAGCACAAGCTCTTCTGACGGCCCCCACCCCCGCCTTCTATTTTAGGTTCTCTTTTCACATCTTCAGGCCTAAAAGCATCCCCAGGGCAGGAACTGGGAATCCTGTTTTTCCATAAACAGCCTCAGCCACTCCCAAAACAGAGCACACTGATGGCCTCTCTGACCCTCAGTCTCTTCATTGGGATGTCAGAAGGACCTGATGAGGTAACTCATGTAAAGCAGAATAAATATGCAACCAATGTCAGCCGCAGACATCTTTTCCCTTTGGCCTAGACCAGTGATGGCGAACCTATGACACGCATGTCAGAGGTGACACATGAACTCATTTTTTTGGTTGATTTTTCTTTGTTAAATGACATTTAAATATATAAAATAAATATCAAAAATATAAGTCTGTGTTTTACTATGGTTGCAGATATCAAAAAATTTCTATATGTGACACGGCACCAGAGTTAAGTTAGGGTTTTTCAAAATGCTGACACGCCGAACTCAAAAGGTTCGCCATCACTGGTCTAGACTCTAGAGCACCGGTTCTCAACCTGTGGGTCGTGACCCCTTTGGGGGTCAAACGACCCTTTCACAGGGGTCGCCTAAGACCATCAGAAAACACATATATAATTACATATTGTTTTTGTGATTAATCACTATGCTTTAATTATGTTCCATTTGTAACAATGAAAATACATCCTGCATATCAGATATTTACATTATGATTCATAACAGTAGCAAAATTACAGTTATTAAGTAGCAACGAAAATAATTTTATGGTTTGGGGTCACCACAACATGAGGAACTGTATTAAAGGGTCGAGGCATCAGGAAGGTTGAGAACCACTGCTCTACAGGCTAGCCACAACTTAATACTAATCACCTGCTGGGAACTGAGCTGGACATGTCATTATATACTTTGACTCTTAAAACAACCCCCAGGTTGGTGTGAGCTCCACATTACAGCCAACATTCAAACCCAGGCCCGACTGATGCCAGGAGTTGTTCATCTCTACTACACTGTCCCCAGCATTGACCTACAGCTGAGCACTTTAGCTGATCATTCCAGCAGGCTTTTTCCATCTGGGCAATGTAGACAAGTGAGCTGGATTGTCCTCTGTAGGGGCTGTCCTGGACACTGTGGGGTGTTAATTAAGCAGCATCCCTGCCCGCACCCACTTGATGCTAGGAGCATCTCCAAATCCCAATCATGATAATCACAAACGTCCCCCAGACATCTTCCAATATCCCCTGGGGGCAGGATCAGACCCGATTAAGAACCAAGCCCTAGCCCAGTGATGGCGAACCTTTTGAGCTCGGCGTGTCAGCATTTTGAAAAACCCTAACTTTAACTCTGGTGCCGTGTCACATATAGAAATTTTTTGATATCTGCAACCATAGTAAAACAAAGACTTATTTTTGATATTTATTTTATATATTTAAATGCCATTTAACAAAGAAAAATAAAAAAAAAAATGAGTTCGCGTGTCACCTCTGACACACATGTCATAGGTTCGCCATCACTGCCCTAGCCGGTTTGGCTCAGTGGATAGAGCATCAGCCTGTGGACCAAAGGGTCCCAGGTTCAATTCTGGTCAAGGGTACATACCTCGGTTGCAGGCGCCTCCCTCTCCCATGTCCTGGGGCCCTGGTCAGGGTGCGTGCAGGAGGCAACCAATCAATGTGTTTCTCTCACATCAATGTTTCTCTCTGTCTTTCCCTCTCTCTTCCACTCTCTCTAAAAATGAATGGAAAAATATCCTGGGCTGAGGATTTAAAAATAAAAAAGGACCATGGGTCTGAGAAGAAGGCTCTGGGAATCCAGCAGCTGGAGAGGCTGTTAACTGAACTGTGGCAAAATAATGAGGTCTGGCAGGGTCCCTCCAACTAAATCAAACCAAACACAAGAGCTCAGTTGATCCCAATGTTTTCTTTGGGGTTGCCTGAAGATACATTCCCTCTGTGAGACTCTGGGACACCAAGGGGAATGAAAGTCCCCCAATATGCTTCATAAGCAAAGTGTCCCAAGAGGATGGGCCGGCAGAGTTTCAGATCACCCATGCTGAGCCCTGAAGCTGGCCTGAATGAAATGTGGTGGGAAAAAGACACTTCCAGGGGGAACAGAAAAACAACAACACACAGTACAAGTGACAAGAGTGGATATGGAAAGCTGGCGAGCATGGGGCAGGATAGCACCCAAAGAAACCAATAAATCGCTTAAACTAAACCCGAGAAAGTGTTATTGTTGGAGGTGGGTGGGAACCCTGCCAGGGTTTACCTAGCAGCCTCAATCCAGGAGACATGGATGTTTCCCGTTTCCTGGCTATTTAAGGGTGAGACATGGAGTCTGACTCGGGAGCCCTGGGTTCAAAACCAGATTCTGCACTAGGTTCCCAGATGACCCTAGGTTTGCTATCAGGCTTCTCTGCACTTCGGGCTCCTCATTTGTCAGCGCAAGAGCTCAGATTCCTTCTATCGGTACAACACCAGGCTCACGCTGATAACAGAGGGGGCTGTCCAGTCCTGCCTGCAAAACCTCAAGGGGGAGCGCTTTTCTGCTGAAGGGTCTTCCTCCTGCTTCTGCACTATAGCTGCGGAGTGGAGGGTCTATCATGTGCCAACTCCTACAGGGGCGTTCTCAGCCACTCATTTCACAAGGACTTGAACGTTATATAGGCGAGAAAACTTAGGCTCCCAGAGGGAAGTGGGTGGTCCAAGGCCTCCCTCCCTGTGTGGCAATGACAGGGCTGGCATTTGGACCTTCCACTCACACCCAGCTGCCCGGGGGCCTGGAAAGACCTTCACTCCGCAGCACACCCCCTACCTAAGTACCTAAGCCGTCTGCTGGTCCTCAGAGAGTCCAGAATGCTTGGAAACAGAGGCATCACCTCTCTCGGCCTGACTTCCTACCTTGATCAGAGAAAAAAGGCTCACAGACTTGTTTCTTCCGGAAGAGGCCCAAGGCCAATGAGGGGAGAGGCGCTGCCATGTGCAAGCTGATGGCCTCCCATGGAGCCACAGGCAGGTGGGCTTGGCCTTTCTGAGTCCAACCACAACACATCTCCTGACGCCATCCTACCCCTGGAAGACCCCCTCCCTGCCCCAAAGCATAGCCTCTTCCACCCGGTTAGACATCTGGAGCTCCGGCACCAGCATCCGGGGACACACCCCTCAAGCTGCCACTCTGATTTCTAAGCAGCTGCCACCAGGGAGGAGCCTGCCCTTGACACTGGGGGGGTGGGAGGGAGGGTTGAGAGAGGGGCACAAGCATCCAGGGGGAAGCCCCAAGGGCTTGACAGATCACCTCCTGCTGAGGCTTCATCCTGCCCCTGCCGGCCCTCAGATCTGTGTTTATAAACAGCACCAGGCCACAAGGGCTTCCAGAGTTGCAGCTAGCTGTGTGGAGAAACATCAGCCTCCATACAGTACCTGAGCTTAGCTTAACCCCTTTCCAGCGTATTGAGCATGGGAGGAAAGTTAAAGCCCCTTTCTCCAGGAAATAGGAGATGGGTACAAACTGCTACAAGGTATCCCAGGGAGTTCACAGGCCGACTCCGCCTCCCCAATACCTATCAGGGCCTTGGGTTAAGCTCAGACCTCCAGTATTTCCTTGAACCAGCCGACTTTGTACCCCAAAAGACAAAACCTCCAGCTGAGAGGTTAGGAAAGCGCCTAAAAGGGGGGACATTTCAGTTACAGGGAAGGCACTTCACAATCACCGCAAGAGACTGAAGGGGAAAGAAAGCTCCCTAGGATGAGCAAGTGGTGCTGCAGACTCAAGCCCCCCTGAACGGAAGCTAGTGTTTTAGAGAACTTGAAAAAAGGGTCCACTTAATTTAACTGGGTTGGGGGGGGGGGGCAGCCACCGGAGGGTCAAGTAGAGTTCATTGGATCATATTTCAAGGCTCTGGATGGAATAAAAAAGACTTCAGACCCTACCCTCTGTCTGGGAGGGTGGGGGCCCAGAGTCACACTAATGGTCCCTCGAGGAGATTAAATTTCAGGGCTCCAGGGACATCAGGCCTGCAGGCTGCCACCGTGGGCTTGCAGAGTTCAGACCTCTCTACTTCTCTAGAACAAGTTTCAATTTCTCCAAACCCTAGAGAAGTGCAGAAGTGTGTGTGGTGTAGGTCTGGGGGAAGGGAGGGAATACCCTATAATCACAGAACCTAGAGGGCTGCATTTCAGATCCCAGGGGGAAGTGAAGGGAGATGTACCGGGAGCGGAGAGAGAGAGAGGACATTGACAGGTTGTTGGGGAGCGGAGACCAGCAGGGGGCAAGAGGCAGTGCTTCAGTCCAGTGAAGAACGTTCCTTAACTTCTCGGGGAAGAAGGGGAGAATCATAATCTGGTTGAGGCAAGGGTTCTGGAGCCTGACCTCGGAGAGGCACCTGGGAAAGGTGTATCCCTGAGGTGGGGATGCTCCCCGCTTAGTCCTAAGAGGATTCAAAGGGGTCCCAAGCTAGGAGAGGGGATGGTATCTACGGGATGTGGAACCTGGACCCCAAACTAGAGCACGGGGAGAGGGGGAGAGGCACCGGGGAGCTGTCCTACAGAAAGAAGCCTATCGTGAAACCAACCAGGCCCTCCAAGGACAACGTCACAGACCAGCAGAAAGAGGGGGGAGTTCAGGAACCAGAGCTGGGTGCATAAAGGGGTCTAAAGCGCTGGTTCTGGGACTGTGTGGAGAGTGCTGTGACCTGAGAAGGAGACTCACTGGGGAGGGGAATACAGGGAAGCATCCAAGATTAGGGTCTGAGGCCGCGTGTGTGCGGGTTAGAGACGCCAGGCGCAGAGTCCAAAGCCTCACAGATGCTGTCCGAAGGGGAAACAGGGAGGAAAGAGAGAGAGCCCGGTGCCCCAAACGGAGAGATGGTAGATAGGAAGGCTCCGAGCCAAGTTCGGGGGTCAGGACGCCATCCCGGGGGGCAGAACACCGCGTCCACTTGGGGGTGAGAGGGAGGGCATCCAGGGGGGCGGGGCTCTGGGATCCGCTCGCGGGCCCAATAGGGCCCCAAACTCCACCGTGGGGCACAGACCCCAAGAGGACGGGCTGTGTCTGGGGGCAGTTGACGATCCTGGGTCCTCACCCCGAGGGTGGGAGCGGTGGTAGAAGGGTCAGGGGGCCCTTCTGGGCAGGGAGTCGCCAACCTCAGCCTGCCCGGTTGGACCGAGAAGCTGAGACCCAGACGCCGGCCCCCCGTGCCCCGAGGAGCAGGGAGGCGAAGACACTCCCCCAGGCCGAAGAGCACGGAGCCCGGCTCGGGGCGAGGAGCGGACCAGCAGCCCAGCCCCTCATGCTGTCCGGGGGCACTGTGCCTCCAGCTGGGAGGCGCGGCCCGCTGCCCGAGTTTAGAGAGACGTGGGCCCTAAGCGCTCAGGCTGAAGCGGGGAGGACCCTGCCTCAAGCCCAGGGCCGATTCCCCGCGCGAGGACTAGGGTGAGGTTTGGGGGCCCCGCCCCCCGCCTCCGGCCTCCCCGCCCCCCGCCCGCAACCGGAGCCCCAGGGCCGGGGGGCGAACGAGGGGGCTGGGCGCCGAGCCGCAGGCGGTCCGCACCGTGGGGCCCCATGCGGAAGTCGCAGACCTCGGACCACCGCCTGGCCCTCGGCCCCTCGGCCGCCCGCCCGGGCCGGCACCGCCGCCGCTCACTCACTTTGGCCTCCACCAGCTCCGCCGCCATCTTGGCCACCAGCGTCCCCCGCGCCGGGAGCCCCCAGCGTCGCGTCACGTGACCGCCCGCCACTAGCGGGCGGGGCCGCCACCGCAGCCAATTAGCACCCGCTCGCCCTTCTTATTGCAGCCCCCGCCTCTACGGCGCGCTCCGCTGCGCACTGCGCAAGCGCGGGGCCGCCGCCTGGGCCTCCGGCCAATCTGGGCGGCGAGACGTCGTCCCCTTTAGCTCCCGGCTACCACGCCCACCCTCGGCCCCGACTGGCTTCTTAAAGGGGTATGAGCCCAGCCCTGGTGGGGCCGCGTGCTGGGTCTGGTCTCGAAGGAAAGGAGAGAGCGGGGCGGCGATCGCAGTGCAGCGAGGTGTCGCGCGGCCTATTGCGTTCTCGGACGCCCGGCGGGCGGCGTCGGGGAGGAGAAGGTTATCCTAGCGCAGCGGCCGCCAGTGAGTGCAGTGCAGCTTTGACGGCCGCTAGCCCCGCACGTTGCACATCCGGGTCCTGGTCGGGCCAAGAGGGAGCGGGCTCTGCACCCACTGGCTGGCCGCAAGTGGAGAAATGCGGGACCAACGCCCCAATTCACTGGAACCCTTGCACCCTTTACCCCTGCGGGCGACGCTCCCTCCCACGCCCGTCCCGCCTCCCCATCCACAGCAATCCTTTGGAATCTGCAGGAAGGGGAACCTAGCCCTGCTCTAGAGCTCTCTGTGGCTCCCCACTGCCCACAGGCAGCGGAGCTCAGACTTTCTACATGTTCCAGGTGATTAGTTTTTCTCTGAGAAAGAGAAGCAGAGAATATTTAAAGGCGCCGGTGTAAAAAATGGCTGGGTTGACTTTTGGGAAAAAGATGTCAACCTTTAACCCACCAATTCCACTTCCCAAGGAAATAACAATTATGATGATGTTAATAATAATACTACCTAATACTAACTGCCAAGCCCTGTTTTAAGCACTTAACATGTTATTTCACCTTCACATCCTTGGTACCAAGGTCACCTCGAACGGGTGCATAAAAAGATATGCACCTGTCCAGCCGGTGTAGCTCAGTGGTTGAGCATCAACCTATGAATCAGGAGGTCACAGTTTGATACCTGGTCAGGGCACATGCCCTGGTTGAGGGGCTTGGTCTCCAGTGGGGGGCGTGCAGAAGGCAGCCGATCAATGATTCTCATAATTGATGTTTCTATCTCTCCCTCTCCTGTCCTCTCTGAAATCAATTATATATATATATATATATATATATATATATATATATATATATATATACACATACATATTCACCTGAATATGTAAACCCAGGGAACAACTGGAGTTGCAGCTCAAATCAGAAGGCCATCTGCTGGCAGAATTCCTTCTTGCTATAAGAGTCAGTTTTTTGTTCTATTGAGCCCTTTTATAAAATATATATATTTTATTGTTTTTTTTACAGAGAGGTAGATAGTTAGAAACATCGATGAGAGAGAAACGTCGATCAGCTGCCTCCTGCACACTCCCTACTGGATATGTGCCCACAACCAAGGTACATGCCCTTGACTGGAATCGATCCTGGGACCCTGGTGTCCACAGGCTGATGCTCTATCCACTGAGCCAAACCGGTTAGGGCTCTATTAAGACCTTTAACTGATTATATGAGGCCCACCCATATTAGGTAGGACAACCTATTTTACTTAACCAAGTTAAATATCAATATCATCCAAAAACACCTTCATAGACACATGCAGTATAATTTTTTTTAATGCTCACCCGAGGATATGTTTTTATTGATTTTAGAGAGAGAGAGGAAAGAAAGGGAGAGAGAAACATCAATGTGAGAGAGTGACATTGATTGGTTGCCTCCCCTACACACCCTGACTGGGGATCGCACTCACAATCTAGGCATGTGCCCTGACCTGAATCAAATCTGAAACCTTTCGGTGTACGGGATGTAGCTCCAACCAACTGAGCCACCCAGCCTGGGCCAGTATAATGTTTGACCAAATATCTGGGCACAGTGGCTCAGCCAGGTAGAAGCATAAATTTAACTTGTGTGACCCAGGCAAGTGATGATGGGGTCCTGGATCAGGGGGAGGGGCAGAGGGCAGAGGGCTGGAAAGAAATGGATGGAGTCAAGAGGTTGGTTTTAAGTGTACAATCAGGTAAAGAGTGTTGATGTTACCACATGCTAATTTTAAAACATTTCTATCACCCCCAAAAGAAATGCCATTCCCCTTAGCAGTACAGTGGGGCCTTGACTTACGAGTGTCCCGACTATCGAGTTTTTTGAGATACCAGCTGTCTCTCGGCCAATTTTTTGCATTGAGTTGATAGAGTAATTTGAGTTAACGAGCTCCTTAACGAGCTCAGTCTCGGAAGGAATTAAACTCATAAGTCAAGGCCCCATTGTAACTCCCTAAACACCTCCCCAGCCCTTGGCAACCACGAATCTACTCTCTGTCTCTATGGATTTGCCTGTTCTGCACATTTCAGATAAATGGAATCTGGCAACATGTGTCCTACTTCCTGCAATCCCAGCATGCCTGAGAAATCGACCCTCAAAGCCCCAGCCTCCTCTCAGCTCTGGACTCCATGTCCACCTACCCTTGCACATGCATGTGGGATCTCATCATTTCTCACACACACACACCATGCCCATGCTGAGCTTTCCATCTTCCCCACTGAACCTGCTGCCTGCTCTTCTCACTTTCTCAGCAAATGGAAGCTCTGTCCTTGGATTTTATTGGGCCAAAATCTTGAGGTCAGTCTGGATTCTCATTCTTCACACTCAACACGTCAGCCAAAACTATCTGTTCCGTTGTCCAAGTGTATCGTAAATCAGCCCACTTCTGACCCCCTCCATGAGGGCCACTTAGGTCCAGCTCCCATTATCTCCAGACTGGACCAGCACAGTTCCCTCCGCCCTGGCCCCCAACAGACTATCTATAAATGGCCAATAGAGGGCGTCCATGAGCACATGACTCAGGTCCCACCCCTTCTCTAACCAGAGTCCTACAGGCTCCCGCCTCCCTGGGGCAAAAGCCCAAGTCCTCCCAGAGACCCACAAGTCCTCACTCTCCACCACCCCTGCAGCCACAGGGGCTTCCTTCCTGTTCCTCTAATACTCCAGGCATGGACACTCAGGGCAGGGTCATTCTGAGTGGCGGGGTGGGGTGGCGGGCACCATGGACTATCCACACAGCATCCTTGGTCTCCACACACTCCATGCCAGGAGCACCCCCATTGTGACAGCCACAGATTTCCCCGGATATCACCTTGTGTCTCCTGGTGGAAGAATCATTCCCAGGTGTAATCCACTGATGTAGGGCAGGGTTCACAGCAGGGTGTATCAGGGTCTTTTTTTTTTATTATTGGGATCTCTACTCATATGTTCCCCTATGCACAGGGGAAAGTATTGTTCAATGTTTTTGTTTAAAAAGTAAAATCCAGCCCTAGCCGGTTTGGCTCAGCGGATAGAGTGTCGGCCTGGGGACCAAAGGGTCCCGGGTTTGATTCTGGTCAAGGGCAGGTACCTTGGTCGCAGGCTCCTCCCGGGCCGGGGTCCTCATGGGGGCTCGTGCAGGAGGTAACCAATTGATGTGTTTCTCTCACATGGATGCTTCTCTCTGTCTTTCCCTCTCTCTTCCACTCTCCCTAAAATAATCAGTGGAAAAATATCCTTGGGTGAGGATTAACAAAAACAAACAAACAAACAAACAAAAAACAACACACAATAAAACATCAACAACAAAGTAAAATTCAAAAATAAATAACAAGTAAAAGGCAACTGAGTAAATTTGAAGATTTAATTGGCTCTATTAAGTGATTCATTAATAAGGTAGCATCCCATTTAGCAAGTAAAAGAGTGCTCCAAGGGTGATGTACAAAATAGGCTCTAGTCCAGCCGTGGGCAAACTACGGCCCGCGGGCCGGATCCGGCCCGTTCGGCTGTTCTATCCGGCCCGCGGAGCCGAAAGAGCAGAGGGTTGTCTTGCTCTCCCCTCCGCTCCTTCACCAGCAGCAGTGTTAACATGGCAACGTCGGGAAACACGGCCGCAGCTCCTTCTTCTGAATCCAGTTTAAGAACCCATTGTGGCCCTCGAGTCAAAAAGTTTGCCCACCCCTGCCTATCCACTAAGCCAAACCAACTAGGGGGGGAAATATGTTTTTGTTAAGTGAACAAAATCATACAATATCACTGATCCTGAAGATGGTAGTAATTTACAATGCACCAATGATTAAATAATAACTAACTTTCATGAATACTCTGTACTTACTTTTCTTTTTTCTTTTTCTTTTTTTAAATATATTTTATTGATTTTTTACAGAGAGGAAGGGAGAGGGATAGAGAGTTAGAAACATCGATGAAAGAGAACCATAGATCAGCTGCCCCCTGCACACCCTGTACTGGGGATGTGCCTGCAACCAAGGTACATGCCCCCGACGGGAATCGAACCTGGGACCCTTCAGTCCGCAGGCCGATGCTCTATCCACTGAGCCAAACCGGTTTTGGCTGAAAGGTTATTTTCTATCAGTGATACACAAGCCAAGAAAAACATCTGAGGTTGAGTTTGCACTTTACTAGACTAGACTAGAGTCTAGTAGTCTATAGGAAGAAGGGTGGAGCAAGGGATGGATATTGACAAAAGAAAAGGGAGGGTTGTTTTGGGGCTAGGATATCTTTGGGGAAGAGAAGGGGGAGCATTTTTACCATGCAGATACTGCCTTCTCTTTCTATGGGGGATGGAGAGGGCCAGACTACCAGAAAATTCCACACTGGTTGATTAAGATTACATTTCTGGGAGAAACTGAAACTCTATTAGATCAGGTTTGGCATCATGGGCTTTTATTTATTTACTAGTGCCCTGGTGCACAGATTCGTGCACATTGAAAGGAAATCAATTAGAAGGTGACTGGAGGGCGGGACTTGGTGAGAAGGGCTGGACACACCCTGGAGCCAACCTTCCACAGTCCCTCCTGGCCAGCTGCACCTGGGGCAGAGCAGCGGCTCGAAGGACGTGTGGAGTAAACGGTGTCCCTCTGGCAGGTGGGGTCCCTCGGCCTGGCCTGTGAGGATCGGGCCGAAACCCGCTCTCTGACATCCCCCGGGGGGGTCCCGGATTGTGAGAGGGTGGTTCTTGGGTGACACACCCTGGAATTGGGCTCCCTCCTCTCTGGTTCCGGGGTGTGTCACCTGAGAACCGCCACTGCCAAGTCACTGCAGCTCGGCAGCTCCTGCGTTGATGTCTGCCCCCCTGGTGGTCAGTGTGCATCATAGCTACCGGTCGGACGGTTGGATGGTCGCTTAGCCTTTGATATATATAGATTTTTTACTGTAAGAGTCATTTATTGGGTACGTTACAGAGGTAGAAAAAGTAATTCCTAAAAGAAATGGGCTTAGGAAACAAGATATAAAGGAAGGGCCCTTGGATCTTGGGAATGAGGAAGCTGATAGTAACATGCCTGGGGGTTTGGGAGAGGCGGAGTGGAAGGGAAGGGAAAGGCACTGGGTGTGCTTCTGGGAGGGAGAGCCTGGCATCATGGGTTTTTAGTGTGAGTGGCGCCATTTTGGGCTTGCGGTTTTCTCTTGAATATTTTATATGCAGAATCTGAGGTTCAGAAAGGTTGTGTAATTTGCCCATGGTCACACAGCCACTGAGGGCAGAACTAGAATTTAAATTCAGGATGTCTGGCTTGGGTCAACCAAATCAGAAATACATCTGGAAAATAGTAATGAGGCAGAGCTGCTCCCTGATTAAACCACACCATTTTTATTGTGGTAAAATATATATATAACATACAATTTACCTTTTATTTTATTTTTTTAATTTAAATTCTTTATTGTTTAAGTATTACCTGTCTCCTTTTCCCCCTATTGACCTCTCCCCAGCCATTCCCACCCCCGAGCACATGCACAGACAGTAGGAGGGTGAGGGCATGTACAATTTACCATTTTAATTGTACAGTTTTAGTTTATTAAGCACATTCACATTTTTGTGCAACCATCTGCAGAAGTTTCTCATCTTACCAAACTGAAACTTGTCCCCATGAAAGACTAACTTGCCCATTTTTCTTCCCCCAGCCCCTGGCACCCACCATTCTGCTTTCTGTCTCTGAATTTGACTCCTCTAGGGACCTCTTATAGGTGGAATCACACAGTATTTGTCCTTGTGTTGTTATTGGAGAAAAGCATGGATGGTCTTTTTCTGTTGCTAGTGGGAGTGGCGCTCTAGGGGGTACCACTGGAATAAGCATTTCCGGAGGCCCCGATGAGAGCATATGTGGTAGAAAGCTTTATTTGCATGGAATTACATCCTTGGGTTTCCAAAGTCCCATTTCCCTTAATCCAGTCGTGGAAGATGTGCAGCTGGGGATTCAGTAGAGCTAAATGCAAAGCCAGTGTCCAAAGATTCTGTTCGATGGTGGAGCTAGGTCCAGTTTAGTATCGGGCTAGGTGCAGTCCATTAGTCCATTGTGTGTGGGCCCACAGTGTGGGGAAATGCAGGAGAGCAGGAGCATGAGAGTCCCACAGCCGGGAGTGCAAGAGGCAAGAGCGAACCAAGAGAGTGAACGCCTTTGTTTAGGAGATTAAATATCTTTTATTTTTTATTTTTATGTTAATTTTATTTATTTCAGAGAGGAAGGGAGAGGGAGATAGAAACATCAATGATGAGGGAGGATCATTGATCGGCTGCCTCCTGCACGCCCCCCCGCTGGGGATGGAGCCTGCAACCTGGGCACGTGCCCTTGACTGGAATCAAACCCAGGACCTTTCAGTCCGCAGGCTGACACAGCTAGCGCGGAAATTAAATATTTTAAATCTTCTCATGCTTGCAGTGGCCATGCCTACTCTGGTCAATGACCTGTTCCCAGGTGTGACTGACAGGAAAGTACCTTTCCTATTTCACCCGGACTTTCCTGGGCATGCATCTAAACTGTAGCTTCCTGGCAAAGCTACCCAAATGGCATGCCTATACCATTTGGTTTTCCCTTTGCTCTTTTCATTATTCATAACTAGGTTAAATTACAACAGTATCATTGTGACTGACTTATTTCATTCAGCGTAATGTCAAAGTTTATCCATGTTGTATTTTGGAATTTCTCCTTTTCAAGGTTGAATAATATTCCATTATGTGTATATACCTCTAAACCAGTGATGGTGAACCTATGACACGCGTGTCAGAGGTGACACGTGAACTCATTCTTTTGGTTGATTTTTCTTTGTTAAGTGGCATTTAAATATATAAAATAAATATCAAAAATATGAGTCTTTGTTTTACTATGGTTGCAAATATCAAAAAATTTCTATATGTGACACGGCACCAGAGTTAAGTTAGGGTTTTTCAAAATGCTGACACGCCGAGCTCAGAAGGTTTGCCATCACTGCTCTAAACCATGCCTTTTTGAGTCACTGGTTTCTGGCTTTTACCAGCTGAGTGGCCTTGAGCAGATAACTAAACTTCTCTGAGCCCCAGTTTGCTCCTACATAAATAACCCCTCCAAAGCCCCACTGTGTGGGGAGGATTAAGTGAATTACAGTAATTGATTTAAAGCAGTGGTTCTCAACCTTGGCTGCACATGAGAATCCCCTGGGGGTCTTTTTAAAATCCTGATTTCTGGGCCTCATCCTCCGGAAATTCTGTTTCTTTGTTACTAATGTTATGGCCCCACCCCATAACAAAGAAACAGAATTTCCGGAGGATGAGGCCCAGAAATCAGGATTTTAAAAAGACCCCCAGGTGATTCTCATGTGCAGCCAAGGTTGAGAGCCACTGAAGGGTGGGGGCAGCGTCTCATCCAAGGGGTTTGCAGTAACTGCCTCTGGTCAGCAGGGGCCGCTATGGCCACTTCTGAGCCCTCCCTGCACCGCAGGAAGCACATGCGTAGTGGAGTCTCCCTGCAGAGGTCACTTCTTTCGCGTGGTTCTTCCTCCCTCCGCTCCGCGCCCCGCCCCCCCCTGCGTCCCCTCCTTGTGTTTATTACTGCAGACCCTGAAGGAGGCTGTGGTTACTTTTGCTCACTCCTGAAGCCCCGTGCCTCCTCAGGCTTTTGCTAAATGTGGGCCTGAGGATGGCGGTGGGGAGAGAGGTCCCCAGCCACCATTAGGCCCCTTCTCTGCAGCTATGGGCCTGAACACCTCTCCATGAAGGGTAACTGTGTTTGGGGGTGCGGGGGAGAGACTTACATTTACCTATTCCCCCTAAACTTTCCCCCGCTTCTGCAACTTATATTAATCAAATTTTCTCAATAAGCAATCTATTGATTCATTCAAGAGCAAATGCTCCGTCCTCTTAAAGGAAACCTTTGTTTTTCTTCTTTGACATGCCCCAATTGGCAAGGAAGTGCTGCAAAGTGCCTAATACGGAGCCCAGCACATACAGTAGGTGCTCAGTGCATTTAAAGATGTAAAACTTTTTTTAAGATTAAACATACATTTATTGAGAATGGGAAACTGGACACCTATTGCTGAAAACTGGTCAAATGGCACAATCACTTGCCTTGTAAAATTAATGTAAAACCTGTCAGGAACACAGGTGTAGGTGTTTAAAGACCCCCGGCTTGAGCAGATGGAATTGACATCTGCTGCCTGCCACTCCCCTCTGCAGCTTTGAGCCTCAAAATATAGTTATTTATCGAGCAGCTCCTGCCTGCCTCGGTTTCACCCTGGGTTAAATGCAGGATGGAGATAGCAATCTTTGCCTAAACGAAATCAGGGTTGGGACATCACTTTACCAAGCAAAATGTGCAATGCATTTGCCGAGGGTGGGGGAGTAGGAGGAGTGCATAGGTTTTGTTTTTTTTTATAGAATCCAGACTTGCTTTTACATCTTTTTTTGCTGACGCATGTCTCCCTTTTTTCCCAGCTCAGGAAAACCACTGCAGTCCTCTCCTTTTGACAGAGTGCATTTAAAGGAAGGTTCACCGAAAGGGGTTTACTTGCGCTGGTGAAAATATCATTCATCGATGTAAGAAATACTGAGTGCCTACTGTGTACCAGGCATTGAGCTGGGCTCTTTACAAAGAATAAAGATAACGAAATTGAATGCCAATTTGTTCCCTGGAGCCAATGATCTAAAATACAACCATTCCGTAGGGTTAGATGAGGACAAATGAAAAACAGTCTTCTTGCACCTCCCCCTGGAGAGGAAGTGAAATGGAGAGTGAGGTTGCCCAGGAAAGGAAGCGCTTACCCTGGTCCTGAGACTTGGTAAAACAGTCCCTGAATTAAATGTCTTGTTTTAAAATTTTATTTATTGATTTTTTTAGAGAGAGAGGAAGGGAGAGAGAAAAACATTGATTTATTGTTCCACTTATGTATGCATTCATTGGCCACTTCTTGCATGTGCCTTGACTGGAGATCAAACCCAAAACCTTAGAGTATCAGGACCATACTCCAACCAACTGAGCTACCTGGCAAGGACCTTAAATGTCGTAATAGCAATGCTAGCTAATTGAAATAGCTGATATGTATTGAGAACTGAGTCAGGCACGGTGTTAATCCCTTTACCTGTATTTAGTTAATCCCTTTATGTGTATTTAGTTAATTTTACTCTCCACAAAAGGGAGCACTGCTTACTGTTCATACCCCCGTTGTGCAGGTGAGGAAACCGAGGCACAGAGAAATTCCAGTAACTAGTATAAGAACACATAAAGTGGTGATTTGTTCACTGGTATATGCATCTATAGCATAGATATATATATATGCACCAATAGCAATGCCTGATACATGGTGGATACTCAATCTGTTTTTGTGTAAATGAGTGATGAGCACCTGATTAAAAAAAACCACTTTTATTTGAAATAATTATAGATAGGTAGTTTCAAAAGTAGTACAGAGAGATTCTAAGTACTCTTTCCCCACTGTCTCCCAGTGGTATCATTTTACATAATATCAAAACCAGAAAATTGCCTTTGGTACAATCTATTGTAGTGTGCTTTCTTAATTTAAAAATTTTTTAAAAATATATTTTATTGATTTTAGAGAGAAAAGGAGAGGGAGAAAGAGATAGAAACATCAATGGTAAGAGAGAATCATTGATTGGCTGCCTCCTGCACGCCCCCAACCCGCAACCCAGGCATGTGCCCTTGGCCAGAATCGAACCTGGGACCTTTCAGTCCGCAGGCCAATGTTCTATCCATTGAGCCAAAATTAAGCTAGGGCTTAATTTTAAATTTTTATTGATTGATTTTAGAGAGAGAGAGAGAGAGAGAGAGAGAGAGAGGGAGAGAGGCATTGATTTGTTGTTGCACTTATTTATGCATTCGTTGGTTGCTTCTTGTATGTGCACTGACCAGAGATGGAACCTGCAACCTTGGTGTATCCCCTCCATGTTCTAACCAACTAAGATACCCAGCCAGGACTGTATCGTGCTTTTTTTTTTTTTTTTTTTTTTAATATATTTTATTGATTTTTTTACAGAGAGGAAGGGAGAGAGATAGAGAGCTAGAAACATCGATGAGAGAGAAGCATCGATCAGCTGCCTCCCGCACATCTCCCACCGGGGATATGCCCGCAACCCAGGCACATGCCCTTGACTGGAATCGAACCTGGGACCCTTCAGTCCGCAGGCCGACGCTCCATCCACTGAGCCAAACCGGTTTCGGCTGTATCGTGCTTTTTAATATGTTTGGCATTTTGCAAGCTATGATTAATATTCTCAGCTAAAACGGCACTTTTTGCTTTATGAGCCTGAGTATTGCTTCTCAGAGGCGTGCCTCCAGCTAAGGGGCCGACCCCAGGGAAATCCAGATGCAGAACGCAGATGCATTATCCCAAGGCAGCTCCACCCGCGCCTAAAGGGTTACCTGGGAGCGCACATCCACGCGCGTGCGCACGACGTCTCTTCGCCCCGCCCCCGCAGCGCAGTCAGATGATCAGCCCAACCGGCGTTCGCCTATAAAAGGCCGGGTGTTGACGTCAGCGTTCTCTTCCGCCCTCGTCGCCGCATCTTCGGCGCGATTCCCTTCTCTCGGATCTACCTGGGAGAATCCACCGCCATCCGCCACCATGGTAAGCAATACCGTCTGGCTGGGGGCCTAGAACGGTGGCGGGGCCTCTGCGGGGCCGGCTCTGCCGGGTCTGGAGTGCTGGGGCGGGTTGGACAGGAAGGAGACATGGCGGTGGCCGGGTTGGCGGGCCTGGGGTTGGGAAAGCGGCGGCCGCCATGTCTGCGCCGTGCTGCTCGCTTCCGAGGGCGCCGCCGTCTCACGGGACTCCGGGCCGGGCTGGGGCTGGGGCGGAGGCGGGGTTGGGTGTTGATGATGTGGCAGACGCTGTAATGGCGGGCGCCGCCGAGGCAGCGGGGAGAGGGGGAGCCGCCTTATGTAACCCACCGATCGGGGGTTTAAGTTCGACTTTGTGTCGGGAAAAGGGAAACGGCAAAGCTCAGAAAGCCAAACCCCAAAGGCCTTTTTCTAGTGTCGGCCTGGCTTCTCACTGTTTGTATCGCCCAATTGTGAAGCCGACTCCGGAGCCACGAGGTGGAGGCTTGCAGTGCGCCAGCTTCTCCCCAGATGGGGGGTGGGTGGCATATTTAGGGACCTTAAGGGGTGGAGGGCCCGTCTTGTCCCAGGCGGAAGGGTGACCTTGGGTTTTACAGAACCTGTTGAGTTGGGTAAAGCATGAGAAATCCCAGTGGCACTAGGGGGGAGGGTTTGGGGTAGCTTTATACCGTCCATGTTTTTTAACTGGACACACACACGTCACCTCATCTACCGGAAATTGGTTGTCATTAGCCCCAGCCCCAGATTCTGGGTTGAGTGACAGCTAGAAATCTGGGTTCTCAGAAATGGGACAAGTGGCATTTTTAAAGGGGTATCGGCAGAAACGGGGGAGTTCGGGTGGGAGTTGGGGTTGTCCCAGGACCAGCCCACTCCTGGCCATGGTGCCAAGCCTGAGCCTCCCCCTTCCCCCGGCCTAGGTGAACTTCACAGTAGATCAGATCCGGGCCATCATGGACAAGAAGGCCAACATACGGAACATGTCTGTGATCGCTCACGTGGACCATGGCAAGTCCACGCTGACGGACTCCCTGGTGTGTAAGGCCGGGATCATCGCCTCCGCCCGGGCTGGGGAGACCCGCTTCACTGACACCCGGAAGGATGAGCAGGAGCGTTGCATCACCATCAAGTCAACGTGAGCAAGCCTGGTGCTCTTTGGACTGGGGAGGGGAGGGACTCGGCTGGAGCCTGGTGTGGGGACAGACCTCAGACACAGTCCTTTTCCTGAGAGGCCTCTGGGAAGGAGTCTGGGTTTTTGAATGGTGAGACTCGATGAGTTCAGTATAGTGAGAGAGGAAGCTCTGCAGCCAGGGAGAGACAGTGATGGGAGGGGTATTGGGACTTGCAGAGGAAGAGGGGCTTAACCCAGTGATTCCCCACCCCAGGGAGGAAGGACCTTTGGGCAGTATCTGGGAGTGCCCCCTCCAATGTCACATTCCTGACCCCGGATGTCAGTGGGGTGAGAACCCAAAGCAAAGTGACTGAAATTGCTGTTTGTTTTCAGTTGGGAGTTTGTGAGCTTCTCTGTTTATCTGCTCTGGGACCATTTCAGCTGGGGCTGAAGGGCACAGGGGTGGGTGAAAGGTGGTCTTCTGGGTTTCTGGGTCTTGCCTGGTCACGCAGTTGCTGTTTGGAATCAGGTGTGTTGAGCTTGGGAGGACCCATGCTGGGGACTGGACAGGTGGGCTCTTCCCTTTGTAGCTGATATTAGGGAGGTGGGCAAGGGCTCTTTCGTGGGAAATTTGAAGTCTGTCTCTAGGGATGAGTAATGCAGTGGAGAAGGTGGTGCAGTGTCCACTCAGGGCTGTGGGTCTTGCTTAGGGCTTATTTGTCCTGACTGCCCTTGGGCAGGAACCCCAGGCTGACCTCTGCGGTTTTCGGGAGGACAGTGAAGAGCGATAGAATGGGACAACTGTGCCTTTCGTTCATCCAACCTGTCCCAATCTCCTTAGGGCCATCTCCCTCTTCTACGAGCTCTCAGAGAATGACTTGAACTTCATCAAGCAGAGCAAGGATGGTTCTGGTTTCCTTATCAATCTCATTGACTCTCCTGGGCACGTGGACTTTTCCTCAGAGGTGACAGCTGCCCTCCGTGTCACCGATGGTGCCTTGGTGGTAGTGGACTGTGTATCTGGTAAGCATGCGGTTTCCTCATCCTTCCTGGGAACCTGGGGGTGTCCCTTCTCTGGCTGACAAAAAATCTGTGTCCACCCCCAGGCGTGTGTGTGCAGACAGAGACAGTGCTGAGGCAGGCCATTGCAGAGCGCATCAAGCCTGTGCTGATGATGAACAAGATGGACCGGGCTCTGCTTGAGCTGCAGCTGGAGCCTGAGGAGCTCTATCAGACTTTCCAGCGCATTGTGGAGAACGTCAACGTCATCATCTCCACCTATGGAGAGGGCGAGAGCGGCCCCATGGGCAACATCATGGTAAGTGTCCTGCCAGCTGAAGTCAGGATCCCTTGACAAGCTCCTGTCCACCCCATTGCATTCCTCCCATCCTTCCCATTGGGTGGGCTGTGTTCTTCCCAGACTGGAAAGGGCTGTGACCTCCCTCTCCCTCTGGGGACTGTCCTGGGGGAACTATAAGTCTGGTCCCCTTGGTCTTGGAGGACCTGAAAGTTGTTTTTTCTAGGAATGTTGGGGTGACGAAGGGGGCTGGAATGCTTTTAGTATTGACTTCATCCAGCACTTGAGTTTTTGGGGAGGCTATGGGAAAGGGGGGGTACCCTGCCTGCCGAAGCAGGATAGGGGCAGTTCCCTCTGTTACTGCTAACCTTGCTGGTGGAGGGGATGAAGGCAAAGTTGGGCATCCTGTACATGATGACTAAAATTTCTTCACTTTGACCTGATGGCAATTGATGAAATCTGATGTCTGAAGCCCATGGCACCCAGGGACTTGGTAGCTGGGGTTTCTGTTTGTCCCCCTTCACAGCTTTCTCTTGTTCTCTTAGATTGACCCTGTCCTCGGGACTGTTGGCTTCGGGTCTGGTCTCCATGGTTGGGCCTTCACCCTGAAGCAGTTTGCAGAGATGTATGTGGCCAAATTTGCCGCCAAGGGTGAGGGCCAGCTGGGGCCTGCTGAGCGGGCCAAGAAAGTAGAGGACATGATGAAGAAGCTGTGGGGTGACCGGTGAGTGCTGTAGGGAGGAGCAGGGTGTTCTGCAGCAAATCTGTGAGGTGGGCAGGGACTTGTAGGTGGTGATGTGGGTAGGAACACCTCATGTCTGTGGGTCATTCTGTCTAACCTTGATTTAGGCCCCGTAGCCTAATTGGGTTGGGTCTTCACCAGGTACTTTGATCCAGCCAATGGTAAATTCAGCAAGTCCGCCACAAGCCCTGATGGCAAGAAGCTGCCACGGACATTCTGCCAGCTTATCCTGGACCCCATCTTCAAGGTGAGCTGCTGCATGTGCTTGATGGATGTGCATCCCCAGGCTGCCCTTGGGTCTAGTGGCTCCTGGCAGGGCCAGGTTCAAGATGGCTGCTGGGATATGGGTGAGACGGCACCACAGTAAGGGTGAAATCCCCAGGGCTCCATCCTGACAACTGACAAGATAGGCAGGGGCACACAGTAGGGGCCATCAGCATCCCTGGCTGGGGTTGGTTAGGTCAGCTGAGACAGGAAGGTCTGGGTTTTGCTCTGCCAGCCACTGAGGTTTAAGTGCTTGTTAGTTAAAATGTGTTTATGGTCTGTAAGTCAGAATAGACTTTTTTTGATCTATTGGGAGATGTCCCCAAGACTTGCTCTGTCTGGGTCAAGTCCTTTGTGGAAAGGTGAGGATTTTTGTAACCTTGCCTCTCTCTGCTCTGTGCCTGGCCTTAGGCTTCTCAGTTGGAAGCAACTGCAGGCTTCCTAATATGTTCCCAAACCCACTTTGCCATCCCCAATTAGGTGTTTGATGCTATCATGAATTTCAAGAAAGAGGAGACAGCAAAATTGATTGAAAAACTGGACATCAAGTTGGACAGTGAAGATAAGGACAAAGAAGGCAAACCACTTCTGAAGGTGAGCATGAGGGGCTGCCCAAGAGTCTCCATCAGGACTCCCTGCCAGTGGTGGGCTCTGGCTTGGCTGTTGGAAGCATTCCCAGCTGTAGCATAGCCACCAGCAGGGGTGGACAGAAGACCTCAGGTGTTTGCATGGCTCTTCTAGAGGGAATCATGCATTTGAGCCACCTTGGTGAGCACGTGATGCTGAAGGCTTTCCTCAGAATTGCCTCTCCTGACCCTCTGTGTAGGCTGTGATGCGCCGCTGGTTGCCCGCTGGCGATGCCCTGCTGCAGATGATCACCATCCATCTGCCCTCTCCCGTGACAGCTCAGAAGTACCGCTGTGAGCTCCTGTATGAGGGCCCCCCCGACGATGAGGCAGCCATGGGTATGTGGGGTTCACCTGAATGCTGGGTGGGGGCCCCCAGAGCAGCCAGTGGTTAGAAGGCTGCTCATTGCCAAGCTTAAGTGTCTCAGGATTCTGGAAGGCTGAACCGTAAGAGAATCGTGCTTTCTTTGGTGGATTTTCTTTTTTCAGGCATTAAAAGCTGTGACCCCAAAGGACCTCTTATGATGTACATTTCCAAAATGGTGCCGACCTCTGACAAAGGCCGGTTCTATGCCTTTGGTCGAGTCTTCTCAGGGCTGGTGTCCACCGGCCTGAAGGTCAGGATCATGGGGCCTAACTACACGCCAGGCAAGAAGGAGGACCTGTACCTGAAGCCAATCCAGAGGTAAGTGCTTAGCTAGTCATTTGTGACCCAAGGCTGGTCCCAGCCCTCCCTCCCTGCTCTAAGCTGCAGGAGGAGGAGTTCAGAGGGGTTTCACATGAAGTGCCCGGCAGGATGTAGTGTTGAGCCCTCTGGCCACCTTTTGTCCTCAACCTGGAGAGGCTTGTCTGGATGAGGTACAACAGGAAGCAGGGGGCTCACTCCCCCTAATGTTCAGGGTAGAATCCTTCCCTGAGTTAGGGACAGATGTTCCTGATCTAGCAGTGGCAACACAGTTTATTCTTACCTACCCAGAGAGCAGGTGCTGACCTCAGAAATGACAGACGTCAGCGCTACCCCCAAACCTACTCTAGGCATTGGTGGTGGGAAAATAGAACGTTGACCCCCTCCACAGGGGTTGTCCACACCACACTGCCTTTCCTCAGCCCTGGGTCAGGTGTGTGGAGCCCTGCATGGGGGATGTAGGAATGGCAGGTAGTGCTCTGTCTTGGTACCCAGGAGCCAGCACTTTGTTGAGACAGTCACCTGGGTTACAGTGGAGAGCCAGGGCTTGACGTCCTAGGGGGTGGCACCACCACTCAGTGCAGGAGGGGTGACCACAGGCTCCAGAAGGAAGGAGGCTTTGTCTTCCAGCCATTCCGGGACCTGGCACCACAGTGGTGTTGCATTGATACCTTTTGTCTTTCCCCCAGAACCATCTTGATGATGGGCCGTTATGTGGAGCCCATCGAGGATGTGCCTTGCGGGAACATCGTGGGCTTGGTGGGTGTGGACCAGTTCCTTGTGAAAACAGGCACCATCACCACCTTCGAGCACGCCCACAACATGCGGGTGATGAAGTTCAGCGTGAGCCCCGTCGTCAGGGTTGCTGTGGAGGCCAAAAACCCGGCTGACCTGCCCAAGCTGGTGGAGGGCTTAAAGCGGCTAGCCAAGTCAGACCCTATGGTGCAGGTGGGTAGGTATACCCTGGCAGGAGGCACCACCACCACCTGCAGGGTCAATTTGTTTTGTCTGAGCTGAAAAGATTGGGTGGTTTCTCGTATAAGAAGGGACTTCTGATTGGAACTGTTTGGAGATTCAGGTGTGTGTGAAACACACACCATCCCCAAAAGAGCTGTGGCCCTTTCTTTTAAAGAGAGAATCATTGATTGGCTGCCTCCTGTACCACCCACACGGGATTGAACCATGACCTCCTGGTTCATAGGTTGACACTCAACCACTGAGCCATGCTGGTCAGGCGCTGCTGCTCTTTTTCATGTCAGTTTACTGTCCAGGAACCCAGGCTTTCGATCTCTATAGTCTGGCTATAGATGATGGGTCTTTTTTTAGGCTAACACCGAGAACCAGCAAATAAAGGCTCATATGACCCCTTGCTTCCCCCCACGGGCTCTGAAAATGTCCCTAAAAACCTCCAACTAGAAAGGGATGCTTGGAGCCTGCCATTCTCCACTCCCCAGTTCCTTGGGTTTTCCAAGTAGTTCTCTGGGTTTGATTGTTGGATTAACATATGGCCTCTTTCAGTGCATCATTGAGGAGTCCGGGGAGCACATCATCGCTGGGGCTGGTGAGCTGCATCTGGAGATCTGCCTGAAAGACCTGGAGGAGGACCACGCCTGCATTCCCATCAAGGTGAAGCACGCTGTCCCTGGTAGGGGTAGGGGTGGATGGCATGTAGGGACGGCCGAGCCCTTGTCCAGGCTGGGCTCTCATTCCCTCCTTTCCACCCGCGCCTAGGACATAAGGTGACTTCCCCTGTGAAATCAGCAGTTCATACACATCCTCAACAGCTTTGAGGTTGGAGTGTGGGGAATCTGCTTTCCAAATACAGCTTCTAAAGAGCATAGACATTTAGTAGCCAACCTTAGGCCCAGTTACTGGCCCTCTATTTTTCATTCTCTACTTTTTCAAATAACTGAGCTTGGATCCGTGTTCATTAAGTCCCTTAAAAGGCATTCCGCTCGTAGAAATCCCCCCCGCCCCCAGTTAACTGCCTTTTCATTTTGTCTTCCATGTGTCAAAATAGGATTAGGCCAGTGCCTACATTTTGCATATTTCTTCTTTTCAAGTAATAACTGCATAGAATTCCACAAAATAAATTATTCTTTAGCCAGTCCTATTGGCAGTGGGTAGCCCCCCTGCAAGGGAAGAGCTGCATACTTCGTATTTATGCAGAAGTGAGATGTGCATGGCTCTGTGCTACTAGATTAGTCATTCTGAGTTATGCGCCCATTGCCCGTCTGTTTCCTGAGTCTCATTAGGAGACCCCTCTCCCTCTCCTGGGCGGTCACTTCCTCCTGCAGACCTGACTTCCATGCTCCTTTTGCAGAAATCCGATCCTGTTGTCTCCTATCGTGAGACAGTTAGCGAGGAATCGAATGTGCTCTGTCTGTCCAAGTCTCCCAATAAGCACAATCGACTGTATATGAAGGCGCGGCCCTTCCCTGACGGCCTGGCTGAGGACATTGACAAGGGTGAAGTGTCTGCCCGCCAGGAGCTCAAGCAGCGGGCCCGATATCTGGCTGAGAAGTACGAGTGGGATGTGGCTGAGGCACGCAAGATCTGGTGCTTCGGGCCTGATGGCACTGGGCCCAATATCCTTACTGACATCACCAAGGGTGTGCAGTATCTCAACGAGATCAAGGACAGCGTAGTGGCCGGCTTCCAGTGGGCCACAAAAGAGGTGAGGGGCCATTTGGTCATCCAGCTGAAAAATTATTAGCATCAGATTCCATCAGTGGGACTTCGGCATAGGCCCAGTCTCACCTGTGCAGACTTTTGGTGGGGATGGAATCCCTGGGGTTACCTGTTTGCATTTCTGTTAGTGAAGTGGGGCAAGTGGTCCTACCTCCTGAGAAGGGTATGCTAGGGAGGGTGAGAAGGGCAAAAGGTGTAAGTAAGGTCTCTGTGGTTGCAGACCTGGAGGCTGGTACGGGCACAGCTGTGTGACTTGGCCTTTCCCTCTCAGGGAGGACTGCAGTAGAGGCAGGAGCTTGATGGTGAATTTGGCCCCTTCCTCTGTAGGGGGCACTGTGTGAGGAGAACATGCGAGGTGTGCGCTTTGATGTCCATGATGTAACTCTGCATGCTGATGCTATCCACCGAGGGGGTGGCCAGATCATCCCTACAGCCCGGCGCTGCCTCTACGCCAGTGTGCTGACTGCCCAGCCCCGACTCATGGAGCCCATCTACCTTGTGGAAATCCAGGTAGGGAGTCCTGATTGTCCTGCTGCTACTGGTCCCCTTCCCACCTAGCAACTGCTAAATAGCCTTTTATTGCCTGACAGTGTCCAGAGCAAGTGGTTGGTGGTATCTACGGAGTCCTGAACAGGAAGCGGGGCCATGTCTTTGAGGAGACCCAGGTGGCTGGCACCCCCATGTTTGTTGTGAAGGCCTACCTGCCTGTCAATGAGTCCTTTGGTAAGTGCTTGCTGGGTGGCTCTCAGATGCCCACAGTCCACTGTCCCACAGCCAGACTGATCTAGGATAGACTTGTTTCTTGCCCCTTATGCAAGGCCCAGAGTGAGGCAGCCTAATGGGAGCCATGGATGTAATCCGCAAACGGCTCCCCGTCCCCCTGTCCATTTGGGACGGAAGAGCAGCATGGTTATGCAGGAGGAGAAGGTGGCCCACTCCTTGTGGACCTCTGAATTGATGAATTGGGGGGAAGTGGTCACTCAGGTGTGTAAATTTGTGAGATCTGAAGATGGGAGTCTGGCAGAGAAGTAGCTCAGGCTCACCCTCAGGGTGAGCAGCTAGAGATTGAGGTGGGCCAGCATTACCTCAGTTGTTCAGTAGTGGTCTCTGAGCAAGCCTGGGTGAGGAGCAGGGTTAGGGGTTATCTAGTTCTGATCTCTCTGGTGTGAGTGTCCCCACCTTCAGATTGGACCAGTGTACCAAGTCTGGACTGCCCAGCGAGCCCTATACCTGCTTCTCCCACAGGCTTCACTGCCGACCTGAGATCCAACACAGGTGGCCAGGCTTTTCCGCAGTGTGTGTTTGACCACTGGCAGATCCTGCCCGGAGACCCCTTTGACAACACCAGCCGCCCCAGCCAGGTGGTGGCCGAGACACGTAAGCGCAAAGGCCTGAAGGAAGGCATCCCAGCTCTGGACAACTTCCTGGACAAATTGTAGGTTGCCCTTCCTGCAGCCTGCCTCCCAGGTGCCACCCCCCTCACCGGCTCATGATCAATCACAACAAGCCCTCATTCTCCACAACATCTTGAGACTGTCCAGACACAGTGCTGCTCGCCTGGCTGGTTCTGGGGCCACTCTGTGCCATCGCTCAACATGAACACTTGATGCTGTTTCTTTCTATATTTATTTCAAGATTTCAGAGGCAACAGAAATGCCCTGGCTACAGGGACTTATTTGGCTGGTGGGGGAGGTGGGATGGGACACCCAACACTTCTTTCCATTTCTGAGGAACACTCATGTCAAAAAAAAGAAAAAAAGAATTAAAACGCATTAAGAGGTTTATTTGGGTAAATGGCCCACAGTGGATTTTCCCACAGAAAGGGGGAAAGAATAAGCAGGTAGACATTTCTGTTTGGACAGAAGCTAGAAGGCAGGAAATTTTGTGCAATGTCACCATGAGCACCTCAAAGCTGTATTAGTGCCATTGGAATAATAAATTTGATTATGGTGGTGATTGCCTTTGTCTGTTGTCTTCCTTTTCAGTTCGCTTAGGCTGGAATGGACTTTCTTATGCCAGTCTGCATAGCTGTGGGTTATACTGTCATACAAAAAGTTCAATGTAACACTGAAGTGTCAGTTCAAATATAAGACTACCAGGGCTATCTAATGGAATTTGTGTGGTGGTGAACCAGTCTTAACTATTCGGAGGAGCGGCCACTGTCTCTGTGGCTAGACAGCGGTTGAAATGTTCGGGTCAGTGTAGCCAAGGAACTGATTTTAAGATTTCTTAAAATTGGTCTTTAGACAGCAAGCGGGGGAGAGAAACATCGATCAGCTGTGCCCCACCTTGCCACACACAGCATGACCAATCTGGCAACCTGGTGCAAGGCAGGAAACCCAACCAACCACTTGAGCTACACTAGCCAGGGCAAGGAAATATTAAAGTTGTAACATTACATTTTCATTGTTTGGTGGTGTTGGGGCTGCCATAATGGTTAGTGTAGGCATGGACAACTAAATTGTCCCTGCTCATGGAGTCCATGGTCCAATGGGGAAAGCCACAAATAACCACACTTACCACACATGTTCTCTTGCCCAGCTAGACTCTGGACTTGGCATCCTCAAGTCCCACCAGACCATTCCTGTTGATGAGAATTTTTTGCCATTATCTCAATCATTGCCTCACTATAAAATATGCTTGAGTAATTTCATACCTACAAAAGCGTTGCAAAGATGTTAGATAACCTCTTGCATAACCACTGTACATTTGTCAAACCTTGAAAACATTGGTATGATACAATTAACTAGGTGACAGTTTATTTGGCTTTTCCACTAATGTCCTTTCCTGTTTCAGGATCCAATCCAGGATACATTGTATTTGATTTTGCATTTTTATTTTTTTTAAAATATATTTTATTGATTTTTTTACAGAGAGGAAGGGAGAGAGACAGAGTTAGAAACATCGATGAGAGAGAAACATCGATGAGAGAGAAACATCGATCAGCTGCCTCCCGCACATCCCCCACTGGGGAAGTGCCCGCAACCCAGGTACATGCCCTTGACCGGAATCGAACCTGGGACCTTTCAGTCCGCAGGCCGACGCTCTATTCGCTGAGCCAAACTGGCTTTGGCTGCATTTTTATTTAAAGCTTTTATTTTTGTTTTGTTAATCCTCACCAGAGGATATTTTCCCATTTATCTTTTAGAGCAGTGGTTCTCAACCTTCCTAACGTCGAGACCCTTTAATACAGTTCCTCATGTTGTGGTGACCCTCAATTTCATTGTTACAAATTGAACATAATTAAAGCATAGTGATTAATCACAAAAACACATATGTAATTATATATGTGTTTTCCGATGGTCTTAGGCGACCCCTGTGAAAGGGGTCGCGACCCACAGGTTGAGAACCACTGTTTTAGAGTGAAATAGAGAAGGGAAGACAGAAACATTGATGTGAGAGAAACACTATTAGTTGCCTCATGCACATGCCCCAACCAGGGCCTGGGCTGGGGAGGAGCCTGCAATCGAGGTATGTGCCCTTAACCAGAATTGAACCCGGGACCCTTCGTCCGCAGGCCGACACTATCTGAGCCAAGCCAGCTAGGGCCATTTTGCACATTTTTAGTACCTAGTATTTTGCCAGGGATATGACTACAAACTGAGAAGTTTGAACTGCATTGGTTTAACTTCAAAAATTTTTAACTAATTCTAAATTAACTGATGACAGTGCCACTTACAGATGCCTTGCTAATAGAGCCTCTTCATATTGATGTGTTTTTTTGTTTTTTTTAAAAAATATATTTTACTGATTTTTTACAGAGAGGAAAGGAGAGAGAGAGAGTTAGAAACATCGATGAGCGAGAAACATCGATCAGCTGCCTCCTGCACATCTCCCACTGGGGATGTGCCCGCAACCCAGGTACATGCCCTTGACCGGAATCGAACCTGGGACCTTTCAGTCCGCAGGCCGACGCTCTATCCACTGAGCCAAACCAGTTTCGGCCATATTGATGTGTTTTTATAGCTGTTACATTCACAGTGATTCCATTTATGGGGGCCGATGCCTGATGACTTCATTATATCTATAATGACACCTGAGCATTGGTCTGTGACAAGTGTTTGTGTATGTGTGTGTATTGCTTCATATTTTCATTTTATTTGCTAATTTTAATTGTTATTTTTTGTGGTTGCATTAGGCCAGCAGTTCTCAACCTTTTTTTGGCATCAGGACCCCTATATACTCAAACATTGAGGACCCCAAAGAACTTTTGTTAAAATGGACATATTTACTGATATTTGCCATCTTTAGAAATTAAAACTGAGAAACTTAAAAATAGTAATTGATTTAAAAATGATAAACCCATATGTTAACCTATTTTTAGGGGGAAGCCTATTTTCCAAACAAAATAGTAACATTTTTGCAAGTCTTTGATGAAATCTTTGGCTTAACAGAGGATAGCTGGAGTCCCATCTGCTTCTGCATTAAATCTGTTTCAATACTGCTGGGGTCCAGCCCCAGCAGGTCCAGGGGTTCCCAAAGGTGTGGACGGAGTCAGCGAAGAAGGAATGACAACGGAGTCAGCGTTCAGTTGATCAGCATAGCCAGGTTCTCTCTTTATTGTCCTGTTACATCTGTATTTATACCATTTGATCCTATAAACATGCCTCTATAATCACATCATGGTACCATGTTTTGGGTAACCTTCTACAGTTCCTTGTTTCATTTCCGTAGTTTCTTATCTGACTTTTGCCAAAAATCCTGTCTCTATCTAGTTATATTGATTTTAATCTTGTCTGGGTTAATCTCTGTTGCATTATAAGGGCTATTCCAAGGTCACTGCTCTACTGATAGGCTACAAGGAAGTGACGGAAGGAGATTATCCTACCCAGTAAAGGTTATGTCCTCCCAGCTTCCCTGCTTGCCTTTCCTGGGACTGCCCTGTGTCGGTGGGTCTCCAGGGGTATAGGCTTTGGTGCTTTCCCTGGTGGGCAGACCCCTGGGGATGTGGGCCCAACAAGTCCCAAATTTATTGCCAACAGTCTTAGTCCAAGTTCTTCATAAGTAGTGCATGGTATTTCTGTAACACTAGGGGTTTTTACTGATTTATTCTCTTCCTTAGTCCTGTTAATCCCTAACTCCAGGGAAATATCCTTACCTGGGGAAACAACCTTTCTCGGGGAGGTGGTCCTGGTTAAAACACATAGCGCTAAGAGGGGGAGCAAACATATGCCATATATGCCAGGTCCCTTGAAACATAAGCTGTGCAGATGTTTCTTCCCTGCAGCAACTGTGTCAAGCAGCAAGGGTGGACCGGCTTCTGGCACAATACATTGTTTTGGTTGAATATTAAGGAGATAACCTAGCTTCAGTCATCCCATACTTGAAAAAGAGGAGCATCTTAATACTTGTTTTCAGATAATTGTGGCTATTCTTTGATGCAACACCAAAACTCAACAAGTAGTTTCTTAAAGATTAATTACAATGTGATATCTGAAATCCTATTAGTGAGCTTTTTATACTGTTACATTAAAATTCATTGGTCTGTCTTGCACTTTTCCCCATGCATGATTTTGTAACATCAAGTGTTGACTATTTGGAAACACGTGGTCAACCAAGTTTGGAGCTTTGAGATGACACATTTCACTAAATACTTGAAAAATCACATTTATTAATTTCATTAGGAAAGTGTTAAAGTGAAACTTAAGCAGATTTTGAAAATTTTAATTTTTTTGCTTGAAACCTCAAATTTTGTCATGACAACTAATACTGTCAATTGCTATCCTTGAAGTGACAGGCTTGATTTCATATTTTGAGAAAATGCCTGCCAAACACACAGTCTGAATTATTGTCAGTTTTCTTCAAGTAAAAATGATGTTCCAACTCCTCACTTATTAAGTGTGGGTTATGCATCAGTAGCTTCCCAAAGAATACAGTTTAGAAGCAGAGAAAAACATGTAATTTTAAGAGAAACCTGACATCTAGTGCCAGGTGACCAAGTTCAACATCAACAGCAATAAGTCCTGTTGATAGTATGGACTCTGAATATGATGTGATGAGAATGGCACTTTACATCTGGTCTTAAAACCGATCACTTGCCCTAACCGGTTTGGCTCGGTGGATAGAGCGTCGGCCTGCGGACTGAAGGGTCCTGGGTTCGATTCCGGCCAAGGGCATGTACCTGAGTTGCAGTCTCATCCCCAGTAGGAGGTGTGCAAGAGGCGGCTGATCGATGCTTCTCTCTCATCGATGTTTCTGACTCTCTATCCCTCTCCCTTTCTCTCTGTAAAAAATCAATAAAATATATTTAAAAAAACAAAAAACGATCACTCCACTCTACTGAGAAAAACATCAGACATTCCAATTGAAGAAAAGGCTACAAAATACCTGACCAATCCTCAAAACTCAGACTCATCAATAACATGGAAGTGAGTCCTAGCCGGTCTGGCTCAATGGTTAGAATGTCTGCCCACCCACCAAAGGGTCTCAGGTTCGATTCCCAGTCAAGAGCATGTACCTGGGTTGCAGGTTCCATCCTGGCCCCAGTCGTTCAAGAGGTAACCAATCAATATGTCTCACATTGATGTCTCTCCCCCTCCCCACCTCCTTCCCTTCCACTCTCTTAAAAAAAAAAAATCAATGGAAAGATTATCCTTGGGTGAGGATTAACAAAAGAACAAAATCAGGGAAGTGAGAAAACTGTCATAGCCAAGAGCCTAAGGAGATGAGGCAATTAAATCATGTGGGATCATGGGACAGAAAAAGGACGGAAAACCAGGAATCTGAATTAAGTGTGGACTTTGCTTAATAAAAATGTATCAAGATTGGTTCATTAGTTGTGAGAAGAGTATTCTATGCATGGAAGATGTAAATAGGGGGAAACTGGGTATGGGAGAAGGTGCTGCTTTCACTGTGCTTAAGTGTGCATAGGAGGTAGACAAGAATGGAGGAAGGCGCTCTCCGGGCAGCAGCAGCAGCTCATGTCAAGATCCAGGGTAGGAATGAAATGTTTGAGGTCAGAAGGAAGGCAGATGGGGTTGGAGTGAACAAAGGGAGAATGGCAAGATGTTAGGGCAGCCGGGAAAGGCCACAAGATATAGGATCTTGTGTTTGATGGCATCTGAGGTGGATCAGCATTGCTTTGGGGTTCAGGTCTATCTGGGAATGAATTTCAGCCATGCCATTTACCGCCTTTTGGTTGGGTTACCTAACTTCTCTGGGTGTCAGTTTCCCTGACTGTAGAAAGGGAGAAATTTTACCTCGGTTTGCTGATTGGGACATACTAAGGCTCAGTAAATGCTAGTATCTTGAGACAAACAGGGGTCACAGAAGAATCCTCAAGCATTTGGAATGTGGGTAACATTTTACTGCCACTCACGGACTAGAGCAGCCCCGGAGTCCACCCCAGGAGCTGCCATTGCCGGAACTAGGCCTTGGATTCGCGTATCTTGTGCCCCAAGAAAGGCCGGAAGAGGGATGCAGGACTTCAGCAACCCGCCTCCCAGCTTCAGAACCCCCGTCAGAGGAGAGCATAAATTTGACCGGCGTTCATTACGGCCAATCAGCTGCATGAAGGCAAGACTGTAGGCCAATGGCGGGGTGGCATCCGGGTGTGGATAGCCGGACGCCAGAGGGCCTCGGCCGGGAAGGCAGCAGAGGGCGGGGCGTCACGAGTGGCGGGCGCGCTGACCAATGGGCGGTGGATTCCTCTCCCCAGGGCCGGGCACTGGCAGACGCGGTGACGTCAGCGCGGGTCAGCGAGTTACAAGGATCAGCGCGGCGAAGGGACCGGCGGGGCGCGGAGCTGTGGGAGGTGAAGAGCGGATTCTGTTCGCGGTCTGCGGGTATGGAGAACACTGGGGGTGGGGGGGCGGGGGGTCTGGGGACGGTGTTTGGAGAGCGGAACAGGGTCTGGGCCCGGGCCTGCGAGGGGCGTGGCGGCCTCGGGGTAGCTTGAGCAGAGACATTATGGGTTGGGACCCCTGGAGCTATCTATGAAGGGGCTATCAGCGTCTGCCTTGGAGCTTATGCGTTGGTTGGGGGCGAAGGACAATGGAGAAGACAGATTGACCCTTTGCGGGTCCCGTTTGGGGTGAAGGAGATGGGGGTGGAGGCCTTTAATACCAGGAGGAGTGCCTTTGAGGAGAGGGAGGAGGTTAGTCTTGCTAGGACGGTGAAAGTCAGGGGCAGGCAAGAATGGGTCGGAGGCTTGCAAGAGCTCGGAAGCCATTGCCCATTTCCTGGGGAATTCAAGACTTGGGGAGCACACCGCCGAGGAGGGTCTAAGAGACTAGCTGAGGTGTGGGGGGAATGGGTAAGGACGAAGAGGAGTTGGGGTTGCTGATGGGCAGGAAGGATGGGAGCCTGCTGAGGCTAGAAGACCTAGGAAGTTGGGCAGGGAGTCAGGGAGGGCAGGGTTTGGGGCTGTGGCGTATGTGGGGGAGCTTTTAGGAATGTGTGGGGCTCTGGGAGAAGCCTAGGAGTGTGAGGCAGAGAAAGGCTAGGGCAGTGCTAAGGAGGTATATATATGGCTGGTGGGAGTGATGGGAGCAAGGTGGCACGGGGGGCTGACGGACTCGGCGACCTTTTGGGTTGTTTGGTGTCAAAATGAGATGACACATGCAAGTGCCCTTCCCAGAAACCCTGAAACTTCAGCGTGGAGTGAGGTGAAACCTATGGCTGGTGAGCAGGTTGCGCTGTTTGCCAGGAATAATGGCTAGCATCTCACTCTTTCTTCCCTATTGCCCCGTCTCCTCCAGGGTCACTGGTAGGAGACTTCCCGAGGTCCTGTCCGCAGGCTGCAGTGACCGGGCTTTCACTGGAGCGGAAGCTGCTGGAAGGCAGACCGGCGACCATGTCCACATTCAGGCAGGAAGATGTGGAAGACCATTATGAGATGGGGGAGGAGCTGGGCAGGTGAGCAGGCCCCTCTGACAAGGCTCCCGGGTAGGAGAAAGGCACTTCGGGGTTTTCTGGACAGTGTGTCCCCTTATGTCCTGTATCCTACTCTCCAAGAAGCGAGCCAAGTTCATGTGCCGGTGGAATGCGTTTGGGCTCTGGAATCAGACATCCTGGCTGCGAGTCCTTGCTCCGACATCCTTTGTGCGTTTCCTTTGGGAAGAAACATAATTGAGTACCTGTGGCACCTAACACAATGCCTGGCATATGTAGGCATTAGCAGGTTTAGTTGGTAGAGGTCTGTCCCTCTCTTTAATCCTCTCTTATGGGGAGCGCTTGAGTCTCCCAGCTCTTGGCATTTCCAGGGAAGGCCTCCTGCCTGGGCCCAGTCTCCTGCCAATTGTATAGCATTCTTATGGGAGAGAGGAGGTTTCCCTTGCCAGCCTGGCAGCTGATTTCCTGCCTGGCTGGGCCTTGGAGCGTCCCTTGGGAACTTGTTCCCCCACTTGCCCCAGACCAGCCAGGCACCACCCCCCAACCCCCCATGCCCAGCCTGAAACCTTATTTGGTGAGTTTGCTGCTGGCCAAGGCCCCATGATGTCACCAGAAGGGAATGTAAATAACTGAGCGAGCCCTGCATCAGGCCTTTGCAGGCTCCTTTGGGATTCTGAAGTCTCTCCTTTAGGAATTTCCTCTGTTTTGAGTGGTAGCCAATGAAATCTCTCCCTCCCCTGCCTCCCAATCTCAAACTTTGTTGTTGAAAATGTATGAGGAGCCCTAACTGGTTTGGCTCAGTGCATAGAGCGTCGGCCTTTGGACTGAAGGGTCCCGGGGTCGATTCCGGTCAAGGGCATGTACCTTGGTTGCAGGCACATCCCCAGTAGGGGGTGTGCAGGAGGCAGCTGATCGATGTTTCTCTCCCATCGATGTTTCTAATCCTCTATCCCTCTCCCTTCCTCTCTGTAAAAAATCAATAAAATATATTTTTAAAAAAAGAAAATGTATGAGGATCTCCTGCTGAGGGTAGTTTGGCAAAAATCAGCAAGATGTCATATGTATATTCCCTTTAACTCACTGATTCTGCTGAATTAATTCAGTGGGAATATATACATACATGGCCCAATGACCTAGAAACAGGAATAATTGCTATAAAGATTTTTATTTTTATTTTATTTTTAAAATATATTTCTTTGTTGATTTCAGAGAGAAAGGGAGAAGGAGAGAGAGATAGAAACATCAATGATGAGAGAGAGTCATTGATCGGCTGCCTCCTGCACACCCCACACTGGGGATCGAGCCTGAAACCCAGGCATGTGCCCTTGGCTGGAATCGAACCTGGGACCCTTCAGTCCACAGGCTGATGCTCTATCCAATGAACCAAGCCGGCTAGGGCAACTATAAAGATTTTATATGAGCAAAAGATGGGAAGCCTCTTCAGTGGCCATCACAGCACCTTGCATCGGTGGGTGGAATATTGTGCAGCCATTAAAAGAGCCAGGCAGCCCTGGTTAGTGTGGCTCAGTTGGTTGGAGCATCATCCTGTACACCAAAAGGTCTCGCAATCAGTTCCTAGTCAGGGCACATACCTAGGTTTCAGGTTCATTCCTTGGCCTCGGTTGGGGTGTGTGTAGGAGGCAAATGATTGATTTTTCTTTCTAACATTGATGTCTCTCCCTGCCCCCATTCCCCTCTCTCTAAAAGTCAATGAAAAACCAACAAAAGAGCTAGGCAACTTATATAATGTGAGCCACCTAGGAAATTTATTGCAATTTAATCAAAAATTTTAAAGCTGTGTCAGTTTTAATAATTTTATGCCCTAGCCTGTTTGGTTCAGTGGGTAGAGTGTTGGCTTGCAGACTGAAGGGTCCCAGTACGATTCCAGCCAAGGGCACATGCCCGGGTTGTGGGATCGATCCCCAGTAGGGAGCGTGCAGGAGGCAGCCAATCAATGATTCTCTGTCATCATTGATGTTTCTATCTCTCTCCCTTTCCCTTCCTCTCTGAAATCAATAAAGAAATATATTTAAAAAATTTTAAAAATAATTATAACAACATACTTTATTTAACCTGGTTGAATGTAATTAGCATTTTGCTTGTAATTGCTATAAAATTATTAGTGAAAAATTTTATCACTTTAAAAAAATAAATATTTTTATTGATTTCAGAGGGGAAGGGAGAGGGAGGGAGATAGAAACATCAGTGATGAGAGAGAGTCATTGATCAGCTGCCTCCTGCATACCCCTAACTGGGGATCGAGCTGGCAACCCAGGCATGTGCCCTGACTGGGAATTGAACCGTGACCTCCTGATTCATAGGATGATACTCAAGCACTGAGCAACACCAGCTGGGCTCACTTTTTTTTTTTTTTATATGAAGCCTTTGAAATCTATTGTGTACTGTATGATCACAGCACATTTCAATTTGGATGGGCCTGATAGCTGCTGTGGCCAGTGGCTGCTACCTTGGACAGCATCACTCCATGTAATGGTCCAGAACATTATCAGAGATAAATGAAGTGAAGGATTAATGACACATATCACTGCATACCATGTTGCAACTTGTATAAATTGTAGATGTCCTTTGGACATCTGAGTTCTATCTTTTTTTTAAAAAAATTGATTTCAGAGAGGAAGGGAGAGGGAGAGAGATAGAAACATCAATGATGAGAGAGAATCATTGACTGGCCAAATCGCTATCCACTGAGCCAAACCAGCTAGGGCAGAGTTCTATCTTTATGTTATTTCCATTCATCTACTAAAGGACCGAAGAATCAGGCGCCATTATTCCTATTTTATTTTTTTAAAATATTTTTTAATTGATTTCAGAGAGGAAGGGGGAGGGAGAAAGATAGAAACATCAATAATGAGAGAGACTCATTGATTGGCTGCCTCCTGCACTCCCCCTATGGGGGATTGAGCCTGCAACCTGGGCATGTGCCCTTGACTGGAATTGAACCTGGGACCCTTCAGTCTGCAGGCCGATGCTCTATCCACCGAGTGAAACCAGCGAGGGCCATTATTCCTATTTTATTAAACTGGGACTGAGAGAAGGGAAGCAGCTTGCCCAAGGCCACACAGACTGTAAATGGCCAAGTAGGATTCAGATCTTGCGACCAAGCCTCGCTGGCTCCAAAGCCGCCAGGTGTGCTGGAACCAGAGATGGGCATCTGGCTTCCACCTACTCATTAGCCAGCTCCACCCCCATGTCCTGGTAATGGACCCATTAGATGCCGAAATGAAGATAAAACTAGTGGCCTGGTGCACAAATGCGTGCACATTGAAAGGAACCCTGTGGGTTGGGAAATGAGTGTGTCCTTATGCCCCAAACACCATCCTCCTTCACATGTTCACTTTCTGCCTCTGAAGTTGGCCACCGTGATACGCTGTCTGTTTCAGAGGTGGAAATTATACTGGAATTCAGGTTGGAGTAGATGTAGGTCTTTCCCTAGTCTAGTTATTTACTGTCTTTGGGGAATTAGCTGCAGGAATCACTGTGGTGAGAGGGATTACAAGTAAAGCAATCCCACATTTTCCTGTCCCAGGAGTCATGGGGCTGAATTAACTGGGAACTTGTTTCGTGTGTGTGTGTGTTCGTTCTTTCTTTCTAATTCAAGTTCACATCGACCATCTCAGGAAGTAAATTAATTTGTGTGTTGATGAGTCTGTGGACTTCTACCCTGGCTTTCATGTCATGGAGTGGTGTGTGCATTTGTATTAGCTCAGACATCCATTGCAAAGTGCCACAGACTGGGTGACTGAAACAACAGATTCATTATCTCCCAGTTCTGGAGGCTAGAAGTCCGAGATCAAGATGTCATCAGGGTTGGTTCCCTCTGAGGTCTGTCCTCTTGTCTTTTCTTTTTTTTGTTTTGTTAATTCTCACCCAAGGGTATGTTTTTATTGATTTCTAGAGAGAGAGGGAGGGAGAGAGAATGAGAAACCTCGCTGTGAGAGAGAAAGATCCTTTGGTTGCCTTTCATACATCCTCCGACTGGGGATCGAACTCACAATCTTGTGTATGGGACGACACTTCAACTAACTTAGCCATCTGGCCAGGGCTGTCCTCTTGTCTTGTAGATGGCTGTCTTCTCCCTATGTGTGTCTGTTTCCTAATCTCTTCTTTTTTCCCCCTAATCTCTTCTTATAAAAAGACCAGTCATATTGGATTAGAACTTATCCCAGTGACTTCATTTTCATTTAATTACCTCTTTAAAAGGCCCCATCTCCAAAGAGTCACATCCAAGGTGCTGAATATTGGAGCTTCACATGGATTTTGGGGGGACACAAGTCAGCCCATAGCATCTTCTTTATCTATTTCCATGAGCTCTGTCTTAGTTGTCTTTATTTGTTAGTTCATTTTGGGATAAAGTTAAAGGAAAAGTATCTTTGTATTTGAAAACTAGTGGCCTGGTGCACAAATTCGTGCACATTGAAAGGAATTTAATTAGAAGAAGTATTTTAATATCACTCTTTGCCCTTTCTCTATAATAGAAGTGTCAACCAAATTCATGATTGACAATGACAGATCAAAACACACGCGTGCGATTGGCGCCAGCAAGAGCTTTATCTACACTAATAAAAGTGAAACATGGTAATTGGCGTACGACCGCTACCCTTTTCATTGGCTAATCAGTGAGATATGCAAATTAACTGTCAGCCAAGATGGCGGCAGGCAGCCAGGCAGCTTGAAACTAACATGAGGCTTGCTTGCCTCAGTGACGGAGGATCCTTGGAGGAAACTAATGTTCCGTTCCCGCCTGCGGCTGCAGACCTCTGAGCAGGCAGTTTAAGAAACATTGTAACAAATACCGCTGGACTTCAGCCAGCAGATTCGCAACAATGTAAGCAAAGGCCAGAAACCTACTTTCAGCCACGGAGGCCTAAGAGCTGGAGCCAAGCCTCAAGGTAAAGCTGGCCCAGAATAAAAAGAGAAAGTGGTGTGGCTCAGCCTGGGTTGCCAGCTTAAATCCCCAGTGGGGGGCTTGCAGGAGGTGGCTGATCGATGGTTCTTTCTCAGCATTGATGTTTCTCTCCCTCTCCCTTCCTCTTTGAAATCAATTTAAAAAAAATATATATATATATATTTTTTTTTAAAGGAGCTGAAATGGATCTGCAGGATTGGTTTCTCTGGAGGCTCCGGGGAGAATTGTTTCTGGCCTTTTGTAGAGGCATCGCATCCTGGGCTGGAGGCCTCGCCCTCCATCTTCACAGCCAGCAGTGTAGCTTCTTCCATTCCTCTGACCCTCTTGTCGCCCTCTTATGTGGACCCTGTGATGACACTGGGCACCCCCTGGTAATCCAGGATTATTTCATCTCAGGGTTCTTAACTTAATTCCACCTGCAAAGTTTTTTTTGCAATGTGAGGACACATTCATAGGTTCCCTGGATCAGACATCTTTGGAGGGGTTGTTATTCGGCTTACCATGATTGGAAATAATTTTGTCCATCTTGAACTTGCCCCACCTTTTTATTTTTTATTTTATTTATTTATTTTTATTTTTAAAATATATTTTTATTGATTTCAGAGAGGAAGGAAGAGGGAGAGAGAGAGAGAAACATCCATGATGAGAGAGAATCATGGATTGACTGCCTCCTGCAAGTCCCCCACTGGGGATCGAGCCCACAACCCGGGCATGTGCCCTTGACCAGAATCGAACCCGGGACCTTTCAGTTCGCAGGCCGACGCTCTATCCACTGAGTCAAACCTGCTAGGACCGTGGTCGGCAAACCATGGCTGGCAAGCCACATGCGGCTCTTTGGCCCCTTGAGTGTGGCTCTTCCACAAAATACCACGTGGGGGCACGCATGTACAGTGCGATTGAAACTTCGTGGCCCATGCGCAGAAGTCGGTATTTTGTGGAAGAGCCGGTATTTTGTTGCGGGCAAAAGATATTGAAGAAAAAAATAGTTTGGACATTTGATAGCTCTCTGGAGTGCAGTACATAGAATTTATCTCTCTTAAATAACAGCTATCTTGCCCTAGCCAATTTGGTTCAGTGGATAGAACATTGGTGTGGATTGAAGGGTCCCAGGTTCGATTCTGGTCAAGGGTATGTACCTTGGCTGCAGGCTCGATCCCCAGCCCTGGTCGGGGTGTGTGTGGAGGCAACCAGTCCATGTGTCTCTCACATCGATGTTCTCTCTCTCCCCCTTCCTTCCACTCTCTCTAAAAATCAGTGGGAAAATATACTCGTGTGAGGATTAATAAATAACAGCTATCTTCAGATATAATTAACATAGCATACAGTTACTCATTTAAAATGCATAATTTCATGATCTTTAGTGTATTCACAGTGTTCTGCAACCATCATCACTATTTTTAGAACATTTCCTCTCCCCATTAGCAGCCACCCCATCCCCTTTCCCCACACCCTGACAACCACTAACCCAGTTCTGTCTCTGAATCTGCCTGTTCACATTTCGCATACATAGAATCACACACTGTGCGGCCTTTTGTGTCTGGCTTTTCTCACTGAGCGGCATGATTTCAGGGTCCGTCCACATCGTAGCGAGTGTCAGTGCTTCACTCCTTTTCATGGTCACGTAATGTTCCCCTGTGTGGATGGACCACATCTGTTCATGTGTTGATGGACAGAAACATGTGTTGTTTCCATGTTTTGGCTGTTGGGAATCATGCTGCTATGAACATTTATGTGCAGGTTTTTGTGTGGACACACGTTTTCATTTCTCTTAGATACATACATACCTAGGCGTGAAATTGCTAGGTCAGATGGTAATTCTATGTTAACCATTTGAGGAACCACCAGACTTTTCCACAGCAGCTGCCCTATTTTGCATTCCTACCAGCTGTGTGTGAACGTTCTAATTTCTCAACATTCTCACTCTTCTCTTGTTTTGAAAGTTGTGTGCATTTTTGACCCTGGCCAGGTAGCTCAGTTGGTTAGTGTCATCCAATACTCCAAGGCTGCAGGTTGGATCCCCGGTCGGGGCACATACAAGAATCAATCAAAGAATGCATAAATGAGTAGAACAACAAATCAGTCTCTCTCTCCCTTCCCCTTTTTCTCTAAAATCAACAAAAAACAAGAAAATGTGTGCATTTCTTTCACTCTGCCTATTGAATAAGAAGCTCTCTTGAAGTCATTAGCTCTTTCTTTTTTCTTAGTTTTTTAAAATAATGAAATATCGCCAAAACCGGTTTGGCTCAGTGGATAGAGCGTCGGCTTGTGGACTGAAAGGTCCCAGGTTCGATTCCGGTCAAGGGCATGTACCTGGGTTGCGGGCACTTCCCCAGTAGGAGATGTGCAGGAGGCAGCTGATCGATGTTTCTCTCTCATCGACGTTTCTAACTCTCTCTCTCCCTTCCTCTCTGTAAAAAATCAATAAAATATATTTTTTAAAAAAAATGAAATATCCTATAAAAAGTCGAGTCAGTATGGAATTTAAAAAATATATATATTTTACTGGTTTTTTACAGAGAGAAAGGGGAAGGGATAGAGAGTTAGGAACATCGATGAGAGAGAAACATTGATCAGCTGCCTCCTACACACTCCCTACTGGGTATGTGCCCGCAACCAAGGTACATGCCCTTGACAAGAATCGAATCTGGGACCCTTCAGTCCGCAGGCCGACGCTCTATCCACTGAACCAAACCAGCCAGGGCTCAGTATGGAATTTTATCAGATAAATAAGAAACCCTTTTTGCTGCCCTTATTTCCTCAATCCCAGTCCTCAGAGATGGCTGTTGTTAACAGCTTGGTGTGTGTCTTTCAGACCTTATTTTCTGCATATACGTACATAAATATATCTGTATGTATGGATAATACATACCATTTTTAAACAAAAAGGTCTCATTCTGTGTGTCATTTTGCAGGTGGCTTTTTTTCACTGAGCTTAAAGAGTTGCCTTCATTCTTTTTCATGATGGTGTAAGATTGCACTGGATTTATTTCCATGATGGATTTCAGTTCCCTCTTGGTATACATTGAGCTGTTTTTATTTTTTTCCCTGTTGCAAAAATGCCAGGCAGCCATTGTGTCTTGTGCGCTTTGCACTCCCATAGCAGCATACCTCCTGGGTACATCTTGGACGCAGTGGGGACTTGCACTTACGTGGTGCCAGGAGCTCGGAGAGTGCTGCCCCAGGAGATGGTGGCGGGCCTAGGTCCCTCTCGGTGCTCTGATCACCTCCCTTCCCCCTCTGTCCCTGCAGCGGCCAGTTTGCCATTGTGCGGAAATGCCGGCAGAAGGGCACTGGGAAGGAGTATGCAGCCAAGTTCATCAAGAAACGCCGCCTGTCATCCAGCCGGCGGGGGGTCAGCCGGGAGGAGATCGAGCGGGAGGTGAACATTCTGCGGGAGATTCGGCACCCGAACATCATCACGCTGCATGACATCTTTGAGAACAAGACCGATGTGGTGCTCATCCTGGAGCTGGTTTCTGGTGGGGAGCTCTTTGATTTCTTGGCCGAGAAGGAGTCGCTGACAGAGGACGAGGCCACTCAATTCCTTAAGCAGATCCTGGATGGCGTCCACTACCTACACTCCAAGCGCATCGCTCACTTTGACCTCAAGGTAAGCCCCACTGGGAAGCTCTGGACCAGCCTGACTGCCCGGTGCAGGTGAGGATGGGGGCTCAAGAGAGGGTTCTGCTTTCATGGGCACAGAATGTACACCTCCTGGACCTGTGATGCTCTGGGAGTTGAGGAGAGGGACCTGCTCAGGCCTGGACCCTCAGGGTGGCATCAGCCTGCCCACACCCCACGGGCTGGGAGTTGGGGGGAGCCTAGGGAAATTCCAGGTGCTGTTCCCAGAGATGCCAGGCCAGCAGAAGCAGCAGATCCTCCTCCCACTGCCCTGCTCTCCCTTCCCCCGCCCAGCCCGAAAACATCATGCTCCTAGACAAGAACGTGCCCAACCCACGCATCAAGCTTATTGACTTTGGCATCGCTCACAAGATTGAAGCCGGGAACGAGTTCAAGAACATCTTTGGCACCCCAGAATTTGTTGGTAAGGCCCTGCCTGTGCATCAGGGGCTGGGGCTTGGGTAGGTGTATTCAAGGATCTCCAGCAGTGTAGGGTGAGTTGGGCCTGGTCCCTGGATGCCTGACTCACGGCTGTCAGGTGCCTGGCATTGGGCAAGGGGAAGCTCAAGATCTCAGGTTGGGCCCTGCCGGTGTTTAGAGCATTGACCCACGTACCAAAGGGTTGCAGGTTCGATTCCTGATCAAGGGCACATACCTGGGTTGTAGGTTCAATCCCCTGGCCCAGGTGGGGACACTTGAAGGAGGCAACCAATCGTGTCTCTCTCACATCCATGTTTCTCTCCCCCCCCCCTTTCTTTTTTTCCTTCCCCCTCCTCCCTCCCTCCTTCCTTTCACTCTCTCTAAAAATCAATGGAAAAATATATCCTCAGGTGAGGATTAACAATAACAAAAAGGCCTTGGGTTGGTGCTGTCACTGTCCCAGCCTTCCTGCCTCAGAGCTGGCCTTGCCTGTGCATTTGTGGGTGTTTTCCCGAGTGACCCCCCAGTTACCTTCAGGGGTGGGGGGGACTGTACCACTGCCCTTGGCTATGTGCCCGGTGTGGTCTTAGATGCAACCAGTTCCTGACCCTGTACCTTCTGTTTCCCTGTCCCTGCAGCTCCTGAGATTGTCAACTATGAACCCTTGGGTCTGGAGGCGGACATGTGGTGAGTCAGGGGTAGCTTTGGGGACCCAGAGCTGCCCAGCGCTGAGTCCAGCATACACACCTGGGACCGCTCCTTGTGGAATCTCCCTCTGCTCATCCCCAGGAGCTACAGGCTGGGGCATTGCCCATCCCATGGTCTTGGTGCTGTGGGGACCATTGCTTTAGAATAGGGTTCAGCAAAATGCAGCCCAACAGCCAGAACAGGCCTAGGAGCTGGGAGTGGTGGTCTCAGTTTTTTAAAAAGGGGCATTAAAAACAGCAGAGCCCTAGCTGGGTTGGCTCAGGGATAGAGTGTTGGCCTGCGGACCGAAGGGTCCTGGGTTCGATTCCGATCAGGGAACGTACCTCAGTTGCAGGCTCCTCCCTGGCCGAGCCCTGGTCAGGGCTTGTGCAGGAGTCAACCAATCGACGTGTTTCTCTCACATGGATATTTCTGTCTGCCTTTCCCTCTCTCCTCCACTCTCCCTAAAAATCAATGGGCAATGTCCTCGTCCTCGGGTGAGGATAAAAAAAAAGACAAATATGCGACAGACCATTAGTGGCCCATAAATATACACAGTGCCCTGAAATGCTCACTGTCTGACCCTCTATAAAAACAGTTTGGGAAAGGGTTGGAGAGGCATTACAGGAACAGCGGCGGCAACTGTGTTCGGAACCACAGTGAGTAAGTGGTGGGAAACAGTTACACGTGGGGACTGGCGGGGCCATTAAAACTTTCTTGGTTTCTGTGGCACGGGTAGCGTAACTTAAAACATGTAGGCTGCTTATGCTGCTTGGCGCTACTGCTGGGACCTCATCCCCTAAAGCCCTGCGTCTGCCTGACTTGGCGAGTCACACCAGTCCTCTTCATGAAAGAGTATGCTCATGACCCCTTTCTCTTAACTAGGAGAGTTTTCTTCTAAGGTGAGAAGGGACTAATTCTTGGGCTCCTGGCCTCTGTTAAGCACTGCACATGCGCTGTCTGAACCCACCGTGGGGAGCGGGTGCAGCAGGGCGGAGGAGGAGGATGAGGACCCGGACCTGGACCTTTGCACTGTGCAGCTCTGACTACACAGGCATAGCCAAGGGCAGATGCGTCCTGCTAACTGTAATTAGGTCCCTTAGTTTGTATTTTTCTTGTCTTATCCAGTGATGGACATGATGTGTTAAGTTTCACTAGTGAAAGGCAATGTCCAATATTTTGGTTGTATTATCCTGTGGTGGATATTATTGTCATCTGAACATCATGGGCAATTGACAAATTTTGATTGTTGGTAGTTATTTCATAAAAGTGCAAAATAACTTGGAATTTCTGATTGGAGTGCAGCAAGGCAAAAGCAATAAAAACAGACCAGAACACTAGCTAAGGACTCATTTGTGTGACTGCTTTGTGAAGCATCCTGGGGCTATAGCGAAAGTAACAGTAAGTCAGTTCTTTTACGATGTTCTTGAGACTATATTTAATTTTTTTTAAAACTAATAGGCTTTATTTTTTAGAACAGGTTTAAAAAATATATATTTTATTGATTTTTTTACAGAGAGGAAGGGAGAGGGATAGAGAGCTAGAAACATCGATCAGCTGCCTCCTGCATGCCCCCCACTGGGGATGTGCCTACAACCAAGGTACATGCCCTTGACTGGAATCGAACCTGGGACCCTTCAGTCCGCAGGCCGACACTCTATCCACTGAGCCAAACCGGTTAGGGCTAGAACAGTTTTTAACAAATATATATTTTTATTGATTTCAGAGAGGAAGAGAGAGGTAGAGAGAAATAGAAACATCAATGATGAGAGAGAAGCATTGATTGGCTGCCTCCTGCACGACCGCAATGGGGATTGAGACTGCAACCTGGACATATGCCCTGACCAGAGTCAAACTGTGACCTCCTGGTTCACAGGTTGATGCTCAACCACTGAGCACACCGGCTGGGCTAGAACAGATTTTGATTTACAGAAAAATTAAGCAGATAGTACAGAATTCCCAAATAATCACCCCAAATCCCCATCACACACACAGTTTCTCCTGTTATTAACATGCATTAGTATGATTTGTTGCACAATTAATGGATACGTTATTAATGGACACAATATTGACACATTATTATTATTAATTAAAGTCTTTGTTTATTCATATTTCCTAATTTTTAACCCAGTGTTCTTTCTTTTAGTCCAGTGTCCCAGGCTCCCACTTAGGGTACCATATGACATTTAGTTGTCATGTGTCTTTAGTCTTCTCTTGGCTGTGACAATTTCTCAGGCTTTCCTTGTTTTCAGTGACTGTTACAGGCTGAATTGTATGCCTCCAAAATTCATATGTTGAAATTCAAACTTCAGTATCTCCTCTTTAGAGATAGTGTCTATAAAGAAATAAAGTGAGGTCATTAGGGTAGGCCCTAACCATTACGCCTGGTGTCCTTATAAGAAAAGAAGATTAGGACACAGAAGGAAGAGCATGTAAAGATGTGATAGAATAATAAGAAGCTAGGAAAATTCCAGGACAGGCAGAATAGGGAAACCAAGACAGATAAATAGCAGTTTGCAACCACCTAGTAAATCCTATCTTCCTTAAAACAAGGACATTTGCCCTAACCGGTCTGGCTCAGTGGATAAAGCGTCGGCCTGCGGACTGAAGGGTCCCAGGTTCGATTCTGGTCAAGGGCATGTACCTTGGTTGCGGGCACATCCCCAGTGGGGGGTGTGCAGGAGGCAGCTGATCCATGTTTCTCTCTCATCGATGTTTCTAGCTCTCTATCCCTCTCCCTTCCTCTCTGTAAAAAAATCAATAAAATATGTTTAAAAAAACAAGGACATTTAAGAGTAAATGGTTTGCACTTCTCCTCCCCAGCCAGAGGGTAAATAGCTTAAGTCATCCTATTTAGGGAGACAGATAACAGAAATCCAATTAGTGCCATTTGCCAACCACAACCAAAGGGTAGACAAATGAAGGGAATAAATCTCATTTTGGTACATCAGCATAAAGCTGATGAATAGTCTATTGATTCTCCCCTAACACCTCCCCTAAATGCCCAGCCTTTAAAATCCCCTGAAAATGAAGGTCCCAGCGCGTTCTCCCTCCGGGAGCATACCTGTGCCGTTCCCTTCTCCTCCTTTCCCCACAGGCACGTATCCCCTAATCTCTAAGGGACTCCGTGAAATTTACAACTGGGGGGAAATGGTCCTTGTTTCACTGTCCTCAGTGTGTTTCTGCTGTGGTCAATACATTGTTGCTTGCTTTTCTATAAAAAAACAACAACACAAAAAACAGTTTGCTGATCCTGCTGGCCCTACTCTGGGTCCCAGATCTGCAGGGACTGTGGGCCATGGCGCTGTTTGCCCTGCCCTCACTGTGGCCCCTTTGAGCCTTGACAGGAGGGTGTGGCCAAAGGTGTTTAAGTAGCCAATACTGAGACCCCAGGGCAGGAGAAGGGGAGCAGGGCTGACAGACCTGTGGGCTGACAGACCTGCTGCCCAGCTGGCCCAGAAACCTTGGGCTTATAGCATCCCCATGTGGGCTCTGGGCCCCTGCCCTGTAGAAACTCTGGGAGTCAGGGTGCTGCACCCCGCAGCTAAGCTGACCTTCCTCTTCTCGTGTGTTCTCTTCTAGGAGCATTGGTGTCATCACCTATATCCTGTGAGTACCGCCTGACACTTCCTGCTGCCCCCCTATCATGTTTTAGGAAATTCCAAGGGTTATGGGAGCCATATATCCAAGGACCAGGCTGAAGACCAAATATATGTTTTGTACCATAAATTAGTATCTATTGCCCAGAGCCCCACAGGGGTGGTGGTGTGGCCCACACAGTGCAGAGTGTCAGGAAGGCAGGTGACACCTGTGTGTGTCATCACCAGTGATGCCGACCTTGACCGTGTGCTAGGTGGCATCAGCCAAGATTCTCTTGGAAAGTGACTGTTTTTTCCACTGGAATCACTAAATGTTCTGGGGCAGATTCTTTGAGATTGTGCATCTACATAGATACTTGGAGCTTCCACAAGGATTTCACTCACAGGTTTTAGCATCTATCTAGCCGGGCATTGACTGCTTACTGCCTTCTGGTTGGCAGCCGGGGCGGGGCCTGGTTGGAAGGTCCAGGGAATGCATGTGTGGGATGGTTAGGGCTCAAGGTCCGCCTTCCTCTGTTGGCCCCTTCGTGAGCACTTCTCCGGGCAGCAGCCTGGTGATGGAACAAACACAGGACACTGAGCCCCATGTTTGTCTTCCAGTTTGAGTGGCGCATCCCCATTCCTGGGGGAGACCAAGCAGGAGACCCTGACCAATATCTCAGCCGTGAACTATGACTTCGATGAGGAGTACTTTAGCAACACCAGCGAGCTGGCCAAGGACTTCATCCGCCGGCTGCTTGTCAAGGACCCCAAGTAAGCACAGGCCGGGCAGAGGGGTCGGGGAGCAGCCCCGTGGGAAGGCCAAACGAGTCTCCCTGGCATGGGGGGTGTGACCGAGAAGACCTCTCTCCAGGTCACCACGTCTTCGTAACTGGCTTCTGCTGTGGGCTGGAGATAGCTTAGGTTGGATGGCTTAGGTTGGCCCACACTGTGTCTTAAGAAGCTGTAATTCATTGCCAACTTTAAGAATGGGGTTTCACATGAAATTCCAGGTTGCTACTTTTTTGTTTTAGGAAAAAAATCTCCAAGTCCTGGCAGCACAGAGCCTCCATTCACAGGGAGGTGTTCTCTGTGGCCGTGGCCCTCCCTGTGTATTCTGCCCATTCTTGTTGCCTTCAGGGACTTGCAGCCAGGCTGGAGGGTGAACTTAGGGGTTGGGGGTCCTCAGGGACAGGTGTCTGAGCCAGCCCTGGACGGGCTGCAGAGAGCAGAACTGAGGCAGGGAGAGCCTGGAAAACCCTTCCCGGCTCACTGCTCCTTGGGGGGAGGACGGTGCAGATGGCACACATGTGACTAACCCGGGCTGGGGTGGGGGGTGCTTTTCCAGGAGGAGAATGACCATCTCCCAGAGCCTGGAACATTCCTGGATCAAGGTGAGGTGGGGGCTGCTCCCCCTGAGGGATGGGGGTCGTGACAAGCCCTCAGCATCCAGGGAGGGTCCCCAGAGTGGTCGTCTGGGCAGTGGGAGATGAGGTGCCCCCTGAAATGGTGGCAGAGCCATCTCACCGAGGCATCCGCTGGCATCCTTGGTCCCTCTGTGCACGCAGCAGGGCTCCCTCCCACAGAAACTTTCAGAAGGGGTCACCTCTAGGCCAAAGTTGGCAGCCTTCTGTAAAGGGCCTATCACTGTATGTTTTGCTCTGTGGTCCCTGGCATCAGTATTCAGCTCTGCCTTCGTATCAGGAAAGCACCATGACCATGTGCATGCAAATGAGCATGTCTGTGTGCCAACAAAACTTTATTTACAAAAGCAAGCAGAGGGCTGGATGTGGCCCTCGGTGGCCCGCCACCTGCCCCCTGTTCCAGGCTGTGTTCTCTCTCCCCCTGCAGGCGATCAGGCGGCGGAATGTGCGGAGGGAAGACAGTGGCCGGAAACCGGAGCGTCGGCGCCTGAAGACAGCCCGCCTCAAGGAGTACACTATCAAGTCCCATTCGAGCATGCCCCCCAACAACACCTACATCAACTTCGAGCGCTTCTCCAAGGTACTGGAGGAGGTGGCGGCGGCCGAGGAGGGCCTGCGCGGGCTGGAACACAGCCGGCGGCTCTTCCATGAGGACATCGAGGCCCTGACAGCCATCTATGAGGAGAAGGAGGCCTGGTACAGGGAGGAGAACGAGAGCATTGGCCAGGACCTGCGACGGCTGCGGCAGGAGCTGCACAAGACCGAGGCCCTCCAGCGGCAGGCCCAGGAGGAGGCCAAGGGTGCCCTGCTAGGGGCCAGCGGGCTCAAGCGCCGCTTCAGCCGCCTTGAGAACCGCTACGAGGCTCTGGCCAAGCAGGTGGCCTCCGAGATGCGGTTTGTGCAGGATCTTGTACGCGCCATGGAGCAGGAGAAGCAACAGGAGGGGGAATGTGGCCTCCGCTAGGGCCACATGGGGGGGGTGGGCCCAGGGGGTTCTGGTGGTGGGTGTCCCCTTCACAGCCCTGAGCCAGGCCCCTCTGTCTCCATTCTCTGGCTCTAGAGCGTTCCCGGGCTGGGGCTGAGATGGGAAGAGGCTGGACGGGGTGGGATGTGCTTCCTGGGGCCCAGAATTCACTGCTGAGAGGAGGGCTTGGGCGGCTCTGCCCCAGGAAGACGATGCTGATCTGGGAGCCTCTGCACAGCCTGCCTCCCCTGGCTTAGCCTCCCCTATCCCCCGCACACCTCTCTCTCTCATTCTCACAACAGCGGTGACTGGGGGTGGGGTGGTGGTGGCGCTTCTGGGGTAGTGTCATCTCTGGAACTCTGAACTCTGCAAGGGGTTGTTACCTCCAAGATGGACTGGCCATGTGGACACACATGCTTCATGCCTGGCCCAGTGGCAGGGAGGCAGCCTTCATGTCCCGGGTCAGGGGGCTGCAGGGCAGTCAGAGTACATGGAGCAGGGCCTGGTCACCATCTTCAGGCCCTCCCTGCCCATCCAAGCGCACCCAGCCTCAGGGCGGGTTTCTGAGGGCCCCTGCATGCCCCAGGGCTCGGAATCGGAGGGGCCTCTGCTGGATATGGGCCTCTCCTGCGAGCTGAAAGGAAATAAAGCCCGATTCTGACGTTTAGCCATTGTCTGTGCTTGGGCCGGCTTTGGGTCACCTGGTGCCTGGGTTGTGAGCTCGATCCCCCTCTCGAGATGGGAGGTGGCTCCTCCAGGGTCAGTGGTGGAGGAGGCCTCTGAACACTGTTCTCCCCAGTCCCTTGCTGGGGCCCTCTGGACCCTGAACTGGGCATCATGGCCAGAGCTGAGGAGATGACCCAGCCCGTGAGGAGGTGTCAGTCTGGCGGTAGCATGGGGAGTAGGAGGGCATTGTGGCTAAGCATGTTGCCTAGATGCAGGAAAGGAAACATCCGCAAAAGCTGAGTCTGTTTCTTCCTTGAAGCCGAGGAAGTTCCTGGGTGAGGCAGGTCTTTGGGGGTCAAGCAGCTGGGGACAGGAGTAAAGAGCCGTCACCTACCCTGCAGCCCTCCCCAATGTGGAGCCATCTCCTCTTTTCTCTCCCTCATAATGCCAGGTGCACGTTTCTCATGACACACAGTTCCTGAAGGGCCAGCGCCACCAGTGGGGCCCCTCCCCTGCCCAGTTCCTGGCCCTGCCCTACCAGCCCCTGCCTGGTTCCTTTCTCCAGTGCTGCCTTTTGAACTGTTAGGGCTCCAGGCCAGCATCCCTTGGTAGGGACCACATGGAGTAGTCACAAAAGGCTCATGGGCCCAGCGGCCCTTTCCCCAGAGAGCGCTAGGACTCCTTAGCCACCCCCCACTCAGACTCTGCTGTTCTGTGTGGGGAGAAGCCCATTTGATGGCCTCTCCCTCTGCTGGTTTCCAAGGGCATCTGGTTTGGGAACCCTCAGGAGCACTGCCCTGGACTAGGGCTGAAGCGGGGTTGCAGGGGGCAGTGCTGCCGTGTGCCACTAGGTGCTGCTCTTGAGCAGGATCTTGTACCTCCTAAGAAAGTTCTCTAAGGTCCAGGCTTGAACAAAATATGGGTCCCTAGCTGGTGGCCACTCTGAGCTCAGAGATCTCTGCTGCAGGTTGGGTTAAGTGAGGGACACCTGTGTAGACCCTTCACCCCCAGCCTGGCCAAGTGCAGGGAAGAACCAGCAGGTGGGGCTGGTATTCCTGCAGAGGCTGCTGACCAAGGCTTCTGCTACCAGGACACTGCCAGGGCTGAGGCAGGGTCTTAAGACCTGGCTGTGGGGTCCGGTGGAGGGGGTGGGACCCCCTCCATGAGCTCCATTGCATTGCATGTAACACCTCTGCAAACGTGTCTGCTGTGAGCCGAAAGGAAACAAAGCCCCAATTCTGACGTTCAGCTGTTGTCTGTGGGCAGCCAGCTTGGGTCACCTGGTGCCCGGGTTGTGGGCTCGATCCCCAGTAGGGGGCGTGCAGGAGGCAGCTGATCAATGATTCCCATCATTGATGTTTCTTTTTTTTTTTTTGGTTTTTAATTATAATTTTCAGACATTTGAAGGAAACCTCTCTTTATTTCTTTCCACATTAATTTCTAGGGCAGCTTAGAGTTTCTCTTAAAAGTTTTGGTCTTTTTTTTTTACACTAAGCAACCTACAGGGTTTTTTTTTTTTTTTTTTTTTTTTTTTAAATATATTTTATTGATCTTTTACAGAGAGAAAGGGAGAGAGATAGAGAGTTAGAAACATCGATGAGAGAGAATCATCGATCAGCTGCCTCCTGCACATCTCCTATTGGGGATATGCCCACAACCCAGGTACATGCCCTTGACCGGAATCGAACCTGGGACCTCTCAGTCCACAGGCCGACGCTCTATCCACTGAGCCAAACCGGTTTCGGCAGGGTTGTTTTTTGATATCATTGATGTTCCTATCTCTCCTCCCTCTCTGAAATCAATAAAAAATATATTTAAGAAAAAAGACTAGGTCGATGCCCTGGCTGGTTTGGTTCAGTGGATAGAGTGTCGGCCTACGGACCGAAGGGACCCAGGTTCTATTCCGATCAAGGGCACGTGCCTGGATTGTGGGCTCAGTCCCCAGTAGGGGGCATGCAGGAGGCAGCTGATAAATGATTCTCATCATTGATGTTTCTATCTCCCTCTCCCTCTCTGAAATCAGTAAAAATATATATTTAAAAAAAAAAAAAGTCTAGGTAGAAACTGAATTTCACTTGGACTCACACCTACCCTTTCAGTATGCAAGGTCCACCATGCTGCAGCGCTAAATCAGCATCTTTCAGGAGATGATGGGCAGCTGTCCTTGCTCTGGAGATGATGTCTGCCCCACTCTCCTGACCTGGGTTATCTTAGGTGGTTCAGCTCAGTGCAGCCTCAGTTTACTCAGTCTGTCAGTTGAAGGCATGGGGAGCCACCTTGGGGCCATAAAGCACCTCACCAGAGTACCAGAGTGTGTAGCCCACACAAGCACTTATCCAATAGCGCTGCCCATTGCAGAGCCTGCTGGGCTGGTGTGCTGTTACTCATCACGACCGCAGCAGGCAGACTCCGAGATGTTCCTCAAGGACCCCTGCCCCTGCCAATCAGTCCCCAGGAGTGGCTGGCCTAGTGGCAGGTTCTGACCAACAGGATTCGGCAGAGGTGATGGAGGTCAGCGGCGCATGTGGAAAATAGAGCTCTGGATAAAGACCATCTGCTCACTAAGCACACTCGTGAGGATGTCGTAACCACAGACCCACCGCAGGCATCGCTGTGTCTGAGGGTACTGCAGAGGAGCTTTTGGAGCTCTTTGAGACCATCTGTAACCTCTTCCGTAACGCTACCCGCATAGTAAGTCCAGTTTCCCTGCTCGGCTACCAGCAACAATTTTCCACGGCAGATCCAGCGCCGGTTTAAAGGCACCCTTGTAAGTGGAGGGCACACCGAGGCAGCCTGCTGACCGGGGGGCCAGCCCCCCACCAGTGCCCAGTCTCACAGTGGTAGCCCTATCTTGACTCCTCTCTTCAGCTACAGTGACAAATGGGTATGAGTCATGGAGCAGCCCAAGACCTGTGGAGGTCACCCTACCAGGTTCTGTGCCCGGGACTCTGCTCAGGTTCCCGATCCAGGCAGGCTTACTGGGCCACCCCATCAACCACACAGTAGGACGCCTTGTTGCCTTCCACTCCTTTGAGCTCTTAGCTATTTCTGTGCAGAAGACTAATGCTGAGTGTTTTGTCACCTTCCATGTGCGACACAGATGCACGTAGGTGCCTCACCAAAGCCAGGCTTTCTCGTCCTCTAAGACTTTCCCCCTTATCTCATGGATTCTAAAGCAAAAGCTCCTGACTGCCAGCTCTGTGGGTGGCAGACTGGTATGCCTCAGGTGGGGAGAGCTGGAGACAGGCGTGAAGGTGGCTCAGCCTCATGGAATTCTTTTTATCATATACAAAAAATACTACGGGTCGATTTAAAGTCCTCTCGCTTTTTCCCTGTGGGAATGTCCAGCACTAATTTAGTTCATTTACTTTTTATTTAAATTTTTTTAAAATGTATTTTTATTGATTTCAGAGGGGAATGGGGGGAGGGAGAGAGAGAAACATCAATGATGAGAGAGAATCATTGATCGACTGCCTCCTGAACGCCCCCTACTGGGGATCGAGCACGCAACCCGAGCATGTGCCCTTGACTGGAATCAAACCCGGGACCCTCCAGTTCGCAGGCCAACGCTCTATCCACCGAGCCAAACCAGCCAGGGCCTAGTTCATTTAGTTTTTGTTTTATTTTGAATTTATTGCTATGAAGATGAGAGCATTACACCATTACCCTTTTTATATCACTTATTTGGCATTATTGTATGCATTCTGAAGCAGGTAAATCTTGTTTGCTCATAAGAACTGTGTACATCCTTTCTTCTTAGCCAACAGGCAGGGCTATCTTTGTGAGGAAACAAAATTAAGACTTGGTATTTTCTTATAAAAAAAATGTGGATCCCGACCCATTTGAGCTTTCAGAGGATGGTGCAGCCCCAGTTGCTCCGTGCCATCAGCAGGTGGGAGCAGAGGCAACAGGAGCAGGGCTGCCAGCAGATAGAGGACTGGGGGCTGCAGCGGGAGGGGCCGGGTGGGGGCGTGGAGAATCGGCCAAGACCCGCCCCTGTGCCCACCACAGCCTCGAGGCCCACAGTTACTTTCAAGGTGCACGAATTCGTGCACTGGGCCTCTAGTACACTGATAAAAGCACACCGCAACCACTTGCCAATTTACTGAACTATTCAACTTCTGCTCGTTTCCTGTCTTTTAGCACCTGGTCTCTTTGCTGTGGCTTTGTTCCCTTTTCTTTCCAGGATTGTGATTGGAGGTACATGTTAGCACTGGGCCATCATCTTCCTTCTGCTCTGGGAGAGTGATCCACCCAGCAAATCCGTGGAGTAAGGGCTCCCTGTTGTCTGGTTTTGCCCTTATTACCTGCTTCTTTTTTAAAATATGGAACGCTTCACGAATTTGCATGTCATCCTTGCGCAGGAGCCATGCTACACTTCTCTGTATCGTTCCAATTTAGTATCTGTGCTGCTGGAGCGAGCACATTGCCTGCTTCTTAAGGTGGTTTGGAGGCAGGAACTGTGGGATCCTTGAATTCCATCCCTCCAGCTGTCAGGAGTCTACCCCTGTGTTGGCTTAGGATTTGGCTACGGTGTGTGTGAAGCTCTTCGGAAGGTGTTTATCTCAAAGCAAAGATCATGCCCAGCGGGGTGAGGGAGGGAGGCCCGACTTCCACAGCGGGCCCTCCCCCTAAGTTGCAGCGTGATCTCTGGCAGCACGTAAGCCTGTCCTGGCCTCCTGGTTCCTAGATGCAAAATGGTAGTAGTTCCTCCTTTCCTTGTCTGAGATGCCATGAGGATTAAGGGGGAATTCGTAGAGGGGTTTTATCACCGCCAAGTGCTGCATAAATGTTGACGGTACAGCCAGTCCAGTCAGAGTCTCGGTGCTGGACCACGCTCAGAGAACACCAACGCTGGCTTTCCTGAGGAGGTCAAGTTCTCCAGACGGCCATCAAGCACAGAGAGAGACAGGGCGGTAGGGGCAGGCGCATTGGCCACAATCACTGATGCGAATGATCCCTCCGGCTTGAAACCCGATGCTGGGGGATCAGCAGCCACCGCGCCCTGTCCCTGTCCCTCGATCAGGAGGACGCTGGGCACGCAGACCTCCTCCTCAGAAGGTGCAGTCGGGGGGACCAGTGGAGCCCTAATTTTAGGCCTTACATCGCAGCTTGTGTTTTTCCCCACACTACCTACGAGATGAGTCGGACAGTCCTGGGTTCAAACGCAGCCTGATTGGGCTCCTGCTCTTGCCATAGACGCCATCCCTCTGTGTGCCAGTCTTACCTTCACCCAGGGACTGGTTCTATTTGCCTCCTAGGGTGAAGGGGAGAGTGGAAGGAAAGGATGCAGAGGGTCCAGCACAGACTGGGTGCCCCAAGCATGAGTCTTGTTAGATTTGGGGTGAGGCTAGGCTGTAGGACTTACCACACCACACTGGGTTCATCAGAGTGCTGCCCCTCTCTCGTAGGTCAGAGGGCAGTCCTGTGCCATCTTCCCCAGGCCCAGTGGCCACCAGCAGGTGCCAGCCAGGCTCGCAGCTGTCATGCTTCTGACCATATTTGAGCAAGAATCTGTGGTCGCTATTAATAACCACAGAGGCAGGATGGGGAGGTGGCTCCTATAAAGCCGGGTCTGCCAGCCCCAGCGGCTCCTTCAGCCCTTGAGACCTTTACCCCCTCTCTGTTGTGAGAGAAAAAGAAAAGTAAGTACCAAAACCATCTCCCCCGTCCTCCCTATCCCTCTGCCCGACCCCACTCGGTGGCCTGAAACGTGAGACACAGACAGTGGTGAAACGACACACCCCATGCAAAGGACGTCTGAAACACAGCCCTGGTGGCACTTACCTGTCCCAGGCGGTTTGGGGGCCCATCCCAGTGGGGAAGAGGGCAGGGAGGAGGATGAAGAGGAGGAGGGGGGGGGGGCTGGGCCTCCTCCTCACCTATTCTCTGTGTCCTAGAGGGGACAGAGCCAGGAGCCTCCTGCCCTGGAACAGGTGACTCCAGAATGCATGTGTCTTGTGGGGATGTGGCCACAATGTTGGCGCCCCTTGGGGAGTGCCGGCAGGGACTGAGGTTGGGGCTCCCTCCCTCCCCGGTCCCCAGACATTCTGGTGTCTCCCCACTTCCTGGGATTTTGTATTTTGAAGGTCCCTTTACAGGCCCATAAAGAATGAACTGTTTGCATCTACTGAACCCCCCAAGACGCTTCTGCTCTGTGAGCTGCCCCCCCCCACCTCCTTCCCCCCCAGACACTCGGTTGTTTGGTGACCTTGAATGCCAGAGAAACTGCAAGGGAACAGGGAGGCGGTAGGTCATTCTTGGGTACCCCCGGACCACCGGAATGTGCTAGGTGGATCTGGGGAGCTCCTGGTGATGGTGGAGGGCATTTGGTGATTGAGGCCGTCAGCCACCCCTGTCTGTCCTCATTGTCCACTCCTCTCCCAGGCACTGGCAGACCCTCCCACAGTTGGCCCCAGGGACACCCCCTCAGGGCCCTGGCAGGTAGAAGGGTGGGCAGGAAGGATGGCCTTCGGAGGTGACTGCTCTGGCTCTGTTGGGACATATGTGGGGAGGAGGGTGCCAGCAGAGTGACTGCTGATTAAGAGGGCTGGCTGAGTGATACTTGATGTGAGTGGCAAATGCTGGGGGTGGGGGAGGGGTCCTGAAGTCGAGTGAGAACAAGGCGGTTGGGGATAGGGCGCTGCAGCCTGGCCCTCACCTCCTGGGGCCTCTGCCTCCATCAGTGCCGTGGATTTCAGTGTTTTCCCTGCACAGCTGTTAGGACATTTGGGGCAGGGCCCAGGACAGAGTGCTGGTGGGGTGAGCGTCCTGGGGCTGGAGGTTGCCAGTTGGGGCACTTTGAGTGGAAGGTCTCCTGTCCGTCTGTCTGTCTGTGTTGGCTGGGGTGGGGCTTTGTAACTGAGGGAGCCGCCGGGCGGGGGGGGGGAGGGGGGGGCGGTTTCCAGTGAAGAGCCCAGTAGGTTCCCGTCCGCCCAGCAACCCTGAGGCAGAGGCACCTTTCCATGTGGTGAGGTCGCTGGCACCCCAGGGCCCTGCAGGACCAAGGAAGGGGGGCTGCTGGCAAGTCCCTCAGGGAAGGAGAAGACTTGGCCCAGAGGGTGTCAGCCACGGGACGACAGGCACGTGGGTGTGTGTGTCAGGGTCTGTCCCCGTCCTGGGATCTCAGCCCCTTTCCGGGGCCTTCTCTGCATAGTGAGTCACACTCCCCGGGCACCTCCCGGTGAGGGGGGGGCGTTGAGCCAGTTCCCTGCCTTGGACTCCCCTCTGCTCTTGGACACTGGGGCGGGGCCATTCTCTGTGGGGGGCTGCCCTGGGCACTGTGGGGTGTGAAGCAGCATCCCTGACCCTCCCCCTGGTGATGCCAGGAGCACCCCCAGTCATGACAAACACAGATGTCCCCACACTGTGTTCAGTGTCCCCTGGAGCAGGGTCACTGTGAGTTGAGAAGCACTGGGCTGAGGTTGTTCTTGGCCTTAAAGGTCTCGGGTGCTGAGTGCTGGGCATTCCTGGGGCTGGTTTTACGTGATACGTGCACGGACGCTGTAACTTGAGTACTTAGGTGCTTCCTTCCAATGCTTATCAGGAAACAGGTTTCCCATCAACACCAAATGCTGCCATAACATCTCCTCTGCCAAGGAATTTAGTTATAAATCAATACGATAAGCAAGACTCGTAAGGAAAACGAGCGAATGCAAGAGTAACCACGTGGGCATCTCTGGCCCTGCTTCCTTGTCTCCTGAGGGCAGGAGGAGTGGCCTCTGAAGGACCCACAGCGGACACAGCCTGGGGTCCCAGCACACCAGCGGGCCCGGAACCCTGTCTCCACCTTTGTGTGTGGCCTCGGCCTGTCCTCTGCAAACCGTAATAAATTGTACCTGTGGCACAGAGTGGTGGAGAGGACCCCAGGCCCTCTGATCACCTGCAGGTGCCAATGCCCCACCCCCATCCATGCTCACAGGGCCGGCCTGGGCGGAGGGCACCGCAGTGATCAGCATGTTAAGTGCGTAGGTGAGGGAACTGAGTCCTGGCGGTGGCACATGACATCCCTCCAGGCCGTGGCTGAGGCAGCGGGATTGTGGAGCCGCCCACTCCTGCTCTGGCTGCCTCGTCTTGGAGGGTCCCGTCCTGGGGCCTGGGGAGTCCTGACTGAGGTTACACCCTGGGGGGTACTTGGTGGAAACAAGATGGGGAGCATTGGGTTTGTCTCTAGTTCTATCCGGGGAAGGCAGGTGCTGCAGGAAAGGTCCAGGTTAGCGATGTCGTCACTGTGCCGGAGCCACCAGCATTGGAGCTGGGTTCCCTGGGTCCCTCAGGCGGTTCTGGGAGGAAGGAGAGAACTCTTTTTGGGATGTGGGTGAGAAAATGGAAGGCCAGATGGGGCGAGGGTGAGCGGCTTAGCCATGCGCCATCGGCTGCAGAAGGCCATGGGATCAGCGTTGGACAGACTTGAGCTTAAATCTCGACTTTGCTGAGTGAGTGACCGTGGGCAGGTCGATTTCCCTCTCTGAGTCCTAGAGAGACAGGTCACAGGAAATCTGACCGCTCAGGGCGGGCTCTGAGCAGGGTGACCAACTGTGCCAGTTTGCCTGGGACGGGAATTCCCCAGGACAGGGAACTTTCAGTGCTAAACCTGAGAAAGTCCTGGGCAAACTAGGATGAGAGGGTGACCCTGGTCTCATTCTGTTTAATTGTGGCAAAATACAAACCACATAACATTTACCATCTGAACCGTTTCTAAGTGTCCAGTCCAGGATCATTCAGCACATGCACAGTGTTGAGCAACCATCCCCACCATCCATCTCCACCATTTTCTCATCTTCCCCAACATTAAACACTAACTCCCCTTTCCCCAGCCCCTGCTTTCTGTCTCTATGGATCTGACTCCTCTAGGGACCTCCTACAGCAGCGGTTCTCAACCTGTGGGTCGCGACCCCTTTGGGGGTCGAACAACCCTTTCACAGGGGTCGCCTAAGAACATCAGAAAACACATATATAATTAAATATTGTTGTTGTGATAAATCACTATGCTTTAATTATGTTCCATTTGTAACAATGAAAATACATCCTGCATATCAGATATTTACATGACGATTCATAACAGTAGCAAAATTACAGTTATGAAGTAGCAACGAAAATAATTTTATGGTTGGGGGTCACCACACCATGAGGAACTGTATTAAAGGGTCGCGGCATTAGGAAGGTTGAGAACCACGGTCCTCATACAGTACTTGTCCTTTTGTGTCTGGCTTATTTCAGTGAACATAGTGTGTTCAAAGTTCATCCACATTGTAGCAGGTCAGAATCTTCCCTTTCTCCTTCTCCTCCTCCTTCTCCTCCACCGTTTTTTCCCCTTTAAATATATTTTATTGATTTTTTACAGAGAGGAAGGGAGAGGGATAGAGTTAGAAATATCGATGAGAGAGAAACATCGATCAGCTGCCTCCTGCACACCCCCCACCAGGGATGTGCCCACAACCAAGGTACATGCCCTTGACTGGAATCGAATCTGGGACCCTTCAGTCCGCAGGCTGCGCTCTATCCACTGAGCCAAACTGGTTAGGGCCCTTCTTCTTCTTCTTGTAAGAGAACACTTACTTGGTACATCACAGAGGTAGAAGTAATTCCCAGAAGAAATGGGCTTAGGAGACAAGTTATGGGGGTAATGAAAGGCCCTTGGAGCTTGGGAGTGAGGAAGCTAATGGTAATGTGCCTGGGGCGGGAGAGGGAAGGGTGGGAGGAAGGAAAAGGGAAAAGCACGGGTGTGCTCCCAGGAGGGAGAGCGCACTGGGTCCGCTGTGCTAGGGGTTTTAAGGTGGAAATTTTAGGGGAGGTCCCAGGGGAAGATCTTAATATTCAGCAGTTTCCTAGGCGTGTCCTTTCAGGGTTGTGGCCAGGCTGATTGATTGGCCAGCACCAGAGCAGGGGGTCATAATTCAGTGCAGCTGGTCCTGATGTCAGCTGTGACTGGTTGTTTTTTAAATTTATTTTTATTTATTAAACATATTTTTATTTATTTCAGGGAGGAAGGGAGAGGGAGAGAGAGATAGAAACATCAACGATGAGAGAGAATCACTGATCGGCTGCTCCCTGCACGCCCCACACTAGGGATTGGGCTCACAACCCGGGCATGTGCCCTGACTGGGAATTGACCCGTGACCTCCTGGTTCATAGGTTGATTCTCAACCACTGAGCCACACCAGCTGGGCTGCATTAGCTTACTTTTTATCTTTAAACTGGAGGCCCAATACACGAAATTCATGCAAGAGTAGGCCCTCAAGCCCCCGGCTGCCTCAGCCCTCAGGGCCATAGCTGCCTTGCGGCCCTGTGGCCCCACCCCTTGCCCACTGGCCGTTCTGGAAGATAGTTCCGCCTTCTAGTCTAATTAGCATATTAGCTTTTTATTATATAGGATGCATTTAATTAGATTTATTATTCAGGAGAGTGTATGCTGAGCCTTCATTTTGAGGGGTTTTAAAGACTGGGCGCTTAGGGGAGGATCTCAATACAATTCATCAGCTTTATGCTGGTATAACTTCATTTGTCCTTGGGTGTGGTTAACAAATGACACTAATTGGATTTCTGCTGTCTGTCTCCCTGAGTAGGGTGATTTAAGCCAGCAGTCACCAACTGGTGGTCCTTGGGCCACTGGTGGTCCCTGAGGTCCGAAAGGTTGGCGACCGCTGACGTAAGCTATTTACCCTCTGGCTGGGGAGGAGAAGTATCCCTGGTTTAGGGAAGATAGGATTTACTTGATGGCTGGGGACTGCTTGGCATCTAGATTTTCTAGATGGCAGCAAACTGCTGTTTAACTATCTGTTTCCCTATTTCGTCCTTCTCCTGGTGTGTCATTTATATAACTTCTTTTTATTTTTCTTATAAACCTCTAACTTTCACAGAATTTTCTTTCTTTTTAAGGCTGAATAATGTTTTATTATCTGGATGGACCACATTGTGTTTGTCCATTCATCTGTTGATGGCTATTGGGTGTTCCCACCTCTTGGCTATTGTGAATAATGCTGTTATGGATGAGGGTGTGCAAATATCTGTTTGAGATCTTTAATTCTTCTAATTCCACCCAGAAGTGGAATTGTTGGGTCGCATGGTAATCCTATATTTCATTTTTTGAGAAACCTCCACACTCTTTTCCATAGCAGCTACCCCCATTTTTTATCCCCATCAGCAGTGAATGAGGGTTCCAAATTTCTCCACATCCTCCCCAATACTTGTCTTCTGACTTTTTGAGTTGGTCACCCTATTGCTACTGTTCTCATAATGACCGAGCTGTCTGGGTGGCCAGGCAGGGCCCTGGCTGCCCCAGAACCACCTCTCCCATGTCCTGTCTCGTCCCACACTATTTTGGGCCCAGTGACAGGCAGATCTGCTCCGTGCCTGTGCAAGGGGCAAGCCTTGGCCGGCCCGCCAGGTGCTTCCTCCTGCCCCTGCTCCAGCTCCCACCTGTTCTCCAGGACACGGTGACCTCGGTCACGGCCTGTCCCTGAGGCTGCCTCTCTCCATGGCTCTCCACTCCAGACCTGGCACGCACCACCCAGTCAGCAGACATTTTCTGCAAAGGGGCAGAAAGTAATTATTTCCGGCCTTGCAGACTAGAGGATCTCTGCCACAGCTACTCAGCTCTGCATACTTTGAAAGCAGCCATATGGGTGTGGCTTTGTGCCAATAAAACTTTATTTATAGCCTAACCGGTTTGGCTCAGTGGATAGAGTGTCGACCTGGGGACTGAAAGGTCCCAGGTTTGATTCCAGTCAAGGGCATGTACCTTGGTTGCGGACACATCCCCAGTGGGGAGTGTGCAGGAGGCAGCTGATCGATGTTTCTCTCTCATCAATGTTTCTAACTCTCTATCCCTCTCCTTTCCTCTCTGTAAAAAATCAATAAAAAAAGTTATTTATAGACACTGACATTTGAATTTCATATTGTTTGCATGTGTCATCCTATATAATCAAGAGCTAGTATGCTAATTAGGCCAAATAGCAGAACGATCATCCAGATGACCTTCTGGATGAAGCCGGGGCTGCGAGGGGCTTCGAGGGCCAAGCCCCTTGCACGAATTTCATGCATCGGGCCTCTAGTAAAATATAATGCCCCCACCCCCGAATTATTTAAAAATGTAAAGTCATTCTTATTTCAAGGGCTGTACAAAAAAACATGCAGTAGGCTGGATTTGGCCCACGGGCCATAGTTTGTCAATCCATATACTACATATCCTATAAACATTTAAAAACATATATATTTTTATTGATTTCAGAGAGGAAGGAAGGATAGACAGAAACATCAATGATGAGAGAGGATCATGGATCAGCTGCCTCCTGCATGCCCCCTACTGGGGATCGAGCCTGCAACCCTGGCATGTGCCCTGACCTCGAATCGAACAGTGACCTCCTGGTTCATAGGTTGACGCTCAACCACTGAGCCAGGCCAGCCGGCTCCAATAAACATTTGTTTGAATGAATTAACATTTAGTGTCCTATTAAAACATATACCCAATTGATTAGCATGATAATGATGTGCTGTTAATGAGCAAATGGGCATTGATATATTTCTTATTAAAATCACACATATTGAAAATGCTGCTGAATTAAGTAAAAGTCACATTGGATTTTTAAAAGTAAGTTCTAAAGGACTTTTAGACAGCTTTTATTGAGATAGAGTTAACATACCATACAACTTACCTGTTTAATGTGTTGTGTACACTATATATATATTTTTTTACATCTTCACAGGGCTGTGCAACCATCCACTTTAGAATACAATAAATTTTAGAATACTTTATCCTCCCCCCAAAATAAGTCCCATCCTCATTACCAGTCAGCCCCCCATCCCCACTCCTCCAGCCCCTGGCAACCGCGAATCCATGTTCTGTCTGTGGATTTGCCTGGCTGGTTCGTTCTTAGGCCTCCCTGCCTTGCAGATGGGCATCTTCTCTCTGTCCTCAGTGTGCGCATGTGCCACGGTGTCCCTCTGAAGCAGGGAGTCCCTCGGGGGTGAGGACGACGGAGCCCCAACGCGCTAGGGCGTCTGCATGCACGACTCCGGGGACCAGGTTCATTGACGCAGATCCGTTTTATTGAGGAACTACAGGGGTATATATAGCATGAGGGACCAATCAGAGGGAGACACGTTGCTATAGGCGACCAATGGCTGAAAGGCTGGGGTACTATGCATGTGGCTCTAGGAGTTAGTTCAGGCGGGCATTGCTACTTCCTGGTGTGCCAAGGAAGCATGTCATGGTGGAGTGTGCTCACACCATTGCATCAGCCGCAGCGCTGAGACATACTTCCCGAGCTCTACTACATCCCTCTATGTGTCCAAATTTCTTCTCCTTTTTAAAAATACATTTTTATTGATTTTATTTATTTATTTTATTTTTAAAATATATATTTTATTTTTTACGGAGAGAGATAGAGTTAGAAACATCGATGAGAGAGAAACATCGATCAGCCGCCTCCTGCACATCTCCTACTGGGGATGTGCCCGCAACCCAGGTACATGCCCTTGACCGGAATCGAACCTGGGACCCCTCAGTCCGCAGGCCGATGCTCTATCCACTGAGCCAAACCGGTTTTGGCTTGATTTTATTTATTTTTTAAATATATTTTTATTGATTTCAAAGAGAAAGGGAGAGGGAGAGAGAGATAGAAACATCAATGATGAGAGAGAATCATTGATTGGCTGCCTCCTGCATGCCCCCTACTGGGGACCAAGCCTGAAACCCGGGCATGTGCCCTTGACCGAATCGAACCCGGGACCCTTTGGTCCACAGGCTGATGCTCTATCCACTGAGCATTACCGGCTAGGGCCATTTTTATTGATTTTAGAGAGGAAGGAAGGGAGAGGGATAGAGAGATAGAAACATTGATAAGAGAGAGATATCTATTGGCTACCTCCCGCACACCCCTACTGGGAATCAAGCCCTCAACCTGGGCATGTGCCCTGACTAGGGATTGAACAGGGGGCCCCTTGGCTCATGGGTTGACACTCAACCTATTTATTTATTTTTATTGATTTCAGAGAGGAAGGAAGAGGGAGAGAGAGATAGAAACAACAATGATGAGAAAGAATCACTGACCGGCTGCCTCCTGCATGCCCCTCACTGGGGATTGAGCCTGAAACCTGGGCATGTGCCCTTGACCAGAATTGAACCCAGGGCCCTTCAGTCTGCAGGCCGATGCTTTATCCACTGAGCCAAACCATCTGGGGCTCAGGACCCCATTTTAACTTAATCATCATTTGATCACTTCCAGATACAGTCACATTTAAAAAAAAAATAATTCTTTATTGTTGAAAGTATTACATAGGTCCCCTTTTCCCTTCATTAACCCCCTCCAGCCCGCCCCTGCTCCCTGCCCCAGGCCCTCACCGTCCCATTGTCTGTGGCCATGAGCCATGCATATATGCATACAAGGTAGTTGGTTGATTACTTCCCACCCACCCACCCTCCCCCGCCTTCCCTCTGAGATTCCGCACTCTATTCCATGCTTCCGTGTCTCTGGATCCACTCCGTTCATCGGTTTATTTTGTTACTTAGGTTTCACATCTGAGTGAGATCATGTGATGCTTGTCTTTCTCTGACTGGCTTATTTCACTTCGCACGATACCCTCCAGGTCCCTCCATGCTGTCTCAAGGGTAAGAGATTCTTTTTTACTGCTGCAGAGTATTCCATGGTATAAATGTGCCACAGCTTTTTAAAAAATATATGTTTTATTGATTTTTTACAGAGAGGAAGGGAGAGAGATAGAGAGTTAGAAACATCGATGGGAGAGAAACATCGATCAGCTGCCTCCTGCACATCACCCACTGGGGATGTGCCCGCAACCCAGGTACATGCCCTTGACCGGAATCGAACCTGGGACCTTTCAGTCCGCAGGCCGACGCTCTATCCACTGAGCCAAACCGGTTTCGGCGTGCCACAGCTTTTTAAAAAATATATATGTTTTATTGATTTCAGAGAGAAAGGGAGAGGGAGAGAGAGATAGAAGCATCAATGATGAGAGAGAATCATTGATCGGCTGCCTCCTGCACGGTCCCTCTTTGCCCATTTTCTAATTAGATGGTTTGTTTTCCTTTTGTTAGGTTGTATGCGTTCCTTGTATATTTTAAATATTAACTCTTTACCAGATGTATCATTGCCAGATATGTTCTCCCACGCAGCGGGCTCCCTTTTTGTTTTGATGTCGTCCCATTTGTTTATTTTCTCCTTAGTTTCCTTTGCCCTAGGAGATGTGTCTGTAAACATATTACAACGAGAGAAGTCTGAGATTTTGCTGCCTATGGTTTCTTCTAGGATTTTTATAGTTGCACGACTTACATTTAAGTCTTCTATCCATTTTGAGTTGATTCTTGTGTATGGTGTAAGCTGGTGGCCTAGTTTCATTGTTTTGCATGGATCTGTCCAATTTTCCCAGCACCATTTATGGAAGAGACTGTCTTGACTCCATTGTAGGCTCTTGCCTCCTTTGTCAAATATGAATTGAGGATCATGGCTTGGGTCGATTTCTGGGCTCTCTGTTCTTGCCTGTTCTTGTGCCGCTACCAGGCTGTTTTGATGACGGTGGCTTTGTAGTGTAACTTGAAATCTGGTATTGTGATTCCTCCAACTTTGTTTTTCTTTCTCAAGATTGCTGCAGCTATTCGGGGTCTTTTAAAAAAAAAGTATATTTTTATTGATTTCAGAGAGGAACGGAGAGGGAGAGAGAGACAGAAACATCAATGATGAGAGAATCATTGATTGGTTGCTTCCTGAACACTCCCCACTGGGGATCGAGCCTGCAACCACCAGAATCAAACCTGGGACCCTTCAATCAGCAGGCCGATGCTCTATCCAATGAGCCAAACCGGCTAGGACCCCCCGAAAAAAAGAAGTAATTTTTTTTAAAAAAGAAAGCTGGTAGGAAATTTCCCCTCTGGGGAAACTGAAGCCGCAAGTAACCCCGAGCAGTCCCTGGGGCCATGTTGGTATGGGTCCAACAGATGGCGCTAACCATCCAGAGCTCTCAGTGCCCGCGCCCCCCACCCCCAGAGGCCACCAATGAAGCAAGGAGAAGGGACAGGAGGGTTCTCTTTGGCACCTCAAATACAACAGGCTGAACTCCAACAGTTACAAAAAATAGGATCAGGTTTAATACTTAAGCTGCTGTGAGGTTACAGAGGCATCTCAGGGCGGATCCCAGGGCCCTGAGATGCTGGGCTGTGAGTGGGGCCTCCACTCTCATATGTACAGACATCCACCAAGGAAAATGGTCGTGCGGTATCTTGCTGGGACGCCGCCAGCCTGGCCGTACTGTGGCCGGAATTGTATGTGTGTCTCTCCAGTCCGGGGTCGGGCCCCCCATCCCCCAGCCACTAGGAGTGGTTCAGGAGCGAGTTCTGGATGTCCTCCCGGACCTGGTGGAAGAGCTCCTCACGGGACTTCATGCCATCCAGGTACACTGAAATCAGAAAGGCCGCGGTCAGGGCCGCAACTGCTGGGCCACCAGGTTGCTGCCAGGAGGAGGCGGCCGGCGCACAGGGAGCCGGGCAGACTGGGTCAGGAGGAAGCCGACCTGCAGTCAGGCTGCTGGACTAGAATAGCCTCCGGGGTCCAAAGCAAGAGGGACTGGCAGTGAGACTTGAGGAGGAACTTCCAGGTTTCCCAACTGGTCCCCATGGGACGGGGCTGGGCTCAGGGTGCCCCGGGGCCAGGCCTCACTCACCCTACTCAGGGCCTTACCTACTTCCACGCCGTTGGCCTCCATCTCTTGCTTGTACTTCTGGTACATGGGCCACACGTGGCCATCAAAGAGGCCGGGGGGATCGGGGACCTCGTAGCTTCGAGTACTGGGGAGAGAGACTGGCAAGAATGAGTGATGCCCATGTTGCCCAGGACGGTACCATGGGCAGAGCCTGGGGGATGTGAACTTGTTCAGGGAGAGTACCACTGAGTCAGGGGCCATGGCTGGGGTCTGGGTGCTCCGGCTTCTGCCATTTTCCACCCCCTGAGCCTGGGAGATGCCTAGGGCAGTGCCGAGGTGGGCCATGCCTCCAGGTCCCTGGCTGGGGCTTTTGGAACACACCATGGGCAGCTAAGTGCCTGCTGGCCGCCAAAGTGGTTTCAGGGTGGCCTGTGTCCAGTGGGCATTGGTCGTTTCCTGGTCCCACCGGGGAATCCAGACGGGGCCCCCGGCTCACCTCCTCCTCCACTTGCACTCTTCGTAGGGGACGGTCAGGAAGTACCGTCGGCTGTATAAGTCCACCAGGGGCCTGGCAGGGGTGGAGGGCACGGTCAGCGCTATGGGCTTCCTTCATGGGGCCAGAGGCACACACCCCCCAGCCTCGGCCTCTGGGGACTTTTCTGGGTGATGAGGGCTGGGGCGCGTTGGGGTCTGGGCTGCTCGTGTAGGGGTCAGGGAGGGGACCAGCATCGGCCAGTCTCCTGCTAGGCCCAGGAACGCCCCACAGCAACCCCCGATTTGGATGGGCCAACAGAGGTGCTATGTCTTGGCCGGGGCCCCACAGTGAGGCCAGGGGTCCAGCCCAACCCCCTGCTCGGCCTGAGAGGGCTGAGCTCAAGAGGGAGGACTCAGTTTCCCCCAGAAGTGGGGGTTTTGCCCCGGCCCTCTGAGCTGAGCCCCACCCCTGGGAGGGCCCAGAGTGTCCGGGCGGGAACCTGCCGCCACTCACTTGTAGCTGTACAGCAGGAAGCCCTCCAGGATGAGGATGTGCGTGTCCAAGGCGTCCGGCTGGACGCTGACCCCGTGGGCGCGGGCGAACTTCCGGGGGTTGCTCATCCAGGCCTGCACGGTGCTCAGCATGGCCTCCATGTCCAGGGACTCCAGAACTGGGGGCAGGGAGAGCGGCGTTGGCAGAGTCGGGGAAGGGGGGACAGGGCAGGCAAGGGGCGCGGGGCCGCCGGCCATCCTTACCATCCCACTGCTTGAAGCCGTCCTCCCCAACGGCGATTTGGTCTTGGGGCTGAAACAGAGGAGCCCGAACCCCGGGCTCAGTGCCCGCCTTCCCGCCTCACCACCACCCTGGGCTGACTGGATCTTGGTGGGCCCCTCGGCTCCTGGACAGCCCACAGTGAGGGGCCCAGGGCCTGGCGGGGCTGCCTGCCCTGACCCTCTGCAGTTGACGCTTACAGGCTCTGAGGTGCCGGGTGGGGTTCAGGCTGGCACTGGGACACTCCCCTCCCCCACCTCATGACTCTTGGGACCAGGAGGGAGGAGACTTTATATCCATCACCTCATCACCCCTCACCCTCCAGAAAGTGTGGAGGTGGGCTCAGCCCATTTTGCAGATGGGAAAGTGGAGGTGCAGAGGGAGAAAGGGCCTGGAAGGCCACCGTGGCACTGGTCTGGTGGCACACCCCCTGTGGGAACTGCAGTGTCTCCATCAGTCGAATGCCAGTCTAACGTGCCAGGTGCACAGTAGCTGCTCAGTAAGTGAGAACACCCATCCCTTGCTCTCCTGACTGGGGAGGGGTCTGTGCCCAGCCCACAGTGGGCAGCAGAGGACAGGGTAGCCTGGGCTGACTCCTCCTGACCCCAGGTGAGGGTGGCCACCTTGAAAAAGTCATCCTGGTGGATCACACAGCAGTTGGGCAGCACCTTGAGCAGGCTGTTGGTCAGTGTGGTCTTGCCGCCGTTGGTCATGCTGTGGAGACATTGTAAGGGTGAGGCTGCCTGGAGGGGTCTGAGCCCCACCCCCCAATCAAACTCCAATATAAACACAGAACTGTAAAACCGTAGAGCCAAGAGGATATTCTTATTTGCCTAGAACCCAGGAGGCCTTTTAAGCAGCGAAAAGGAGCGGAAAGTATGAAAAGAAATAGCCAACACAGTCTTGGTGGGCACAGGACCATCCTGAGCACAGAACTCACTTCAGCGTCTTTGCAAACCCAGGAGGTGGAGCCAGAGAGGAAACTGAGATCCAAGCATGACTGAGCCCTAGTAGGGCTTTTTTTGGGGGGTGGGGGTGGGGGTGGGGCTCAGAATGTTAAAACAAGTGCAAACTGGTGGAGAAAAAAATATTTGCAATAGAAAAACCAGTAGTTCACTGCAAAACTAAAAGAGGCACTCAACTTTATGAACTGGCTGTAACCAAGAAAAGACAAAACAAGAAAAGAAAAGAAAAGAAAAAAAAGAAAAGAAAGAAAAGAAAGCAATTGTAAAAGCAGGTGACCAACTTGCCCTGCTTTGCCAAGTGTTTCGGCCAAAGGTAAACTGAGTGGGGGGGGGGGGGGGTGAAAGGATTAAGGGAAAGACAGACAAGAGAATACCCCCGGATGAGGAGACAGCGCCAGCGCCCACAAGCCGTGTCTTTATTTTATAGCTGATGTCACGAGGCAAAGCAGGGGCGTGATCACGTTGTTTACAGCATTCTCGTGAGTTTCATCCTCACTCAACTACATGCACCTGAACTCTATCACAAGGCACGTGGGGCTACGTGTTTGGACCATAGGTTCAAGCTTACAACACACCGTTGGCTATGATTGTGCTGGGGGGGCCCTGGCCTCCAGCTGGGACTTGCACGTGGCAATGAGAGGACCCTGTCCTTTCATTAGTCCGAGGCTTGAACCTGGCCAAAACATCGTAACCGTGCCCCACAGCCAAGGATGTCTCTGTTTTTAGCCCTGAAAGTCCCGAATCCTGGGGACCCTTGGTGCCAGGAAGACCAGGACGGGGGAGGGGTCACCCTGTGGCAGAGAGAGCGAGACTCTGGTCTCCTGGAGCTGACAAAGGACATAGAAGGGTCACTGCAAGGCCTTTCTGGAAATCAGTGTCCCTCTGACCTTATGGTTTTTTTTTTTTTATTTAAAAAAAAATACATTTTATTGATTTTTTACAGAGAGAAAGGGAGAGGGATAGAGAGTTAGAAACATCGATCAGCTGCCTCCTGCACACTCCCAACTGGGGATGTGCCCGCAACCAAGGTACATGCCCTTGACCGGAATCAAACCTGGGACCCTTGAGTCTGCAGGCTGACGCTCTATCCACTGAGCCAAACCGGTCAGGGCTGACCTTATAGTCTTTACTTTAGGAATCAGAGGCAGAAAGCCAGGTGTGGGCCAGGGGAGAGCTGCAGCCGATTAAAAGGGCTGACAGGAATGGGGACCCTCGGATACTAAGGGGGAGCAGCTTAGAACATCGCTGACATGCGTTTGGGTCCTTACTAAAAGACATGCCTTGCACTCACGGTGGCTACAGAATTTGCAGGGCCTGGAACAAAATGGAATGTAGGGGCCCTCCTTCAAATGTATTAGGAATGTCAACTGGGCGATAGCAGAGCAAGTCGGGGAGGGCCCTGGCCGGTAGCTCACCTGGTTAGAGCATAGTCTCCATACACCAAGGTTATGGGTTCAATCACCGCCGCCCCCCCCTCCCCACTCCCCGACGCACACCCCATCAGGACACATAGAACAACCAACCAATCAATGTATAAATAAGCGGAACAACAAATCTCTCTCTCTCTGCCCCCTTCCTCTCTCTAAAATTTAATTTTAAAAAAGTCTAAACCAAGTGAGGGAAGGGGCCAGGGCAACTCCCCGGGAAGGACTTTCTGTCCCTAAGCCCCTGATTAGGCGAAATGCTTCCCTAGCATCATCTTAGAAGGCCTGATCATTGGTAATAAAATGGAGATTTTATTTTTTATTTTATTTTTTCATATATATTTTTATTGATTTCGGAGAGGAAGGGAGAGGGAGAGAGAGAGCTAGAAACATCAATGATGAGAGAGAATCATTGACCGGCTGCCTCCTGCATGTCCCCCACTGGGGATTGAGCCTGAAACCCGGGGTTGTGCCCTGACCCGGAATCGAACTGTGACCTCCTGGTTCACAGGTCGATGCTCAACCACTGAGCCCACACCAGCCCGGCAAAATGGAGAGTTTAAATACCCGGGGAAGCGCGGCCCCTGACTGCCAGGTGCTGACAGAAGTCACACCGGAATGCCATTCTGGGGGCTGCCCCACCTGCCCACTGTCTGCCTCCAGGTAGGGTGTCTCCCCCACCTTCCCGCCAAGATGGTCCCAGCCTGTTAGAAGGGCCTGTCTGGGCTTCAGAAAGTCTTCTCTGAGTCCCACCGGTTTTTGGTTTTACACTGAGTATAGCGGGGAAAAGTAATTTCCGTTTGAAAATTTAAAATTGGGCTCGCGCCCAGGCAGATGGGAGCGCCCAGCCTCCAAGCGCGCAGACCCCTCCCCACACTCAGACCTTGGGCCGCAGGCCTGGGACCCCAGGCAGCCCGCCATTCATTCCGCGGCCTCCCCGCGCGCCTCTGCGCCTCTGCCCCCGCGAGGCCGCTCACCCTCCGATGCCCACGATGCACTTCATTTCCACGCGGAGGGGCGGCGGGGATCGCGCTCGGCCTGCTGAATCCCGGGCACTCCGCTGGGTCCAACGCTGCACGGCGCTGCGTCCCGGCTTCATTGAGAAAAACCTGGCACCTTTATAGGCCCGGGCAGCCCAGAGGCCGCCACGAGGGCGGCCACACGCGGCCAATTGGCAGCATGGCCCACGGGGTGGGAGCAAGCACCCCGCCCCCCCCTCCCCGCACCTGTTCCCGCTGCATGGAAATAGCTCCACGCTGCCTTTTGCCTAAATTAGTCATGGGCCAGCTGGGCGGGAGGGGGGTGCGGGTGGCTGTCACCCCGGCTGCCTCTTCCCTCCTCCTGCTCTCTTTACTCTCCTCTTCCCCCCTCCGAGCCAGACCGCCCGCCCCTTGTGGCAGATAAGGCGCCACACATCCTCCCTTCCTAAAAATATCCCGCCAGCCTGTCCTCTGGCCTGACCCTGACATTAGCACTGGCTCTGGTGGCCCTGAGGAAAGGAACCCCCGCCCCCCTCACTCCATCACCAGCTACAGCAGCAGTGCCAGCACCCCACCCAACCCCCCTGCGCTGGGAACTTCCCTGTGCAAGGAGGCTGTGCCAAGATGGGCTTAAGGTCCAGAATGGTGGGTGCCAAGGTAGCCGTGCTGGTGACCCGGGCCGGTCAGAAACGCACAGCGTGATCCCAGGGCTGCTCATCCAGGGATCATGTGAGGCCTGGAGGAGTCACTGGGCTTGGCCTCGGGGATCGGGTGGGTGGAGCATGACCTTGCTGCTCCCGCTCTGTACCCCGGGAAGCTGAGGGACCCCTCGCCCAAGTTCAAGCAGCTGCTTACGATGGCGCTGGGGTGTCCATCTGGACTGAAGGTTCTAGCCCCCCACCTGTCCTGTGTGACCTGGGTGGGCCATGCCATCTCTCTGCTCAGTAACATGAGGACTATACTAGTTTGGCACAGGCTGTTATTATTATTTTATTATTATTATTATTGTGATTTATATTAAGTAGAGATTTGGCCTTAGTCCCAGCACACAGTTCCTGAGACCCTTGTAATTTGCTAAGTGAGAAGAGGGCGTATCTTTTGTTATACTATTTGGACTTTCCTCTTTGATTCCTGAAACAGCTCCAGAATGATACAGATGAAAGAGGTGCCTTTTGCTATTTGTAACAAGTCCTTGCAACCTCCCCTGAGTTTATGCTGAGGGTGTGGACTGGGAAAGGCCCTGGAACCGCAGGATGGGGGCTGGTGGCCAGGGGAGCCAGCATTCGGTAGAGGATGGAGTTTTCAGGGGAGAGGGGCTGGGGACCGAGTCAATCACCAAAGGCCAGCAATCTAATCAATCACACCTGTGTGACGAAGCTGCCACAAAAACCCTAAATGAAGGGGCTCGGAGCGCTTCCGGGCGGGGGAGCACATCCACCTGCCGGGAGGTAGTGCCAGGAGAGGCAGCCCCTTCCCCACCTTGCTCTATGCATCTCTTCCATCCGGCTGTTCCCGAGCTCTAGTCCTTATAAAAGCTGCTAACCTAGCAAGTCAACGGGTTTCCTGAGTTCTGTGAACTGCTATAGCAACTTGTCCAACCTCAAGTGGGGGGATGTATGGGAACCCAGATTTGTAGCCAAGTGGGACAGGAGTGTGGGTGACCTGGGCACCCGCTACTTTGACCGGCTTCTGTGGGGTCTGCACTAACTCCGGGCAGTGCCAGAATTCAGTTAAATTACAGGACATTCAACTGGTGTCTGCCCAGAACTGGAGAATCGCTCGGTGTGGGAAAAAGCCCCCCCATCTGGTGTCAGGGCTGGTGTTGAGTCGTAGAGAGGAAATAGTTTTCCCATTCAGTATAATAATAGTACATTTATAATAATGCTATAGTAATTAATAGAATGTATAGTTATACATGCATATATAGTAATTAATATATTATTATTACTATGAACTGCTGACTGGGTTTGATTCCAGAAAGGATTAGGGGCAGGAAATGAACTTGAATCACAGAGAAGCAGAGTCAGAAGGGGCATTGGGAAAAGTCATCAGGCCCCCGCTCTACAGATGACAGATGGAAGCCACACAGGACAGATGATGGCTCAAGGTCATGCAAGGTCACCCAAGGCACGGAGCTGTTGACATTTTCTCCTCTGAAACTCACCTAAGACTGGCAAGGACCACAGCCCTTGGAAACAGGCAAAACTAGAAACTTCTGTTCTCAGTTTAGTTTATTTCACATAAAAATCCCCCCAAGTTTATGGAAATGATGTTCTCACATCACAACAGTAATCATAATGAATTGTTTTTTGTCTTTAAAAACCGCAAGACTCGCCATGGGAAGGATGGGCGTGTGAACTTTGACTTTGGGGCAGGACTTAGGGTGCCCCCACGTGTCACAAGAGGAAAGTCCATTCATTGTTCCTTTATGACAAGGGATCCAGGTCCTTTGCATTTGAGCCCAAACTGCCCCACAGATACAAATCTTCCCCAAAGCCAGTTTCAGAGGGTGGGGGTAGCAGCCTGGCTGGACACAGTGGCCCTGTTTGCACAGAACGTCTCACACCTGTGACAGGCGGCTGGCCTGGCGAGGGCCTCCTCAGGGGTCTCTCTTTGTTCGGGAAGGACTGCTGAGGCTGAGTTGGGGTCCTTGGTTCGGCTTGCCCAATGGTTGTCTGTGGTGCTGGCGGTCCGGAGGGGCGGTGGCAGACCACGGTGAACCTGTTGGAATTTTGCGTGTGGCCAGGACCTTTAGCCTGCAGGGTCCTTGAGGGCTGAACGGGGTCAGCACCTTTGTCCGTCTGCAGGCATTTACTAATCCTGGGATTGGGTAGAATGAATTGCTTCCTATCCCTGGCTCTTTTATTTTTTTTCCTTGCAGGAAGGCACCGGCCTTCCAGGAGTTACTGCATTCACTGGGGTGGGAGTTTGGGCCTTTCAGGACCATGTCGGTCTCAGATGAGCAAGGCTGGCCACCTGAACCTGGGGTTTAGGGCCTGGGATAGAGGGGCCTTGCGGAGGGCAGTCTAGGGAGGCCCATCCACCAACCTCTGCTGCCTCAGGCTCCAGGTGAGGCACCTGGGCCCAGAACAAGGTCCCTGTTCTTTATTTGACATTTGGGAAAGAGCAGAACTACAAGTTACAAAACCCCACCGGGCGCCCAAATGTCCTGGCCTCTTGAGGGCAATGCTGGGTCCCAGAATATGCAGGCCCAAAGCAGCTCAGAAACCTGGCATTTTTCAAGGCAGGAGCGGCTGGCGTTGGGACAATTCCTTGATGCGGCAAAGCGCTGGGCATCCCTTTCCTTAGTGCTCAATGCCACTAGCTCCCTCTTGTTGGGAGAGCTCTAAACGCAGCCCCTGCCATGCCAGGTCGAGAAGCATCAGACATTTCTACTGAGGCCAAGAACCTCATATTTGGAAATTGAGGTGGTTCAACTGAACCTCGACGACAACCAGCTAAGGAGCCAGTTTCAGAGCCAGAAAGAGGGGCCCGGGGTGTGTGCCTGCTCAACGTTTGCTCAGATTCATAGAAATGGAGACTCTTAGGGTTGGAGGGGGCACCGAGGACCATTTTCTGCAAGCATAGTCCAGCCTTTTCTTAAATACCCCCCGAGACGGGGAACTCACTACCTCTAGAGGCCACCTGACTGGTGTTTGGACCATAATAGAAAAGTCTGTCTCCTTTGCATGCAGGTGGCTGTAGCATCCAGTCCACTGGAACTTATAGCCCCAGGTGACCTTGGAAACAAACGAACACCCATACCCTCTTTCTTCCTTTTTCTTGGTCTGTGTTTCCAGGATGAGCCTATTCAGAGTCGGCTTCTCAGCCTCTGCTCTTGGTGGAGGTTCAAGGGGCACATCCCAAGTCTGTGTTGGGGGACTGGAGAGGTGGGGGCAGCTCATTCCCTTTGGAGGTATTGATCGATGGCCCTGTGGCATAGTATTTGCATTAAAGGGGCTTGAGAAAGTTCTAGATTGAGAGGGTGGAGGACAAGGATGACCAGTGGCAGCTCTCACTTGTGCTGTGGGCTCCAATGCTCCCACGTCGATGTCATCAGAGAAAAAGGGGGGCATTCAAATGAAAAGCCATGAGGTTGAAGGTGCCCAGGACACAGCTCTGTTGGGGGGCTGAGCTTCCTGGCCAGACGCCCAGGATTGTGGGAGCCATTCTGGGAGGAAAGGCACAAGAACGAATTCCAGGTCTGGCCAGGGAGCCGGGGGTGGAGGGGGTGGGGCGGGCATCTATGGCTCCAACCTGGGCCAGTGTCCAGCAAGAGAAGGGTCTTAAAGCAGGACTTTGTGGAGCGGGCTGGGACTCGGAGGCCAGAGGACACATGGGCCATGCCCTGCGCTTCTCTCTCTTCTTGGCTGTGAGCTCATGAGTCTGGAGGGTGGAGGGCTGAGAACCGGATTCTTTTCCCGAATGCACGTCTACTGCATCATTACAAAAACGTGTTCAAGCAGCTAAAAAGGATGCCGGGTTTCAGAGGTGGGTGGAGGAGACAGGCACCCTCCAAAGACTGGGATTCAGGATGAGGTGGGATGAGATCCAGGGCCAGAGGACATCGGACAGAGGTTTCTTGGCATCTGGTATTTTCTTTCGTGTTCTCTGTTCTCTCATCACCTCAGGACATGCTGGAGAGGGAAACACACAGGCCACGCTATTATTTTTATTTTACTTGAATTTTTATAAGGATTTATTTGAGCCAAATTGATGACAGATGCTGGGAAGCACAATCTCAAATGCTCCCTATTATTATTTTTAAAGAAAGTGGAAAATACTGGCTCGTGCACTTGGAATCCAAAAGAATGGTCTAATCTGGCTTTGGTGCACCCTCAGCATCAAGAGTGGCACCTGCCCTTCAAGGCCTACCATCTGCTACCCACCTTCCAGGTGTGGTTCTGAAGGGGACCGCTCTCTTGGTGCCCCGCAGAACAGACCTCAGAGCTGATGCCTCTAATCAGACTGGAGGGAAACTTCAACCCATCTACCCCACAAGCCTGTCCCCCATCCATCTGTCCGTCCATCCATCCATCCATCCATCCATTTATCCTCCATCCATCCACCCATCCACCCATCCATCCATCCATTTATCCATCCATCCATCCATCCCTCCACCCACCTACCCCACCCACCCACCCACCCACCCACCCATTCTTCCATCTACCCACTCATCCGCCTGTCCACATACCCATCTACCCAACCATCCATCTGTCTGTCCATTCATCTATCTGTCACTCTGTATAATTCCTTCTTTGATGTCTTTAATCATTTCTACCTGAGGATACCCGGGAGGGGGTCTAATTCTGTTGATTATTTTATCTGCCGACTTATTCTCATGGTGGATGATTTCCTTGTGTATTTTATGTCTGTGGATGTGAACTCATCTCCAGAAGGCGTGGAATGAGATGGTCTTTTCAAAAATGCATTGAGAACGTGCATTCACTTAGCATCCCCACAGCAGTGCTGGTCTAAGATGGCTTTTGGTGTTTATTTCTTAGCTTGGGGCTTCTTGTGTCACCTGGGCAGTATTAGGGCAAGTGTCCAGGCCAAGTGACATGTAGGAGAATGTGTGATCAAGGATTAACCCCGCACATTCCAAGGAAAAGTGTGGCTCTTGCCTGGCTCCTGGGAGGCTACCTCTGAGTCCTGGGACTGTCCTGCCCAGTAAGAGTGACTTTGTTTACCTGGGACCTTGGCTCATGTCAGAGAGTCTATGCTCACAATGGGATTTAGGGGGGAAGGGGTCAGCTTGACCTCTGGAGGGGCTGGAGAGGAAGGGCAGTCAGCCGTGTATACGTGACTGGGCCCAGTCAACACCCTGGACACCAAGGCTCAAGTGAGTGTCCCTGGTTGGTGACGCTGTGTGTGTCGCCCACATTTTTACTGGGAGAATTAAGGGCTGTCCTGGTGCTGGTTTCCACCTGACTCCATCCTTCCACTGCAATAAGCTGTCACCATGAGCAGAGCAGCTTTGCTGAGTTCTGAGTTGTTCTCGCAAACCACTGAACTCGAGGGGGGTCTTCAGGACCCCCAACACCCGAGAAGGCTTTTCCTGGCATCCAGAACCCAGCAGAGACACCGAGACAGGCTGTGGGCAGACGGTGCACCCTTTGGCTGGGGTGGGCTTCACTTAGAACATTTCAAAAAAAAGGCTCCAAGATCACCCTGCTTCCTACCCACCTTGTCTCCTGATCTCCTGTGACTGGAGCAGACCTACGGAAGAGGGAAGGAGTCTTAGCGTGATCTGCCTTTGTTGGGGAGCCTGGGCCTTTGTCTGTGAGCCCCATGAGGGCTGGCCCAGCTTCAGCTTCATCTGGTATGAAGCAAGTGTCAGTGTGTGTCTGCTGCGTGACAAATGAGCCGGGGCAGGCAGTCAGGAGGAGACGGGCTGAGGCCTTCACTAATACAAAACAAAGCCACTGATGTTGCTCGGGACCCACCAGGCCTGGAGGGGCCAAACACAGCCACAGGGACTTGCACAAAGGTCACCTAACTGGGACCTTCCTCTGAGAGCAAAACTTGGGTCTCTCGGTGGCATCTGCTGCCCGTGGTCCCTATGCTTGGCTTGTGCTGAGTACAGGGAAGAGGAGGGAATGGTCCCAAGGTAGACCCGCTGCCCCTGGGGAGCTCAAGGGCAAGAGAAGGAGGGTTTCACAAGGGTCACAAGCAGGAGGCAGACCTGACAGAGACAGGAAACGTCGGAAGGACTTCCAGAGGCGAGGGAGGGGCCGGGCCCAGGACATTTGTCTACCTGTCCCAGGGCGAGGGGCTAAAGGACTCTCAATTGCTATTTGGTGGATTTTAAAACAAGAAGGGGGAGGGAGGGAATGGGAGTAGCTGCTAAAGGGTCTCCCCCTGGGCTAAGGGGAGGTTCTGGAACTAGGAGAGGCACTGAATGCACTAAATGGTGTACTTTATTTTATTAAAATATCTTTTCATTGATTTCAGAGAGGAAGAGAGAGAGGGAGAGATAGAAACATCTATAATGAGAGAGAGAACCACTGATCAGCTGCCTCCTGCACGCCCCCTACTGGGGATGGAGCCCACAACCCTGGGCATGTGCCCTGACTGGGAATCGAACCGTGACCTCCTGGTTCAGAGGTCGACGCTCAACCACTGAGCTACACCGGCCGGGCTCCATGGTGTACTTTATAAAATGGTTCATTGGATGTTATGTGAGTTCCACCTCCATTAAAAATAAACGAGTGAGGAAAACCCAGGAGAAGGGAAGGGCCGGAGGCACCCTGTCCCTAGACCTTAAGCCAACAAGTAACATGTTCTGTTTCCATGTTGTCCAGCACAGGAGCCCTGAGCCCGGAAACGTGGCAAGCAAGACCGAGGAGCGAACTTCTAAATTTTATTTACTGTGAATTTGTTTCAATTTCAATAGTGGCCCCAGAAGGGACAGCTCAGGGTGGAGGGAAGAGTGACCCCTACATGGAGCATCTACGGGGCGGGGGGAGGGGGTAAGCATCACGCTGGCTGGTTCATACCCGAGTTTGCGTTTCATCATCCTGGTCGCATCGGGATCATGAAAACACGGTAACGCCGTGACCACTTTTACCGGACGTTCTGCGGGCCCCGCAGCCCGGTGGGTATCAGCTCTCACCTGCGTCCTTACCTGTGCTCCGCAGGCGCTGCCTCCGGCTTCTCTTCCGACCTGGGCAGGACCAGCTCCGGCTGCGGCCTTGCGCTGGGGACACAGAGAAGTGGCAGGGATGACGAGGCGCTGTGGGGGTAGGGGGATCTCGGCTCCCACCGGCCTCTCTGACCCGGGCCCACTGTGGCCTGAGAGCAGTTTGAACAGGGAGGTTTTTGCTGCCCCCAGGAAATGCGGGGCCCGGGGGGGTGGTGAGAAGTGGTCACCCAGGGGCTAATGAAGACGAGGCAGCTGTGAGGAAGCGGGGACAGGGGCGGGGGAAAGACCCTGAACCATTCCTTCTGAGCATTTATCTCAGCGTTTCCCCGAGAGGCATGTGTCCCATGGATGCTGGCCCCCCTGTGCTATGGTGCCAGAAGGTGGGAGTCCTGCTTGTGTTCGGTCTGTATTCCTGTTCGTGGCTAAAGCTTGGCAGGCAGGAGGAGCACAACAGGGAGAGAGAGAGAGAGAGAGAGAGAGAGAGAGAGAGAGAGAGAGAGAAAAGGAGGGAGAGAGGAAGGGAGGGCGGGAGGGAGGAGGAAAGAAAAAGAAAAAGGAAAGAGGTATTTCCACTTCATGCCCATTGAGATGCCTACTCTCAGAAAAACAAAGTAACAAGTTATGACAAGGATGTGAACTGGAACTCTGGGCCCTGCTGGTGGGAAGGTAAGTGGTGCAGCCACTGTGGGCAGCAGTACGACTCCCCTGTGTGAGGTCCCCAGAGGAGTCAGGTCCACGGAGACAAGGCAGCTGATGGGGGCCAGGCGCTGGGGGAGAGGTTGGTGTTTAATGGGACAGAGTTTCAGTTGGGGAAGATGAAGTGTGGGAGCTGGATGGTGGTTATGTTTGCACAACAGTGTGAATGTACTCAGTGCCACTGGGCGGCACTGGTTAGAAATGGTTAAAATGGTGAATTTTACATTATGTGAGTTTTTACTACAAGTAAAACTTTTTTAAAAAAATGACAGGATGAATGAAGAAAGGGAGGGAGGAAGGAAGGAAGGAGAGAAGAGCTAGGAGAGGAGTGAGGAAAAATTCCCGAATGGCAAGGGATGGTGAGCCCCGCCCGCCCTCCGGCCTCGCCGCCTACATACTGCCCTCTGTCATTATCAAATGACGCTGTGTCTCATCTGCCCACAGCACCCGGCCCTGTCGCCAGGACCCGCTCTCCCCACTGGGTGAGGTGTCCCTCTCTTTTGCCATTTAAAGAAACTTCTGGACCAGGAATCGCTCTTAGTCGCCTCTGTGTCCCTGGATTCTAGCCCAGAGCCAGGCAATGATACACGCTTTCCACCTGTTGAAAGCCCCAACTCTCGGACAGACTTGCTGTGTGGCCATGAGCAGGTACCTTGCCCTCTCTGAGCCTCACATACCTGGGCTGTAAGATGCCATTCGTATCCTGGGCCTGCCTGGCTTTTGAGGGGCAAGGGATGTGAAAGTATCCAAGCGATGGGCTAAGGCAGTGGTTCTCAACCTTCTGGCCCTTTAAATACAGCTCCTCATGTTGGGACCCAACCATAAAATTATTTTCGTTGCTACTTCATAACTGTAATGTTGCTACTGTTATGAATCGTCATGTAAATATCTGATATGCAGGATGGTCTTAGGCGACCCCTGTGTAAGGGTCGTTCAACTGCCAAAGGGGTCGCGACCCACAGGTTGAGAACCACTGGGCTAAGGGCTCTATAATTGGGCGGGACCAGAACCGTCTGGAAGGTCTGTGACATACTGGATCTTATTCATGAGAAACGAGCCAGTAAGGCATTAAGTGGGCACGTCTGGGCCTGTTGCGGTGAGTGTGGGGCTCGTGTTTCCTCTGTAAAGGGAGACCTTGATATCTCTCATCATGATTACCATGAGCCCACTGCTTTGCAAGTGGCTACACTGCTCCTGACTTTCCACTGTAACCCCCAAGGCCACTGTGAACTTTATATTTGCCTAATGTCGTTCTGTGACTCAGTAGGGAAATCAGGATTTGAACTCGGGTCCGACTCCAAGTTCTCGCGAGAAGTGCAGGGCCTCTAGTGTGACATTGGTCCCTGCAGAGCCAAGGCCATCGGCTGCTCCCCACAGGCAGGCCCAGCTCCGCGCCAGCCCCCACCCCGCCGGACAGGGCCACTCTGCACAGACCTTTCTCTCCTGGCCTTGAGCCTTTCCTCTTCAAACCTGGAAGAGAGGAGGAGCAGCATGTCAGACACAGCCCTCCTTCCCCGTCGGTACACTGCCCAGGAGCTCTGGATGTAGACCTGGCTTCAGGGTAGGAAGTACCGCCGGAGCTGACAGCCTGCTGGCCTTTCCATGTTCCCTGCAGCTGCTCTGCAAGCCCCCCCAGGGCAGGGAGTATCTGCATTGTTGATGTATTCCAGCACCTGGTGTAGATGCGACTCGGCAGACATCTGGCCTGACCCAGGGATGGAACAGAGCCGTGATAAAGCAACACACCCCTCCACTAGGGCAAAGCATTTCCGTAAAGGGCCGGAGAGTAACTATTTTCAGCTTTGCAGGCCAGTCTTGGTTGCACCAACTCAATTCAGTTGTAGCTTGAAAACAGCCCTAGTCCAGTGGTCGGCAAACCGCGGCTCGTGAGCCACATGCGGCTCTTTGGCCCCTTGAGTGTGGCTCTTCCACAAAATACCGCGTGCGGGCGCACACGTACAGTGCAAAGTTGACTTAAGACTTTAAGTAAAGTTTATTAAGTTAATTTTAGGGAACGTGGTGGAGTGAAAGAAGATGTAGTGTCGAGGATTGAGAAAGGTGTGTTGAGATGGTTTGGACATATAGAGAGGATGAACGAAAGGAGATAGAGGAAACAAGTATACAAGACGAGTGTGGATGGGAGAGTTGGAAGGGGTCGACCTCAGCGAACGTTCTCAATCAGATTGAGGACGTTTTTAGCAAAGGCCAGCTTAGGAGTACCCTAATTAAGTGAATAACAATGTCCCTACCTATATAGTTTAAGTTTAAAAAATTTGGCTCTCAAAGGAAATTTCAATCCTTGTACTGTTGATATTTGGCTCTGTTGACTAATGAGTTTGCCGACCACTGCCCTAGACCATCTGTTAATAAGTGGGTGTGGCTGTGTGCTGATAAAACTTTATTTATAAAAACAAGCTGTGGGCTGTGGCTTGCTGGCCCGGCCCCCCACTAGGTCCCAGGCCCACTGTACTTCCTAATTTCACACGTGTTTGTTTCACTGATGCCTTCGTCCTGCTGCTCTCCCGCTCACATCCGGTTTTGGGCAGCTGAGTGGGAACCTGAGGAGCCTGGGGGCCTTGAGGATGCAGGTGGGGCCCTCACAGGGCATGGGGACACTCACTGTAGCACGCAGTCTGGGATCTGCACGTGCTCCATGGGGATGAGCTGCTCCAGCTCTTCCAAGCTGTGCACATACTGGATCTTGTTGATGAATTTGACGCTGCCAGGAGGAGGAGACGATGTGGTTACCCGGAGCCAGGAGGAGCGATGGCAGACAGGGTGGCACTCATAACCCAACTCGAGGATGCCCTAAGCACCACGCTCAAATCTCCCTCCCCACCCAGTGCCAGGCTCCACCCTCTACCCTCGTGGGGTGGACAGAGCAAGGCCTGGGGGCTCCTGGCAAGAGGAGAGGGGTCCTGGCCCCGATCCCCACTAAGCACTTGTTTAAAGGAAGCAAAGAGGCAAGAGGTTCTAACAGACTAAGTATCCTCTTCATCCGCCTAAGAATTGCTCCTCTGCGTTCGTTCTCCCAGGGATGCTTTCCTGGCGCTCTCGCCCCTGCTGGGGACACCAGTCGTCATCGGGGCACAGGAAGGCACACGTGGGGCTGCTGACCACCCTCCATTCTTTCGGGATGAATGGCTCCTTCCCGTCCAAGCCTGGACTCAGGCTGTCGGCACCAGGCCGTGCTTGATCACCAGCACGCTGCTTTGAACTCACGGTTATTAAAAAATATTTTTTCAACTCAAATCTAGTCTTGGTGATATGGAAAATACACTTTTTTCCAGGGAAAAGAAAAGTTTTTAACAATGAGAAATGTAAGGCCAAGAGAATACAACAGCACAACAAAGAAGAAAACAGCCCCCAGCTGGTTTGGCTCAGTGGATAGAGCGTCGGCCTGTGGACTGAAGGGTCCCGGGTTGGATTCTGGTCAAGGGCACATGCCAGGGTTGTGGGCTCGATCCCTGGTGGGGGGTGTGCAGGAGGCAGCCATCAATGATTCTCTCTCATCATTGGTGGTTCTATCTCTTTCTCTCCCTTCCTCGCTGAAATCAATAAAAAAAATATTTTTAAAAAGTTTGCTAAATAAAAAAATAATAAATTTAAAAATTAAAAATAAACAGAAGAAGATAAGTAATAATAAAAAAGGAAAGATATGCCCTGGCTGGTTTGGCTCAGTGGATAGAGCGTCAGCCTGCGTGCGGACTGAAAGGTCCCAGGTTCGAATTTGATCAAGGGCACATGCCTGGGTTGTGGGCTTGATCTCCAGTAGGGGGCGTGCAGGAGGCAGCCAGTCAATGATTCTCTCTCATCATTGATGTTTCTATCTCTCCCTCTCTCTTCCTCTCTGAAATCAATAAAAACATGTGTGTGTTTTTTTTAAAAGGAAAGATACAGCGAAATGTCTACAGAGTGTCAAGAAGATTTATATCTATTTTTAGAGATTAGACAAAAATTCAGCTCAAGCTTTCTGGCATTCAGCGATGAGTTCTGCAGCTCACAGTGCCTATAAGGGAAAAATAAAGCAGTTTCTTCGCAGAGGCCAATGGGAACTGATCGGGAAAGACAGAGTTTTCCCATGGGCAGTCACAAAGCGGCCTTGTGTACTGGAATGAACAACGCCCACTGCTTTCGTGCAGGTCGAATGCATTTTTTTTATTAAAAAAATTATTCTCACAGCACGAGGCCTCCCTCCAGTGGGCGTGACAGAGGTTAAGGGTGAGTAGGTAGAGAGCGAGCCTCAGACCCGGGCAGGAATCGTGTCCCCACCTGTCTCACCGGGTTGTCTGTTCTGTGCCTGAATATGCCCGGTTCCGCAGGCTCCGGCGGACAGACTGGATTTGTTAGGAAGGATTTCTCTGTGGTGCCCAGAGCCAACACCTGCTGCTCTGAGTGCCGGTCTATAAATACAGGCAAAACTGACGTCATGAGGGTGTGGTCACACCCACCATGCCCATCACTGGAAACAGATACCCACATGTCTGCCGTGACTGTGCTTCTGCCTGTGAGCTGAGCTTTCTGACTCATGTTGGAGCGGGGGGAGGGCGGGGGCGCGGTCACGAGGGAGAATTCCAGGTCAGTGGCAGCACATCCCCAACCTTCGGTTAGCACGGAACACTCGGGGGTTTTCTTGGAGATGCAATCACAGAACCTCGGGGTTGGACTGCAGGTCAGAATTGGCCTCCGCTTTCCTCAGCTTTTCTGTTACAGATTTTTAAAACTGACTTTTAGAGAGAGAGGAAGGAAGAGGGAGAGAGAAACATCGATGTGAGAGTGCAGATTGGCTGCCTTTGGCACGCCCTTCTGGGGATGGAGCCCGTAGCCCAGGCCCTGACCGGGAATCGAACCTGCAACCTTGTAGTGCCCCAGATCATGTCCAACCAACGGGGCCACACTGGCCAGGGCCACTTTCCTCAGCTTTCAAAGGAGAAGTGCATTTTCCTCCCCTCTCCCCTCTTCTCTCTTTGAAAGCTCGAACCAAGATCCTCACAATTTGCCGTGGGACTAGCAACCAAGAGCGAGTGAATGGTCTGCCTTGGGCGATGGGATATTGAGGCCAGAACACCGTTCTGTTAGGCCATCTCACCGTTTTGCCCAGTGGGTTCATCATGAGCACAAAGGATCCATAGCTAGTGTATCGTTCGCCTGCTTTCACTATTACGAGTCCTTGAGCACAGAGCGCCTGAAGTTGCCTCCTTGCAAATCCTTCAAGGCAAAGTATGGGCCCGACTCTCTCTCTCTCTTTTTTTTTTTAATTTCAGAGAGGAAGGGGAAGAGAGAGAGAGAGAGAGAGAGAGAGAGAGAGAGAGAGAGAGAGAGAGACAGACATCCACGGTGAGAGGGAATCATGGATCGGCTGCCTCCTGCACACCCCACACTGGGGATGGAGCCCACAACCTGGCCATGTGCCCTGACCAGGAATCGAACCGTGACCTCCTGGTTCCTAGGTCCACGCTCAACCACTGAGCCCTGCTGGCCGGGCTGGGCCCGACTCTGAAACGCATCACAGATTCGTAGTTGGGAATGTGGAAATGAAGAAGGATCTTGACTCAGTTCAGTGTTTGGCATGATGTTAAGTTAAATATACGTTCAGTTTGTATGTGATTGACTAGAGCATGTAAATTTGGGTTTCCTTGCTCTGTTTTTCCAGGTGCTTCTATATTGTGCAGCAGAGGGCGAACCCAGCAGGCTTGGAGGACCCAAACCCTCACATTGCAAGGAAAGAGCTGGCTCTTGGTACGCGTGGGAGATCACCTATAAGCTGAGAACTGTCCTGCCTGGTAAGAGTGTCTTAGGTGACCCGGGCCTCCAAGCCTGCCGTGCCGTCTGTGCTAACGGTGTGGCTTAGGGTGGGGGCCTTGAGCCACGTACTGTCAATGTGATCTCTGGAGTCTCTGAAGACCGAGTGGGTTCGGGCACCTGGTGCTCCGTTCCCGTGTGGCTAAGCTTGCTGGGAGATTCAGGGCTTTTGGCACAACCGGGAGGGGCTCACTGGAAGCTCATTTCCGGTTTCTCCTAGACTCCCATGTGCACCCGTTTCCTTTGCCAATTTTAATCTTCATCCGTTCGCGGTAATAAACCGGAACCATGGGTATAGCAGCTTTTCTGAGTCCTGTGAGTCCTTTTGTTAAATCATCGATCCCAAGGGGGGGGTTTCACGTGTTGGTTCATTGAATGATTGGCCAGGAGTAGGTCAGACCCTCTTGGCATCCTAATGGCTCCCCCACAAATTCTGGAGTGAACGGAGCTGGGTTCCCTCCTGGGGAGCGTGGTGGGCTAGTGACCTTGCTGTGTGAGTCTGGGTGAGTTCCTGGACCTTTCTGAGCCTCAGTTTACTCATCCCTGAAATGGACACGATGACACCAGCGTCTCAGGGTTAAATGGTAAAAGGTATCCACCATTCAATATGGGAGAGCTGATTATTATTTCTCTCACGTTTGTCGCTTAATAACAATACCTGCGATTGAAAAGTGTTTAAATTAATACTACCTATTTAGCATAGAGAAGTTGGGAAACGCTGATTAAAAATAAAAGACACAGCCACGGGGGATCTGGACACAGGTTGCCGCCTCACCTGATGAAGGGCCGGGAGATGGCCAGCACAGTGCGGATGAACCAGGACGGGTGGACGATGATTAAGGACTTCAGGTTCTTCCGTAACCTGCGTGGGAAGGCAGAGGCAGCAAGATGGGCTCCTGGGGCAGGCCCTGGGGAGGGAGGGGCTGCCTCCTCCGCCCTCCCTGGGGCACCACCACGTTACAGGGAGAAGGCAGAGGCTCTGAAAGCTAAGCCCCTTAGCGGAGTTTGCAAGTGGTGGAGCTGTCTCTCTCCTAAATTAGAGTCTGAGCAATTTTCCTTTGTCACGCTGAATTGCATTCCCCCGTCTCCCCCCAAATCCATAACTCCTGGGTCCCGAGAAGGGGACACTATTTGGAAAACAGGGTCTTTGCAGATGTAACACTTTCAGGTGAGGTCAGACCAGAGCAGGGTGGGCCTCTAATACATGACGAGTGGCGTCCTTGTGAAAAGAGGAAATTGAAGACACAGACGCACACTCAGGGAGGTGCCATGTGGAGATGAAGGCAGAGACTGGGGTGATGCATCTACAAACCAGGGGGCACCAAGGCTTGCCGGCGACCACTAGAAGCTGGGGGAGCACAGCAGATGCTCCCTCAGGGCCCCAGGGTCTCCCTCTGGAACCAGCCCTGCTCGGGGTCCCCTTGCACCGGAGGCAGGCCCCGCCCGCCCCCCTCACCTTCTGTCGATCATCTGGTAGCACTTCTTCAGCCAGCTGATGCCGGGCATCCTCCGCCGGGGGGTGGCACCATTCAGGTACACGATCATGTAATCCTCTGCCACCAGGAGTTCCAAACTGCTGATGACGTACCTGGTCACAGGGCACGGAGGACAGGGGACCCAGTGAGAGTGATCCCGAGTTAGAAAGACCCGGGTCCTGGGACTGGACACCTGTGGCACCTGCTCCCTTTGCCATCCCCAGCCCCAGCTGCGTCACCCATACCTGTGCAGGAATTGTTGGCTGCGCCAGCCACACTCTGGGGGTGGTGGTGGTGGATGTGATTAACCCCAGCCCACCCCAAATTTGTGTCCGTGAGTATAATGATCATAGTAGTTACTATTTAATTGAGCACTTACTATGTGCCATGCTTTATACGCACGACTTCACTTACTATCTCCACTAATTCTGGGGATGGGTCTCAATAGCCCCAGATATAGCTGGGGAACAGGCACCCACCGTGGGTAACTCATGGCACCAGATGTTAGGGACCTGGGGTCCCTCCTGGCTCTATCTCTCTCTGCGGGATTTCAGAAAAACCCTTTCCTCTCTCTCAGTCTCTCCTTTCCCATCTGTAATTGGGAGACTGGGTTCCCTGGTCTCTCAGGCCACTTCCCATTCTGCCCTCCCACAGGTACCTCCTCATCCTCCGGCCCGCCTGGCACCCAAGCCCTGCTGTGTGAGAAGGGAATCTTCATAATAACGACAGTGAGTGATCATGACTTACAGAGCTCTTACTGCCATCTGCCCGGTGCTTTGTATGTATTATCTGGCTCCGTAGCAACAAAACGCTACCTGTGTGTCCTTGGGCAAGTGACTTACTGCCTGTGCCTCGGACTCTGCCCCTGTCGAATGGGAGGCGCCCACCCCACAGGGTTATGGGGAGGATGGAGTGCGTCATCACGGACGCAGCACGCAGCCTCATGGCTGCCGCATAGCGAATACTCAATACATGACAGCGACGCCGACGATCATGATTGCACCGATGAGGCCCAGTGGGTGAGCAGGGAACTCAGATCCAGGTCTGCTGGTGGCCCAGCCCCTGCCTGGTGCCAGGCAGAGCCCCCTCCCAATGTGGTTCGCACAGCCTGGTCCAGCCCGCTGCCCTCAGGAATGTCGGGGGGTGGGGTGGGGGGGAGGGTGCAGCCGGCGGCCACTTACAGGAAGAGGTGCTCCATGAGGTAGTGGTAGTCGGGAGAGCTGCTGTCTGGGAGGAAGCAGGCGGCAAAGACGATGATGGCACTGAGGCCTTCACCATAGTACCCTGGGGAGAGACGGGCAGAGCCCTCGCTGAGCTCTAAGCTCTGAGCCGCCCCAGGCCCCTGACCTGTCCTGCCTTTGGTAGGGAACGCCAGCCATCCTCCTAGGCACCCCCTATGTGCACCCGGCATCCATGGCTCATCCTCATGCACGTTTCACCCCCACCCACCCAGAGACGAGAGCTTAGCATCCCCGTGGCCCCTGAAGAGGCTGGGGTTCAGACGGGGCCACTGAGGGGGCTCCCGTTGCCCAGCTGGAGTCAGGAGGGGGCCCAGGGCTGTGGCCTCACCTCCGTGGGTCACCACCCTCATGTAGGGCCGGATCATGTGCAGGTCAATGCGATGCTCCTGTTCTCCGATGATCACTGTCCGCCACAGGCGCCCGTTGGCGGCACTGCCGTCCTCAGCCGCGCCGTCCCCGAACAGATCCGCGCTGGCCCCGGGCATGTTCTTGGCAGCGGCCACGGGGGTGTCATCTGGAAGGGAGGCCTGAGTTTGACGTCTCGTCCCAGCCTCTCCCAGCTCCCGCTGCTGCCCATGGCCGCAGAGCCCCCATCTCTCTCCCCAGGCCACAGGCAAACACCTGTCCTCTACTTCGCTCACCAACAGCGTTAGCCTGAGGCGGCTGGGAAAACGAGGGACCTGGTCGTCAGAATGTCACACCCAAGTAACTTTCTTCCAGGCCATGGCACACAGGACCGTGCCCAGGGTGGGTGTCAGGCCGCCAGCCGGGGAGAGCTCATTTCTGTGAACGGCCTGCTTTCCCTCTCTGGGCATCGTTCCTGCTCGGCCACTCTTAGAACATCCACCTCGGTCCCACCTCTCGCCCTGCGGGCCTCCTGCCTCAGGAAGTGACTCTCAGGCCCCCACCAACCCCAGGCATCACCACTGGCTCCTTCCTCCCTTTATATTCCACACCCACCCAGCAGGTTCTGCGGTTCTGATTCCATCCACTCTGATTCTATTTCTGTGGGTGGCCACCGCCATCGCAGGCTTTCTGACCTGACCTGTGCTTTTGTCTTGAGATGTCAGATCAACTAAGATCCCCGCAGCGAGACCTGCCCTGACCACCCTTCCAAAGGAGTCCCCCACACCCAGCTCCCCCAGCTCAAGAGGTCTCATCTTGAGCATTTAGGGTATTTGGGCCTGGATCATTCTCTGGGCAGGGAGGGGGGTGGTGTCCTGGGCACTGTGGGGTGTTGAGCAGCACCCCTGGTCTCCACAGATGTCACCAAACATTGTTCAGTGTTCTTTGGGGGACTGAATCACCCCTCAGGTGAGACCCTGCCCCAGGCCTTCACCTCCCCTAAGGTGCTCACAGCACTGATGACCAGCTGCTACGACCTCACACTCCGTTCTCTCATTGCCTAGCGTCTGTCTCTGACCAGTGTCGTGCAGGCGGCACCCTCTCTTCCTGCCGTATTCCCTCCACACCCCACGTCGCAGTTGAGACCTGCTCCCGAGTAAATGCCCCACAAACACGCGTGGGGTCAGCTGGAGGCACTTTCTTTTGGTCTCCGTCAGCTTTGAGAACCATGTTCCCCCAGAAAAACCCAAGTTTACAAGAAAAACATCCATGGAGTTGTAGAGGCAGGAGGATCTGGAGATGTGCCGTGAGCCCTGAGTTGGAGAACCTGCCCTACCCGAGCCTGCAGGGATGGAGGAATTGCTCTACCAAGCTGGCCCCGGAAGCCAGTAGGGCTGCCGAGTGCGACGTGGGGCCAGGCAGGTGCCACGAGCAAACCCCGAGTTCACTCACCTTCCCACTCCAGCTCATTGCCGTTCCCCAGGAACTCCAGCGAGTCCGTCTCATCGGGGGTCTCAATGTCATCCACGTTAATGTCCAGGTCATCGGGGGTGTCCAAGAAGTCGTCCGACAGCAGGGAGCCCTCGCTCTGGTCCAGGGAGATGTTGATCTCCGGGGCCACCAGCGTCTTTCGCTTGCGGTGGGCTCCGTTGAAGTTCAGCGTGTTGGGAGGGGCTGTGGGGAAGCAGGAAAACAGAAACAAAACAAAACAAAACAGGTGCTTTTTCTTTCTTTCTCCTCTTCTCCACTTCCTGACCCGGTGGGAGCTGCACCCCATTGTGTGGTAGGCTCACTCCCTCTATTTAGTAAATGAGAAACTGGAAGCACAGAGAGGTTGAGTAACCAGCTCAAGGACACTCAGCAGCACCCCTGTGCCGACCTCATGACGGTGCCCACATGTCTCTCGCCCACCGCAGCTGCTTTCCTTGCAGGCCTCGGAGCAGAGCTACCCCCTTTCCTGACGTGCCTCTCAGCAGCCACAGCCTCGGGCATTTCTACAGTCTCGGGCGGAGCACCCCTTTCTGCACGTGTGGAAACTCACAGGACTGGTCTTCCGCTGGGCTGCCGAGCGCGTCCATCCCCGTCTCTTCCCGGAGTGGCCTGGGAGCCCAGCCAGGAGGGGCATCGATCACCAGGCACCAAAAATCCAGCAACCGGAGCAGGGAGTGCAGACAACAACAACAACAACAGCACCCGTTTAGCTCTGGGAATCGTGGGCACAAAACACATCTGTGCATTAGCACAGAAAGTCAGAGCGCCCCAGTGCCGGAGGGCTCCCTGCAGAGAACATAATGGATATTGTCTTTCCATTAGGGAAAGCCAAAGCTGAGAGAGAGGGAGGGTCTCGTCCGGGGTCACACGGTTTTACACACTCTGGGATATGAGCCACATTCTTCATGGGGTGGCTGCAGAGCTTAGATGCAGCAAGAAGTTTTCCAACAGACATGGCAGTCAACCGGAAGCTCTCTCCACGGCCAATGCTGGGCAGTTATTTGGATTGTAAGCCAAAGAGTAAAAGAAAATGTCCATGAGACCATATGGGTCTAAAGAAATGACTGAGTAAATAACTACAGGGGAGAAGAGACAACTTATCTGCACAGGAAAATTCCAAATAATGTATGTAGATACTCTGCCCTCAGGAGATGGAGGATGGCTCCCTGCGCTTTCCTGTGGGCTGGGCAGCACGTATGGTGCCAGGTGGGTGCTGGAAAAAGCGGAAGAAACCTGCCCACACCCTCAGGCAGGGGCTCAGGTCAACGTCAACAGTGGTGAGACTTGCTGACACGTGACCCTGGTTCTGAGGGGATGGAAGGGCCCTTCACTGTGGGGTCTTCCTCTCAGAACCCATCACCCTGGTCTAGTCATGAGAAAAACACCAGACAAACCCCCAATTTAGGGATATTCTACAAGATCCCTGACCCGTCCTCCTCAAAACTGTCAAAGTCACCCCAAACTAGGACAGTCTGAGAAAATGTCACAGCCCAGAGGGGCCTATGGAGATGTGAGGACTGAATGTTACCTGGGATCCTGGGTGGGCTTCTGGGCAGAGAAAGGATATTAGGAGAGAAGGACTATGGATCTGAATAAACTGTGGACTTGTCATGAATCATGTATCAGCGCTGGTCCATTCATTGTAACAAAAGTACCAGCCTGATTTAAAATGCTAATCAGAGGAGGAACTGGGTGTGGGGTATATGGAACCCTTCTGTACTACTGGTGCAACTTTTCTGGAAATAGAAAACTTCTAACAGGTATTTATGCCGTTTTATTGACTAGCCTTCCGATGCTGTACTGTACATCCCTGTGACTATTTTAAGTACCAATATGTACTTCTCAATACCTTCCCCTTTTTCACGCAGCCCCCCACCCAATCCCCCTCTGGCACCCATCAGTCTGTTCTCTGTATCTGTGAGTCTGTTTCTGTTTTATTTATTCATTTATATTGTTCATCAGATTCCACATACAAGTGAAATCACATGGTATTTGTCTTTTTCTGACAGACTTCTTTCACTTGGCGTCATATCCTCTAGGTCCATCCATGCTGTCACAAATGATAAGATTTCATTCTTTCTTATGGCCAAGTAATATTCCATTATAGATATATGTACCACTACTTTTTTTTTTTTAAAAAATGTGGAACGCGTCACAGGATTTGCTGGACAGCCTTACGCAGGGGCCATGCAAATCTCTCTTCTCTGTATCGTTCCAATTTAGTATATGTGCTGCCAAAGCCAACACAACCACTACTTTTTTATCTACTTGTCTGTTAATGGCCCCTTAAGTTGCTTCCATGCCTTGGCTACTGTAAATAATGCTGTAACGAGCATGGGAGTGCATATGTTCTTTCCAATTCCTGTTTTGGGTTTCTTCAGATACATACCCACAAGTGGAATCACTGGGCCACAAGGCAGTTCTACTTGTAATTTATTGAGGGCCCTCCATTCTGTTTCCCATAGTGGCTGCACCAATATGCATTCCCACCAACAGTGCACAGGGGTTCCCTTTTCTCCCCGTCCTTGCCAAGGCTTGTTGTTTGTTGTTTTATTGGTGATAGCCATTCTGACAGGTGTGAGGTGATATTTCATTGTGATTTTAATTTGCATTTCTCTGATTAGTGATGTTGAGCATCTTTTCGTTTGTCTATTGGCCATCTGTATGTCCTTTTTGGAGATGTGTCAATTCAGGTCCCTTACCTATATTTTAATGAGGTTGTTTGTTTTTTGGTGTTGAGTTGTATGAGGGTTTTTAAAAAATTAAATTTTTTTTCTTTTTTTTTTTTAAATATATTTTATTGATATTTTACAGAGAGGAAGGGAGAGAGACAGAGAATCAGAAACATCGACGAGAGAGAAACATCGATCAGCTGCCTCCTGCACATCTCCCACTGGGGATGCGCCCACAACCCAGGCACATGCCCTTGACTGGAATCGAACCTGGGACCCTCCAGTCCACAGGCCGACGCTCTATCCACCGAGCCAAACCGGCTTCGGCTAAAAAAATAAGTTTTGGGCATTAACTCCTTATCAGATGTATCCTTGGTGAGTAAGTTCTCCCATTCAGTGGGTTGTCCTTTTGTTTTGTTGATGGTTTCTTTTGCAAAGCTTTTCAGTTTGAAGTAGTCCCATTTGTTTATTTTTTCTTTTGTTTCCCTAGCTTGAGGAGGTAGATCAGAAAAAGTATTACTAAGAGAAATGCCCGAAAATAAAAATAAAATCTATTTTCTAAAAAGATAGAAACGTCAAAGATTTTACCGCCTGTTTTCTTCTAGGGTTTTTATGGTTTCGAGTTTTACATGTAGTCATTAGTCCATTTTGAGCTTATTCTTGTGCTAGTATATGGTATAAGAAAGTAGGCTGGTTTCATTTCTTTGCCTGTATCTGTCCAATGAACCAAACACCATTTTATTGAGTAGACTGCCTTAACTCATTGTATGTTCTTGCCTCCTTCGTCAAATATTAATTAAGCACATAGGAGTGGTTTATTTCTGGGCTCTCTATTCATGTTCCTATACAGTGGGACCTTGACTTACGAGTTTAATTCGTTCTGAGACCGAGCTCGTTAAGGAGCTCGTTAACTCAAATTACTCTATCAACTCAATGCAAAAAATCGGCTGAGAGACAGCTCGTATCTCAAAAACCTTGTTAGTCTAGTCGGGGACACTCGTAAGTCAAGGCCCTACTGTATGTCTGTTTTCATCCCAGTACCATGCTGTTTTGATTACTATGCCTTGCAGAATAGTTTGGTATCAGGTAGCGTGATTCCTCAAATGTTGTTCTGTCTCACGATTGCTATGGCTATTCGGGGTCTTCTGTGATTCCATTCACATTTTTTGATTATTTTTAGCGTTCTGTGAAATACATTATTGGCATTCTGATAGGATTTGAGGTGAATCTATAGATTGCTGTGGGTAGTACGGACATTTTAGCCATGCCCCAAGCATGGCCCGTGCTTCCATTTATTTGTATCTTCTTTAATTTCTTTGTTCAGCACCTGATAACTTTCCAAACACAGGTCTTTTACCTCCGTGGTTAAGTTCATTCCTAGGTATTTTTGTACGCAATTGTAAATGTGATGGTTCTCTTAATTTGCCTTTCTGATGGTTCATTATTGGTATATGAAAATGCAACCGATTTCTGGATATTTATTTTGTATTCTGTTACTTTCCTGAATTTATCTATCAGTGCTAGTAGTTTTTCTGTGGGATCGTTAGGATTCATTATATACAGAAAAAGCAATTTTAAAAAACGCTGCCCTCTATGCATTTGTGCCCCGCTAATGCTTGGTGGAGAACAGATGTGCGGAATGAGACCTGTCTCTCTGGTCATGACCAGACTGTATTTTGGAGCAACAGCTCTGACTGCCTGAGCGGCACCCACAAGCTCCAGGTCCTGTGCTCCCCGGGGACCTGGAATATCCCAGGCCAAAGGATCTGCAGCGTGCGTGGGCTGTCCAGCCTCTAGCTGTGGGGCATGCTGACTCTGGGAAGCATACAGCCTTCATTCATTCCTGCCTCTTCAACCGAAAGGGGGGCTGTTTAGACTGGGAAGGACGGTAGAATGCGCTTTCCTTTCAAACACTCTTTCTTCCCTCGCCTCTGTTCCTTGTAGGGGATGACCTGGTACCTTTTGCAGGGTGGAACCTACCCATGCTTCTTCCTTTTCCTCCCTCCCACCTTTCCCCATGCACCACGCATTGAATGTTCTTTGAGTAACCACTCCCTTCCAGGTGCTTTGAAGGGTTTTGGAGGTACAGGGTGAATCAGATGTTGCTCTGCTCTCCTGGAGGTCAAAAATGGAGCCGAGGCCCTAAGAAAATGAAGACATCCGTCCACACGAACACCCATACTCGAATGTTCACAGAAGCACGACTCACAATGGCCCAAAAGTGGAAACAACCCAGATATCTATCCACCGATGAATGAATAAACAAAGTGTGACCCAGCCGCACAATGGAATATTATGCAGCCATGAAAAGGAAGGAAGCAGGGACTCATGCTGCAGCATGGGTGGACCTCGAAAACTTTATGCTAAGTTAGAGACGACAGGCACAAAAGGCCACCCAGTATGTGATTCGTTTATGTGAAATGTCCAGAACAGGCACACCTAGCGACGGAAAGTGGGTTAGTGGTTGCCAGGGGCTGGGGGTAGGTGTGTGTGTGTGTGTGTGTGGGGGGGGGGCGACTGCTAAGGGGGACAGGGCTCCTTCTTGGGGTGATAGAAATGTTCTGGAACTACACAGAAGTGATGACTGCACAACATGGGAGTGCACCAAATGCCACTAATTCGTGCATTCAAAAGGGTTAATTTTATGTTACATGAATTTCACCTCAACTGTTTTTTTTATTAAATATTTTTAATTGATTTCAGAGAGGAAGGGAGATAGAAACATCAATGATGACAGAGTATCATTGATCGGCTGCCTCCTACATGCCCCACACTGGGCATGTGCCCTGACTGGGAATAGAATTGTAACCTTCTGATTCATAGGTCGATGCTCAATGCCGAGCCCTGCTGACTGGGCTCAACTGTATTTTTTTTTTTTTTTTAAATAAAGGCAAGCTTCTAATAAAGTCAGAAGAAGGTTTTAAAGAGGCATTTCATGCCCTAACTGGTTTGGCTCAGTGGATAGAGCGTCGGCCTGCGGACTGAAGGGTCCCGGGTTCGATTCCGGTCAAGGGCATGTACCTTGGTTGTGGGCACATCCCCAGTAGGAGGTGTGCAGGAGGCAGCTGATCGATGTTTCTCTCTCATTGATGTTTCTAACTCTCTATCCCTCTCCCTTCCTCTCTGTAAAAAATCAATAAAAATATATTAAAAAATAAATAAAGAGGCATTTCATGTACACACTGCTCTGTTCCTCTTCTCTGTAGCTGCCGCCCTTGCTCTCAACATGGGGGGGGGGGGGGGCGGGGCTGCTGACTCATGACTCGGTCCAGGGTCCTGGCGTACAGGAAGCACATTGCCCATGTGCAAGGTCGCCCCAAATTGCAGACTGATGGCAGCTGCACCACCCCTGGTTCCATCCAGCCCACACAGCATTTAAACACTTTAAATCTGCGGTTAAAGCAGAGATCTGACACAAACGTTCTAGCTGCCTGTCTTTTCTTGAATCAGATCTGCCCTTACATGTGGTAAGCACCACCAGGAACTGACTGTCCGCCTCTCCTGTTCAGCCGGCTGTTGGAATTTTCTTCCAGCTCCTTCTCTCGTTGGCGCTGCCTGCCCAGCACGCTTCCGCGTCTGAGGCTGCAATTCCTGTTGCGGAATCAGCTAGAATCATGTCTGACCCTCACGGACAGGGCATTCGCTGTGTGCCGGGTTGGAATGTCCAGGGCAAGATCTCATTGGCTCCTCACAGCAGCCATATGAGGAGGCGAAGCCAGTGTCACAGGAGAGGAAACTGAGGCTGGACTGGAGGACCCCCTCCGGGTCGAAATGAAGTGGGCAGAGCTAATTCCGGTCGTTGCCCTTTACTGCCCCCTTGTGCCCAGTCAGCACACGTGCATCAACCCGAGGCGGACCATCGGGAAGGAGCCCTCTGGCCTGGGGAGCATCTCCCACCGGCTGAGCAGGGAGCCGCTCGGCCACCCACTCCTCCCGGCAGGGAGCGGCACTGCCTTCAGTTCTCATCAGGGGGTGATTGAGCCTCCCACCCTGGGCGGTCCTGAAGGTCCTTCGTGGCCACCGATCTAGCCTAAATGTCAAGGTGGGGAAGGCATCCAACTGCTCAGCGACTCGGACTGGGAAGTCAAGGACCCGAGTAAAACAGTGGGAACGTCTGGGAGGGCTGGGAGCAAACATCGCTCTGAGGCTCTCCAGCGCTCTGCGGCCAGGGGGCTCCCTTCCCTTCCCGCTCTGAGCCTTGCTTTTCCTCGTCAGTAAAATGAGAATAAGGCTAGCACCCACTTCTCACTAATTTCACCAATCCATTAGGGGAGCTCTGGGAAATGTACAGGGCTCAGACAGTAACACACAGATTGGGGGGGGGGGGTGGTGTTGTGAGGAGCTTTTACCAACTTGGCCAGGCTCTAGTACCCAGTTATCTGATCAAATGCTGGTCTAGGTGCTGCTGGGAAGGTATGAGGTAGATGTGGTTCAAATCTATAATCCATGGACATTAAGTCAGAGGCTATCCTCAACAATGTGGTGGGCCTCATGCGCCGGAAAGGTCTGAGGTTTTCCCGAGGAAGAAGGAATTCTTGCTTGGCTCAGTGGTTGAACATCAACCTATGAACCCCGGGGGTCACACTTCGATTCCTGGTCAGGGCACGTGCCGGGTTTCGGGCTTTCATCCCCAGTAGGGGGCATGCAGGAGGCAGCGATCAATGATTCTCTCTCATCATTGATGTTTCTCTCTCTCTCTCTCTCTCTCTCTCTTTCTCTCTCTCTCTCTCCCTCTCCCTTCCTTTCTGAAATCAATTTAAAAAATATGTTAAAAAAAGAAAAGAACTGCAACATTGAATCCAGCCCGAGTTTCCAGCCTGCCCTATCGATTTTAGACTTGACAGCCCTACAATTGAGCAAGACAATTCCTTGGAATAAATTATATATATATATATATATATATATATATATACATATATATATATATATATATATATATATATAAGATCCACAATCATATACACAAAATAATATGTTAAAACATATCTATATTATGAATAAAATATACATACTTATATGTACAATTGTACATACATAATATAAACACAATAATAGTATTTATTAATTAATAATAAGTACAACCATACAAATATATATTCTATATGTAATGAAAACCAACTGGTTCTGTGTTTTTTTCTTAAGAACCCTGATTTATACAAAAGGGAAGGAAGATGATAATCAAGTAAATAAACAGATGAACAGAGCAGATAGTTGCAACAAGGGAAATAAGCAAGATGGAGGAGGGGGGCAGGGTGCAATCAGGGGTGGCCAGGGAAGGCTTCCTTGCGAAGGTGACTTTTTTTTGTTGCTACTAATCCTTACCCAAGGATATTTTCCCACTGATTTTTAGAGGGAGTGGAAGAGAGAGGGAAGACAGAGAGAAACATCGGTGTGAGAGAAACACATCGATTGGTTGCCTCCTGCACAAGCCCCCATCAGGGCTGGGCCGGGGAGGAGCCTGCAACCGAGGCATGTGCCCTTGATCAGAATCGAACCCGGGACCCTTCAGTCCGCAGGCTGGCGCTCTGTCCACTGAGCCAAACCGGGTAGGGCGAGCAGGTGACTTTTGAGTGGAGACTGAAGGCAAGAGGCTGGCATCATCATGGGAAGACTGCGGAAAGGACAATCTTGATGGAAGGCCCAGCAGGTGTGAGTACCCTGAGGCCAGATAAACTTGGCGAGTTGTAGGGACAGATCAGGAAGCGGACCAGGGTGTCAGGAGCAGAGAGAGCAGTGGGAAGGGAGAGTGGAAGGAGGATGTGGGTGGGGAGAAAGGCAGGCCCCGGGGCGGGGCAGGGGGGTGCTGTCCTGGGGGTGGAAGGAGGTCATGAGGCTGAGGCGCCTGGCACAGCCCAGAGAATGCAGTGGATATTCAATAAACGTTCCAGCTCATGCTGGAGAACTGGAGAAGCTGACTCAGCAGGACTCCGGACTCCTTGGAGGACAGGCCACGGCTTCTGACCAGGGCAGAGCAAATACCCACCCCGCCGGCCACAGGGCTGCGGCTTTCCGGGCAGGCGAGACCTTGTTACTCCCCCAAGTCCCAGGAAAACCTCAAACTACGCGGAGCTAAAGCCTTGCCACGGACCGAGGCGGACGCAGATGGCTCTCGGTAGAGCTTGCTGGGTGCCTTGTGATGGGCGACCCAGGGAAAAGGTTGGGCTCCCTGCATATGCAGGGCACACGGTGTGGCTTCCTCCTTCTGTGGGCGCTAATGGTGTCCTCCCAGGAGGGTAACTCAGTTACTAACCCCTAGGGCCTGGGACTGGGGCCTGTTTGCAAATAGCGTCTTTGCAGATGGAATGAAGTTGAGGTCATACTGGATTATGGGGCCCTGAATCCAATGAGTGGTGTACTTATAGGGAGAAGAAAACGTGGATACAGGCACTCAGAGGAGAAGGCCCTGTGAAGGTGGAGGCAGAGGTTAAAGTGACGTGTCCACGAGCCGAGGGATGCCAGGGAGTGCCAGGCGGCACCAGAAGCTGGAAGAGGCGGAAGGACCCTCCCTGGGAGCCCGAGGGCCTCAGAGGGAGCATGGTCCCACCGGCACCTTGACTTCAGATGTCTAGCCTCCAGAAGCAGGAAAGAATCCATTTCTGTGTCCTAAGCCGTCCGGTTGGCGGTACTTTGCTATGGCAGCTCCTGGAAACGCATGCACCCTTTCAGGGTGAAATAAAAACCTTCGCCTGAAGGTCACGGTTTGATTCCCGGTCAGGGCACACGGCCGGGTTGCAGGATTGATCCCCACGGTGGAGGCAGGAGGCAGCCGATCACTGATTCTCTCTCATCATTGATGTTTCTCTCTCTCTCTCCCATCTCCTTCCTCTCTAAAATCAATAAAAATATATGTTTCGAAAACCCCTCACCGGTGCATCCCTCAGGAGATGGCGTCTGTGAACCCTCCAACCTCGTACCAGTTGGGCTCTCACACTGCACTCCTTACCAGGCCGAGGTCTTCCTTGCCCCAGTGCCGAGGGCACATCCTGGTCCCTCTGCCTCGAGGGCTGCTTCCTGCTTCTAGAATCTAGATGTTCTGTTAACACATTGAGCGCCGAGCGAGCCTGTTTTGTCTTCCTTTCCGTTTGGCCCGCGATATCCGATTTCACCGAGATGCTGGCGGCACCAGTGACTGACCGGTCCGGACGGAAAGTATAGTGCCAGTCACCGATGACTGACATGGCGCTTAACGTGTTAAGATTAGGACTATAAGATGAATGGATTAGAAAACTGTGGTACATCTATACGATGGAATACTATGCTGCTGTAAAAAGGAAGGAACTCTTACCATTTGCAACAGCATGGATGGAACTGGAGAGCATTATGCTAAGTGAAATAAGCCAGTCAATGAAGGAAAAATACCACATGATCTCACTCATTCATGGATAATAGAGACCATTATAAACTTTTGAACAATAATAGATACAGAGGCAGAGCTGCCTCAAACAGATTGTCAAACTGCAGCGGGAAGGCCGGGGAGGGTTGGGGGGCAGGAGGGAGGGGGGTAAGAGATCAACCTAAGGACTTGTATGCATGCTTATAAGCATAACCAATGGACATAAGACACTGGGGGATAGGGGAGGCTAGGGGACTGTCTAGGGCGGGTGGAAAAAAAGGACACATATGTAATACCCTTTGTAATACTTTAAGCAAAAAATAAAAAGAAGGCCGAAACCGGTTTGGCTCAGTGGATAGAGCGTCGGCCTGCGGACTGAAAGGTCCCAGGTTCGATTCCGGTCAAGGGCATGTACCTGGGTTGCGGGCACATCCCCAGTGGGAGATGTGCAGGAGGCAGCTGATCGATGTTTCTCTCTCATCGATGTTTCTAACTCTCTATCTCTCTCCCTTCCTCTCTGTAAAAAATCAATAAAATATATAAAAAAACAAAAACAAAACAAACAAAAAAAAAATAAAAAAAAAAATAAAAAGAAGAAGTTATTCATTAAAAAAAAAAAAAAAAAAAAAGATGCCGAAACCGGTTTGGCTCAGTGGATAGAGCGTCGGCCTGCGGACTGAGAGGTCCCGGGTTCGATTCCGGTGAAGGGCATGTGCCTGGGTTGCGGGCACATCCGTGGTGGGGGATGTGCAGGAGGCGGCTGATCGATGTTTCTCTCTCATCGATGTTTCTAACTCTCTCTGTCTCTCTCCCTTCCTCTCTGTGAAAAATCAATAAAATATATTAAAAAAAAATTTTTTAAAAAAAGAAAAAAAGATGAGGACTCTAGCAGAATAAACATTTATAAACAAACAGAGCCCATGGCCACTGGGGTCAGACATCTGATCCTGCACCTGCCCCTCCCTGGCTCTGAGGCCCTGGTCCAGCCCTTCCCTACCCTGGTTCTGTTTCTCCACTCAGCCTCCCTTCAGCCCGGTCCTGCGCCTGCGGCCTCAAGGCCTTTACACGTGTCGCTCTCTCGGCTTGGAATGCTCAGCCGGTGCCTGCTCAGACCCCACCCAGGCCCTCTCCCAGGGCCGAGAACCCACCTGCAATTTCTCAGTGGGTTGTAAGGTTAAAGGGGACAGCCTGTCTCTGCCCCAGACTGTGAGCACCCTATAAGGGTGGCTGCCTTTTTTAAAAAAATGTATTTTATTGATTTCAGAGAGGAAGGGAGAGAGAGATAGAGACATCAATGATGAGAGAGAATCACTGATCGGCTGCCTTCTGCATGCCTCATACTGGGAATCGAGCCTGCAGCCCGGGCATGTGCCCTGATGGGGAATCAAACTGTGACCTCCTGGTTCGACACTCAACCATTGAGCCTCGCCGGCTGGGCTGAGGCAGCTGTCCTGTTCTCCACGTGTCCCCAGCGTTTCACCCAGGGCGCGGCGTACAGTCGATGCCGATCATTAGACTGAATTAGAGGAGAAAACTAGACAGTGAGATAGATAATCCCCAGGCTGCCCTCACCTCAGACTCCATAAGAATCTGCAGAAGGGCAGAGGCTGCAAGGTAATGGCAGCAGGAGGGGGCTGTGGGCGCGAGAAGCGTGAAGACGCCCCGGGGAAGGGCTCGCTGAGCTGGAAGGAATAGAATTGGGGGTTGTCTGGCACCAGACAGAGGTGCTTATGTTGAAATGCAGCTGGACGCAGCATCAAGGAGCTGCACTCATTTCTTCCAGAACGAGGAAGACAAACAGAGCCTTGGCAAGGCCCCCTCACCACGCAGGGCTGCACAGGGAGGCCACTCTCTCGCAAACACTGAACTGCTGAAAAGAGAGAGGGACCCTCTGCAGCTGCGGGAAACTTACTTGAAATTCACATTTGCAACCGCCATCAGCCCCATTTTTGTCTCCACAACACTTTCGAGAGGGTCTACCTTTTAAAATATTGGGAGGGCGGCAGGAAAAGGTACTAGAGTGAACAAGACACAAACAACTAGGAAAAGCCCGGCTGGCATGGCTCAGCGGCTGAGCACTGACAACAAGGAGGGCATGGTTCGATTTCTGGTCAGGGCACATGCCCAGGTTTCAGGCTTGATCCCCAGTGGGGGTGTGCAGGAGGCAGCCAATCGTTGATTCTCTCTCATCATGGATGTTTCTATCTCTCTCTCCCTCTCCCTTCCTCTCTGAAATACATCAAATATATATTTTTAAAAACCTAAGAGGAACAATACTGAGGGTGACAATGACTCTGGGCAGCCTTCATCATTTAGACAGCCCATCTTAACCGTCCAGCCCCACACACCTCATTGAGTTCTCACAACTTCCTGAGCCAGGGATGACTGCCCCTATTTCACAGATAGAAAAACTGAGGCACAAGGATGCTTGAAGAGTTGCCCAGGTGGCTGAGCAAGCCTGTTGGGGTTTGAATCAGAATGTTCTCAAAGTCCAGGCCCAGGAGTGCTTTAGTCTCAGCAGAGGCCAGAGATCCTAAGACTGATCGAAGACCCATCGGAACCTGGACATTTGGTGCTGGAAGGAACCTACTGCAATCACCCCATTTGAACCCACTTTTTACGGGGGAGGAAACAGACCCCTCCCCTGAAACAGGAGCAAGTGACTGCTCTCAAAGCCACTTCCTGTCCATTTGGGAGCCTTTCTATTTTATTTATTTTTTATATATATATATTTTTAAATATATTTTATTGATTTTTTACAGAGAGGAAGGGAGAGAGATAGAGAGAAACATCGATGAGAGAGAAACATCGATCAGCTGCCTCCTGCACATCTCCCACTGGGGATATGCCCGCAACCCAGGCACATGCCCTTGACCGGAATTGAACCCGGGACCCTTCAGTCCGCAGGCCGACGCTCTATCCACTGAGCCAAACCGGTTTTGGCTTTTTAAATATTTTTTAATTGATTTTAGAGAGGAAAGGAGAGGGAGAGAGAGATAGAAACATCAATGATAGAACCACCAATTGGCTGCCTTCTGCATGACCCCCACTGGGGATTGAGCCTGCAACCCAGGCATGTGCCCTGGACTGGAATCAAACCCAGGACCCTTCAGTTCGCAGGCCGACGCTCTATCCACTGAGCCAAACCAGCTAAGGCTCTATTTTTATCTTTTTAAAATATATTTTTATTGATTTCAGAGAGGAAGGGAGAGGGAGAGAGAGATAGAAACATCAGTGATGAGAGAGCATCACTGATCGGCTGCCTCCTGCATGCCCCCAACTGGGGGATCGAGCCTGCAACCTGGGCATGTGCCCTGACCGAGAATACAAACCCGTGACCTCCTGGTTCATAGGTTGACGCTCAACCACTGAGCAACACTGGCCAGACTAGAGTCTTTTTAGCTACATCAGGACTTCCTTGCTAGAAAATGATCCTTAATTTGCTCAAACTGCCAAGTCTGGGAGTCTGGAGACCCCTTCCTCAGGCATTAGCACTCCCTACCTGATAGAGTTGAAGAGAAAGCCTTCTAGGAGGGAGTGTGGAGAGGAAAGAACATTCTAAAGGTGAAGGGGCAGGAGGTTGGCCCTAATGCAGTGGCCATCTCTTACCCAAAATACTCCTATTCCTGGAGACAAACTGCTACAGACGATGGTACTGAGCAGACAAGAGATCTCAGCTCTTCTGAGGACTGGCCCCTCACTATAAAGAACCACACACCACACACACCTGTGCAAAATATAGACGGAAACGGACTAGCTTCGGGAGAGGCTAAATTCAAATTCAACTGGGGCTCACGCCCTCCACATGGCAGCTTCCACTTGGACACAGTCGAGAGGGAGCCCAGGACCGCTCCCACAAGCCCGTCTAGCTTTTGAACGGGACCAGTTGTAAAGAGCGAATCTCGGACCATTTGAGATGGTGTTCTATATTGGACTCAAACCTGCGTCCTTTTCATGCCTGTGGTTCACCAGCCTAGTTTCTGCCCTCAGAGCCCTTGCCAACAGATTTCTGGAGCTGTAGAACCTCTTTAAAGCCTCTTCCAGGGTGAACAGGCTCAATCTCTTTGTTCCTTCCCAGATGGTTATGTAACTAACTCTTGGTCATCATCTCCTGGGGTAAAGTCCTTGTATTAAAGGGGGAGAGAGATGAGTGGTTGTATCCAAATAATGAAATAGGGGAGCCTGTGCTGAAGATGGTTTGTGTTATGCAAGCAATGCCTCGCTGGAGGAGAAAACGAGAGAGAGAGAGAGAGAGAGAGAGAGAGAGAGAGAGAGAGAGAGAGAGAGAGAGGAGGCCTGGTGGTTCTTGAATGTCAGCAGTGGATGCTGCTCAGGGCTTTCTTCCTACTTGTTTTTATTCCTTCTGGTGACTGTCATTCATTCATCCTATCTATTGAGCACCAACTGTATGCCAGGCTCTGTCCTCATGCTAGCATACAGCAGTGGTCAAATCAAAGGCCCCTGCTCTCACAGAGTTCCCTTGGGGGGGGGGGAATGGACTTTAAAAAAAAGAGAAATATATAAAATAATTAGTGTAGTAGATAGTATGGGTCTCCTACAGCTGCTATAACAAATTACCACAAACTTTGTGGCTTAAACCAACACAAGTGTATTCTCTTATGATGCTAGAGGCCAGGAGTAAGTATGAAATCAGTGTCACTGGGCTAAAGGCAAGGTGTGAGCAGGGCTAGTTTTTTCTGGAGGCTCCAGGGGAGAGTCCGTTTCCTGCTTTTTCCAGTTTCCAGAGGTGCTTGCATCCCTTGGTTCATGGCCCCTTCCTCCCATGACTCCCATCTGTTACTTCTGTCATCATAGCTCAGTGATGGCGAACCTTTTGAGCTCGGCGTGTCAGCATTTTGAAAAACCCTAACTTAACTCTGGTGCCGTGTCACATATAGAAATTTTTTTTTATCTTTGCAACCATAGTAAAACAAGACTTCTATTTTTGATATTTATTTTATATATTTAAATGCCATTTAACAAAGAAAAAATCAACTAAAAAAATGAGTTCATAGGTTCGCCATCACTGTCATAGCTCCTACTTCTGTAGTCAAGTCTCCTTCTGCCTCCCTCTTATAAGGACCACCTGGATAACCCAGGATCATCTCCTCATTCTAAGATCCTTAACTTAATCACACTTGCAAAGTGCCTTTTGCCATGAAGGGACTATTCTCAGGTTCCAGTGTTAGGATGTGGGTATCTTTGGGTGCCGTTCTTCAGAAACTTGGGAGAGGGTAATAAAGGGGCCAGGAGGTCCTCTCTGAGCAGGTGGCCTGTGGGCAGAGACCTGAAGGAGATGAGGGAGGCATGGGTGTTTGGGGAAGAGTGTTCCAGGCAGAGGGAACAGCCAGTGCTAAGTCTGAAAGTCAGAAGCAGCCAGATACGGGCAAGGAACTGGAAGGAAGCTACTGGGGCAAGAGGGGCATGAAGGGGACAGATAGCGATGGTAGTAAACTCAAAGAAGCAGGCGGCGGCCGAACCCCGGATTCTCTGTGGGATGGGCATTTGCCCCAGGGGTTTAAGCAGGGGTATGACACAGTCCCTCTGACTGCTGCAGGTAAAAATACACTATCACCCAATTCATGGGAACCCAGATAAGACTATTATAATAGTCCATGAAATGGGTTTGAAAGAATGTTTAGAATTCTCAAAATAGTGTGGAAATGGGAGCTTTATAGAGTCGGGGGTGGGGTGGAAATCAATCTTAAATAATGTAGTAAATATTCATTGTGGGCCTGGCCTGGTCAACTGGCAGTTCTCCCGCACCCCACCGGGGAGAAGTGCTGGGCCCACGCCCTCCACGGCTGACACTGAGACCTGGGGAGCTGTACCTGGGAAGACCTTCATCCTGCCATTCGTCCTTCACATCCACGTTTTCCATGCGGAGTGTGGCTTCTGTTGTCCCCATGGGATCAAGTGTGGCTTGAAGCAGGGATGAGTTCTGAAGGAGAGCCACGGATGGAGGTTTTACTGGACAATCATCATCATCACAACCCCTCACCCATGTTCAGCATTTCAGAGCCATCTGCAAAGAGCTCTGGCACCCATCGTTTTACTGAATCATTGCCCAGCCTCATGAGGCTTCCCGTTTCACAGGTGATAAAACAGAAGCAAAGAGATCTAAGAGCACCCATGTGGGTCTGGGGTTTGAATCCAGGTGAGAGACTGGGGCTCTAGCTACAGGCTCCCCTCCATCTAACGCTCTGAAATCCACCTTGCCCAGGGCTCATCACCCTTTAATTATCTTAGTCTTCAACTGGGAAGCCATAAAGCAATTAAACTCATTTATACTAAAGTGTTGATGACTGATATACTTAAGCTTCCTTGCTGGGATTGACAGTTTCAAACAGGACCTGGTCAACCCCAACCCATCTCTCCAACTCATCTCTATCCGCTCCAGGCCACCTACACTGCCCCTTTATCTCCCCCGCTCCCCCACCCACCCAAAGAAGAAAATCTTGACAACTTGCTGACCTGAGGGCTAATGAAGGCGGTGTGGAAAGTGACTGGGGCTGGGAGTCAGGATCATAACTATTACCAACCACAAAATGCCAGTTTTGTTTTTCTTGTTCTAGGAGCTGGCTGAGGGCAGGGGCGGGGGAGACACAGCACTCCAGATGATGGCCTAAGTGCTGGGCTGTCTGGGAGCAGAGCCAGCTGCTGAGTGAGATTGAATTTGGGTATAACCTGGGGTATGGCAGACTCTCAGGCCATTCACCTCTCCCAGCTTCAGTTTCCCTGTTTGTAAATGAAAGAGTTGTGCTAGAAATAATCTCTATGATACCTTCTGGGCATAACAATCCAGGATCGTAGAACTCAAATGACACCATAGGTTCTGTGCTTTTAAATCTGCGGTTCTCTACTGGGGGCAATTCTGACCCCCCCCCCCACCCCCCCAGCAGCAGCAGGGAACACGTGGCAATGTTTGGTTGTCACAACTGGAGGGGGGTTGCTCCTGGGACTGAAAGGGTGGAGGCCAGGGATGATTCTCAACACCCTGCAGCGCCCAGGATATTATCATCTGGCTCCCAGTGCCTATAGATCTGAGATTGAGAAACCCTGTTTTCATCCGCAGATTTGTGAAAGGATTTCAGGCATGGCTTTGGCTGTCATTATAGAGGACCTGCTGTGTCCTTCATCCCATTCTCCCACCCTCCAAACAGCCCCAGTGTTGTTATCCTCACCTGTGAGTGTCTCAGGTCCCTCACCTCCAGCCAGCCCCCCACCTTCCCTGTTGCCCAGCCGCCCCTCTGTGGAGCCGGTGCACGGCCAACAGCTCAGGTGTGACATCCCAAGCGCTGCCCGCACTGGACCACGGTCCCCGGAAAGGGTGAGGGTCTGCGTTTGGGATCCTGGCTCAGAGCGGGAGGACCCAGGTGGAGCCTGAGACCGGTGAGGGCCAGGCAGGGAGGGAGAGGATGGCTGCAGTTTCGAACCCTTTCCCCACTTCCGTGAATGTCGTCATTCATTCATGGACAAGGGACAGTGAGACGCAGTTCGCCAAAAAAAATAAATAAAAATCTTCCGGACCGAATGGGCAACCACGACCACCCGGAACCCTACTGTAAGTGAGAGGTCGGTGCAATGGGACTTCATTTCCTGCCGGAAGGGAGTGGTCTTTTGCGTCAGTTTTCCTTATCCTGAGTTGGGTGTGACCTCAGCCCCCAGGAAGGACCCCCCCCCGCCCCCCCCCCCCCCCCCCGCAATCACACATACCTACAGCCCAGACCTGGGAGCGACACATGTTGCCCCGAGGTCCTCTACATGTGGGTGTGGGTAGGCCCCGTAGGCCCTGTCCACTCCCACTCTCCCATCCTGACTTCACATTGAAGAATGGCAATGAGGCAAAGGCTGGGAGGGCTGGGAAGTGTTCCTTTGCGCGGTTGTGCTGAATTATTAGCGCATCACAGTCAAGACCAGAGAGGGGGAATCTGCCTTCAGCCACCTCCCTGCCTCCCACCCCATAGGCAAGCCTTGATGTACACACTCTCCAAGCCTCCTACCGGATCGCTCCCAGGCCTATAAATAGGAAAGGCACAGAGGGGGGACGTGGGCATTCTGGTCTGGTAGGAAGCGCTCCGGAGAGGGGCTGCGGGTTTTAGCCGCCTCATCTCCAAACGCGTCCTGAAAATTGTGCGGTGCTCTGCCCCCAGGTGAGCGATAGGCATGGAAGGGGAACGGTAGGTGTGAGCGCCGGCTGACGGAGAAGCGGATGGGTTCCCATCCAAAGAGTCAGGACCGTGGCTCTCGCTCCCCACCAGCTCCATCGGCCGGAAGGGGGGCTGCAGCAGCAGATGCCTGGGGCACCCCGCCCAGCAGGGTGGGGGGAAAGCAAAAGGTGGACTCACCTCCGCGGTGAGTGCTGGTTCCCTCCGAGGCCTCTCCCGGTTACGCGCAGACAAAGGCGAGCCCTGCGCGGCTGCAGCCCGGCATCCCCGGTCTTCCCAGCCCGTCCGCGGGCTCTCAGAGCATCCGAGGAAGATGCGCGCAGGGGCGGACTCTGCATCCAAGCAAGGTCACCCCGAGCGACGTGGCGGGCGCGGAGGGCGCTTTTGTCCCGGGGCGCGAGCGGCGTGCAGCTAGCTGTCGGCTCCCCCGCGCTCGGAGGCAGCGGCGCGCCGGGTCATCGTCGCAGCCTGCGACTCCCAGGTATATTCGGCGTTCCAGCTCGCAGCCGTCAGAGGCTCGGCTTCCGTAAGATGGTTAATTCCGCTGCTTTTGTGTGCGGGGTGGGTCGGTGGGGGCAGGGCTGCCCGAACAGCACAGCCCCCTGCCGGATCCGCGGCTCTCCATTGGCTGGGAGGGGACCTGTCCGAGAGCCTCGCCCGCCGCAGAAGCGGAAATGATTGTCCTGATGGCGCATCACAGATTTAAAAACAAAACAAGGAGCAAACAAACAAATAACCCGATGGCGGCGAAGGCCTCATTCCTTCGATTAAGAAGGGAGGAGGGAGGAAACGATGTCCTCAGGACCCCGGTTGGCGGTGCCTCAGCCGGCCACGCCCTACGATTGAGCCGTGAGCCTAGGACCGGGCGGGGCGTGTGCTGGAGAGACCAGACCTCACCGGGCTCGCTCGCTCGGCCGCGGAGGGAAGGGCGCTCCTCGCAGTGGTGCACTGCGGTGACCTTGACCGGCAGGACTTCGGGAGGCTGCAGAATGGAGTAGCGCTCACAGTGCATCCTCCGAAATCAGACCAGATGCGGGGTTGAGCCCTGGATCGGCTTCAGTTTCCTCACCTGTGAAATGGAAAAAACGGTCCTGGCATTTCAGCATTTGAAGATAATGCGCGGGGAGTGGTTAACGCGGTGCAGCAGCACGGGAAAGGCTGTATACATGTTTCTTGCTTACTGTTTTTTAAAAATAATTTTTAAAAATTGATTTGAGAGAGAGGGGAGGAGGAGGGGAACGAGTAGAGGGAGGGAGGGAGGAAGGGAGAGAGAAACATCGATCTGCTGCCTCCTGCAGGTACCCTGACTGGGGATGGAAGCTGAAACCTGGGCATATGCCCTGACTGGGAGTCCAACCGGGGACGTTTGGTGCACAGGGCCACGCTCAACCAACTGGGCCACACAGGCCAGGCTCTTGCTTACTTTTTAGACCTGTAGCAGGTTGAGTAGAGCCTCTTTCCCCAAAAAAGATATGGCCATGCCCTAAAACCCTGCAAGTGACCTTATTTGAAAAAAATAGTCTTTGCAGCTGGAAGTAAGTTAAGGATCATCCTGGATTTAGGATGAGCCTTAAATCCGATGACAGGTGTCTATGAGAGAGGAGAAGGGAAGGGGACATGTGAGAGGGGAACACCATGTGACAAGGGAGGCGGAGGTCAGGTGATGCATCTATAAGCCAAGGAACACCAGCAATTGCAGAGGCTGGGAGAGAGGCCTGGAATAGATTCGCCCTCACAGCCTCCAGCAGGAGCCAGCCCTGCCAGCACCTGGACTTTGGACTTCTGTTCTCCAAAACTGTGAGAAAAGAAACGTGTTATAGCTTTGAGCCATCTGGTTTGTAGTCCTTTGTTATGGCAGCTAATATATGACCCCAAGTAGGACCTGGTAGGAACTTACGCTTATTCTTCTCTCCAGCCCCTTAATCACCACAATGGTATTTGCCTGCTCTGTGAACACATCAAATTTATTCCCACCCCAGGGCCCTTGCACATGCTGTTCCCTCTGCCAGGAACGCTCTTCCCCCGAAAGTTCACATTATTCAGGTGTCACCTCAGGAGTATTCTCTTCAGAGAGGCCTTACCTTATCCCCCCCTACCTTGCCTCCTACTCCATCCCCCTACATCCCATTGTCCAGTCTGATTTTTTAAAGTATATATACTTAGATTGTGGTACAATGTGGTACATAACATAAGATTTGTCACTTTAACCATTTGCAAGTAAGTACACAGTTCAGCGGCATTAAATACATTCATTCACATTGTTGTGCAACTATCCCCACTATCTAGTTCCAGAACTTTTTCATCACCCTAAAGAGAAATCCCATCCCCATTAAGCCCTCCCTCAATCCCCCCTGCCCAGCCCCTGACACTCATGAATCCACTTCCTGTCGTTGTGGCTTTGCCTGTTCTGAACGTTTCCTACAAATGGAACCACACACTACCTGGCCTTTTGTGTCTGGCTTCTCCCACTGAGCATCATGTTTTCACGTTGCATCCATGTGTACCGAGTGTCAGAGCTTCACTCCTGTTCATGGCTGAGTAATATTCCAGTGTGTGGATGGACCATATTGTATTTATCCATTCACCATTGGTTGGACACTTGGCTTGTTTCCACTTTTTTTGGTTATTGTGACTAGTACTGCTGTCAACATGGGTGTCTATGGACTCATTGAGAAACCTGATGATTTTTTTTTCCCGCAGCACTTCCCACTGCTTGAAATAATTTACTTGTTTCTTTGTTTATTGTCTGACTGTCCTAATTAGACTATACATTTCAAGGCAAATTAGACATAGTGGGTCTTGTTCACTGCAATATTCTCCGTAGAGGGCAGCTGCACCTGACATAAAGGAGATGTTTGGGAAATGTAGGTAGGACACATGAATGCTCATTCCCGTCATGGGTACCACACAACACGATTGCCTGGCTGCCTCCCTCACAGCATCAGGGTATGAACCCCTCCAAGCCAAAGGCATAAAGCAACTGCCCCACAGCAGAGGGGGATTGGAGCCCAGAGCCTGCAGCACAAGATCTGGACTTTGCACCTCCTGGCTGGAGCAAGTGGAGCTCTGGGAAAGATTTCTGTGTTACCTGAGTGGGAAATTCAGACCAGTCCTGTGCTGGGCACTGGGGTCCGAAACACAAATAAGACTTTCCTTTCCTAGGACTCCCACTATGAGAAACAGATGGGCAACGGGATCTGGGCTAGTTTAGAGACATCTTGGAAGCAGAGTGGCTTGGGGGGAGGGTGTGCATGGGAAGATATCCCAGGGCAGTGAAGATGTGAGCTAGACCCTGAAGACTGAGGAGGAGTTAGAAGGATGGAAAGGGAGAGAAAGGCATTCTGGACAGAGAGCTATTTGAGAAGCCCAGCCGCTCCCCCCTGAGAGGGCGCTGGGAGCTGTCCGTGGTGCTGCAGCAGCAGCCGCTCGGGGGGCCCAACTTGAGACCTAAGGTTGGTGTTTGTATTTTAAATTGCGTTAAAATATGTATAACAGAAAATCTACCATTCTGATTATTTTAAGTGTAAGGTTAAGTGGCATTAATTACATTTCACAGTGTGCAACCGTCACCACCATCCATCTCCCGAACTTTTCCATCTTCTCAAACGGACACTCTTTCCCCGTAAACATTAACCCCTCATCCCATTCCCCAGTCCCCCATAATGTAAGCTTCTTGAGATCATAGATGTTGGAGTTTGTTATTACTGAATCTCTAATTCCTAGACCAGTGCTTATAATTGGGAAGCGATTCTGCTCTCCCCCACACCCAGGACATTTGGTGATGTCTGGGGACATTTTTGGTTATCACGAGGGATGCCAGTGATCCTGGCATGGAGTGGGAAGAGACCAGAGATGCTGCTCTACACCCTACAATAGACAATCCTCCACAATAGGGAAGTATCTGGACACCAGTGTCAATGGTGCTGAGATGAGAAACCTGCCCTAGAAGAATTCCTGAAACATAGTTGGTTCTCAGTAAAGTTGTTAAAGCATTGAAACTGTTAAACCTCCTCAAGTCTCATTTTCCTGGCTTGCAAAGGGGATTAATACGAGTACATTTGATCCTCATTACTTGTTGTTTTCTTATTTGTGAGTTTGCCTACTGGCTGAAATCTATTTGTGACATTTGTAACCCCCAAATCAATACTCATGGCGCTTTCAGGGTCATTTGCAGGCAGCCCAAAGCGGTAAAAAATTTGAGTGCAGGTTCCCTTCTGCTCTGTCCAGACTGTAAATGACTTCCCTTTTTGGGGTTTATTTAATGCTGTGCTTTTGCATTTTTTTGTGATTATTATTGGTGATTTCACTTTTTATAATGGCCCCCACTCATGTCGCTGAAGAGCTGTCTAGTGTTTCTAAGCACAAGTTGGCTGGGATGTGCCTTATGGAGAAGATATGAGTATTTTTAAAAAAATATATTTTATTGATTTTTTTTTACAGAGAGGAAGGGAAACGGATAGTTAGAAACATCGATGAGAGAGAAACATCGATCAGCTGCCTCCTGCACATCTCCTACTTGGGATGTGCCCGCAACCCAGGTACATGTCCTTGACTGGAATCGAACCTAGGACTCTCCAGTCCGCAGGCCGACGCTCTATCCACTGAGCCAAACCGGTTAGGGCAAGACATGAGTATGATATAAGCTTCATTCTGGCATGAGTTATAGTGCTATGGGCTGTGAGTTCAATGTTAAGGAATCACAATGTATATCAAGATCTCCTTAAACAAAACGTACACATAAAACAAAGTGATGTACTGATCAGTTGATAAAAATGTTGCGACCAGAGGCTCACAGGAACCCAACACTGTATTTCCCTTACAAGCAGTGGTTCAGTGTTTGTACTGACTTTATAGAATGGAACTACTGCCGATAATGAGAACTGACTGTATCTACTTCCGAGGACTAGTGTGAGGACTAGTTATGATGGTGCAGGTAAAGCATTTAGCACAATGCTTGTACTCAATATCAGGAAAAAAGGTGTTATGTAATCCAGAGAAAACAATTAAAACAGCTCTGCTATAAAGCATGCAGCCTTCATCAAGTTAGAGCTGCAGGGAATTGGAGGGAGGCCATGTATAATTACCACACTGGGCTTTAGCCAGCACATGGGGGGAGAACTGTGCTTGGCAGATTGTTCCTCGAGGCCACACATGGTCATAAAGACACAAATGGAAGAATGCCATCCACTAAATCACCCAAAGGGCTTTCCTTGGCACCCTGGGCTTGCCATGGTTTCTGTCCAAGAATTAACTGGCCCCCTGCTCGCTTAAATTAAGGGGCAAAAGAACACTACCCCACCACAGTCAGTAAATGTACTTTTTTGGCCTTTTATAAAATTAATTTTTAAAAATTCAAAATAATTTTAGAATCCCATGTGGTTTTAAGAAATAACACAGAGAGAGCCTGTGTACCCTTTCCCCTCCAAGTTACCCAATGGTAACATCTTACAAAATTACATTACTATTTCACTATTGCTTTTGATAGTCAAGATTCAAAATTTTTCTATCACCCCAGAATCTCTCATGTTGCCATTTTATGGCCACTTCTACTCCCCACCTCCTGTCCCCATGTCCTTAACCCCTGGAAATAGCAAATATGTTCTCCATTTTTTATAATTTTGACCTTTCAAGAATGTTATGTAAATAAAACCGTAAGAGTATGTATGTAGGCTTTTGGCACTGGCTTTTCCCACTCAGTATAATTATCTAGAACTTCATCTAAGTGGTTGTATGTATTAAGAGTTTATTCCTTGCCTGGGCCGGGTAGATCAGTTGGTTAGATCATCGCTCCCAGTATGCTAATGTTACAGGTTCAATCTCTGGTCAGGGTACATACAAGAATCAACCAATGAATGCATAAATGGAACAACAAATCAGTGTGGGTCCCCCCTCTCTTTCCCTCCCTTCCCCCCCTCTCAAGTCAATTAATCAATCAATCAATCAATCAATTAATCAATAATAGAGAGTTTATTCTTTTTTGTTGTCAAGTATTCCATTGATATGAAATGTCCAGAACAGGAAAATCCATAGAGACAGAAAGCACACTGCTGATTGCCAGGAGCTGGGGGAGTGACTGCTAATGGGTACAGGGTTTCTTCTTGGGGTAATAAAAATGTTCTGGAGTTAGTGGTGATGGTGAGTAACCCTGTGAAGGTACTGAAAATGATTGACTTGCACACCTTAAATGGGTGAATTATATCTCAATAAAGTTGTTATTAACCAAGATAATACCATACTTGTAATTAATAATTTGGTTATGATCTGCTTCCCTGATTCGAAGTTCTTGAGGACTGGTACCATGTCAGTCTCGCTCACTGCTGCATTCCCCAAGATGACCTGGCCTGTGTCAACTGGTAATCACTGGCGTCAATTCAATAGTAATAGGAATCCCAAATTGGGGTGCATTATAGAAGAAAACTTTATTCAGTGCAAAACAGTTCAATTGTGATACAGCACAGCTGTGAAAGCAGCATAATTGTGAGATAGCCCTGGGGCCAGGCCCCTCTCTGGCTAGAAAGCTCTGCTCTGCTCCTTACTAGCCTGCCTGGAAAAATCGGTGTTTCAGCTCAGTGAGGGAACCATCTCTGATGGAAAGGAAAAGTTAGCTCTCTCAGCCAATGGGAAGTGGCTTATATGGACAGAGGTCCCCATTCCTGGTCCTTGATACAAAGGAAGACTCCAAATCCTACCAGTTTGATTGGTCCAAAAGGCACTATCCTGATTGGTCAGAATAGAGCCTGTGGTTGATCAGAGCTGCACAGCTCTGATTGGATGGACAAATAAAGACTCAATCCTATTGGTTGAAATAGGATACTAGGAAGTCCTTTATAAGGGCTGGTTCAGATGACAGAAACACAGTGCAGACAGGTGGTTCAGTGCAGGCCTCTCCCTGAAGCAGTTTGCATGAGAGGCCTTGTGTAAAAATGGCTGCTAGGCTTGCTTTATCTATCATCTATCTATCTATCTATCTATCTATCTATCTATCTATCTATTTTTGGTAATTTGAGCCCTATAAGCCACCAAGAGCCCTTCTTGATATCTTCTATCTCAGGGTCCACACCTGTAATAGGTGGGTCAAGAAATATCTCTCAAAATTTATTTCACTTAGAGTAGGTTTCTCCACATCAGCACTAGTGACATTTGGTCAATAACAGGAAAAAGGATGTTATGTAATCTCCCTCTTGGGGGGCCACTCTGGACACTGTGGGGTGTTAAACAGTACCTCACCCCTCCATTCCTCAGTCATGAAAACCACAAATGTCCCCAGATACCACCTAACGTCCTCTGGGGCATATCACTTCGGTAGAAAATTACTAATTTAGAGCCACTAAATTTTAAGTGTTGAGTGGGACAGTGCTTGGGATGAGAGGCCAAGAAGGAGGCCCACGAGGCAGAGAACCCCCAACGCTGAGTGGTTAAAGGGAAGGCGGGGCTCCGAGATGGGGTGGGGCTTGAGCCCAGACTCCCCACATTTGGGTGGTCAAATGGAAGGCGGGGCTCTAAGGACCCAGTCCGGGACATAGAGCTGGACTCAAGCAAAGACTTCGGATGTGGAGCAAGATGCGGGGTCTCTCAGTATGGGGCGGGGCCTGGGAGTGGGCTGGGGTCCGAGCCAGAGTCCTCGGAGGCGGAGCCGTCGGAGGGAAGGCGGGGCTCCGAGTGAGAGGCGGGGCTTGTGGGGCGGGGCTAGAGGCGGAGTCAATCCCCCAGACCAGGAGTAGGAAGGGAGCAGGCGCGCGGGGGGCGGGGCCTGGGGCTCTTCGCCGGCACGAGTGACAGGCGGCCGGGGTACGTCGCGCCAGGAGGCCCCGCCCCTCGTTGCCTCCGGCCTGGAGACGCCGGGAGGGCGGAGAGGAGCTTCCACGCTCAGCGCAGGGCGCCCAGTCGCACTTCAGGTAACGGCCTCCCCGCAGCCCGGCCCCGCGGAAACCGCGCCGCGAGTACCCGCGGGCCGGTGTCTCGGTGGGAGTGGGGCGGGACGCAGGTGGGGGGCCTGCTCCGCTGAGAAGGCCGCGGCCCCGAGTTGTGTCTGTCAAGGGGAGAGCGGAGGGGCTCCCGGCGTGGGAGGGGGCCCTGGGCCTGCCCAGGGGATGGACGCCGAACTGTGCCGGGAGGTCCGAGGCCGGGCAGGGGTGGAGCAGGCACCTCGGTCGGGGGTGAGAGGGGAGTGGAGGCGGGGACCTGACCCCTGGTTGGGAAGAAAGTCCTACTTGGGCGGGTACCTGGCCCGGGCAGGGCTGTGTGGGATGCGGACCCTGGAGGTCGGGGTGGAGGGCTTGAGGGAAGACGGGGACCTGGGGGGCTACCAGAGGGAGAGGCAGAGGCGTGGGGAGGGGTAGCCGCTGGGCACAGGGGAGGACCTGAGGTCCAATGGGAGAGTGGCACCTGCGGCTTCGGGAGGGGAGCGGCTTGGAGGGGAGCAGCGAGGACAGGGAGGGACCTTGAAGCTGAATGGAGCAGGTGGAGGATGTTGAAGATGGAGTAAAGGGAAGGGAGAGAAAGGAGCCCAGAGGAGAGCGGGGCGGCCTGGGAGGCAGCCAGGGGAGGGAGGGTTCTGTGGGCAGAGACGGGTGGGTCTCGCATGTCACAAATTACAAACACCCCCTCCCCCACACGCCCGCCTTGTTCTTGGAGCATCGCTGCCCTTGGCTCCTTCGGCAATCAAGACCCGGTCCCAGGCGGGGAGGGGGAGGGGGGCACGGTTGCACCCCCAGGAGGCAGCGCCTCCTCCATCCTTTCCACGTATCAGCCTCTGTCAGTGTCCAGCTGGTAGCCTGGCAGGGCCTCCTGGGCCAGTTTCTCACAGACCCCAGGAGCCAACCACCGGGCCCAGCCACCCCTGAGGCGGATGAGGGCCCCTTCACCAGGGCCTTTGCTGCAGGCGTTTTTCCCGCTCCATTTCAGCTCCCTGCACACATGAGGTCAGTGGAGATTTGTGTCAGTCTGCGGACTGAAGGGTCTTGGGCTCGATTCTGGTCCAGGGCACATGCCCGGGTGGCGGGCTTGATTCCCCAGTGTGGGGCGTGCAGGAGGCAGCCGATCAATGCTTCTCTCTCATCATTGATGTTTCTATCTTCTCTCCTCTTCCTTCCGCTCTGAAATCAATCAATGTGTGTGTGTGTGTGTGTATGTGTGTGTGTGTGTGTGTGTGTATATATATATATATATATATATATATATATATATATTTAAAAATTTAATCATGAAAGGATACTGCAGAAGATATAGATAAATTTGATAATTAAGTACTACATATCCCAGCTAGTTGGAGGAGCTCTCCATTTTGACTGGTCTTAGTCGATTAAGATGATTCTGGGGTTTTTTATTGTGTTAATATCAGTTTTTGTTTTCATCACTGAGACACCTTAATCATCAAAGCTGAGTAATGCTGCATAATTCAGAACATAATTTGGAAACTGACAAATCAGAGAGGGTTTTTTGGGTGTTTTATTTTTTTGCATTTCTTTTTCTATGTTTATAATGCCTTAAATTTGAAGTGTGGTGTTTATTCATAGAGTATTTAGAATCTTGGTAGGAAAAGGTTTTGTTTTCTTGTTCTGTTTCATACCAGGGTATCTGCCAGAAATTCTCTGCTTATTCTTTTTATACTTGTGTTCTATGTTAATTTTATTTATTTAAAAAAAGTATTTTTATTGATTTCAGAGAGGAAGGGAGAGGGAGAGAGAGAGAGAAACATCAATGATGAGAGAGAATAATTGACTGGCTGCCTTCTGCATGCTCCCTACTGGGATTGAGCCTGCAACCCAGGCAGTGCCCTTGACCGGAATTGAATCTGGGACCCTTCAGTCCGCAGGCTGACACTCTATCCTATCCACTGAGCCAAACCGGCTAGGGCTTTTATGGTTAATTTTAAAGTTGCCATGTTTCTTTCAGCCGGAAACTTTCTTTGTAAATATTTTGGGGAACTGGACTTCTTTTTGTGGGAAGATATTTTGCTTTGGCAAGTTTTTCCCCTGTAAAGGTAAGTTGCATTTGTGCTATATCACTGTCCATTTGCCTTTTTAAATTAATGTATTCCCCCCAAATTAATTAATGTATCCCAAGTGCCTCATTTGACACTTGACTAAAAATTGAGAATTGCTTCGATTTGATTCTGTAGGTTTTGTATTTCAGAAAGTCAGTTCCATTCACTGAGGTTTACTCTTTGATGAGGTTTGCTCTCCAGGAGCAGAATGAGCTATTACATCTAAGACCCTTGGAATGATTGTTTTAAAAAAGCCAGTGGCTCCCTAACCGGTTTGGCCCAGTGGATAGAGCGTCAGCCTGCGGACTGAAGGGTCCCAGGTTCGATTCCAGTCAAGGGCATGTACCTTGGTTGTGGGCACATCCCCAGTAGGGAGTGTGCAAGAGGCAGCTGATCAATGTTTCTAACTCTCTATCCCTCTCCCTTCCTCTCCGTAAAAAATCAATTAAAAAAAAAAGCCAGTGGCTTCTTTTTACCTTTGAATGTCATTGGTTGAATCCATGGTTGGTGGTTCCATGTCTATTATACTTGCCCATGAGAATCTCAAGTTGGCTGTCTAGTCCTCCTCTGTTGACACCAGAGAGGCACATGTTAGACCAGTGTAGACATGTCTGTGAAAGTGTTTTGGATTTTTATTTTTTTTTTGCCCCTTAAAGCAGCAGGGGAGGGATGGAACCATAGATGACCCCTTGCCATTCCCGAAACGTTGGCCATTCATCACTTGACAGGTTCACAGCAGCAAGAAGGCATGGCCATATTGTTCCTGGTTGGAAATTCTTTCACTGCTTCTAGGAGGGCGTGTTCATAATGCGTTCTCTTTAGTTTAACCAGTATAATATCATCAGGACAGAGTTATTAAGCACGTGATGAGCAGGGCTCACCACATAGCCACCCTCTGTGTGGGGACCATATTTCTGTTCAGAAAGATGGACGAGAATTGCGGAAGTTTCCCTGCCAAACAGAATCTGGCTCAGCCTCAGGCTCAGGAAGGTCACCAGTCTCTGGAACCCCTGCTTGGGAACACCAAGCAGCCCAGTGGCTCTGTCTTGAGGAGCCAGGGGTTCTGATTTGGAGCCGGAGACTCCTGACTACATTGTAAAGAAGGTTGCATATGGGCCTGGAGGAGAATAAAATCCTGTCACCCTCCCAGGCGCCCAAGGATTTAGTTCACCGAACCCCTTTCCAGTGTGTCAGAGTGTTTTCTGGGCTCTCTGGATCTGAAATGGGCATTTCACCTGGAGAATACACTTGGGCTTTCATGGTTAAAAAGAAGATTCTGCTGTTAAAAAAATCAGAATTGTTATGGGTATGAATGTACAATATATGTGTTTTGAATATAAAACCCTTGTGAACCAGCATGTAAAATGAAATGATTGCTGGGTGAGTAGGTGTGTGCATACACGTAAGTAATTACATGTGATCTGACTGCCAATAAAATAGATTTGAAGACATCCTCCCTGATGAATGTCTTTAGTGACCATAGTTAGCAGTGGGTGTCATACTTCACAATGCACCATCCTAGCTATGAATGTTACTTCCCCCTGTGAAGTAGTCACAGATGCTCCAGGAAAACCAAGCTAAGGTCAGTATGCTGGAGCAGAGCTTTTCTCTCAGCACTGCAGCATAGCTGATATTCAGTGTGGAGATTTTTAACTGCTTGGCACTCAGACTTGACCTCAGTCTGACTTAGTTTACACATCACCTGGGGGAGTGTTAGGAGAAGTGACAAATAGGTGAAGAGGTCATTGCTTAAGGGGAGGCTTGAGCAAGAGTAAATCTCTGACTTGATTTTCCCTCCTTTGACTACCACTCACAAGTGCTCAGCCTTGGTCACAGGTTGAAGTGGGCAGCCTGCAGACCATGTTTGCTTCTCACACCAGCTTTCTTTGGCCTGTGGTGTGGTTTTTTCTGTCTTCTTTACCGTTATTTGAATTAGTTGCATTTAAAAATTGGGAGACTTTTAAAAAATACACGGTTTGGCTCAGTGGATGGAGCGTTGGCCTGTGGACTGAAGGATCCTGCATTTGATTCTGGTCAAGGGCACATGCCCGGGTTGCAGGCTTGATCCCAAGTAGGGGGCATGCAGGAGGCAGCTGATCAATGATTCTCTCGCATCATTGACGTTTCTATCTCTCCCTCTCCTCTCCTCTCTGAAACTAAAAAATATGTATATTTAAAAAAACAGTTAAAATCCTAATTAAAAAAAAAAATATATGGATTGATTGAATTTATAGAAAGAGGAAGGGAGAGAAACATCAATTTGTTGTTCCAGTTATTTATGCATTCATTGGTTGATTCTTGTTGACCAGGGATCAAGCCCACAACCTTGGTGTACTGGGTTAATGCTCTAACCCAGGGGTCACCAACCGGTGGTCCACGGACCACTGGATTGTGTGAGGCCCAAAAGGTTGGCGACTGCTGGTTTAAGGAAACCTTTGGATCAGCGGTTGCCAACTGGTAGTTCGTGGACCACTGGTGGTCCGTGAGGTCCGAAAAGTTGGCAACCACTGCCTTAGAGGGAAGAAGGGGGAAGGGAATGGTGTCGGTGTGCTCCCCTGGGGCAGAGCACTGGCTGGGTCCTTTATCCTGAGCTTATTTATCTCTTTTTACAGGTGGAAGTCCTAGGGCAGTGGTCGGCAAACTCATTAGTCAACAGAGCCAAATATCAGCAGTACAACGATTGAAATTTCTTTTGAGAGCCACATTTTTTAAACTTAAACTATATAGGTAGGTACATTGTTATTAACTTAATTAGGGTATTCCTAAGGCTTAGAAAGAGCCACACTCAAGGGGCCAAAGAGCCGCCTGTGGCTCTCGAGCCGAAGTTTGCCGACCACGGTCCTAGGGGAGTTCTCTGGGGAGGGTCTGAGGAGAATATTCATCAGCTTTCCAGGTGTGCTCTTTCAGGCCATTAGTTAATGCAGCGGGTCCGGAGGCAGGCTTGGCGTCACTTGTCTGGTTTTGCTGCTTTTCTGGGTCAGGAGCTGAAATACAGCTGAGGCCTAGATGTTATCTTTAGGGAGGAAAAGGTCAGGGAGTCCACACCGCGTGACCAGCAATCTGTTAGGGGGGAACAGTTATCATGGGGGTGAGGTTCTTGTTTCCCCAGTTTTGCCCCTTGCTAGGCATCTGGGGCTTTCCCCCCGATGAGTTTTTGTACCTGGCCCGTCCTCCATGCTCTGTTCCTGTCTGTCTGGTAACTGCCTACAACACTAAGAGGTGGACTCTTGAGAGATGATTAGGCCATATGAGGGTGGGGTCCCCATGAATGTGATTAGTGCCTTTATAAAAGAGACCCTAGAGAATTCCCTTGCCCCTTCAGCCAGGCAAGGACACAGAGAAGACAAAGTGTGTAGCTGTATTTTGCCAAACCGTGTTTTAAAACCATTTCTCTCTTTATCCCTTTCATCTGGGCTCCTTCATGCCCAGCTCTCTCCTGAGAATGGGTGTGACACCCTCAGTACATGCATTCCCCCAATTCAAGAAACAGTCCATGCTCCACTTCCTGGGAGAGCTTGCTTAGCTAAATAAAAGTGAAGTGACACTACCCTCCCAGACCACAAACAGCTGTGTGTTGGTGGCGCCGCCGTGGGGTCATGAGCAATTAGGATAAGATTGTGACCTTTTTAGGTCACAACCACCATTTTGATCCTTGTCATCAAACATTTACTACACTTGACTGCTATGCAAAGCCCCAGATTGCTGGGAGTCAGCTTTAGCTTTAAACTTCTCAGGTGATATGATGCCTCCTGCATTCTCTTCCCATTTCCACCACTCTGATTGAGGCCCATGCATGTCTCATGTCTTCTAGCAGTCCTTGCCCTCAGCTTCTCCCCTCAATAGCCATCACAGCCTGTATTAATCAGCATGGTCTCCATAAAAAACTGTCACAGACTGGGTGGCTTAAACAATAAATTTCTCCCAGTTCTGGAGGTTGGAAGTTCAAGATCAAGGTTCTGGCAGGGTTGGTTTCTCTTGAACCCTCTCTCCTCAGCTTGCAAATAGGTGCCTTCTCACTGTGTCCTCATGTGGCCTTCCCACTGTGTGCACAACCTTGGTGTGCACAATCCTAAAAGACACCCGTCCTATAGGATTAGGGCCCCACACTTATGACTTCATTTTATTTTACCTCTTTGAAGGTCCCATCTCCAAATACATTGGGAATTAGGGCTTCAGTGAATTTGGAGGGGGGGTGGGCGGTGCACATAATTTAGTTTACAGAACCACCTTAGCATCCTAAAACAGGTCAGATCTTGGCAAGGGTTCCCTTGGTGACTCCCCGTTGCTTACTGGATAAAACCTGGATTCTGTCTAGCAGGTGAGAGCCCACCCTCCAGCCTTTTTGTTACCCCACACATCCTCTGTCCCTCAGCACACAGGACAGTTTCCCTGTCAGCCTCATGCCTGTCTCCCATTCCAGTGTCTGTGCCACGCCTTCTCTTGGCCCAGTTTGAGCCCCCTCCCCCCAGTCACCCTCCCTGCCTCAGGGACTGAGGTACTCCTGTTACCTGCTGGGCTGCTGGCAAGTCCATCCTCCTTCCTCACAGCATCTCAACTGTTTGCACTGGAGAGGTGCTCCACTACCACAGATGGTGAGTTCAAGGGCATTCCCTGTCCCACATTGAATTGAAAGCTGATGTTGACCTTGACCCTGTACTCTTCACAGCTGACCAGTCTTCCCACAGCTGAAACATTTCATGATACCGCCAATGGGGGCCATTACTACAGGAAAAGTTTTGGCAGAGCTGAGCAGTCAAGATGTTTGACTTGACTGAGGACAAGACCGTGGAGTTCAAGGAAGCCTTCCAGCTGTTTGAGTAAACAGGAGAGGGCAAGATCCTGCACAGCCAGTGTGGGGCCGTGGTGAGAGCTGGGTTAGGACCCCACCAACACCGAGGTACTCAAAGTCCTGGGGAACCCCAAGAGTGATGAGATGAATGCGAAGGTGTTGGACTTCGAGCACTTCCTGCTGGTGCTGCAGACTGGCCAAGAACAAGGACCAGGGCATCTATGGGGAGTATGTTGAAGGCCTTAGGGTGTTTGACAAGGAAGGGAATGCCACTGTCATGGATGCTGAGATCTGAGATGCTCTTGTCACTCTGTGTGAGAACAATAGAGGAAGAAGTAGAGATGCTGGTGGCTGGGCACAAGGACAGCAACGGTTGTGTGAGCTACGAAGAGCTCGTCCGCATGGCGCTGAACAGCTGAAGACATTCCCCTGTGCCTTCCCCGTGTGAGACTGAGTGTGCAGCCCCGGAGGCTTCCTAGGCTCTCTTGTCACAGCACTTTCCCTAGCTTGTATCTCTTGGATGATGTTTGCCATCAGCATTCACCAAATAAACTTGCTGTCTGTGCCCTAAAACAAAAGAAAAGAAAATACCAGTGGGTATCACCCTGTAGGCATGCAGAACACCTGAGATCTCCCACCACAGCCTCTGAATTACATCAAGGCATAATGGCTTGGATGCCCAGCCATCTGCGCGTGCACTCCCATCTCTCCCTTTAATCTAGCACAATGGTCTTCAAACTTGAGTTTGCGTAGCACCACCATTCAGGTCAAATACAACAAAAACATATCCTTTTATAGTCACACTCACAGGCATGCTGCCGGAGACAGCTCACAGTGTCCTTGTGATCCTCCGGACTAGAAGCTGGACCAGGCATAACCAGCCTGTGATGCTGCCCAGCTGGTGCCCCGGCACTGAGCTTGTCCCAGAGCAGCAGTTCTCAGCTGGACAGTGGGGGTGTCTGTGGTTGTCATGACTCGGGGTGCTTCTGGCATCAAGTAGGTAGAGGCCACTGATGCTGCTCAACACCCCACAGTGTCCAGGATGCCCCCCGCCCCCCCCCCCCCCCCCGGAGATCCAGTCCAATGTCAGCAGCACCTAGATCAAGAAACCTGCCCTGTACTAAATGGGAAATATATATATGCAAGTTCTGGTGTGGAACAAGGTCAACAACCATCCACCCTCACTGGTTTCCTTAGGTCGGACCCTCCTCCAGGTGAAGACAATGCTTGTGACCTGAGCTGGGTCACTATGGGAACAAGGTGGGTAAAGCTCCACAGGTTGTCTCTCCTTCCTTTGAGTCTTCATTGGCTGAAGGATGAGATACCCTTCCACCCCAAGAGATGCTCTCAGTTGGCACCCATTATGGGCCAAGGCTTCAGAACAGAAGGGGATACCCTGCTGGAGGGGAAGCCATCAGCATGCAAGGAAGCCAGGAGCCTCCACAGAGCTAGCTGCTCAGCGTCACTGTGCAGTTCTGGTGGCTTATGCAGCAGTGGCAGCAGGTCTCAGTCCAGGGAGCTCCATGTACTCATGCTTGGACTGGGTGTCCCTGCCCTTGCAGCCTGGGCAAATCAGACCCCCTTGTTGAGCCTTCCGGTGGCTGCAATGGCATGGCCTTTCATGTCCTCTCAATGTCCATCCCTTCCCTTGACAGTCACACGCCTCTCCCGTGTGACTCAGGAGAGGGTCAGTCCAGCCAGCTCGACCCCATTCCTCTCGACTGTGCCCATTTGGAGTGGGTGGTGTGGGACCCAGGCTGGACAAGAAGCCATGAGGGAAGCTGGCACAAGAAGGCACATGTAGAACTTGCATAGAACATAACTTGCAGCATTGCTTCAACAGCAGAAAAATGGCAAATAATGTGTAGTGGTTTAAAAATCAGTCCACACAAAGAAAAAAAAAATAAATCAGTCCACAGATTCTTTGATACTCCTCCCTTCAAAAGGTGGGGCCGAATCCTCTCCCCTTGAGAGTGGGTTAGATTTAGTGATTCACGTCTAACTAACAGAAAGTGGCAGAAGTTATGCCGTGTGATGTCTGAGGCTGGTCATAACAAGGACAGCTTCTACCTGGTGCGCTCTGGCTCGAGGAAGAATGTCTTGGAAGCACATCCCACCACCCCGTCAAGACTTCAGATAATAGAGCCCAGCCGACGGCTTGATTGCAGTCTCATAAGGACCCTGAGCCAGAGCCTTGCCACTCTGAACCCTGACTTATAGAAACTGTGAAGATGATAAATGGTTATTATTATTTTTAATATATTTTTATTGATTTCAGAGAGGAGGGGAGAGGGAGAGAGAGATAGAAACATCAATGATGAGAGAGGATCATTGATTGTTGCCTCCTGCACACCTACACTGGGGATGGAGCCCACAACCTGGGCATGTGCCCTGACCGGGAATTGAACGTGACCTCCTGGTTCATAGGTTGACGCTCAACCACTGAGCCACACCAGCTGAGGCAGATGGTAAGTTATTGTTTGAAGTCACATTATTGGTGATAATTTTTAAGTCAGCAATAGATAACTAATATATACTAGTAAATGTCTACCATTAGGACACTAGGCAAATGAATTGTGATACATTCAAACGAATTATCAGCCTTTTAGTTTGGGAGGCTTAGGGCAAAAGTACAAATGGAAGTCTATCCTATATAATAAAACCCTAATATGCAAATCGACCAAACAATGGAATGACCAGCTGAACAATAGGTCGTTATGATGCACACTGATCACCAGGGGGCAGATGCTCAACGCAGGAGCTGCCCCCTGGTGGTCAGTGCACTCCTACAGGGGGAGTGCTGCTCAGCCAGAAGCCTGGCTCATGGCTGGTGAGCGCAGCGGCAGTGGCGGGAGCCTCTCCTGCCTCCACAGCAGCACTAAGGAGCAGTGAGCAGGCAGGCAGTGAGGAGTGAGGGGTCCCAGACTGCGAGAGGGTGCAGGCCGGGCTGAGAGACACCCCCTTCAGTGAATGAAATTTGTGCACTGAGCCTCTAGTATACTATATGCCTAAATATTTTAACATTGTAAATCAAGCTGGCATAAAATTAAATACAGTACAGTTGGACCCCCCCACCCCCTTATCCAAGGGGTATATGTTTCAGAATTTTCTTATATGATCCTTATTGGTATTGGGCTAAAGTCTTTGATAATACCCTCTCTGACAAATGGGCTTTTAAAATTGAGTACTATCTACCAGTGGCTGATATTTAACAGAGCATGGGTGGCTGGGGTCAGAAAGATCTGGGCCTGAATCCTCAGAGAGTTTCCTCAGCTCGACAATGAGGACAGATGGACGATGGATGGTGCCGGCACCTTCTCTACAGGTGGTAAGGCATGAATGAGGTGATGTAGATAAAGCCTCAGAGCTGGGCTTCCCACCGAGCAAGCCACCAATAAAAGCTGATTCTCCTTAGTAAAGTGTTTAGTTTAGTGGTAACCAGTCTTCCATATTTAAAAAATATATATATTTTTTATTGATTTCAGAGAGGAAGGGAGAAGGAGAGAGAGATAAAAACATCTATGATGAGAGGTAATCACTGACTGATTGCCTCCTTCACACCCCCTCCTGGGGTCAAACCTGAACCTGGGCATGTGCCCTGACCTGGAATCAAACCTTGACCTCCTGGTTCATGGGTTGACGCTCAGCCATTGAGCCACACCTGCCAGGCCAGTCTTCTGTATTTTAATAATCAGGTCATCCGCTTGTTTTTTGGCTTAAAAATACTGTTAAAGTTCAACTTTCTTTGAGGAATCTTGATGTTGAAAAAAAAAAAGAATACCACCCATGTGGTTGAGCCACATATCGTGCCTCAGTTTCCTCTTCCGTGAAATGGGGGCAGCAATGGTCTCTACCTCACAGGGTTGTCATGAGATTGTGTTTGTTAATGAAGAGAGCTTATCACTGTGCCTGTGCTCATTGAAAGGTCTCCACAGGTGTTAGTAGCTGCAGAAGGTACTGTATGGCCCTGGACGGTGGCTCAGTGGTTAGAGCATCGGCCCTTGCACTGAAGGGTCTGGAGTTCAATTCCCTGTCAAGGGCACGTACCTGGGTTGCGATTCACTCCCACTCCCAGTTGGGGTGCGTGCGGGAGGCAACCAGTTGATATGTCTCTCTCACATTGATGTTCCTCTCTCTCTGTCTCCTCTCCCCTCCTTCCTTCCACTCTCTCTGAAAAGCAATGGGGGGAAAATCCTCAATGAGGATTAACAAAACAACAAAAAAAGAAGATTCTGTATGAATGTAGGCATCTGAAGCAGCTGACGGTAGTGTCTCCTGTGGTTTATGTGCTCAAGTTCTACATAGAGCCCCATCTAACACAGCTGGGCTTTCGTGTTGGTTGTGGTTCTAGCACTCAGCCTCCCAGGGCTTTCCCCCCCCGCTGCTGGAGCCAGCTTCACTGCCCAGCTCATGCCTGGAATGAGCCCTGCCGTGACCCTGCCATTTTCCTCCATGGCCACCCAGCCACCCAGGTCCGGTAGCCCAGCAGGATATGACGGGCGCCAGCCCCACTCCAACCAGGACTTCGATTATGACAGCAGATCCCTGGAGTCTGCCCCACACCCACCACTGCTCCCTCCTACCAGGTGTCAGCCTGCCTTTCTCCGACCAGCAATAGTCCTTCCTTGAAAGCATGGATGGTATTGAGGGGAAGAGGCATGTGGGCAGCCGGTGCTAGAAGACAGTCCAGGACATGCCTTTACTCCCATGCTCCTGTCCCGTCCATAGAGGTGACTGGGGATGGGCTTGTCCTAGTTGGGCCCTTCCCGTGTGGATAATGCCACTTTCCCCACCTTGGAGTTCTGGGCCACAGATCTGTCCGCTGCGTTTCTACTTGGAATTGCCAAGCACCCAGGCTGCACGTGGTCCACCCCGCACCCCTCCAGCCTCTGCCACCCACAGCTGTCCCTGGCTGGTCAGTACATGGCACCACAGGCCACCTGATTAGCCAAGCTTCACAATTTGGCTCTGTTCCCTGTCACCCTCCCTCTCTTGTCATTGCTTCTCCAAGGCCTTCGACTTCTCCCTCCAGACCCACCCTCCCACAATTCTGCCCCCTCCCAAGGCCTCCTGGCCTCTGCTTTCGTCATTGCCTCCATGGAGTCCCTGATCCACCCACAGCCTGAATCCCCCTCTAAACCAAAATCCAGCCATGCTCCCTGGCGCCCTGGCACCCAGACCCTTGGGAGACCCCTGCCCGTGTGTGGGCAAGTGAGGACACACCTCACCCTTTCCCTGCTCTTAGGGTCTCTCCCGTGGAAACCCTCTTGCAGGACAGTTATGGCTATTGACCATTGACAGCATCAGTAGCTGTGGGTCAGCTTTAGCTCCCTGCCATGGCCACACTCTGCCAGCCAGTGGGTCTCTGCAGGGTCAGAGGGTGGGAGCGAGGGCCTGGAGTCACCACATTAAAGTCACATTTAAACATTCCAGATTCATAGGAAAGTTGGGAGTAAATAATGTGAGTGTCAGGGCTATCTTTTCAACTAGGGGCGTGTGTGTGTGTGAGAGAGTATCAGAGAGAGAGACAGAGAGAGACAGAGACAGAGAAAGAAAGACAGAGAGAACGAAAAATGGAGCTGAACATGTTTTCCAAGGAAGCTTTTCCAGAGTGGAAGGGGTAAGTTCTGTGAGGACTTGGATCTGGGAAGTGGAAGAGATACACATGCTTCCCCTTCACACCCATGACACGGAGGAGGGGGAAGAGTCTGGAAAGGAGTGGTGGGCACGGTCACACATGAGTCCCAGCCGGGATCAGAGCTCGGGACCACAGGCCCAGGGCTCCAGGCTTCAGCTGAGACTTAGACATCCAGGGGCCCTTGGCCAGTTGTGCCTGTGGCTCATCCTCAGCGGGCGGCTGTGTTTGCTCTGGCAGCTGGGGAGGCTGGTTGAGGTGGCCATGGGGAATGTGGCTCTCGCTCTCGATCCCTGGGGTAAAGTGTGGTTCGTTAGAGGGTCTCTACTTGCTCTCCAGGGGCCAAAGGAGCTAACTGTCAGCCCAGCGATGGGGACAGCCAAGTGCAGCCCCCACAGTGGCACCCACTACTAGGAGGCACAGCCAGCCAGCGGCCCATCCTCCAGTTACACCTAACCCCCAGCATCCAGCATCCAGCATCCAGGCCTCCATCTTTGTGTCCACCCTGCCTTCCTCATCCTCAACCTCCTACAGCTTTGCCTCCACCCTGTTCTCAGGTGAGATGGTGGTTTCCTTGAGCATGAAAGTGGGTGAAGCCTGTTACTCAATTTGCAGCAGAAATGAACATAGTCCTGGAAACCAACCCATTTTCCTCTCTTTCTTTTCTCTGCTTCTTAGGACTAAGCTACCCAAGCTGTGACATGTCAGCAGCCGGTCCTTACGATGCTCCACTGCTCCCCCCACAGTTGCAACCTCCACCACCTCCACTCCCAAAGCCTGAGGACTTGTCCCCGTGGGGTGGCTCAGGGAACAGCTCCAGTGCCAGTTCTGCCGGCAGCTTCCCGAAGAAGCCCCCGGTTCCCACCAGGCTGCTGAAACCCAAGGGTTGGCCCAGGCACCCCCCGCTTCACTACTGTGACATCTGCAAGATCAGCTGTGCCGGTGCCCAGGTCAGCCACCCATGCCTAATGCCTCCCCTCCTTTGTTCCCTGTGGCCAGCCAGAGGTCAGGGTTGGAGCCTGCCCAAGAGAGGCTTGTTATTAAACTTACAACGTCATGTGTGCATCAGAAGTGCCTTAAGATTGCCCCACTGGTGTTTGAGTGGAAGAAATGAGAGCAACACAGCACTGACTGTTGGCCATAGAAACCTCGTCTTAAACCCCAAGGTGAGGGGTCTTCTCTTAACTCTGGGTAGGGAAGGCAGTCAGCGGCCTCTCCCGGAGCAGTGAGGGCCCAGGCAGACATGGCTAGTTGGGGTGCGCCTCTGCTGCATGGCTGTTTAGGCAGGGCCACGGGTGGATTACATTGGGCACGAGGGCACATGTATGTGTGTTGTCTCTCCCTGAAACCTTGATAGAACCAATGGGATGGCAGCACCATTTCTTCCCATGGAGCCTGGGATAAACCCAGGTGCTGGAGGTTCTCTGAAGCCCCACCCTAGACCTGGAGAATTCCCTGGGCTGCCACCTCCCACATGCTGGGAGTAGCCCCAGGCACACCCCAGTGCTGACAGTGGACACACTGGGCTCTCACACTTATGTGGGTGCTAGGAGATTAAGGTGGGCTCCTTGAAGCCCCACCACTGGTCCTGCTTCCCTCGGGGGTGGGACACACCAACAGATACTTGAGGGAAGTGATGGCTGCCATGGGGTGCAGACTGAGTGGTTCATAAACAGGATTGTACGTCAGGCACTCCATAACGGCTCCACGTGCATTGCCTGATGTACCCATTATGACTGTTTAACCTAGATTTTGTCATTGGTCCCAATTTGTAGATGGAAAAACCGAGGTGAGGCGAGGGGAAATTCCTGGCTCAGGCCTCCCAAAAGTAGTGGAGGCAGGACTCGAACCCAGGTCTCCGACTATCTCTGTTCTTTGCTCCCATGGGATGGGAAGGGGGCTTATTTTATTTTTAGCATCGGTAGCACTGTGTTTCAAATAATCACATGATACTGAAGATAAGAGCATAAAGCAGTTTTGACAACAAGCTCCAGAGACTCGCTGGATTTGTCTAATGGGGCCAGGTTACCTATGCCCCCTGGGCCACCTGAGGTCTCATTGTTGATTACCTAACGGCTGTTGTGGGGGTTTCCTCAGCCGGGGGCCTGTAGCCAGGGCCCCTCCATAGTTGCATTCAGGTTGGCACCAAGCACTGTGGTCCTTGTTCTCTCAGCTGTGACCCAAGCCGACAGGAAATGGCCTCGCAGGGACCTGTATCCAACTGGCCAGTGTCACACGGGGGTGGAGGGGCTGCGGGAGCCTGGGTTTGCACTGCATTCTCTCCTTCACACTGGCCACCGGAAGCAGGTCCACCTGGTTTCTGGCCGGAGCAGGTTGTATGACACAGTTCTTTCAGGGCCTCCTGAGCCACGGCAGTGGCTGCAGACCCTAGAGGGGAAACTGGCACACAAGTCAGAGAGGCCAGGACAGCTGCCCACCCAAGGAGGCTCTGGAGGCCTCTGGAAGGGGCTGTGACTCACAGCCAGTGGGCCCAGGCTCATGCAAGAGGTAACCTCGGCCGTCGTTGTGCGCCCTGCTCCATCTCTGGGTTCAGGTGGGCCTTTCAGGGCCAGGTTTCATGACCTCAGCCAGTTCTCCATCTCACATTTGCACACACATCCTTGGCAGACCTCAGTGAGTCATCCGGAGCTTGCTGGAAGGTGCACACACTGGGTTTCAGGTCTTCGAAGGAAGGCCGAGGCAGGCAGCGGCATTTCTTGCTGAGCAGCCCCTTTTGCTGTGGGAAGGAGGGTGGGAAAAGGAATTGGTGCCCTAGAAAGCCAGGTCACCCCAAGGCATGTGATTCCAGGGCATTAGGAGCCAGCGTGCGCCCTCCTTGGCCGTCGCCCAGAGCCTGAGCAGTGGCCCCACAGGCCTGTCTTGAACAGCTTTCTAGAACTCAAATTCTGACACTTCTTCCAGCCACTTCCACAGTTCCCAGCCTCCCTGACTTCGTCCAAAGACGGCATGTGGCTAAAAGGAAGTGCACCAGCAGCATTTCTTTTCATTTTTGTGTTTTTGTTCAGCCAGTTCAGCATCTTGTTTTGTCCCATGCAAAATGACCACATCAGATAGGACTTCTGCACTTCAGACCTGGTCATTTAGCAGTTAAGGAGATGAGGCCCATAAAAGCCGCAACAAAAAGATAAGGGCGCGTGATGGGCAGAAATCGAGACAGGGCAAAGGCGGGAGCGCCACAGGGCAGGGCCTGTGCCAGAGGTGGCTGAGCTGTGGGAGGAGAAAGGGCACCAGATGGTGGTAGAGGTGAGCTCAGCATGGGCGGGCATGTTGGCTCCTCTGAAAGCCGCCCTTTGGAATAGCTCAGCAGACAGGAAGCCAGCACGCTGGCCTTGGAGGCTGTGCTGTCACTCCTCTGGGCCACCCAGGAAGGCTCAGTGATCCCTTTAGTTTCCCGAGGCCCTGGTTATCATATCTCTTGGGGGTCTTCAGGTGTGTCTGTCTGTCTGTGCTGGCTGTGGTTGGATGGGAACCTTTGATTTGCACCTTGCTTCGGGAACAGGCCCACTGAATTGGCAGAAAAGCCTCTTGCTTGAAGTGTTGCTATAGGGGAGCCCTCTACCCCCCCCCCCCCTCAGCCCTGAGCTTCCTGTAGCCAGCAGGGGAGAGGCCCTGGTGTCCTCACTGGGTCACCACCTGTGGGGTCCCCGTCATTCCTCAGCTCCACTCCCCCATGTCCTGCTGCTGCGAGTGCTGCACCTCTGCAGAGCTGACATGCCTCCTGTCGCTGCCCACGGGGCCTGGGGCCTCTCAGCCAACGTGACGTGCACCTTACCTCACAGCCCATATGCTGGCCGGAATCCAGTGATGACCACTGCGTCTAGCCCACAGAGGAGGCGCTCCGGGCTGCCCAGAAGGCTGTGCTCAGAGTGTGCCCTCAAGCTGGTGTCCGACACATGGATGGAGAAGGGCAGGGGCCCAGAGCAGGAGGGGGTGATTGCAGGTAATGGAGGTCACCCTCATTTTCCCAGGCCCAGGGGTGACTTGGAGGAGGTGAGAGCTCTCACAGGAAGTGGCTGCCAGGAGGGGCAGAGGTGGCTCTTCCTCTGAATGGCTTTGAGCCTCTGCGTAGCAGGGGCTTTCCAGGCCGTGGCAGTAAGTTCACCGAGTCTCTAGTCTCAGGGCTGGAGCCCCAAGGTTCAAAGGGAGTTACAGTCGCAGTTGGAGAGCTGTTGTTCGAGGCCAGAATTTACTTTTCCCACCAAAGGTGCATCTAGAAACAGTTCACAAAACATGAACCACCTCTGTTTGCTCATCTATGAAACGAGAATAAGTGTGGTTCTGCCCTGACCCCTCCGCCTCCTGGAGCAGAGGCTGCCCCTTGGTGCCCAGCTGAGTCACCGTTCAAGGCCCCGGGGTGAGGGGGAGGCAGAAAGTCCCTGTGCCCTGTGTGGAGTCGTTATACAATTAAAATAATCCGAGAGGGAGTTAGCTTTCCAAGTCCTTTCTCTCTAGCTGGCTTTTTCATTTTCAGTTTTTTAATTGTGGTAAAATACTCAGAACATGAAGTTTACCATGTTAACCATTTTTATGTGTACAATACAATGGTGCTAAGTACATTCACAAGGTTGTGCAACCATCACCCACCACTTACCTATTTTAGAATTTTTTCATCATCTAAAACAGAAATCTGTTCCTATTAAATTCCCTGCCCCCCTGCCCCAACCCCTGGCACCCTCCTTGCACTTCCTCTTTCTGGACATTTCATGTAGGTGGAATCATGCAGTATGTGTCCTTCTGTGTCTAGCTGATTCCACTTTAGTTTCTCTTCACTATAGTGTTTGCTCCCACTGTGAGCTACAGTGTCACCATAAAAAGACCTCACCCCTCAGCTTAAGCATGCGAACCCCCCAATACATTGCCTCTACTTGGGAAAGTCAGCCTTCTTCACCCTCCTGGTAGGGAAGACAGGAGTGCAAAGAAGACATTTTTTTCATCTCTCCCTTGGCACCCTCATGAAGCCAAAACACAAGACCGCAGAATCTGAGGGGGCAGGGGTGGGGGGGTGGGGGGGGCGTGTCTTTGAAGGGTAGAGCCAGCCTAACGCTGAGGTTTGCCTTGGGCTTTGTGCTTGTGCGCAAACCCTGAAAAGAGTACCCGCAGCCCCACTCCCAGGGCCAGGTCTGCCCTCTGGGCCTGTGTGGATGGGCTGGTGCCTGGAAGGTGCCCAGGGGCGTCTGTATTGCAGACAGAAAGGGTGCCAGCCTCTTAAATCTCCACTCATTTTCTGAACAAAATCCCCCCTCACTTAATGATTTGAAGTTTAAAAATCAACAGTAATTCTTTTTTTGTAATCCTCACCTGAGGATATTTTTTCCATTGCTTCTTAAAGAGAGTGAAAGGGGAGGGGGAAGTGGGAGAGAGAGAAAGAGAGACATCATTGTGAGAGAGACACATTGATTGGTTGCCTCCTACCAGGTACTAGGGCAGCCGTGGGCAAACTACGGCCCCGCTGGCCTGGCCGGACTGTTTGAAATGAATAAAACTAAAAAAAAAAAAAGACCGTACCCTTTTATGTAATGATGTTTACTTTGAATTTATATTAGTTCACACAAACACTCCTTCCATGCTTTTGTTCCGGCCCTCCGGTCCAGTTTAAGAACCCATTGTGGCCCTCGAGTCAAAAAGTTTGCCCACCCCTGCACTAGGGGCTGTGGATTGAACCCATAACCCAGGTACATGCCCTTGACCGGGGATCAAACCTGAGACCCCTTGGAGCACAGGCCGACACTCTAACCATTGAACACACCTGCCAGGGCAAAAATTAACAGTAATTCTTTAACATCATCAGATATCCAGTCAATGTTGAAATTTCCACTCGTCCCATAGATATCATAACATGTGCTTTTTGTTTGTTTTCTGGGGTTTGTTTCTTTGTTCTCTAGCTTGTGTGAATTGGGATTCAAATTTGTTGACAAACCTCTAAGTCACATATCTGTAGCACAGCCGCCCCCTCCCCCGCCCCACACACACACATATCCCCGCCCCGTGTTCTGCTTTCTCTGCTTTCTGAGTCTCAATTGCAGAGTCTGGTCCTGTTCCCTAATCCAGACGTCCCTGGTCTAGATTTTGCCAGTGGGCTCTGTAGTCCCCAAATGGATAAGACTATATAAACACATTTTTTTATGAAAAGGTTGTCTCCTATCCCTAGAAATGTCACAAAGAAACCAAGTGGTGCTTAGTGGCAGCTTCTGGAGCAGAGATGGGACATTTGTCTAGAGATCCATCACGAGAGAGCGCCCCAGGCACCAGGCCTGGGAACTGGAGCAGAGGAAGAACCTAGTGGGCTGCGGAGAAACAGGAAGGGGCTGGGGCTAGAGCAGCAGCTTCAGCCGGTGCGCCACACTACCTGACTGTTTGGTCAGGGGCACTGGCCTCTTCTCCCTTAGGTTGTCAAACAAAAAATGACAACAGCCAACACAACAATAGCCCATCGGGTGTAAATGCCCTGTCTTTAACCTTAACTCTACATCATATAATAGAGTTGTATCTTACTGGTCACGTGAATAATAAGGTTGTATCTGATTGGTTAACTTTGTTTTGTTTATAATTAATGATATGTTGTGTTTTTTTAATCGATTTTAAAGAGAGAGAAAGAAGGGGGGAAAGAAAGAGAGAAACATTGATTCCCGTACCTGCCCCAACCCAGGAATGTGCCCTAACCGGGAATCGAACCTACAACTTTTTGGTGTAAGGGACGATGCTTCAACCAACTGAACCACCTGGCCAGGGCGATTGGTTAATTTTTGGAAATTAACCAGAAATCCTTATATTATAAGTATAGGCACTTGGCTTTTTTAAAAAGTCATCTGGAACAAAAAGGGTAGGTAATTACTACTATTTATTTTTTTGTAAATCAAAATTATACCTTTTTTGGTCAGATCAGCAAAATATATATATTTTTTAGTGTGCCACAGAATTTTAGTATTAGTTTATGTGTGCCCTGAGATGAAAAAGGTTGAAAATAGCTGGGCTAGAAAATCTCATAAGGCCTGAGAGGAAGTGGTGGGAGAGGATGGTGGCGTGGAGCCCAGCGGGTCAGGCCGGGGGCCTCAGGCCAGGGCATAAGCACGGGTGTCCTGTCCTGCAGAGGGCCAGTGCCGGGAGGTTAGATGTAGGGCAGACGTGACAGTCAAGTTCACACTGCAGGAAGCCGGCCTGATCTGCAGAGAGCGAGGCTGGGCAGGCATCCCCCTGAGGGCGCTGTGGCCTGCGCACCTGGATGGGCCTGCTCGCCAAGGGTTGAGATGGGAGTGAAGTGACACTAGAGATGGCTTAGAAGGTGCCCAAACCCAAGGGCTGACCAAGGTGGCACCAACTGGCTGAGGGCCAGGGGTCACTGGGGTTGCCATCATTGGCCTTTTTCAGAATGCAGTTTATCAGAAAATAGTAACCACCACCAGCCCTTACTGAGCACATACAGGGTGTCCCCAAAATATATATATATATATATATATATATATATATATATACACTTTTTAAAAAAAATATATTTTATTGATTTCTTACAGAGAGGAAGGGAGAGGGATAGAGAGCCAGAAACATCCATGAGAGAGAAACATGGATCAGCTGCCTCCTGCACGCCCCCCACTGGGGATGTGCCTGCAACCAAGGTACATGCCCTTGACCGGAATCGAACCCGGGACCCCTGAGTCCGCAGGCCGAAGCTTTATCCACTGAGCTAAACCGGTTCTGGCTATATACACACTTTAACAGCTGAGAGCTCAATTTAGAAAATGAAATGTATTTTCATAAACACTGCCTTTATTCAAAGAGAGAAAACATTTTGGTTCCCAGTGCTGTTCCCAGATACAGCTTCTCATGTCTCCTTTCGTCAAGTGCACTCTGAGAAACGGGACTCAGAAAGGCCTATTTCACAGATGAGGAAGCTGAGGCACAAAGGGCCCAGCAAGCTGTTGACCCAGGGCCGGGCCACATGCTCCCTTTCTCCCCAACCCCTCTTCTTACACGTGCATTTTTGTTTGTCTTCACAGCGGTATCGGCCCCTCTGCTCGGATCCTGAAAGGCGTGATACGGGTCGGCCTCCTGGCCAAAGGCCTCCTCCTTCAGGGAGACAGGACAGTGCAGCTAACCCTGCTCTGCTCCCAGAAGCCCACCCATGCCTGCTGCCGAGGGTCACGGAGCAGCTGCCCCGGCAGCTCCTGGTAAGGGCAGGTCACCTCTGGGTGTGTTTATGTGTGTGTGTGTGTGTGGGGGGGGGGTGCTGCCAGCCCCTCAGGCTCCCTGGCAGCCATGACTTTGTTTCCACAGGATTTTAAGAAACAAGAGTGGTCATTACTAGATACAATCAGTTTGTTTGTATAAACAGTTGCAAGGAGAAAGAGGTGGAAACTTCAGGGTTCCGTGTAAAGCGAGTTCAGGGAAAATGTAAATGTCCCGCCACAGGAACGGTGACCGGCCACGGGGAGGGTACATGGTGACGCACGGGCACGTTTGCTGCCTTGCTGACTGAGATTCAGGGGAGAGCAAAGGAAGGAGCCGAGCTGGGAGGCCTGTGGGAGATGGACCGGGGTTCTCCGCTCGAGCAGTTCCTGTCCTAGTCGGAGTCCATTTCTCAGGACCACTGGGGAAGAGTAAGATCAGGTCATGATTGACATCGATCATCTTAGGTTAAAACCGTCAGTCCCAGGCGGGCTCTTCCTGCTGTGTCGGGCACTGTTCCTGGGAAAATGCTGCCTCGCGCCTCCTGCTGGCTTAGTGAGCACGCTGGCCAGGACCAGACAGACACCTAGCACCTAACTGTAGTTTATCGGCTGTGAGGAAATGAAAGCCTGATGCCAGGTGGAGGGAGGGAGCCATGGCCAGCAGGACAGGGGGAGGCACGTGTCCTGACCGAGGACATTTAGGCTGTTCCCAGTGTCCTGCATTACCATTGAGGCTGCACAAAGTCAGTGGCCTTGTACACGCCGCTCCACACACGTGAGCTCAGCCGATGGCAGGGTCAGTGCGTCAGCGGCACAAGCCTGGAGCTCCTGGTAAGTGTTGCCAGGTCAGCGGCCCCTCAGACTTCTCACAGGTGATGATGGTGCCTCATTAGAGTTTTAATTGGCCTCTCTCTTACTGTGGGGGTCATCTGTGTCATGGTGTAAAAAGGGACACTTCTGTTTCCTTTCCTTCCAACTATCTGTGATATCAATGGCCAGCTGTTGCTTTTAAAAAATCTATTGGATTGCTGTCCTTATTAAGGGCATCTTTTACATGTGAAGGCACCTTATTTGCAGGGTTCGTCTGTGTGTGTACTGCTGGAGGGCAGGGCTATGTCTCAGCCCCATGGAGGCTCCAGGCGCCCAGCACAGGGCCTGCCACCTGACCATGTCCTTGCTGCTTGCAGCCGTCTCTCGGCTGGAGTGACTCGGCCTAGTGTTGTATTTGCACCTCACAGATGGTAACGGAGGACAAGTAGAGGTCTCCTCTGGTCCTGAAGCCAGCATCATCTTCTCATCCTGTGAGGAGCCCAGAATACGGGTCACTGTGTCTGTCACCTCGCCCCTAATGCCAGAGGATCCATCTGTGGACAGAGGTGCAGCCAGGCCCTTCTGTCCAGCTCCCTCCCACACACCAGGTGGCTTAGGGAAGTGTCTGACTCTGCTCTGGGCAGAGGAAGCGGATTGGGGTACAGCCTTCTGGCGCTTCTGTCAGCCCCGGATGCCACTGCTCAGATAAGAGCTGGGCCTCAGGGCAGCGGAGGAAATGAGCTGGTGACAGTGTCAGGCGGGCTCAGAACCAGGCTGTGGTGTGCTCCTGGGCCTTGCTTGTGCGGCACCATGCTCCTCCCTCGCCTCCAGTCCAGTGCGGACACCTGCCCAGTGGAAACCAGTTGTGCCAGGTCCCAGGAGCTCAGATTGTCCCGCAGCAGAGGCCACAGCAGAGGTCACAGCAGAACCTGCTGCCCCAGCACTGCTCGTGTGGGACATGAGCGTCGGAGCTTGAGTCACATTGGCATTGCTCAAGAGAGTGGGAGGGGTGTTGCGCCAGGCCAGAGGGCAGCCAGGGCCTTGAGTCACGGCCACGGGTGAAGGCCGTGACGGGGAAGCACCCTGAGGCTCATCGAGCCTGGAACCTCCTGGAACAGCCCCCAGGACCATTTTCCAAATTCCATCCATTCTTGAACCCTCTTCATGATTGTTGTTTACTACCAACATTTTTCTTTAAATCAATTCACTTTTAACGCAAAATTTTTTAAAAATATATCTTTAATGATTTCAGAGAGGAAGGGAGAGGGAGAGAGAGAGACAAACATCAATGATGAGAGAGCTGCCTCCTGCATGCCTCCTACTGGGGATCAAGTCCGAAATCCAGGCATGTGCCCTTGACCAAAATCGAACCTGGGACCCTTCAATCCGCAGGCGGATGCTCTCCACTGAGCCAAACTGGCCAGGGCAACACATTTTTAAAAAGAGGAGAACCTATGACTGTAAGTGGGAAGCCATTATTTATTGTCATAAATGGAGAGTTGTCTAAAAATCAATCCAGGGAGCGATGAACAACATTAAATTCTAGCTGAAGGCCCTGCTGGGCTTTGCTCAAACACACAACCAAGGTGGAGATTGGGAATGTTAGAAAGTGTTAACGATCCGTGGTCACAAGATGGAGGCTGACCGGAAAGATTAAGATGCGGAAACGCCTCTGTAACGAACATACTTTCTATGACCCCCAGGAGCCTGTCAGCCTCACTCAGGCGTCTCCTCACTCCACGCCCAGCTGGCTGTTGCGGGGAGGGTAGCTTCTAACGCAATGATGGCAAACCTTTTGAGCTCAGCGTGTCAGCATTTTGAAAAACCCTAACTTAACTCTGGTGCCGTGTCACATATAGAAAGTTTTTGATCTTTGCAACCATAGTAAAACAAAGATTTATATTTTTGATATTTATTTTATATATTTAAATGCCATTTAACAAAGAAAAATCAACCAAAAAATGAGTTCGCGTGTCACCTCTGACACGTGTGTCATAGGTTCACCATCACTGTTCTAACCCCTCCTCAAAGACACACCCCTGCCACTTCCACCCCAACCTGTGACAGGCAGGCAACACACACAGGACCCCTGGTGATATTTATGGGTGAAAGTGAAACCTGTGCTCCGTCATGTGACTTAAATAAACCAGGGTGTCCTAGAAGGAGAAGAGAATATTCTTGAAGCAACCATAGTAGGAAAGAAAAAAATGGATCTGAATTTCTCTCAAACATGGAGGCCTTTGTTATCAATGATGGGATGTGTTCTAATCAGATCCACTTTCTCCACTTAATTAATTAATTAATTTTTTTATTGGCTAAAATTTTACATGTCTCCTTTTTCCCCAATTGACATATCCGCTCCCCCCGCCCCCCCGCAGCCATTCCCACCCCAGGCAAGCCCCCACCACCCCAGTGTCTGTGTCCATTGGTTATGCTAATATGCATGCATACAAGTCCTTCCCCCTCCCCTGCCATTTGTCTCTGGATCTATTCTTGTTCATCAAATTATATTGATCATTATATCCCACATATGAGTGAGATCATGTGATATTTATCTTTCTCCTACTGGCTTATTTCGCTTAGCATAATGCTCTCCAGTTCCATCCACGCTGTTGCAAATGGTAAAAGTTCCTGCTTTTTTATAGCGGCACAGTATTCCATTGTGTAGATGCACCGTAGTCTTTTAATCCACTCATCTGCTGATGGGCACTTAGGTTGTTTCCAAATCTTAGCTATTGTAAATTGTGCTGCTATGAACATAGGGGTGTATATATCCTTTCTGGTTGGTGTTTCTGGTTTCTTGGGGATATAGTCCTAGAAGTGGGATTACTTGATCAAATGGGAGTTCCATTTTTAACTTTTTGAGGAAACTCCACACTGTTCTCCACAGTGGCTGCACCAGTCTGCATTCCCACCAGCAGTGCATGAGGGTTCCTTTTTCTCCACATCCTCGCCAGCACTTGTCGTTTGTTGATTTGTTGATGATAGCCATTCTGACAGGTGTGAGATGGTATCTCATTGTTGTTTTGATTTGCATCCCTCAGATGATTAGTGACTTTGAGCATGTTTTCATATGTCTCTGGGTCTTCTGTATGTCCTCTTTTGAAAAGTGTCTATTTAGATCTTTTGCTCATTTTTTGATTGGATCGTTTATCTTCCTTTTGTTAAGTTGTATGAGTTCTCTGTAACTTTTAAAGATTAAACCCTTATCAGAAATATCAGGCGAATATGTTCTCCCATGCAGTGGGCTTTCTTATTTTGTTGATGGTTTCTTTTGCTGTGCAGAAGCTTTTTTTAAAATATTTTTTTATTATTGATTTTAGAGAGGAAGGGAAAGGGAGAGAGAGATAGAAACATCAATGATGAGAGAGAATCATTGATTGGCTACCTCCTGCACGCCCCACACAGGGGATTGAGCCCACAACCTGGGCATGTGCCCTGACTGGGAATCGAACCTTGACCTCCTGGTTCATAGGTCAACACTCAACCATTGAGCCATGCCAGCCTGGCCAGAAGCTTTTTATTTTGATGTAGTCCCATTTGTTTATTTTCTCCTTAGTCTCCATTGCTCTAGGAGCTGTGTCTGTAAAGATATTGCTATGACATATGTCTGCTATTTTGCTGCCTATGGAGTCTTGTAGGATTTTTATGGTTTCCTGTCTTACATTTAAGTCCTTTAGCCATTTTGAGTTTGTTTTTGTGTATGGTGTAAGTTGGTGATCTAGTTTCATTTTTTTGCATGTATCTGACCAAATTTCCCAGCACCATTTATTGAAGAAACTGTCTTGACTCCATTGTGTACTCTTGCCTCCTTTGTCAAATATTAATTGAGCATAATGGCTTGGGTAGATTTCTGGGTTCTCTGTTCTGTTCCATTGGTCTATATGTCTGTTCTTGTGCCAGTACCAGGCAGTTCTGAGAACTGTGGCTTGGTAATATAGCTTGATATCAGGTATTGTGATTCCTCCAACTTTGTTCTTCTTTCTCAGGATTGCTGTGGCTTTTCGGGGTCTTTTTTTTATTCCAGATGAACTTTTAGAGAGTTTGTTCTAGATCTTTGAAATATGCCGTTGGTATTTTAATGGGGATTGCATTGAATCTGTAGATTGCTTTGGGTAGTATAGACATTTCAATGATATTGATTCTACCAATTCATGAACATGGTATGTTCTTCCATTTGTTTATGTCTGCCTCTATTTCTTTTTTCAATGTCCTGTAGTTTTCCAAGTACAGGTCTTTTATGTCCTTAGTTAAGTTTATTCCTAGGTATCTTAGTTTTTTTGGTGCAATGATAAATGGTATTTTTTTTTTTCGTTTCTCTTTCTGTGAGTTCATTATTGGTGTAGAAAAAGGCCATAGATTTCTGGGTGTTAATTTTGTATCCTGCTACATTGCCAAATTCATTTATTAGGTCTAATAGTTTTTTGATGGAGTCTTTGGGGTTTTCTGTGTATAGTATTATGTCATCTGCAAATAAGGACAGTTTTACTTATTCTTTTCCAATTTGGATGCCTCTTATTTCTTTTTCTTCTCTGATTGCTATGGCTAGCACTTCCAGTACTATGTCAAACAGGAGTGGTGAAAGTGGGCATCCCTGTCTTGTTCCTGTTCTTAGGGGAAATGAATTTAGTTTTTGCCCATTGAGTATGATGTTGGCTGTAGGTTTGTCATATAAGGTTTTTATTATGTTGAGGTATGATCCCTCTATTCCCACTTTGCTGAGAGTTTTTATCAAGAAAGTGTGTTGGATCTCCCCTTTTTAAAAAAATCCCCACCCAAGGATATGTTTAGAGAGGAAGAGAGAGAAACATCAATGTGAGAGAGAAACATCTATTGGTTGCCTCCCATATGTGCCCTGACCAGGGATTGAACCCACAACCTTTTGGTGTACGGGACAATGCTCCTACAACTGAGCAACCTGGCCAGGGCCCACTTTCTCCCTTTTAATTATGCAGCTGGAAGTTTCTGGAAATCTGGCTTAGTTTATAGTTTTCCGTTGGCACCGTAGTTTGCTAATAGAGGAGTCAGCCCTGAGGCGCTCATCATAAGCATTAAAGGCCTTCCTGGTGGGCCCTGGCTTCAGAGGAGAGAGGATTTCACAGAAATGATTTCTCTGTCCCTGCAGGGCCCAGAGGAAAGGCGATCTGGGAGGAAGCGCATGTCTTCTGGAGAAATAAAATGAGGCCCAGAGAATTGAGAGGCACGGCCCATGTGGCCCAGGGAAGGAGCAAAGTGGGAAAGGGCACCTCGCTCGCATGCCCATTTCTTCTAGAAGGAATGGAAGTGCCTTTGCCTGACCAGGGGACATCTTGAGCCAGGAAGTGTCTCCAGTCGCTGGCCGCCCTCCACCATGCGAAGTGGTTCCAGGTCAGGGGGAGGGCTGGGGGGCTCACACATGCCTGTCCTGTCGCTGCCCCCTTAGCCGACTCCTGGGCTAGCTGTTTGGCTCATGTCTCCTGGCACTAACCTGATGGGTTGGAATCAGAGCAGGGCCAGTTCTGTTGGCCCGTGCCCATTTGGGAGTGGAGTCCACTCCCAGCCACCACCCTCCTGGCCGACTGTGCCCCCCGGAGACCCTCCCTAACCTCCACTGCCAAGACAGGAGTCTGGCCGGTTCACTGCCAAGACAGGAGTCTGGCTGGCTCACCGCCCCAGGGTCCACCCTCATTCCCTTGGCCTCACACCCACCCATGTGCATGTGGTTTCCAGAGCTAACTGTGTGCTTCTTCTCCCAAAGGCACGAGCCAGTGGCCTACAGCCCTGTGTAATCGTCATCAGGGTTTTTGGGGACCTCTCCAGCATGTGCCAACCTGTGGGACCCTGCCAGACTGGGTAAGGCAGCGCCAGGCAGCCAGCCTGCTCTGGGAAGCCCACAAGGGCATTATCTCCTCCTGGACAGCAGATTCCCCTCCCAGCGCTTGGCTTTCCCCCAAGGGGCTGGCATCAGCCTGCGTGCCCAGGAGAGGCAGGTCACGGCAGGGGTATCCCAGGGGCCACTGGGCACCAGGAAGAGGCCTGCTCTGGAGTGCAGCCTCCCTTGACTATATTTTCTTTTTTAATTATTTTTTAAAAATATATTTTATTGATTTTTCACAGAGAGGAAGGGAGAGGGATAGAGAGTTAGAAATATCTATGAGAGAGAAGCATTGATCAGCTGCCTCCTGCACACCCCCCACTGGGGATGTGCCCGCAACCAAGGTACATGCCCTTGACCCGAATAGAATCTGGGACCCTTCAGTCCGCAGGCTGATGCTCTATCTGCTGAGCCAAACCAGTTAGGGCTCTTTTTATTTTTTATACTGCATTTTCTTTTTTTTAAATATATTTTTATTGATTTTAGAGAGGAAAGGAGAGGGAGAGAGAGATAGAAACATGGATGATGAGAATCATCGATTGCTGCCTCCTGCACACCCCACACTGGGGATCGACTCCACAACTGGGCGTGTGCCCTGACTAGGCACCGTGACACTCAACCACTGAGCCATGCTGGCCAGGCTAACTGTATTTTCTTACTCCCTTGACCTCGCTGTCTTGAACTGGCATGCTACTGGCTAAATGTACCACAGGTCACAGAGAACAAGTTTTTTTTCTTTAATAATTCTTTATTGTTGAAAATATTACATATGTCCCCTTTTCCCCCCATTGACCCTTTCCAGCCTGCCCCAGGCCTTCAGCACCCTATTGTCTGTGTCCAGGGGTTATGCATATATGCATACAAGGTCTTTGGTTGATTACCCCCAACACACACACACACACACACACACACACACACACCCTCTACCCCTCTTCCCTCTGAGATTCCTCATTCGAACAAGTTTCTTTTAACCCTTGACCCCCTAGTTTGCAATGTTACTATTGATGGGATTTTGCCAATGGGGCAACTGAGGGTTAGAGAGTGAAGAAAATTGCCCTTGGCCACACCAGGAGGTGTGGAGGCCTCTGTGACACCTCCCTACTCTGAGGAGGTCAAGAGTGGGTGGGATTTAGAGAAAGAGCTGGGAGGGGCTGCCTGTCCTGAGGTCCCTGAAACCCCAGCTGAGCCCACAGAGCCCTCCAGTGGGAGGGGAACTGGCCACGCGCTCTCCTCAAAGGCAGCGTCTCCTTCTCCATCCTGCCTGGCCCAGGCCATGGAGCTGCTGGTGGAGAAGGCTCTGAGCAGTGCCTTGGGGCCCCGTGTGAGGGGTCCTGGAGTGTGTGGCCTCAGGGACACTCATGACAGGTCAGTCCCCGTCAGCTGGGGAGCCCAGAATCCTGGGCACATGGCAGAGACAGGGTCATAGTGAGGTACAGGACACTCTCGCTAACACTCAAGAACAGCGTCCAACCTAAATGGGAGGAGGGACTCAGACACGCCACCCTCTACCCCCAGGGGAAAGGAACAGCCCAGTAGCAGGTGGAACTCACTCACCACAAAGGAAGGCAAGGTCCAGGGCAGATGGGGCAGCAAGGGTCCTGCCCCCATCTGTCGTCTGTCGGCTGAGCACTCACTCTCTGGTGGCAGCCCACCGTTTCGGGAGGCCGGGTGTCGCAGGTAATGGCCTTGGCGGGAATATTTCTGAAGGAAAGCAGCAGACACGGATAACAGGCTCGAGCGGAGATGTTCACCACAGTGTGGTTTACCGAAGCAGAACGGGAGAGAAGCATCTGTGCTCTCATGAGATGTCAGAGACAGAGGTGCTGTTTTCCAGCCCTTTTAGTGACATGGGTGATATCATAGGAAGTGAAAGGAGAGAAAACACTGGCCTGAGGTGTGAGCCTGTTGTATGACTACACGCTCGTGCTCGCGCACACACACACACACACACACACACACCCCTGCAGGAAGGCGTTCTGCTGGCTGTACTTCCGGGGTCAGAGGGAGGTGTGGCCCAGGTGAGATGCCTCCGGGGGAGATCCGTGGGTGCAGAGGTACAGTCACACGCCCCGTGCTGGGACCCTCTCAGGCCCGGGCCGTGGCAGTCTCTCACGAGGGTGCTCTATCTTCTTTCCACCCCCACCCCCTCGCAAAGATGGGCCTGGGCTCCGGGATCCTGTGAGAGAGACCAGACGGACGTGCTCGAGTCCATGACCCTCCAGCAGCGGGAAGACATCACAGCCAGCGCCCAGGTAGGATGGCCAGCCCCTGGGGCTCCCCAGCTCCGGGCCAGCTCAGCCAGGCTGTGGGCGGCACCTCCCGCCCCCGACCCAGTTGCAGCTATGCAACTTCCCAAGGAATGGTCTGGGGTTCCACTTCCCTCCCCTGCAGAGGCGGGGGGCCTGTGGGAGAGTGGCCCCTGGGTGACAGGACTGCCTCTGGGGGTTGGGCAGCTTGGCTCAGAGCTGAAGCCACCACAGTGACGAGGCGCAGACCTGGGGCCTCACTGGCAGGGACTGACCTGTCTGTTCCCACCGCGCATGCACACACGCACGCGCACACATGCACAGGCACACACATGCACACACGCACATGCGCGCGCGCACACACATGCACGCGCGCACACGCACACGCACACACACACACGTGCCCTGTAAACACCCCGCTGCGGCTGGCCAGCCTCAAGCACGAAAGCCAAGTCCCCACCTGTGCTTCCCCTTTGGTTTGTAAGCAAGTCCCCCAGCGACACAAATCCCATCGGGCCTGACATTTAGGAATTGTCTTCATGGAAAAACTCAAATTGCTTCTGATCAGAGCCACACGGGGAGATGCAGGATTTGGGGTCCCCGCAGTGTTCCCAGGGCCTTCCTGGCAAGTCCTGCCCTGAGCAGCCTGAGCGTCCAGTGCAGTTCCTCGTACCTGATGGTAACTGAGCTCAGCAGTTGCTAGAAGGGTGATGGCAAGGGCAGGATGCCTGGCGAGCCGCGGGGCCAGGGGCTGGGTGAGCCGGTCGCAGGCAGGAGGGTGCCGCCAGGCTGTCTGCCCCCAGCACACCCTGGGCATGTTGGCATTTCAGCAGATCCACAAGATCCTGGGCATGGGCCCCCTGCCACCACCCAGAAGCAGGCTGGGTTGCGCTTCCACTTCCGGAAGAGGCCTCCTGAGGCCTGTGAGGCTGAGGAAGGCCCGAGGAAGCAGGCCAGCTCAGCGGAGAGGGGCTGTGTGATGGCCCCGCCTCCCCAGCAGGACCTGACCTGCCTCTGAGTGGCTGCTCCATCCCCCACATGGGACAGATGTGTTCTCCTTTCCAGTTATGTTCCATGGGTTCCATTTAAAACACTTGTGCTTTGATCCTCTGAAATCGCATCACCCAGGGATGAGAACTCTGGGAGGGGCACCACCCCAAGGTGCCCCCAATGCTGCACAGAAGATTTAGAAGGTGTAGTGCAGCCCAAGCTGGTTTGGCTCAGTGGATAGAGCATCGGCCTGTGGACCGAAGGGTCCCGGGTTCAACTCCCGTAGAGGGCATGTACCTCATTTGCAGGCTCCTCTCGGGCCTGGGCCCTGGTCAGGGGGTGTGCAGGAGGCAACCAATCAATGTGTTTCTCACACTGATGTTTCTGTCTTTCCCTCTCTCTTCCACTCTAAAAATCAATGGGAAAGTACCCTCGGGTGAGGATTTAAAAAAAAATAAAAATAAGAAGGCATAGAAGACTTTGAACCCTGGCACCTTGGCTAGCTGCTTCTAGCAGGCGCATTATCCACCGAAACAGGAAGTGGCCGGGGCCTGACTGCTCCTACTTCCCTGGGAGGGCAGACTGCTTGCTTTTGCCTCTTCTGCCTCCGTCCCCTTTCTGAGGGAGCGCCCCTCCCTGCCTCTTACAGGCACCCGGACAACACCCCTTTGCTGGTCCTGGCCGCAGCCACAGACATCCTTTACCTCACATGGGGAGCTTCACCTTACACATCTCTCTCCCTTTAATCCTGGTTCAGCGACTCTGCATTCACCCCACGGCCCAGGCTCACTGCCACCACCACTGCAGGGAGTCCTGGGTTCCTTTGTGCTGGGACAAACCATCAAAAAGTCCCGCTTCTACTCTTCATCCACATTGTCTCTCTGCTGCTTCAACCCCCATCAGCAGGAGCTCTGGCTAAAACTCAGAATTGCACTCAGGATAGAATCCCGAATCCCAGGGAAGCCCCCACAAGAACCCATCTGCCACTCTCCCTCAATAACTCCACTTCAGACCCACCAGCCTCTGTTTGTCATCAGACCAGCCAATCTTATTCCTGCCCCCAGGGCCTTTGCACATGCTGTTCCCACTGCATAGCAAGCTCTTCCCCTGACCTTCCTTCCTTCAGATCTCAGCTCAGATGTCACCTCCTCAGAGAGGCCTCCTTGACCTCCTCAGCCTGCTACATAACTGATTAAAATCACTTGGTACCTGCCTTCCTCCCAGGATGTGAATTCTCTGGGGGCAGGAAATAGATCTACTTTACTCACCACAGGACCCACAGGTCTAGAGCAGACCAAGTACATAGTAGTAGCTCAATAAATATGTTAAAGGCTTGAAGTCATGCTCTGATGCCCAAGCACAGGTCTCTTCATAAGAGGAATTTGCCTCCGGGCAGTTAGGAAGACACCATTTGTTTCTGTCTTGTCCCAGGAATGACTGTAACAGCTGGGCCCAGAGACGTCAGTGAGGGCAGTGGCAGTATGATGAAGGGAAGGGAGAGTGGGTCCGTCTTTGGGACCAGGATGTGGCTGTAGGAGTCACAGCCTCACCTGGTGGAAAGCCCTGTGTCCTGCTGCTGTGGCCAACTGCCAAGGGCAGCTCTTGGAAACAACATCGCCCACTGTTCTCCAGTCCCATCCCTGGCTCCCGGGGAAGATGGATATATCTTTGCCACCAGGTGGTTTAAGGCCAATTCTGTTGACAGAAAATGAAATCTTCCACCATCACCCCTCCCCCCGACCAGTAACTCCAAAAAAAACAACCCACATGCAAATTTAGGCAACATGACAGCAAAATCAAGCAGTCGGTTAGCAATGTATTCAGTCCAGATGGATGAAACGTCTGGGTGATAGAGCTCCCGCAAGACCTAAAGAGGGGTCATCCCTGATCTTCCCTCTCCAGCCCTCTTCCCGCTGGCCAGAGGACTCCAGAACAGGCCGGCGGGAAGATACTGGCCCAGGCGCCCGAGAGGCCAGACTGCTGCGAGGGGGAGAAGCCTCCTGAGACAGTGACGCAGGATCTCAGCTGCAGGATGCTGGCGGAAGAGCCAGTTGCTAGGAGACAGCAGCGAGTGTGGGAGAGATGCCTTGAGGAGTGTGGGCATGGCTGGAGCTGAACCCGGCAGTCCAGGGAAGAAAAAGAAAAAAGGAAGGGCAGATCCCTTGGCTTCATCTGCCAAGTCACTAACACGAATGGACAGCCGGGAAACGCAGTGTCCCCTGGTCCAGAATAAGTCCCATTCAGGGGCCGAGGGAGCATCTCCAAGACTCAGCTGGGTCCAGGGGCTTGTGTGGGATAACGTTGGCTCCACCTTCTCCTTGATTCTCTGTTAGTTTGGCTTCCAGGGCTGAGAAGATGTATCCAGTGAGTAAATTAAGGCTCTGCTGAGCGGACAAGCTAGAAGACCCGTGTTCTTAAAGGTGGAAAAGGCTGTGGGGGTGAGGGGAGTGATAGTTGAGGGCGGGTAGCACCCTGTTTATGTCTGCCCAGGTTTTGAAAAAGAAAATGTTTTGGGAAACGGGTATTTGTTCTCCCATGTTCACAGCAGCATTACTCACAATAGCTTAGAGGTGGAAACACCCCATGTGTCTACGGACAGATGAACAGATGAACAAAATGTGGTCCATCCAGACAATGGAATATTCTTCAGCCTTCAAACAGAAGGAAATTCTGACCCATGCTACAATGTGGATGAACCTAGAGGACATTATGATCTGTGAAATAAGCCAGACTTATTTTGGCTATTATGAAGAGAGGTAATTTTTTTTTTCTTTTATTGATTTCAGAGAAGAAGGTAGAGGGAGAGAGAGATAGAAACGTCAATGATGAGAGAGAATCATTGATCGCCTGCCTCCAGTGCACCCCATCCTGGGGATCGAGCCCGCAACCCGGGCACGTACCCTGACTGGGAATCGAACCGTGATCTCCTGGTGCATAGGTCGACGCTCAACCACTGAGCCACGCTGGCCGGGCGAGAGGTAATTTTTAATAACTGCATCATATTCCACAAAATGAACATATCCTGATGTGCTTAAGCATCCCCCTCCTGTCAGACATTTAGATTATTTTCAAACATTACAAATCACAATGCGGCAAAATGTTCCTGACCGGTTGGGATTTTTTCTCGGTCGAAGGGCATGGCCAGCAGAATGCGAAGGCATTTAAAACGTCGATGTGGAAGGTACTGTTCCATGAGCGCTTTGCCAGTTCCCCACCCCCAGGTCAGGACTGCGCCTTCTCATTTTAACAAGTACTTGCCTGCACATGGATATAAGTTTAACAGGTTTCCTTCTGTGGTGTCTATTTCCTCCACTGCTGTTCTCTCATTTTCTCATTCAACCCGCGTTTGTTGATCACCTGTTATGTGCCATGGGCACGCATGTGTCTCCCTATGTCTCTCACTGAGAAAGCTGAGCTGTCCACTACTCAGTCAGCAAACACCACCTTCCTTGGAAGAAACCAAAGATGAACCAAAAGTTGTCACTCCATGCACTGAGGGTGCCTCCGGGTCCTGGTCCCAGGTTGGCCCTTTAATGTCTTAGCTGAGGGGTGCCAGGACGGCTCACTCCACCTCCTTGAGACTATGAAACTGGGTTAGAGCTAGCAGCACCAACCTTGCAGAGCTGTGGGGAGAACTCAGTCATAAAATGCATGTTTAACTCTTGCTGCATAGACAGGCTCAGCCTCAGAACACGGGCGTGATAGAGGGCAGGTATGCGGGTGAAAACCAGCGATTAAAGGGAGAAGTCACACATGGAACAGTGACCCCAAAGGCCTTCCCTGTCTCAGCTTCTAGAACGATGGCTGTCAGGTCATGAGAAAACTGCAGATGCGACCGACATTTGGGGGGTCCCCTACAGGGGCCAGTCCTCCCATCTCCCATCATCACCCAGAGGGAAGCCACCCCCATGGTAAGGAGCTTCCTGTCGGCTCTGTGGCATGCCCCTCATAAATGCCAGCCAACGAAGAAGAGACTAGAACCCAAAGACGGGGGGCGGGGGGGAGGGGGACTTGGAGGAAAGAGATAAAGAACAAAAAAGCAGTTCCAGAAAAGCCCTTGTGTGTGTGACCCTCGGAGAGCTTAGGGAAGACGCAGAAGCCAGGAAACAAGTTTCCATTTGCCTTTTGAAAAGAAACTCAAAGAACCAGAAGGAGCCCTTGGAAATTAGAAACCTGCGAATCAAAATTAAAATGTCAACAAAGGGATTGGATGAAAGAGTAGAATGAGAAGACAAAAAGGGGAAAAATGTAGACAAGAAAATTAGCCCAGCCGGTGTGGCTCAGTAGAGCATCGACCTATGAACCAGGAGGTCACGGTTTGGCACGTGCTGGGTGTGGGCTCGATCCCCAACAGGAGGCATGCAAGAGGCAGCCTATCAGTGATTCTCTCTCATCATTGATGTTTCTATCTCTCCCTCTCCTTTCCTCTTTGAAATAAAAAATATTTTTAAAAAAACAAAAGAAAATAGATCAATCCAGGAAGTCCCATATGTGACAAAGGAGACTTCCACAAAGAGGAAACAGAAAACGAAGTGAAGTGGAAGGAACCACCAGTGATGCCCTTTAAGAAAGTTACTAGGGGCCCAGCCAGCGAGGCTCAGCAGTTGAGCCTCAACCAGGAACCAAAAGGTGGCCAGTTCAATTCCCGGTCAGGGTACACGCCTGGGTTGCGGGCTGGATCCCTGGTGGAGGTGCGTGCAGGAGGCAGCCGATTGAAGACGTTCCTCTCTCCCTGACTTTTCTATCTCTCTATCCCTCTCCCTTCCTCTCTCTCTAAAAATCAATAAAAACATTTTTTTTTTAAAAAAAGAAAGTTACGAGGAGTGGAAGACACAACAGAGTCCACTGAAAGTCCAGCACAACAAGTGAAATAGACCCCAACCAAACCCACACTGGAGACGTGGAAGATCCCACAAGCTTTCAGAGAGAGAGAGAAAATACACCCACCAACGTGTGAAGCACAGGATGAGGAAGCAGGCAGCTAACGGCCCAAGACTGGAAGCGGGAAGCCACGGGGCAAGAGGAATTCACCGCCCAGAACACTGTCCTCAGCCAAACCACCGATCTCCCAGGAAAGTGGAAGGAAACGCTGTCTGGAAATGCCCAGGTGCGGTGGGTGCACGTTCTCAAGACAAGGACACGAACCAAGAAACAGGGACCTGGACTCAAGAAATCGGTGCGACGTCCCGGGAATCTCTAAATCCTGCAGAAGAGAGAGGCCAGGACCACACTGGGCATAGCCAGCCCTGAGCAGAGAAGTTAGTTCCATTGGAGAGGCTGGGGTGGGAGAGAGTCACAGGCACACAAAACAAAGGCGATCGCTAGCTCCAGAAAACCCCCCGACACACACACACACCAAATCCTAGAAAATAAAAGTGTTCTTGGTGTTCATTGCTCCAAATGAACAATACTTACATATACCAACACAGCACTAAATGTCCAGTTATCCAAGAATTGTGGTAAAATGATTGTGAAAGCAATAAGCATAAGAGAGCTAAGTCTCTATCTCCAGGAGTAGGAAGTCAAAGGACAATGTCCAACTGATAAATCAAGAGATACGGCCCGGCTGGCATGGGGCAGTGGTTGGGCGTCAACCTGTGATGAACCAGGAGGTCACGGTTCAATTCCTGGTCAGGGCAGATGCCTGGGTTACAGACTCGATCCACAGCGGGGGGCTTGCGGGAGGCTGCCCATCAGTGATTCTTTCTCATTCATTGATGTTTCTGCCTGTCTCTCCCCCTCCCTTCCTTACTGAAATAAATAAAAATATTTAAGAAAAAGATATGTAAAACATTATTTTGAAATATGGAAGCAAAGACCAGAGAAGCAGCCCATAGAAGCGCTAATGGCAGCCCTCCGGGAGTGGGACATACATGCTTTGTTTAAAACAGTTTTATAAGCTTAGCACAGTCGTAAGTATACCGCAGAACACTACAGATATTGCTGCTATTAATTCTGATGAGAAGAAAACATACGTACCCTTGAGGGGCTCATCGCCGAGTCAGCTAGCTTTATATAGTTAGGAGAGCACTTGAGAGCTTACCACATGCCATGAGTATTCACACATTTAGATTAAGAAGTACACCTACAAGGTCAAATAAATTCTAAAATGTGCCTATTTATAAGAAAATAAAGACAGAGACTGGAGGGGAGCAACTCCAGCCCACCACCACTGTCTGTTTCTATGCATCCATGAGCTAAAAATGCGTCTTCACATTTTTCAGTGGCTGAAAAAAATCGCCATAATATTGCATGGCATGTGAAAAGTATATGAAGTTCAAATTTCAGCATTCCATACATAAAGTTTTATTGGAACAGTCATGCCTGTTCACATACATGTTATTAATGGAGGCTTTTGCGCTACAAAAGCAGAGTTGAGTAGTCCAGCAAGAGGTCATGAGGCCCTTTACAGAGACAGTTAGCCAACTCTTCAGTTAGAGCAGCGGTTCTCAACCTGTGGGTCACGACCCCTTTGGGGGTCGAACGACCCTTTCACAGGGGTCGCCTAAGACCATCAGAAAACACATATATAAGTACATATTGGTTTTGTGATTACTCACTGTGTTTTAATTATGTTCAATTTGTAACAATGAAATTGGGGGTCACCACAACATGAGGAACCGTATTAAAGGGTCACGGCATTGGGAAGGTTGAGAACCACTGAGTTAGAGGATGAAGGTTGGGGGACAGAGGATGAAGAGGATCAAGGAGGAATCCTGAAGCAGGGACATAGGGAAAAGTCCTCGGACAGATGCGTCTTGCCTTGTGGTACTGTATGGATCCCCTGCTCTTCTTCCTGGGTCTTTATTCTTTCATGTGATTCTATTCATTTGTTCTGTGAGGGCCTACTGTGTGCCAGGCTCCAGAGATAAATGATTGCCCAGGCCAGAGCTGTCTCTGCCCTCGCTCACGGAGCATATGTTCTGTCAAGGGGAGTGAGGCGAGGCAGGAGGGCTATGGACAAGACAAAGTGAGACAGGGTGACGGGCAGTGGGTTAGTCTTGAATGATGGGTGTCACTGTGAGTGCCTTGGGAAGTGACCTGGACCCAGTTCACACAGCGCAAACCTGCAAGCGCGGCAGGGAAATGATGTGCCTGGCTCCACCTGCAGCATAGGGAGACTGGGTGAGGGATGTGGGGGCTGCGCAGACCGCCTCCCCCATCAAAGGTGGATCGCCTCTGGCACCCCAAAGCAGGTTTCCTGGAGGGGCTCTTCGTTCCGCCAGTCAAGAATGATCCAGCCGACCACGGTCTGGGTACAAAGCAAGCGATACAGCATTTTTCCTCGAAAGAGCAGATTCCTCCGCTGAATCCCTGAGTCCCCAGCAGGGAGGGGAAGGCTAAATTTAAAGATGAGCTAATTGGGACGGTCTGATCTGGCCTCATGCTCCAGCTGAGGATCTGCAGGGGCCACAACACCAGCTCAGCCGTCCCCACATCTGGCTGCAGCTGCCCTACCGCGCCTGCCCTCCAAATCCAGAAAGCATAAACACGGACACATTCTCCTCGGGGTCTATCATGTGCCCCACACTGCGGTACACCAGCGGGTGAGCCCGGGAGCCGGACAGGCCGAGTCCAAAGCCCCGTCTTCCATTTCCTGTGACCTAAGGTCAAGCTCAGCACTCTCTAAGCGTCAGCTTTCCCATCGTACGGGAGTGCTCGCCTCACAGGTGACAGGCACTGTTCATCCTCTCCCCTCCCCAATATTCATTGGCTTAAAAGATATGTTCTGAGCACCGACTATGTGCCAGGTACTGAAGTCACAGCAGCGAACCGTCCAAAGGCCCTGCACGGGGACTTTGCCCTGGGGAGCTGATGTTCTAGAAAGGATGCAGTCAGTAAACAAGATGAACAAGTAAGATACATGGTCTATCAGACCACGGCAGCCCTACGGAGCCACCGGAGAGATGGGCAGGGTCGGCGGGGTGAGGTGCTCTGTAGAGCTGCTGGCCCCGTTTCCAGTATTAGCCATTCATTTGGTTGCAAGTGGCAGGAATGCCCCCCTGAGCAACCAAAAAGCGAACGCTTGCTTCCTACCCGAGGCACAGAATGCACTCCAGGTGTGGCCGAGTCCAGGGACTTGAATTCTCCCTGTGAGATGCCGTCTCGCTCTGCCTCTAGGATCTGCTTCCTCCAGGCTGGCTCCTCCTCAGGCAGGCTGATGGGCTCAGTCACCAGGCCAGGCCCATGCCCATCACACAGCGAGAGGAGGCAGCTCGGACCTCCAGGGAGGGGTCCTTTCAGGCACAGAAGTGAGGTCTTACTCTGAGAAAGGCGTGGGTGTGGGGAGGGCGGTGAGTTTGAAAAGGCTTCATCAAAATGGTGCCAGTTGAGATGAGCATGGAAGGATGAGATGGAGATGCCAGCTGGGTGGGGGAAGTGCATTCCAGGCAGTGCAAAAGTATGCAAATTCCTGTAGTTTTCAGGCTGTTGGGTGTTTGGTGGGAGCAGAAACAGACAAGTCCAGAGAGGTAGCCGGAGGCCAAACATGAAGAGCCCTGAATGCCAGACTGTTTTAGGCTCAGTCCCGCGGGCAGCAGAAGCTACGGAAGAATTTAAAGCAGGGAAGGGCCACAGTCCCATTTTCCTCCCTTGGTGATAGAATGGAAGGTGAATGGTGGCAAGGAGGAAAACTAGAGGCAGCCGAAAACCAGGGAGGAGCTGCTGTATCACCAGCCAGCTCCAGACGGGTGGCCTGGGGAATCAAATTGACAGGACTAAAATATGGAGGGTGAAGAGCCTGGGACTGGGAGATTCCGGTGTCGGATCCGAGGATGCGGCTACCAGCGGGCTTCAGGCAGGTATAAGGGAGGGGAGTCCCCCAGCTCTTGGCAACAGGCAGGAGACACTGCCGTTGCCATGTCCAGGGATTGGAAGACCCATCGTCTTTGGAATTCAACGTGGCCAATTCTTGGATGCCTCCAGGGATGGGGAGCTCACCCCTTCAATAGTTCTGACCTAAATAAACTATGGACTCAAATTTATACCCTTAGAGTTAGGCACAGCTCAGTGCCCCTGTCCACACCTTGGGGGGCTCCCTGTACCCTAGGAGACTTGGCACCTGACACTGTCTCCTTAAGGCTATCCTTCCCCTGTCTCAACACTTTTGCTTCCTCTGACCATGGGACAAGGACCCCTGAGGGTCCTGGGGAGGATGTAGGATTACTCAGACACTAATATCCACTCACGGAGGGAGAAAGGCAGCCGGGTCAGACACTCTTCCTGTCTCTTGGACTGTGCCAAGTCTCCAGGGGTGCCAGGGCACCTTAACATCCTGGACGCTGTCCTTGCCGAGCAAAGGGAAGGCAGGCCTCCACCGTGGGGCCTGGGGCCGCAGCAGCAGTCTCTGGTGAGAATCTAATGATGCTGTCGGTTTCTGCTTTGGCTATTTCGATGTTGCATTTCTATTTCTGGCAAGTGATGATGGTTTGCCTTATATGGTGGGTCTTCATCACCTGACAGGATGCCAGGTGCAGGATCCCAGCCCTGTGCTGGTGGCTGGGAGGCAGGGGGTGGGGGTGGGGCAGACCCTGGGACTCTCCCACCGCGGGATCTGTGGAGCCGGGAGCCCTGCTTAGCAGGACTGTTCTCAGGGGCTCCTCTGTGCAAACACTACCACCGCGAATAAATTACACCACCAGGCAGGAGCGGCCCTCCCCCCCCTCTCCTCCTGCTCACTTCCCTCGCTGAGGATAACGGTGTTGCCAGTGGAGGGTTCCTTCTGGAACTTTCCTCTCTGTATGACATACACGGGATCGTGCCGTTTGCACTGTCACATCCTGGTGCTGGTGGTTTTCAACAATGGTAGATTTTAGCACCTTAATAGTTTCCTAGTTTTTGTGCATAATATTCCATAACATGGATGTTCTGTGACTCTCAGCAGCCGTCCACTATTCCCAGAAACCCCATGATGCCTTGGAGGCATAGCCACTAAGCCAGTGGTTCTCCACCTTGGCTGCACATTAGAATCACCTGGGAATGGAGTTTAAAAAGATTCCCAGGTGATTCTAATGTGCAGCCAAGGTGGAGAACCACTGCACTAAGCCTTTGGGAGTAACAAGGTTAAACAGGGGACCAGGTTATCTGGGAGTCTTGGTTCATCGCTCTCCCAAGATCAGCTTCTTCCAAGTGGACGCCTGCAGCAGAAGGAGCGGTAAGGGGGGCCAGGCGCGGTGCAGGGTCATCCAGGGCTCGTCCAGCTGGCCTGTGAGAGGGCGGTCAGCGCTGCCGGGCCCCACAGAGGACAAGTGGAGGCCGGGACAGGGGCAGCCCTGCCTCCGGCCCAGCGGGTTGGCCCCTCAGGCACCACCGTGATTCTCCGAAGCGGGGCTGCTCCACCTGCGTGCGGCCTCTGAGCCGCAGGACATCTTCCCCTCTGGCTCCAATGTTCCCTTAATGACGATGACGACCATCGCGGTATAGCGGTGGACATATTTGGAGCGCTGTCTCTGCACCAGGCACCGGCAGCCCTTGACAACGCCAGGTAACTCGTTCAAGGGGCCTCCGCTGGCGGAAGAGGTGACGGAGGCGTTGGAGTCGCGGAGTTGCTTGCCTCCCGGACACGCCGCTCACTCACGCACCCCCTTCCCGGGCGCTGCGGCACCTGCTCCAAGCTCCCAGGCCTGCGCCTTCCGGGATGGGGGCGGGGTGGGCGGGGAGGTGCGCGCCCCGCGGCTGCGGGCCAGGAAGCGGTGCGGAGCGGGCGGCCGCCTCCAGTCCCCGCCCGGGCCAGCGGGAGGGGCCGCCGGCGGCGCGGAGCCGAGCGTAGGACGAGCGGCCGGCGCTAGGACCCGCGGGGGCCGCCCAGGCCGCAGTCTCCGGCTCCCCCACCCCAGCCCACCTCACCCCGCCCAAAATGAGGAAACGGAGGAACTTGTTCCAAGTTGTGCTGCCAGGGCCGCCTGGGGGTGCGCAGCCAGGGCGCCGGGGCCTTCGTGGGGGCGGGGGCGGGGCGCGGCCCGGAGACTCCCTCTGAGCAGGTGAGCGGGCGGCGGGGATGTGGGGGGAGACCGCGGGGTATGGAGGGCTCCCGGGAGGCCTGGGCGTGCACCCCAGGGACCGGTGCGGTGTGCGCGTCCGGGGCGCGCGGCGGGTCGGGGCCGGGGCGGCGGTGGTCAGAGGCGATCCGGGGCGGGAGCAGGGTATTTTCCTGGGTGTAGGGGGTGCGCGTCGGGGAGCCCCTGGTGTGTGTATCCGCGCGTCCACGTGGAGGGATGTGCGCGTGTGACAGATGCGTGTGCACGGCCTTGCGTGTAGCTCTGTCCGGGTGGCCCAACGTGTGGCGCCCAGGTGTTCAAGTGTGTGTGTTCGGGGGTGGGGAGGGGCGGGAGGGAGACACAGATACGTTTCCAGATGTCTGAGCACCTGTGTGTGTGTACACATTTGTAGACGCGTGTGTACACCTGTCTCTAGGGGGGTCGTGCCCTTGCTTGCGTACCTGCGGGTCTGTGGGTACCTGTGTCCACCTGTGTCCAAGCCTGGTGTGTTTCTCTGTGTGCTTGTGTGTACATGGATCAGTATGTGTGTGAGTACATGTAGGGCTGGGTATTTACGGGGTTGCACACTGGAGGAGCAGAGACTTACCCTGGAACCCGCCCCACGGGCCCAGCCACCTGTGGTGGGGTCGATGGGGGAGGAAGGGGTGGGAAGATCCTCACCCCAGCAGCAATGAGGGACTGGGGGTGGGGTAGAGGGATTAGAGAGGTCCAGCTGGCCAGCCCCCGAGCTCAGCAGGGCTGCACTGTCCCACTGTAGGGTCAGAGTTTCTTGGCAATGACCTTGAATCATTCCGTGTTTCCCTGCCCTGCTCTTCCAGAAAAGAGGAAGAACCAGGCCTGATGAGGTGGCGCTGAGCTCCCCAGGCGCCTGTGGGCTGCGGGGGCCTGAGCCAGGCGTGTCCCTCCGCCCAGCCTGTGGCCACATGCTCTGTGCCCATGGTGGTCTTCAGTTTCCTTTGGGAACAATGGTAGGGCTAGGCTCCCCGATTTCGTCACTGCTGTGTAATGGCTTTGACTCAGCTAAGGAACGACCCTCCGTAAAGACCACCTTCCCAGAGGGGCCTGGAGAACCAGTATTTATGACTCCCCGACCCCCATGCCTCTGGCTGTTGCCTCCACCTGGCCTGGCTGGCAGGGGTAGTGATGGCCCCCCGAGCCCCAGCCTGGCTTGCATCTGCCCTCCAGCTGGTCTCTGCCCCCTCTCCAGGTGAACCCTGGCTTTCTCCAGGCCTGGCACTCCGGCCCATCTCAGTCAGGATGCCCACAGTGAGTACCCCCAACCTGGATGCCTGTATCCCTGGCCCTTGCTCAGCTCAGTCCGCGTCCACAGCCCTCAACTCCATGGGGAGGGAGGATGTACTCTGACCCAGGCCCCCTTGAGCTGATGTCTTCCGGCTTTGCTGTCTTTTGGTGTTGCATTTCCTTCACCTTTTCTTCCTGACCTGTCCTGGGTGCCCTCTGTTTGTGACTAATATCTCTCTGCTGGCTGCTCCCCTGTCTTATCTCCTCTTCTCCCTCTCTCCCCGCTCCCAATCCAATCTTCCTGTCCCTGGGGCATCTCCTTCATGTCACCTTGGCCCTCTCCCCTGTGCCTCCCACCCAGAGGCGCTGGGCCCCAGGCACCCAATGCATCACCAAGTGTGAGCACACGCGCCCGAAGCCTGGAGAGCTGGCCTTCCACAAGGGCGACATGGTCACCATCCTGGAGGCTTGTGAGGTGAGCCGTGGCCAGAGGGCCTGGAGATGGGACTCAGTCAGGAACGCTCCCATACTCCTCCCCCGATACCGACCCCTGTCTCCCTCCCTGGCAGAGCAAGAGCTGGTACCGAGCCAAGCACCACGCCAGCGGGCAGGAGGGGCTGCTGGCGGCGGGTGCGCTGCGGGAGCGGGAGGCCCTCTCAGCGGATCCCAAGCTCAGCCTCATGCCGTGAGTGGTGGGGTCGGCCAGGGATGAGGGATCCAGAGGGCCCGGCCGCCCGGCCCAACCCGCCCTCCTGCCACTGCAGGTGGTTCCACGGGAAGATCTCGGGCCAGGAGGCGGTGCAGCTGCTGCAGCCGCCCGAGGATGGGCTGTTCTTGGTGCGGGAGTCGGTGCGGCATCCCGGGGACTACGTGCTGTGCGTGAGCTTCCACCGCGACGTCATCCACTACCGCGTTCTGCACCGAGATGGCCACCTGACCATCGACGAGACCGTCTGCTTTTGCAACCTCATGGATATGGTAGAGGTGCAGCTCGGACAGGAGTCGCGTGTTCCCCAGGCCCTGCCCCATCCCAGCAGCTGGATGGACATGGGGACCCCCAGAGCCACATGCTCCCCAATGCAAGAAGGAGCTGGTCCTCATGGACCACCAGCCATATAGGTGGTCTGAGCTCTCTGGGTTCCACTTCCAGGGACTGGATGGCTCCTCCAGAGACACCCCTGCCATCCTCCTCTCCCCGCTAGCTTACATCTTTCCTATCCCCATGGAAACCAGCCCAACACATCATGTGGGAACCAAACCCCTCTCCTCATCAGCTCAGGCCCACCCTAACCAGAGCCCACCCCCAGGAAGGGAACAGGATGAGGGATGCCCCTTGGCACATGCTGGTCCCTGGGGTTGGACTCACAACCACCTCTGCCCCACCCCACCCTGCAGCATTACAGCAAGGACAAAGGGGCCATCTGCACAAAACTCGTGAAACCCAAGAGGAAGCAGGGGGCGAAGTCGGCGGAGGAAGAGCTGGCCAAGGGTAGGGGCCTGCGCCCTCCCTGCCCATGTTCGCCCTGCCCATGTTGTGAGTGGGTTTCCACATCTGCTGCTTCTCCCACGTCCCCATCATCTGCCCTGTCACTTGAGCCAGAAACCTGGCCCAAACCTCAACCCACCTGCCCTCCCACATTCCCCTCATGCCCCCTCCTGGCCTCTCAGAGCCTCCCGTCAGACCACCTCCTTCCAGGGGGCCAGTCCCCCTTCCTCCTGCCCCCTGCCCCTCTGGTCCCAAAGGCAACTTTCTACCTGCAAGCCCACCCACATCGCTCCCCTGCTTAAAGGCGGGAGGCCCTGCAGCCCCACCGCCTTCCAGAACCTCCCCTTGTGGCTGAGCCTTCTTTCGTACTTCATCTACAGGGCTCCTCCTCCATTCACAAGTCCTCTTGATTGTGACTCATTTCCTCTCATGCCTCCGTGCTGTTGTGCATTCTGTTCCCTTCAGCTGAAATGCTTTTCCAGCTTCTGTGTAGTGAAATCATCCATACCCAAGTCCCAAAGCAAAGGCCCCCAGCTATAGCCACCCCTAGTCTTTTGAACCTCATGATCATGGTTGTCTCCTTGGAAGCATGTATTTCTCCTGGGGACATCTTGGGGACGGCACGCGGGTGGAGGGTGGCGTCGCCACGCCTGATCGAGCCTAAGGGCTCCTGATTTGGGTGGGGAGGAGGCCTGCATTAGAGAAGGAGAACACTGGCCTGAGACAAGAGGTCAGGGAGGCCAGAGCACAGATTATGACTTAGAGCACAGGAATCTTTCTAAGATTCCAGAAGCTTTACTGTTCTCCGTGTCTATTGCATTTTTGCTGTGTGTGTGTCCCTGGGAGGCCAGAGGTTAAGAACCGTAAAGGGACCAGCCCTTGTGGTATTTAAAGGGACACAGTCTCCAGGTAGGAGAGACGGGCAGCCCTGAGGGTAGGCTCTGTTGCCTTTGACCACAGAACTGGTATCAGGAGTGGGGTGTGTCAGCCATGCCCTTTGGACCATTACTGGGGATAGCAGCCACCCAAATGTGTGCCCACAGCTGGGTGCTGTGGGGGACACCATCTGGTCTCCCCAGGTGGCGCCCCTGAGGGGAGGGGCTGGGGAAGCCTGTTGCCTCTCTGACCGGGTCTTGGCCCCACAGCTGGCTGGTTACTGGACCTGCAGTATTTGACCTTGGGAGCGCAAATCGGAGAGGGGGAGTTTGGAGGTGAGTAGGGCGTGGCCTGGCGAGCTGAAGGAAGGTGGGGGTTCACGTTTTGGAGTCACAGACATGAATTCACATCCAGATTTAATACCTACTTGCTGGGCAGCTGAAGACAAACCACTCCTCTCAGAGTCTCTTTCCTCCTCTGTGAAAGGGGGCTGACAACAGCTGTTGTGAAGTAAATACTCGGGCAGACACCCAGCGAGTGCGAGTCCCTCACACCTCCACCTCATGCACATGCTGGTCCTGTGCTTGGAATGCCATTCCCTGAAGTGATTATTCTGGAAGGTTCTAGGGCAGTGATGGCAAACCTATGACATGCGTGTCAGAGGTGACACGTGAACTCATTTTTTTGGTTGATTTTTCTTTGTTAAATGGCATTTAAATATATAAAATAAATATCAAAAATATAAGTCTTTGTTTTACTCTGGTTGCAAATATCAAAAAATTTCTGTGACATGGAACCAGAGTTAAGTTATGGTTTTTCAAAATGCTGACACGCCGAGCTCAAAAGGTTCGCCATCACTGCTCTAGGGCTTAGGTCAGGGACCTATGGACTTTCTCTGTAAAGGGCCGAAGTGCAAATATTTTTGGCTTTACAGGCCAGTCTGTCACATCTGCTCAGCTCTGCATTTGTAGCAGGAAAGCCACCCCAGATGATAGGTAAACCAACAGGAGTGCCTGTGTGCCAATAAAACTTTATTTGTAGACACTGAATTTTCCCCCCGATAATTTTCATGTGTCATGGAATAACATTGTTTTGAACTATTTGAGAATATAAAAACAAACAGGAATATAAAAAGCATTCTGAGCTCATGGTCCTTGAAAAACACACGACTGGATTTGGCCCTCGGGACAGAGTTTGCAGACCCCTAGGTCCTCTTTGCTCAGGGTGTAGGGGTTCGGAGCTGGTACTGCCGAGGGGGTTTCCAGGCCTGGGGCCTGAGCTGTGTTGGTGCACATGGGGGTCAATGTGAGCGGGTGTGTCCCTTTGTCTGTCTCCGTCCCACCCCCAGCCGTCCTGCAGGGCGAGTACCTGGGCCAGAAGGTGGCCGTGAAGAACATCAAGTGCGATGTGACAGCCCAGGCCTTCCTGGATGAGACAGCAGTCATGACGTGAGTCCCCGGTGGGGGTTAGGCACCCTGGGGGTGGGGGTGCCAGCCGCGCCTTCACCCCCTCTTCTGTCCCCCCACAGGAAGATGCAGCATAAGAACCTGGTGCGTCTGCTGGGCGTGATCCTGCACCAGGGACTCTACATCGTCATGGAGCACGTGAGCAAGGTGCGGTGGGGCCGAGATGCAGGTGGGGGTGCAGGTGGGACTTGGAGAGGCAGCCAAGAAGCCTCGAACCCGAGCCCCGTGTCTCCCTCCCCTCCCCACCCAGGGCAACCTGGTGAACTTTCTACGAACTCGGGGCCGGGCCCTTGTGAACACCCCCCAGCTCCTGCAGTTTTCCCTGTGAGTGGGGCCCCGGTGGGTGGGAAAGGGGCTTTCCAAGGCCAAGGAGAAACGCAGGAAGGAGCTTGGCCTTGGGCATGTTTGACCTGCTCACTGGAGCCCCTGTGCCCCCCCCCCCGCCCCCAGGCACGTGGCCGAAGGCATGGAGTACCTAGAGAGCAAGAAGCTGGTGCATCGAGACCTTGCTGCCCGCAACATCCTCATCTCTGAGGACCTCGTGGCCAAGGTCAGCGACTTTGGCCTGGTCAAGGCTGAGAGGAAGGGGCTGGACTCCAGCCGACTGCCCGTCAAGTGGACAGCGCCTGAGGCACTCAAACATGGGGTGAGCGCCCCTCTGTCCCCAGGGACCTGGGAGCCCCAGCTCCACAGTGTGACCCTGGGCACGTGTCTTGGCCTCTGAACCTCCAAGGCGAATGACTCTGCCTCCCCAGTGAGTACGTGGTCCATCCTGTGTGTGACCCTGGCTGGGCCTGTTTCTCCATTTCTGGGCTCAGTGCTGAGGGCAAAGAACCAGCCCCCTCCCTGCACCACATCTGAGCTGCACTTGGTCAAAGGGGCAAGGACTCCGGGAATGGAGTCTGTTAGGAAGAGACCAGAGAGTGCAGGCCAACCCAGGGGGACTTCCTGGAAGAATCGGGGACTGGAGCGGAAACCTTGAAGGGTCCCTCCTCACCCTGGTCTTGGACCCCACAGAAATTCTCCAGCAAGTCCGATGTCTGGAGTTTCGGGGTGCTGCTATGGGAGGTCTTCTCATATGGCCGGGCTCCATACCCCAAGATGGTGAGCATGGCCTGGGTGGGGGAGGCACTGGGTTCCATGTGGGTCTGGGGCCACAGCCCTGAACCCCAGCCCACACTGCTGTGCCCTCTGCCCACAGTCGCTGAAGGAGGTGACAGAGGCTGTGGAGAAGGGGTACCGCATGGAGCCCCCTGAGGGCTGCCCAGGCCCTGTCCACACCCTCATGAACAGCTGCTGGGAGGCGGAGCCTACCCGCCGGCCAACCTTCCGAAAACTGGCTGAGAAGCTGGCCCGGGAGCTGCGCAGCGCGGGCGCCACTGGCCATGTTGAAGGACAGGACACTGATGGCTCCACCTTGCCCCGCAGCCAAGAGCCTTGACCCTGCCTGGTGGGGCCATGGCCCCAGAGGACAGAGTGGGGGGCTCAGGGTGGGGACACCGGCCGGGCCTCAGGAGGCTTGGGCCAGCAAGCCGCCCACCTGGCTCACAGCACAGAAGCAGGCCCTTGTGGGGGGCTTGGGGCAGCCCCTGGATACCACAGACCCAGGAGAAGGATTGGTGCCTCGATAAAGACTGGTTCCAAGAACTGTGGGCCTCTGAGTCTCTCTCTGCCACCCCCAACGTCTTCTCGGCCCAGGGGGTCCACACTGCCCCCCCTCACTCAGCTCAGGACAGTCCACCTGCCAGTCGTCTGCCCACTGAGGGGTCTGCCCAGCTATGACCCACTGGCAGCCACTGTGGGGACGCAGACCCCTGGGACGGAGCCAGGAGACTCTCCAGGCCAGAGGTCACAGCCTCCCCGTGGACCCACTTGCCATCACCCACAGGTCCCCACTATGGTCCATCTGTGGGTGCCGTATTCAGCCCTCAGGGTCTCGGGCTCCAAGGATCATGGGAGACTTTCCCCCAGAGCAGGTGTATAGGAGCCATGGCAGCTGTGCCCCCCTGGGGTGCTCCGGTGTGACCACCCACTTCCTCCAGCTGTCGCAGCCCAACAGTCTGACCCAGTGACCTGGAGACTCAAGAAAACCCAGCTGAGCAGCCTGTCCAGAGGCCCTCCCCATCCTGTCCTCTCTGGTGACGGGGGCTGGGCCCTGGGCTTGCGCCCCAGGTTCATATCTTGATGTGCCCCTTAGCTGTGTGGCCCCGGCAGGCCAACTGGGGGGGGGGGGGGGTTGGTCCCCTACCTGGGCCCCACCTATGATCAGGCATCTTGGGGGGGGGGCAGGTGTTGTAAGGACCCAGAGTGGGGGGAAAGTGAGGGCTGAGTGCATACAGCTGGTGCTCAGTTATTGCTGTGACTGTCCCCTACCCCATCTCAGCTGACATTCCCATCCAGACAGCCTCTAGGACGCCTGGCAGGGTCTGGGGACAGGCTGGATGCCGTCCCACCCCAGGACCCCCCAAGCTGGAGAGGGAACACTAGGCCCAGTATGCCCTTTCACCTAAGCTGACCACCCCACCGAGCCAGGAAAGGGCCCAAAGTTACACTGATCCCCTGAGGTGCCCCCTGAAGCCCAGCCCACCTTCTGGCCTCAGTTTCCCCACCAGCACCTGAAAGGGTTCAGCGATTCTTCCTGAGGGAGAACTAAAGGGTGGGAGGCTGGAGAGGCAGAGAGTGGCCTGCGGGTGACACACACACACACACACACGCACACCCTCTCCCTAACCCAGCTGGAGGAGCTGCTAGTCCCTGGCCCTGGCCCTGGCCCACCCCGCCCTAATCCCGCCCTCACGCTGACGCAGCATCTGCACCTTCAGCCACATCCTGCTAAGTCAAGGAAGCACCTGCACCTGACCGGGATCCCCTCTGCAGCCTCTTAGCCAACGGGGCCAAGCAGCTAACTGGGGCCTGAGAGCCGAGCAGCTTGTTAACGTTTTAAAGTGATGAAGCCATTAGGGCAGTGGTTCTCAACCTTGGCTGCACATGAGAATCGCCTGGGAATCTTTTCAAAAATCCTGATTTCCGGGCCTCATCCTCCGGAAATTCTGTTTTGTTAGTTATGGGGTGAGGCCACAGCATTAGTAACAAAGAAACAGAATTTCCAGAGGATGAGGCCTGGAAATCAGGATTTTAAAAAGATTCCCAGGTGATTCTAATGTGCAGCCAAGGTTGAGAACCACTGCATAAGGGGATTACCTGCCGGCCCCGCAGGCCGGCTCCGGGCCATCGAGCCCAGAGCCTGACTCCTAGTTGGCCGGCTGAGTCCTGAGAGGGCCGGGAACAGTAGCTCCCCTCCCTCGCCCCCGCCCCCGGCCCCCGGCCCCCGGCAGCCTGGGCTCAGGACCTCTGGGGCCTCTCCGGCCTCCTGACCTCGGCCCTCGCATGGGACACGGAGCCCCAGCCAGCTCCTCCTCTGAGGCCACTGGTCCCTGCAGTGGGACCTGACTCCTCCGGGGACGTCACCCCTTTTCTGGGGGGTGGGGGGGCGCCTGACACTGTCTCTGTCTCCATGTGTGTCTCTCCCTACAAAGCCAATGTTCCAGAAAGATCTCTGCTTTCTCTTGGATTCGCTCCTCAGGCCATCTGAGGGCCTGGGCCTCCACTAAATCCAGCAACCGATTTTCAGGCCTCACCTTGGCCCCCCATTCCCAGACCCCTCCTCCTCGGGGTTTCCAGGGCACCCTTGCCTGAGCCCCCAGGCTTCTTGGATTGGGAGGGCTGGCAACCAGTCTCAGGGTCGTCCCCTGGACCCTGCTCCAGCTCTCAGGCCACCAGTTCTGTGACATCCCCATCCTCCTCCCATCTCCAAAGCAGGGACTCGCCCAAAATACCGCCTGCCTGTGTCCCTTCCCTGCTCCACAACCTCCCATGGCTCCCTGGCACCCTCCCCTTCACACCCATCTTGTCCAGAATTGCAGCCTTGCCCTCATCCCCATTCTGATCACTTTCCTTAAAGAGCAACCCCATGTAGCCCCCTCCCTGTCCTGCTGGAGTTTTCTCTCTAGACCTCTAGCCACCTGACACTATATTTTACGTTATAGCCGCTGGTCATCTCCCAACTAGGATGTCAGCTCCAAGATCTGTGTCTGTCTTGTTCACTGGTATACAATTAAGTGCTCAATAAATGTTTATTCAAACCTCAAACCCAGCTAAAGGGCCCCTAGGCCGTGCCCTGCTCAGGGTCCAAGGAGCCACCTAAAGTTGCCTTCACCTTTTGGGACCTCTGCTTCCCCAGCTCCGTTGACATGTGAGTCTAAGGGCCCTTTTCTGCCCCCTCTGGTAAAACCAGGAACAGCAGACACTGTGCACTCACTGCGCGCCCACCACTGTGCGGCGCCCTATCCTTTAATCACCTCACTGAGTCCCAGTGAGAGCCCAGGGGTAGGCAGGTCCTGGTGTCCATGTTTTACAGCCAGGAAAACAGACCCAGAGGGTGGGAGGCCCTTGCTGCTGACCTATTGCAAGGGGAGGAGGACCCAGGTCCACAGCGTCCCCTCAACACCTCAACACCGGCCCCTCCCCAGTCCTCCGCCTGCCCGGCCCTCCTCCCTCAGCGGCTCAGCGCAGCCAGACGGAAGGGGCCACCTCAATTAATCACCTTGTGCTAATCCTCCCCCCACCCCCAGCGCTGGCTGGGCCGGCCACTGGGCCTGTGGATACCTGGGCTGAAGAGGGGCTGCTAGGGGTGGTGCGTGCTGAGCGGGTGAGCAAAGCAGGCGTGGGGGGAGCTGGGGGTGCAGGGAGGAGCACTAGGAGCAGTGTCCCAGCCGCTTTCCTGCGGGTCTAGACACAGAGGGAGACAAACAAAGATGAAGACAGAGCGAGAGGAAGTCAGGGCGAGCTCCAAGGGAAAGAGGGAACAGGTGGGGGACAGAAAAGTCAGAGGAAGTGCAGAGGGAGAAAATGAGATCATCTGAAACCGATAGAACGGATTTAGGACATTGTGAGGGAAGAGCCCTTCACATCATACTCCACACCCAGCAGGTCCTGGGGTCCCCTGCCCTCCCAGCTGGCAGTCCCTCCTGCGGTCTCACCAGCCTGTCCTGCTGTACCACCAGGAGGCGGCGAGGAGGAGCCATGTTCCTGAGCCCTGGTGAGGGGCCTGCGGCTGAGGGTGGGGGGCCGGCCCCCTGTGAGGAGGCCCCCAGGAAGCAGCACCGGAGGAACCGCACCACCTTCACCACGTACCAGCTGCACCAGCTGGAGCGGGCGTTCGAGGCCTCCCACTACCCGGACATTTACAGCCGCGAGGAGCTGGCAGCCAAGGTGCACCTACCGGAGGTGCGGGTGCAGGTGAGGGCAGCCCCCAATGACCCAGGGAGGGAGCCAGAGCCGACAGGGGCCCTCCCAGTGCATGGGATGCCGCCCGGAGGAGGGGATTTGGGCCTGGGGCTATGACATCTGAGTAGGAGTTTGCCAGCTATAAAGGAGAAGGGGCATCTCTCTAGGCATCCAAACAGCATGCGCAAGGATGTGCAGGGTGAAGTTAGAAGCTTTCCCGCTGAGCGGGGGAGGGGGGTGGAAGGCGAGCCGGAAGACGAAGCTGAGGAAGAGCTTGTGGGCCACTCTGGCACTTCCTGATCGAAGGCCAGGGAAGACCCGAGGGGCCTGATTAAAGAGAACGGGGAGGAGGAATGAGGCTCAGAACAGACTTAGGTGATGTGATGGGGCCGTGAGCAGGGCCTCCTCTCCGGACAGCCCTGACGCAGAATAAAAAACATGGCCCTGCAGCAGGGAGGGAGTCAGGTCCCACAGCAGGCAGAACCTGCGAGGCTCGGAGGCCCGGGAGGGACGCCTCCCCACTGCTCTGGGCTGGAAGCACCCTCTTGCTGCTTCCAGGTGTGGTTCCAGAACCGTCGGGCCAAGTGGCGGCGCCAGGAGCGTCTGGAGTCCAGCTCTGGGGCTGTGGCAGCCTCGAGGCTCCCCGCGGCCCCAGCACTGCCCTTTGCCCGCCCTCCAACCATTCCACTGCCTCTGGAGGCCTGGCTGGGCCCCAGGCCCCCTACCAGGCCAGGCCTCACTCACCTCCTGGGCCCAGCCCCAGGGCTGCAGGCAGCCTTCGGGCCTCACGCCTTTGGTCCGGCCCTCATGGAAGGCTTCGCTCTGGAGGAGGCATCCATTCGGTTTCTGGCCAAGGAGCACGCACAGGCTCTGGACAGGGCCTGGCCATCGGCTTGAGCCTGGTGCCGACCAGTCTCCCTCTTCGGCCAGTCCCGAGGGCCTGGGGTGACAGGTCTCGGCCAAGGTCACGGAGCAGCCCACCAGCAGGCCGGTCTATCAATGAGGAAGGAGGCTGCCCATCCCCACCCTCCGTCTGTGGCCACCATGCCAGGTCCCCACCCCACCGCACCCTGCCTTTCCCGGAGACTGGATGGGAGGCGGCCATAGGACTTTCAGGCCAGGGAGGCGAGGCGGGCTCTGGGTGGCCTCGAGGGCGTCTCTGGCCCTCCTCGGGCCTCAGCGGCCCGTCTAAGGGAGGTGTGCAGGTGGGTGGATTCGGAGACTCTGGGACTGTAAGGCTGGAATCGGGAGCCACCAGGACCTTAATTCTTCGTCAGTGAATCTCAAACCCTGCTAATCTTTCACCAGCAGAGCCACCCAGCTCTCAGGGCCTCCCTCTCCGAGAAATAACTAACAGCAGAGCAGCTCATGCCCAGCTGCTTCCTTTCACGGTGTGCTCCTGGCCGGAGCCCCTCAGGTGAGGGTCAGCCCCATTTTACAGGGGGGTAACTGAGATGGGAAGCCAGTTCCCTGAGGCCACAAAGCCAAGAGGGACTCACGCATTGCCTGACTCCACTGCCCCAGGCATCACTGGGTCCCTGCTGGCTTTGGAAGCAGTTGGACCCAGGCCGGGCCTGAGAGGGAACTAGGCTGAGGCTAGGCAAATACTGTCCATCCTTATCCTTGTTCCCTCCACGATTCAGAGTGTGGCTTATGTCCCCATTGACCAGAGACCCTGTCACATCTCCCAGCCCAGCGAGGGTGGGATGGGGCACTGGTGGGCCAGCATTTGTTCTGTCAACTCACTTCACTAATTCATCCATCCATTCATCGAGTAAGCAATAGGGCCCTTGGTTTGGCTCAGTGGATAGCGCATTGGCCCGAGGACTGAAGGGTCCCGGGGTTGATTCTGGTCAAGGGCATGTACCTTGGTTGCAGGCTTGATCCCTGGCCCCGGTCAGGGCCTGTTTGGGAGGCAACCAAGCGATGTGTCTCTCTCACATCGATGTTTCTCTCTCTGTCTTTCCCCCATCCTTCCACTCTCTCTAAAAATCAATGGAAAAATATCTTCAAAAAATATCCTAGGGTGAGGATTAACAACAACAGCAACAACAACAAAAATCCAGTAAGCTATAGAGACACAACACTAAACAAAACAGATAAAAATTCCTGTCCTAATGAGCCACTCCAGTGGGAGAGACAAGATACACAATTAAAAAATAAATAAAACATGAAACGCCAGCTGGTGGTAAATGCTAGGGAGGACAACACTGGGAAGGGCAAACGGGAGTGGCAGGTGCTGCAGTTTAATATGGTGGTGAAGGAGGGCTCATGGAGGTGAACTCAGAGCACACACTGGAGGAGGTGAAGGAAGGAGCCATGGGGACACCTGGGGGAGAGCGACCCAGGCAACAGGCATAGCAAGTGCAAAGGCACTGGGGCAGAACCCAGAGGGGTATTGGAAGAGCATCGAGGAGCCTCTGTGCCACATGGAGCAGAGTGAGAGCGAGAGGGAGGTGAGGGCAGGGAGGCGATGGGGGCAGGGCAGGCAGGGCCTATGGAAGTTACAGCTTTGATTTTACCCTAAGAGTGAGTCATGGGAGGGTTGGGATAAGCCGCATGCCCAGGGTGGGCCACCTGAGAGGGTAGATTTTCAATAATCCCCTTAGCAAAGTCCTCCCAAGCTGATAAAGGCTCCTTTTCCTGGGACCAGGCAGAATTAGCTGTGGGGACCCCACCCTCCCCAGCCAGCATGTGGACCCAGAGGCTGAGGGTGGTGCCAACCCTCCAACCCCATCTCTGAAGGAGAGGTTGAGGCCACAGCAGGGAGGGTGGGACCTCACAGGTACTGCTTAGTGGATTCCCGCCCCCAGCCTCCTCCAATCTGGTGGGCACTGGCCTCATCCCCTGGACCCTGTCTTGGAGATCCAGCCCTCACAGCCAGGCAGGGCAGGAGTTAGGGCCACCCAGAGCTGAGGTTCTCACTGGGGCTGTGGATCATGTTCACGTACCCCATGTACACTCCAGGATGGTTGGTAGGCCTGTGTCCCTGGGCTCACGTGAGTGGCCAATGAAGATGACCCCTGTGACCTTGGCAGGAAGGAAAGGGAAAGCCCTTCCATCTGGCGAGGCTCGCTGAACTGGGTAGGAGGGTGTCAGTCAGGAGCCCTGGAGCCACCCCTGCCCTAGAGACCTACCTACTGGGGGTCAAATGGACAAGAGGGAGAAGAGAGCCACACAGCTGAGTATGGAAGCATCTGGATCCAACCATGCCTGAAGCAAGCCCTACCCCTGGGCAGTTCAGTTCCCGAAGCTGGAAAATTCTGTTCTGCTGCACACCGCTTGAGTCAGGTTTGAATCCCTTGCAACCAAGAGAAGTTTTGGTAAAAAAAAAACCTCCCACTGGAGGGATTGAGGCTTCCTGGGCAGTGCTAGAATTCCAGGAATCAGGCTAAGAAGCCCAGTGAAGCCTGGAGGCGAAGATGGACCTACACAAGCCCAGCCAATGACTAGGAACCACTGTGTCTGAGGAAGTGCCCACCTCCCTGCCACACACTCCACTTCCCAATGGCCCATCAGACGACACTGAGTAGCATCCAGGACCTGCCAATGACAACCCCCTAAGAGGTCTTTATTGGTCCCCACAGCCATGATCCAGCTTCACTGTGGAGGCCACAAAGAACACAGGTAAGAAAAAGTCTGTTCTCTCCAGGAAGTCTTTCATGGGGCAGGATGGGGAGGTGTTGTGCCCCTCTGGGGTCCTCCTTGGGGGCCTGGCGAGGTCCTTGGTGAGTCAGGGTGCTTCAGTCCCTCCTCCACTAAAACTTTCGGTTCTTGCTCAGCCGGTTGTGGCGCCAGATATTGTGTTTCCGCAGCAGCCGCCAGTACTCCCAGGACTCAGGGTCCAGCTCCTCCAGCTTCTTGGGGGGGCCCACATTCATCTGGAACAGCCTGATGGGGTACGGGCAGGAATCAGGGCTGCCCAACAGCCATCCACAACTCCTGGGCCCCAAGTACCTTGGGCAGAGGCAATGCCGAGGCACTGACAGATCTGGGTCCCTGGGCTGTGATCTCAGGGTGGTCCCTCACCTTCCCTGAGCCAGGTTTCTGGCTGTGGAACAAGGGGGCACCTCCATCCCAATAGTGCTGATGTCTGAGGTGGGCACATGCCAAGTCTTCTCCTGCCTCCTGGCCACTGTCCATGCTGTGCACCTGTAATGCCTCCCCTCCCACTCAACCTTTCTGCACCTTCCCCAGCTTTAAGGATCAGTAACTGTCAATGGTTTCCATGCTCTGCTAATGCTCTCAAGGCCAAGAGCAAAACTGAAATCCCTGCAGCTCCCAGGACCTGCCAGGACTGGGTTCCATGACCTCCCTGCCCTATCTACCCCTGCTCTCCACCTTGTCCCTAAAAACCAGGTACAATACTGCCCCAGGGCCTTTGCACTGGCTGTTCCCTTGCACCCACTCAGGTCTTCACTCATGCATTGCCTCCCGAGGGAAGTCCTCCCCAAAACCTCAGATCTGATCAGGCAGGCTCCTCCTCACTCTCCAGCCTGGCCCACTCACCACTCGGGGTACTCGGCATCCGGCTTCAAGACCACGTCCTGGCCCTCCTTGTAGATGTTAACACCCATGGCATGCGTGGTGAGCCGGACAGGGTCTGTGCACACCTCTGGGTCCTTCAGGACATCACTGACCACACCGCTTTTGCCGCCTTTGCCCCCCTTAAGGACTGGAGTGGGGAGGAGGTAAGAGTTCAGCCCGGTTCAGCCCAGCTCCACCCTCTGGAGGCCAGCCTTCCTTCTCTGCCCCCAGGCTCTCAGGGTGGCCCCAGGCCCTGGCTGGCCCCTGTCTACAGCACTCAAATGATTTCCAGTTGGACATGGATACTGCAGTAAATAACACTGATGCTCCGAGTGACCAAGTCACTCCTTTTCAATTCTGTTTTGATTCTTTCTGTTTATCTCACAAAGAAAGTGCTGCTACGTCTCTTTAAGACCTAACATATATTTGGCAATTCCTTCTTTCAACAAAGATCAGGCATGGTGGTACCCAGCTAAAATTCAAATAGCTTTGTTTTGGTTTTGCTTAAGTGGTCAATACTTGGACTCCTCGAATTTCTGGTGATGACATGCAAAGGGTCACACAGTCATTTAGGGGAAGAAACAGGATTGGGAAGCAAGTTCCTGACCTTACCCCACCTCCCCCGCTCCCCAAGAAAACAAACCCACGCCTGCGCAGTGAAGCGCGTCTGCTCCACGTAAGTCACACCGCCGTCCCTGGCTGCTCAGCTTCAGGCTGGTGCCTGCTCAGAGTCCAACTGAGCCCTACGTCCCTCAAACTGCGCCTGCGCGTAAAACCTAGCGGCAGGCCACTTCCCGCGGGTGCCTTGATTCTAAGAACCACCTCCCCAACCAGCGCCTGCGCAATGCAAATTACCCAATGTCCTCACTGTTCCCATTTTGGTCTCTCTTAACCCAGCTCACCTGGTTTCTTGGCATAATCCCGGACGAGGAGTCTTCCAGGAGCGGCGGGGTCCGGGAGCTCCCGAGGCCGCCAGCCAGCCCAGGTCCGTGTAGCCCCGAATAAGCGTCTGGCCGCCATGACGTACGCCGGCTGCCTGCACGTACACGTTTTTTGAGACGTCAGCAGCCACAGGGTGCTTGAGCGATAGAGGCTCCTAGAGATTCCTGGGAAATGTAGTATTTCAGCCTAAGACCTACGTTCTTTGATCTATTACTGTATGAGGAGATTTTAAAGGGGTGTTTCATTGACTTCTTGCCCTTCTTCGGTTATTTACTTTAAAGATCACACCTTATACATTCCTGATTCTATTCAGTGCACAAATACCCAAAGCCTAAAGGTCTATTAGATAGTAACAGGTTCATATTCCAGCCCAATTGTTAAATCCTTAACCGGCTTGATTTTGTTTAATCCTCACAATTACGAGATATTACCTCTCCTATTATTATTACCAATTTATAACTGAGGAAACTAAAAATTTACAAATAAAGATAAATATAATTGGGAAAACCAAGGTTCAGGGAGGAAACGTTAAGCCAAGGTGCGTCATTCAGCCTCCCTACTGTGAGCCAAATGGGAAGTCTGTATACAATTGGGTCCCCACGCTACTTCCGCTGTCTCTCGGACCTAGAGTCTAAGAGACCATCTCTCATTCTCTGTTAGTATTTTCCAGTCTCATATCTTCCCATAGGCCATCCCTTGGAATAACGACCACAGTCGTAGGAAACCGATAGCGATTATTAGCCCCATTTTGCAGTTAAGGAAACAGGCCCAGAGGCCAGTCCCGATTCCCACGCTACGTAAACGGAGGCTTGGGATTCGAACTTGCAGTTCTGAGACCTGGCGCCCCCGCGCGGCGAGGTTGGCTGGAAGAACTACATTTCCCAGCAGGCTCCGCAAGGGAGCGCATGCCCAGTAGGCCGGGAAAGCTGGGCCGATCTGCCGGCGCCCTGACCAGGAAAGGTGAGCGTCGGGCCGCTGGGAAGACCCTGGCGGCCTGGGATGTGGGGCCGCTGCGGGTGAGGCCGCCTCGGTTTGCGAAGTGAGTGTCTTGGAGGGGCAGAGCGGCGCCTGGGGCCGACGCCTGCGGCTACGGGTCTGAAGCCATGAATCTTGGGTCTGCATAAGGATTGGGTTCTTAACTTTAGACTCAGACCGGATCTGAGGTCCGGGTCTTAGTCTGCGGGTCCATCTTGAGCGTGGCATTGGAGGTTTGGAGATTAGGGTCGGCTTTCTGGTGTCTTGGTCTCTAGTTTTCAGTCTGAGGTCCTGGGCCTAAGTCTTGGGTTGGGTTCCTGAGTCCAGGATCCCTGGGACCTGCACCTGTTGGGTCTGTATAGCCAGGGTGTATCTCCAGCCTGGGCACCACGTCCCGGGGGAGAAAGACATAGAAGAGTAAGGGCTGCGGTGAACAGGTTCCACGATGGGGATAAGTCAGGGTTGACACCCGGGATGTCACACTGCCTTACAGCTGCTCACTCTGCGCCTCAGTTTCCTCGTCTGGAAAATGGGGATCATAGCAGACCCTACATTGCAGGATATGGTGGGATTAAATTATGTGTTATATATAAACAGCCCCCAGCTAACACCTAGCACCAAGTTGGTAACCCAGGAAATCTCATCTTTGAATCTCTTTCAGATGCTGGCCTGAGCCTGGATCCAGGCCTTGAATTCCTGACAACTCCCCCACCCCCTCCAGGGCCTCTGGCCATGGACTTGGAGGAGCCCAGGGACACACATGTGCCCTCTCAGGACCACAGTCCTGACTGCCAGTGGGACCCAGTGCCAGGAGGCCCGTGCAGCCTGAGTCAGATGGAACTTGACGGGCCAAACGTTCAGGATCTGGCGCAGCAGTTGGAGGCTCTGCCGGGTGATCTGGTGGGCCTGTCCCCAGATGGACTCCCCTGCCCCCTGCACATTGCCACCGGTCATGGCCTGGCCTCCCAGGACGTGGCTGATGCCCATGGGCTCTTGTCTGCTGAGGCTGGCAGGGACGACCTGCTGAGCCTTTTGCACCTCGAGGAGTGCCCTCCTTCCCAGCCTTGTCCCAAGGAGCCTCCAGACCCTGCTCCTCACCTGTTACAGCCCCCTGAGGACCCAGGTGGGGATGCTGGTTCCCCAGAATGGGCAGAGGGAGCCTGTGCTGAGCAGCATGGCCGCAAGAGCTCAAGCAGCTCCCCGGAACCCTGGCTGGAGACGGTCCCTCTGATTGCTCCTGAAGAGCGGCCTGCCAGTGCCCAGGTAGTGCTTGCCCCAACCCCCAGACCTTCTCTGCTGCCAGGAGCCAAGCCAGGGGGACTCAGTCCTGCTCCTCTTTTATCTTCTTCTAGAGCCCCAAGACCGCGGCTTCATACCCTGCCTTCCAGGAGGGTGAGTGTCCCACCCACCCTGCCCCCAGGAACCTAGGGGTTTCCGAACAGCCTGAATCAGGCTCCTGAAATCTGACTCAGAGTTTGCCAGTAAGGAGTTGCTTCTAGAGAGGCTCTGAGAATGGTTTTAGGTTGATTCCTGAAGGCCTGAGAGAAGAGAGACAGCTTTGAGAATGAGTAGAAGACAGCACGACAGGCTGGGGTATTTGTGGCACTCTGTTCTAGAGCGGGGTTGGCAAATTACTGTCTGTGGACCAACTCTGGCCCACACCTGTTCTGGTATGTCTTGTGTGCTACAGTGGCTTTTGTATTTGTAAGTGCTTGGAAAACCAAAAAGAAGCGCAGCATTTTTTGACACGTGAAAATAATAATGCCATTCAAGTTTCTGTGTCCACAAATAAAGTTTTATTGGGGCACCATCATATCTATTCGCTTATATATTGTCTGTGGTGGCTTTTGTGTTGCAACAGAGACCACCTGTCCCACAAAATAAAAATAATTTACTGTTTGGCCCTTTGCAGGAAAGTTCGCTAATCCCTGCTCCAAAGGCATGGGAAGAACCAGTTTTGACCAGCTGGAATATTCTAGAATTTTCCCCAAAACTTTCTGAGGCTCTATGTCAAAAGCAAAGTCTGTGGTTGTAAAAAGAGGAGATTGTTTAGACCTATAGTTCCAAAAAAGTTCTAGAGTTATAACTCACCTAGGGAGTTCCAGAACTGGGCATTGTGCCTGTGGTTCTAGGTGAAGGGAACCTGGGCTCCTGGGTGTTCTGGAATGATGAACAGAGCTGTATGGTTCTAGTCAGACTGGGAGTTCTAGAACCATAGAGCGACTAGAAAGTCTCTGTGGCTCTAGACCAGTAGGAGATATTCTAGAACTAAGCAGAGCTGTCCAATTCTAAAGGAGTCATCAGAAAGTTCTAGAGGGGTGCCATACAAAATAAACACAGTGTGAGCTATATATGACTTGAGGTTTTCTAGTTATGGCTCTGGCTGGGTGGCTCAGTTGGTTAGAGCAGTGGTTCTCAACCTGTGGGTCATGACCCCTTTGGCGGTCGAACGACCCTTTCACAGGGGTCGCCTAAGACCATCCTGCATATCAGATATTTACATGACGATTCATAACAGTAGCAACATGACAGTTATGAAGTAGCAACGAAAATAATTTTATGGTTGGGTCACAACATGAACTATTTAAAGGGCCAGAAGGTTGAGAACCACTGGGTTAGAGCATCGTCCTGATACTTTGCCAAGATTGTGGATTCGATCCCCAGTCAGCACACATAAGAATCAACCAATGAATGCATAAATAAGTGGAACAGCAAAATCGTTGTTTCTCTTTTTCTCTCTCAAATCTATAAATTAAAAATGTATATGTTTTTTAATTTAAAAAAATAAACAGGTAAGTTTAATAGCTCATTTTAATTAACCCAATGTATTTAAAATAACATTTTAACATATAATTAACATTTTACAATTATTTTACTTTTTGTTCATATTAGAGCTAAAATTCAGTGTGCACTTTGTATTTAACAACACGTATCAATCCAGACCCGCCACATTTCAAGTGCATCATGCCCACGTGTGCCCGGTGGCTGTGATATTGGATGATATAGTTCTGGGACCCCAGAGCAGAGATGTCTGTTGTTCCAGAATCCTTATATCATGAAGGATAACAGGCAGAGGTATCTGTAGTTTAAACTCACACACAGGAGTGGGGTTTGCTTCACTGGGGCCTATACCTGTGGTTCCAAAACAAAAAAAGCAATAGCTATTGGTTAGAACATTCTAGAACTGCTGGCAGAGTGGTTGTCTGGTTTTATGTTGCTCAGGGGATTCTAGAGCCATGGGGGCAAAGCTTTGTGTGTTTCTGGGCTGGTTTGAACCATGCCCAGAGTTGTTTGTTTCTGGATGTTCAAGTAATTCTCAGAATCCGTGAGTGCGTCTGTGGTCATGAATCATTGGGGGGATTCTAGAACCATAGGAAGAGCTGCCTGATGCTGTGATGATTAAGACATTCTGGAATCATGCAGTGGAAAAGTCTGATTCTGGAGTGATGTAGGTTTCTAGAAGCCCTGACAGAATCCTGTGGTTTGAAACCTGTCAGGGAGTTCTAGAGACATAACTCAGAGCCATCTGGGCTTGTGGACAGCATGAGTTTTAGATTTCTGAAGAGTTGTCTCTCCCCGAGTGGGTTGTTCCATGACTGCGGAGTAGAGTTTTCCACCGTTCAGTACGGATAGGGGGGAATTCTAGACTAATGGGTAGAGCTAATTGCCGCCAGATTGATTCAGCGGGGATTCCAGAACCATTGAGTGGAATTGACCACAGTTCTATAGTGTTGCCGATTTTAGAAATGGGAGTGGGACCATCTGGTTCTAGTCTAATCATGGAATTCTAGAAACATAGTGTGGAGGTTTCTGTTAGCACTAGTGCTGGGGGGTTGTTGTTGTTGTTTTTTGTTTTTGTTTTGTTTTTTTAATATATTTTATTGATTTTTTACACAGAGGAAGGGAGAGAGAGATAGAGAGTCAGAAACATTGATGGGAGAGAAACATCGATCAGCTGCCTCCTGCACATCTCCTACTGGGGATGTGCCCTCAACCCAGGTACATGCCCTTGACCGGAATCGAACCTGGGACCTTTCAGTCTGCAGGCCAACGCTCTATCCACTGAGCCAAACCGGTTTCGGCTGTTGTTGTTTTTATTGATTTGAGAAAGAGGAAGGGAGAGGGAGAGAGAGATAGACACATCAATGATGAGAGAGAATCATCGATCAGCTGCCTCCTGCACGCCCCCTACCGGGTATCAAGCCCACAACCTGGGTATATGCCCAAACCGGAAATGGGACCTTGACCTCCTGGTTCATAGGTTGATGCTAACCACTAAGCCATGACGGCCAGGCGACCAGTGCGGGTTTTGGATCTAGCTGTGCTGCTGGACTCACAAAAGCCCCTTCCTCTGCCTGGGAATCTTAGACGTGGACAGAGCTGGCTTTAGGGTGCCGGACCACACGGTTCTAGATTTCCGAAGGCCAAGCTGCTGGGTGTGTCTCCCGCTGGTGGGATAGTTCTGGGAAAGTGGGCAGACCTGTGTGAGTCAGCAGTACCAAGTCATGGGAGCATAGATCTCTCTGTGCTTCCAGACTATTCAGACAGCCAGAACCCTGGACCAAACCCATGAGGGTGGACAAGCCTGGCCGGGGCTCTCGGGCTGACCTGCCTCCGCTGTTGCCCTCAGTATCAGGTCCCTGTGACCATGAAGACCTCTGTGATGGTGTCATATTTGGGGCCAAATACCTGGGCTCCACCCAGCTGGTGTCCGAGAGGAACCCGCCCCCCAGCACTCGAATGGCGCAGGCCCAGGAGGCCATGGACCGCGTCAAGGTGAAGCCAGGGGCGGGCAGGAGGGTGGGTGGGCAGGCAGGCTACAGACTAGGTCCTCCAAGGCCCGGGAGCCTGATGGGGCAGAGGCTGGGTCTCTGGGTTCCTCTACCTCCCTCCCCACCCCCACAGGCCCCTGATGGGGAGACCCAGCCCATGACGGAGGTGGACCTCTTCATCTCCACCAAGCGGATCAAGGTTCTGATGGCCGACTCCCAGGTACAGGGCTCAGGCCCCGTCTCTGGTGCCTGGGGGGGCTCCACGGAGACCTCCGCAGCCTGCCCAGGCCTGATCTCCCCCACTTCCAGGAGGCCATGATGGACCACGCCCTGCAGACCATCTCCTACATCGCGGACATCGGCAGTGTGCTGGTGATCATGGCCCGCCGGCGACTGGCCCGGCGCCCGGCATCCCAGGCCCATGGCCACCGGCTCTACAAGATGATCTGCCACGTTTTCCACTCGGATGATGTGAGCAGCTGGGCTCCGGTGTCCGGGTGCCCCCACCCTCCTGTAAAGCCCACTGCCCTCGCTTGTCCTCCGTGCTGGCAGGTCACTCCATCCCTCCAATAGGTCCCACATATTCCCGTTTTTCCCGTAAGACTGGAGGCTGGTGCCGAATCCCGAAACTTTCCCTGCCCCGGGCCTGTCTCCCGATTTCCTAAGACAGTGGCTATTTTCCCAAAATCCTTGTAGGCTGTCTCCTGGGAATCTTGTCCTAGATGGGTGGGTGGGTTGGACTCTGAAGATGTCAGGGGGTTTGGGGGACCAGAAGGAGGGTGGGACACCCCCGGGAGCTGCTGCCCCTCCTCCACAGGCCCAGCTCATTGCTCAGGCCATCGGCCAGGCCTTTGCGGTGGCCTACAGCCAGTTTCTGCGGGAAAGCGGCATTGACCCCAGCCAGGTGGGCACCCAGCCAAGCCAGGGGGCCACGGGCTCCGGCTACCTCCACAATGGGGACCTCGACCACTTCTCCAACAGCGAGAACTGCAAGGAGGTGAGCGAGCGGGTGGGCCACCCCCTTCCTGGCCCCCACCGAGCGGCCCTCATGTCCGTCCCGCCCACGTCCTCTCCTAGGTGGTCATCGAGAAGCGCCAGGGTGAGGGCTTGGGCGTGGCCCTGGTGGAGTCAGGCTGGGGGTCCTTGCTGCCCACGGCCGTCATTGCCAACCTGCTGCATGGGGGTCCCGCTGAGCGCTCGGGGTCCCTCAGCATCGGGGACCGCCTGACTGCCATCAACGGGACCAGTCTAGTGGGGCTGCCACTGGCCAGTGTCCAAGCTGCCATACGCGTGAGTCCTGGGGGCCAGGGGGCCAGAAGGGCTGGCTTAAGGGCCCCAGGCGGCAGGCCTGCCTCCCCATGGATCTGGGAAGGGTACGGAGGTACCTACTCTGGACAGGTCCCTGGGACCCAGCCCAGAAGGGACATGGTAGAACCCGACCAGCTCCTATGAGCTTAGGGAAACAGGCTGGGAGAGGGGAAGTCACCCTCCAGGGCGACGTCCCTGGTGCAGGAGCAGGACCGGAGTGCAGGCAGCTAGTGGCAATGCCAGCAGCGTTTCCCGTCGGCCATGAGGCAGCAAGTGTGTTCTTGAGTCTGGAACCTTGCTGCCCAAGTAGGGAGAGCGAGGCTCAGGAATGAGGAGGGACGCGGCCAGGTCAGAAGAGGTCTGACAGTCCACGCAGCATGACACTACCTGCTTGTAACCCTGCCTGGTAGACACTTTAGAACTTGCTTTTGACCATGAGGACACTGAGGCCCAGGGAGTGAGAGAGGTGAGAGGTCACACAGCTCCCACCCCGAGGCCATCCGACTCCCATCTGTGTTAACTGCTTCTTCAGGGGTCTTCTAGAATCTAGAGCAGTGATGGCGAACCCTTTGAGCTCGGCGTGTCAGCATTTTGAAAAACCCTAACTTAACTCTGGTGCCGTGTCACATAGAGAAATTTTTTGATATTTGCAACCATAGTAAAACAAAGACTTATATTTTTGATACTTATTTTATATATTTAAATGCCATTTAACAAAGAAAAATCAACCAAAAAAATGAGTTCGCGTGTCACCTCTGACACGCATGTCGTAGGTTCGCCATCACTGCTCTAGAGCCTTGACTCCAAATCTCCATTTTCCGGGTGGATAAACTGAGGCCCAGAGGAGGCTGCAACTTGCCAAGAGGTCCAGCAGCCCCCCGGAAGCCCAGCTAGGCCAACAGCCCCTGTCCTGCACAGGAGGTCAAGTCGCAGACGTTGGTGACCCTCAGCATCGTCCACTGTCCGCCAGTCACCACGGCCATCATTCACCGGCCCCACGCCCGCGAGCAGCTGGGGTTCTGCGTGGAGGACGGCATTGTGAGGCCCCAGCCCCGAGCACTGTGTTGGGGGTGGGCAGCGCCGAGCACGGCCCCCTGAGCATCGCGGCCCCTTCCTGTCCCGTCAGATCTGCAGTCTCCTCCGGGGCGGCATCGCTGAGCGTGGGGGCGTTCGCGTGGGACACCGAATCATCGAGATCAACGGACACAGTGTGGTGGCCACACCGCATGCCCGTGTCATTGAACTGCTCACCGAGGCCCACACTGAGGTGCGTGGGCAGTGGGTGGGACTGGGGGTGCCCTCCCACCAACCCAGGCCCACCCCAACCCCCCGCCTCCTCTCCCATCCCCCAGGTCCACATCAAGACCATGCCGGCCACCACCTATCGCCTGCTCACAGGCCAGGAGCAGCCTGTGTACTTGTGACCAGCCACCCCCCCACCACTGTGCCTTAGCCCCGCTGGCCCTGGGACTCCAGTCAGCGGCGCCTCCTTGGCTAGCGGGGGCCGCAGAGGATTCTTGGCTCTGTATTATTTTCTGATGTAAAAAAAAAAAAAAATTAAAAGCTTATGAAATGGATCAGGTCTCGGATCAGGGTGTGTGGGGTTAAGAGCGGAAAGACAGGACTTAACTCTGGCTCCCATGTCCTTCCTGGAAGCCACTAGAAGCCAGTGCTGTGAAAATATTTATTAAAGACCAGGAGGTTCTGTATGGGAAACTGAGTCCGAGCTCCTGGGAGGAAAAGGGAGGGTGATCAGCTGCCACCTGGGAGGGGCTCATATGTCAGTGGCTGGGCCCCAGTCATAGCCATCTTCATCAGAGGACTCCACGTGTCGGGCTTGTGTAAACTTTTTCCTCACAGCTTCGCGCGCATATGTCCTGGGGGTCAAGAAATAGAATAGAGGCTGCGAATGAGGAGGGAGTGGACTTACCTACCGTTAACTGAGGCTGACTGTACTAGGCACACTGGGTGTGGACAGAGATGAGCGAGCCTGGGCATTTGGGGTTGGGTTACTAATGAGCTCCTTCACAGCCGTCAAAGCCCCAGCTCCACTGTCCCTCCTTCAGGAAGCCTTCCCGGTCTTCCCAGAGAGAGGATTCCGACTCCCATGGCTCTGACTATCTTGCTACCAGGACAGGAGCGCCACCAAGGCATAGCCTGGGTCTAGGTCTCCTTCACCGCCGTCCAAACCCTGAGTCCCAGAGGAAGGGTTGAGGGCCCCAGTCGGGAGTACAGAGGCTCTTACCGAATGCTTTCCTGTCGCCGCTGGCCCTGTGGGTGGCAGCTGTCCACCTTGGAAAGGGAGAAAACAGGTTAACCCCCCCAAAAGTAGGATACATTGGGGTAACCATCCCCATCCCACTTCCCCACCTTCGCCCAGGCAATGCTACCCGCAAGCTTTCTTCTTGCCCCCACCACAAGTCTACAACTCATCCCCAATTTTATTATTTGTTATTTTTTATATTTTCTTTATTGATTTCAGAAAGGAAGGGAGAGGGCGAGAGATAGAGACATCAATGATGAGAGAGAATCATCAATCGGCTGCCTCCTGTATGCTCCCTAATGGGTATCAAGCCGGCAACCCAGGCATGTGCCCTGACCAGGAATGGAACCGTGACCTGGTTCATAGGTTGATGCTCAACCACCAAGCCACACTGGCCAGGCTCATCCCCAGTTTTAAATGAAAAAACAGGCTGGGACAGGGGAAGGCCTTGGCTATCACTCGCCTGTTAGCAAAGGGGGAATTGGGTTTCCCATCTGTAAATGCTTCGGAGGACTACTGTCAGTTTCTAAAGGAGGTCGCACATGTGAAGTGCTTAGGATGGTGCCTGCCCCTAAGTAGGCTGCATGGTCAGTGGAGCAGGTTGGGCACTGCACAGCCCCCTAGATTTGTACATCTTTCCATTTCCCTAGAGAGGGTCTGGAGGAAGGGGGATCTATGTCAAATTCACCGGCGCTACAGGTGCTGAGGCAGCCCCACGTAGAATAAGAACTAAATAAATATATGTTATTGTTCAATATCCAGCTGTGAGCAGGGCTTGGGCTAAGTGTGCTGAGTTGAAACAACCACCCTGTGATGTCCAGACTTTTAGCATCTACCCTGTATCCCAGATAAGGACACTTCATGCACAGAGATTAAAATATTTGCTCTAAGTGATCCAGCAGTTCATAAGCATAGGTCTGGGTCCCAGCTATTGATCTGATCAGAGACGTTTCTGTTTGTTTACATCATGGCAGAAAATAGGGTTCCCATGTGTCTGCACCATCCCCAGACCCTTGCCGGGGCCACCCCCACATCCTGCTCACCTGGGCCCCTCGTTGGCCTGAGGATCTCCCATGATCCTGCAGGCTCTCGGGTTTTTCCACGAGCACAGGCTCCGAGGACCGGCCCAGGGCTGGTGCTGGGGGCCCCTCGTCCACGTCTGTGTGGGGCCCGCCCTCACCGTCCGTGTAGCCCTCGCCATCCGTGTAGCCCTCGCCATCTGTCTCGTAGTCACTGTTGACCCGGCTGTCACAGCTCAGATCCGCGGAGCTGTCATTCAGGCCACGGTGAGGGAGGTCCAGGTTGTCCTCCAGGGAGCCGTCTAGCTGTGGGTGGGTGTGGTCTGGCTGAGCCAAAACCCCCAGCCCAGGCCCTCCTGGATCTCAGACCAAACCCAGACCCAGGACACCATCTTCAAACTCCAGTCTCAAACCAGGTGAGACCCTTGCCCCGCAAGTTGAGGCTTAACCGTTGACCCCTGGGTGAGTTCTGACCATTGACCCTTTGCCTGAGCCCCCAAATTTAAGTTGAGCCCCAGCCCCTGAATCCACCCCCAGTCCCCACATTGCGTCTCCCAATCCCATCTCACCTCAGGGACCAGATCCAGACCCTGATCTCAGGTCAACTCTTGGCCTTGGCTAAGCCCCTGAGCCCTCACCGACCCCTACACCCAAACAGAGGCTCCACACCCTGGCCGGGTACCTGGTCCTCGGCTGTCCAGATGGGCCGCATCTGCTGCTCCCGGATAATGGCCTTGAGCTCCTGGTACCAGCCGTCGCTTGTGCCTTGCAGGTGGATGGTGGCTGCGGGGAGGGGGCGTCAGTGTGGCGAGACTCAGGCCAGACCCCGGCCTCCCCGGGCTCGTGCTCCCTTCCTACCTGTGAAGAGGTGGTCGCTGTGCTTCCACAGCTTCTGGGCTTGAGCGTAGAGGCGGCGGGTGCTGCGGCGGGAGGCCGGCGCCAACCACTGGCGCAGAGCCTTGAGGGCCGAGCGGCTCTCGGGGGCGCAGAAGACCACGATGGGGTAGTACTGCACGTAGTTGAGGCGCTCCACGGCCGAGGGTGTCACGTCTAGGAGCGCGTGCTTGTCCTGCGCAGGGCCCATGGTGGGGGCAGTGGGAACGGATGAGAGCAGAGAAACACACCCAGAAACAGACCAAAGAGACAGGTGAGGAATCACAGGGAGGTTAAGGGTCAGGTCAGAGTGGACCCCACCCTCGCACATCCACAGGCCAGCATGTTGGAGGTGGGGTTGGTGGTAACCCAGGCCACAGCATCTGAGGCCCAGAGCCCCAGTTGGAGTCTCTCTACCTTCCCAGGGCTGTGTGTGACTCTGGGCAGGCTCTGTCCCCCTCAAGCCCTCACATCACAAAACCTCTGGAGGGGGCTCCATGGGAGACCACACTTGCAGGGAGTGGGGAGAGAACAGATTGGATCCTGGGCCTCCGGTTCCCCATCCATGAAATGGGACCCTGCTTACCTTCTCCGCGATCACCCGCACGGTGTCCAGCTTGATGATCTTAGACGGCCTGTCCGTCCTCAACACGCTCTCTGTGGAGTGGAGAGGCAACAGCAGCTTCAATAGGGTAGTTCCCTAGCCCCGCAAATTCATGTCTCTCTGTCCCTTCCCTGCTCAAGAATACACCGTGGCTCCCCATTGCCCTTGAGAAGAATCCTAACAGCAGCAGCAGCATCTCGTGCCCGACACTGCCGATCTGTGTCCCCTCCTGACCTCGGCCCTCTCCTCCCCCTGAGGAGGTGGCTGTTACTGGCCCAGCTAGCAGGTGGGGAGACGGTCTCGGGAGATGAGGTCACCAGCTCAGAGTCACGGAGCCAGTGGTTGCCAGGGACGGGAGCCTGATGCAGAGTCTGTGCTCCAGACAATTGCTCTCCCAGGCTTGGTCCCGACTCTAGGCCTTTGTTTGGGCTGCGGCGACTCAAAAGAAGCTCCTTTTAAGTGTACGGCTCGGTGGCATTAAGCACTACTGTGCAGCCATCGCCTCCATCCGTCTTCAGAACTTTCTCATCTTCCCAAACTGAAACTCTGTCCCCATAAAACACTAATTCCCCCAGCCCGTGGCTCCCACCATCCACTTCCTGTCTCTATGGAGCTGACTCCTCCAGGGCCCTGTGAGTGGAATCACACAGTATCTGTCCTGTGTCTGGCTTATGTCACTGAACGTAATGTCCTCAAGGTTCATCTTCGTTGTAGTGTGGGTCAGAATTTCCTTCCTTCTAAGGCTGAATAATATCCCATTGTCTGGATGAACCGCATTGTCTTTATCCATTCACCCGTCCACGGACGCTTGGGTGTTTCCGCCTCTTGGCTATTGTGAATAACGCTGCTGTGAGCCTTCATGTTCAAGTCTCAGCTTTCAGTCCTTTCCATGTGTCACAGAAAAGTTAACTTCTTTTCAACCATGTAAAATATGTAAATACCATTCTTAGCAGGCTGTATAAAAATAGCTAGTGGGCCAGATTTGGCCTGGAAGATGTAATTTGTTGACCCCAATTCTAGCTTATTTCTGTAGGTTGTTAATTTTTGGTCTCCTTGGAGGAGACTGTGGTCTCCTTGTTAGATGCTGTGTCCATAGCTCAGTGAATAAATCTCCTGAACAAAGGAAAGAACAGCGGGCACATTGGCTCCATTGGCATTGGCTGTCTGGTGAAAGAACTCTGTCTGTGTTAAGAAGAACTCTGAAGCTCTGTCCAGCCAAAGGGCCAGGATTGATTGAGGATGTCTGCTGGGGGCTCCTGTTTTACTCGTAGCATCCAAACAGCATCAGTAGCAGCCCCTCTCAAGCTGCCTCAACCCCAGGGGCTGGGGAAAGGTTATGAAATGGTTCACCAACAGGGTTGCCAAGGAACCTGGTTTCTCACCTGCGATTTCAAACTGGTCAGGCATCTCAGCAGTCAACTTCTGCATCGCAATGTCTGCCACGGGTCCCAGGATCACCACTGGGCGCTTGAAATTGGCTGAGGGGCCAAGAAACAATGACAAGAGTCAGGATCCCTTTTGTGGCAAAGACTGCTAGGTTCTTGCGCGACCACTTTCTACCTCCCCTGTAGTATCATATCTAGCTAGGCCTAGGGTTGGTCAGCTAAGACTACATCTACCAGCCTCCCTTGCAGCTAGGGATGGCCATGTGACTAAGTTCTGGCCAGTGGGGTGCAAGAGTAACTAATGTGTGCAATTTTGGGTTGTATCCTTCAAGGAAAGGGGTGAGCCCTCCCCATCCTCTTTCCCCTTCCTGCTGGCTAGAATGTGGGTATGGGTGTACCATCTTCGACCACACAGGCAAAAACCAAACAAACAAACAAACAACAAAAACAAGACAAAGGAGCCTGGATCCCTGAGACTGAAGCAGCCAGACCACACTCAACAGCTGACACTGGGACTGTCACTGGAAATAGAAGCTGTCTTTAATGCAGCTGTCACGTGGGGTCTCTGCTATAGCAGTGGAATCTAGCTAACTCAGTGGTCAGCAAAAGGACAACTTGAGGGCCACATTCAGCCCACTGCGTGTTTTTGAAGTTTTACTGGCACAGTCATGTCGATTTATTTACGTACTGTCTCTGGCTGCCTTCCCGAAAAGTAGAGTAGTTTTGAAAGAAATTATCTGGCCCACAAACTCTAAAATAGTTACTGTCCGGCCCTTTGCAGGGAGAGTGTTGCTGAACCCCGGACTGACAGGCATTTTCACCAAAGGAAACAGGTGCAGGAGAAATCTTGGCGGGAGGAATGTGAGTGGCCAGCCCTCTCCTTGCACCTTCTCTTTTTCTCCTCTCCTTCCAGGCCCATCTCACTCTCTTAAAAGCTCAGTACATTCAGATTTCTAACCTTTCATTGGCTGGGGGTAGAAATGAAGTACATGGCCTTTGATTTTTAAGTCTTTTTGTCTGGATGTTGGTGCAGCTGCTGGAGAGCAGCTGAGTCCTTTCTCCTCCTGGGTGAATAGCGAGCTCTTCCCAGCCTCCCGCAGTATTTTTTTCTAAAGTCTCTGCACCTGGTTCTAATCCCTTCCTCCCTGAGACTGGGCCAGAGCTTAATCTCTCCCCTTCCTGGGTCTGGACAAGGCTGTTCCCCTCCCCTTTCTCGGGTAGGGAAAGGCTCTTTTTTGTGTGCTGTTTTTGTGCTGGTGTATTTTTTTAAAATTGTGGTAAAATATACATAACATGAAATTTACTTTATTAATCTATACATTGTATTAGTCCGTTCACAATGTCGGGGTACCTCCTATGAGTGGAATCACATAGTATTTGTCCTGGGCCTGGCTTCTTTCACTGGGCATAATGTCCTCAAGGTTCATCTCTGTTGTAGCAGCTGTCAGAATGTCCTTCCCGTGTGTGTGTGTGTGTGTGTACACGCGTGCGCACCCAAACCCAGGAGGATTTTCTTCCATTTTTAAGACTGAATAATATTCCATTGTGTAGGTGAACCACATTGTGTTTATCCACTCATTTGTCCGTGGACACTTGGGTGTTTTCACCTCTTGGCTATTGAGAATAACGTTGCTATGAACCTTTATGTTCAAGTTAGTTGCAGCTTTTAGTTCTTTTCATGCATCACAAAAAAATTTTAATGTCTTTTCAACCATTTAAAATTGTAGCTACCATTCTTAGCAGGCTGTGTAACATTTGAAAGGGGGCTCATCTAAACCAAGATGTGCTGTAAAAACACACACCAGATCTCAAAGATTTAGTACCAAAAAAAATATTGTGAAATAGCTCATTGATAATTTTGTATGGATTATCTCTTGAAATATATTTTGGCTAGAGCATGTTTAAAAACATGATTGCCCTGGCTGGTGTTGCTCAGTGTTTAGGGGGTCGGCCTGAGCACAAAAGGGTCACGGGTGCCCAGTCAAGGGCATGTACCTGGGTTGCAGGTTTGATCCCTGGCCCCAGTCAGGGCGCATTTGGGAGGCAACCAATCGATGTATCTCTCTCACATCCATGCTTCTCTCTCTCTCGCCTTCCCTCCCTCCCTTCCATTCTCTCTAAAAGAATCAATGAAAAAAATATCCTCGGGTGAAGATTAACAAAAAATGATATAGTGTATTAAAATTATTTTCAGCCATTTCTTCGTATAGATTTTATATGTGGCTGGCATATTTCTATTGGATATAGGAATTAATTTTTAAGGAAGGAAGCCCTTTCCGGTCCCCTCTGTGCCCTAAAATCACCTAAAGTGGCTGTTTTTGGTGGAAGGAGAGAGGTAAGCATTGTGGCCTCTGACGGCTACACTAGAATGTCTGCAGGCCCCCCAGCCTGGGTCCCACCTTCTCGAAGCACCACACGTTCATACGGTGGGTAGTGACCCTGCCTGGTCAGATCCGACAGGTCCTCGCGGCTCCGATGGCTGGTCTTCTTGGCTCCCCGACGAAAACCCCGTAGTCGCCAGAACTCAGCCCGTCCGCCAGAGCCCGCCGAGGCCCCAGGCCCAGGCGCCACGGCCCGCTGGGCGGCCTCCAGACTGGCCAGCTGCTCTGCCCTGGGGAGAAGGGAGAGGAAGGAGCACTGGGATCAGCGCAGTCACAGCCCCAGAGACGACCCTGTCCCAGTGCAGGGCCTGCACACGTCACCTCACATGGTAAAGGGACTCTGCAGAGGGGATGAAGTGAAGGCCCCCGAGATGGGGGTGACTCTGGATTCCCCGGGGGCCGAACGTCATCACAGGGTCCTCATAAGAAGAGGCAGGAGAATTATGCTCTAGCTGGCTCTGCTCGGTGGTTAGAGCGTTGGCCACAGACTGAAGAGTCGTGGGTTCGATTCCAGGCAAGGGCGTGTACCTCGGTTGCAGGCTCAATCCCTGGTCCCAGCCGGGGCACATGCAGGAGGCAACCACTCAATGTGTCTCTCTCACATCGATGTTTCTCTCTCTGTGTCTATCCCCCTCCTTTCCACTCTCTTTAAAAAAAATATCCTCAGGTGAAGATTAACAAAAAAAGAAAAAGAAAAAAGAGGCAGCAGGGAGAGCCAGAGATGGAAGAGGCTGTGCTGCTGGCTGTGACGCTGGAGGAAGAGCCGAGAGCCTGGGGTGCGGTGCCTCTAGAAGCTGGAAGAGGCCGGAAACGATGCCCCTCCGGAGCCTCCAGGACCAGCCCACACCTGGACTGCAGCCTAAAGCGTTCATTTTGGGGGGTTTTGTGTGTGTTTTGTTAATCCTCACCTGAGGATATTTTTCCACTTCCATTGATTTTTAGGGAGAGTGGAAAAGAGAGGGAAAGACATCAATGTGAGAGGAACACATCGATTGGTTGCCTTGACCAGGGCCTGGGCGGGGGAGGAACCTGCAAATGAGGTACGTGCCCTTGACCGGAATCGAACCCGGGACCCTTTGGTCTGCAGGCCGTCACTCTATCCACCGAGCCAAACCGGCCAGGGCTAAAGCGTTCGTTTTGCATTTCCGACCTCCAGCATCTGTGTGGATTGAAGCCACTGCATTTGCACTGATGCTTTGCAGCAGCCCTGGGGGACCTGTCCAAGCGCGACTGCACGCCCTGAGCCGTCTGCGCATGCCTCAGGATGGACCACCAACATCGCTAAGAAGTGAGAATGGGGACATGGCCGCTGGGGGCGGCCTGGCGGAGGGCGGCAGTGTCCCCACCTCTTCTGGTTGGGAATGATGCCGCGCTCCTGCTCCCGGAGGTCACGACCCATGCGCACCGCCAGCCACTGGCCCCCGCGCGTGTGGCCCTGCCCCGGGCCCGGATACAGCGTGTCCAGCACGTGGAAGACGTCGCCGCGGGTAAAGCCCAGGCCGTAGGGTGGGCTGGGCTCCAGCTCGAAGTGTGTGCGGATGTAGAAGGAGTCGCCCACACGGGACTGCACCATCTTCCGGAAGACTGCGGACAGGGAGAGGCTCTGAGCCGGCGGCTTGCTGCCCGGACCGGACCTTTCCCTTCCCGGGGCTGGGCCTCCCGCTGGGCCACGCGCGGCTCCCGGCCCCACTCACTGTCCTGCTTCCGCTGCGTCACCAGCTCCACCTCCTCGCCCAGTGGCAGCCCCAGCAGGACCTGCACAGCCTCCTCCCGAGTCAGGTTCCGGAAGGGCACGTCATTCACCTGCCCGGGGATGGGGGAGGGGGAGGGGGTGAAGCTCTGGGCACAGCTCACCCCCAACTCCAAGGGTCCCAGTGATGGGGGACAGCTGACGGGGGCAGGGAGGCATCGCCGGGGGCAGCACGGGCATCAGACACACGGACGACTTGACCGGAACCCAGGGCACGGGAACGGTAAGCGGCACACACATAACCGAGGCGTGCTGGGTCATCACGGCGATGGTGACAGTGGTGGAAATGCTGTGACACTCCAAAGAGCCACAGTCACAGGCTCGTGACCGGACAAAGATGGATAGACACAGACAGTGCCCAGGTCACAGACACCAGGGTTATGGCAAGGACAGCAACATGCGGACCCGGACGGTGGGCCACACCTGCTCTCAGACCCGGGGGAGGACACAGGCTGTAACAGACTCAGAGCATCGCCCAATATGCCAACATGCCCACCGCCAGCCACCTGCAGAATCTGATCTCCTTCCTGGATGCCCTGCTCCTCAGCCGGGCTGCCCTCCTGCACCCCCGACACGAAGATGCCCACGTCGTTGCCTCCAGCCAGCTTCATCCCGATGCTGGTGCCCTTGTAGAAGCGGACCACCCGGGAGTCGGGGCTGTACCTGCAGGGGTGGCAGAGGCAGGTCCGTCCAGAGTGGGCAGAGAGGCGATCCCCTGGGCATCCCTGGGAGCTCCCCGCTCCCTCTGGGCCTCAGTCTCCCAAGTAGCTGCGCAGGGACCCGCGATGGTCCCACCAACACACTGAGCCTGGGATGGGACCCGGATGTGGGAGTTTCCCGCCGGTGGGCTTTTCCTCGTGCACGTACCCGCGGTCCTCCATGCTCTGGCGGCTGGGCACCCTGTAGATGTCATAGCTGCTTTGCCTGGGGGTGTCTGAAAGGGAGCAGCTGGCCTGTTTCCCAAGCACACTGGCTGGTCCAGCTACCAGACCTCTGCCACAGGGGCCCCTACCCCGTGGTGGGCCGTCACCCAGCCCTCCGTCCTTCCCAGGGAACTGTCTCTGACCTGCAGGCCCATGCCAGCTCTCCCACTCCCCCTGGCTCAGCAGCACCACTTGGGATTAACACAGTCAGAGGAGGGGTGCTCAGCGTCACCACCCACCCACCCTCCGTGTACCTGGTTCCAAGGTGGTTCTGGAATCCATAGAACTGTTCCGCCGAAGCTGGGGGCTCTCCCTGGTGGGGAACAGGTTGGCGTGAATGTCAAGGGGTGACTTTTAGAACTGTCGTTTATCCGAACTCAGATTCAAATCTTGGTTCTGCCCTTCTGTGGCGGTGTGATAGCAAACCGACGGCTCGCCCTCTCTGAGCCTCGGTTTCCTTCCCTGAGCCCTGGGGGTGGCTGAGTGGCGTGAAGCCTCCAGGGAGGGCTGGTCAAGGTGAAAGGAGCCTGGGACAACTAGTCATGTTATTGCTTTAATATTAGCGGGAAGTTCCAGAGGTTGCTGTGGACTAAATGTGTGTGTCCCCTGCAAATTCACATGCAGAAGCCCTAACCTCTACTGGGATTGTGTGAGGGGGCAGGACATTGGGAGTGACGACGTTTAGCTGAGGTGATGAGGGTGGGGCCCCAGATAGCATTAGTGTCCTTATAAGAGACATTAGAGAGCACGCTCTCCCCCAGGTGAGGACACAGCGAAAAGGCGGCCGTCTGCAGGCCAGGAAGAGGCCCACCTAGAATCTGACCCTGCTGCACCTGACCACGGACTCCCAGGCTCCAGAACCCTGAGAAGTAATTGTCTGTGTGTCGGTCTCCAGTCTCTGGTCTCCTGTTAAACCACAGGAGGAAAAGGAAGTCCCCTGCAAAACCAGCCGCTGTCAGCAGGGACGAGCCACTGCCACACCTTTCAGATGCTTTCAGGGAAGCATGTGTGGGGAAGGATATACCTTGGAAAGAACATCGAGATCAGGCCATGTTCTAGCATTTACGGCATCCATCCTGCGAAGCCCCAGTGCTGCTCTTGGAAAATACCAGACTCCCCACCCCACATGTCCTGGACAGATTCGTAGAGTAAGGCGTCTGCATCAGAGAAACCTGCTAAGCTCCTCGGACCCATGTGTCTGTGTGCAGGCGGAATGCCCAGTAAGAGCACACAAAAGTCACCCCAAACCCTGAGTCATGCTACCATGTCGTTCATTCACCCCACACGACGCCAAGTGTAATTTGCTGGGCCTTTTAAATATAATCTCCCAGACATCCTTTTTCATGGCTGTCTAGTACTCCCAAGCAAGGATGTATTGTGATCATAGTAAAGAGTGGAAAAGACACACAGTGAGCCCTAGCCGATGTGGCTCAGTGGATAGAGTGTCAGCCTGTGAACTGAAGAGTCCCAGGTTCGATTCTGGTCAAGGGCACATGCCTGGGTTGCGGGCTCGATCCCCAGTAGGGGGTGTGCAGGAGGCAGCCGATTAATGATTCTCTTTCATCATTGATGTTTCTCTCTCTCTCTCTCTCTCTCTCTCTCTCTCTCTCTCTCTCTCTCTTTCTCTCTCTCTATCTCCTCTCCCTTCCTCTCTGAAATCAATAAAACAATTTATTTTTTAAAAAGCTACACCATGAGCATTTGCTATGGGCTAAGTACACACAGGCATCGTCTCCTTTTGTTGTTGTTAATTAGCACCCTAAGGAGGCAACAATGGAGTAAGCGTTGGGGCCTTGGGGGGTCTCCTCTGGCCTCTGAGATGGTCCCAGAGACCCCACCTCCTGGTCGTTGCGGCCTGCTGTCGTCTCCTTTCTGCACTGAACCACGGTTGGCCTGTGTGACCAGCAGAATACAGTGGGAGTGAAGGTGTGACACATCTGAGATTAGGTTCGCCTACGCTCTCTTAGGTCATTCGCGTTGGGGAGCCATAAGGACAGACCCGCCTGGTGAGGCTCTGAGTCCTCCCGCCAACAGCCCTGGGAGTGAGCCTGGAAGTGGACCATCCACCCAGAAAGCCTGAAGCCCTAGACACATCTCGACTGTGACCTCATGAGATTACAAAGTAGAACCACTCAGCTCAGCCGCCCCCAATTCCTGACTCTCGGAAATGATGGGAGATAATAAATACTTACTACTGTTTCAAGCGGCTAGATTTGGGGTTAATTTATACAGCCATAGATAACAGACCCAACCCCCCACTTCTCAGGGTGCTGAAAGCGTAAGTGAGGTGTCTAATATCTAAATAAACGCCACGTATTGAGCATATATGTATTTTAGCCATGGAATTGTGTCCCCTCAAAATCTATGTGTTGAAGTCCTAACCCTCAACATCCCAGAACATGATGGTATTTGGAAATGAGATTGTCGTAGATATCATCAGGAAAGAAGGGGTCATAGTGGAGCAGGGTGGGCGCCTAGCCCTATATGACTGGTGTCCTTATGAAACAGGAAAATGTGGACACAGATCCAGACACACACGGAGGAAAGACAACATGAAGACACTCAGGGAGGAGACGGCTGCGTGGGAGCCAAGGAAAGCCAGAGGCCATCAGGAGCTGGAGAGAGGCCTGGAACAGCGTCTCCCCTGGAACCTCAGAGGGAGCACAGCCTGCTCACATCCTGATCTGGGACTTGCAACCTCCAAAACTGAGACAACGAATTTCTATTGTCCTAAGCTACCCTTTTTGGGGCATTTTGTTACAGCAGCCACAGGAGACTAATACAAATTAATTCCAATTGTTCCTTTTATAAACATCATCATAATAAACCAGCATCCTCCAGTCCCAGAATACTAGTATATCCATGGCTATTTTGCCCCCAAGAGAAATCCCTAAAAGGGCCTTGTTGGGTCAAAGGGCTTATGCCTTTTGAAGTCTTCTAGGATGCATTATGAAATCTGATTACTTCTGCATAAGTCGATCCATATCTGGTTCTCCTAGTACCCGAGAACCAAAAGCCACTACTGTGGGCAAGAAAGGCTATATGTGGACAGGGAGGCCTCCTCCAGGCAGGCTACAGGACTACACCCTCAAGGCTACCCCCAGTTGGAAAAGATATGCCCATGTTCCCCTCCTGTTCAACCATTCTGGCCAATGGGGGTACGTACACGGGGGAGTTGGTCCGGTCGGTGTCAGGACTCCGCTGCCTGTGCTGGGGGGGTGGTGGGACATGGGATGGTGGCGCCTGAGACAGTTCTGAGCAGAGGTCTGAGATGTCTGTGGGAGAGAGGGTACCCCATCAGCCACAGTCACGCCTTCCAGAGTGGACCCATTTCATAGAGGGGAACATCAAGGCCCCTCTAAGCAAAGGGACCTAGACCAGAGTCAGGCTCAGCCAGGTAACTCCAGTCCTGACTTGCTGTGCGTTCTTCAGCAAGTTCCTGTCCCTCTCTAAGGGGCAGGCTCCTTGACTCCTTGGCTCTGCCCTTCATTCAGTCCCTTCCCCCAGGGCCTGCCTCCTGGCCCCTCACCCTCCAGGAGGGAGCTGTCACTGTCACTGACAGCTGGCGGGATGTTCACCAAAAACTGCTCTCGGTCCCTGAGCACCAGCAGAGTCAGCTTCCCTTCCGATTTCTCGATCAGTTGCCGTGTGTCACTCAGCGACAGATTCTCGCTGGACACCCCGTTGATCTAAAAGGGACCGGGAAGGAAGAGAGAATGTGAGTTAATGAGAGATAAGGGACTACTGGAAACAGACATCTTGGTGGGAAGACTAGAGACACGCTGTCAGCGGGGCTACTGAAAACAGACATCTCAAGAGAAAATGATACAACTGGATTCCTGCTGCGAGGGGCGTCTATACCAAGAACTAACTTCCACAAGAACTCTAGAAACAGACAACTGTCTAAGGAGCTAGAGGAAATTAGAAACAGGTGGGCTCTCTCCTCTCCCTAGAAGGGGAACTTTCTTATGAGACACTATGAACACGTATTAGAAATGAGTCTAATTAGAAGAGAGGGCGATGGTACCAAAAGATGCTGTAAGGTATTCGAGGAGGTGCTGGAAACAAACATCTAGGGGCAGGTTAGGAACTCAGTGTCCAGTGAGGACTGACATCGTTTCCACTCACACCGAGAGTCCTTTTCTAACCTTCCCCCTCGGGAGTGTCTGCTTCCCGTGACCCTGGGGATTGTGGGTTCTAGTCCCCCAGAGAGCTGTTTCTAGTGTTGGCCCCAAACCACTAGAAACAGACAATGCCTCAGGGTCGTCACTAGAAGTAGATTACTCTGAGGATATTCTAGAAGCAATCAACTGGAATTGGCTTGGAAGTCAAACACTAGGCATCAAATAGATGTTCAGAGCAGAGTCTTAAGACAGAGCTGCTCCTCGAAGCCTGGGCTCCCATTACCACCAACCACCTAAGGCAGGTCTGGAAATTAGAGCTGCAGCCAGCTGACCAGTGATTCTGATACTAGAAACAGCCAACCCAAAGGGGGTACTAGAAACTAACATTTGTCAGTGGATTAGTAGCAGATGGAGTGGAGGGGAGAAGAGGGGAAAGCCATCTCCAACTTTTGGGAAACTGGCAACAATACAGAAGTCAAATGGTTCCGGGTCAGCTCTGCTGAACTTGACCTGTGGCTCAGTGCCGCTCATCACCTCTGGCCTTGGTCTCCCTATCCCAAGCCCCCAACAAGAAGCCTGGGCTCAGCCCCAGCTGGTTGGGCTCAGTGGATAGAGCATCAGCCTGCAGACTGAAGGGTCCTGGGTTCAATCCCGGTCAAGGGCACATGACCGGGTTGCGGGCTCGATCCCCAGTGTGGGGCGTGCAGGAGGCAGCTGATCAATGGTTCTCTATCATCACTGATGTTTCTCTCTCTCTCCCTCTCCCTTCCTCTATGAAATCAATAAAAATATATTTTTTAAAAGAAGAAGAAGAAGAAGAAGCTGCCGCCGCCGCCGCCTGGCTCACCTGTAGGACAAGGTCTCCTTCCTGCAGCCCCTGGTTCTGGGCAGCCAGGCCCGAATCCGTGATGTGCTTGATGAAGATCTGACTTCCCAGTTTGACCCCAAACTCTGTGGGGAGAGGAGGGAAACTGAGGCAGGGCCTGGGGTCAGGGCTGCCGGGTCCGCTCAGAGCTCAGCCTTCTTGCCTGCCCTTGGCCTTCCCGCTCTCAGGGCTGCTGTCCCACAGGAAGGGTCAGGCTCGGCTCCTCCCAGTCATTCTGGGGCGGTTCTGACACTGACGACCTAACAGGACACACGGTGTCACTGCGGGGACTCTGATGTCACTGCACGAGGCTCCAGAGAGTCGTCTCCAGCCTTTTCCAGCTCCTAGAGGCACCGCATTTCTGCCCCCGTGGCCCTTCCTCCACCTTCACAGCCAGCAGCGCCGCCTCCTCCATCTGACGCTCGCCCCCTGCCTCCCTCTTACGGGGACCTCTGTGATGACCCCGGGCTCCCTGGAGAATCCAGGGCCAACCCCGTCTCAGAGGCCTGCGCTTAACCATCTGCCAAGTCCCTTTACCACGCGAGCTGGCATGTCCACAGGCCCTGGGACCAGGAAGGAGATGTCTTTGGGGCCGTTACCTTGCTGACCACACACAGTCAGGGGACCCCAAGCCCCACTGCCATGAGCACTCCCGCTGCCGGCTCACCTTCACTCTCCCTCCTCCGCACCAGCACCGACTTCAGTGGCCTCATCTGCACGTCCTGCCGCGGCAGCCTCTTGAAGCCGGACATCAGGGCCAGCCCTCTGACCTCGGAGCCCCCACCCGGGCTCCTGCTCCCATGGTTGCCGGCCCGGCTCCGGCGGCCTGCCCTGGGCCGGTGGGAGCGCTCTCCCAAGGAGCGGCCAGAGCCGCTGGACGTGTCACCGTCATAGCCCCGGCCGTGGTTAGCGTCCTCCAGCCGCCAGGGCCCGTCTTCGTCTGAGTCCTGGTGTCCTGGGCCACAGGGGCTGGCCTTGGTGCCGGGCAGCTGGATCTTCCGGGGACGCTTCACGGTCTGTCAGAGGAGGTGGAGGGGCAGCCAGCTCACGATCTGTCCCACCCACCGGCTGGCCCTGGGGGACCCCAGCCACCCTGGGCCTCAACATCCAAGCTGTGAAATGGGAACAAGACCCTATTTGCTCACACGCACACCGCCCCTGTGTCCCAGAACCAGTGGGGCTCAGCGGGGGGCAGAGGTGCCCTGAGCCAGGGGCTACCGCTCCCACCCGGCCCCACTCACAATGTTGGCCAGCTTGGTGCAGGTCTTGAGTATGTGAATGGCAAAGGTGGAGTTGACATTCTCCATGGACACCCCGTTCACCATGACGATCTGGTCCCCCGTCCTGAGGGAACAGTCGGGTCTCAGGGAGGAGGCCTCCCCTCGGAGCCCCTCCCCACAGGCCTGTCCTGGGGGCCCCTGGGGCCTCCCCAGTGCCCACCTTCGGGGAAGGCCCCCCCCCCCCCGTCTCACTCACTGTGCCCCCAGGCTCCCAGAGACATTATCCTTCTGGGCCTCAGTTTCCCCACCTGTACAATAGGGGCTCATAGAACCCCTACAATCACACAATACCGTCATAGAAGGGAAGCTGGGGTTACAACTGGCACCGCCATCACCTCCTCACTGTCTTTCCCAGCTCCCTCTGCCTGCCTTTCTCGCTCCCAGCCTGTGTTTCATATTCTTTCTTTCTGTGAAGTGGGTCGCAGATTCTGGGCTGAGCCATTTCACCCGTCAGCCACTCGGACCCCAGAACCATTTTCCCAATTCCTCCCAGGAGCCTCCTGCCCCTCAGGCCAAAGAGAGGTCTCCAGGTCACGAGGATGTGAAGCACAGCAGAGGGCTTACAGCCAACAATATTGTGGTAACTGTGGCCCAGACCGCTGTGGCCGGTTGGTTGGGTTGGTTGGGTGTTGTCCGGTGCCGAAAGGTTGCCGGCCGTTCTGGGCATAGGCCTGGGTTGCCGGCTTCATCCCAGTAGGGGGCGCGCAGGAGGCAGCCCGATCGATGTTTCTCACACATCAATGTTTCTCTCTCTCTCTCCCTCTATCTTCCTCTCTCTCTAAAAATCAATAAAAATATTTTTAAAAAAACAACAACTTACATTTAGAAAAATATTGTAATAACTATGCATGGTGTCTGGTGTGTACTAGAATTACTGGGGAGGGGGGATCCCTTTGTAAGTTATATAAGTGTATAACCATCATGCTGTAAACCTGAAACTAGTAAAATATTGAACGTCAACTGTAATTGAAAAATTAAAAGAGGTTTCCAGGGGACTGTTTGGTCCTGGAGCAGCCTGGGGCCACCCTGACCCAGGAACAGCATGGGAGGCCCAGGAAGTGCCTCGGGGAGAGCGAGAGCCACTCACCGGCTGTCCTGCTGCCAGCCCCACAGCTCACGCCCCGTGTCGGCAGAGCGGGCAGGCACCAGGCACTGTCCAGCCTCCTCGCCTGGCCCACACAGGCCCCTCCCCTCCATGTGCCCACACCCGGGCAGCCCTGGTACTCACTGCAGCCTGCCCTCAGCTGGCCCTCCGGGCACCACGTCGGACACAAACACGGATCCACCAGGCCGGTCATGGCCGCCAGAGATTGCAATGCCAAAGCCCCGGCGGGGGTCCTGCGGGGGAGGCAGAGGCAGAATGAGCTTTTGCTTCCCTCCACGACAAAGGTTCTCCCACGGAGACCACACTGCCATGCCCACAGCACCCCCTCAGCGAGAGGGAGGCCTCACCTTGCAGATGGTAGCCGTGTGCTGCTCCCAGATGGTCAGCTCCTCCATGTCCAACACCTGGCATAAAGGGAACAGGGGTGGTGGGCGTGAGGTCACAGCACACCCGTTGGAGTATCTGGAGGTCCCCCAGCCCTCAGTGGGGAGCCCCGATCTGACATTCCCATGGTTTAAGCCTGTGAACAAGTAGCTACCTCTCTTGAGACCTCAGTTTTTCAATCTGCAAAAATGGATTTAAGTCCATGGTTCTCAACTAGAAATTATTCAGCGATATCTGGAGATATTAGTGGTTGTCAAAACTGGGGATGCTCCTGGCATTGAGTGTATGAAGGCCAAGGATGCTGTTCAACACCCTCATAATCCTTAACCTCACCATAGAGAATGGTCCAGACCAGGGGTGGGCAAACCTTTTGACTCAAGGGCCACAATGGGCTCTTAAACTGGACCGGAGGGCCGGCACAAAAGCATGGATGGAGTGTTTGTGTGAACTAATACAAATTCAAAGTAAACATCATTACATAAAAGGGTACGGTCTTTTTTTTTTTTAGTTTTATTCATTTCAAAGGGGCCGGATCCGGCCCGCGGGCCGTAGTTTGCCCACGGCTGGTCCAGACACTAATGCTGGTAGTGCCAAAAATGAGAAACTTCGTGTTAAGTGAACCAAATTGCATTGGGAGCAAAGAAAAAGGTGAGTTTTTGGTACCATTCCCTCTGGAAGGTCTTGCTCCATCCCTGGGGGAACCGAACAAGGCCTGCCAGGCAGGGGGAGCGCACTCTGCTCCAGCTACGCAGGCCTCGCTGTTTCTCCAACACGCCAGGCAGGTTCCTGCCCCCAGGACCTTTGCACATGCTACTCCCTCCACCTGGGACTCTCTCCTACAGTTCTCCACCTGACTCCCTCACCTCCTTCAGGTCTCAGCTCAAATGTCACCTCCTTGGTGTGGCCTCCCAACCACCCTGTTTAGAACTATAACCCCCTCCTGCCCCACAGCAGACCACCGTCTGTGCCTTTCCCCGATACATTGTTCTATTTCATAGAACTTGTGGCCCCTTGACCAGCCCTAGGTTTTTATCTGCTCACTGTCTATCTCCTCCTCTAAAATCCTGGCTCCGGTGGGCAGAGATTTTTATCTTGTTCACAGTGGAGTCCTGAGTGCCTGGATCACAGCAGAGATTCCATAACTATTTACTGAATGAAGGACGTGCTTCCTTCGTGCCAGGCACTTTATGTATTTATTTACTTTAATATATTTTTATTGATTTCAGAGAGGAAGGGAGAGGGAGAGAGATAGAAACATCAATGATGAGAGAGAACCATTGATTGGCTGCCTCCTGCACGCTCCCGAGTGGGGATGGAGCCTGCAACCCCGGCATGTGCCCTTGACCGGAATCGAGCCGTGACCTCCTGGTTCCTAAGTCAACACTCAACCGCTGAGCCACGCCAGCTGGGCTGTGCTGGGCACTTTACATGTACTTCCCTGTTTAATCCATTTATGGAAGAGGAAATTCTATCCTCTATATCACCGGTGGGGAAACTGAGTCACAGAGAGGCAGAGTCACTTGCCAAGACAACGGAGCTGATGGAGGTGGGGCTGGGGGATGTGGTTTCTGTGACTTTCATGATGCAGCTGAGAACACAGCTCGAGTGCAAGTTCCCAGGCCAGGAGACCCTGGGAGAATGGGAGGACATGGAGCCCGGGCAGAAGCCAGCCCCCACCCGTCCCCTACCTTCTGCCAGGCTGCCCTTCTCCCTGGGGGTCTTGAAAAATGACTCCCCCTCCCCAGTTTGGCACAGTGCAAGCCTAAGACCCCTCCCCAGCTGCACTCCAGCGACTTTCCTTCTAGGTTCCCAGGAAAGCAGCCTTCCTGGCTCTCAAGAGTGGGAAAGAGGAGGCAGGGGGAGAGAGCAGCAAAGAGGAGGAGGGGCCTCACGCTTGGCCCTGCAGTTACCAGGAGCAGGTCAGTGCTCACAAGCAAGGCTCAACCCCCTTGCCTGCCTTTTCCGAGCTGTGGTGCTGCCTCTCCCAGCCTCAGCTTCCTTATCTTCAAAACGGGCACCCCCACTCCTGCCACCATCACTCAGGGCTGAGGTGTGGGCAGGGAGCGTGGAGACAGAGGGAGCCTAGAGCCTGGGGAGATGGCAGTTATTGTGAGAAGTCATAATCATGGCCTTTCTTTGCATCATTTTAATAAGCAACACTCTTCATTGCTGGCTGCCGGCGGGCGCTGTCCGCGTGCCCATTCATTCATCCTGAATGACGTAGGAGGAGGTACTGCTGCTCTGCCTCTTACGGGGAGGAGAGGGAGGGCAGAGGTGTTCAGTGACTTTCCATCCGTGAACCTTGGTAGCCTGCCCCGTGTGCTATCTTTTTTTAAAAATTGATTTTAGAGAAACATCGATTTTTTGTTCCAGTTATTTATGCATTCATTGGTGATTCTTTTTTAAAATATATTTTTATCAATTTCAGAGAGGAAGGGAGAGGAAGAGAGATATAGAAACATCAATGATGAGAGAGAACCATTGATTGGCTGCCTCCTGCACACCCCAGACTAGGGATCGAGCCTGCAACCCGGGCATGTGCCCTAACCAGGAATCAAACCAATAAATAACCTCTTGGTTCCTGGGTCAACGCTCAACCAACTGAGCCACCCGGCCCAGGCCATTGGTTGACTCTTGTATGTGCCTTGACCGGGGATCAAACTGCGACCTTGGCAGGTCAGGACGATGCTCTCCCAACTGAGCTACCCCACCAGGGCCACACCCTTGCTCTTACCCACCTGGTTAATATTTTTCTTCTGAACTTATTTTTCAAAACAGAATCTTTTTACTTGCTATGATTTTATACTTTGTATCATTAAATGGCCCCCCATAATTTTGATTTCTTAGCTTTATTTGAACAAAACAGCCCCCAGGGCCCAGCCAGCGGGCTCAGTGATTGAGCATGGACCTATGAACCAGGAGGTCATGGTTCGATTCCCTGTCAGGGCACATGCCCAGGGTTTCCAGCTCGATCCCCAGTGTGGGGCATGCAGGAGGCGGCCGATCAGTGATTCTCTCTCATCATTGATGTTTCTATCTCTCTCTTCCTCTCTGAAATCAATAAAAAATATGCTTTAAAAAAAAAAAACAGCCCGTAGGGAACCAGAGTCCCTGGGGCAGGGGCAGGGGCAGGTGCAGGTGGCCCAGGTTTGTCTCTGCCTGTGTAGGTTCACCTGCATGGATACTGGAGGCCTCCAGGGGGTCATGCCTCAGCTGGGTTCACCTCCAAACCTTTGCCCTGGCGGGGAGCTCACTTGGTTAGAATCCCATCTCACCCCAAGGTTGAAAGGGCAGCTCTGGGTGCGGACACCCCCTCCAGCCTCATCCAGGCAGGTCTATGCCTGGGACACCCTCTCAGGATTGGCACAAGGCTGGCTCCTGCCACTTGGGTCTCAGATCCAATGCCACCTCCTCAGGGAGCCCCCCTTGGTTAGCCCGTCTTTCCTGGCACCCTATCACTCCTCCCTGTTTTATTTGTTACGTTTTATTCACAGCATCCAAACCGTCTTAAACCACCCTGTTTGGTCATCAGTTTGGGAATGCCTGCTCTTGCCTCTTGGGCTGTCTCTCTGGGTACTCGGTGACTCAGCACCTCCTGGGCCCTCCTTCCCATGCTGCACTCCTAGCAAACTCCCATTTTTTAAAAAAATGTATATATATTTTTATTGATTTCAGAGAGGAAGGAAGAGGGAGAGAGAGATAGAAACATCAATGGTGAGAGAGAATCATGGGTTGGCTGCCTCCTGCACGCCCCACATTGGTGACCAAGCCCACAACCCGGGCATGTGCCCTTAACTGGAATCGAACCTGGGACCCTTCAGTCTGCAGGCTGATGCTCTATCCACTGAGCCAAACTGGCTAGGGTGCAAACTCCTATTTATCCCGGTGCTACAGTCTCTTCCTCCAGGAAATGAGACCTCAATGCTCCAACCACCCCCCAACACACACACACACACACACACACACACACACACACACACACATCCCTGATGACTGAAACCTGGGACGTCCCGGTCCACCTGTCTTCCCTACACCGCTCCGGTCTGAGGGCTCCTGGGGGGCAGGACTGGGCGCCCCGGGATCCCCGCATTGTCCCCACTGGATAGGCACCGTGGAGTTTGAGGAATGGGGGAAAGGTGGAAAAAATGGCCAGATTCAGCCAGAAACCCAACCAGATAGGTCCAGTGTACCTAGGCCCCTCAGGCCCCTGCTCCCCCACCTCCCCACCCCCACCCCCACACCAAGGGGAGTGGGCCTGGACCGGTTTCCCATCCCATCCCCCACCCCCACCCCCTCAGCCCAAAGGCAGCACTGGACACAAACACTGCAAACACCAGAGAGGAGGACAACCAGAGGGACAGGTCCTGCCACGGCGAACAGCCCCAGGCAAGTGGCTCCCAGGCTGCAGGTGCCTCTCCCCGCCTCAGCCCCCACCTCCAGGAACAATGGGGGGTGGGGGTGCCAAATACTCCGTTGGTGAGGGGATTCTGGGAGCCCTTCCTGCCGCCTGGAAGGTGTAGGGGACCAGAACTGTCGCGCCCTAAAGCCCAGAGCAGTGTGTGGCCTCAGTGAGCCACGTACCTCCTGAGGCTTCAGTTTACCCCTCCTGGCCTGTGTACTAAAACCCAGTACTGTGCACGTGAGTCCATTCAAGCTCCATCCTGGAAGGTGAAGTCCCCCCACATAGAGACACAGGCACCCCCTGCCTCCAGTCCAGTGACTTGAGTGCAAAGGGGGCTCTCGAGCCCTGACCCTTATCTCTGTGGGTTCGCGCAAGTTAAGGGCTCTGTATACAGTAGGAACACAATATGTGGGGGTCCCCTTCCCCGCAGCCTCCCCGCATCCACCAAGCCACCCAGCCCACATGAGGTCACTGCCCACAGTCCCCCCATTCACTTCCTCCGACACCCTGGGAGCCGCGGTAGACACTTGCTGAGCACCTAGTACAGTCCAGGAGCTAAGACACACTTCCCTCTTGGAACCCGCTCTCCATCCTTCTTTAAAGGATGAGGTAGGGAGAGGCGCGGGCTCAGGGCCCCCGTTACACAGAAAGGCTGGGATTTGAACCCAGGTCTGCCGGGTCACGGAGGCAGCTTTTAGGGTCCAGGGGCGCCCCGCGTCTCGCTGTGCAGCCTCGGGCTGGCCACTGCCGGCCTCTGGCCTCCGTTTCCCCACCTGTTCCGCAGGCAGAGGGTGGCCAGGGGTCCTGGTGATCAGCCCCACTCGGCTCCATGCCCTCCCCGTCCCGCCCTCGGCGGGCTACTCGCCTGGAATCTCACCGCCATGGTCCACTCGGGGCTCTCCAGCGCCCCTGCCCCGGCGAGCCTGGGAGCCGTCAATCGGTCCCCACCCTGGGGTGAGGGAGGGGGTGGGGGTTCGCGGCGGAGTGGGTGCCCAGCGATCGCCCTTCTCCCGCCGCCCCGCCGCTCGGGCGGCACCTGCCGGCCTTCCTCCTCGGCCTCCCCGGGGCCCCGCCCCCGCCGCGGCACGCCTCCGGGATGCCCAGGCGACCGCCTCCCCCCCCCCCCCCCCCACACACACACCCCGCCGCACACCGCACACCGCACCCCGCCGGGTCCAGGCCCTGGGCGGCGCTCCGGGGCGGGTTTTCCATCCCGCTCAGCGCCAGCGACGGGCCGAGGCCGGAGCCAGCCAGGCACGGCCGCCAGGAAGACCCGGCGGGGATCACTGGCCCGTTCGGAACAGAGCTGCTCCTTGACGGGGCTTTTCTCTCCGTGAAACAAGCACGTGCTGAGGTTCAGCAGTGAGTAGGCCTGTAGATCCGAAGCCAGAGACCTCCGGAGCACAGGGCGCGGGTCCTCCTCGAGTCGCCCCATCTCCAGGAGGTTTACCCCGGGTCACAGGTGGAAACGGAGGCCCCGGGAGGCATCAGCACAGACGGGCCTGGCTCTGCTTTCACACCCAGCACTGGGCCGGGCCCCCAGGAGGAGAGGGCGGCGGGAGGAAATTCCTCAGCCTCCGAGAGTAAAGGTCGGCTTCCTCCTCTTCACCTGGGCTGGCCTCACCCTCAGGGACCCAGTTTCCTTACACCCGGGGTGAGGGAGGGAGGAGGTCACCTGCATGGGTGGAGCTGGTGGTGGCTCCACCCACATTCCTTTCTGCTTAAAAAAAAAAAAAAAACCTACACAAAAACCCTCCCTAAGGCTCAGCTCCTTCAGAACCCCACCTCACCCCAAGGTTGAAAGGGCAGAACTGGGTGTAGACACCTCTCCCAGCCTCATCCAGCCAAGACTGTGCAGAGGGAAGCCCTAGGCTTAGGGAAAGGGGTGAAGCAGAAAGGAAATTGGGAGATCAGGGAAGGCTTCCTGGAAGAGGGGGCTTTGCAGCTGGGTTTGTTTTTGTTTCAATATATTTTTATTGCCCTAACCGGTTTGGCTCAGTGGATACTTGGTACTTCAGACAGCCTTTCTCTATGTAACGTTCAGCTGCCAGCACAGAAGTTGATTTTAGGTAGAACAAGGTCAAACATTTTTTGAATAGCTGTGTATTAGTTTTAATGGGTCATAGGAAAAACATAACAGTCGGCCTGCGGACTGGGGGATCCCAGGTTTGATTCTAGTCAAGGGCATGTACCTGGGTTGTGGGCACATCCCCAGTAGGGGGTGTGCAGGAAGCAGCTGATCGATGTTTCTCTCTCATCAAAGTTTCTAACTCTCTATGCCTCTCCCTTCCTCTTTGTAAAAAATCAATTAAAAAAAAATTTTTAAATATATTTTTCTTTATTTCAGAGAGGAAGGGAGAGGGGAAGAGAGCTGGAAATATCAATGATGAGAGAGAATCATTGATCGACTGCCTCCTGCATGCTCCCTACTGGGGATCGAGCCCCCAACCTGGGCATGTGCCCTGACTGGGAGTTGAACTGTGACCTTCTTGTTCATAGGTCGAGGCTCAACCACCGAGCTACACCATCTGGGCAATGGGGTTTTGAATGTTGAATAAGAGTTTGTCAAGTGAAAAAGATAGACAGTATAATCAAAGCCTTTGAGGCCCCCAAAGCTGACTTCTCACTCCTCCCAACTGCAGTTTTCCCCAAAATACTAGTCTGAATACCCCAGTCAGCCATGATCAGCTCCTCAAGGGTCCCCAAATGCTACCAAAGCAATAAACCTCTGCAGAAGCGCCTTCTGAAGACCTACTTAGTACTTCAGACAGCCTTTCTCTATGTAACGTTCAGCTGCCAGCACAGAAGTTGATTTTAGGTAGAACAAGGTCAAACATTTTTTGAATAGCTGTGTATTAGTTTTAATGGGTCATAGGAAAAAACATAAATAAGTTCCCTACTGGCGCGCGCGCGCGCGCGCACACACACACACACACACACACACACACACACACGGGGGGGGGGGGGTTTGTGGCCGCAATTACTCAGGAGGACTTGCTGATTGGGGCACACGTTTGGCAATCAGACAAGTGGCCTGGAGGTGACATCCTGGAGCTGGGGGACATGCTGAGTCCCCACACTCCCTGCCACCTGATCGCAGTGCCATTACCTATAGAATGAATGGGCTGAGTCCGTGGGAATGAGGCTGCTGGGCCACTTTCACTGAGTGCTTGCTTCATGCCAGGATCATCTGACATATGACACTCACGTGCGCATTTTACAGCTGAGAAAACTGCGGCGAGGGGGGCCAAGTGACAGCCCGCCGACAAGAGGGGGACCTGGCTGTCCGGCCTCAGATCCTCGCTGTCAGTACTTCGCCCTGTGGGGCCACTCTGCCTCCAGGGGACACTGGATAATGTCTCAGATTCTGTGGCTGTCATGACTGGAAGTGTTCCTGGCATCGACACCCCACAGATGCAAGGATGGCCCCCACAGAGAATGAACTGACCCCAAATGTCAATGGCGCTGGGACAGAGACACCCCACTCTAAACCCCTCGTGGAAAGAGGACGCTCACCCCAGGACAGATGGTCTTCCTCCAGCCCCCCATTATTCTGATCTCACATTGTTATGCCCTTTTCAAGAGCACGCAGAGGCTCCTTGGTATACCCATGAGATGACCCTGTGCTCACGTCCCAGGTTTTGGAGAAGAGCACTGGCCTCGAGCCCCCATTCCCTTGACCCCTGACCTCCAGGTCACTTTATGGAGTTAAAAACCTGCTTTTCATCCACCCACTTTATTCATGTTTCCATCTTTTCATTCATTCAGTCATTCACTCAACAAAAATGTCTCAAGCCCCTGCTATGCACTAAGTGCATGAAGAGGTAATGGGGACCAACTTCCCCCCTGAAATTGCAGCGCCAACTTCAACCAGGAAAGGGCAGAGCAGGTGTGGCATGAGGGGTCAGGGAGGGATGCAGGGGAAGGTGAGGTCCCGGAAGTACTTGCAAGATGGATTTGCTTGGCCCCTTCTGAGCATCTATGGGGAACCTGAGGCCCAGAGAGGGCAGAGGCTGGGCTGAGGTCCCCCAGGGTGTCAGCTGCCAGGAGGAGTAGGAGCCTGGGGGCTTTGTTCCTGGGCTTTGAAACTTCCTGGTGGAGGCTGCTTTGCTGGTGTGCTACAAGAAGCTGAGGTCATCTGTGGCCTAACAGGTCAGACCGGAACTCAACAATGTCCTGAAGCACCTCTGAGATATGGCTCAGTCATCAGCATTTATTGGGTGCCCACTGTGTACACACAGGACTGACAACACCGGCCCAGTCCCTGCTCTAAAGGAAGCCCAGGATCCCCGGGGGAAGTAGACCATAATGAAATCATCAAAAAAAGTAAGTAAAAAGTACAACCTAGACTTCTGAGAGCATTGGCAGGGAGACACGACCTGGACTGGGGGCTCAGGGCGAGCTTCTCTGAGGAGATAGCACTCGAGATGAGATGAGAACTGAGTTTAGTGTGACCTAGGTGAGAGGCACCTGGGCAGAGAAACAGTTAGACCCGAAGGAGGTGAGGGGGGAGCCCTGGGGAGATCTGGGGGAAGGTGTTCTAGGTGGCGTGAACAGCATGTGCAAAGGCCCTGGGGTAGGACCATGCCTGGCATATTGGAAGAACAGAGAAGAGGCCTGCATGGCTGGAGCAGAGTGAGGGGAGAGGGTTAGTGAGGAGGTCAGGGCAGGGAGGGGACAGGGACAGGTCACCCAGGGCCTTCTGAGATTTGGGCTTGTTTTGTTGGGGGGGCGGGGGCGGAGGAGGGAGATGGAAGCCCTGGAGATCCATGAACACTGGAAAGACCTGCCTCAGGCGCTCACTGGCACCGTCTTGTGGCTGCTGCGGGGAAGACATATTGTGGGGGCCAGGGTGGGACTTCCTTAGGTGCTCAGAGGCGCCCTTTGGTGGCTGCTTGGAGGGAGGGCTGACTGTGGTGGGGAGAGGGGGACTAGGGAGGCCAAACCTGGAGGCCCTGTTAGATGTTGCTCCCCCCCCCCCCTTTTATGAACATTTTATTTTGGAACTATTTTAAATTTACAGAAAAGTTGTAGATACAATGCAAGAGTCCCCATATGCTCCTCACCCGGTTTCCCCCAACATTAACACTGAACATGACCTTGGTATATTTGTGAAAATTAAGAAAGCAACACGGCCAAGTCACCATTAAGTAAACTCCACGTTGTAACAGGTCCTACTAAGATCCCTTTTCTGCCCCGGGACCCACCCCGGATCCCCAGTGCATTCAGCCAGCTTGGGCTCCACTCCCCTCGCCCCACAGCCTTTCCCGCCTGGAACAGACTGGCCCGCGACTCGGTAGAATGCCTCTCACTTGGGCTGGTCTGATGCTTTCCTCATGACTGGACTGTGTGGGAGAGAAGCGGGTAGGGGGTGGTTCTGGGGTTTGAGGAAGGGCAGATTCTGGGTGTGGCGGACTCCCGGAGAGTGTGTGAGGACTGAGCAATGATGTCCCGGGGTTGGCAGTGGGGGGTCCTGGTGCCCCTTAGTGACAGCGCTTTGATGTAGGAGGAAAGGGAACGTGAGGATGGCTTGTAGACCTTCCTAGGAGCTTGAAGTGGGGAATGCAGCTGGAGGGGGCTCAGATGTCGAAGCTCCAAAAGGAAGCTCTGTGGAAAGGGGGTCGCTGAGCCTGGCATGAGTCCCAACCCCTCTGACTCTTGCCTTAGTTTCCCCATCTGTGTCATGGGGACCTGGTTCTGCCTTTGAGTCCTGTCCTTAGGAAGGTTCAAATGTTCAGGCATCCGGCATGTGGCAAGCGCGCGGAAGGTTCGTCTGTGTGCTGCTTGTGCTCCCCTCTCCACTCCAGACCAGGAGAGGGACACAAGCCCCAGTGGGAAAAGACAAAGGTGGATTATGGTGTCCCCAGGACTGGAGGGGGCCCCCAAAACTGTCTGTATCAAGGGTCTGTCCTGTGCAGCAGCCGGGTAGGACCCTGACCCTTGACACCTTTCTTACAGCCCCTGTCTTCAGTCTGGCCTCACAACAGGACCCCAGGCCAACTCCCCTCTGACCATCCCCATTAAAGGTCCCTCGTCCCCTCCCCTATGTTGACAGTCCTTATCTGCTTTGTGGCTGAACCTGCCCAACCTGAAATCTGTCCTCTCACAGCACTGGCCTTTCTACTCTGTTCAGAATAGTAGGTGAGTGTTTGTTTGTTTGTTTAGTGCCTACTGCATACCAGGCACTGTTCTAGGCACTGGGGATACTACAATGGTAGAACTCACAGACCAGCGGGGAGAGCAGATATTCAACAAATAGTCCCTCCAACGAATGTGCAGTGAATAAGCTGTGGCTTTAGCTCAAGAACATTCAATAGCTCCCTAGCATCCCTTGAAAGCATACTTATTGAGCATCTGATTAATGCCAGATTCTGGCAATACCTTCCCTCCCAAGTCATCTATGCCTCTCGTCACCTATGAACTGTTTTACAGCCGTGTAAATTGCAGGAAACTGGTGCTATTGCAAAGGAGTCTTGTCCAGAGGAGTGCAGATGGATTTTGTCCCGTGGGCCACAGATTATTGCCCTGTGACTACTGACCCGTTTTGAATTGATCTGTAAATTCATTTCAGCATTCTTGATGCCCTGTGTGTGTTCTTCCCTTACACTCATTCTTGAACAGGCTGTAAACTCTTCCTGGTTCCCACATTAATTAATGCGTTAAACAAACTCATAACGCACCTGTATGCTTTCATATTAGTATGAGAGTCATGTTTTTACCTTTTGGGGGAAAACCATCCTTTAACACCATAACACCAAAAGGCCTCACACCAGCCTCCAAGTCCCCCCCTCATATTTCTAACTACCTCCCAGTTACTTGTCCCACTCACCATTAAAATCTTCAAACCCCAGAACATTCTCCCACCTTTCTTCCAAATCAACCTGGACCCCAATCTATTTCTCATACATCAGCATATGCTGTGCTGTAGTTCTACCAAGTCTTTCCAGAATCTGCCCACTTCTCCCCTCTCCTCTGCCTCCACCTGGTCTAGTCCCATCATTGCCCACCTGGACCAACCCGGTCGACTCAGCCCTGGCCCCCTCGCTCCTGCCCTTTCCCGTCACAGTCTGTTCTCCCTGCAGCCACCAGAGGGCACCTGTGAGCACCTGAATCAGGTCTGGTCCATCCTCTGCCCACAGCCCTCCGGGACTCCTCCCTCCCTCCAGGAAAAGCCCAAGTCCTCCCCAAGGCCCCACACGACCTGCCCCATCCCCTTCCTGCCCTCACCTCCTCCCACTCTCCCCCTCGCTCACTGTCCTCCAACCACCTGCCCTGGGGCCTTTACACCTGACATCACCGCTGCTTCAAATGCCCCAAGTACTTCCTTTAAGTCTTATCAAGTGGGCCCTCCCTAATCTTTACTTAAGATTATAAAATGCCTTCCTGTCTATTTCATTCCTATTTCTCGAACTTCTTTTACTTCTTTTTTCCTGTGAAACTGACCGCTCTCTGACTCAGGATACAATTTAAGATAGTTAACTTCCTTATTATGTCTCTTCTCTGTTTTTCTCCACCAAAATACAAGCCCACAAGATCAGGGACCTTTTCTGAATCCCCACAGCCCAGAACAGCGCCCGGCACACGGTCGGTGCTCCATACATTCAGGTCCAGTCCCCGGGCACGTCCTCCTCCCATTCACATCTCCCACGAATGAACCTCAGTCCATTCCAAAGAGTGTCAGACTCCACCCTGGGCAAACACTGCTCCTCTGGCATCGGACCAGGACGAGGAGGAAGAACAGAAACCCAACTAGAAAGTGAACTTTCCCCAGAACTCAGGGCCTCATGGAAGCACTGAGCCAGGGAGGCGGAAATTCATAAGATGCTGAGCCTGGGACGTCGGTCAGGGGGCATGGGCAGCCCCCAGACCTTCCTGCTCTCTACATTTTGACTCCTACCTGCCTGACAGCCAAACTTTGCTGTGCAGCCCTGGACACGTGGCTGCCCCTCTCTGAGCCAGGGCTAAGTATAAAAAACACACCAGATTTGGAAGTGCGGTACCCCCAAAAGAATAAAACAGGAAAGTGGCTGGCCTGAGGTCTGATTTTGAGTGAGACACCTTTTCCCGCAATCCCCACACGACTAGCATCGATTGCTGACCCCGTGATGTGTGTTCTCAGCAGCCCTGCTAGCTGGTGGCTCTTATACCCACTTTACAGACTGGGAAACTGAGATCCAGATAGGAGAAATGGCTGGAGGCTGTCTCAGTCGAAACATATTCCTCACAATCCCACAACCGCCCAAATCTCAAGCCTCCCTGCTCCCTGGGGCTCCATGAGCATGCTGCCCTGGGGTGGTCCCAAATGCCAGGCCCACTCTGTGCCCCGCGTCTCAGATGCCTATGCCTTCCCAGCCCCAAGGGACCCACTTGGTCCCGGACAAAGAGATTTGAGGTGCGATCAGACACTGGCTCTCAGGAAGCTCCTTTTTTCCTGCACGTCTGGGAGCAAATGACCCAGAAAAATGTCTTGCCACCCATCCCCTCTCCTCTCCAGCTTCTACCCGCAAAGACCATCCTGGCTCCTTGCCCACAGCCTGCTCTGGGGACTGTTGTGACAACCATTTGCTTGCTCCCACCCCCTCCTGCATTTCACCTTCAGGAGAAGCAAGGTAAGGCGACCCCAGGACCTGTCTCCCCAGCTCCCGCAGGTGCCAGCGGTGGTGGGAGGCCCGTGCAATTCTCAGAAGAGGCCCCCACATTGACCAGGTGCCAGGCTGCCCCACCTGCCACCTCCCTGCCCGACTTCCCGTCCTTCGTTTGGAGGATCAGAGAGACCAACCCGTGCCCCCTCGGCCCCCTGGCACCACCTGGGCCAACAATGACCCTTTTAGGTCTCTGGCTCCGGCGTCCTGGGCTGACTGCCAGGGGCAGTAGCTGCCAGCCAGATAATCCTTTAGAAACTATGTCAGTGCCCACGCACGAGTGTCAGCTTCCTGCTTTCGGGGGAGCTGCGGGAAGGGGAGCGGGGGTCCCAGGTCCCCGTGGTGGGGAGTCCGGCCCCAGCAATGGCCCGGGGATGACGGGCAGAGCGGGACTTACCTGTCTAGGAGGCTGAGAGGCCTCTGGGCAGGCAGCAGGAGCCTGGGCTTGGGTGCCCGCCTGGCATGGGGGTGGGGAGGGAACCTGAGGTTTGAGCTCTGTCCTCCCCACCTGTTTGCTCAACTTTTCCTCGCTTGTGGCAGCTGTAGGCTGGCGGGTCCTGTGCCAGGTGGAACCAGCAGGGCAACATGCGACATGCACAGGCGAACTGGCAGTATGAGCGAGACAGGGAGGCTGGCTGGGTGTGTGGCTCTGTCGCAAGGTGCTCTCACGTGGGAGCAGCTGGCCTTAACCCCTGCTCGCCCAGAGGCCAGGGACACCGGGTCGTGCCCTGCTTGGGCCATTCACCCCTGGGCCGCTTGCTGATAGCAGCACTGGGGCCAGCACATATAGGCTGGTCCTGGGGAAAGGTTTAATGAATCAACTAAGAAATAAAAGAATGAATCTCCTCCTGGCCCCCTCCTTCTCCCCTCTGCTCTCTTGGCAGCGGGGACTGCCAAGCCTTTGCATTTGCCGTGCCTTCCACCATGTGTGCCATCTCAGAAACTGTGGCAGGGCTGGCTCCTTCCTGCCCTGCGGATCTGAGAGCAAATTCTGCTTCTGTGCTACAAACTGACCAGCCAGATTCCTGTGCCAAGAAGCTTCAGTCACTTCCCAGCTGGGTAGCTTTGGGTCTCCTCAGGTACCTCATCTAAAAAATAGGGAAAAACTCTAGCATCTACTTTCTAGGGGAGTTTCGAAGGGTGAGTAAATGAATAAATGTCCATAAAGTGCTTAAAACAGGACAGGGCACACAGTAGGTCCACATCTTCTGGATACTACGCACAGGTGACTGATCCCAATGCATGAGATGTGGTTAAGTATGAAAAACACACCAGATGTGGGAGCCGCGGTACTCCCAAAAGAATGTAAAATAGCCTGTTATTTTTTAAAAAGTATGGTTTTATTGATTTTAGAGAGGAAGGGAGACGGTTAGAGAGAGAGAAACATTGTTGAGCTGCCTCTGCACGCCTCCGACTGGCAATGAAACCCGCAACTTGGTCATGTGCCCTGAACGGGAATCGAACCTGTGATTTCTTGATTCATGGGTCGACACTCAACCACTGAGCCACACTGGATGGGCTCATTATATTTTTACATGGAACTTAAAAAAAATCTTTATTGTTGAAAGTATGACATATGTCCCCCTTTTCTCATTGACCCCCTTCTAGCTGGCCCCCACCCTCTGCCCCAGGCCTTCACCACACTATTGTCTGTGTCCATGGAGCATGCTTATATGCATACAAGTTCTTTGGTTGATTTTTTCCCCCCCGCGCACACCCCCACCCCCACCTTCCCTCTGAGATTCAACAATCGGTTCTATGATTCTATGTCTCTGGATCTATTTTGCTTGTCAATTTATTTTATTCATTAGATTCCACGTATGAATGATGTCATGCGATACTCGTCTTTCTCTGCCTGGTGTATTTCACTTAGCATAATACTAGTCTTCAGGTCCCTCCCTCCATGCTGTCTCAAAGGGTAAGAGATCCTTCTTTTTTACTGCTGCATAGTATTCCACAGTGTAAATGTACCACAGAGCTTGTTATTTTTAATATCCACTCTATGTTGCAATGATATTTTGCATATGTTGGGTTAAATGAGACATGTGGTTAAACTAATCTTACCACTTTCTATTTTGCTTTTTATATTGTGGTTAGTGGAAAATTTTAAATGACATCTAAGATTTCATTTTTTTGTTAATCCTCACCCAAGGATATATATTTTTTCAATATATCTTTATTGATTTCAGAGAGGAAGAGAGAGGGAGAGAGACAGATAGAAGCATGATGAGGGAGAGAATCATTGATCAGCCGCCCCCTACTGGGGATTGAGCCTGCAATCCCGGCATGTGCCCTTGGCCAGAATCGAACCTGGGACCCTTCAGTCCTCAGGCTGATGCTCTATCCACTGAGCTAAACTGTCTAGGGCAAGGATATTTTTTTCCCCATTGATTTTCAGAGAGAGAAACATCACTGTGAGAGAGACACATTGATTAGTTGCCTCCTGCACACACCCCAACTGGGCCGGGCATCGAGCCTGCAACCAAGGTAGGTGCCCTTGACCTGAATCGAACCCATGATCCTTAAGTCCGAGGGCCAGCTCTCCAACCACTGAGCCAAACCAGCTAGGGCTAACGGTTAAGATTTTACATTTAAATTGGCTTGTATTGCCTTGGCTCTGTTGGTTAGAGCGTCCGCCCAATATACCAAGGTTGGAGGTTCAATCCCTGATCGGGGCACATACAAGAATCAACCAATGACTGCATAAGCAGATGGAACAGCAAATCGCTACCTTTCTCCCTCTAAAATCAATCAATCAATAAAATCTAAAAACCTGGCCATTACATTGGCTAGCGTTGTAGTTCTTGGGCTGCGCTGGAATAGGAGCTTACCGCATAATAGATATTGAGCCCGTCCTTTTCGATCACATTCTATTGCCACTGTGTCACATCTGTGCTATTTTCAAAGGGTTTATTAGCAGCTGAAACTATCTTCTGTCTTGTGCTTGTTTATCTCTCTCTTCTAGAATGTCACCTTATTGAGGTCAGGGATTTTGTCTTGCTCATTCCTGTATCCCCGTGGCCTAGAACAGTGCCTGGTACACAGGCGGTGCTCAATAAGTGTTTGGGGCATGAATGAATGCATGCATGCATGCATGAACGAACGAATGAATGAATGGAATATGGGGGGGGGGGCACAAGGGTCCCTCCTAGCTGGTACCTAGCGTTGATGCTAATAGCATATATGACCACGAGGGGGCGGCAGAAACCAGGCAATTGCCCCAGCCGGCAGCCTCCGCTTTCCATCTCGTAAAACCAGAAAAGCGGCTGGGCAGTTCACTTGCTTGGAGCGTCCCCCCCTTTCGCCAAAGTCGGGGGTTTGATCTCCGGTGAGGGCATATGTAAGAAGCAACCAGTGAAAGCATAAATAGGTGGAACCACAAGTCAACGTCTCTCTCTTCCTCTCTCTAAAAATCAATAAATAATAAAAAATAATAAGGGTATAATAAGGGAGCAGGGACGTGGGGGGGGGGCGGGGGGAGGATGAATCAGGAGGACCAGAAGCCGCTGCCCCACCCAGACCCCGGCCCCTCCCTCCTCTCCATTCCCTGCCTCCTCTGCTGTTCCCTCCCCCCCCTCCCCCCCCACCCCCACCCCAGACTCCTGCACCAGCTTGGTTTTTTTCTCTTTACATATTCATTTTTTAAAAACTAAAGTTTATACACCCGTGTACTTTAAAGAGTCGAATTCTATTTCAGGTTTGTTAAAATTAGGAGTGGCATTGTCACCCCACAATTTCTCCCCTCCCAGAGGGGCTGTCCTCTTAGTTTAAGTTAAATTATGCTGACATTCATTTCTGCATCTCTGAATAATGCCTGTTTTGCCACTTCTTGATTTTTCAGTTTTAGTATTGACTTCCCACCAGGAAAGGTTCAGAATCAAACCTGAAAAAAAAATTGTAATTTCATTTTCATGATCCTTATCACTAATCCAACCCCAGCCCTTCCCCAGTGTGTGAACCAGTGCTTCTCAGACGCAGGCATGCACATTGCCTTACGGGGCTCATTGAAACCCCAGGAGTTTCTGATGCAGGAGGTCTGAGGTGGGTGGGGTACAAGATTCTGCATCTCCACCAAACTCCAGGGTGACGTCTCCCCAGCACCCCAGGCAGTGATGAGGGACAATGTCTCTGGAGTCAGGCAGGCCCGAGTGAAAACATCCCAGCTCCCGTCCTTCACTAGCAGGACGTCTGGGTCCCCCACCTACACCCAGCCACTCCCCACAGCAGAAATCATTAGTTATGAAGAAAACTACTGACAGCAGCATTTATCACTCCTCAAATCATGACCTCACAATTAACAACCGTCTAGTCATATCACAAATCAATTCACCATTAGACTTTAATAACAACAGGGATACAATTACTCTTCAGACATAAATACACTGATTGACAGCATGGTTCTTTGTGTAATTCTCATGTGCAAAATGGGAATGACAATAGATTTTATCGGCTTGATCAGTATTATACAATAATTATTGTTTTCTAAGTATAAGGTTCTGTGTTAGATATTGGGAATATACTAATAGTGAAAAACAGGTCCCTAACTTATGGAGATTTGGCATGTCAAAGGCTTTGGCACTGAGACTAGCATTTAGTAATATTATTATGTATATTTATCATTATATTATAAATAATGCTATACGTAACATTGTTATGGGTTCACTCAGCGAGATAGACCACCGACTCAGAATTTAAATTTAAGAGCCTTTATTAAGCTGGCCAGCTGACCACAGTTACAGCACCCTGCTGGAGCAGAGGCCGAACTGCAGCGCTGACTGCAAGAGTTACATTTTATTATTAAATTTTGTGGAGGCCCAGAGAAAAATGTGTCTTTCAAATTCTGGGCCCCCCAATATGGAGGAAACTCTCTTTATTTATACTTTTCCCAGTCCTTTGTCTCCCAAATTTGGAATGAGACTTCCGGGCCTTCTGAGAAAGAAGGCCTGCGTGCTGGGAAGGGGCCATGAGACCATATCTCAAGGCCTGGCCTGATGTCAGTGCCTTCCTATCTGTGTGTTTTAGGAACAGACAGCACAGCATGACCCGTCTGGCCAAAGCGCCAGGTATGCAGCCCAGCACAACATTTCTACATTATACATTAATACTACTTATATAATAATATGTTAATTTTATTTAGTAATATCATAATCCATATAATTTTACATCGTGCATAATGAAAATTAAACATTATCATATTATAATTACTATTTAGATTAAAATATTTAACACAATATTGTGTTATTTACAGTATGGTAATAAATAACTTATTAGTTGTAAGTATTCCTTATTCCATATATATTACTACCATTACAATGTGAAGTGACTGGAATGCGCTGCCCTTCCACACCCTGGGCGCGTGGGGGCGCTCGAGGCGCTCCGAGGTGTGGGACGCACTCAGGCCCCGCCCCCGAGTTCCGATTGGCGGTGCGCGCCGTGCGTGGTGGCGTAGCGCCTGGCCGCGTCCCCGGCCCTCCTCCTGCTCCCAGGGCTCGGCTCCCTCCCTCAATCCCCGGGTCGGCGGCGGTTGTTGTTCCGCGGCGGCGGCCGCACCTCGAGTCCTAACCTCCGGCCGCCCGCTCGCTAGCGGGTCCGCGCGCGCGCGCGGCCATGGAACTGGAAGTGCCGGAGGAGTCGGAGAGTGCCGAGGGGGGGACCGTGACCTCGGAGGCGACCTGGTCCGCGGAGAGCGGCGCGGTGGCAGGTAACGGTTCCGGACCTCGCGTCCCGATATGCACCCGAGTGGACCCGCCTGCCGCCCCCGCCGGGGCCCAGTGGACCCGTCCGAGTGCCGGAGGGGCGCCGAGACCCGCGGCAGGGAGACCGGAACGTTCCACTCCGGGGTGCGGGGGGGCATGGAACGCCCCCCGACTGGGCCGGGGGACTTGCCCTGGGCCCGAGGGAGGTGGGACCCCCGCCTGGGGGCTCGGAGTGGCGTCGCCTATTCCCGGGATCCCTGCGGGGGGGACGCGGACTGGGGGCGGCATTGGGTGCGGGGCCCCATTCTGAGAGGCCATGGGTGGAGCATCCTGCTTGGAAGCGTGCGGGAGACCGGTCCTCGCCCCCCCCCCCCCCCCCGCCTTAGGGCGCGCGGCGGGTGAGTGTTCCGCCTCCTGCCGAGGGCGCTCGGGGACGGCCGCCTTCCTGTCTTGTTGGGAGGGGGCTGCTCTGCGTGTGTGGAGTGATGAAGCACCCCCCTTTCCGGGGAGGGGGCCCTGTCTCCAAGGTGGGGCAGGACATGGGGTGACACTGTGCCAGATGTGCCCTCCTGCCTGGACCCACCTTCGCCGGTGCCAGCTTCCTGACCTCGCCCCTTCCCCTCGCAGGCCGTCAGCCGATGGGCAGATCTTACTGGTGGGAAAGGCCTGGGGCAGCTGGGGTGGAGGAGGGAGGTCTCTGTGGCCTCTGGGTCTGCCTCCCCACCATCTCTTCTCTTTCTGTGAAAGTGGCCATTTCTTCCCTTGCTGGGCCTCAGTTTACCTCCCTCTCACAGGAGGGGGCTCAGGGCATGACATCTCGAGGCATTTTCAGAGCTGGGGCTCTTGAAGTAGACGCGGAAGGGTAGGCCCCTCTAAGCCTTTTTCCTGGACGCTGGGGGTCTGCTGTCGCCATTGGAGGACCACTGCCTCCTGGTTGCCCCTCTCCTTGGCCTGCCTTTCTTACCCTCCCGCAGAGCAGGTGTGGGGAGCCAGGTCGCCCCACCAGCCACAGGCCCCCTTTACCTGGGGCGGAGTACAGAGCTGAGCCACGGCGGTTCCTTCTCAGTTGAGGTCATAAGCTCCCAAATAGGAAGTTTCCTGATCCAAAGAACGCTTTGCTCCTCCCTTGTAGCCTTTATGGGTGGAGCCCTCTAGACACCCCCATGGGCATCCATCCTCCTCCTCCCCTGGGCCTCCAAAAGCTTTCTTGGCAGGCAGGGAGATGCTGTGCTGCCTGGGAGCTGGGAGAAGTGTCTGAAGAGAGAGCCAGAGTGAGCATCCTGGGCTCTGGAAGACTCCCACTGCTTCCTTTGCCACTGCCATCTGGAACTGCCTGGTGGATGACCTGTTTCCTTCCGACCATCCGGCCGCCCCGCCTGCGTTCAGCCAGTGTCCTTGCCTGGCTAGCACCACACGTGGTGGAGGGCCCCAGCGAGGTCCTTTCTCAGCACCCTGACCTCTGCTGTCAGCCCCCTGGCCTGGCTGGTCAGAGACAAAATAGCCCCAGACAACTGGAAAGCTACGGAGCAGACATTTGTCTTATCAGGGGTTAGGTCAGCTGATTAGGGACAGATCAAATCCCAGCTATGGGCTGTGGCTGGGTCTGAGCATGGGGCCAGAAAGATATGGGCTGGCCCTCCCTGCTTGTCACTGAAATCCACAGATATCTGCCTCTCCCAGCTAATTTTGATTTTACTCTCTTTAAAGGGCTGCCTCTCCCCTCCAAACCCACTTTTCCTGACCTAAGTTCTGTGAAGTTTGGGTAAGAGCTGTCCTTCCTTTTCCTATTGCTGTACAATTATATAAACACATAGGTCTGCATATTCTTCACCAGGATGGTTCATGCTACACCGGGGTCTCTTTCCTTGGCACTATTGGCTTTTGGGCCAGAAAATGTATTGTTTTGGGGCGGCTGTCCTGGGCACTGGAGGGTGTTGAGCAGCATCCCTGGTCCCCACACACCTGATGCCAGAAGCTCATTCCCCCAGTTGTGACAATTACAGATGTCCCAGACATGGCCCAGTGTCCCCTGGAGATAGTCACCCTGGTGAGAGCCGCTGTACTATACCTATTACTCTGTAAGTTGCTTGCTTTTTGTCTGTAATAGTTTGGATTTTTCCCCCCATGTTGATATCAATTATTTTTTTCAGAGAGGAAGGATAATGTGCCGTGGTTAAGAGGGTGGGAATCCCTGAGTTAGCTGCCTGGGTTCCACTGAAGAGCAAGTGCTTTGATCTCTCTGAACCCTCAGTGTCCCCCTCTATAAAATGGGATGAGGGTGCTTGATGAATGTTAGCAACAGCTGCTGTAGGCACCAGCCACTGCTGATTCACCAGCCTCCTGCTGAGGGACATTCAGATTATTTCTGGAGTTGCCTTTTGCTGTTACAAGCAGTAAATGTCTTGCCTTTGAACGCGGGTGCTTCAGTTCCTAGAAGGTGGAGTCCCACCTTGGATTGGCTGGGCAGGGGCTAGCAATTGAAAAATGACTATCAGATACGCGATGGCTTTCCAGGAAGGTGTGGCAGGGGCCAAGAGAGACTGTCTCCCCACAGTGTTGCCAGCTTCGGATGTTATCAGCCTCTGTCATTTTGGCCAATCTGATGGGAGGTGAAACGTATCTTGGTATTTAGAATCTGGTTACTTTAAACGCCTGGGCTCCCAAGTCCTGGTCCAGAGAAGGCCTGATGGCGCTCCCCACTGGCTTTTAGGAGTTGTGTGGGGCACCTGGTTCCTGGGGCTTGGACACATTCACAGCCCACTGTGGGGCCTGTGAGCAGCCTGTGGGCTTTGGGGCTGAGCTGTGGTCTGCTGTTTCGGAGCCATTTCCCGCCTGTCCTTCCCGTTCCCGTGATATCTCAGAACAGTCGACTTCTTCCCAGACCTCCCAACTCCGCCCACATCTAATCTGTTAGCAAATTATGTCAGCTCAGCCTTCAAAATGGACCCAGCATCTACCCACTTCCCCTCCTCTGCCTCCACCTGGTCCAGCCCCCATCCATCGCTGGCCTAGTCCTCCGTCCCTTCGTATGCTCCCTACAGCCCACTCCAGAAGGCTCCCATTAAAAACTGAGTCAGGCCCCATTCCTTGTCTGCCCACAACCCTCCAGGACTCGTAAGCTTCCTCCAGGTAAAAGTCCTGCCCATGGTTCACAGAGTTCTGTACAGCATGCCCCTGGCCTATCCCCTCCCCGGCCTCATCTCCCTCTTTCACCTTTGCTCGCTCTGCTGCAGCCACATAGGGCTCGCTGTTTCTCTAAGGTACCAGGCATAGTCCTGCCCCAGGGCCTTTTCAAAGGCTATGCCCTTTGCCTAGAAAACTCATCCTCCTTATCTGTCATTTACTTCCTTAGCTCTTTCAAGTTTTTGCTGAAATACCTCCTCCTCAATGAGGCTTCCCTTGATATTTGAGGGCGGCCTGAGAGAGGGTAGGAAGATAGCACAGTTCAAGCAAAGGCCTGGTGTGCTCCAAGAACAGTGGGGGGTCAGTGTGCCTGGGGTGGGGCGGGTGTCATCTTTGGAGGCCTCCTCTGAAGTTGTGACCTTATGGTAACCAGGGATTGCAACATCCCTCGTTGAGTGAGCTGTGTTCTTAGGAGACAGAAAGCTCTCAGTGTGAATTCCGCCCTGGCCACTTTCTAGGAATGCAACAGAAGTGACTTGGACTGGCAGCCTCGATCTGCTCCGTGGAGAGGCCTTGGGAGTTGGACCACCTTTACCAGTTGGGGACACTCCGCCTCAGTGTCTCTGTCTGTGAAATGGGCGTGATGACTACCTTCCTCATAGGTCTCGGCCAAGTGAATTGGCGTACAAAGATCTTAGAAGGGTGCCTGGCATGTAGTCGGCTCCATGTGAGCACTGCGATTTTCCCTCCTGGGGACACCACGTGAGGCAAAGGGAACTAACTGCACGTCATAAACCGCTTCCTGCAGAGCCTGGCACAAGCTGGAGTTGGCGGTGGGACTCAGAGCATGTGAGGACGTGCAGTTGCCTCTCGGTCCTTGAACAATGCTTATTGAATATCAAGCACCTACTGTGGGCCATGTGGGGTTCTAGGTGCCTCGGTCAGTCATATCAGTGACCAGGGGGATTCCTTCGTTGCCCTCTGGCCTCTCAGATAAGACCAGGGACCACACTCGGTGGCCCCTGGACAAGTCCGCAGCTGGTTTTATTGGAACACAGACACGCCCATGCGCTCACATGTTGTCTATGCAGCTTTCACGCTACAATAGCAAAACTGAGTTTCAAGACAGAGACCGTATAGCCTGCAGTGTGGAAAATACTCACTGTCTGGTCCTTTACGGAAAATGTTTGCTGACTCCTGAGTAAACCATGCCGGAGAGTGGTGAGTGTGCAGAGGGAAGTGAAACGTGTTGTGGCGGTATGAGTGACAAGAGCCTGCTGTAGGAGTCAGGAGGGGAGGTGACTTGAGTGAGAAACAGCAGCTGAGGGTGGAGCTTCCAGGCAGAGGGAACATGCAAAGGGGCCCTGTGGCCAAAATGAGTGTGATTCCTTTGAGCAAGGATGCTAAGTCCGTGTGTGGGGCAGGAACGGGGATAGGCAGGGTCGCCACTTGGGGCCGGAGACCGTGGCTCTGCCTCTGTGGCTCGGTTTTGTTCTGAATTCAGTTGGTGGTGCTGGGAGGTTGAAGCAGGGCAGTGTGCACTGAGTCAGTTTTGCAGAGCACGCTCTGGCTACTTGGTGGGGACGGTGCTGAGGGGTTGTGGGGCGCCTGGATGGGGGTAGAGGGAGGTGAGGGAGATGAGGAACCCAGGAGGGTTTTGTGTGCCCTGGAGTTGGTGGTGGGGTGGGGAGGGCCCAGGAAGGAGCAGGTCTTAGAAGGGCTGAGCTTGCACTGATGTGGGAGGAGTAGGGAAGAGGGGGTGCTGTTCAGGGGCCCCCAAGGCATGTGGAGCCTTACTGACCTGGCAGGGTGGCCTGGGCCTTGACCTGGGTAGACCCTGCCTTGACCTTGGACAGCATGCCTCTGAGCAAGTGAGGTCCCTGCTTTTCACCTTGGTTTTTCCTCTAAAGATGAGGGCAGTGGAGCCCCAAGGACTCAGGGGGACAGAAATAGGTGAGGCCTGCAGCCCCCGGCAGCATTCTTTAACTGACATCTGCTTGACCTGGCTGTTTACAGATGGGAAGGCCCAGGTTCTAAGGGGCGTCTTGGGCTGCCAGGCTTTCTGTCCCCAAATCCTGCCACCTTGACCAAGTCGCATGTCACCACATGTGAGAACAGGCCGAGACCCCACTGGGGATTTTCCTGCTGCTGCCAGCTGGACTCACAGCCTGAGCCACGGGAATGCTTCTGTAGAAGATTACTGACTAAGGGGATTAGCCATGGGGCCCTGCCCAGCCCTCCCCCTCCTGCCCCATCAGGCTGCACAGGAGGGAGTGGGGTCCACCCAAGAGGCCCCAAATGCCTGAACCAGTAGAAAGGAAACGTTTTGGGGACCTGGCCTCTGTCTTTGATTGAAGAAATGAACCCTAACTGCCTGGCTGATATGGCTCAGTGATTGAGCATCAACCTGTGAACCAGGTTATGGTTCAGTTCCTGGTCAGGGCACATCTTGGGTTGTGGGCTTGATCCCCAGTAGGGGGTGTGCAGGAGGCAGCCAATGGATTATTCTCTCTCATCATTGATGCGTTTATTTCTCCTTCTACATCTCTGAAATCAATAAAAATATATTAATAAAAAAAGAAAGGAACCTCAACATTTTGCCACAATTGTCTCCTTTCCATCACCCACGCATCATGCATATGTGTTGTGGCCTTTATCCTGGATGGAGGCATGGGGTTGCTGTTGAAGGTTTTAGGGAAGTTTGGGTTTGCTCATGCTCTGTGGTTTGTGTTTCTCTTGCACATGTCTCCTTATGTGTCTTAGCCGAAGGTGCATCAGGTGCTATTGGCAGGAGAATGGTACGTTGTGTGGGGCCAAGGGGGCGGCAAGGATGGAGAAAAGAGGCATGGAAGGAGAGCCAAGACGTGGGGTCCCAGCAGTCACGGAGGAAGTGATTCAGCTGTTCTATGCCTCAGTTTCCTTATTTGCAAAGCGGGATCACAGACATGCTTTTCTCTGTGGTTCACAGGAAGATTAGATGCATCAGTGCTCAGGAAATGCTCAGAACAGGGCTCAGCGTGTGGCAGATGCTCAGTAAGTGGGAGCAGAGGCACACAACTTGGGCTAGGTGGCCTGGGCCAGCACTCTGTGCCCCCTTCCAGCAGGGCAGCTGGGAGGCCATGCAGGGCCGCTCAGTCAGCATAGGGTCTGGGCGGGCTACCTCTAGGGCTCCTTGGCCTCCCAGCTTCGTGCAAGCCCATTCAGCCCTGGTCCTGACTGTGTGACCTGGCCTTTGTCGGTCAGAATGGCTTAGGACCCACTGTGTGACAAACAGCCCTGCAACTCAGTGACCTGTCCCAGAGGCTCATTTCTTGCTTATGCCAAGTGTCCCTGGTGGGTCATCAGGGAAGTGAGCTCATTGTGATCACTCAGAGACCTTAGTGATGGGGCTGCTGTCACCCTGAAGGTGCCCATTCACTTGGCAGAGGTGCACGTGGAAATCCTAGTCCACAGCCGTGGTGTCAGTATCATTAGCAGGGCCTCCTGTCACCCTTAGAAGGCCCACAGCTTGGGTGATACATTCTGTTGGTACCTGACAGATGATGACATTTGGTGGTGACCGGTCTCATGCTCTAATAATACTGCAAAGCATCACCTGCAGGGTCATCTCTGTCGGCTGAATTCCTGAAGGCAGAATTGATGGGATAAAGGCTCCCTCCATGCTAGTGTAATTTTGAAAGGTGCTACCTATATTGAAATGTACCTAGGATGTGTGTGGGTATTTTTTTAATTTAATTTTTAAAATTGATTTTTAGAGAGAGGAAGGGAGAGGGAGAGAGAGAGAGAGAAACAGAAAATTTGATGTGAGAGCAAAACATTGATCAGCTGCCTCCTGCACACCTCCTACCGGGGATCTAGCCCACCACTTGGGCATGTGCCCTGACTGGGAATAGAGCTGGCAGCCTTCTGGTGCACAGGATGATGCCCAGTCATCTGAGCCATACCGGCCAGGGCCTGGGATTTGTGTTTTTTTTTAATATATATTTTTTGATTTCAGAGAGGAAGGGAGAGGGAGAGATAGCAGCATCTATGATGAGAGAGAATCATCAATCGGCTGCCTCCTACACACCCCACACTGGGAATCGAGTCCACAACCCAGGCATGTGCCCTGACCAGGAATCGAACTATGACCTCCTGGTTCAGAGGTTGACGCTCAACCACTGAGCCATGCCGGTCGGGCTGGGATGTGTTTTTATCAGGTGTGGTGAGGTCCACAGATTAGGAGATGGCTGCCATTGAGAAAGAATTCGTTACTCATGGTTCCCAAGATGAGAGGGGCACACAGGGCACATGGGGAAGCACCAGGAGGCAGAGTGGTAAGAGGAAAGCATCGGCCTTTATTGGGGTTTTGTTAGGATGCATTGGACAAGGCAGAGTAGGTACACTGAATGCTTATGATTGGCTAGTTTGAATAATTTCAGTGGGCTCTGCATGATAGGGCCAGCTGGCACTTGGCCCTACAGTGATTGGGGCAGGGGCATGTGGGCTGTGTGAGAGAGTTAGATGAAGTTGGGGGTGTGTGGATTGCTTGGTTTATACATCCAAGGTGCATTCACAGGGAGTTGTTTGTGATATCTGAGTTGGCCAATGCCAGGAGAGGCAGTCCCCCAGGTTTGTGAGCCCCTGAGATGTCAGAACATCATAAAATACAGACAGTATAAAGAAAGTGATCAACCCAGAACCAGATGGACTGTTCTGAGTTCCCTTTGTCAGTGGGTGAGAGTGCCTGTGTCTGGTCCATTTCTCTGATCTTTGCCAATCTTATGGGTGTAAAGTGACATCTCAGCATAGTTGCGATTTGGATTTATCTTGTGAATAGGAGTGAAAGCTCTTCATGTTGTTTTTTCTCTTACTGTGTCATCTTTGTTTTATTAAAAATATATTCCAGCCCTAGCCTGCTTGGCTCAGTGGATAGAGTGTCAGCAGGTTCAATTCCAGTCAAGGACTCGTACCTCAGTTGCAGGCTCCATCCCAGACCCCAGTCAGGGAACGTGCAGGAGGAAACCAATCTATGTGTCTCTCTCACATCAATGTTTTTCTCTCTCTGTCTCTTCCCCTCCCTTCCACTCTCTCTCTAAAAAAAAAAAAAAAAGGAAAAGGAAAAATATCTTTGGTGGGGATTAATAAATACATAAATACACACATACACACACACACACACACACACACGCGCGCGCGAGGCCTGGTGCACAAATCTGCACAGGTGGGGTCCCTCGGCCTGGCTGTCTTGCCCAGCTCAGCTGGGCCGGGAGAAGAGACTGTGGGAGGTTGGCCAGCCACAGGAGGTTGGCTGTGAGAGCACACTGACCACCAGGGGGCAGCTCCTGTGTTAAGCATCTGTCCCCTGGTGGTCAGTGCACATCATAACTACCGGTCCACCGGTTGTTCGTTCAACTGGTCGGAAAGGTCGCTTAGGCTTTTATATATATATAGGGTTTTTTTTCCAGCCAAGGGAGCAAAGACAAGCCCACCCAGGTCACATGGACGCTGACAGGACTGGTGGGAGGATCTGCCCTCTCATCCCTATAGTATTCTGTATTTTTGTTAGAGTTGGAAAATGGAATGTCACCCACTAGGGAGTCAGGGCCATCGCAGAGGCTGTACCTTTGTTGCCTTTGCTTAAGTGAGCTCTGTGGGTTCAGTTCCCATCTGTCTTGGTTCCACATTTACTGACCCCTCTTTATCACGCAGCCCTGTTCCTACATTTAATCACACACATTTGAGAACATTCATTTTCTGGGATCTGTATAATTGTGTCTTTCTCACATTCAATTGAGTTATCAGTCTTTTATTGATTTGTAGGCACTCCTGATGTACTATGAAAGTTTTTTTTTTTAATTTATGATACGAGGGCGAGTAGCTTTTCTCCGTCTTCTCTTATGCTGCTTATTAATGCCGGGCAGGTAGTGTTGTTTTTCTGTGGTCAAATTGACCAGTTTCTCCTTTTATGGTTTCCCAGTTCGGTTTCATAGATGGAAACGTCTTCCCTGTTCAGCGGTTATAATTAAATTCTTCTAGTACTTCTGTAATTGCACTTTTTAAACATTTAAATTCTAACTATATTTAGAATTTATCCTGACATAAGACATAATAAGGGTTTAGTTGATTCAGACTTTTCCAGGTGTCTCAGAGTTACCTGATCCCCACTTTCTGGATAATCTTTTCTCACCAATTTGAGGTGCCACCTTGATTATATACCAAACTCCTGTATGTGGCTGGTCTATTTCTGGATTTCCTATTCTGTCCCGTATTGTCTGCCTGTGTCTCCTGCAGCAGGCGTGTCTTAAATGACAAGTAATAACATGCTTACTGTGAAAAAGCAACAGCCAAACCTGTACGCAGTAGAATGTGAATGTCTCTCCCTCTCCTTTCTACAAAAGCCATGACCGTCATTCTAGTATTTTATTTCTGTGCCTGTACCTACCTGTCTTTACATATATTATTCTTTTTTAGTATTTTATTTTGAAAACTTTCAAACCTGAAGAAAAAGTTGCAAGAATACGGAGGTGAACACCTGTCATACCTTCACTGAGGTTCCCCAGCTGTTAATGTCTTGCCTCATTGCATTATCTGTGTGTATGTATCTGCCGGGCCATTGGGAAGTCAGACGTGATGCCCTATGATTGCAGACATGATGCCCCTATGTCCCTAAATACATCAGTACAGTTGACTCTCGTTCACAGTAATTCTGTTCTGTAGCGTTGCCGTGAGTCCTAAGTTCTGAACACTGGACCACTGCTCCTGGGGAAGGAAATGTGGGTTTCAGGTTCCTGCAAGCCTCTGGTTACATTTCTCAGCTAATCAATAAGTAACCTTGTGTTGTCTGTGTCTCTGTTTAAAGACACTTATTTAATATACATTGTTTCTTCATTAACACGGTGCTCCCAGCTCTGTAGCTGCACCTGAACCAAGTTCTAACACATGCATCTTCTCCTAAGGCACAGCTCAGCTTCTGTGCTTAGGAACCCTAGACAGTACTTCAGCTCTGCACTTGGGAGACATTTTAAACAGCAAATCACCAACAAAAAGCACAAACATGTAAAAGAAGTGGCACTTGCTAGACCATGAAAAGGACGCGTATAGTATAAGAGCTGAGGCGAAAAGGCAGAGAGCGTCGCCTGGTTTGACCCCTGCTGGGTACATGTGGGGGTGACTCAAATTTTTCACTACCCTGCATGTGTCGGGGAATGACTGTGAAAGCCACATGAGGGTTGATGTGGGATTACAAACAAATTTTAGCCAGAAGGTGAGTTTGCAGCTATGGAATTCGTGAGTAATGAGCATCAACTATATATCTTATAAGCAAAGATATTTTCTTGGCTCAGTGCAGGGGTCGAGTGTAGGAAATTTAATATGGGTGCAGTATTCACACTTTCATCAGTTAATCCAGAATCGTCCTGAGCTGGAACTGTTTGTTCCCTCTCTAGAATTCAGTCCAGCACTCAGAGACCTGGGCACAGCAGGGTCACCAGAGGACCTGTGATTGGACAAGCTTCCTTCCAGGGCTGACAGGTCCTCCGTGGACCTTGATCCGCTGCCGGAATCCTTCCACCTGTGGACCCGTTGAGAATGAGCCTCCCTCCCCGCGTCATCCCTCCTCCACCCTGCACATTCCGGTCCTCTGCCTGCTGCTCCAGGAAGCCGGTCCAGTTCCCCCAACCAAGATTGCCCACATAGCCCTTCCCACAGCTTCATGGGACCATGCATAGTGGTGGTTGTCCACCGCCCTGTGGGCTGGCATTGCCCAGAGTCTGGGCCCTGGACTTTGGTGGCAGGGCGTGTGCTGGGCACACACAGGTGTTTGGGCATGTTTGTGGCCTGAGTAGTGAAGGTCCTGTTTTCCTTGAACACTGGAACTTTGGAAAACTGTCCAGTGAGTGGCTTGGGGCCTGCAGAGTTCTGGATTAATCCTCCCCCCACCCCCATGTCCTCTGCAAGGCTTCCTGTTTACCACTCTGGAAATGCATTCATTCCGTGGAGGGAGATCAAGGGAGGGTGAGGAACAGAGGGGGCAGAAAGCGTCGGGGCAGATCTCGGTGTGGGGGAGGAAGGCCAGGGTAGGTTGCTGTCAGGGATCTGCCCCTGGGACTACCCCCTACTCCATTCTCAGCCCTCAGCTGCACCCGACCCACCAGCTATACCAAGCCCTTTGCTCTTCCCCAAAAGCGTCCTGTCCTGTCACCACAGGTGTGAGGTAGTATCTCCCTGTGTGTTGGGGGAGGACTGTCCCCACTTAGAATTCAGCACTTTCTTGTGATTTTTCTTTTCCTTCCTTTGGAAAGACGTCACATGTTAATGACAAAATGTAAGCGTGGCTCCGCCCCCAGGCATCTCTGTTGCCAGCTTCTCTGTCCCCTTGGGAGGCACTTGGCCATGCACAGCTGCCCTGGTCACACACCTCCTCCCATTGTGTTTATAACGTACACTTTATTCCACACTTTGACTTTTTATCTAAAGACTTTTTTGGGGTAATAGCTTTATTGAGATATAACTCAAATTTTACCTAAAGTGTACAATTCATTGGTTTTTACTATATTCACAGCATTGCGCATCCATTGCCACAGTCAATTTTATTTTATTTTTATTTTTTTAAAAAAAACATACCTAATGAACTGATTAATTTGTCTAAAGAGATTTCCAGGTAGAATAGTTGTGTTTGAGAATGTACAAAAAGAAATGAATTTTTAAAAGCAAGCACAAAACTGTTCTGCTTTCAAGCAGGATACGACGGTAATTGTAAAGCATTCTTAACCACCCAAAAGGAAGTCCGCTCCCAGTAGCATCACTTCCCAACTCCCTCCCCCAGCCCCTGGCTCCCACTGTTCTACATTCTGTCTCTATGAATCTGACTCCTCTAGGGACTTCATCCGAGTGGAATCACACAATATTTGTCCTTTTATGACTGGCTTTTAAGCACCCCCAAAAGAAGCCCCGCTCTCATCAGCAGTCATAATAGTCACTTGCCACCCCACCACCCCAGCCCCTGACAACCACTAAACTCACTTTGTCCCTGTGGATGTGCATGTTCTGGATGTTCCACATAAATGGAATCACACACTGTGTGGCCTTTTGTGCCTGGCTTCTCTCACGTAGGGTCATGTTTTTAAAATTCATCCACGTTGTAGCAAGATTTAGTTTGTCATTCCTCTTCATGGCTGCATAATATTCCAGCATGTGGATGGACCACACCATGTTTATCTACTCACTGGTTGATGGACATTTGGGTTGTTTCCACCTTTTGGCTACTGTGAATGTGTTGCTGTGAACATGCATGTACAGCTTTCTGTGTGGACAGATGTTTTCATTTCTCTTGGGCGGGTGCCTAGAGAGCAGAACTGCTGGTCACATGGAAACTCTGTATTTAACCTTTCAGGGAACCACCAGACTCAAAGTGGCCCACACTGTTGCACATTCCCACCAACTGTGCACGAGGGCTTTGATTTCTCCACATCCTTATTGTACTTGTTATTGTCCATCTTTTTCATTCTAGCGATCCTGGCAGGTGTGAGGTAGTATCTCCCTGTGTTGTTGTGTGTGTTTTTTCCAGAAAGGGAGAGAACAATAGAAACATCACTGATGAGAGAGAATCATTGATCAGCTGCCTCCTGCATGCCCCTGCTGGGAATTGAGCCCGCAACCTCCCGGTCCATAGGTCAACTCTCAACCACTGAGCCTCTCCGGCTGGGCTCCCTGTTGTTTTAATTTGCATTTCCCTGATGACTAATGATGTTGAGCAACTTTTCATGGGCTTATTGGCCATTTGTGTATCCTCTGAAGAAACATTTCTTCAAAACCTTTGCTTGTATTCTTCTTTCTTTCTTTCTTTCTTTCTTTCTTTCTTTCTTTCTTTCCTTCTTTCCTTCTTTCCTTCTTTCCTTCCTTCTTTCCTTCCTTCTTTCCTTCTTTCCTTCCTTCCTTCCTTCCTTCCTTCCTTCCTTCCTTCCTTCCTCCCTTCCTCCCTTCCTCCCTTCCTCCCTTCCTTCTTTCCTTCTTTCCTTCTTTCTTTCCTGTTGTTAATCTTCACCTGAGGATATTTTCCTCTTGATTTTTAGAGAGAGACAGAGAAACATTGATGTGAGAGAGACACATCGATTAGTTGCCTCCCGCACGTGACTGGGGCCTGATCAAACCTGCAGCCGAGGTACGTGCCCTTGACTGGAATCGAACCCAGGACCCTTTAGTCTGCAGGCCGATGCTCTATGCACTGAGCCAGACCAACCAGGGCTGCACAAGTATTTTTAATTTTGATGACGTCCACTTTATCTTATTTTTTGTCTGGTTGCTGTACTTTAGTTGTCATATCTAAGAAAATACTGCTGAACCTGAGGTCATAGAGATGTACCCGTTTTCTTCTGAGAGTTGTATAGTTTCAGCTCTTAAATTCATTTGGATTTATGATGTATTTTTTTTAAATGGAGATAACGTTAGTTAATAATATATGTTTCATGAATGCAACGTTATTATTCAATAGTGGTATACACTGCAGCATGCTCACCACCAGAAGTCTAGTTTCCATACAATATGCTTTGAGTTAATGCTGTGTATGGTGTGCAGTAGGGCCCAGCTTCATTCCCCGAGTGTGGAGATCCAGGTGTCCCTGCATCACTTATTGATATGATTTTGTTCCTCTCTGAGTTGTTTTGGCACCCTTGTGGAAATCAGTTGATTGTAAATGTACAGGTTTAGTTCTGGATTGGAAGTTGGTTTCTTCTGGACTATTTTGCTGCTCTTTGTGCCCGTTTTTATGTGAAAGAGACACATTGATTGGTTGCCCCCCTCACATGCCTTGACCAGGATTCAAACCTGTGACCCTTTGGTGCATGGGCTGACGCTCTAACCACTGAGAAACACCAGCCACGGCTGCATTTTGCTGTTTGTTTGTTTTGTTTTTTTCTGCATTTTGCTTTTTAATATATTCAGTTTGCTCATCAGCTCTTTATGGAACACCTAGTGTATGCCAGGCCTGGAGGGAAGAGTGTAGGTAATGGAGCCTGGAACGCACACAGCAGAGGCTGGGGTGGGTGTCAGTTGGTACCACATGGTCCATTTGCCCTGTGGGCACCAATGAGGAGAGCAGGTAGAGAATGTCTAGATGGATGATGCCATGTTGAAACCCCAAGTGTATTATTTAATACTAGAGGCCTGGGGCATGACATTCTTGACCCGGGGGCCGGGGGGGGGTGTCCTTCAGCCCGGCCCGCGCCCTCTCGCAGTCCAGGACCCCTTGGGGGATGTTCGCCTGCCGGCTTAGGCCCAATCCCCCAGTCACCCATCCCTCTCGCAGTCTGGAACCCCTCGCTCCTTACTGCCCGCCTGCAGTGGAGGCGGGAGAGGCTCCTGCCACCGCTGCTGTGCTTGTCAGCCCTGAGCCTGGCTTTTGGCTGAGCAGCACTCCCCCTGTGGGAGTGCACTGACAATCAGGGGGCAGCTCCTGCATTGAGCATCTGCCCCCTGGTGGTCAGTGTGTGTCATAGCTACCGGTTGTTCCACCGTTCAGTCAATTTGCATATTAGGGTTTTATTATATAGATTATTGCTGTGAAAATAAATTACCTCAAACACAGTGGCTTTAAATAATAATAAACACTTATTATCTCACAGTTTCTACGGTTCAGAAACCCAAGGGTGGTTGAGCTAGGTGGTTCTGAGTTGGGGTCTCTGATGAGTTCGCAGTCAAGCTGATACCTGAGACTGCTTCATCCAAAGGCTGCTCCCGAGCCAGTTCCTGCATGTGGCTGGTGGTGGTGGCCTCAGTTCCACAGTCATTGAGTGTCCTCCCATAATGGTGGCCAGTTCCCCCAGTGAGCCATCCAAGAGCAAGGTGAAATACAATCAAATGTTAAGCCCTGGCCAATGTTGCTCAGTTGTTAGATTTGTGCAAGAGGCAACCAATCAATGTGTGTGTGTCTCTCTCTCTCCTTCCCTCCTTCCCCATACCTTTCTTCCTTACACTCTCTCTGGAAAGCAATGGAAAAAGTACCCTCAGGTGAGATTTAACAGCAACAACAAAATGTTAAAAAATATATATATAAATATCCAATTAAATATTTATTTTATACTAGAGGCCTGGTGCATGAATTTGTGCATGGGTGGGGTCCGGCTGGCCCGCCCCCGATTGGGGTCGATTGGGGTGGGCTGGCCAGGGGGAGGGTCCATGAGCGGTTGGCCAGCCAGCCCTGCCCCCTGGTCGAACTCTCAGTCAAACTCCTGGTCGAGGGGACAATTTGCATGTTAGCCTTTTATTATATAGGATTTCATCATACATGCAAGAATAACGAATGAGGCAGATATTATCACACATCTTTCTTATAGAAAATTAAATTTGACAAATTCCCACTAGGGCTAAAAATTACATACAAAACCTCTTCTTCCTTAAACTTGAGGGCTTGGTGGGAATATGTAAATGCAAGAAAGTTTCTGGATGTTCACCAATATCATTTCAAATAAGTGTCTGTAGTAGCACTCTGTAGTAGAACTTTTTTAAAAATTTAAATTATTTTTAAAAAGTATTACGTTTCCTTTTCCCGCCATTGACCTCTCCCCACCCGCTCCTGCCCCTCCCCCCCCCCCCAGCACATGCCCTTGTCCCCCTACTGTCTGTGTCCATTGGTTATGCTTATATGCATGCATACAAGTCTTCTGGTTGATCTCTTACCCCCACCTTCCCCTGCCTTCCCTCTGAGGTTTGTCGGTCTGTTCCATGTTTCTGTGTCTCTGTATCTATTTTTGTTCATCAGTTTATGTTGTTCATTGTAGTAAGACTTCTGACATCATTTCTGTGTCTACAAGTTTCTGTGTCTGTGCTCCAGTGTGTAGCCACTAGCCTCATGGAGCTACTCTGCATGTGAAATATACCCTATACAATCGAGAAACAACATTTTTATTTAATTCTATTTTAATCCTAATTTACATTTAAACACCCACGTGTGCCCAGCCTGCATGGCTCAGTAGTTGAGCATTGATCTATGAACCAGGAGAGCAGAGTTCGATTCCCAGTTAGGGCAAATGCCTGGGTTGCAGGCTCGTTCCCCAGTAGGGGGCGTGCAGGAGGTAGCCGATCAATGCTTCTCTCTCATTATTGATGTTTCTATCTCTCTCACCCTCTCTCTTCCTCTCTGAAATCAATAAAAATGTATTTAAAAATAAATAAATACCCACATGTGCAGGTATATAGAAACCAATTTTTTAGTCTGTCAGGTTATGCTAATTCTAAGCTCAGACTTTCTGTTATGGAATCTCTAGTGAAGTAAGGACAGACTTCAAAGAAAAGAGCAAGGTAAACGTGTTGGTGTCTTTTATGACCCTGTGCCAGAAGTCACATGCTGCACTTTAGCCATATCTGTTAGTCATACCCACCGGCTATCGTAGGAGGACGTGGATACCAGGGGTCATCCTGGAGCCTGGCCACCACATCAGGCAGCTTGTCTGGCTCCAGAATCTCCTCTTCTCATCTGTAAAATAGGGAAGTTGTACCCTCGCCGCATGGGGCAGATTGAGGCATGAGTTGAGCAGTTACCGCATGCCTAGCACAGAGGGACCCCTGACATACAGGTTCCTGTAATAATCCTAGAGCCCAGGCAAGTGTCTGGGGCCTGGTTCCAGCCTGGCTCAGCTGCCAGGGTCCTTTTTTTTTTTTTTTAGTGTGTTTTTATTGACTTTTAGAGGGAGAAGGAGAGCGAGAAACATCAATTGGTTGCCTCCTGCACACCCCCCACTGAGGATTGAGCCCGCAACCCAGGCAGTTGCCCTGACCGGGAATCAAACCAGCGACCTCGTGGTGCATGGGACAACGCCCAACCGATTGAGCCCCACCAGCCGGGCAGCAGCTAACTTTCTGTGGGACTTTGGGCAAGCCCTGCCACCTTTGCCTTGGTGTAAAACAAAGCCAGCTCGGTGCCTAGGATTCTGAAACCCTAGACCCAGCCTCACTGGGAAATTGGGCCTGGGATGGAAAGTGAGCATCCACCCTGTGAATGGCAAGAGCCAGACCGAGGGGGGCCCCTGTAGCTCTCAGCATTCTGGAATTCAGGTGCAGTGTCTTTGGCCCAGCCTGGCTGCTGGAGAGTAAAAATATATCTGAGAGGAAAACTGGGCCAAGAAACTTCTCACGTGGGTCCTGAGACAGCGCATGATCCTCGCCATGCGTCGGTGGGGGTGCCCGCTCCTGAGGAGCCCTCTCTTGGATGTGCTATCCAGCCATCCTGGGATCTGGCTGTTGGCCCTTCCTCAATGGAGGTCTGCAGTTGCATATTCTCTATTGGAACCTAGTGTCCCTTTGGGGAAACCCCTGTCCCCCACAGCCAGGCAGAGTGCTGTTGGCTCCTGGAATGGGGGGACCCAGGCCTAGCAGCCAGAGCTGTATATGCCCTACACATGACCCGTGGGCCCAGCCCTGGGCTTTGTGAGGGGCAGTCAGGCACCTGCCTGAGGGGGAGTGGGGGTCAGCAGGGAGGACAGCAGCGCTGAGACAGAGTCCTCAGGTGCCAAGTCCAACCAGACTTGAAGCCGATCAGCGCTGACCTCTGGTTATGTTGGGGTCAGGCGAGCTTTTCTGTGAAAGGCCAGGTGATCTCTGTCACACCTGTTCAATTCTGAAGTTGTGGAGATTTGTACATGAGTGGGTGTGTTCCAATAAAACTTTTTTTATAAAAATAGACAGAGGGTGGGTTTAGTCCACAGGGTAGTTTGCTGGCCCGAGTTATGTTAACAAATATCCTCCCCATACACCTTTTTCTTCTGGCAGTATGAGTCCCAACTTTTATTCAACACTAAACATCCTAATACTGCTTCTCTGAGCTTCAGTTTCTCCCTCTGAAGAGAGGAGACAGACATTGCTTGGGTCAGGGCGGGTCAGGGCAGGTCAGAGGCACCTCAGGCTGTGGCTTTGCTGGGCATTCAGCCCTCAGTCAGCTGTCCAGCTCCAGGGAATGACTACAAGATGAGTGAGTGAGCTCTCTTCCCACAAGTCTTCTCCTGAGGCTCATCCATAGCCTCCTCCATGCAGCCCTCCAGGTTCCTTGCTCATTGGATACTCAGTGAGGTCTTATTGGTGCCCAGCACTGGGCTGGTGCAGGGTCACGAAGTGGGTGAGGGAGAGGAGGCCTTCCCTGTGGCGCTCTCAGGGGAGCCAGAGACCACTGAAGGCAGGATGCCAGGGGGAGCACAGGGAAGCATTCACCAAGCCGAGGGGAGGTGGGAAGGAAGAGGTGCAGGGAGCAGCAGGGCCCAGGCCTCGGGGTGCAAGGGAACCTAAACAATGGGACCTGAGGGAAGGATAGGGGTGGATAGGGGCCAGGCTGAGTTAGGGGGAACAGGAGGGAGGGAAGCAGATGGAAGTACCTGGGGCAGTCAGAGGTAGGCAGGTCACTGCTGGTAGTGTCCAGGCTGGGGCTGGTACAGTGAGCCCGGGGGCCCTGTGTGAATGGATACAGGTTTCCTTGCCCCAGTGTCCAAATCTGTAAGAATACCAGTCCCCCTGGCTGTGACAGTGTGGGTGACACTGGCTCAGAAATAGCGCACAACCTGGCATGTCTGTATCCAAGACAGCAAATTCAGTCAACAGTCCTAGCCAGTTTAGCTCAGTGGGTAGAGCGTTGGCCCTTGGAATCCAGGTTGGATTTAAGTCAAGGGCATGTACCTCGGTTGCAGGCTCAATCCCTAGCCCTGGTCAGGGAGGCAACCAGTCCATGTCTCTCTCTCTCTCTGTCTCTCCCCCTCCCCTCCACTCTCTCTAAAAATCAATGGAAAAATATCCTCAGGTGAGGATTAGCAAAAAAAAAAAAAAGTTGGTCAGCAAACTGACGAGCCAGCAGCACTCTGTGCTAGGCCAGTGCTGAACCCGCCAGGAACTCTGTCCTTGAGCCCACTTGAGACCAGGACAGGTGACCAGGTGGCTTCAGGATGCTGGCCCAGGTGCCTGGGAGCACATTGGGAAGCAGCAGCGTCCGGGCAAGCCTCCGAAGTGCTTCTGGAGGGAGTGGCTGGTTGCTACAGGGACCCTGGGTGTGTGTGGGATAGGGAGCACCCCAACCCCTGCAGCTCCTTGGCCTTGAACTTGCCCAGACCTCTAAGCCCTAGTCTCCCAGCCATAAAGTGGGTCCAAGGACATTTACCTCCTGCTGGTTTCAGGAGGGTTGGAGACATGGCTGGTAAGGCAACCGCCTGTATGGGGAATGTGTATGTGTTGTAGCTTTTTATCACAGGGAAGTTAAAACAAAAGACGAAACTGGATAGGACAGTACAACTAAATATTTTATCATGAAATGTTGTAAATATCCAGAGAATAGTATAATGAACACCCACATGCTTCCTGTCCTCTACATTTTTATATTGCTGCATTTGCCTCAGGGTCCCCCTTGGCGCTGCTGATGCTGGCTCACTCTCCGGCTTGGGAGGGAGCATCCTGGGCACGGCACTGCGGGATGCTGAGCAGCATCCTTGGCCCCCAATCAGTGCTAAGGACACTTCTAGTCATGACAACCCAGATGCCCCAGACATCGCCGAGTATCCCCTGGGGGCAGAATCGCTCCATTTGAGAACCACCTACAGATCACTTCCCTTCACCTTGGATGCCTGTTCTGGCCTCCGCCGGGTCTCCTCTGGCCCCTCACAAAGTGTTTGCCGACCCACAACTTAAAGGATAAACAAAACATGATATGGCTAACCTACACAGTGATATATTGGTGTCTTTTATATTGTGCTGTGTTTTCCTGGGTGTTTAAAGTATTTTCTTATTAGACATTATATTTAAACAAAGATATATTTTGTCCCCCAAAGAGGGCCCAGCATCCAGGAAACACTCACTGAATTTGGAATAAATGAATGAATGAATTTGTGGTCAGGGAAGAGCTCTCCAGGAGGTGACACAAATGTCTGAGACCTGAGTCACAGAGGACAGAAGCTAGCTGTGTAGAGATGTGGGGATAGATTGTTCCAGGCAGAGGGCACAGCAAGTGCAAAGGCCCTGTGGTGGAAATGTGATGAGTCAATGTGTGTGAAACCTGTGGCACAGAGCCTGGCACAGGTGCTCCAGTAGTGCCCACTACTACCCATGTGATCACTCACATTCCTTAGGCAGAATCTGCTTTAAAAATGTGTTTCTCCAATGCTTGAAAACTCCTGGCATCAAAGATCACAATTTACCTTTAACCTGGAGGAACATTGTATGAAGAAAATTTTCAACCGTGTCTGGCCAGTGTGCTCCGTGGTTGGGCATCAACCTATGAACCAGGAGGTCACATTTTGATTCCCAGTCAGGGCATATGCAATTGCCGGCTTGATCCCCAGAGGACAGCCAATCAATGATTCGCTCTCATCATTGATGTTTCTATTCCTCTCTCCCTCTCCCTTCTCTTTGAAGTAAAAAGAAAAAAAAATACATATATATATATAAAAGAAAAATTACAACTGCATTGAAAAGTTGAAAGAATTGAAAAATGGAAACACTACTTACCACTTGGAACCTAAAATTAACATTTTGCTGTGCTTACTTTATCCATTCCTTCCCCTCCTCCTCCCCTTCCTCCTCTATCCCTCCCTCTTTCCAGCTAATATTTTAGATGTACTTCAGAATTGCAGGCATCAGCACACTCCATCTGTAAGCACTTCAGTGTGTGTATCATTAACTAGAGTTTGACATATTTCCACATGTTTTTGCAGTGTTCTACTCTGATCAGCTACTAACTCTAGAATTCTTCGCCTTTTCCGACCTAATAGTGGCGGTAAAAGTCTGAGATACTGTAAAATCTGAAAGTTCTTCATTTTTTAAACATATTTATTTTATTTTAAGAGTACATTTTTATTTTTTATTTTTTTATATTTTATTGATTTTTTTACAGAGAGGAAGGGAGAGAGATAGAGAGTTAGAAACATCGATGAGAGAGAAACATCGATCAGCTGCCTCCTGCACATCTCTCACTGGGGACGTGCCCGCAACCCAGGTACGTGCCCTTGACTGGAATCGAACCCGGGACCCTTCAGTCCGCAGGCCGACGCTCTATCCACTGAGCCAAACCGGTTTCGGCTTAAGAGTACATTTTTAAATATGTTTTTATTGATTTCAGATAAAAATAAACCCTAGCTCTGACCGGTTTGGCTCAGTGGATAGAGCATCAGCCTGCGGACTCAAGGGTCCCAGGTTCGATTCCAGTCAAGGGCATGTACCTTGGTTGTGGGCACATCCCCAGTAGGGAGTGTGCAGGAGGCAGCTGAATTGATGTTTCTCTCTCATCAATGTTTCTAACTCTCTATCCCTCTCCCTTCTTCTCTGTAAAAAATCAATAAAATATATTTAAAAAAAATAAAAATAAAAAACAACACCCTAGCATGAAACCAGGGAGAGGCTGCCTATAAAGGGCAGGGGTGGGTGCAGAGGCAGGAATCCCACATCCCACTTCTTCTCACACACTGGCACTGTGCTCTTGGGTAATGGGCTGTCACCGTGCTCCACTCCATTTCATTCTAATGGTTGGTCAGTTGGTTCTCTTGGATTTTCTAAAATTTTGTTTTTCCAATCTTCATTCCCCCCCCCTTTTTTTTAAATATTTTTTTATTGATTTCAGAGAGGAAGGGAGAGGGAGAGAGAGAGAGAGAAACATCAATGATGAGAGAGAATCGTTGATCGGCTGCCTCCTGTACACCCTCCACTGGGGATCGAGCCTGCAACCCGGGTATGTGCCCTTGGCCAGAATCGAACCTGGGACCCTTCAGTCCTCAGGCCGACACTCTATCCATTGAGCCATACCAGCTAGGCCTCCCCCCTTTTTTTCTTGCCTTATTGCATTGGTGAGTGCTATTGCCCCCCCCCCCCCCAAGCTCTTGGCCACTCCCCTTGTCCTGTGGGTGATACTTATTTGTTTGCCATGAGTTTTTGCTTTGAATTATTTTTAAGTAAAGGCAGTTCTTCCTGAAACCCTCACTTTTTTTCCCTCATTTTTTTGAACATCAAGTTTATGTTAAATTTTGTTGATTGCTTTTCTGGATTCTGAGATACAATGTCTGGTTTTTCACCTTTGAGTAACTTCCTAAATTTCTCCAAACCCGTTTTCCCTGTAAAATGCAATAGTGAAATGAGATCATTAAGTTAGATGGTGTCTGACTCAGGCAGCTGAGTGCTCAGCTCCCTTCCCTGCTGTGCCCTCACAGTGCTGCCTCCATGCCACCTCCTGTATAGTCTCCACGGACTCTGCTCCTGTGCCCACAGGCTGGCCAGACCATTCCAGTTCATCAGGGAGGGGGCCTGTGGCTGGCCCCCCGCGCCACTTCCTGCTTGGCAGGGTTGCAGGCTCCAGTTGCTTTGTAGGCCAGGGGAGCACTTGGGCTTTCACCCCAGGGAGCTCTCCCAGGCTGCGGGCAGAGCAGAGAGGACCTGACTCTGTTGCTCACCGGCGGCCTCTGGTGGCCGCTGTGAGGAGGACAGACCGGAGCGGGGTCTAGATCTGTGGAGACTGCTGGTCCGGGTGAGCGGTGATGGAGTGGAGAGGAGTGGGAAGCAGTGGCACATCTGGACAGACTGAAGGTAGCGCCGAGTGCCGAAGGACATACGCTAAAGCCCCTTCCTCGGTTCTAGGGGCCCGCAGTTTTTTGGGAGCTTCCCTTTCTTGGTTTCCACATTAGTCATGTGAAGAAGTAGCTCCAGCCTGGCCAGCATGGCTCAGTGGTTGAGCGTTGACCTATGAACCAGGAGGTCACAGTTCAATTCCCGGTCAGGGCTCATGTCCAGATTGCGGGCTCGATCCCTAGTGGGGGACGTGCAGGAGGCAGCCAATCAGTGATTCTCTCTCTCCCTCTGCCTTTCTCTCTGAAATCGAATGTGTACACACACACACACACACACACACACACACATACTAGAGTAGTCGCTGTTGCTTTCCTCAGCGGGCCGCCCCACCCACCGCCACTGGTAGCTCTCTGCTGTGCATAGCTTGCTGCCCCGCCCTCCTGCTGATTGGTCATTAAGCTTCACCGCATAACGACAATTTGCATATTACCTCTTTATTATATAGGATATGTAAAAGAAGCACTTCCTGCCGAGGCTTCTGTGTGCAGAGGGGGGAGAACTGTCTCTGTCCCTCCCTCTGTCTGTCCCTTGTACGTCAGAAGTCAACAAGCATTCATAGGCATCTGCTGGTGGCTGGACCAGACCCACAGGCAGCACAATTGTGCCTTGGGCAGGTCTTGGCCTGAGATAGGGGCTGCATAGGGCCTGTTCTCCCAGCTGTATATGTCAGGCTCTTTCCCTCCTCCAGGTTAGTTTTAAAAATTAATTTCTTAAAAAAAAATAGGGTGGCTCATTCAGAAGATAATTGGTCCCATCTTGGTCTGGGAGGAGCTCCACATCTGGGTGTGGTCTCTGCCATCCCCAGCCTGACCCAACCAGTGGGAGTGACCACCCTCCCCTGCAGCTGCATGACCTCTTGCAACAGACTCAACCCTGAGCCGTTGCCCCTCTTTCTGAAGATGTGTGGAGGCCGAGAGTTACCGGTCACTGCCCTCACAGGCATCATGCTGTGGAGGGGCAGATGATGAGGGTAAGAAAAGGAATGTCAGAGAGCAGGTGGGGACATGCAGATGGCAAAACTGGGGAATGTGGCCTGAGTAACAGGACAGGGAGGTGACTGGGTGGCCACTCTGAGGGGAGGCTGGGTTGAGACCTGAAGGCCAAAGGGCCAGCCTTGGGGAGACCTGGCAAAGACTTGTTTTGGGCAGAAGGAATGGTGTGGTGCCAGTGCCCCGAGGTGTGTGTGTGTCCATTCCTTGCACCGCCCCCCACAGAGTTCAGACACCTTGGGTGGGGAAGCAGGAGGACATAGGAGGTATGGTTTGTGGAGGAGGCCAGGACTGCGGTGTTGGACCTACTTTGGCAGCCCTGGGATGAAGGACCTGGAGCTACAGAAGACTCAGGTGGTCACCGCTCGGTGGGCTCTGGGTTAAGGGGCCCCCACACGAGGTCTAGAATGTTCCACCCTGGTCCACCACTGGCTTCCTGCCTTCTCTTCCTTCTCCACATCCCAAACTCAAACCATTAATTGTCCTGCTGTTGGGCATCCAATAAAAATATTATGTCAGCTTTCCAGCATCTTCCGGCCCCCACTTGCCACCAGCAGAGCCCCGGGATGTGCCAGAGCCCAGGTTCGTCCCTGTGGCCTGGATGCCCGGGTGGAGAGCCTCAGACATCTGCGAGTAGGCACCAAGAGTCTGACCTGACTCCCATCTAGCTGGCGTATTGCCGGGAGCCGGTCCATCCTTGCTGTTTCAAGGGACCTGGCATATATGGCATACTGTTCTTAATATGTTTGCTCACCTTCTTGGCACTATGTGTTTTAACCAAGGTCACCTCTCTGAGAAAGGTTGTTTCCCCAGGTAGGGATTTTCCCCTGAAGTTAGGGAGGGAATAAAACCCCTTAACTAAGTGCCAGGCGGGTAATTAATCACTTTAACTAAGAACAATCATGCTTAAGCTACATAATCTTTACTCCCTGGAATGGAGATAAGAAACGCCCTAACCTTTGGAATAGAGATTGATAGGATTGGAATCAACTGGTATAAATACAGATGTAACAAGACAACAGGAGACAGAACCTAGACACAGAACCTAGACACAGAACCTACACAGAACCTAGAGACAGAAGAACTTCACTGGAGAGAACATGGCAAAAGATCCTGGACAGAAACTGGCCACAGAACCTAGAGACAGAACCTAGCGAGAGAACCTGGCTGAAGAACCTAGAGACAGAACCTGGCTACAGAACCTGGATAGAACATGGCAAGAGAACCTGACTAGAACCTGGTGACTGAACCTGGCTGGAGAACCTGGACAGAACCTGGCTGGAGAACCTAGCGAGGGAACATGGCTACAGAACCTGGCTGGAGAACCTGGAGAACCTGGCTGGAGAACCTAGCAAGAGAACATGGACACAGAACCTGGAATGGAGATCCAGACCAGAACTTGGCTGGAGATCCTGGCTAGAGATCCTGGCTAGGCTGCTGATCAACTGAACGCTGTCTCCGTGTCATTCCTTCTTCGCCGACTCCGTCTGAACCTTTGGGGACCCCTGAACCCGCTGGGGCTGGACCCCAGCAGCGTATCTTAGTCCAGCTGCCCTGTCTGGGACCCTGGGGAGTGACTCAGTCTGTTGGCTTTGCCCCCCGGCCCAGGGTCCCGTTTGGTGGACCCTGTGGCCATGAACTTAGTCTCAGCCAGTCGCCCCCTCAGCCTCAGTTTCCCCATCTGGACCATGTCCTAGGGGGTCTCAGCACCCCACATACACAGGTGGGCACTCAGGGTGCGGCTGGGGTGGTGGTCATGGCTAAAAGAGGACACAAGTCCACACCCCTGCTGCCCTGGTTGCACCTATGGCTGTGTCAGCTTGGGGTTGTTTTATATGTTTTTTATTGAGAGATCATTCATATACGATAAAATTCACACTTTTAAGCATACAGTTCAGCATTTTTTGTACCTTTACAATGTGCAACTGTCACTGATTGGAACAGAGCAGGTTCCTCCTCTGCTGGGTAAGATTGACCCCTGACCCCTCACCTGGGCCTGCCTCTCTCTTCCTTCCTGACCCTCACCCTTCCAGGCTGCCAGTCCACTCTCAGAGTTCCAGCTCTGACTGGACCCTGATGACTCCCACAGTCCTGTCTCCAGCCAGGGCTCCCCTGAGCTACAGACTCAGGGTCCATCTGCCCCTAGATGTCTCCACGTGGACGGCTCACAGGGGTCTCACACTCAACACAGCCACAATGCGGCTGTCTATCCCCCCAAACCTGTTCCTGCCCATCCCCGTCAGCTGGCAGCTCCTTCATTCTGTTCATTGCTTCAGTCAAAATCCTTAGTCATTTCTGACTCCTTGCCTCTTCACTCCACCTCCAGTAAGTACAGCCTGTCTGTCCTAACTTTAGATCTCTCCAGAATCCGCCCATTTCTCCCCCCTCCTGGCCTCCACCTTGGTCCACCCCATCAGCTCCCACCTAGACCAGGCAGTCCTCTTGCCCTGCTTGGTCCCTGGCTCCTGTCCTAGCCCCCCACATCCACCCACAGTCTGTCATCCCCAGCAGCCACCAGAAGGCGCCTGGGAGCACCTATGTCATGGCCAAGCCACAGTCTTCCAGGGCACCCAACCTCCCTCAGGGGCAAAGCCCAAGATCTTCTTTGCTAATCTGCGCCCGAGGGCAGGGGCCAGGCCTGTCCTGGTCATCACTTGCTTCCCCCCAGTGACACCTAGTGAATGAGTTTCCTGTTGCAGCTGAAACAAATCACTGCAATTTTGCCTTAAAACCACACACATTTATTCTCCGACCGTTCTGGGGTCGGGAGTCTGACATGGATCTCACTAGGCTAAATCCAGGTCTGGGTAGGGCTGGTTCCCTCCTGCAGCTCCAGAAAGAACCATTTCTGGCCTTTTCTAGCTTCTAGAGGCGTCACATCCTTGCTTGTGGCCCCTTCCTCCATCTTCACAGCCAGCAATGCAGCCTCTCCCATCATTCACTCTGACCCTCCTGCCTGCCTTTTATAAGGTCCCTGTGATGACACTGGCCCCCTGGGGATCTAGGGTCATCCCCATCCCAGGGGCCTTAACTGAGTTCTGCCTGCAAAGCCCATTCTGGGATCAGGATGCGGACACCTTTTGTGGGGAGGGGGCATATCTGCTGACCACACTCATTGGGCAGATCATCTTCAGCAGAAGCCACTTTCCTGGTGAGGACACCAGGGCTCAGAGGTCAGTGGCAGGCCTGAGGCCTCCCTGCTGGGAACCGGAGATGAAGGAATGGTCTGACGGAGGAACATTGCCTGCCTTCCTTAGGCCAGCGAAGCGCTCCTGGAAGCTGTGGTAAAACCAGTCCTTGGCTGGCTTTCCATAGCTGGCTCCCTAGACAGGGCCAATAGAGCTGGCACCATTGCTCCGGCCTGGGGCCCCAGCCACTGCCTACTGACCATAGCTCCCCAGAGCCCCGGGCCCTCCCCACAGCACCATCCTGACCTCGACCCTCCAGGTCCCCTGATTTCTTTGTGACCCAGGTGTCTCTTGGTTAAGCCCTGCTCCTACCAGCAGAGGAAGGGTGGCACTTTGTAAATGCAGGTCCTTAGATCTTTCCACTAAGGACCTGATGTCTTTGGGGTAAATGGTGGGTCAGAGTTGGGGGGTGGTCTCTCCTGCTGTTCCTGCCTGGGGGGTACCCAGCATCCAGTCATCCCGCCACCTCAGTGTGCCCTGTGTCTGTGCTCCCCTTTCCCACAAGGGGTTCTTGTGGTCCTCCCTAGGGACACAATGCCCTGTGAGGTTGTAGGCGCCTGTGTGTCAGGGCGGGAGCATGGTGACAGTGGCCCGAACCGCCCTGGAGCCCCTGCAGGGGCAGGTGCAGGTTGGTGGTAGGCCCTGTGGGTTGGACTCCCCGCTGCCAGTCTCACATCTCCCTTCTCTTCCTCAGGTTTGGCCCAGAAAAAGACGGCCCTGACGGAGGTGAGTGTCCGTGGGTCCTATCCTGACTTGCCTCCTCCAGAAGACAGCACCAGCCCTGCTCGAGTTCTGCTCTGTGGCCTTGGGCACCTCACTGTACCTCTCGGGGGGCCCAAATGATGGCATATGTGAGAGGGGGGGAAATCCCATCCCCCGGCCCGCGTGGGAAGTTTCCCACAGGGGTTCTGGTGCGGGAGGGATGACGCCCAAGAACTCGGCCCTGGGCCAGTGAGGGAAAGGGAGGGGGAGACCAGAAAGGGGAGGCCAGAGAGGTGAGAAGGAAGTTGGGCAAGTGCCAGTCCCTGAGGATCTGGCCAGGAGGGCGGTGCCTGACCAGTGCCTGACCAGCAGCACCTTTAGTGTAGTGTCCCTAGGCAGCCCACATAGCAGCACAGGGTCCTTTTCGTTCTCCACGCCTGTGAGCCCATCGTCTTCACCATCTTCCAGCCATGTTCCTGGAGAGCTTTCCCTGGTGACGGCCACTCTCATGCATATATGCCGCCGTGCTGTCCCGTGGGCCCTGCTGCCTGTCCTCAGCGAGGGCGGTACAGAGGGGTCCCCACTGTGGTTAGTTTCCTGTCACTCCAGAAGGTGGCCCAGGAGGGGCGTGTCTGAGCCCCATTTTACAAGAGGAGCAGCCCAGGTGTGGCTTGCCTGCACCTGTAGCAGCAGGAGTCCTGCCTACGCATGCTTTGTCCGTATCCCTTGATGCCAGTCACCATATGAGTCCTTCTATGGAGGGCATTGTCCACTTGCTGGGGCCCTGCAGTGGGCTCAGTGCAGGACAGTGGGAGGGAGATGGGTGGGCCTAGGGGCTCCAAGGGCAATAGGGAGCCAGTGAGAGGTGTGAGGCAGGGGCAGCAACAGAAGGTTCCTGAGGGAACCTTGCCCCCTAGTGGCCCGTGTGCAGAACACACAGGAGCCAAGCTGAGGAGTGTTGGCTGGTGGGGGGCATTTGAGGGCTGCCTGGAACTGATGCGGGGCAGTGCAGGTTGGGCTGGTGGCCTGAAGGACTGTGTGAGATTTTTGAATGGTGGTAGGTACATAGTAGGTACTTCTTTTTTTTTTTTTTATAATATATTTTATTGATTTTTTTTACAGAGAGGAAGGGAGAGGGATAGAGAGTTAGAAACATCGATGAGAGAGAAACATCGATCAGCTGCCTCCTGCACACCTCCTACTGGGGATGTGCCCACAGCCAAGGTACATGCCCTTGACCGGAATCAAACCTGGGACCTTTCAGTCTGCAGGCCGACGCTCTATCCACTGAGCCAAACCGGTCAGGGCAGTAGGTACTTCTTAAATGTCAGTGACAGATGGAGCCACCAAAGAGGCACTCAGTTCCTGTCTGCTGGCTGGCCTTGGCCCCTGATTCTAAACTGGCTTCTGTGTCCCTCCAGGCTCCCATTGCCCCTTCCACTGTCCTCCTCTTGTGACGGCACACATGAGGGCCAGTAGCTTCCACACAAGTTTGTTGGGATGGCCGATGTCACACCTGCCACAGCTGTCCCCTAGAGCTTGCAGGAGCTGGGCCTGCCCCCAGGAGGGGGTGCTGTTTGTAATCATTTCAGCCCAGAGGGCTGTTCGGCCCCCAGGGGACACGGAATGATGTCTGGGCACATCTGTGCTTGTCACACTGGGGTTGTTCCTGGCATTGAGTGGGTTGGGACCAGGGATACTGGTTACTCGCCCAAAGTACCCAGGAAGTCCCCCCACAGAGAATGACCTGGCTCCAATGTCAGCAGAACTGAGGGAAAGACCCTAAAATTAGGCCTGGGTGGTCGGGGCTGCCGGCCTCCAGCTTTTTCAAGGAGCTGGTGGTCTGGTCTGCATGTGGGCTCTTCTGGATGTGAGGTATTGCCCACTGGGTGTACAGCCTGCCCACACAGCTTTCTGTCCCCGCTTCCCCCCGCACGGCCCACATGGCCCAGCCCTGGCTCCAGCTGGGCACGGTGACTAAGCTCCTCTCTTGCCAGAGTTTCTGGAGCACTATGGCCTCAGTGGCTCCTCCTTGCTGACTTCTAATGCTTCCTGTTTTCTTTTCTCTAGGCCCCGTCAGTGACTGGACAGCCGGGCCCTGGTCACGGGAGGAAGCTGGGCCATCGGGGCGTGGACGCATCTGGTGAAACCACTTACAAAAAGGTTCTTCCTCTGCCCTTAGCCAGCTGAGGCGGAGTGAAGCGGGGCTCTCAGCAGTTCAGGGGACCCATCTGCCCCACACGCACATGCACAGTGTCCACTGAAGGTCATGGGCCCCTCAGTGCTGGCGAGGTCCCTGCTGCATGTCATCATCTCAGGCAGCCTAGGGATGTGCTCTGAGGCTGCACAGGCTGCACGGCCTTCCTGATTCCAGGAGTCACCTTGGTGAGCCCTCAGCTCCCAGCCCTGCTGGCTCATCTAGCGATAGAGGAAATTATCCCTTTTCTCCCCAAGAAAGCAGGGCTGAGATGCGGTGGTAATGGGGAGCTCTGAGCCAGGCCCGGCCACAAGAGTCTGCAGGGAGCCTGGACCCCGCTGCCATTAGCCCTCCCTTTCTCAGTTATACTTCCTGATACATCTCTGCTGAGAGAGTGTACACACACCATGTGATTTCCCCCCTTGAAGTGTACAATTCAATGGTCTCTAGAGAATTCACAGAGTTGTGCAGTTATCACCACAGTTAATTTTAGAATATTCCCGTTTCCCCTAAAAGATACCCCATCCCGGTCTAGCTGGTGTGGCTCAGTGTTTGAGCATTGACCTATGAACCAGGAGGTCACAGTTCTATTCCCAGTCGAGGCACATGCCCAGGATGCAGCCCCAGTAGGGGGCATGCAGGAGGCAGCCGATCAGTGATTCTCTCTCATCATTGATTGATGTTTCTATCTTTCCCTCTCCCTTCCTCTCTGAAATCAATATATATATATATATATATATATATATATATTTTTTTTTTTTTTTTTTTTTTAAAGATACCTCATCCCTATTAGTAGTCACTCCCCATCCCCCTACCTACTTCCCATCTCTGGATGTGCCTGTTCTGGACATTTCACATAAATGGACTCACACACTGTGTAGCCTTTTGGACCTAGCTTCTCTCACCGAGCACCATGTGTTCAAGGTCCATCCACATTGTAGTGAGTGTCAGTGCTTCGTTCCTTTTCATGGGTGAGTAATATTCCCCCATGTGGGTGAACACATTGTGTTTATCCATTCACCCATCGATGGACATTTGGCTTGTTTCCACTTTGGGGCTGTTATGAATAATGCTGCTATGAAAATTTGTATGCAAGTTTTTACAGACATGCTTTTATCTCTTTGGAGCATATACCTAGCCGTGGAATTGCTGGGTCACACAAACTCTTTGTATACATTTGAGGAACTGTTAGACCAGTGGTTCGCAACCTTCTGGCCCTTTAAATACAGTTCCTCATGTTGTGACCCAACCATAAAATTATTTTCGTTGCTACTTCATAACTGTAATATTGCTACTGTTATGAATCGTCATGTAAATATCTGATATGCAGGATGGTCTTAGGCGACCCCTGTGAAAGGGTCGTTCGACAGTCAAAGGGGTCGCGACCCACAGGTTGAGAACTGCTGTATTAGACTGTTTAACACAGTGGCTGCCCCATTATCCATTCCCACCAACTGTGCATGGGGATTCCAGTGTGTCCTGGTCCTCACCAGCACTTGTCTGTCATTCTGATTACATCCATTCTAGTGCCTGTGAAGTAGTATCTCACTGTGGTTTTGATTTGCTTTTCCTGAAGGCTAATGGTGTTGCTTATCTTCTCCTGTGCTGTTGGCCATTTGTGGATCTCCTCTGGAGAAGCATGTGTTCTGTTGATAGCATCTTGAGGGAATTGAGTGTGGAGGGTAGAGCAGGCCCTCTCAGTGAGGGGGTTCAGGAGAAGAGGCAGCTGGAGGCTGCGAGACCCCCGCACAGGATGGACTTGCTCAGGGGCAGAAGCTAACTCCTGCCTGCCCTCCTGCTATTGCACCTGTGACGGGGTGCTGGGGCCCAGAATCAGAGACTGAAGGTTGAGATAGCTTTCCTCAGTGATGCACATGCTGCTTAGAGCCACAGTGACACCGTAAACCACAGTGATGAGAAAAGTGCAAACAGCGAATGCTTCTTAGGCATAGGCAGCTTTTGGTCCGGACCACTCCCATGAACTAACACACTGTCATCTCCATTCCTGGCTACAGATGGAGGAACAGGCACAGAGAGCCAGTGTCGTTCTCTGGTCATGGTATGAATCACCTAGAAAGTGGGCAGAAGAAACCCAGGTTTACAGAAAGGAAGTTGGGTGTGTCTCCATACGTTGTGTCCCCTTCTTCCAAAAAACCCTGATGGTGGATAGACAGCTGCTGCATCAGGGCAGTTTTGGGATGTTGGAATGTTCTACAATCTTGATTGAAAATGGGCCTTGGGGTCATAAGAGGCAGTATTGGAGTCTTAGCCAACCCACTTCTTTGCTGTGTAGCTGTGCAGGCCAAGCGACTAGCCTGAGGCCCGCAAATCTGTAATAAATGCTAGTAGGACCCTGGGGCCCAGGGCTGGGGTAGGGGCTGGCCAGGGGTAGGTCTTGATGTGGCTGCGTTTCCCCACAGACCACGTCTTCCACCCTGAAGGGGGCCATCCAGCTGGGCATTGGCTACACCGTGGGCAACCTGAGCTCCAAGCCAGAGCGAGACGTGCTTATGCAGGACTTCTACGTCGTGGAGAGCATCTTCTTCCCCAGGTAGGCCTGGCTCCCACGCCTCCCAACAGCGCCCCCGACAGACACAGTGTTGTCATACGAAACAGCCTTGTGTTCTCTGAGCTCCCTTCTCTGCTGCAAATAGCCTTTACCGGTGTCTGTTTGACTTTGAGGTCTGACTCGGTATCCATTAGGATATTAGTTTGCTGCTGAGTCAGAGAGAGCCAGTGTAATAGTGGTGTTTTTTTAATAGGGGAAAAGAGAAGTTTGTTTTTTTCTCTCTTTCTCACACACACAGGAAAGCCTATAGGCAATCCAGGGCTGGTCAGGTGGGTCCTGGGTTCCTTCTCGTTGCTCCCCCATCCTCAGTATGCAGCTTTTCTAATCAGCAGCCCAGGTGGCTGCCTAGGCTTCTGCCATCACATCTGCATTCTAACAGCAGGAAGGAGAAGGGGAAGGGCAGCACATTCCCCTTTCCTTTAGGGCACAACCAGGAAATGACACACATCATTTCTGCCCCACTCACAGCTCGTTGGCCGGGTTCAGTCACCTGACCACACCTGGCTGCAAGAGAGGCTGGGAAGTGGTCTCATTACAGGTGGTCATGTGCTCCGCCACATTGTGGACTCTTGCCAAGGAAGGAGCGGAGACAGAATACTGGGTCTCCTGAGACTGGCCACAGCCCTGGGTCCCATTGGAAGCCTCAAGTTGCCTTTCAGTTTGGCCACTGAGGGAAGGCCGTGGAGCACAGCACCCAGAGGCACCATCCCTCACAGGCTTTCCTCCCTCCTTCCTCCACAGTGAAGGCAGCAACCTGACTCCCGCTCACCACTTCCAGGACTTCAGGTTCAAGACCTATGCACCTGTCGCCTTCCGCTACTTCCGGGAGCTCTTCGGCATCCGGCCAGATGATTACTTGGTAGGTGTGTTAGTCAGTTGTTGCTCTGTAACAAGTTAGCACAGACTCAGTGGCTCAAAACACCACCTGGCTGTAACCTCACAGTTTTTGTGGATCAAGAATTGGGTGCAGCTTAGCAGGGTTCTTTGCTCAGGGTTGTAATCAAGAGGTGGGCAGTAGTTGGGGTCCCATGTGACACTAGACTGGGGAAGGGTCCAAGGCCAAGCTCATGTTGTCATTGGCGGGACTCGGTTCCTTGCTGGCTGTAGGTTGGGGCCCCTTTTCCTTCAACACAGGAGGGAGGAAGAAAGCCTGCCAGCAAAGCAGACGTTACTGTCTCCTATGAGCTCATCATAGATGGGACCCCCCACCCACTCACCACTCTCCTTCCAGTACTCACTGTGCAATGAGCCTCTGATCGAGCTGTCCAACCCTGGCGCCAGCGGCTCCCTCTTCTACGTCACCAGCGACGATGAGTTCATCATTAAGACGGTGATGCACAAAGAGGCAGAGTTCCTGCAGAAACTGCTGCCCGGCTACTACATGGTAGGGGTCATGGGTTCCCGCAAGGTTCCAGGGGGTGGGGGCAGTGTCCTGGGCTTCCTTCCAGCCCCTGTCTGCCTCCCCCAACCTTAAACCCCTCTTCCTCTCGGCACATGCAGCAATTCCGCTCTGCCCCCAGCTCCTTTTCACAGGAGCAAAGGCCCTAAGGCCCTGGCAGAGGGGTCCCCAAGGCTCTTCCTGGGTCTCATGGCCTCACCCTCAGAGACCCCCTCGGGCAGTCCCCCCACACTTGTGAGCAGGAATTGCTGTTTAGGTCCTGGATTCCCATTCTCTACCCCACTGATGTCCCTGAGTCCTGGTCCAGAAATTGTGGCTCATGGACAGAGTGCTTCGGCATTTGGTGACTCAGAGGCACGGGGGAAGAGGAGCTGGGCCACCAGCTGGCACCTCGCAAAGGACCAGCTGCTTGGGCATCCCCATTCTGGTATGACTCAGGACTCAAAAGGGCATATCAGGCCCCTGGGCAGGGTTGGGAGCGGGGGTCCTTACACTCAGGTGGGCTCCACCTGAGTGTCGACTGCCCTGCTGTGCCGACCTGGTGGGCATGGGGACAGACCCCTCTGGGTGCTCTGCCCAGGTTGTGACCATCTCCCTTAGGGTGTCCCTCATCTGCCATGTGTGATCTTGGTGGGACCCCTGCGTCCCCTAGATCAGGGACCAGCAAACTTTCTATAAAGAGCCAGACAGCTGTGTGAGCCAACAGCCTGTCTCCACAGCTCAGCTCTGCCATTGCAGCAGGAACACCACTATAGACAGTGCCGGAGCAGACAGGCAGGCAGAGTGCCAATAAAACTTTATTTATGGACACTGAAATGTGAATTTTATGAAGTTTTTACGTCACAAAATGCTATTTTTCTTGTATGTTTTTTCAACTCTTCACTAACAAAACCATTAGTATGAGAACAAGCAGCTGGATGGAGTTGGCGCTCGGGCTGGAGTTTGTCAACCCCTGCTCTGGGGTTGGGGAACCCTAGGGTGGGCTGGGGAAGAGGGACACGTAGTCTGACCTGGTGGGAAGCTGGGCCCAGACACTCGTGGTGTCCCATGGGGTTCTTTATTGAAAAGCCATGTCTCTGGACCTGGCTTGATAGAAACAGGCCCTCCTGGAGCTTCCATTTGGATGGGGGGATAGAGAATTAAACTGGCTGATGTGACCCGTGTAAAGTTGGGGTGCTGGGGAAGGAGGTGGTCGGTCAGGGAGGAGGTGACCTCTGGCCTGAGATCTGAGCGGCTGTGTGTGAGGCCAGGGAGTGGGAGTGGCTACGAGGCAGAGCGTGGTCTCCTGGCTGCTGTCTCCCGACACGTTCCCCTCTCCCACACCCCCCAGAACCTCAACCAGAATCCGCGGACGCTCCTGCCCAAGTTCTACGGGCTGTACTGCGTGCAGTCCGGGGGCAAGAACATCCGTGTGGTGGTCATGAACAACATCCTGCCGCGCATGGTCAAGATGCACCTCAAGTTTGATCTCAAGGGCTCCACATACAAGCGGCGGGCCAGCAAGAAGGAACGGGAGAAGAGCATCCCCACCTACAAGGACCTGGACTTCATCCAGGACATGCCCGAGGGCCTCCTGCTGGACGCCGACACCTTCTCTGCGCTCGTCAAGACGCTGCAGCGGGACTGCCTGGTGAGCCTTGGCCCCCGCCCCGCTGCCCCAGTCCCACTGCAGAGGAGGAACTTAGGGCCTCAGAGGCTCCCTGGCCCTGGCGAGTGCAGGTGGGTAAGGGCGGGGACCGTGGGACACACGCCCCTGTGTGGTCCTAAGCCTCTCTCAGCCTCTTTTCCCATCTGTGACCCGGCGATGCTGGTGACGCTAGTGCAGTGTGAGCCCGAGATACATAGCCCGGCACCAGGCTCCCTTCTGCTCCCCTCATCCCTGTGTCCTAATCAGACTGTTCCTACCACACAACCCAAACCCACAGAAGCGGCTCGACATTCTCATGGCCCCTAAGGGGCACCTCAGATCCAGACCTGCTCCCACCACCCAGCACTCCTGGCTCCGTGCCGCCCTCTTCCACAGCCGGTGCTTTTTAGGGATAAGGAATGCTCTGCCGGGGTCTTCACAGGCTCTTAGTCTCAGCCGGACTGTGCCCACCCCCACCCGTCCCACAGCCTGGAAGGGCAGGCCACTCCCCCTTTAGCAATGAAGAAACAGACCTGGCAAGGGGCATCCCTGCCGAGATCCTCAGCTGTCAGGGGCTGGGCTGGGTCCTCTCGTGTCCTCTGCTCTGTGTCCCTGTCCCCTCAGCTCACAGACCCTGTGGAAAACTTCACACAGTGTCACCAGAAAACCACTTTGATGTCTCAGGGCCTTTCGGCGTCTGGGGGATTCATCCCCCGAGCCTGATGGTCCATGTGCCTGGACTCCACTGTGGGGCTGGAGTGGGTGTTGCATCCACAGCACCCAGGCTCCCCAACTGGCGCCAGGGAAGTGGGATCGCAGAGTCAGCTGCTCTGTCTCAGGAGAGGAAGCTTTCTGTCCGGTCTCAGAGAGGCAGCCTGGCTTAGGGTTACACCCACCTCCTAGGCCACCCTAGGAGCCAATCCCAGCTCTGTCGCCATCTGCCTGCTGCACAGCCTGGCCTTCCACCCTTGGTCTCCTTGTCTGTGAAATGGGGATAGCAAAGGGTCTCCCTGCGTGGCTGTGGAGACTGAATGGACAGAGATGCAGGGTGCGCAGCTTGAGATCACCACCAGGTTTGGGGGCAGGGGGAGGGGGACAGGGCGTGTGTCCTGACACTCTCCCCTCCACACACACTCGGTAGGTGCTGGAGAGCTTCAAGATCATGGACTACAGCCTGCTCCTGGGGGTGCACAACATCGACCAGCAGGAGCGGGAGTGGCAGGCTGAGGGTGCCCAGAGCACGGCCGATGAGAAGCGGCCACTCGGTCAGAAGGCGCTCTACTCCACAGCCATGGAGTCCATCCAGGGCGGGGCCGCGTGTGGGGAGGCCATCGAGACGGATGACACGTAGGTAGTGGGGCTGGCGGGGCTTCCAGCTCTTGTCTCTACCCACCCTCTGGCCAGGTGTGAACATGGGCAGGGGGAGCTGTCACACAAGGCAAGCAATGACAAAGCAAACCAGGCAGAAGCCTGTCTGTGGCCAGTTTCTGGTCTGTACACAGGCACAGCGGTGTCTGCCCACCAGGCCTGGTGAAGGTCAGACAGATGACGCACAGCTATGGCCAGGGTGTCTCGACCTCAGCAGACACTGATCAGTGGATTGAAGCCATTGTCCATCCACATGGGAAGCATAGAGGTCCCCTTCCTCCTGCTGGACCCCACTGCGTGAAGCACAACTAGACAGATATTGAAAGGTGGCACAGGATATGGAGATGACTGGGGATGGGAGAGCCCCTTTATAGCAAGATACCTAACCCAGAACCCGCTAATGGGAGGACTGAGCGCGTTGCTTCCCCAAAGATAAAAGGTGGCCGTGCCAAATGGCAAGGTCATAGAGAGGAGCATGTCCCGACTGCACCCCCTCAGCCTCAACCTCCCAACCTGATCCTGCCCTGGGGGCTTAGTCAGGGAGACAGACTCATGGCATGTCCCCCTTCCTCAGCACTGGGGACACTGAGGCCTTATCATTCTCAGTGGGGCACTCTCCTGGACACTGGGGTACTGAGCAGCATCCCTGGTCCCTACCCACTTGATGCTACCAGTACCCCCGGGCGTGATAACCACAGATATCCCCAGGCATGTCCCAATGTCCCCTAAGGCAGAGTCATCCCGGACGAGAACTGCTATAGATGGGTCAAGATTGTTGATGAGCCATGCACTGACCATGCTGGGAACCAGCTGGACTCTCTACCTACATTACCCTGTTCTGTCCTTACGGGGGGCCCTGGAGGAGGAGGGGCCACCTCCCCATCTGTAGCTGGGGAAAGAGGCTCAGAGATGGGATGGAGATAGCTATCCTGTGTGCACAGCCAGCTGGTGGGGGGGCCAAGGCTTGACCCCAGCCCGGCCACTCCACTAGGCCACCAGCTGTGGAAGGCAGAGGGAACCTGGCACAGGGCTACGACTGAGCAAGGTGGGAGGGAGTGGCATGTGCAAAGGCCCTGCACAGCTGGCCCTGACCTCAAACCATCCTGGCATGTTTGTAGGATCTGCACAGGGCCTGGCAGGGGATGGCAGGGCATGCAGGTGAGCTCAGCAGTGCATGGAGTGCAGTGAGTAGAGCCTGATGTTGGTGGGTTTGGGTTATGATGGCTTCAGGATAGCTGCTACATCATGTAACCTCATTAACCATCTGGGCTCGGCATGTTCAGGATTGAGGCTACGTGAGGCAATTAACTCCCCAGACTACACCCAAGAGCCCTTGCAGTCCTGCCTGGGAGTGTTCGTGTGCATATATATGCGCATTATGCAAGTGTGTGTGTGTGTGTGTGTGTGTGTGTGTGTGCGCGCGCGCGCAGGCGCACTGTGAGTGTAACTGAGCAACTGTGTGTATGCATATACATGCATATGTGTGCAAGTTGCATGAGTGCATGCAAGTGCACCGTGTGTATGTGTGTGTGCACCTGGGCCTCTTAGCTGTGACCCTTCAGCAGCCTCAGGCCTCCAGCTTTGAATTTGAGCTGGCTGGTAGAGTTGCTCCATCCCATGCCAAGATGGGGGTCCCCTGTGCTGGGACCCCCGCTGAAGGTCCAGCCAAGCTACGACCTATAGGGGTCATGCGGATTTTTAAAAATATTTTTAAATTGATTTCTGAGAGGAAGGGAGAGATAGAAACATCAATGATGAGAGAAGCATTGATCGGCTGCCTCCTGCATGCTTTCTACTGGGGATCGCACCGGCAGCCTGAGCATGTGCCCTGACCAGGAATCACACTGTGACCTCCTGGTTCATAGGTCTGCATTCAACCACTGAGCCACACCACCCGGGCTCATATGGATTCTTTTTTTTTTTTTTTTTTACTGATTTTTTACAGAGAGGAAGAGAGAGGGATAGAGAGTTAGAAACATCGATGAGAGAGAAACATCGATCAGCTGCCTCTTGCACACCTCCTACTGGGGGTGTGCCCGCAAGCAAGGTACACGCCCTTGGCCAGAATCGAATGTGGGACCTTTCAGTCTGCAGGCTGATGCTCTATCCACTGAGCCAAAATGGTCAGGGCTCATGTGGATTCTTGAACCCCAGGCTCCTCTCTCCTTTCCCCCTTGTCTCTCCCCAAGTCCCAGACCAGAATTGGGGCCTCAGCCCCCTCCCACCTAGACCTGAGCAGGCGGGGCCAGTCCCTGGTCCTCTGGCCTGGATGTGTGGGTGATGGCGCTCTGGGCTCCTCTCTCTCCAGGATGGGGGGGATCCCCGCCGTGAATGGCCGAGGGGAGCGCCTGCTGCTGCACATCGGGATCATCGACATCCTGCAGTCCTACAGGTGGGTGCCTCGCCCCCCAGGGGCACCTGCTCAGGGAGGCCGCTGCTGTCTGCTTGCAGGGCTCTCTTAGCCCTCAGGAAGGCTCCTGTTGGCCGCCCTCCTCCCCAGCCCTCCCATAACGGGAGCATTTGGTCCCCAACCTAGAGATTCCACCCCCGGAATCTAGATTTGTCCTAGGGACTCAGTAATGTCGAAGACAGGTCAAGGCCGATTTCTTCTTTGCCTGCTTCTCTTTTAAATATAGCAGGTCCTTGAACAACATCATTTTGTTCAACATGGTTGCATTATAACATTGCTGAGATGCCTGGGAACATAGCTCATGTTTATCTCAGCTAGCCTGTGGTAACGTTGTTTTTGTTATACATTGTTTCCGTTAGTCTCAGAACCTGTAAGTGAGGACTGACTTTGTAAAAATCAGCTCCTGCTCCTCAACTTTCACAGCCTGTTTTTTGTTTTGTTTTGATCTGTTTTGTTTCATATGGGAGGGCTGATTGTCTCCTGTAGGCATCTTTCTGCAAGATCTCCCTCGGGTTGGAGCAGGGTTAGGTAGCTTTTGAAGTAGCCAGCCAGGATTTCTGCCCAGGCCCCGGGGGCGGGGGGTGGAAGGAGTGGGTAGCACATGGCAGCAAACAAGTGGGGGTAGTGGTGTCATAAGGCGGGATTCTTCCCCCACAGACGAGGGGCATCCAGGAAGGCTGCAGGGGGAGATGGCATTGTACCCAGCCCAGATGTGTGATAGGGTCCTGGCTGGGGACCATGGTTCAAGGCACTGACTCTAGTAGAGAGGAGCCTGGAGGAAAGAGGAAAGGCAGGCTGGGGAGGCACTGGCAGTCTGTCCGCCACGGAGGGCCAGGCACCCTGGCCTTTTCACGTCCTCCTCCAGATCAGCGGTAGTGGGAGCGGACAGCTTTAGTTTCTTTAAACCAGGGCGCTTCGCCTGCTTGAAGCCAGGAGCACCTGCAGTTGTGATGACCACAGATGTCCCCAAACATTGCCCAGTGTCCTCTGGGGACAGGATTGCCCTGGTAGAGAACTCCTGGACCCAATGATTTGGCTGATGTTCTGGGTGCTTTTTCTCTGCCAGGTTCATCAAGAAGCTGGAACACACCTGGAAGGCACTTGTCCACGATGGGGTGAGCATCATTCATTCACTCACTCACTCATTCGTTCCATCTGTCAGTGCACAAGTGCAGTGACCATCTCCCTGCCAGGCACAGGTGCTAAAGAACTGAGAGACATGTCCCCCCTTCCTGGAGCAGCTGTACAGCAGAGGTGGCCCTGTGACCAGACAGTCACAGGGCAAGGGGTCAGCGGGTCTGAGCCATCTATGAGGGATACAGGAAGACTTCCTGGAGGAGGGGACCCCCAAGCTGATTGAAAGGCTTCCCAAGGAAAGCCTGACTGGGAAAGTCAGGGGCCAGCCAAAGAAGAATCTGGAACTGTGCGATGTGAGGGGGTCTTGGCCCAGGGGCAGCACCACACAGCTCTGACTCCTGTTGCCAGGTGGGCATGTGGCCCACTTCAGCAGAACATCTCCATTGCTTGAGAAAAGCTTGCAATGCAATTTTTCCTGAGCACTGCCAACATGGAAACCCCGGCAGTGGATTAATTCTAAATATAAAAAACTGTGAGAACCAACCACTGGGAGCCAAACAGCCCACTTGTGGGACCCTGGCAGCCCTCACACTCCTGGTCCAACTCTGGCAACAGCCAGCCCTGGTAGATAACTTTCCTTCTATGGCCCCCCCTTTTCAGACCAATTCTTACTAAAGTGTTAAGGGCTATCCGTTTGCCTACAGTCTGTAAAATGCTAAGATCCCAATCTACAATCCTCCACACCCCTCAGAGAGTGTTTGGAGGATCAAGCGGGAGCTTTCAGAATGTGCATTGAGAAGATCCAGGTGGCCAACCAGCAGGAGGCTCTTTTTTTAAAAAAAGAGAAAAAGTGTGTGTGTTTTCATAATTGATTTCAGAGAGAAGAAGGGAGAGGGAGAGAGGGATAGAAACATCAATGATGAGAGAGAATCCCCAGTGTGGGGCATACAGGAGGCAGCCAATCAATGATTCTCTCGCATCATTGATGTTTCTCTATCTCCCTCTCTGAAATCAATAAAAGTACATTTTAAAAACAACAACAAAAACACTTTACTTATAAAACAGGTGTTAGGCCATGCTCTGACAACCCCTGCTGTAGAAAACCCCTCTGGTTCCATAATTTTGATATTTATCCGTTTACTTTGAATAGCTATTTGTTCTTTGAATAATTATTCACATGGCTCAAAAAATTACAAATACAGATAGGTTTACAATGTAAAAATCTTCCACACCCCTTCCTGCCACTCTTACCTGATTCCCTGGGTCCCCTCCAGAAAGCCCCGTGCTGTGACGCTCTTATCACCTCCACAGAGGAGGCGCACCCCAGCCCCCACCCCCCACAGTGGTCTGTTCTGGGCTGTCCTGTGGGACACAGGGAGCCATAGTGCTCACACCCCTGCTTGCCCTCGGGCCCCCACATCTCTTCCCAGGACACTGTCTCCGTCCACCGGCCCAGCTTCTACGCCGAGCGCTTCTTCAAGTTCATGAGCAACACAGTCTTTCGGAAGAACTCCTGTGAGTTTACCTGCCTTTTGAGCAGGAGGGACCTGGGGTGTGGAGAGAGGCGAGCAGGCAGCCAAGAGTGCGGTAAACCAGGTGCCTCGTTCTGCTGCTTGGTCAGCCTCGGGGCTCAGTCAGGGACTTGGTCCCCAGAACAGGGTAGTCAGGCAGCTGCGCCACACAGGTCAGCACAGGGCCTGGTGCCCATGTCCACGTTTGAGTTCTGGCTTCGCCTCATTCTGTCTGTGTGGACCTCCAGCCAGTAGAGATCACGGTCCTCAGTTTCCCCACCTGTACAGAGCTGTGAGGGCAACATGTTCCATACAAGTCCAGTGCCAGCATTCAGCAGGGCTGCCCATAGCCTCGCTCTATCACTAAGGACATGTGAGTTTGGTGGCACTGAGATGGTCATTGGCCTAACTAGACGTTGTCAGGGAAGGTTACAGGGTGAGCAGTAATGGCTCTTGCTCTGTGGGTGGTCTCCGGAGGCCCCACATGTGTACTGGGCCTGGAGGAGGGTCCCTGACTCTGGTGCACACCCCAGGCTGAGATCCCACGTGCCATCCAAAAGAGTCTTGCTCCCAACGTGTCTGTGTGTCTTCTGCCCCTCAGCCCCCTCCAAAAACTGCAGGGTGCTTGCTGGCCTTGGTCACTATGTCCCCAGTGTCCAGCGTGGGGCCCGGTACATAGTAGGAACTCAGTGTGTGTCTGTGTGTGCCTCCTCCCCAGGTCTCAAACCCTGTGGTGTGCTCCACACGTGGGACCACTCTCCCAGCCCAGCCCAGCCCAGGCCTAGGGGGGCTGCAAGCCAGCCCATCTCCTGGAGTTGGCTCATAAAGCTGAGGCAGCTCCATGTTCTGTGACTTTTAGTCAATAGCTTGCAACTGACTGGGGGGAGCATTTATACCATGAAAATAGGCAAACACCACAAATCCAGCCTTGTCTCCAAAGAGCTGCGTGTTAACTTGACCAGCACACCACTTCCTGGGACCTTCTTGGGATGTTATTCCCACTGTAGTCCCGAGGAGAGTGCTGGCTTCGGGGGGCTGAATGGTTGTCCACAGGAAAAATTGAGCACCTAGTGTGTGCTGGGAGCTGCGCTAGCCACCATGGAGCAAGGAGAGGACGGTGACGGGTGATGACGGGCCGGGCCTGGTGCAGAGTGTTACGGGGCTCCCTGCCTCACTTGTTGCAGACGAGGATTCTGGGGTCAAGAGAGGCTGAGCTATGTTCCCCAGGTCCTTGGCGCTGAGCCTCGCACTCCCCAGGCTTTTCATATTCTTTTTTTTTTCTTTTTTTTTTTAAATATATTTTATTGATTTTTTACAGAGAGGAAGGGAGAGGGATAGAGAGCCAGAAACATCGATGAGAGAGAAACATCGACCAGCTGCCTCCTGCACACCCCCTACTGGGGATGTGCCTGCAACCAAGGTACATGCCCTTGACCGGAATCGAACCTGGGACCTTTCAGTCCGCAGGCCGACGCTCTATCCACTGAGCCAAACCGGTTAGGGCCATATTCTTGTTTGAATGTTGGGCACAGCGATGGTGGGCCGGGAAAAGGGGATGAGGCCCCAAAGTGCTCAAATAAACATTGGCAGCTGCTAATGCAGCTGCTGTTTCTGGGGCGCCAAGAGCGGAGGTGCTAGGTTCCATCTCTGTTGGTGGGCAGAGCCAGGTGGAAAGCAGGGCAGGGCTTTCTCCAGGAAGAGCATTGCTTCCTGAGCACGTCATCCCATTGCCTCCAGGCGCCAGGCTTGAGGGGCAGGCTGGAACTGGAACAGTGAGGGCCGTGTGTACAAGTGGTGGGCCCCTCGGTGCCCACCACACTTTCACACAAAGGAGAGACGGAGGTCTGTGGGGCCCTGCCTTGTCGCCGCCCCAAGCACATCAGCCACTCTTCCTCCCCAGCCCTGAAGTCATCCCCATCCAAGAAGGGCCGCGGTGCCTTGTTGGCTGTCAAACCCCTGGGGCCCACAGCTGCCTTCTCAGCCAGCCAGATCCCCAGTGAGCGGGAGGACACGCAGTACGACCTGCGGGGCGCCCGCAGCTACCCCACGCTGGAGGACGAAGGTGACTGGGCAGTGGGAGTGGGCATGTTTGTGACAGGAGGAATGAGGCAGCTGCTGGGGAAAGACACCATCCCTAGGGGGTTAGGGGTAGGGGTGCAGGGAGCAACAATAGCTGTGCGTGTGAGGAAAGGGACCCCCGCAGCTGGGCTAAGCCCGAATGGGAGGGGTCCCCTTCCAGTTCAACATCTGCGGCACCTGGGGAGTAGGGAGTAGCTGGGACGAGGCCCAGGGAGACCTAAGCATAGAAAGCGTCGCCCTGGGAGGTGACACAGACCTAGAAGGAGGAAGTGTCCGTGGGTTGGGCCTGATGTTCTGGAGGTCCCTCCAAGCAACCAGGGTCGAAGATTCCAGTCAGGGAGGGGCTGGGGGATAGCATCAAGGGAGAAACTGCACGCGCAAAGGTCCTGGGGCCGGACGGTGCCTGGTGTGTTGGAGGAACAGTAAGGAGGCCCGTGTGGCTGCAGCAGTGAGTGTGAGGGAGGAGGTGAAGGCAGGGAGGTGATGAGGGCAGGGAGGGCAGGAGGAAGGGAGGCAGTTTGGATTTTAGTGTGAGAGCAGCAGGAAGGTACTGGGATCCCTTGTGCTGGGGAAAACTGTGAGTGCCAGTGGGAGCCGCAGTAGAGCCCAGAGTCCCTGCAGCAGGCCCTGGAGCCTGGCTCCCATAGGTACCCACTGCCTCCTCCCCGCAGGCCGGCCTGACCTCCTGCCCTGCACACCACCTTCTTTTGAGGAGGCCACCACTGCATCCATCGCCACGACCCTGTCCTCCACATCCCTGTCCATCCCAGAGCGGTCCCCCTCAGAGACCTCAGAGCAGCCAAGGTACAGGTGAGCAGAAGGGGGCCCGGAGGTGGGAGGTGGGGGCGGCTCAGAGGAGGGGCCAGCACGGGGCCTGGGAGGGGTGGGGCAGGTGGGGAGGCCTCCCTACTCGTTCCATCTATTCCCCGTTTGTGTTCTCTCGGAAGGCGGCACACACAGTCCTCTGGACAGGATAGCCGGTAAGATGAGCCCCCAGCCCCCTCCCTGCCAGTCTCTACTCTAGTCCCCACAGTCTCCCCAGCTTCTCCTGCAGAGCCCCTTTGCCCCTCTTTCCGCCCTCCCCTTCCCTCTGCACAGCTCACCCCTCCACATCTCCACCCAGAGCCCCTCTTTCCTGGGGACAGATTTATTTTAACGATCAATCTTCAGGCTCTAGAGCAGGGGTGGGCAAACTTTTTGACTCGAGGGCCACAATGGGTTCTTAAACTGGACCGGAGGGCCGGAACAAAAGCATGGATGGAGTGTTTGTGTGAACTAATATAAATTCAAAGTAAACATCACTACATAAAAGGGTACGGTCTTTTTTTTTTTTTGTTTTATTCATTTCAAACGGGCCGGATCTGGCCCGCGGGCCGTAGTTTGCCCACGGCTGCTCTAGAGCCACACAGAATCTCGAGTCACTTTGTGTTTCACTCCTACCTGGGTGCCCCCTCCCCTGCACCTGTTAAACCTTTCTTTTTCTTTTTTATTCTAAGAGATAGAAAAGTGCACACAGTGAGATGCCTGCCTCTGCTCCATGCCCAGTCCCTTCCCTGGGCGCACCCCCTAGATGTTTTTTCTCTCTCTGGAGGTATTTTATGAATATACAAGCAAACATACACTCAGGCCTGTTTCTCCCTTTTGCTTTGACAAAAGCTGTGGCTCTGTGCCCCTGTTCCTTGCTTTGTCACTTCCAGATGAAGGTTGTTGGTATGAGCATTTGCTGATTCTCTTCCTTCTCTTTTTTTAAAAATATGTTCTTATTGATTTTGAGAGAGAGAGATTGGGAAAGGAAGAGGGATAGAAGGAAACATTGACGAGAGAGAAACATTATCAATCAGCTGCCCCCTGCACACCCCCTACTGGGGATCAAGCCCACAACCCGGGCATATGTCCTCACTGGGAATCTAACTGTGACCTCTTGGTTCCTAGGTCTATGCTCAACCACTGAGCCACACCGGCCAGGCAGTTCCCTTCCTTCTAACAGATTGTTCCTGCTCTTGGGGACACTTGGGTTGTTCCCAGTTGGTTGACCTTGTCACACAGCTGTAGTGAATAGAGGTTGCTCTCCACAATTAGCTTTTGGGAGGATAATTCTTTCCAGTTGAAAAAAAGTCATGGTACAAAGCACATTTAGCAAAAAGTACATCTCCCTCTGTCCAGCTGCCTGCTGGCTGCCCAAAGCCTCCCACCAGGGGCCTCAGCTTCTGGGCCCCCAAACCACCCCACCCTAGTTCAGGTCCTAGGCAGGTTCCAAGCCACCCCAGGAATAGGGGCAGGATTCATGTCGCCAGTCATTCATTGTGCCCCTGCTGGTGCCAGAGTCCCAGGACAACCCCAAGTGAACGGTCATTTGCTGTCCCCTCAAAGCCCCTAGCTGGGCGTGGCAGCCAAAAGGACTAGGCCTGAGCTGGACCAGCTTAGGGCCCTGGTTGGTTGGCACCTAGAGATAGCACCTCAGACCCCATGGGACTGAAATCAGCACCTGCCCAGAGCTCAGCTGGAGTTCCTGGGAAGTGAGGTGGGAGAGGAGGGAAATTGAGCATGTCATCCCACTGCCTCCAGGCCCCAGGAGGAGGCACGCGTAGAGGAGGACCTGCAGCAGATCACAGTGCAGGTGGAGCCCACGTGCAGTGTGGAGATAGTGGTCCCCAAGGAGGAGGAAGAGGGGTGAGTGACCATCCAGTCCATGTGGTCCATGCTCTCCTGTTGCCTGGTTTCTGTACTCAACTTCTGCCCCAATTTCATTGGCAGAGTATGGTCACATGGCCAGCTGGCAGCAAGGCAGGCTGGGAAATTTATTCTGGGGAGCAGAGGCATGGGAATGGGGCTTCAGGAACTGAGGTGCTGGGGCGCATAGTTGCACTCACAGAGCTGCATGTAATGTGTCAGTCTAGGGATGTACCTCGGTGGTGATCTGCGATTCTCTCTCCTCCCTTCCCTCACTCTTAGCCTTGCCTGCACTTGCAAGAGGATGACAGGCCAGTTTCTTCAGAGGACCACTTTTGGTCTCAGTCACCCTTTCTCCTCTCATATTTTGTTCTTGTTCCATCACTTTAACTCATCAGTAATTTTTTTCTTCTAACTTCTGATTTGTTTTCTCATTTGTTTCTTTTACTTCGGCATAGGTTGAGTGCTTAAGTTCCTTTTTTCTTTCTGTGATAAGAGGCACTTAAGGCTATGCCTTTTCCTCTGAGTGCTGCTTTTACTGTCCCAAGAGTTTTGACATGAAGCAGTTCCTTTTTATGCTGGCTCTTTATGGATAGTTAGTGATTTTCCCTTTAAGGTCCTCTTTGATCTAAGGCAGTGAGGCTTTCAACTACCTGGAGGCGGTCCTGCCCCCTGATGACAATGGGCAATGTCTGGGGACATCTGTGGTTGTCACAACTGGGGGTGCTCCTGGCATTGAGTGGGTGGGGGCCAGAGATGCTACCCAATACCCCACAGTGCCCATGACAGCCCCCCCCCCCGAGAGTGACCCAGCCCTGATATCAGCAGTGCTCAGGGAGAGAGACCATGGACTGAGGTTTACTAGTATTTAGGAGTGTCTGCACTTCTGGGTCCCTAAGGATTTTTTTTACCCTTTTAGTACTTAACTCTAATTCTACTTTTGAGTTGAAAAGTGGCCTAAAACAGCCTATGCTGTGTTTTAAAACAGATTAAAGTCTATGGTCACGTACATACATTAGTTTTTTGGTTTTATGGTTTTTAATATCCATAGACATATGGGAGAAATGTGTATTTTTTGCCAAGGAATGGAAAGTTCTCTGTCCTGTCAATGTATTGATTGTTGTCAACCAGTTTCTTTGTCTTAACTTATTTCTCATCTGTTTGGTCTATTGAATTTTATAATTTAGAATTTCTGTTCTATTTTTATTTTATTGTATTTTTTTGCTGTTCTGTTTTAAGAGACCTTAGCATTTACACCACATTCCCAGGCTTCACTTTGCCATTAAGAGTTTATTTTACACGCACACATGCACACTCCAGTCTCTGCCACTGTGCTTTTGCCATTAACTGAAGTCTCGCAATGTAACATATCGCTCAGTCTTTGCCCAGAAAAACAACCTGACCTGAAACATGACTGAAGAACAACTTTGCCACAGTTAGGAACGCTCTGTCACCTTAGAGCTTGTCATTTATTCATGAAATGAAAATTACGTAGCAATCACATAGCCTTCAGCTGAGGCCTGGGCATGATTCTCAGCATCTCTCTCAGTCTCCGCCTCCTCACCTGTGATATGGTACAGCAGCAAACCCTTCCCAGGGAGATCAGTGGGTTCATTCATACAAGGCTCTTGAGCAGGCTCGGCATATCGTAAGTGCTCAGGCCTGCATGTCCCCACTTTACAGATGAGGAACTGAGGCCAGAGAAGGAAAGTGAGGCTTTACGTTCACCCAGCGCTCTATAGAGGGTGCAGTGGGAGTAAGTGGCTAGGCCAGGACAGTTTGTGTGCCTGTGTTGAGGGGAGAGGTCCGGGTAGGCCAGTTATTTCCTGGGCCACGACAAAACGGGGGTGTTCAGTTTTATTTGGCTTCCTAAGACTTGTCTCCGCAGTGACACACTGTGAAGGGGGGCAGGAGGGTGAGAGGGAGTGGGCGAGGAAAGGATGGACTGCTGAGGGCCTGGCCCAGGACTCCCATTCCTGCCCTGTCCCCAGGGTGGAGGCTTCCCCGGCCAGTACCTCTGCCATTGTTGTTGAAGCTGAAACCGCCAGCCAGGCTTCAGAGCCCGCCAGCCAGGCCTCGGATGAGGAGGACACGCCCGCCACCGACATCTACTTTGTAAGTCCTCCAGGGGCTCTCTCTCGTCACAGGGCCCTCGACCCACTTGTGCTCATGTGTACACATTCGCTGACATGCCCACACACATGGACACACATTGCACACACTATCATACCCGTATACCCATGTCTGTACACATGCTCTTACATGCCAACGGCACTCACGTGGTTGACTCTTGAACACATGCACACTCACGTGGCATGTGAGCTCCCCGCCTCAGACCCAGGCCAGGCCCAAGGCCAGGAAACGTCCCTGGGCCTTGCTCCCCAGACCTTGTGACCACTGCCTGGCAAGAGCCAAGGCCCCAGCTTTGCCACCCGGTCCCCCTGGGAATCACCCGAGTCCTCACACTCTCAGCCCCAGTGGCCCCTGGGTCCTGGGTCTGTGCTGGAAACGCTGTGGATCTTCTCCTCCTGGGTGATGGGGTGGCTGGGTGGGCTCTGTCCTTAAGGGGGCAAGGGAAATGTGGCAAGGGGCAGGTGGGCCTCATGCCTTCGTCTTCCCTGGCCGAGGACAGGCGGCTGTTCCTGAACAAGGCGGGGTTCATCACAGCAGGAAGGGGCCTGTCCCGGAGACCGGGGCCTCCCTCCCAAATCTGGGGTCACCTCCCCCCTTTACATCTCCTGTAGGCACAGATTAGATGAGCCGGGAGCCTGGGTGAGGTAGGTACTGGGTTGCCAGGAGCCTGCAAAGTCTAGTCCACTGGCCCTCGATGGCGGGTCAGGGGTCAGATGGCCCCAGAGAATGCCCGATGCTGCAGCCCAGCTGCCTGCCCTCTTCCCAGACCTCCATTTTCATCTCTGCCTCCCAAGGGAAGGTGAGCTGCGGGCTGCCCACTGCCCTGGTCTGGCGCCTGGCCTCAAACCTCCAGGCCTGGGTGGGCCTGGCCCTCTGCTGCTCTCGCTGCTTCTTAACTACCACCACCTGCTGTCCTGAGCCAGTGCTGCTGGGTCACAGGGCCCCTGCCAGGAGCTGTAGGGCGCACACTGGATGCTGTCCTCCCCACCAGCCATCGTTTTCCCATCCCTGGGGCTTGACTTTTGTCCTGTTCTCCCGAAGTGTGTGTGCGGGGGTTGGGCTGTGTCCTGTGAGTGGGTGGCTGGACCACAAGGGGTAGCAGAGAAGGCAGAGGCCACAGTGTGGCCCTGACACCCCCAAACTCTCCTACTGCTTTGCCATTGGCTACCTGCCCCGCCTAGCACCCTCTCCACCTGACCTTCCTGACCTCAGCTGGATTCTGCATTCCTGTCCCCTCATCCTGTCCTCTCTTTGCCTCCTCCGCCCTCCCGGCCCACCCAGTTCACGGACGGGAGGTACTGGATTTACTCTCCCCGGCATCGCCGACTGCGGGCCGTGACGCTGAGCTCCTCGGGGACTGTAAGTGACACAGCAGGCCTCCAGGAAGCCCAGCCCCTGCCCCTCTGAGAAGGGACGTGGGGACAATAATCATGATAACTGTGCAGGTGCCCTGCTGTGTGTCCTGCAGGGAGGTCGCTTAATCTCCTGTGAAGTTAGCATCAGTGGCCAGCGGGTGCACGGCTGGTGCTCAGCGGGCCTGGCCATGGCGGAATCTACATTTGAACCCCAGCCCCAGGCCACCTCTTCCCAGCCCTTCCAAGCGAGGGACAAGTCAGGCGGACACTTATCATTCATTAAGACTTTCCTGCTGATGGCTCCTCAAGGGGCATCTGCCTTTCTGATGGGGATGGTCACGTGGGTCAATAAGGGACTGCAAAGCTGACTCTTAGCTACAGGAGAGAGGAGCTACTATCTTCATACCCATTTCACAGATGCAATAACTGAGGCCTCTGCTCCTCAGGGAGCCCACAAGAGCACACAGATTAAACAAATTCTGAGTCCAGCCTTTGTGTGTAGTTGACACTCATCCACCCAGTGGGATGCTATATAGATGTCATGCAGCAGTGGCCTTATCAGTCCTATTATTGTCGTTATGAGCAATAAGTGAAGGGCCCAGAGAGGCCAAGTAACCTGCCCACAGCCGCACAGTGTGAATGGGTGGATCAGGGTAAAGAACTGGAGAGAGTTTCTGTTCTCAAGAGGAGGCTCACACCACAGCCCCAACAGCAACCCCCCTACTTGCCACTGGGTGTCAAGACTGCTTCACCACTCCCTCCTGCCACACTGTCCTCCCAGGATGGGGATGCCATCCCCCAGAGGTGACTTAATGACCCATCAGCTGGGGACACACAGCAGTCCCCAAGGGATCCCTGGGGGGAGCAGTTTGCAGAGGTGCCTCGAGGGGGTTGACCTGGACTTTAAAAGACACGTGGGGTGTGGAAATGAAGAGGAAAGAGTGTCTCGGCAGGGGGCGCAGTGGAAACGGAAGTGTGGAGGCTGGATGGGAGGACAGGAAGGCTGGATGAGTGGCAAGAAGGACCCTCAGGCCTGCAGGAAAGATGTGCCCTTGACCTAACTCTAATGGGGTCATCCCTAGTTTCTGGGTCCCTCCCTCCCCCAGACCCAGCTCTCTACAGAGGGTCCAGTGGGACCCTCTTTTCTCACGTTTTGAGTCCCAGCAGGGCAGCTAGGTCAGTGTCAATCCCTCCTGCAGCTTCCCGGTGCTGGGCACTGGGCACAAGCAGCCCCCAGACAGCCTGACCCTGGCCTCCAGGCTCCCAGGTGGGCAGGGGAGGCGGAGCGAGCTGCTGCACATGAGCAGGGTTTTGTATTGTGCCGTAACCGTGTGAAGGAATGAGGGGCCTGCAGTAGTGTCTTGCCCTGCTGCCCCGTGTGCCTTTGTGCTAGTCCACAGATGGGTACAGGGGTCTGGCCTGTGAGAGCTGCAGGGAAGGTGGTATTGAGCAGACGCAGAGGTTGAGGAAGCAGCAAGTGGGCTCTGAGGGGCAGTGAGTGCTTGAGAGGTGGGTCTGGGGGCTTGTTGGTTGTGGCTGTAGGTTTAGGGGACAGCCAGGTGGACATGGCCAGGGCAGGTGTGTGCTCAGGCCTGGTGCTCACAACAGGCTTGAGCCGGGGTAGAGGTCCCCAGACCTCGGGGCTTTGAAGGCCAGGAGTGGGGGCTCCTGGGCGAGAGGAGGAAGAAAGAAGACAGCTGAGATGGGAACAGACCTGGCAGGAAGCACGCCTGCCCCCAATCTGATGACAGAATGGGGAACCCCTTCCCCAGACACAGCTGGAAGAGCACTAGGCCACCCGCCACCTCGCACCTTCAAGCGCCCCCAGAGCTTGCATGGCAGGCAGGATCTGGGTTTGGGTGCTGCTGAGCCAGGTGTCACGGGTGGGCAGAGGAGGAGGAGAGAGGACAGCACAGTACACCAAGCTCCTGCCACCTTTGCTCCCCGCCCCGACTGCACTCACTGCTTCTGCTGCCCACCCTGCCTGCTCAGGCCACTCAACCCCGGTCCTGCCCATCTCAAGGCCCGTCCAGGTTGGGGGCAGGTCCCCATCAGGGAGAGGGCAGCCGGGGGCCGAGCTGCCCACTTGTCCTGCATTGGGGGTCCGCCTCTTTTATTTCTGTTTCTTCCTTCCTCCCTCTCACCTCTCTGGTGCCTCCTCACACCCTGCTCTTCTCTGCGCCCTTCCTGCACGTGCCGCCTGCCCGCCCTCCAGCCCACCGATGAGAGGAGCTGGGTGTACTCCCCACTCCACTATAGTGCACAGGCCCACTCAGCCTCCGACGGCGAGAGCGACACAGTAAGTGTGCCCATGGCCTGCCAGCCTGGCCTACTTGGGGCTGAGAGCACCCCAAGGACAGAGGGGGAAACAGGTCTGGGGCGGGAGGGGTAGGCCTGGGCTCTTCCTGTGTGGTGGCCCATGGGTAAGTATTTTGGGGTCTGTGTCCAGCCCTCATGGCATGTGGAGTCCCTGGCCTGAGGCATCAATGGTGGGGCCAGGCCCCATCATGGGAGGCCCAATGGGTTGGGGGTCCAGCCACGGCTCATCTCGCCCTCACCTGCCTCTCTTGCCTTCTGCAGTAATTTCTACAAATCACCAACCATAGGAGTGGAGCATACACTTGGCCAGCCCAGCTCGGCCCAGAGCACAGGAGCTGCCACCTGGCTGCCACTGGATCTCCCTCGCCCACATCCTCCCCTTGGCGATGGTCACTGATGCTCCGGGCTGCAAAGCAATGACCCCGGTTCCGTCAACTACCTGCGCCTGTGATACTGTGAACCTTCCTGAGTTTCCAATCATGTATTTATTTTGGGTCCTTACTCTTTGCACAGAGACAGCAGCACACAGCTGCTTTTTTTACAAAAACAAAAAACAAAACAAAACAAAACAAAAAAAACACAATGGGAAAAGAAGACACTTCATTCTATGCACTTTTTGGTTCTTTGCTATGCTTGCATGTGTCTTGCTGAGAGAACAAGGCTCGTTGGCTTTGGGGACCTGTGACCCAGTGGTCCAGCCATTCCAGGTGAAAATCCTGCTGAGTGTCCGCAGTCACCGCCCTGCTCCGCCTCTGTCTATCTTGGATGGGCACCTAGAAGCAAGGGCCACCAGGTCCCCACTGGTTCCCAGGGCACCTCTGGAAGCCACACACCTGTGCCCAGCAGCTGCTCTCAGCTCAGGTTTGTGGGCCGGGTGCCAGGCATCTGCCCTTGGGGGAGGCCGCCTGGTGGCCTGGGGTGGCTCACCACCCTGCTGACTCCTCCATCTCTCAGCGTGTTTCACACCACCCCCGCCTCCCAGGTGACTTGGAGCAGAAATAGCCTGGCAGTGACTAGAATATGGACATACGGCCACCCCCTCTCTCGATGGAGCTCAGGGCTGTGGACTAGGCATGTGGACCGCCTAGTGTCTGGAAGATAGGGCCCAAGTGATGGGAGACACCTTTTCAAAGAAGGATTTCTGAAACGTCTGACTCAGAGGAGGCAGCTGGGCCCTCAGCCACAGGACTTCCGGAGAGCATGTGTCCTGGAGCAGGGCCCTCCCCAGGGGCAGGCACAAGGCCTAGAGGGACAGACTCTGCAGCAAGAGGCCCCCATGATGGGTGGGCAGCCTCTCTCTCGTTTTTAAATGATGAAGACACCTGTGCAGATTAAAGGAAAAAATTCTTTAATGAAAAACAGTATTTTTATTTTTATTTTTGTCATCTTCAACAGGGGCAGCCATTCCAGGGCCCCCCTGGGCGACCGCCAGGATACGCTGTTGTGTCCGGAGGGGTTGCTGTAGCCGACAGCTTTGCAGAGTCACTCCTCCCCCTAGACACACTTCCACCCCCTGAGATGAAACGTCAGTGATGGCTGCCCCCTGCCCACTCTGTGGACCCCCGCCAGCTCGGGCCCACATGGGAACAGCTGGGAACCGGCCCGGAATAGAAGCCACATCTTTCGGAAGAATTTCTCCCCGGCCCCAGCCTCCCTGGTGGAGCCTGAGACAGCTAGGTAACCCGCTGACCTAGGAATCTGACTTTTTGAGTCCTTTGCAAGCTGCACATACTGTTGCTGGTTCTTGCTATGCAGGTCCCTCCTCATCCCACCTCGGACAGCCTGCCGGAGGGGACCTGTTGGTCTGGCTGCTGTCCACTCTTCCCGGAGAACCAGGCTGCGCCCCGAGGGCTCTCCTGTTGCCTGCGTGGGGGCAGCACTTCAGCTCTGAGCAGGGCCATGGGAGACTCTGTGCAGCCTGGGGAAGGGCCCTCAGAGAATCCGCCAGAATAACCTGCAGGTAGCCCGAACAAGAAGCAAGACAGCATTCTTCCCTACTGCCCAAGGAGCATTTGTCCAGACCCTGGGGAACACCCTCACCTGGATTTCAGACCAGCGCTGTCTGCAGACACCCTGGCCACAAGTCACCAGTCTGTTCTGACCAGTCCCACCAAGAAGGCAGGCAGGCTGAGCAGGCAGGCTTCTGAAGGACTAACGGACAGCTGCGTCACCCAAACACCAACGTGGGAGTCACCACCCAGGCGCCCAGAGGCTGGGCCCCAGAGACATCCTGAGCCCCAGTGGCGATGACCAGTGGAGCAGCACAGTCCTAGGGCAGTGGGCCCTGCATCCAGGGCATCCTTGGTCAGTATAGAAACGAGCAAAGGAGTTGCCTGCTGGGCCCCTTGGGCTCTCCTGAATCACAGAATAAATGCAGTGGTTGGATGCTGACTTGTAGGAGAAATTTGCAAACCTCCTGGATATGACATTTCTGTTTTCGTGTTAAGTCAGGAAGACCCCTTTGGAGACCCATTTTGTGTTGTATTCTTTGTCCCAGGACTGTGCTGATGGGAGGCATTTGTCCATTCTTTTCTGGGCAGGGGGGCAGGAAGGACGTTATTTATAACTGTAGTGGACCCATGGCCTTCCTCAGACCCCTGACCAGGAAGGCCTGGGCCAACCCACCCGGCCCCCCAAAGATGGAAATCTGTAAATTGTCCCCGTTTCTCTCCTGACTCATCTCTGATGGCCGCTGTCGCTGAGAACATGGGCAGCGTCTGACGTGCTGTACTGTAAAAACGAAAGGCATTCCCTGAGGCTGACAAGGTAGAACCTCTGTATGTCCCCTGCCAGCCGCCTCTCAAACCCCCAACCCCCTCCACCACCTGGCTTAGTGCAATACTCCCGTCCCTGATGGGGTCTCTTGCCATGGTACTGTCACCACAGCCCACAGTCCCCATCCCAACCTTGTTTTTATGGCTGAACTGATTTCAAAACACAACGAAACTGCAAACCTTGTGTGTCTTAATTCTCACCGGGGCTTCCGCGTGCTCAGCCCCTGGTCTGGTATGTGACAATCCAGAGCGCAGCCTCCTGGCCGCCTCTGTAACCTTACAGCCACTGCTGGCCCTGATAACACTCATATGCAGCCCCGGGCCCCACCCCTGCCACCCCTTCCTCTTTTTATGTTGAAGAGATCTCTAATAAATCGGGTAATACTCATCTACCGCCTCTGCCTCTCTGTGCGTTCCTATGGTCTGGTTGGGAGTCTGAGGACCCGCTTTGAACAAAACATAAACCCTCAGGAGATTTAAAATAATAACAGGACCCAAATGTCTTATTTTACTGACTGCTTTGAGAGAAACATTAATTTGTTGTTCCATTTATTTATGCAATCATTGGCTGATTCTGTGCCCTGACCAGGGATCAAACCCACAACCTTGGCATGTCAGAATGACTCTCAAACCAACTGAACTATCCGGTCAGGGCCAGGACCCAAATGTCTTAATTGCCTTAATAGCTGTGGCGGCCTGGATTTCAGTTCACCTCGAAAAACTTTTAAAAGCTTCTGACATCATCCTAGCCGGTAGGGCATGTACCTTGGTTGCAGGCTCCATCCTGGCCCCATACGGGAGGCAACCAGTCTCTCTCACATTGATATTTCTCCGTGTCTCTCCTCCTCCCTTCCACTGTCTAAAAATAAATGGGAAAAACATCCTTGGGTGAAGATTAACAAAAAATAAGAGCTTCTGATATCATTGCAGCCCAGCTCAAAAGAACAGACACGCCCCAAAATGGCTCATATAGAGTAATGCATGGACCCCATTTAAAGGAAAAATATTTCTACCAGACTCCCAGTTTACGAAGCACTGCGTTGAAAATCAGACCTGTCTGTGAGCAAGCCCTTGGAAACCCAGTTATAATCATAGATGCAGATGCAGAATGGCTCAGCTCACATATAAACCAGACCCGCAGATAAGCTAGAAGGTGCTTTCCTTACATTCAAATATTAAAATTCAAATACTCTCACAGATGCATCTGCATTTTGAAGATCTCGGGGCCAGGCCTCACTGGTTCAACCCATATCCCACGACAAGCAGGGTTGTCATCAGGGTGGCAAGAGATGGTCTGTTATTTCTTTTGGAAGACTTATTTTTTTTTTGTATATATTTACAATATAAGTACTAATTTGTTTTCATAGTATATATTCTTTAACAATTTGCATAAAGTTATCTAACATGGGACAGCAATTTCGTGTAAAGCCTCTATAGCAGTGATTCTCAACCTTTTGGCCCTTTAAATACAGTTCTTCATGCTGTGACCCAACCATAAAATTATTTTCATTGCTACTTCATAACTGTAATGTTGCTACTGTTATGAATCGTAATGTAAATATCTGATATGCAGGATGGTCTTAAGCGACCCCTGTGAAAGGGTCGTTCGACCGCCAAAGGGGTCGCAACTCACAGGTTGAGAACCACTGCTCTATAGTACTGATTAAGGAAAAAATAGAACTATTTTGAGGGTAAGGGATTCTAGAAGGAATCCTTTGGAAGACCACCCTACCTGGCACCTTGGTACCAAGCAAAAGGAGAGCACACAATGCCAGCATTTGGGGTGGTGTTATGAAGCTATATTTTAAGATAAAGATTTAAAGAATTAATTTAAAATACTAAGTACTATCCTCTGATGGGCTGGGAGAGCTTGGAGCAGCTCTTTGGGGTTCTCCAGATCTCCAAGCCTCCTGTCCTATACCCTGACTCATCCTACCCAACTACCCTTAACAGCCAGTCCCCCATTGATCCCTCCCATGGATCCCCAGCATCCACAGAACAAAGCTGGACCACCCAGTTCAAATTGCAGCTACCTCTTTGGGATCGAGGGAAGGGTGTTAAAGTGACTTTCCCCTCTCTGAGCCTCAGTTTCCCCATCTATAAAATGGGTTGAATGGAAACTAAAAGAGTCATCCAAGATTTTTTTAAAGCTTAATCCCTGAAGTACATAACTATTCATTGGCGGATGGTGCAGCATGATGGTGACTCTCATAGAAGGTCAGCCCAACATCTGAGGCTTTTTAGTCTCCATCCAGCTCCTGCTCTTTGTCATCTTGAGAGGTCGGGACTCGAACCTACGGTCTTGGGGCTTCCCCGCCTACACACGCCTGGAGTCCTCGCTCCCTGTAGAGGCCTCCTCTTGGCCCCGCCCACAAGGCTCCACCTCCTCTCTGGACCCGCCCCTTCTTGGTCTCCTCTCTCCAAACCCCGCCCCACTAACAGTTCCGGGTGCCTCTTGACCTGAGGCACGAGGACCCACGCGGGACTGCTCCTGGCACTGCCTGACGGGCGAGTCCCCGACAGTCCGGCTGGGGTCCGTCAGCGGACCACGTTTGCAGGAGCTGGGAGGTTGATGACAAGGCGTCCGAGTCCCCGCGGGTAGGGTGGCGGGATGGGTTCTCACCTCCCGGCTCAGGCTCGGACCGGGCAGCCCGGCGCGCGCCGCGGCGGAGGAAAGCCCCCGGCGCAGGCCCCGGATATTTGTGTCTGCGCCGCCGCCATCGTCCCAGCTGATGGGTCGGGATACACGCTCGCGCTCGCGGTCGACGGGTCGTAGGGGTCGCAGGGGCCGAAGGCGGCGGAGCCGGAGCGGGAGTCGAAGCCGACATCGGAGCGGGAGCCATGGGCGGCGAAACCGGCGGCGCCGGGACGACGAAGGGCGACGGAGGCGGCGAAGCCGGGAGCGCAGGTGGGGTCGCTGCGTGAGCCGCTCGGGATTCAGCTCCTGCCCTGGGGAGGGGTGACCCCCGAGTCCGCCAGGGAGGGCTTCCTGGGGTAATGGACGTCGGGCAGCGGATGGGAAGCGAGGGGTGTTTCAGGCAGGGCACGGGTGCAGGGAGGGACCGCCAGGAGCCCGGTTAGCGAGGCCGCTGACGCAAAAGTAACGGAGATGAGGACGTGCAGGTTCCTGTCGTGGTAAAGGGCTTGGCTGTCATTCGTAGGAGAGTGCGGGGCCACGGGAGGATGGTGAACACGGGCGTGACGTGGGCCGGCTTCCTTGGCAGAACTCTCTCTGGCTTTCACGTGCAGAAGGGACTGGCCGGGGAGGAGGAGGAGGAGGAGATGCAGTTGTCCAGGCAGCTGACGATGGCGGCCTGCAGGGAGGGACACAGCGCGAGGCACCATGAGAAAGTGGGTTGAGTTTCGTGGATTTGGGAAGTGGAGGAGGGCGTGAGAGAGCTGTTGATGGCAGGTGCAGAGCTCAGGGGCTCCGAGGCCCCGGTCTCAGTGTCCCCATGGACCACTGTCCTTTCCTGCTGGCGATGGAACACCTTGCCAGGATTGATCTGGGCTTGTTCCGGCGCAGAGGAGCCCGCACAGTGATGGGGACTGACCCCAGGACCTGGGTCCCCGAGCTGGCTCAGTCCCTAGCAGGCTGTGACATGCAGGCCATTCTCTTACCCACTGTGACCCCAAGTTTACTCACCTGTGTCCTCAGTATTTCCATGGGGACCCCAGGTTTTCTCTCCAGACACTCATTGTCTCCCATTCCTTCAGCTCAGGAATTTTCAACCTCTTTCATCTCATGACGCACATCAAGTAATTACTAAAATTCTGCGGCACAGCCAGGTTCGCCCAGTGTGGGTTGTGTGCACTGTCCTGTTGGAGTTGCGTCTTGATTGCTCTTGGTGTCACTGGAAGGGATTGACCCCCAAACCAATCAGCTCCCAGGACCGGCTCCAACTACAGCAAAGGAGCTGCTGGCAGAAGTCAGCCTTATGGAACAGGACTTGCTTCAGTGGGGCTTTGGTGCTCACTGAGCCCACCCCTTTGGTGTGTCGTTCGTGGAGGTGGTAGGGTTGTAATCCAGCATGAACTGAAGCTGTCCATCAGGCGCACTGGCTCTGGGACCTCCCAGGAAGTGCAGAGTCAGCCACCATCTGTGCCCTGCCTGGGGCCACCAGGCACGAGTTACAGAGTTACAGAGTTACAGAGTGATGGGCAGAAGGCTGCTACTTGTGTTGGGCTTGGAGGTGCTCGGGAGAGGCCAGCTGCTGCTGCTTTTAGAAATTGTAGGAAAGTCCAAAACATGTCAGGGGAGGCCAGCTGTATGGAGAAGCCACTGGGAATGCTTGGGTGGGCCAGCAAGTTGGGTGGGGCTGGGTCTCAGCGAATCACCAGGGTGGGGCAAACCGTGCGAGCCAGGTTGATGGAGACTCAGCTGTGGCTCCTGCCTGTAGACTCTGGGGAACAGTGGCCTCTGCCAGCACTTTTGTCTGGTTTGGTGTAGAAAACCGCACCCCCAACTCTTGCCCTGATGCCAGACAATTCAGTTCCTCCCCGCATGCTCCTGGTTCCTTTCAAGCTGCTGCCTCAGTGCTGGGGCTCAGAGGGAGTGAGTCTGAGTAAGTCCAGGCATGTGCCCTTTAAGAGGAACTGCCTGGGACTCCAGCATCCCCAGTCTCACTCAGCCACAATCCCCACTGGTTTTTACAGCCAGAATTATGGGGACTTGTTTCCTGGCTTTGGAACCCTGGGCAGGAAGGTGGCGGGGAGCTGGTGTGGGGCTGGGCTATGGAGGGGGACCTCCATAGTCAAGACTTACCTCCAGGTATTTCATTGTATTATTTTTTAAAGATATATTTTTTTAATATATTTTATTGATTTTTTTACAGAGAGGAAGGGGGAGAGATAGAGAGTTAGAAACATCGATGAGAGAGAATCATCGATCAGCTGCCTCCTGCACATCTCCTACTGGGGATATGCCCGCAACCCAGGTACATGCCCTTGACCGGAACCGAACCTGGGACCTCTCAGTCCGCAGGCCGACGCTCTATCCACTGAGCCAAACCGGTTTCGGCTTTTTAAAGATATTTTTAATTGTTTTTTTAGACAGAGAGGAAGAGATTTCCATTCAACTAGATTTCAGGAGTTTCTGAATGATGGTTGTTCTATAGTTTAGCTGTAGTTTTTATGTGGTGGTTGGAGGATTCGAGTACGATGTTTACCTATGCCTCCATCTTGACTGGAAGTCTCCAGATTTTTTGACGTGAGCTTAATAGGTGGAACATTTAACATACTAAAGACAGATTTAGTTTTTCCTCTCTCTGTTCAGAGGCCTCCAAACACTAAAGAATCCATCCCTAGGGGCTTGCCCATTCTGTTCCCTATTCCCAGTGCCCTTCCCTGGCCCTTTATTGCTGCCAGTTTTACTCCAGTTTTCTCCTACCCATCTGTTTGACTAGATTAAACACCACCTCTCCGTAAGCCCTCTCTCGTCACCTTGGAAAGATCAGATCTTCCGGTCAAACTGTTTTTTGTTTTTGTTTTTAATATATTTTTGTTGACTTCAGAGAGGAAGGGGGAGGGAGAGAGATAGAAACATCGTTGATTGACTGCCTCCTGCACCCCCCCTATGGGGGATCGAGCCTGCAACCCAGGTATGTGCCCTGACTGGGAATCAAACTGTGACCTCCTGGTTCAAAGGTCAACCACTGAGCCAAACAGGCCAGGTCGGTTCATTGCTCTTGCACCTCCAGCCCCAGCCCCTCTCCCTGCCCTCATCCCCTCACTCTTGCCCTCGCTTACTCTGCGCCCGCCATACAGGCCTCCTTGCTGTTCCGTGAACATGCCAAGTTCCTTGTTGCCAGGCCTTTGCTCGTGCTATGCCCTCTGCCTGGATCATCTTCCACCCAGATCTCCCCATAGCTCCCTCACCCACTTCTTCCAGGTACCTCCTCAGGGAGACCCTCTCTGCCCTTTTGTCCCCTAATTTTACATCATTTCTTTGTGGCTCAAAGCACTATCCCATAACACACTGTGTGTTTCCTTGTTGATGTGAGCCCCACGAAGGAAGGGACCATCAATGTTTTTGTCACTGCTATGTTCCCAGAACCTAGAACAGTGCCTGGCATACAGCAGGCGCTCACGAAACGTATGTTGAACAAATGGCTGACCAGCGAGCAGCGAGCACACCCTTTCGGATTTCCTCCCCAGGTCGGATTCAGAGGAAGACCAGGGGCAGCGGCGAGGACGACGGCGCCGGAGCCCACAGCCCCCTCAGCGGCGCTCACAGGACCGGTCCTCTCAGTCTGACGCAGGCAGCGAGCGGCAGTGGCAGCACCAGGGCCGCTGGGCCCGCCGCCGGAGGACCCGCTCTTGCTCCTCCTCATCCGGCTCTGCCTCCCCAGACCAGTCCCAGAGCTCGAGGCAGGTGGCCGCGGCCCTGAGCCAGCAGCAGAGCCTGCAGGAGCGGCTGCGGCTGCGGGAGGAGCGGAAGCAGCAGGAGGAGCTGATGAAGGCCTTCGAGACGCCCGAGGAGAAGCGGGCCCGGCGCCTGGCCAAGAAGGAGGCCAAGGAGAGGAAGAAGCGGGAGAAGATGGGCTGGGGCGAGGAGTACATGGGCTATACCAACACCGACAACCCCTTCGGCGACAACAACCTCCTGGGCACCTTCATATGGAACAAGGTGAGCCGTCGTAGCCACGAAGCGCTTGCTGATTAGCTCTGTGTTTGTGCCATTCACACGTTTTTCCTGCCTTAGTGTTTTCACTTTGTATACTTTTTACAACTTCAATTTCAAGAGATGGTATTTAGCACTCACAGCACACATTCCCAGACTGCATTTTGCCATGCAGAATTTTTTTTAAATACATTTTATTGACTTTTTACAGAGAGGAAGGGAGAGGGAGAGAGAGTTAAAAACATCGATGAGAGAGAAACATGGACCAGCTGCCTCCTGCACACCCCCTACTGGAGATGTGCCCTCAACCAAGGTACATGCCCTTGACCAGAATCAGGACCCCTCAGTCTGCAGGCCGATGCTCTATCCACTGAGCCAAACCAGTTAGGGCCAGAATCTATTTTATACACATACATACAATGGTTTTGTCAGGTTTTACTCCGTTAATTGTCTCTTGCAGTATAACAGTCAGGCATGCTTTGACCCCCCAAACCAGCCTAACCTCCCTGTGACTGGAGAATAGGTTCTTAGTGTCCCACACTCAGGATGGGATTCCACAGTTACCCTCTGTCAGCTCAGAGCTGTCGTTTCATTCTTGAGATGAAAATTACGCACTGGTCGTTTACCTGCAGCCATGGCCTTGGGCGCCTAGCTGAAAACAGAATTTGTCTTTCACGTCTGGAGGCCAAAAGTCTGAAATCAAGGTGTCAGCAGGGCCATCCTCCCTTTGGAAGATCTGGGGAAAGATCTTTCCTGTCTCTTCCAGCTTCTGGTGGTTGCTAGGAGCAACCCAAGGCTTGTGGCTCTATCACGCCAGTCTCTGCCTCTGTTGTCAGTAGCTGTCTTCCTTCTGTGTCGGTATCTTCATATGGCGTCATCCTCTCTCTGTGTCTAAATTTCCCTCTCCCTGTAAGGACACCAGACATTGGATTAGGGCCCAGTCTAATCCAGTATGACCTCATCTTAACTAATTATATCTGCAGAGACTCTATTTCCAAATAAGGGCACATTCACAGCTTCCAGGTGTTGAGACGTGAACATACAGTTCAACCCCACACAGCACCGTCACTGGTGGGGAGGGAGAGGGCAGGGGCCACAGTTGGAGGCTGGGGCAGCTCCACTCATCGCCCACGCTCAGGCGTGGATTCTTCCCAGTATCTTGAACACAGAGCCCTTTTCACCTGAGCCTTTGTGCTCACCGTTCCTCTGCCTTAGAACACTCCCTGCCTCTTCCATGGCTGGTTCTTTCTTATTCTCCAGATCTCAACTGACATTGTCCCTCTTCGGAGAGGCCCTCCTGGCCCCCTTGGTCCCCCAGGTCCCCCTGGTATTCTTTTCTTTTTTTTTAATTTTAGTGATTTGAGAGGGAGAGAGAGAGAAAAACATCGATGATAAGAATCATTGATCAGCTGCCTTCTGCATGCCCTCCACTGGGGATCAAGCCTGCAACCTGGGCATGTGCCCTGACCGGGAATCGAACCATGGCCTCTAGTTCATCAGTTCCGATGCTCAACCACTGACACCAGCCCGGCTCCCCTGGTAGGCTATCAGGGCACTGCCCCTGCGTTTCTAGCACTTTACTAACAAACTCGTACTGTACTCCTGCCAGGTGCTGGATCCTTTGTGACCCTGGGCACATATCCACAAGCGAAGGAGACAAAAATCACTATCCCTGTGGGGCCAGCATCCTTGAGGGGGAGACAAACTGTAATAAGTAAGTTAGCAAAGTACAAGAGGAGAGAACGAAGGCAGGCGCTGTGATGCAGCAGTGACCACAATAAGCAGGCCCAGCCCTGGCCGGTTGCTCAGTAGTTAGAACATCGACCTGTGCACCAAAGGGTCTCAGGTTCCATTCCTCGTCAAGGGCACGTACCTGGGTTGCAGGTTCAATCCCTGGCCCCGTCGGGGTGCATGCGGGAGGCAGGTAATCAGTGTGTCTCTTTCACATCAGTGTTTCTCTCTCTCCCTCTCTCCCTCCCTCTCCCTCCCTGCCCCTCTCCCTCTTCCTCTCCCTCCTTCCCTGCCACCAACCCTACCTTCCGCTCTCTCTAAAAACCAATGGAAAGAATATCCTCGGGTGAGGATTAAAAAATAATAAATAAGCAGGCCCAGAAAGGTCTCATTGCAGAGGTGATTTCTAAATACATAGCCTAATTTATGATGTGTAGTTCCTGCCAAACTGAGCTCCACAGGGCAAGCTCTGTCCTAGGGCCTGGCACCCAGTAGGCACTCAATAAATTCGAATGAGCAAGCTTGCTGTAGTCTGGGGTGTGCACATACGTGTTCAGGCATTTCTCCAGTGAGTCTTTCTCAGCCCAGCCTGGCCTTGGGGAGTTTGCCCCAGGGGAGGGCTTTGCCACACACAGCGGGTGCAGCTAGGTTTCTGTGTGAAACAAGAATCAGCAGGTCCATTATAAACTTTTGAACAATAATAGATACAGAGGCAGAGCTGCCTCAAACAGATTGTCAAACTGCAGCGGGAAGGCCGGGGAGGGTTGGGGGGCAGGAGGGAGGGGGGTAAGAGATCAACTAAAGGACTTGTATGCATGCATATAAGCATAACCAATGGACATAAGACACTGGGGGGTAGGGGAGGCTAGGGGACTGTCTAGGGGGGGGGGGTAAAATGGACACATATGTAATACCCTTTGTAATACTTTAAGCAATAAATTAAAAAAAAAAAAAAAGTAACCAGAAAAAAAAAAAAAAAAAAAAGAATCAGCAGGTCCCAAGAGACTCCCATGACCCTGCAGGAGGGCCCAGCTGTCTCTCCTCGGTGCCTCAGCACATTTCACTGACAGGAGGGGGGTCTTTGTAGGTTGGATTGTAATAAAATTGATTGATTTGTGGGTGGGGATGGAGGGTGTCTTCTAGTGGAAGGCAGTGAGGGGTGCCCAGGACAGGTCCTTCCTCTGAGCTTCACTCTCAGCTGCAAAGCAGATGCTGTGGTCCATTCATTTCGGTCTTTGTACGTGAGTGTGCCGCAGCTTCCTCATGGGAAGTGCCAGGGAGGCCCTCACCCGGCGGGCCTGTGCTGACCCCTGCAGGCCCTGGAGAAGAAGGGGATCAGCCACCTGGAGGAGAAAGAGCTGAAGGAGCGGAACAAGAGGATCCAGGAGGACAATCGGCTGGAGCTGCAGAAGGTGGGCGCCTTTCCTCAGAGGGGCTCCGAGGCTGGCTTGCCCTTGTTTAAGTCACACAGAACCTGCTTGGCTTTCATGGGAAGGCGTGCCTTAGGCACAGCTGCACCCAGGGCCCAGGCAGTGTCTCCAGCGAGCCGCTCCTCTCCACGTCGGCTCTGCTGGCCTCTGGGCTTGACTCTCAGATGCTCCTCTCAGGGTGGCCTCTCCTGCCCAGGGTCTGTCGGGCTGGGGCCAGGCCTGGGGTATAGTCCCCATCCCAACCCTAGGGATCCCATGGCCTGAGAGGGCACAGGGCAGGCCCCACGAGACCCCCGCCCTCGCCATCATCCAGCTGTCCTGCCTCATCCTCCCTGTGCGTCCCCAGGTGAAGCAGCTCCGACTGGAGCGGGAACGGGAAAAGGCCATGCGTGAGCAGGAGCTGGAGATGCTGCAGCGGGAGAAGGAAGCGGAGCACTTCAAGACATGGGAGGAACAGGAGGACAACTTCCACCTCCAGCAGGCCAAGCTTCGGTGCGGGGAGTGGGGTGGGGGGGCTGCTCACCACCACCCTTTGTTCAGCAATACCCTCTGTCGCCTCCCTTCACCCACCAGCCTGCTTCTGGACTCAAACACATGGAGCTGGTTTCTGCCCCAGGGCCTTCGCACTTGCTATTCACGCTTCCTAGAACCCGCTGTTCCACGGCTCCCCCTCACCCTTGGGGTTTTTGCCTATTGTGTTCTTGGGGGGCGCTCCCCAAGCCCCTTTCTGGCACTAGCCCCAGTTTTGCGCGTACGCTTGTTGCTGGTGGGCTCCCCCATTGGGCTGGGTGCAGAGGAGACCCCTGAATACACCGGCTCCATGTGCGGAACTGCGCAAGCTGAGTGGGAGTGTTCTGGGCCCTGGGCCTCACTAACTGTGCTAGTCCCTTCACCTGCAGCCCACAGGCGTTTGCTCATCAGCTGTGTTTATAGAGAAGGAAGATGAAGCTCCTGGGGGTTGAGTTATCTGAGGCCACATGGGTATCTGAACCTGCGGCCCAGTGTATGTGCACCCGGAGCCCACCCTCGCGCTTCTGTCTGCCAGCTACACCAATCCTGGCCAAGGGCTTGGACCTTCCTGATCGTGGGGCCCCTTATGTTAGCCTAGGGTCAGCCTCTGCCGTGTGTCCCCTGGGGCACAGCCCTGAGGCTCTGTCTTTCAGCCTGGGCAGCCCGTCCATTGAGAAGTGGTCCTCTCTGTCCCTCTGGCTCCACTCTCACCTGCTGCTCTTCAGACCCCATGTTCACGCCTATTCCTCTCTGAGCCTGTTTCTCCTCACTAACCTGCCTTACCTCTCCACCTGACGCCTCCTCTTTCAGGAAGCCTTCCCTGACCACCACCCCCTGCCGGCAAGGCTCCTACCCTAGCTCCCACACTGGTCACCCCCTTGGCAGGATAATGGGAGGGAGGTGACGTCCTGGACTCTAACACCGCCCCCTTCTCCCTGCAGCTCCAAGATTCGAATCCGGGATGGACGGGCCAAGCCCATCGACCTGCTGGCCAAGTACATCAGCGCCGAGGACGATGACCTGGCTGTGGAGATGCACGAGCCTTACACCTTCCTCAATGGCCTCACGGTGGCTGACATGGAGGACCTGCTGGAGGATATCCAGGTACCACCCAGCCCCACCACCCACACCCTGGCCTCCCCAAGACTGCTTTCTCCTCACCCCTGTGTGCCTTCGCCTCCAGGTGTACATGGAACTGGAGCAGGGCAAGAATGTGGACTTCTGGCGGGACATGACCATCATCACGGAGGATGAGATCTCTAAGCTCCGCAAGCTGGAGGCCTCTGGCAAGGGCCCAGGTAACCCAGGGCCAGCGCTGACCCCAAGCTGGCTGACCAGAAAGACACCAGGGTGTGCTTTGGGGGACATTTCTGCATTGGTGGGAGTTGTCATGGGGACACATCTGCGTTGGTGGGGGTTGCCGTTGGGGGTGGTTCCGCTGGAAGCTAACCTTAGCTGTGCAGACATCAGTTTCTTTGGACGCTCCACAGCCCTCTGGAGGCCTCTGCGGGAGCCACCAGGGGGCAGCACTGAGCAGCGGGCGCCCAGGTCCTGGGCTAAGGGCTCTCCGAGATGAAGCGCGGATGAAGGGGCTCCTGTAAGTGATCCCTGGGCAGCCAGGCTTCCCTGGGGCAGGACCAGAGGGTTTTTGTGGGGGTTTCAGGTTTTCTCCCAAGACTCGGTGTAAGCGCAGGACCCAGCTCTGCTTGCTGGGAAACGCCATGCAGCCCCAGTCTGTTCAGTCTGGTGTTCTTTCTAACTCGGTTTTCTTTTCATCTGATTGACTCCGTGTGTACGTTCACAGGGGAAATGAACTCCCCAGACATGGCCCATTGTCCCCTGGGGGCAGAATGTCCTGGTTGAGAGCCTCTGCTGTAACAGCTCATGACCAGCCGCAGCAGGTCCGCCCTCCAGCCCCTCCAGCCATCGGCTTCAACTGTCCAGCTTCTGTGGCCCTCACGTCCCTTTGCCACTTCATCCTTCATCACCCACTTGGTGGCTGAGGACGTGAGCCTTCCCCTCCCCCCCCCCCCCCCCCCCCCCCCGGCCTGTGTAAATGTCATTTGAAGCTCAGATGTGGCTCCGGACAATTTCCTTCCTCTTAGGAAAGGATAAATATCCTTTATTTTTGTAAATGGAGTTTTGTTTCTCACGTCCTCTTAGCAGTTACATCCTGCAGTAACTTCCGGAGAAAGGAAGAGAAACCCTTGTCAGAAGCCGTGTCAGGAAACCTCCTTGGGTGGCAGTGGGACTGGGTGTAGAACTGGTTGGAAGGTGCTAGGAGGCCCTTGGACAGAATAACAGTTAGGATCAGGACTCTGGGTGCAAACCCAAGCCAGCAAGCAGCTCCGTGACCTTGGCTGGTCAGCTCCCTCCTGGGTGCTCAGTTGTCCCTTTCGTTGCATGGGGATGATAAGACCCCTCCAGGAGGGTTGCCTGGAGAGAAGGGAGTTAGTGTCAGGCACTGGAATAGCCCCTGCCTGCGTGGCGCTGACTCCACCCCCGCCCCCCGCCTTCCAGCTGGACCTGGGCAGTGCTCAGACACATCGAGAAGCCGATTGGGCCGCCTCCTCCTTGTTCCTGGGCCCTTTCTCCCAACACAGTGGCCCCTACACCCGCCCCCCCAGGCTCCCTTCATTTTCTTCAGTGAAGGAGCCCCTCTTCCTCCCTTTTTTTTAAGGACAGGGAGGCAGAGGAAGAGAGAAATAGAAACATCAATGACGAGAGAGAATCGTTGATTGGCTGCCTCCTACACAACCCCCACTGAGGATCAAGCCCACAATGCAGGCATGTGCCCTGATGGGGAATTGAACCATGATTTCCTGGTTCATAGGTTAACGCCCAACCACTGAGCCACGTCAGCCAGGTACACATCTCCCTTTTTTGTGGTTTGTGCCCTCATCTTGGGGCACAAGCTGCTGTAACTTCTGGAGGAAGGGAGGTGCAGTTCTTTGATGTCCTGTGTGTCAGGAAATGTTCTCTCCCTCCGGCTGGTGGCAGCGGGGCTGGTATAGACTTCTTGAGCAGGTATTTCTTCAGAGGCTGAAGACAGACCCCGCCCCACTGGTCTGCCCATTTCCAAAGCTCCACCAGTGGCTGTCCAGGTGGCATCCAAGCCTAAGACATGGCTTCCTTTAAACATGACTTAGGGCTCTTAGCTTCTGTGGGAACAGCACCAGCAGGGCTGTTTGTTCGGGTTGTAAGTTTTCACTGGTTGCTCCATCTGTTTGAGTGAGTGCAGAACTTGGCTCTGCTTGGCCTGGTAAGGGGGTTGTTGCCAAATTTGGTTTTGGACCTATGTTATTTCTGGGCCTGCCGTAGACCAAGGGCAGGCTATCGGCCCATAGGTTGACCATTGAGGCCAGCACTGCTAAGGGTGACACAGGTACACAACGAAATGAAGGAGCTGAATCTTTAGGTGCTGATTCCAGGGTCCAAGGTTGGTTGGCTACAGGGACTTGGGTCCCTCTCAACCTTATCAGATCAACTGTGACCATGTGTCCATGACAGTGGTTCTTTTTTTTTTTTAATTTTTTTTTTTAATATATTTTATTGATTTTTCACAGAGAGGAAGGGAGAGAGATAGAGAGAGTTAGAAACATCGATGAGAGAGAAACATCGATCAGCCGCCTCTTGCACATCCCCCATCGGGGATGTGCCCGCAACCCAGGTACATGCCCTTGACCGGAATCGAACCCGGGACCCCTCAGTCCGCAGGCCGACGCTCTATCCACTGAGCCAAACCGGTTTCGGCGACAGTGGTTCTTAAATCCTGCTTTCGAGCAGGGAGCGTGAGCTTGTCACCTAGTTCCTTATTCACAGCAATGGGAAGCCCAGGGAGGTCCCTGCCCTCAGGAAGCCACATACTGGGTGTGCAGGCCAAGGGAGCAATCTGGTAGAAGGTACATTCCTGCTGAGTGCTGAGGATGGGTGTTACTGATGGAAAGTACCCCATGTGCAAAGGCCCTGGGGCAGGGGCAGGCCTTGGCATCTTTGTAAACAACAAGGAGCCTGGTGTGCCAAAGCACGTAAGCTCAGGCAGTATCTGGCCCTGTCCTTGGCCCTTCAGTCTAGGAAAGGGACATGTCCTTGGGCCTGCAGCCCATGGTAGATACTGGAACAGATTTCCCTGTTGTGGAGGCAGTTTTTCCTGTTGTGGTGGAGTGTCCTCTGTGCCAGGCACAGCACAGTGCTCACATGCATGGTCTCACCAGGCTTCATAGAAGGGGAAACAGAGGCCCAGAGAGGGTGAGCCACTTGCCCAAGATCACACAGCTGGGACTGGCATAGCATAGTCTGAATTCCAAACAGCTACCAGGCAAACACTCTTGGCTCTTCTATGTGGTTTTGGGAAGGGAGTGGTGGGCAGGGTTGGTAGACTGGGTACCTGGGTCCAAGCCTGGTGTTGAGTGGCCCCTGCCTCACCGTAGGCGAGCGGCGAGAGGGCGTTAACACCTCGGTCAGCTCCGATGTGCAGTTGGTCTTCAAAGGGAAGACATACAGCCAGCTGCAGGTCATCTTCCAGGGTATTGAGGGCAAGATCCGGGCCGGGGGCCCCAACCTGGACATGGGATACTGGGAGAGCCTCCTGCAACAGCTGCGTGCCCACATGGCACGTGCCAGGTGAGTGGGCAACAGGCCTCAGCCAGGCACTGTACGGGGTGGGTCTTGTCCCTCTTGGGATCTCGCCTGGGGGACAGGAGCCCCCTCCATCAGGCCTGCCGGGTAATCTTGAGGCCATAGATCAGGGCCCTGGTGTGCTCAGGAAGAGCTGCTCGTTCCCCCACCTGAATTCAGGGGCCCTGGGAGTCGGGCAGGGCCTCCCACAGTGGCCTTCCTTACAGCCTTTCCCAAGAACCTGGTCTTGGTTTCACTTAGGGTTAACCGGCATCGCGAGAAGCCCCCAGGCTGCCTGTCCCCCCCTTCTGCTGGCCCCACACTCCCTGTGTACAAATTCTCAGCGTGCTTGGCACTGCTGTGTAAACACAGCGCCTGCCTGCCACTGACTGTGTACTCGCCTCTAAATTTATCTTCTCTGCCTGCTCCGCCTCCTCCCTGCCCAGCCTTGTGTTATGTGAATACCCTGCTATAGGGGCTCCCCCCTCCCCCGCCCGGGCATGGGGTAGTTCTCCAGGGTTCCTGACCTCAAGTCCCATTTTTATGGCCAAAGCCTTGACCCTGGAATGGCCGTGCTGGGCTGGAGCCCCAGCTTGTGTGTACCCACTTACTGCCCTCTCAACCTCTTGTGTCCTGGCAGCAAAAGGAGGGGTCATGAGAAAGCCTGAGGGAGTCTGGGGTCCCCTCCCCCACCCAGTGAGGGTGACCCCCTGGCCCGTGTTTCAGGCTTCGCGAGCGGCACCAGGACGTGCTTCGGCAGAAGCTCTACAAGCTGAAACAGGAGCAGGGCGTGGAGAGCGAGCCGCTGTTCCCCATCCTCAAGCAGGAGCCCCCGTCTCCTGGCCACAGGTAGGCCCAGCCCGAAAGTTCGCCTTCCTCGCCTGGGGCCCAGGAAGAACCCCACACACACTTCTGGGGGGGTCAGGGCAGCCGCCCGCCCAGCCCAGCCCTGCCTTCTTTCCTTGAAGCCTGGAGCCTGAGGACCAGGCCCTGACCCCCCCAGGGCCCTCCTTGGAGGGCGGCCCCATGGAGCCTGAGGCAGAGGAGGCCGCACCGGCAGAGGGTGAAGCCGAGGGGGAGGCCGTGCTCATGGAGGAGGACCTGATCCAGCAGAGCCTGGACGACTATGACGCCGGCAAGTACAGCCCCCGGCTGCTCACGGCCCACGAGCTGCCGCTGGACGCCCACGTGCTGGAGCCCGACGAGGACCTGCAGCGCCTGCAGCTGTCGCGGCAGCAGCTCCAGGTCACAGGTACTCACCAAATGAGGCAGCTGGGTGTGCTGTGGGGCTGCTGGGCCGGGGCCAACCAGGGGACTTGACGGCGATGTTGTTTCTGTCCCCCTCCCTCCCTGTCTGTGAGCATCCATCCATTGGCCTGCTCACTCACTCGTTCATTTGGGCTTGGTGACCGGCTGGCCCCAAGGATAGAGGGATGGTGGTTTTTGTGAGGGTAGGGGTCGGGGGTTGTTTTGTTTTTTTGTTGTTGGTCTTCACCTGAGGGTATTTTTTCCTTTTTTTTTTTTTTCCTAAAGAGAGTAAAAGGGAGGGCGAGGGGAGAAATAGAAACATTGTTGTGAGAGACATCTATTGGTTGCCTCCCACACACTCCCTGCCCAGAGTTAGGGATTGATTGAACCTACAACCACAAAGGTATGTGCCCTTGCCTGGAAATTGCACCCACAACCCCTCGGTGCGCAGGCTGATGCTCTAACCACTGAGCACAACAGGCCAGGGCAATGGTTGGTTTTACATTCTGTGCCCAGCCCTGCTGTGAGCTCCTTGTGCTACTCACTGCGGGGGCCCCTCGCCTCCCTGAGCTGCTGTTGTCCTGGGTACAGGAAGGCCCTGCCCCGGGTCCCTGGCCAGTCTCTAACCGCAGGCTCTCCGGCCACTCGGAGGGATGCATGTGCTCGGTGCCACACTGGGAGGACAGTGAGCATAGATAGTGGAGGATGGGGCACTGGGCAGGCAGGGCAATTGGGAGCCAGGGCCTGCCACTCCCTGTGCCTGACCCTGAGCCCCAGTTCTTCTGTGAGAGGCCGGGTAGGGGGGAGGCTCAGGCTGCCCTTCCCACCACCTGGGGGGCCGGAAACGAGCTCAGTGGTGCCTCCCTCCTCCCACAGGCGATGCAAGTGAGAGTGCGGAGGACATCTTCTTCCGGCGCGCCAAAGAGGGCATGGGCCAGGACGAAGCCCAGTTCAGCGTGGAGATGCCCCTGACAGGCAAAGCCTACCTGTGGGCTGACAAGTACCGGCCTCGCAAGCCACGCTTCTTCAACCGCGTGCACACGGGCTTCGAGTGGAACAAGTACAACCAGACACATTACGACTTCGACAACCCACCGCCCAAGATCGTGCAGGGCTACAAGTTCAACATCTTCTACCCCGACCTCATCGACAAGCGCTCCACCCCCGAGTACTTCCTGGAGGCCTGCCCCGACAACAAGGACTTCGCCACCCTGCGCTTCCACGCGGGGCCGCCCTACGAGGACATCGCCTTCAAGATCGTCAACCGCGAGTGGGAGTACTCACATCGCCACGGCTTTCGCTGCCAGTTCGCGAATGGCATCTTCCAGCTCTGGTTCCACTTCAAGCGCTACCGTTACCGGCGGTGATGGCCCTGCGTTCCCCCGACCACCTGACAGGAGTGTTAGGCTGGCAGCCTTCCCTGGCTGGTTCACGGCCCGCCTCCAGCTGGGCCTTCCCCTCGCAGCCTCCCTTTCCCTGTGTGAACAGCAAGTCGCTGTGGAACTGCCTCAGAGGCTCGAGGGGAGGACGGGGTGGCCCAGGATTCTGACATGCAGGAGGGGCTGCTGGGGGGACTCTTTGAGCCCAGGGAACCCAGCAAGTGTCAACCAACCTCCCTGTCCACATGGGCAGAGTGAAGCCCGAGTCCCATCTTAGACAAGCCCTGCAGTACAGGCCTTGCCGGGGGGGGGAGGACAGCATGGGGCCCAGACATGGGGTACCGAGCTTTTGAGGAAATCCAAGTTCAGAGCGTTGATGGGCCCTTGGACATAGCCGGCTGTTGCAGGGCCCACACTCCTGGCCCTTTCCCAGCGGCCTCCCTCAGTGCCCACACCAGTGGGACCCGGACCCTTGTGGTGCATGTTCCAAAAGAGACCATTTGAGGGACATGCTACCCACCTCACCCCTGGTGCTGGCTGAGGGTCAGTCTCTCCCCAAGTGGGCATGAAGGACACACCCACCATCAGACCTAGGAGCCAGGGGCCACTGAGAAGTCCTTCCACAGCCACTGAGCACCCAGGAGGCAGCCTCCATGGTGTAGCTGCGATGCCCGATCTGGCCTGGGTGTTCCCCTCACCTCAGAACAGCTGTGTTCTTCGGGGCCACCTCCCAGCCAGCACAGAGCTGCCCTCCCTGTTCCTGTTTCAGACGAGGGCAGTCACTCACCCATAGTCAGACTGTCAACGGTACAGCGTGCCAGCCACCCAGAAACATTGTGTTAGCGCGCTGTTATGAAGACATTCCCAGCCTAAAGGGGAAGAACCAGCACCAAACCCTGAAGTGCCACCTCCCGGCTCCTCAGGCAGCCCCGCCAGTGCCCCGTTTCATCTGGAAATATTTAGGTTTATCTAAAAAGACTTTTTTTTTTAAGTGGGGAGGGGAAATCTTGTTTATTTTCATTTATTTGGTCGGTACATTTTTAAAAAATAAAGGCTCTATTTTAGAATACTTGTAGATTTTCAGAAATTCTGGAAAGATAGTTCCTACACCCACATCCAGCTGTCCCCGTTGTTAACGTCTCTGTAACCACGGCACATTTGTCACAAAGACATGAAACCCAACCAAGAAGACCTTTTAAAAACAACCACACCTAAAAATAGTTCCTTAGGAAGCTTCTTGTAGTCGGTTTCCTCCATCCCTGCCTTCAGCCCTTCAGCCTCTCCTCCCGTTAGAAGGTTGTCATCGGACTTGACCGTGGATGCTGGGAGGTGAGTAGCTGCTCACCTAAGCCAGGGGGTGGCTTGGGGAAATGCATCCTGTTAAGTGGCACCCTCCACACTGCAGACCCTGGCCCGCCCACCCAACCTGGTCCAGGATGGAGAAGGGCCATGTGGCAGCATAAGGACCATTTCTGTCCCTTCAGAATCACCAGTTGATTGACAGAGCAACCTTAGGATCCCTGGCAGCCACTGCCGAGTGGCCCGTGGCCTGCTCGCCTGTCACTGAGTGCAGGGCAGACCCTGGAGGCTCTTTGGTCAGGATACGGTAAGGCCCACCCTGCTGTCAGCCTGGGCTGTGTGCCTCTGCAGCCCTGGCCTCACACAGCTCTGTACAACGGCACTTACGTCCACTTGGCAAAACGGGCTCATGGAGGCCCACATTTGCAACCCTAGGAAGTGGCAGTCAGGGTTCAAACCTGGATTTCTCTAATTTGGAGAACCCTACCTCCCTGGCCACCACCCATGTCCCAGCCTCAGTTTCTCCACCTGCCCCCAGAGGAATCCTCCCAACCCCAGCGTCCCAATTCCTCTTCCTACGTCACGCCTGTAGTTCAGACAGTGTGTCCACCCTAAGGGAGAAGGTGGCATCTGCCCGACTTGCTAGGTGTGTTTAGCCAGGAGCCCCTAGTCTGGAGGGAGGAGAGGGGCTCAGACACTAGCAGCCCAAGGAGTCCGGCTGGGGCCGGGGGAAGGCACCGGGTCTGAGGGACCTCAGCAGGGACACACGGCTTCCTGGAGGGACCGCTGGGCTGAGGAGAGTTGAGCCTGCCTTGCAGGGGGGAAGGCTGCAGGTCCCCTGCAGGGCAGGGCTGAATGCACGCCCAGGAGCTGGACTGCCCAGGGCGCTGGGGAACCACACAGGTGAGGGAGCTGAGCAGGGACCCGAGCTGGATGTCAAGGGGACCCCTCGGGCAGGCTGGAGGTACCACACCCACCCAGCTGCCCCATCACCCCACCCTGGCCCAAGGACCACCAGTGTTTCTTAAGCTAACCCCAACCACCACTCCAGTTTCTTCCTGCCTTCAGCTGTCCAAATCTAAGAATAGATGCTCCCTGCCTGGCCCCCACCGGAAACCACAGCCACGGGGGGCACATCCTAAGCCTAGCTTCTGCTCCCAACATTTGCCCCCACCCTCCCCCGGCCATCTCTATCTCCCAGGCCTCCCATGTGCCCATTGAGCTAGGAGGGGGTAAAGAGACCTGAAGATCTCCCGCCACCAGCCCAGGAGGTGGAGGAAGCCCAGAGCTCACATTCAAATCCCACCTACCTGTGCCCTTGGCCATGTCATTTCCTCCCTCTGGCCTCAGTTTCCCCATTTATAAAATGAGCGTCTTCACCTCCTGCATTGCAGTGAGATCCAGACCAGACTAAATTCCCAGTCAAGCATGCATCTCTGACCCCTGCCCTGGCCCTTCCCAGAAGCAGCCTTATCCTTCTTATCTCCAGGCACAGGAAGTGGGAATAGAACAGTCTCCCTCCACCTCATACCCTCCCCGCCTCCGCCCGCCACCTCCCTCCCCACCATCTGGAGCCCCAGCCCCACATCCTCTTTCCGTCACATCTGCCCTCACTGCAGGTCCCAAAGCTTCATGCTCTCCCTTGCCCCAAAGTCTTGCATATGTGATTTCTGCCATGTCTCTTGCACCAGAAACCCCTACTCATCCCACAAAGCCCCAGTTCTCACGCCTTCTCCAAGCACCAGGGTGCCTACCAGGCGCACTATGCCCAATCGCTTTCTCTGGCCCAGCATGACTGAAGGGGTTAGGGCTGTGTCCAGCTCTTTCTCTAGCCTGGAGGGTCTTTGAGAGCAGGTCTTGTTTCCAGTCCTACCTGGGGCTCATAATTGTCCCACCACATGGGCCAGACACACAGTTGCCCTTGAGGAGGGATTAAAGCAGAGCAAGAGTCCTGGCCAGTTTGGCTCACTGGCTAGAGCGCCGGCCTGAGGACTGAAGGGTCCTGGGTTCGATTTTGATCAAAGGCACATGCCCAGGTGGCGGGCTCGGTCCCCAGTGGGGGGTGTGCAGGAGGCAGCCAAAAATGGTTCTCTCTCATCATTGATGTTTCTCTCTCTCTCTCCCTCTCCCTTCCTCTCTGAAACCAATAAAAATATTTTTTTAAAAAATAAAGTGGAGCAAGAAAAGGAAAAGGGGAGGAGCAAGACGGCTGGAGGCCAAGGCTTTACAGAGGAGGGGGCCTGGGAGCCAGGGCTCTGCCGGATGCATAGGAGTTGGGAGACTCCTTGCCAATCACAAGAAATGAGGGGTACCCCTGGCCAGTGTGGCTCAGTTGTTTGAGCACTGAAAGGTCCCAGTTCAACTCCTAGGCAGGGCACATACCCAGGTTGCAGGTTTGATCCCCAGTCAGGGTGTATGCAGGTGGCAACAGATTGATGTTTTTTCTCTCCCTCTCCCTCTCGCTCTAAAATCAATTAAAAAAATTTTCTTAAAGAGAGAGAGAGAGAGAGAAGTCAGGGTTAAATGGCGCAGGGACTCAGACAATGGGATGGAATGGGAGGGGCCATCTGGAGGGATGGGGGGTGTGAGCCAAGGCCTGGAGACCGGAAAGATGGTGGGCGGGGAAGCCAGAGAAGGGGTTTCCAGCCAGAGCCTAGGGGAGTCCAGGGCTGGAGTCCATCTTCTCTCAGAGCCTGCACTTGTGTGCCCCTCCCAGGCCCCAGCACTGGGCAGGGTGAGCTCAAGGCCCAGCCATCTAGTCATGACCCACTAGGTCCGAACTTCCTGAAGGCCCAAACTTACCCCTCCATGGCCGCCCTGGATCCTCTCCACCCACCGGAGGCCCCAGGACTGTGGGCAGGAAGGGCCTTCAAGAAGCTTCTATCACCCTCCTGCAGCTGGTCCAGCCACCAGCCTTGGCTCCAGTTGTGCCCAGCCTGGTGGCGTTGGGCTGTGAGACCCGGGCCCAGAGCCCCAAGTGTGTGTGTGGGCTTTCAAGGAAGTCAGCCCTGCCTGGGAAGCCCATTCCAGAGCCCTGTTCCTGCTCCCAGGCCCCAGCCTCTGAATCATTCCTGCAGGGACGACTCCCAGCTTCCCCTCCGCCCCGCCCGGGCCCCAGTGCCTCTCGCAGTCACTGGCCCCTTCCCGGAAATGCCTCACCCTCAGGCACCCACCTCTCAGCTCACCTGCTACAGGAAGGCCCGTCTCAAAGGCTGCCCCCCAAGCTTCTGGCCCGAGAGTTTAGAGGTCGCCCCTCCCCTCTAAACACCCTGCACCCTCAGCCCCCAGCCCTGGAAGGGGCCTCAGACCTACCTACTGGGTGCCAGACCTGACCCCAGCGGTTCACCAGCTCACAGCCCTGGGGCCCTGGGTGGGGGTGCAGGCACCCCGTGGAGCAGACCCTGCCTTGCCCCAAACCTGCCCGCCCGCCCCCTCCCGGCCTCGGGTGCTGCCCAGACGCTGAGTGATGCCAAAGGAGCTCTTGGGGGGGGCCCGGCTTGGGCTGGCAGGGGGTGCTGGCCGCGCTGGCTACTACACCCCTGCCCTGCGGCCTGTGTGCCTCGGTGTCCCTCCCCCAGGAGGCTGCTAGGGGGCACCCGCTGGCCCCCATCAGAGCCCCGGGCTTGAGGGGTGTGGCCACTGCAGAGGGGAGGGGCCGGTGAGAGACAAACGGACCGAAAGACAGAGAGACCGCGAGAGGCGAGGGTAGAGACCGACAGGGTGCTGTCTGCAGAGCGGAGCCCCCAGCCCCGCTCTCTTCAGTCCCCGAGGTCCCCCCTCCCGCCCCGGGGGGACCTGCCCTCCTGCATCCCGGGACCACGCGCAGCGGGGCGTCCTGTGCCGCCGGCGGCGTGGCAGCCCCCAAGTCCCCTGTGGGCCCGCCTCCACCGTGCCTCGGTTTCCCCGGGAGCCCGGGCCGGACTAGCGCCCGCACGTCCGCGGGCTCTGGCCCCCGACCCACCGCGCAGTGACCCGCGCCGTCCCACCCATTCACCGTCGCCAGGTGAGGACGCAGCGGCGGGGTGTTTCCTGCAGGGGCCTGCCCTGCTGGGGGCGGCCTGAGGGTGGCAGATGCGGCGGGGTGTTTCCTGCAGAGGCCTGCCCTGCTGGGGGCGGCCTGAGGGTGGCAGATGCGGCGGGGTGTTTCCTGCAGGGGCCTGCCCCGCTGGGGGCGACAGCCGCCCGGCGCCGGGTGTCGGGGCGGTGATGAGACCGGGTCTGTGCCGGCAGCGGCTGCGCTTCTGCTGCCCGTCCCGTCGGTGCGCGGCCACGTGCAGGGGAGGATGCGCTGGTGGGTGGTTTCCAGCCTGTGCGGGGCCTCGGGACCCTGAGGTGCCCTGGGAGGGTGTGGCTGGGAGCCGGGGTTTGTATGGGGGCACGCCGTGATGGGTTCAGAGGATCACGGTAACTCCTTTTTTAAATATATATTTTTGTTGACTTCAGAGAAGAATGGAGAGGGATAGAGAGAAATAAACATCAGTGATGAGAGAGATTCATTGATCCGCTGCCTCCTGCAAGCCCCACCCTGCAGATAGAGCCTGAAACCCAGGCATGTGCCCGACAGGGAATCACACCGTGACCTCCTGGTTCATAGGTCCATGCTCAACCACGGAGCCCCACCCTCTGGGCCACGGGAACTCTTGTGTCCATCATTAGCCACTGGCCAGATGGCCCGGGTCCCCTCCCCTCATCTCACACCGCCCTCTCTTTGGCCCTCCTGGCAGCCCTGATGGTGAGCACGTTGAGGACACCTGGTCATCAGATAAGAAAATGAAGCTGGCCCTGACGGGTTTGGCTCAGTGGATAGAGCGTCGGCCTGCGGACTGAAAGGTCCCAGGTTCGATTCCAGTCAAGGGCATGTGCCTGGGTTGCGGGCATATCCCCAGCGGGAGGTGTGCAGGAGGCAGCTGATTGATGTTTCTCTCTCATCGATGTTTCTAACTCTCTATCTCTCTCCCTTCCTCTCTGTAAAAAATCAATAAAATATATTTTTAAAAAAGAAAGAAAGAAAATGAGGCTGTTTGGCTCTCACCTAGTCAAGTTGACTGTGGAGTCCCCACTCTCACCCTCTGGGGTGGGGGCCTGGTTAATGTCACAAACAGGAAAAGTTCCCGGAAACTGAGCCTGTGGTGAGGGGAGGTGGGGGTGGGCCTGGGGACTGATGGTGGCACTGCTTTTCTGTGGGTGTGTCCGTATGGGTGTCTGTGGCTGAGCAGGGTGTGGGAGGGGGTTCCCTGTGCACAATGGGTGCCCAGGCTGGGCTGGAACTGACTGGTGCAGGGCCTGGCCTGGACCCTGCACTTCCATGCCAAAGGGCGTCCTCCCTGATCTGTCCTCAGCAGCTAGAGGACAGGAAGCGTGGGAAACAGCCGAGGAGCAGAGCCAGCCGAGGTCACACACAGTATCAGGGCTCCTGCCTGGCTGCCCGTGTGCACCTGGCCAGGAGACAGGCTCTGACACACACAGCGTATCTCCTGAGCAGGTGCAGAAGGGCACACAGGCGGGGGACACAGCTGAAGCAAAGCCTCCTGGGCGGGAGCAAAGCAGGCCTGTGAAAAGCAGCCACCATGCCAGCCGGCAAGCGGATGCCCTTGTTATTCCCATTTCACAGAGGGGGAAACCGACGCTCAGCAACATTGAGCCCCCAGCTTGGCAGTGGCCGATCAGGGACTTCAATCTGAGCTTGTCTGAGGTCAGCATCATCCCTGGGGGAGGCTGGGTGGGCCCAGGCTGCGGGGACAGGCAGGCCGGACAGGCCTGGGCTTGGGGTGTTGAGCGGAAGAGGGGTTTTTTGAGAGATGGACGGCTCGATGGAGGAGGGAGAAGGAGAGTGGGGTGAGCAATGACCAGGCCTGGACTTGGGAACCAAAATACCACATTCCACTGGCAGAGGGGGAGCCCTGCCCATCGTCCAGCCTCCAGTAAGGCGCCAGTTGTGGAGACACAGATTTCTGGAACCCAGGACCCAGCCAGACTCCTGTCAGAATTCTGGAACCTCAGCCCTTGGAATTCTAGACTCTGGAGGCCTTCCAGGTTCCAGAACTGGGAGCTCATTCAAATTCCAGAACCCTGGCCCTTCACAGCCTAAACCTGCCCGCCGTCGGGCCATGGAATCCTGGGTTTGTCCTGCAAATCTGGGATGGGAATCTGAAGTCCATGCCTCCCATGAGACACAGAGAGGGAGATGGGTTCCCCCAAGGACCACACAGTGCTGCTCTGGGCCTGGGGCTGGGATGGGAATGGTCCCCTATAGGTTAGGGGCCCTGCCAGCTCTCCTGGCCAATGTGGGAGGGAAGGGAGACCTTGCCAGGTGCCTCTACTGGCCTGCTCGCCTGGGAAACTTGAGACTGGTAGCTATCACCTGAACCCCTGTGAGGGGGGACTGGAAACCACAGGCTGTGGCCAAAGGGAGTCATGCCAGTTTCCAGCCTCCCCTAGGCCGTGGGCTCTGGGTCACAGGTTTGTCCCCAGACGTGGGAGCTATGAGGATGTCTCAGGGTGTGCATCCGGGTGAGTGAGTGGTGCAGGAACGCCCACCGGAAAGTGGGGACAAGGGACCATGAAACCCAAGAGGGGCTGACAGTCATTCCAGGCAGAGGCCAGGGCAGTGGCCGCAGGCGCAGCCCGAGTCCCCAGGAATGTTCAGAAATGGCACATACCAGCTCTCGAGGGAGGAGGGAGAGCCTTGTCCCAGGAGGAATTCAAGTTCCAGTGAAATCTGCGATGGCGAAGTGCGCACCCTGGCCCAGGCTGGAGGATTAAGGCCCCCGTCACCATGGGAGGCACGCCCCCCACCCCCCACCCACCCCCGCTCCCCAGGCCTTAGTTCCCCCACTTGAGGCCCCGCCAGCACCAAAGTGGGGTGGCCTTGGCGCTCAGCCTGGGAGGGAAGCTCAGGGCAGCTGTCGGGAGCTGGATAATTTATGAGAGGAGATAAGGAGCGTGGAGTCGGAGGGGCTGGGCCAAGGCCCCACTATGGGGATGGGGGTGAGGCTGGTGGCCACCTGCTGGGCACATTCACAGGGACTGAGCACCCACAGTGTGCTACGCCCTGTACCCAGATGAACTCATTGCCACCAAGAGCCCCATTTTACAGGAAGGGAAACTGAGGCTCAGAGTGGGGGCACAGGGAGCCCAAGGTCAGCGAGAGGGTATGCAGCAAAGGCAGGGTTTGAATCCGGTCTGACCAACTTTTTAGAAAATTTTATTCTTCCTTAGAGAAAATTATAATAATTGTGAACCCCCACACCCACCTGGCACCAGCTCCCATCGAATGGGCAGAATTTTGAATCACGAACACACATAGGTAATGAGGCCGGAGTGTACATTCCAGCTCAGCTCGGGCTGGGCCCTGTGACCTTGAACAAGTTCGTTACCCTCTCCATGCCTGCTGCCCCTTCTGCAAAGAACAAAGGACTTTTATGAGCTTTAACTGCCTGGGTGCTCCTTCCCTGTTCCTCCCACGGTCCCGCCTCCCGACCGTGCCCCCCCCCCCCCCCCCCGCTCTCTCCACCAGGTGCACCCTCACTGCCAACACGAGGATGACTTGTGGTATGAACCTGGGGCAGAAGCTGGGGGCCTGGATGTGGCTTTATATCTTCCCTGGTGCGTCCTTTTTGGGAACTGGGAGCTGTTTTCTGAATGTTCTCTCTCTCTCTCTCTCTCTCTCTCTCTCTCTCTCTCTCTCTCTCTTTTGTATAGCAAAGGTGGAGATTTATTGAAGAACAAGTACAGACTCCCACGTGGGGAGGGGGACAGAGTCCCCTGAATGTTCTCATTTTATTGCCACTTGCCGTCCCCTCATCGGCTGGCTTATTCACACTGGGCGTCAGCCAGCCCAGATGTTCCTCTGGCTCCTCCCCCAGCCCCACGCCTGTCAGCAGGTCCCTCCTGCTGCCTTTTATAGCCCATCCCTGGGGACCTGTGGCCCCAGATGTTCTGTTTTTGTTTTTTTTTTGTTCCCAGAATGAAACTGGATTTTGGGGTGTATTACTTATTATAAAAGCGATGCCAAGAAATGGGGTGAGAGGGTGGGGGACCGGGGGGGGGGGAGAGAATCCACATGATTTCAAAAAAATAAGTAATGAAAAATAATAATCCACACACTTTCAACCTGTGAGAGGAAGGATCTCCCTAAAATACCAGTGGGTGGGGCCTCACCCTCGGGCATTCGTGAGAGATTATGACCCACGAGGCTGACCTCAGGGCTGGTATGGAAGCCAGTGAGCTCTGGCCGACCACTAGCCTCCCTCTCCACGCTGGATGCGTCCTGTCTTACTGTGGCTGAGATCTGTCCTGGAAGCTGCAGTCCACCAAGGGCTTGGATGGGAGACCAGCAGGGAAACAAGCTCGGGGAGAAGAAAGCCCCTGCTTGGGGTCATGCAACAGGTGCCAGGGCTGGAGTTCAAACCTGGGGCTTCTTGGCCCTTCTCTTCAACCCAACAGATACTAACTGGTGTCCCCCAGAGGAGACAGCCCAGGTCCTCACCTCGCAGGTCACTGATTCTAGGGCAGGACAGAGCTAGTAATAGTAAAGCCTGTGAGTGCAGAGTGAGGTAAATCAGGAAAGGCATCCTTAAGGAGGGGTCATTTGAGTTGGGGCATTGAAGGTTGTATAGGAGTTCACCAGGGCCACTCTGATTAAATGCAGAATGAATCACCAGCAAATCATCTCTCTGCCCCCACCAGGTGTGCCAGGGCCAGTGCCAGCCGCACCCACAGCCTCAGCCTCAGCCCAATGGGGCGGTGACGCTCCCGACTGCCCCTCCGCCATGTGGACCAATGACAGTTCTCGGGGCCCCTGTTTCCGGCCAATGAACATCACGCTAGAGGAGCGGCGCCTGATCGCCTCCCCCTGGTTTGCTGCCTCCTTCTGCCTCGTGGGCCTGGCCTCCAACCTGCTGGCGCTGAGGGTGCTGGCAGGGGCCCGGCAGGGCAGCTCTCAGGGGAGGTCCTCCTTCCTCACCTTCCTCTGTGGCCTGGTCCTCACCGACTTCATGGGGCTGCTGATCACCGGCGCCATCGTGGTGTCCCAGCACGCCATCCTCTTCGACTGGCACGCCGTGGACCCCCGCTGTCGCCTCTGCCGCTTTATGGGCGTCGTCATGGTCTTCTTCGGCCTGTGCCCGCTGCTGCTGGGGGCCGCCATGGCCGCAGAGCGCTACCTGGGCATCACGCGGCCCTTCTCGCGCCCCGCGGCCGCCTCCCAGCGCCGCGCCTGGACCATCGTGGGGCTGGTGTGGGCCACGGCGCTGGCGCTGGGCCTGCTGCCCCTGCTGGGCCTGGGCCGGTACACCCTGCAGTACCCGGGCTCCTGGTGCTTCCTCACGCTGGGCCCCGCGCCCGGGGACGTGGCCTTCGGGCTGCTGTTCGTGCTCCTGGGCAGCTTCTCCGTGGGGCTGTCCTTCCTGCTCAACACCATCAGCGTGGCCACCCTGTGCCACGTCTACCACGGGCAGGAGGCCGCCCAGCAGCGCCCGCGGGACTGCGAGGTGGAGATGATGGCCCAGCTCCTGGGCATCATGGTGGTGGCCAGCGTCTGCTGGATGCCGCTGCTGGTGAGTGCCGGCGCAGGGTCTGCCCTGGGTGCCCGCATCCGCCGTCCGCGGTGACCGGGCCTCCGTTCATCCAGATGCATTTCAGGCTCTCATCCCGGAGATGTGGGCACCGGCCCAGTGCTGGGGGGCCCCTCCTGGAGAAGCCGTGCGCAGGACACGGACACCCCCCGGGTCCCCGGCCGTGTCCCCAGCCTTGCCCAGCACACCGTAGTGCTCAGGGAACCATTTTAATAGAATATTCATGTAATAGAATTTTAATACAATGCATGTATTACCATATGAATTATAACTCTATTTAACAATATATAATTTTAATTATAAAATATATACGTTATAATTAATTATATTGTATTATAATGAATACTTCATCATATCAATTATATGATATATGATTACATATTGTATGTTATATAATTGTTAAGTACTATACAACATCTAATAATATATTAATATATATTAATACTTAATAGTTATATCAATTACATATTACATAATATATCATTACATAATTATAATTATGTCTAAATTTTTAACTAATATATAACTATAATTATAATCAACAATATATTAATTATTAGATAATTATTGTATTACAATTGTAAATAACATGATATATTATATAATATTACATGTAAAATTCAATATTTGATAAAATATATTAAAATAATTTAATCTAATATTTTGATATAAAATTTTAATATAAAACTATTTGTCATAACATTTTATAAAACATAAATTATATTAAATCCTTTAAAATAAAATATGAAATAGGTTATTTTATATACAATTTTTCTTTCCAGAGAGGAAGAGAGAGGGAGAGTGATAGAAACACCAGTGAGGAGAGAGAATCATTGATTGGCTGCCTCCTGCATGCCCCTATTGGGGATCGAGCCTGCAACCTGAGCATGTGCCCTTGACTGGAATTGAACCTGGGACCCTTCAGTCTACAGACCGACACTCTATCCACTGAGCCAAACCGGCTAAGGCTATATACAATTTTACACTATGGTTTTATAATATATTATGAAATGTTTATAAAATATAAACTATTTAATAGAATAACAGTGCTGGTTGTAACAGTAATTCCAACTGTTTACACCTGCAAATCTTGTTTTGCACCACATCTCATCGTGCCCAGGAGAGGAGCAGGGGAAGAGAGCTTATTCTGTGGCCACACCAGCGGGGGCTCAGAGAAGTCAGGCAGCTCTCTCGAGGTCACGCAGCACAGCAGTAACAGAATCAGTGCTGGATCTTAGGGGACCAGAGGTGCGGGTGGAGGGGCAGGGCTGGAGGCCGGCCCGACTCCTGGGTAACTGCTCTGGCCTTTGACAGGTCTTCATCGCCCAGACGGTGCTGCGGAGCCCACCAGCCATGAGCCCCACCGGGCAGCTGTCCCGAGCCACGGAGAAGCAGCTGCTCATTTACCTGCGTGTGGCCACCTGGAACCAGATCCTGGACCCCTGGGTGTACATCCTGTTCCGCCGGGCCGTGATCCGCCGCCTCCACCCGGGCCTCAGCACCCGGTCCCGGTCGCTCTCCCTGCAGCCCCAGCTCGCCCGGAGGCCCACCATGGCGTAGGGCCGGGGAGACATCAGCGGCCATTCAGCCTCGGGCCTCCCTGACAGTCACAGCTGCCCACCCTGAAGTCCAGGAGCTGGGATGCAGGATGAGCAGAGTTTGAGTGGCAGGATTGTGAGCTGTCTTCCGTCAGCCCTGGGGGCACCCCGATCTTCCCTGACCCCCCTTTCCAAGCCCGTTTTCTTCTCTCAGGCCCCTCCCAACTTCAGGCTGGGTGAGTGGGAGTGTCGGGAGGGCATCTGGAGACAATTAAACTTGTAAGCCTCCCCTTCCAGAAGTCCCCAGGAAATTGGGGGTCTGACCACTGAATATGACCTATTCTGTGGGGTACAGTTGATCCCCTATGACACCCCAACCTGAGAAGGCTCTGCCTAGAAAAGATTCAATATAAATGGGCAGGACGCCCCCTCTCTTGCCAAAATGTATCTCAGCGGCTTTATTTCCCTTTGGGTCTGGAGGCCAGGGGCCACTTGTTGAAGTTTGGTGCATCAGATCGTTATCGGGCCCTGTGGCAACCGAGCAGAAGGCGGGGGCGGGCAGAGGGCGTGAGACTGGGTTTTGGCTCCTCGCCCACCTCCCCACTGAGTCCAATCTTCTGGAGTCCTTCCTGTCGCCCCTCGAGAGGGTTCTGGTATTAGAGCCGTGGGAGGCACACGCAAGGCCAGGGAGTGACACACGCTTCCTCCATCCCAGATGGAGCCATTCCCTTATAAGCTTATCGTTTAGCCGGTCATTCACTTCACACTCCGGCTCCCAGTGTCTTGAACAAACAGCGCTTGGCCCACAATAAGTGCTCAAAAAAGATGGATCGAATGGACGAATGACGGGGGTTCTGAGGAGCGTCATGTATGTGTGCAGACACGAACCCATGCACAGTGAGCGCTCGTAAAACACCTGGCACATAGAAGGTGCTTAAGAAGCAGCCAGTGTTGTGACCGCCCCCCGGGCCCTCATGCCTGCCCCTGCCTCTGCTCTCCCCAGACCGCCCTCACATACAACACACCTGGCTGCAGGGGTGGGATGGATGTGCCTTTATTCCCATGAGCCCTCGAGGTACATGAAGAGCCAACCACCCCCCGCCCCTCCCTTTCCCCCTTTCCCTTCCACAGACCTGGGATCTGCTTACACCTCCCAGAGCCAGGCCCAATGAAACTGAAGCCCGTTTCCATCCTCCCGCCCCTGACCTGTGGGGGAATGGGGTCACCTGCCGCTTCTGGGGGACCAGAGCTGGGAGGGGAAGGAGAGGGGATGGAGCCCACCAAGGGCCAAAACGATGTCACCCCTAAGCTACAGCTCCTGGTGGTGGGGGAGGGGCTCTGACCCGCGCAGAGCAGTTCCTGGCCCCCTGTGCACGGGGGTGTGGGCAGGCTCCTGAGCTGGGGATTCAGGGAGCTGGGACCGGAGGAGGGCCACCCCGGAGGCAGAACTAGGGGTGACAGATGTGGTAGGTGGAGTGGACTTACGGGGTCCCACCTGGGGCTTAGGTAAAAGGGCTGGTTTCTGGCGAGTCAAGGGGGCCTGTGGCTTTGGGGCCAGGTAGGGTGTCGGCAGGCTTCTGCCAGTATTGGCCTGGGTTCCACGCACCGGATCATGGGGCTGGGGTTGAGGCTGAGAGGCTTTGCTGGGGCCCGGAGTTGGGGCTCTTGGTGGTGGGTCTGGGGGCTGAGGTCGGGCTGGAGGAGTGGGATCAGACTGGGTTCTAGGGTCCAGGCCGGGGGTCTGTGGGCGAAGCCCATTCCTAGAACTGCGCTGGATTCTTAAGCTGGTCTGGGTTCTGGAGCCGGATTGGGTTTCAGAAACAGGCTGGGTTCTAGAACTATGGTGGATTCCAGAGTGGGGCTCAGTTCTTAAACTGGTCTGGATTTCAGAACTGGGCTGGGTCTCAGAGCTGAACTGAATCCTGGAGCTGGGCTGGGTTCTGGAACTGAGCTGGGCTCCAGGGCTGGGCTGAATTCTTGCACTGGTCTGGGTTCCAGAGCTGGGCTGGGTGTCTGAGCTGGGCTGAGTCTCAGATCTAAGCTTGGTTCCCAAACTGGTTTGGGTTCCAGAAACAGGCTGGGTTCTGGAACTGAGCTGGGCTCCAGAGCTCGGCTGTATTCTTGAACTGGCCTGAGTTTCAGAGCTGGGCTGAGTCTCAGAGCTGAACTGAATCCTAGAGCTGGGCTGGGTTCTGGAACTGAGTTGGGCTCCAGAGCTGGGCTGAATTCTTGCACTGGTCAGGGTTTTAGAGCTTGGCTGGGTGTCTGAGCTGGGCTGAGTCTCAGATCTGAGCTGGGTTCCAAAACTTGTCTGGGTTCTGGAACTGGTTTGGGTTCCAGAAACAGGCTGGGTTCTGGAACTGAGTTGGGTTCCAGAGCTGGGCTGAATTCTTGCACTAGCCTGGGTTTCAGAGCTGGGGAGGGCTCTGGAGCTGAGCTTAGACTCTGAACTAAGCCAGGTGCCAGAGCTGGACTTGGATTTGGAGCTAAGATGGGCTTCAGAGCTGGGCTGCATTCTTGAACTGGTCTGGGTTCCAGAGCTGGGCTGGTTCTCAGAGCTAAACTGAATCCTGGTACTAAGCTGGGTTCTGGAGCTGAGCTGGGTTTCAGAGCTGAGCCGGGTCTCAGAGCTAGACTGGGTTCTAGAGCTGAGCTGGGCTCCAGAGCTGGGTTGAATTCTTGCACTGGTCTGGGCCCCAGAACTGGGCTGGGTCTCCGAACCAAGCTGGGCTCTAGAACTTGTCTGGGTTCTGAAGCTGGGTTTAGTTCCAGAAACAGGCTGGATTCTAGAACTAAGGTGGGTTCCAGAACTGGGCTGTATCCTTGAGCTGGTGGGGGTTTCAGAGTTGAGTTGAGTCTCAGAGCTGAACTGGACTCTAGAGATGAGCTGAGTTGCAGAGCTGACCTGCTTTGCAAAGTTTGGATCAATATCAGAGCTGCCTTGGGTTGTGGCCTGAGGGGTTTCCAAGATGAGCTGAGTCCCAGAAGTTGATTGAGCCATGCAGGCCTGGGTCCTGGAGCTGGGCCTGCTCTTGGAGCTAGACAGAGTTGTGAAGCTTAGGTCTGTTACTGCATTGGCCTGGGTCCCAGGACTAGAGTTTAGCTGGATTCTGGAACTCAACTCGGTATCAGCAACTGACTGTGTTTTGGAGCTCGATGAGATTTCAGAGACAGTCTGTGCTCCAGAACTGAGTTGAGTTCTAGAGCTGGGTTGAGTACCTAATCTGGATTGAGCTCTGGAAATTGGCCAGTCCTTGAAGCTGGTCTGGGCCCCAGAGTTGGAAGGTGTTCTAGAGCTGGTCTTCGTACTGCAGTGAGAGTGGGGTTCAGCATCAAGCTGGGTTGTGGAGACAGGCCTTGCCTCAGAGATGGATGAGGTTCCAGGGCTCGTCTGAATTCTAGAGATGGGCCTGGTGGTAGCACTAGGCTGGGATCTAGAGCTGGGCTCAGTTTCTGAGCTGGACTCATCACTGGAGCTGGACTGGGCCCCAGAATGAAACTGAGTTTTAGAGCAGGGTTGGGATCTGGGCTGAGTTGCCACATGCATCGGGGTTCCTGAGCTGATCTGGGTTCGTGAGTAGGGCTGAGTTTGGGAGCTGTCTTTGAACCCTGCGCTGGAGAGGCTTCTGTAGTTGGGCTGATTCTTAAGTCTCACCTGGGTTTCAGAACTAGCTGGTGTTCCTGAACTAAACTGGGTGTCCAGGTCTGGCAGCATCATGGAGCTATCTTGTGTTCCAGAGTCAGGTCGAGTTTTGTGGCAGGGCTTGGTCATAGAGCTGGGCTGGCTTCCGATACTGGCATTGATCACAGAACTGGGCTGGGTCTTAAAACTTGTCTGGGTTCCAGAACTTGACTTAATGCCAAAGCTCGGCTTGTCCTCAGAGCTGTCCTGGGTTCTAGAGGTGGGCTGAGTTTTGGAACTGGGCTGGGTTCTGGAGCTAGGTTGGGTCTCAGAACTGGATTGTGTTCTAGAGATGAACTTAGCTTCAGAGCTAGCCTGTGATCTAGAACAGAGCTTGGTCTCAGAGCTGGGCTTGGTCTCCAAACTGGTATGGGTTCTAGAGTCGAACCTGGTCTCAGAGCTTGCCTGGGTTCTAGAGCTGGGTTGGGTCTCAGAACCAGATGAAGTTCTAGAGATGAACTTGGCCTCAGAGCTGGCTTGGAGTCTAGAGCAGGGCTTGGTCTCAGAACTAGGCTTGGTCTCAGAACTGGTGTGGGCTCTAGAGGTGACCTTGGTCTCAGAGATGACCTGGGCTCTAGAGGGGGACTGGGTCTCAGATCTGGGCTGGGCTCTGGAGCAGGGCTGGGCTTCAGGAACCAGCCTGCAGGGCTGGGGCAGGGGGCTGGGCTCCGGACTGGGGCTGCGCTCAGCCCCAGGGCAAATTAGCCACAGGCCTCCCTGGCCTCCCCGATGGCGGCCCACACCTCCACCACAAACTCGTCCGGGAAGGCGAACTCGCCCAAGACGGAGTCTAAACGGCGTGCAAACTCCTGAACGCTCACTGTCTTCTTGGATGTCTCCACCATGGTGGACGCTGCCAGGGTGGGAAGGAAAGTGGGTAAGAGTGCTCTGGGACCCCAACTTCCCCTTGGGACCCTACCTCCTCCCAGTGGGCTGGCCTCCCCCCAGGGTCCACCGGCTTACCCTGGCCCCTTACCCAGCTCTGGGTCCCGAATGCCCATGTAACTCTCCAGTAGGTCATCCACCTTCCGAGAGGCCTCCTCCTCAAATTCACTGGGCTGGGGCGCAGGGGGACAAAACAGAGGGTCAGAACCACAGATCCCTCCAGCCCAGCCCCCTCCCAGGCTCCCCCCCTTGGGTACCAGCAGGCCGGGACCTCGCGTGCCAATGCTTCTGCACCACCATTGCCCTGCCTCATCTGAAGACCCATTTTGCAGGTGGGGAAACTGGCGTTGTGTGAGGGAGGTCTCAGCCTAGGTCACGCTGACTCAGAGTTAGAGCTGTAGGTGTTAGAGTCCCTGAAGGCCCCCCTCCCCTCACTCACCACTTCCTCTACTGTGGCAGCCCCCCCAGAACGAAGCCGCAGGGTCTCCCGCCCGCTGGTCACTTTTGCTTCCACGGGGCATTTGCTGCTCCGGCTCCTCTGGCTGATCATGTCTGGAGGGGACAGAGTGGTGGAGGGGCACGTGTTCTGGGTGGATCCACTCTTTGTAAACACGGGGAAACCACCAGCTGAGACTTTCTGGAACTTTCTTATCCTTCAAAGGCCCCCCTGTGTTCATAGCCTTAAAGCAGCACTTTAAAAGCTCCCACCAAGTGACACAATAGATCTAAACACGGCCTCATCCTTCCTCCATCTTCCCCAACTCCCCCGGCCCAGCTAGACTGTAGCAGTATGGAAACCACCCACCTGTCCCCAATACAATGCCAGAAGTTCCCCCTCATGTCACCAGAGGCATCTAGAACCTTCCATCCTACCCCACCACCCCCCCTCCGCTGACCCCGGCATCCAGAGAAGCCACTTCCCCAAGAGCTGCCCCCCCCCCCCCGCCTGCCCCCAAGGCCGCAGGGGGCCCTCACCGAAGGCTCTCTTGGGCTGCACCAGGCGCAGGGTGAAGGGCTGGGCCTTGGGCAGCTCGCGCAGCATCTTGGCGACCTCGTAGTGGCGGCAGCCGACGATCGAGTGGTCGTTGATGGCCTCGATGCTGTCGCCCACGCACACGGCCTCGATCCTGTTGATGATGCTGCCCTCCTTGATCCTCTGCAGGGACCCAGAGTCACTCCAGGGGCCGCCCCCGCAGAACCCCCTTAGACCAGAGGGGGGCAGTGGCTCGCCCCCGGGCCTGGAGCTCCCGGAAAGTCGCACCCCCCCCCCCCCCGCTCCCCGCACCGCGGGCACCTTGATGAAGGCGTAGCCGGCCCCGTTGTCCGTGATGGTCAGCCCCAGGGCATCCTCCGTCTTGGTGACCTCCACCTCCTTGGTCTCGCCGCGCACATGCGCGAAGATGAAGTCCTCCAGGCCGATCTGGCCGCCCAGCAGCTTCTGCATGTCCACCTTGTGGCTGTTGAGGGTGCAGAATAAGATCTGCCCCGGGGAGGGGAGCTCAGGGTTAATGACAGCGCTCACGCCCCGCTGTCTGCGCGAACCACGGGCGGGATGGGCTCAGGGGCCTGACGGGGAAACCGAGGCACAAAAGACACTGGCCCAGCCCACAGGATCTTCGGGGGTGGGGGAGAGGAGACAGGCCCCCAGAATGAGGGGCAGGGTGAGAAGGAGGCTGCAGGAAGAAACCTCCTTTCCCACCCCCGACTTCTGTTCCAACCCCTTGGTGCCCTGATCCCCACTCCCCATCTTTCCCGGCCGTTCTGCATCCGCTGGCGCCCCCTGGGGGCTGCACGGCGCACCGCTCTGCAGCCGGCCTGTAACCCCGGCTGCCTCCGACGTATCGCCTGGAAAGGGGCTGCCTGGAACCCCAGCCTCCAGCCGCGCCCAGGACCCACAGACACGCTTCTCCGAGGGCTGTATCCACCTTAGCTGCGGGGGTGGGGGGGGCGGGGGAGTGAATTCCCGGACGATCTAGCGACTCGCTAACCCCTTAGACCTGCTCCTCTTTTGTGCAGGCCGCTCAACGGGGCGTCCCCAGTGCATGGGCACCATTGGGTCCGAGTGGTGCGTCTCCGAGGCCCCGGGCCCCCAGTCCAGGGGTCCGAGCTCCACCCTTACCCCGGGTCAGCCCCGTGGGCCTCGGGCGCTGGGGGCCCGCGGTCCTCACCTCGGTGGGCGCGATCCCGAAGGCCTCGGCGATCTTGGCGTAGAGCTCCCGGACGTTGGTGAAACCCTCGATCTTGCCCGTGGGGCTGCCATGAGCCAGCTGCGTGCGGAAGACGAGGCGCGGGCGGGCGCGGGGCGCGGCGGGGGGCTCGGAGGGTGCGGGCGAGGGCGCGGGCTGGCGCGGGGCCTCGGCCCCTCGGGCCTCGCGGGCCGCTGCGCTCTCCATGGCCGGAGGAGCTGGGCGACCCGGGCCACCGCCTCCGCCACCGCCGGATCCGCTGCTTCCTGCCGCCTCCCCTCCCCCGGCCCAGGGCGCGACAGCCGAGCTGCCCGGGTAAGGGGATCCAGGAACCCGAGCCGCCCAGGAAGGCGACACCGCGGGGTGCGGAGAGGGGGGCCCGGCCCCAGGTGTCCAGGCCCTGCCAGGGCCAGCTGCGCGCTCCCCGGGGAGGCTGGGCGGTCTGCGGGGCCTGGGTTGTAGAGCGGGAAACACGGATCACAGGAAAGGAGCTCACTGCGAGCGCGCTCGCTTCATCCTTGCAACAGCCCGAAGCGGTGGGAGTAAGGTTCCCCTGGTACAACCTGAGGCACATCCCGTCCTTCCTCTGCCCACCACCCTCCAAGCTCCCACCCCCTTCACGGTAAAAGTGGGCTTTGTTCCTCAGCCCATATGGCCTTGCACGACCTGCCCCCATTCCAGCCCTGTCCTCACTCTCTCCCCCTCCATCACGATCACGGCTTTAGCTGTTCCTCGACTCAGTCCTGCCCCAGGGCCTTTGCTAGTGCTGTGCCCTGTGCCCCGCCCGGGAGCTCTTCTCCCAGATCTCCAGATGGTTCCTTCCCTCACTTCCTTCAGCTCTTTGCTCAAATGTCACCTCCTCTGACTACCTCCGATCTCTCTTCCCAGCTTTCGTTTCTCCCTAGCACTGAGCATCACTTGACAAACCAGATTATTTTTACTTATCCTTCTGGTGCCCTGTCCTCCCAACTGGAAGGTCAGCTCCGCAGGGCCGGGGTCTGGTCTCTTGTTCCCCTGCTGTGTAAGGGGGCCCAGTGCCAGGCACACAGGGAGCAGGCACCGGGGCAATATTTGATGAGGGAATAAGTGGAGCCCCAGGTTACAGATGAAGAAGGAGGCTCCAGCGCCAGGAGGCCTCTGTAAGAATCCCCTGGGAACACACTAGGCATCAGGAAATCTGGCTCAATGAACAGTGGTGGAATGCCGTTCCCACTGTAATGAGGGGCCTCTCGCCTCGGAGGACTCTCAGAATCCAGACATTGATGGGAAAAGGCTTTGGGTGATGTAAGAAAATGTATGTAAATGTTTAAAGCCTCCAGAACATGACACACACCACAACATGGATGAGCCTTGCACACACGATGCTCACTGAGAGAAGCCAGACATAGAAGGCCACGCAGTGTGCGGTTCCATTTGTGTGAAATGCCCAGAACAGGCCAATGCTCCGAGACAGTAAGTGGATTCGTGGAGAGAGGGGCTGGGGCTGACTGCTTAGCGCCACCGGGCTTCTTTTTGGAGTGATGGAATGTTCTGGAATTAGAGTGTGCCAATGGTTGCACAACTTTGTGAGTACACTGGAAACCACAGAACTGTACACATTAAAACCTTTCAAAAACGAAAAGAAACCCAAAACGATCAAAATGGTACTCTTTCAGAAGGACATATTCATGTGCTAAAAGGATGTCTAAGACCTGCCCAGGAGTGATAAGCTCCAAATTTGGGATGGAGATACCTGTCCCAGGGAGCTCACACCTGGGGGGGGGGGCGGGGGGGGAGTTAACAATATCCAGTTGTATCAGTCTCCAAGGGTTGTCATAATAAAGTACCACAAACCGGTGGCTTAAAACAGATTTATTTTTTTTACAGTTCTGGAGGCCAGAAGCCCAAAATCAAGTTATCAGCGCGCCAAGACCCGGGGTAGGATCCTTCCTTGTCTCTCCGAACGTCTGGTGGTGGCCTTGGCATTCCTCAGCAGCTTGCGGTACTCAGATGTCTGCCTTTGTCATCACATAGCTGTCTCCTTTCTGCGTCTGTGTCTAAATTTTCATCTTCTTATAAGGACACCAGTCATACTGGATCAGGCCCACCCTACTCTGGGATGACCTCATCTTTTCACTAATTATATCTGCAAATAAGGTCATATTCTGAGATCTGGGATAAAGACTTCGACATATCTTTTGAGGGGACATAATTAAATCTGTAGCATGGGTGTTGGTCAAATTAGTCTCCAAAAGTTTTAGAATGTTTTATTTATTTGTTTGTTTATTGATTGATTTTTATTGATTTCAGAGAGGAAGGGAGAGGCTAGAAACATCAATGATGAGAATCATTGATTGGCTGCCTCCTGCACGCCCCCTACTGGGGATCGAGCCCACAATCTGGGTTCGATGCCCCTGACCAAAATCAGGAACCGGGACCCTTCAGTCCGCAGGCCGATGCTCTATCCACTGAGCCAAACTAGCTAGGGCTAGAATGTTTTAAATATTCCATTAAACACTGAAGTCTCAGAGTTTCCTCAATAAGTTAAGCATAGAATTACTATATGACCCAGCAATTCCACTCCTGGTGATGGACCCAAGAGAATTGAAAACAGGTACTCAAATGAAAACCTGTGCATGAACGCTGAACGTTCACAGCAGCACAATTCACAGTGGCCAAGCTCAAATGTCCATCAGCGAATAAACACAGTGTGTCCATCCACACACCAGATATTAGTCAGAAAAGGAGTGAGGCACTGACACTTGCTATAATGTGAATGGGCCTTGAAAAGGGTGTGTGAGAGAAGCCAGACACAAAAGGTCAGAGTGTAACCCCAGGTGAAATGTCCAGAACAGGCAAATCCAGAGACAGAAAGTGGATTCCTGATTGTCAGGGGGCAGCGGGAGGGGGAGGAGTGTGGGGGGCAGGCCTGGGAGCATCTTGGGTAGTCCTGGGCACATCTGGCTCAACCTCCTACAAAAACACACACTCACAAGCTTGAAATTCAAATTCCACTTTATTATTTTTTTTAATTTAAAAGTCCAGATTAAGCAGTGGCCAAGGGGCCACCTTCATGACGGTCGGTTAGCTGAACAAGGGCAGGGGGTCAGTCCCAGTTACTCCATTCTGAGGTGCAGGAAGTCGAGGGCCACAGGCAGAAGGCTCTCCCCCAAGCATGAGGACATGTCCTGCAGTGTGCCTGCTTGCGTGGGGCACTTGTGGTCAGCACCTTTGGGGAGTCCCTCCCTGTGTCAGGTATGGGTTTCCACTGCCCTGTGTCCTGGGGCAGATCCCTAGAGCCACTGTAGCCTGTCACCCTCCCTACACCAGTGTTGAGAACTGCTGTTGGTCCCCTTGTGTCCTGGGTCATGCTGCCCATGTGTGGTGTTCCCACATCCCTGTAGTATGACATGCTCTATCAGGCCAGAATCTTCTCGGTTCTATGTGTGTTGTGCATGGCAGGTGACTTTTCTGGATTTGGGGTGCTGGGGAGGTTGAAAGCTAGGGGATGGCGTAGAGTAATGGAGCTCCCAAGGTGCAGGATTGGGCCTGGCCCCAAAGGGTGGACCCCCATCCCTCTTCCATGGGGTGGGGGCCACCAGCAGAGCTTGATCTTCGCTGGATCCCCACGAGCTGACCAACACCTTCATAGGTGCTCACTGCAACAGGAGAGAGGAGGGGAGTCATGACGGGGGACGCCACCATCTCAGTCCCCACCACCATCCTAGGGGACACCAGAGGCCACCTTCCTTAAGCAGCTCCAAACAGATGTCAGGGTAGGGGGCCTGGAGCTGACCCCATCTAACCTGGGGAGCCAGAAGACACCCAGAATAAATTGCCAAGAAGCTTTGGAGAAGTTCTGGTTCCCCTAAGTGAGTCCAACTGGCCAAGGGGGGCTGGCAGATCCCACCCAGCAGCGTTAATACAGTCCCGCTGCGCTCGTGGTTCCGCCATTGGCCTCCTGCCTCAAGCACCAAATAAGTCCCACCTGGTACACCCCAGGTGGGCGGGACCCTCAGAACAGGATCCGGCTGCTGGATCCCAGCCGGCAGTGCCCGGGGATTTCCAGAATCCCACCCAAGGGGAAATGCGGGCAGGGCGGGTCTAGCCTGCGGCAGTCCCCCATCCAGGGCCGCCCCACCCGACTGAGCCAGGGGCAGACCCGCACACACCTGGCAACCTGGGCCAGGATCTCCTTGATGCGGACCACGAGCTTCTCGTGCTGGGCGGGGTCCCGCTCGATGGCTCCGTGCAGCTGCGTCATGTAGAAGTCCAGCGTGCTGAGCGTGGGCGTCTCGCCGGTGCCTGCGGGCGGCAGGGGGCTGGTCAGCCGAGCCCGGTGTTGCAGTAGCTGTGGTTGGGGCTCCAGGGCACAGAGGTCAGAGGACTGGGGTCTTTAAGGGAGGAGTCCTGGGGAGGGGGCCCGTGGCGCGTGTCCGTGGGGTCGGGTGAGGGGTCAGGGCGTCTGGACCTGAGAGTCAAGGTCAGTTGTGAGAGAAGGTGGGGGTGAGGGTGGGTCAGAAGACGTTAGTTGGCCCGGGAGAGGTTCTGGTGGGAGGTATGGGGGTCTAATGGGGGCGAGAAAATTAGTCAAAACCGGCCAAAGACAATCACTAAAGGCGGGACGGCTGGGCCTGGGTCAGTGAGGCGGGGCAGCAGCGCTGACCGGAGCTGCGGGCAGTCGGTGCGGCGGGTGGGGGTGGGGAGTGGCAGGTGCGTGCAGTGCTTGGGGTAGGGAGGGGGTCAGTGGGGTCGGGGCTGGCTATTTCCAGGGTCTGGGCAAGGAGGCGGAGACACCAGGGGCATGACTCGTGGTGGCCCGGGCGGGGGTTGAGGTGGGGCAGGGTTCGCGGGGACGGGACCCCGGTGGGGGCGGGGCTTCCGCACCCGGGACGGGCAGCGAGGCGAAGCTGGCGGTGAGCGCCTGGCGCACAGCCTGGAGCTGCTGCTGCAGCGCCAGCGTCCGCCGCTCCTCCAGCGCCAGCTCCTGCTCCAGGCGCTCGCGCGCGCTGCTCATGTTCTGGGTGTGCCTCTGCAGCACCGCGTTCTGCTCCTCGAAGGCCACGTTCATCTTCCGCAGGCGCCGCAGCTCCGCCTCCCGGGCTGCAGCGGGAGCCAGGTCAGGGCTGGCACTGCCTCCCCCTACCCTCTGCCAGGCCTTTGCCCGAGCGGTGCCCCGCGCCAGGCCTTAAGGCATTGCTCTGCCCCAGCCCCATCCTTGAGCTCCCCGGCCTCGGCCTCGGGGCAGGTGAGGAAAATGGCTTGGCTTTAGGGGTAAATACTCCCACTCCCTACCTGTTGCCTTGGAGCCCCCTTTTGGCCCACCCTCCTCCTAACACCTGTTTCCCCAAGAACCCGAGTTGGTGCTCACCTTTGTTTTGGTCCAAGAACTCTTCAGTGAAAATGGGGACATCAAAGGTGGAGAAGCCATCGCAGTCCCCACCCTGGGACAAGACAAGTGGCAATGTTTATTTTGAGGGGGCATCCAAATGCCCTCTGCGACATCCCCCAAGCCTGGGGGTCTCCTTGAGCCACTGAGGTCGAGTCTGTTAACACTCCCAGGGGGTGGCTGCCCCTACTTACACAAGGTGGGCAGGGCCGTTCACTGTCCATGAGCCTTGGTCCTGGCTCACTCAGGGCCTCACCCAGGGGCCTAAAGACTTCCGGGCCTTTCTCACCTAGGCGCTCTGCTTGGAGGAGGCCACTTACCTTATGTCCATTCAAGAGGGTATTCATGAGCCCGGAGCCCGAGTCCTCTGGTGGGGGAAGGGGAGGGCAGGGTCAGCCTCCCAGGTCTCCTCTGACTGCTTTGCTTTGCATATGCTGCTCCCCCTGCCTGGAACACCCGCCTTCCCCTCCCTCCCATGTGAGCCCCATGGAGGTGAGGGGTCTCCAGGCTCACCCCTCAGAGCAGGCACTCGGCTGCCTGGGGCTGGGGCCCTTCTCACCTTTCTTGATCTTCTTTTCCTGGATCTTCTCCGTGCACATCTTGTAGGCTTCCGACTGCTGGTACGCGCGCAGCTCCTTCATGTACTGCTGCTTCTCCCGCTCCGCCTCATCCAGGTACCGCTGGCAGGGCAGCATGAGAAGGCTTGACCCAACCCCAGGGCCGAGGAGGCCTCCAAGGCCAGGCCCCCATCCATCACTCATCTCACGGTGCTGGACATTCCTCGAGCTCATTACCCTCCAGACAAAACCTGGCCCCTGAGCCTGCTGCTCAGGGTGCCTCCTAGCTTCCCACCTCACCACCAGCCTTCATGAACCACTCTACGGGGTCTGACCATAGGCTCCCACCTCCAGGCTGCCCTCCAGCACCTGTTTTACCTGTTGAAACCCCACTTATGAGGGTACAAACCAGCGGTGAGTTTTGTTACCTTGATGCTTATGCAGTTTTTAAATTACTAGGATTTGAAACTCGGATTTCACATAAAAATCTAGCTCCCGCCCCTACTTCTTTTAGACGTTGGGTGACCACACTGGTTAAGTTTTCTGTCTAGTCTCCCCTATTGCTACCCTCCCCGCAATGAACTGGGGAGGCCTCATGGGCGGTCAGTTCTCCAGGAGGAGGAACCCTCCACACCAGGTCCTTTCAGGATATGGCTGCGGGGGCCTGAATGGGTGGGGGGAGGTCAGTGGTCCCGGGCTGGCCCCATCCGCCGCCCCCTGCCGTCCACCTGCTTCTCTGTGGGCTGCAGTTTGCTCCACTCGGCACCCAGCATCTTGGTGATCTCAGGAAAGGGCAGGTCCGGGTGGCGCGTGCGAATCTGCTCTCGCCGCTCGTTCAGGAAACGCACGTAGCCAGTGACAGGTGCTTTGGGGCCATTTGGCAGGATCTTCTTTCGCTTCTTTCCCTTGGGCCAGCCTCGCTTCTTCACAGGCTGCGGAACCAGGCGGCGCCGTTGGGAGGGGCCTAGAGGGGGGCCCAGAGGGGGACGGGGCGGAGCCTTGGAAGACGTGGGCGAGGCTAGTGAGGTGGCCAGCCAGCAGGTAGGACCCAGAAGGCCTGGAGGTGTGGCCAGGTCAGGGGCTAGGATTGTGAAGGGGGGTCGAGAAACCCTGGATAGAAGTGAGGGGTATCAGAGGTACTGGAAACAGGGGTTCAGGCGGTTTCTGTTGTGGGTGTGGTCTCTAATACGCCAAAAGGTGCTTCCCCCCCCCCCCCAGGGACGCAAGCAGTGGGCGGAGCTTGCATTCGGTTGTGGGCGGGGCCTGGCGCAGAGTGGGCGGGGCCTGGACGCAGAGTGGCAGCGGACCTTGTGAGGCGTGGCATCTAATATGGGGCGGGGTCTCAGCTTCCAGACGGAAATCTGGGCAGTGGGCGGGGCCACAGCGGGTCAGCTCTAGTCGGAGGTGAGGCTGGAGACCCAGAGCCTCCCCCACCACAGTTCGGGGGCTCTCACCTCCTCCTCGTGGGACCCCTTCTCACTGGCTCGCGGGCCCTCGCCGCGCTCTTGCTTGACAGCCACCACGAAGCCCCCATGCTGTGCAGGAGCCTTGCCGCCCGCCGGCCTGGAGTCACGGGAACGCCAGTCACTCCCACCCCCACCCCGACCCCGACGGTGGGGATGGCAGAGCGGGGGCCTGAGTCCTGGGAGCAGGGGTCTCTGGGGGGCAGGGTCCGGAGGTCGGATCAGGAGCCAGCAGGGACCCCGGGGAGAGGCTTAAGCCACAAGACTCCAGGGTCACACCCATTCATTACCCCCGACGGCAGATAGGGCAGCAGCGAAGGGACCCGATCCCTGCGAGGGGGGCAGTGGGGACCCCTGGGAGGGGCTGGAGCCCGGGCGTGGGGAGAAGCCCGTGGAGGCGCTAAGGCAGGGACTGCCCGGGTGGCGGGGAGTCGAGACCCTGGGGCCGGGGTCGAGGAGCCCAACAAGGTGGGCGGGGCTGAGCTGCGTCCCAGCGGGGGCTGTGGCAGGGGAGTCGCACTCACGCGACGGCCGCGCCGGGCTGCTTGGGGCCGTGGGACATGGCCGCTCCCGGCCGCACCTGGAACGCAGACGCGTGGCTGAGTAAGGGGCGCCCAGGCCACCGACACCACCGGGCCCGCAGCGCTTGGGGGGGCCGGATCCCGGGGCTGGGAAGGCCTCCAAGGCGGGCGCCCCTGGAATCCTTTGTTGGGCGATCGGCCCCCGCGAGGCGCTGGTCCTCCCCACCTGGCCGGCAGGCAGCCCCGTCCCCGTCCCGAGACCCCCGCACCGCCGGCCCCTCGCAGGGCCCTGAGTTCCGCAGCTGTTTTCACCTCCAAAGAAACTTTCCCGGACCTCTCCGCTGCGGCGCCTCGCCAACCAACCGCCCGGAGCCCGCCCCTGCCGCCCGCCCCGCCCCCGGCAAGCCGATGGCGGCCTCCACGCGCGGTCGGATTGGGTCGCGCCCTCTCCCTGGGGCGTGACCATGCAGATGAGGGTCGGCGCGCCGGCTCGCGATTGGCTGGGGCGGCCACTGAGCCGCGTGGGAGGTGGAGAGGGAGGCTGCGGGCGGTGCGTCAAGTTGGGCTGCGCTCGGCCGCTCGGGGGCTAATCAGGGCGCTTTGAGGCCTCGCCTGGCGGAGCCTCTTAAAGGGCCAGTAGGCACGGCGCCGACTCCTCCTCCGCCGCCGAGGGAGAGATTCCCCGCTCCGGCCCGACCGGCTTCGGCCCCGCCCCAGTTGTCATGGGGACGGGGGCAGGTTGCTAAGGAAGGGGTTAAGGACCATCTGGGCAGCCACTGGCCTCAGGGCGAGGTGCACCACGTTCTTAGCATCCTGCAAACCCGGTGGGAAAGTTTCCCGTTTATTGACGGGATTTAGGGCCCCGGACACCCCTCTGTGCCTGGTCCTGCTCTGAGACGGGGCAGAAACTAAGCTCCCTCCTGTGCCATGAGGACATGGACGATGTCCAGCACCAGGAGGCTGGGGTGCCCTGAGGCTAAGACCAAGAGGCTGGTCAGGCTGGGGCTGGGTGAGGAACTGGCCTGGAGGCATTTGGGCAAAGGTGGTGCGACAGGAAGGCTGCTAGGACCTCGTGAAGCTGGAGGGGCAGGAGGTTCTGCCCTTGGATATCGGGGACCTCCCCGGCATAGCCTGGTCTTCTCGTGGTCTGGGCTGAGGCTGCCTTTCCCCCCAGAATGCCAGGAGCAGTCTCTGGATGCTCACGATAAGCCCATTGGTATATATATATATATATATATATATATATATATATATATTTTATTGATTTTTTTACAGAGAGGAAGGGAGAGAGATAGAGAGTTAGAAACACTGATGAGAGAGAAACATTGATCAGCTGCCTCCTGCACACCCCCTACTGGGGATGTGCCCGCAACCCAGGTACATGCCCTTGACCGGAATCGAACCTGAGACCTTTCAGTCCGCAAGCCGACGCTCTATCCACCGAGCCAAACCGGTTTCGGCACCCATTGGTTCTTAAACAAGCTGAGAGACATCACCTCCTGCCTCATCTCATCTCACTCCACTCCCCCCTCCTCCGGCTTGCTCCATGTTCTTCAAATACATCCATTTCACTCATTCCCACGGCTGGGTCTCTGCCCTCGCTGCTCCCTCCCCCGGCCTGGCCTACCCCGAGACCGTCTGCCTGGCTCGCTGCTTGACCGCCTTCAGCCTGTGCTCAGATGTCACCTTCTGAGCGAGGCTTTCTCAGGCTTGTACCCCACGTCATACACCCCGTCTTATTTCTTCTCCATAGCTCCTTTTCCTCCACATGACCTGTTTGCTTGTTTGCTTGTTTTTAATCGATTTGAGAGAGAGAGGGGGGAAGAGAGAGAAACCTCGATTTGTTGTTCTGCTTATTTGTGAGTCATTGGTTGCTTCTTGTATGTGCCCTGACCGGAAATGGAACCTGCAAGCTTGGCATATCTGGACGATGCTGTAACCAACTGAGCTACCTGGCCTAGGCGGTGACCTGCTTGTTTGTTTGTTGCTGTGTTCCCAGCACAGACAACAGTGCCCACAGGAGCTGCTTAATACATCGACATTGACTCCTGAACTTTTCTGAGCACACGGGTGCGGCTAAACATGGAGTTACCATGCGATCCAGCAATTCCACTCCTAGGTATCCACCCAAGCCAACTGAAAACACTTGTCCACACAAAAACCTATGCAGGAATGTTCACAGCAGCAGAACTGACAAGAGCCAAAAAGTGAAAACAACCCAAATGCCCATCAATTGACTACTAGATAACCAAAATGTAGTCCAACAGAATGTCATGTGAAACAATAGAGTATTATTGGCCATAAAAAGGAATACACTGCTGACTTATGCTACAACAGTGGTGAATTTTGAAACATGATGCTCGGTAAAAGATGCCAGTCATGCCCTGGCTGGAGTGCCAAGTGGTTAGAGCACTGGCCCGACTAACCCTAACTCTGCCTCTCTCCCTCCCTTCCCTCCACTCTCTCTAAAAATCAATGGAAAAAAATATCCTCAGGTGAGGATTAACAACAAAAAGAGAGATGCCAGTCACAAAAGGCCACACAATATATGATTTCATTTATATGAAGTGCCCAGAACAGGCACATTCAGAGACAGAGAGCTGACTCGCGGTTGCCAGGGGATAAAGAATGAATGGGTGGTTCTTTCACAGGTTTTGGTACCAAAAAAAGAAAAAAAGGATTAATGGGGAGGGGAATAGGCATGACTGCTGATGGGATGAGGTTTTGTTCTGGGAGATCAAAATGTTCTAAAATTAGACTGTGGTGATGGTTGTATAACTGTAAATATACTAAACACCTCGGAATCATACACTTTAAATGGGTGCATTATATGCTACGTGGTTTAAATCTGGCTAAAAGGATGAGTGAGCCCTGGAGTCCTGACAGACCCAGAGTCCTGTTGGGTTGTTTCTCAGCTGTGTGTTCTTCATGCCTCTCTCTGCTTCCTTAAAGACAATATAGGTAACATGGAGGGCAAAGACAACGATTCAAAATTTCTAATTACATTCTTTTTTTTTTTTTTGGATTCTCATCGGAGGATATTTTTCCATTGATTTTAGAGAAAGTGGAAGAGAGAGGGAAAGACAGAGAGAAACATTGATGTGAGAGAGAAACATCGAAGGGTTGCCTCTCATACACACTCCGACTGGAGATTGAACCCACAACCTAGTGCCCTGAGCAGGGAACGAACCAGCAGCTTCTTTGGCGTACAGGATGACACTCCAACAGACTGAGCCACCTAGCCAGGGCTCTAGTATTCCTCTTCTGGTTCTCACTGAAGTTTTCATTTCATTTTCAAACACGAGCCACGTGAAAATTCCCAGGAAAACAGGGAAAGACCCGCCCTCTGAGCCCCACCTCTTTTGCTTGACTGACAGTCTGGTGTTGCCATAGAAACAATTTTTCCACTCCCAGTGTACCACACAAGGAATTCAGGGCTCTTCCTGCGCATCAAAAAGAAAGGAATGGCTTTGAGGGCAGTTTGGGGAAACAGTCTGTAGCTCCTTGGCATCAAGAGAAGTGCTTTGCACCCCCGCCAGTTGGCTCAGTTGGTTGGAGTGTGAGTCACCCAGACACCAGAAAGGTTTCAGGTTGGATTCCCTGTCAGGGCACATACCTAGGCTTCCGGTTCAATCCCTGGTTGGAGTTCATTCGGAAGGCAACCCCTCTATCTCTTCTCTTCTCTTCTCTTCTCTTCTCTTCTCTTCTCTTCTCTTCTCTTCTCTTCTCTTCTCTTTTCTCTCTCTCTCTCTCTCTCTCTCTCTCTCTCTCTCTCTCTCTCTCTTTCTCTCTCTCTCTCTCCCCCCCTTCCTCTCTCTCTAAAATCATTAACATACCCTCAGGGGGAAAATGACTTGCATCTGTGAGAATGGCTGTCAGCAAGCAATCAACAAACAGGTCTTGGGGAGCATGTAGAGAAAAGGGAACCCTGGTGCGCTGCTGGTGGGAATGCAGACGGGCAGCCTCTATGGACAACAGTGTGGAGGTTCTCAAAAAATTAAAAATGGAACTACCTTATGACCCAGTGATTCCAATTCTGGGTATATATCCAAAGAAACCCAAAACACCAATTTGAAAGAATATATGTTCATAGAAGTGTCTTTTTTTTTTTTTTTTAACAATAGCCAAGCTATGCAAGCAACCCAAGTGCCCATCAGTAGACAAATGGATACAAAGGCAGTGGTACATATATACAATGGAATATTATTCGGCCATAAAAAGAATGAAACCTGCCCCAGCTGGTTTCCCTCAGTGGATAGAGCGTTGGCCTGCGGACCAAAGGGTCCCGGGTTCTATTGTAGTTGAGGGCACGTATCTTGGTTGCAGGCTCCTCCCCGGGTTGCAGGAGGTAACCAGTCGGTGTGTTTCTCTCACATCGATGTTTCTCTCTGTCTTTCCCTCCCTCTTCCACTGTCCCTAAAAATCAATGGAAATATAGCCTCAGGAAAGGATTGGAAAAAAAGGAGAATGAAATCTTACCATTTGGGACAGCATGGGTGGTCCTAGAGAGTATTAAGTGAAATAAGTCAGTCAGAGAACAGCAAATATCATATGACTTCACTACGAACAAACAAAATAGAAACAGACTCATAGGTACAAAGAACAGACTGATGGTTGCCAGAGGGGAGGGGACTGGGTGAAAAAAGTGAAGGTATTGAAAAGTATAAATTGGGCCCTGACCGGTTTGGCTCAGTGGATAGTGCATTGGCCTGTGAACTCAAGGGTCCCAGGTTCGATTCTGATCAGGGGCATGTACCTTGGTTGCGGGCACATCCCCAGTAGGAGGTGTGCAGGAGGCAACTGATCGATGTTTCTAACTCTCTATCCCTCTCCCTTCCTCTCTGTAAAAAATCAATAAAATATATATTTTTTTTAAAAGAAAAGTATAAATTGGTAGTTACAAAATAGTCACGGGGATGTAAAGTACAGCATAGAAAATACAGTCAATAGTCCTGGCCGGTTTTGCTCAGTGGATAGAGCGTCAGCCTGAGGACTGAAGGGTCCCAGGTTCGATTCCGGTCAAGGGCATGTACCTTGGTTGTGGGCACATGCCCAGTAGGGGGTGTGCGGGAAGCAGCTGATCGATGTTTCTCTCTCATCGATGTTTCTAACTATCTCTCTCCCTTCCTCTCTGTAAAAAATCAATAAAACATATTTTTTTAAAAAAAGAAAATATAGTCAATAATATTGTAATAACAATGTGTGGTGCCAGGTGGGTATACGTAAAGTATATGATTGCCTAACCACTGTGCTGTACACCTGAAGCTAATACAAAATGACATGGAATGTAAATTGTAATTGGAAAGAAAAGCACTTTTCCTTTTCATTACGTCTAACAATGTCTTAATGACGGAAACGCATCAAATAAAGATAAATACAGGGTGTGGCAAAAGTAGGTTTACAGTGTACATATGGAAAATCTATACTAATAAAAGCCTAGGTGGCCCTTGCACGCCATGTCATCACAAGATGGCCACCCCACGCCCACAGTGGAGGCAGAGCCTGGCGGCTGCTCAGCACAATGAGGCCTGGGGGGTCCCGCGGCTTCACACAGTGCAGAGGAGGCTGGTCTCAGCATCTCCACTGCCTTGTGCAGAGGAGGCGGGTCCTGGTGGAGGAGGTGGGTTGCAGCAGGAAGGGCAGTTGGGAGTGATTGGGCCGGCAGGGGAGTGGTTAGGGGGCCATCAGGCTGGCAGGCAGAAGTGGTTAGGCAGGCAGGCAGGTGAGCAGTTAGGAGCCAGCGGTCCTGGATTCTGAGAGGGATGGGATCAGGCCCAAACCGGTAGTCAGACATCCCCTGAGAGGACCCAGATTGGAGAGGGTGCAGGCTGGGCTGAGGGACACTCCCCCCCCTGCATGAATTTCGTGCACTGGGCCACTAGTAATACAATAATTAATAAATAATACTACAAGAATAAACTCTGTGTTTCGAGTATTCACAACTGAAAACCTACTTTCGCTCCACCCCGTACTTTTTCTGGAGGAAAAAATGCCTTCCTATATTTCCTAGAAAAAATAATAGTGTATTCAGTCCAGCTCATGCTATTCATACACAGCCCAACCCCCAACAGGCAGCATTTATGTATTTACATCCTTCATACATTTATCTAAAAGCATATCCTTTTGTCCCCAAATTATAAATTGGTTCTTCGTGGCGGCATGAAGTTCTCTCAATTCCTAGCTTTCAGTGCAACCAGTGACCCTATGATTGTTTGAAGGCATATAACCTCATGTTAGTTTCGTTGCATCCATTTCTATGCTTCATTTGGAAATTTTATAATATCAAAGCAGGAAAAATACTCCAATTTGTAGCCCTAGAAATACTAGAAATATGAGATCCATTCAGGATGTCTTAAACTTTTTGTTTTTGAAATTAATGTTTTTATGCAAATATTGCCCAAACCCCTTTTATTTGTACAAGATTAGTGTATTAAGGCCACCATACTCCCCATTATCAGCTTGTTACATTTACATTTCTTACTAAAACTTTCTCTCTCTCTCTCTCTCTCTCTCTCACACACACACACACACACACACACACACACACACACACACACAGCTCCCGAGGGCTGCAGGAACAAAGCACCACAGGTAGGTGGCTTGAACTACAGAACTGTATTGTCTCGCAGAATTCCAAGATCAAGGACTCGGCCTGGATTGGTTCCTGCCGAAAGCCGTGGTTGCTGGCAAGTCTCAGGCGTTCCTTGGCTTGTAGAAACATTGCCTCATCTCTGCCTCAGTCATCACATGACGTTCTCCCTGCGTGTGAGTCTGTGTCCAAATTTCCCCTTTGTGCAAGGGCATCAGTCATACTGCACCGGGCCCAGCCTACTCCGGTGCCACAACCCATTCCATCTGCAACCACCCTGTTTCCAAATAAGGTCATAATCTGAGGTCCTGGGGGTTAGCACTTCCTCATATTAATTTTAGGGGACACAGCACAAAGCACAACACATTCATACGCACGTGTGTGTGAGCACGTGTGCGTGTGTGCGTGTGTGCGTTCCTGTAAAACTGAGGTCAGATCTTGCTTTTGTGATCACCCTGCCCTCGTGTTGTAAACATCAGCCTGCAGGTCGCTCCTCCGATCGCCTTTATTTGTTGGGTGTGCAGCGGAGCCTGGTCCCTCTGATGCTGGGTAACATTCCCCTGAGGGAGGGACCGCCGCCTGCCCGCCAGTCCTGGCTGGTCCCCGTTAGGGTCCTTCCCAGTGTGACAGCCCCAGCTACAGACATCTCCAGCCTGCGGTCTGAGGCTCAGAGACGGCTTTGCCAGGGTAGGCAGAGTCATGAAATTGATGGCTTGTAGCCCTTCCCATTTAATTTTTTAAAAATATATTTTTATTGATTTCAGAGAGGAAGGGAGAGAGATAGAAACATCAACGATGAGAGAGAATCTTTGATCAGCTGCCTCCTGCACGATCCACAATGGGGATGGGGCCGCAACCCGGGTATGTGCCCTGACCGGAAATTGAACCTCAACTGCCTGGTGCATAGGTCGATGCTCAATCACTGAGACACGCAGGCCGGGCCCATTTAAATTTTTAATGCTCATTTGCCAACCTGGGGTGAGTCAACTCTTCTCCATCCCCAGGAAGAGTCAGGGTGTGGGTGGTGCTTCCAGGATATCCTAGCCCCCCCCCCCGCCCCCTCCCCCCCGGGCTTTATCACACAGTGAATTTAGTACGTGGATCATTTTAATGGGGTTGAGAGGCTGAGAATGCGAAAGGGAAGCACAGGGTTAAGAGCTGCTGGAACAAAAGGGTGTAGGGACAGGGGTCTCAAGCATCTGGGGAGAGGGCACCCCTGTAGCTGCTGGACCCTCAGACGCTCAGGGAGGTAGCCCTGAACCCTAGCTGTGTGGTTTGAGCAACTTACCAAAACTTCCTGTGCCTCAGTTTGCCCTTCTGTGAAGTGGGACAGTAACTACCTTCATGAGGTCGTTGAACGGACTGAATGAGTTTAATTCAAGCTTGGTGCTCAGAACCGGGCCTGGCCGGTTTGCGATACCTGAGGTCCAACTCTTGTCCACCGAGAATGCAAACCCCTTTTGCAGAGAATTTTCTAGTGAATCCAGGGCGATTCAGTTCCTCAGGGGCACTGGACCATGCCTAGGGATGATTTTGGTTGTCACCACTGGCAGGAAGGGATGCTCCTGGGATTGAGTGGGCGGAAGCCAGGGGTGTTACAATGCAATGGATAGCGCCTATCACAAAAACTGATCATGTGCCTGCCCCCCCCAGCCATCCTCCGATCAAAACCCTCCCTTCCCTTTCTCCCCGACCCGCCTCCATCTCCAGCTCGGGTCATCCTGGGTCTGAGTCAAAGGGAGAAGATCAAAGGAAACACCCCCACTCCCTCTACGCTTGTCCCTTCCCCAGATCTGAGGCTGGACTGGGGCCATCAGAACATCAGATTTCTGGCCGGGGGAGGGGGGACGCAGGTCTGGCGTCAGGGGGCAGCTGGGGACGCTCTGAGATATTGAAGGCTGTTTGTATCTCTCTTGACCCCAAGCCTGTCTGTCTGTCTGCCCAGTTCCAAGGGCTGGGCATTCATCTGTCCTTCCTGACTGCCTTCCCTCTGGGCAGAGCCTAGATCCTCCTGGCAAATCCGGGCCCCTCTTAGCCCCTGGGGCATGTATGTCTCCACTGGTTGCCCAACCGGTAGCTGAGTCAGTCCTGACTGGGAATAAACAGCCCACCCCTCCCATAGGACTTTTTTTTTCTTTCTCCTCACCAAGGGTATTTACTGATTTTAGAGAAAGAGGAATGGGGGGGGGTGGTGGTGGGGAGAGACTTTGTCCCCCTTAGTCTGAGGGACTGGGACAGAACTGCCAGGGCCCCTGGGAGGGCTTCAGCTGGAGAAACCTAACAGGGTGATTGGCAGATAAGGGGTCAGGACTTCACCCCCAGGTCACCGAGGACTTCAGGTGGAGTTTGGGGGGTAATCTGAAAGAAGCACCTTTTCCCATCCAGGTGGACCCTCCCCTGCCGGGAATGAATAACTCAAAGATATTGGTGGTCACCTGTTGACCGGGGTTCAAACCTGCAACCTTTTTGGTTACGGGAGGACACTCCAACCCACTGAGCCACCTGGCCAGGGCGTCCCATAGGACTTTTTATCTGACTCTTCCATTCTCTCCCAAAACTCTGCCTTAAGTCTTTGGTGACCTGGAGGTAAAGTCCTGGCTCCTTATCTGCCATTCAGTCACCCTTCGGGGTTTCCCCAGCTGAAGTTGTGACCATGGGGAATTGGGAGGGTCCAGCTCTGACCTGGTCCCTCAGACTAGAGGGATCCCTCAGACTAGGGGCTCCAAATCCTTAGGGATCCAGCATTGCTCAGCATGAGGCTAGATCCCCTGAATGAATGAGTCCACGAATGAAGGGCAGCTCTCCAGCTGAGCCTCAGGGTCAGCGGCAGCCTTGCTCCTGCCTTCCCCACAGTCAGGGCCAGAACCCAAAGATGTGTTGGGGCTCCCCCCTCTTGCTGGTGCTGAGTCTGTCCCAAGAGGCTGCTGGGATGATCCCCGAGTTCCTGCCCCACACAGAAAGCTGATGGAAGAGTGGACACTGAGCCACCTTTTCTAGTGCCTTTCATTTCTCTTGGTGAAATCTAAAGGGAGTTTGACTTTCAGGAAGGAAAGAATTGAGGTTCTTATCTTTTCTTATCCCTTTATCTCCTCCCTATCTGAATTTCTGATTCTCTGCCTGTATGTCTAGCATTCAATTATGTGACAGACATTTATTTTTAATTTGTATTTCAATTAAATGTATTGGGGGTAACATTGCTTAATAACATTATATAAATATTAAGTGTAAAACCTTAAAATCTGACATCTGTGTGCTCCATTGTGTGCTCACCACCTGAAGTATAATCTTATCTCCTCACCATGTATTTTACCCCCTTTACCTTCTTCATCCTCCCCACAACATCCTTCCCTCTGGTAACTAGTGTTCTGTTGTCTCAGATATTTCTTGAGCTCCTATTATGCGCCAGGCATTGCTGGAGGCAATGCAGTTACTAAGACTGTTCAGGTCCCTGCCTCGGGGCAGACAGTTACAGCTGGGAGGGGGGAGAGCAGATGCTCAGGGCTGAGATGGAAGCAGCCCAGGGCACTGTGGGAACCCAGAGTAGTAACCGACTAGGGTCTAGGACAGGGGTGGGCAACCTTTTTGTGAGTGCGTGCCAAAACCAGCAAAATCTCTGACTCAAAATTCTTCTGCGTGCCAACCCTAATTTTTTGAGAACATGTTACACCTACTTGATATCTCTTAGGGTGTACATATGTGAAGAACCTTGAAGAAATAATAAAATTCATAAGAGCGACAAAAACACAATATATAATGATGAAAAATACATTTATTTTTTAATGTATACATGTACACTGATAGTCCGACAGAAAACTTTATGACTCTGCTTGATATTATCAGTGGGACTTTTGCTGCTGCATCACTGATGACAGAGATTTTACATCAGGTTTATATTTCGTGACCTTCAGAGATATGCACGAGCTACTACTTTCATCTGTCAGGCTACTCCTATTACGAGACATAACAAAATTCATCACTGAGAACAAAGATTCACAAGCCTATGTGGATGAAAACATGGAGAGTAATGCTGTTGTAAAGCTTTTTAAACAGAAAAAATTTTCTGGAATGGCATTCCAAGTCCTCAATAATTCGTTTTCACACTATTGAAATTGCTCTTCCCCTCTCTCGTCAATCCATGTCTATGGTCTTTAAGATAACTTGTTATGTAAAATTATTTATTTATCTAAGATGCACCTACACTGAATTTATCTGAAAAATAAACAAGTCGATATTAAGAAAAAAATTGTAAATGGAAGATTATAAGAGAGGGTTTTGCGTGCCAGCAAAAGTTATTGGCGTGCCATGTTTGGCACGCGTGCCAGGGGTTGCCCACCCCTGCCCTAGGCAGTGGTTCTCAACCTTCCTAATGCTGTGACCCTTTAATACAGTTCCTCATGTTGTGGTGACCCCCAATTTCATTGTTACAAATTGAACATAATTAAAGCATAGTGATTAATCACAAAACAATATGTAATTATATATGTGTTTGCCGATGGTCTTAGGTGACCCCTGTGAAAAGGTTGTTGGACCCCCAAAGGGGTCGCGACCCACAGGTTGAGAACCGCTGCCCTAGAGGGTGCTGAGAAGGCTTTCTGGCTGAGAATATTAAGAGCTAACACACCTATCACTTTTTGTTGTTAATCCTCGCCCAGGATATTTTTTCCATTGATTTTTAGAGAGAGTGGGAGGGAAGGAGGAAAAGAGGGAGAGAGGAGGAGGAGGAGGAGAGAGAAACATCTAGGTGAGAGAGACAATCAATCGGTTGCCTCCTCCTCGCGGGGGAACCGGGGCCAGGAAGGAGCCTGCAACCCAGGTATGTGGCCTTGACAGGACATCGGACTCATGACCCTTCCGTGCTCGGGCTGATGCTCTAACCACTGAGATACCAGGGCGCTTATGTCACTTTTAACATACATTATACCCATTCTAGAGCTGGGGAGACCGAGAACCCACGAACTTAAGGGGCTTGTCCTAGCTGGGACAGCTAGGAGGCGGGCTGGTCCGGATCCCAGGATTCTGGCCGTGCAGGTTTAAAACCACTGCTGGAGGAGGCCTGGAGGCCAGGGCTGGGGGTGGGCAGGGGTGGAACTTGAAACCGCTAGTGTGGTGACCAAGTGTCTGGGAAGACAATTGAAACGGAGTAGGGAGGGGTCCAGAGCACTGCCTCCCGGGAACGCGCGCACCTGATCGCTGTCAGGTGAACACTAGGCGCCCTTGAGCACCTTTCTTGCTCTTTGGGCGTGTTTCTTGCCTGTGAAATAGGAGAGACTTGCTCCGCCTCCCGCCCAGCTGGGATGAGTAAATCCACGTGGGGTGTTGGCACAATTGGCGCTCATTAAATGCCAGCTGGTGTTATTATGACGCTTATCCCCATTATTATCCTTAATAACTAATTAATTAGAACTAATGCGTCCTCTCCGCCCCCAATTGGGTGTCTCCGGCCGCAAAGCCACCGGACCCCGCGGAGAGAGGAACGAGCTGCATCTAAGACCTTTCCCCAACACACATCCCAGCTCAGCCCATCCCCCGCCCCCAGCCCACATTTGGCTGATAAAGCTGGGACTGGCTTGGATGGCACGGGCCTGGCAACCGGAGTCTGGGTGGGGGCGACCCTTGCGTCACCCCCAACTTCGTGGTGTGGGGTCCGAGAAGCCCGAATGACCGTAGAGCGCTAGGACCCCGCAGCTCTGTCGGAGCCGGGTGTGTAGGCCCAGCTTACCCCCCCCAGACCACGCCCATCTCCAAGATGATTGGCTCGCCACACCCGGCACGCGGCCCCGATTGGCGGAAGAGGCCTGGATGCCCCGCCCCGCCCCTCCCGGACCGTAGTCTCGGGGCCAGAGGCTCCAGGGCCGCAGGAGCGCTCGGCGGGGCGGACGGGCAGAGGTAGTCGGTGGTGGGGGGAGAGGGGCTCCCACGGTCGGGCTCGGGGGTCCCGTTTGCGGCGCGTCCGACGGCCCAGGCCGAGCCCGGAGTGCTGCCATGGGCCCGGGGCCCCCGACGGCCGGAGCTGGGGCGCCCCCGCGGCCGCTGTCCCTGACGGCACGGCTGAGCTACGCCGTGGGCCACTTCCTCAACGACCTGTGCGCGTCCATGTGGTTCACCTACCTGCTGGTCTACCTGCACTCGGTGCGCGCCTACAGCTCGCGCGGCGCCGGGATTTTGCTGCTGCTCGGCCAGGTGGCCGACGGGCTCTGCACGCCTCTGGTGGGCTACGAGGCCGACCGCGCCGCCGGCCGCTGCGCCCGCTGCGGGCCTCGCAAGGCCTGGCACCTGGTTGGTAAGTCGCGGCCGAGCCGCTCCCATTCACCTGCCTGCCCAGTGCCCCCAGTGGCCAGATCTTCCCCTCTGTGTCTGCCCCAGTGCCTGAGCCAACCCCTCTCTCTGCTGAACTCCCTGCCCTCCCCCCCCCCCCTTCTGTCTCTCTGCCCCTTGGCCTGAACCTGCCCCTTGTCTGTCACATGACCTGAGCCTTCTGCCTCTGCCCCAGGCCCTGAGTCTTCTCCCTCTGTCTGCCTAAGGCTGCTGTCTGACCTGTCAAGCCCCTTCATCCGACTCAGTTGGTGTGACCTCCTGGTGCGCTTCCCTTAGTCTGACCCCTGGGGCTCCCTGAACCATCTTCGGGTTGGGTCTGTCAGTCTGGCTTGTCTGGCTTGACCTCCCCATCTCTCTATCAGGGTGACCACCAGGACAGCTTGGTCCAAGTGAGGGTCAGACTAGAGCCCCCTCTGCCTGGCCATCCGTTTCTGCAGTACTCTGTCTGTTCCTCCCCAATGTGGGCAACGTGGCGCTTGGGCGTTTGGGGGAGCTGCCCTGGCAGCTGAGAGTTGAGTTGGGGGCGGGTGAGACAGAAGGGTCAGGGGTCTGTACCTGACTAACGGGATGGGGTCTGCTGGACAGGTCGTGGGCTCACCCTCTGGCCTGGGGCCTTTGCCTGCCTAGAGGGCTGTTGGGGAGGGTAAGCAGCAGGTCCCAGGGGGCTGGGGCGCCCTGCCCTGTGCACACTGATGATAAGCCTGTGTCCATGCGCCCTTCTCTGCCCGCCCAGGCCTTGAGCTTGGAGATTAGCCCTGGCCACTTTCCCTGGCTCTAGTGCCCACCACAGCCTGGCATTGGGGGCCCTCCAGGCATTTCAGGAGGCAGGACCGGGAATCCTGCCACTCGGGGAACTCTGGAATTCTGGGTGGCAGCTTTTTAGAAGGCAGGCGGGACGATGAGGGGTGAGACATTTACCCTGGGCCCTTTTGAGTGAGGTTTTGCAAGGTGCAACAGATCTCCAAATGGCCTGAGGGTGGCTTGCTTCGTGTGGCCACATCCTCGGGGTGGATTTCAGGTTTGTCAGGTCTGAGCTTGCCCGGGCTGTTCTCAGGCCACTTTAGACGGCTGGACACTCAGTGAGGGTCCCACCTGACCCCAGGAAGGACTTGATTTTCCCCCGCAGAGGTGGGTGGTAGGGGTGCTGAGGGCACTTTTGTAAATAAGAACTGAACGGTTTGTGTTTATGCAAAACAGGCCTGGGGGTTGAGTGCCCCAACCAGATACCCAGGTCTCTACCTGCACCCCTTCATGCCCATCTTGAGGTGGAGGATCTGTGGAGAGAGGAAGCCGGGTAGCTCCTCAAAATGCCTGATGAGGTGACTAGAGCGACGGTCACCCCAGCAAGTGCCCACTTCTCTATTTGCCCCTGAGTCTGTGTGGGTGGTGGTGATAAACTCACTCTTTCCCTTAACAAGCCCTCCCAGCTGCCCTCTCGCCTAGAGAGGCCATCGAAGCTGGACATGGATACTCCTGTGAGGCCCCGGCTGGCAGGCGAACGGACCGGGCTCCATAAGAAAGAAGCAGAGCTCTGACAAAGACAGGAAATTGCCTTTGGGGTTTTGAAGGAGGAATGAAAGTGTGTTTCTGTGCCGGTTGTGGGGGTACATTCCAAGTAGTGGGAAGAGCTTGTGTGAAGGTGTGAACTATCATGGTTTTGAGGCCGCTGAGGTGGGGAGTAGCTCAGAGCAGTAGCCACTTTCACACATTAACTCTCAATTCTCACATCGACCTCAGGGGGCATTTCCATGTTCTGGACACTGAGGCACCTAGAGCAGTCACATGCCCAAGGCCCCCCAGCCAGGCAGCCTCCCTCCTACAATGGTTAACTGGCCTGGGCAGCAGCAGGGTGGAGTCCACCAGGGCTGCACATTCTTCTGACCAGCGTCTGCAGTTGGTGCTTGGCCTGCATTTGCCCAGGATGCCCCTCCCAATTCCAGAGAAAGAACCAAGCTGGTTTTGGTTTCATTTCCTGATCCCAGAGCTGTGGGGGCGAGCCAGGGTCTGGGGATGAGGTCACCTCCGGAGCCTGGGGGAGTAAGGAAGTCCAGCCGCCAGACCCCTTCCAGGCTCAGGGATGGGAGGAAAGTGACTTTGATAGACCTGGGACCCATCCCAACAGAACCCACAGTCTGGTGGGGTAGGCAAACAGGAAACAAGCAGACAGACAGACAGATAGACAGACATAAGAATTTCTGTGTGTGCTGAGGGGTGAGAGGAAAAGAAAGCAGGGTCCAGAATAGACCCTATTGAAGTGGCAAGGGGACTGTCAGTGACTGAGCTGATCAGGGAGGGCTTCTTTGAGGAGGTGGCATTTGAGTTGAGTCCCGAGGGATGGAAAGAAGAGCATTCCAGGCAGAGGGCACAGCATGTGCAAAGGTCCTGAGGCAGGACTGTGCCTGGCATGTTGGAAGAGCCCTGTGTGGCTAGAGTAGAGTGAGCAAAGGGGCAGGGAGGGGACGGGGGCAGGTTGTGCAGGGCCTTGGGGAGGACTTGGGCTTGTTCTGAGATATTGGAATGTTTGCCAGGGACAGGTCCCCTTATGAGCTAGGGCAGGATCCAGCCTCACCTGACCTCCTGACTCCTGGTGGCCCCCAGGATCCTTGGTAGGAACTGGGGAGGAAAAGGCTCGCTCCTGGGAACGGGAAGTTGTGGGTGTAAATGGTGTGTCTGTAGTGGGTGGTTTTCCAGGGGACCCCACAGCATCCTTTCAACCTGCTGTGTGATCTCAGGGTCTCTGTGCTTCAGCTTCCCCACCTGTCATCAGGGGCAACCCCCGGGACTCCTGGACTGCCATGGGGAGGCCCTGCTCTTCCTCCCTCTTATTACCTGGCCACACGTCCTGGTCCTGCCACTCATGTTACGGCGTGTAACCTCAGGGCCATGCCAGCCTGTTCTGTGTCTCCATTGGACGGGTGGGTGGAGGCCTGTCCACCCCCCACCCGTTTGGCTGTGTGACTTCTAGGGAACCCCAGATCTATCTGCTTCAGTTTACCCATTTGTCACAGGGGCCATAAGCCTGAGGTGCTCTGGGCTGCTGATCCCATACACCACACTGCGTGACTTTGGGAGGGTCTCTAGCCTTTTCTGTGTCTCTGTTTTGTTCCCACCCGGTCACACCCCAGGGACCCCTCGGCCACTGTGGGAAGGTCCGGCGTATGACCCCCTACTCTGCCCATCCACAGGCACCATCTGTGTTCTGCTCTCCTTCCCTTTCATCTTCAGCCCCTGCCTGGGCTGTGGGGCATCCACACCTGAGTGGGCCGCCCTCCTCTACTACGGGCCCTTCATTGTCATCTTCCAGTTTGGCTGGGCCGCTACACAGATTGCCCACCTCAGCCTCATCCCCGAGCTCGTCACCAATGACCACGAGAAGGTGGAGCTCACAGCTCTAAGGTACGACCGGCAGGGTGGGGTGGGAGGGCACGTGCACAGCAGTGAGGACTGGTCACACCCTCGGGGGCTCCCAGCCCAGCTGATACATCTGTAACATAGTAACCAGTCACCTGCAGCTGCTTGTATAACGAATGACCACCAAGCAGCTTCAAACAGCATGTGTTTATCATGTCATGGTTTCTGTGGGTTAAGAGGCTGTCTCAGTGGGGTTTTCTGCTTCAATGTCAGTCTTGAGGCTAGAGCTGGTCTCATCTGAGACTTGGGGTCCCTCTATCCTGCTCATGTAGTTGGTGGCAGAATGAATTTTCTTTTTTAAAAACTCCGCCCACCAGGGGTGGCCTCCCCCCACATCCAGGCATTGGCTTCCAGGACAGCCTCCTTCCTGTGGAGTCCCCCCCTCTTCCCCAATGGCATCATCCAAAGCTACAAACTCCAGCTGCATAGGGCTTGCCTTCCGCACACAGACGCTCCCTGCACCCCCAGCCAGACGGAGACGCCGTCCAGGGCCCGGGGCCCAGTGCCAGCCTGAGGGGGCTCCAGCCTTACACCACCTACAGGCTGCGCAAAAAACAAACAAACAAACAAAACTTTTTTATTGATTTCAGAGAGGAAGGGAGAGGGAGAGAGATAGAAACATCAATGATGAGAGAGAACCTTGATTGGCTGCCTCCTGCACACCCCCTACTGGGCAATCGAGCCAGAAACCTGGGCACATGCCCTTGACCAGAATGGAACCCTTCAGTCTGCAGGCCAACGCTCTATCCACTGAGCCAAACCAGCTAGGGCTGAATTTTTTTTCTTTTTTAAAAATTGATTTTTAGCCCTGACCGGTTTGGCTCTGGATAGAGCGTCGGCCTGCGGACTCAAGGATTCCAGGTTCGATTCCGGTCAAGGGCATGTACCTTGGTTGAGGCCACATACCCAGTGGGGAGTGTGCGGGAGGCAGCTGATCGATGTTTCTCTCTCATTGATGTTTCTAGCTCTCTATCCCTCTCCCTTCCTCTCTAAAAAATCAAAAAAAATATATTAAAAAATAAAAAAATAAATAAAAATTGATTTTTAGAGAGAGGGGAAGGGAGAGGGAGAGGGAGAAACATTGATGTGAGAAACAATGATAGGCTGCCTCATGCATGCCACCTACTGGGGATCAAGCCCACAACCCAGGCATGTGCCCTAACTAGGAATCGAACTGGCAACCTTCCAGTGCCCAACCAACCGAGTCACCCCAGCCAGGGCCAGAATTCCGTTTCTTACGGGCGGAGAGCTCATGCTGGCTGGCTGGTTCTTTGACACCAGCAGGGAGTCAGATCTCAGGGGTGGCTTAAGCCCTTTTTCTAAGAATCACCTGAGAAGGCCAGGCCCACCCAGGATAATCTGTAATTACACCTGAAAAATCCCTTCACCTGTAGCACAGAAGTTGCCTAAATGTGGGTGTGCTATCCCATCACATTCAAAGGTCTCATCCCCAAGGGGAGGGATGAGGCACGGCAGGACCGGGGCGTGGGAGTCTCCAGAGCCATCTTAGAATCCTGCCGACGACCAGTTGGTGCCCAGCTTATCCAGCACTTGCTTGAGGTGCTAAAGGGGCTGTTCTGGATCTGCTGATCATAGGAGCATTTGTGACGTGCTTGCTGTATGCCAGGCACAGTTCTGGGCCCTTCACCACACACCCAGGTTGTCATGTGCCCAAGGCCAGACCAAAGTGCCTATGGGACATGCACGTGAAGAAAAAGGAGGTGGCAGTTCCAGCCCGAAGGGAGAGGGCATGTGAGGGTCGCCAGTGTTGCTGGAGCTCAAAGAGCCCAGCTGACAGTTGGCCCCCGGTAAGTGCATGTTACTCTTGCTATTTTGTAGCATCTTTGTTGAGGGTCCTGCCTGCCTCCACCTCAGCCTGTTTGGTCCCAGTTTGGTCTGGTCCCCACCCGTCTTTGAGTTCCCCATTATGGCTGAGAGCTGCAAGCACTAACGACACGGGTTGCTCAATGCCCCGGCCCCTGAGGGCCCCAGATGTTAGGGGTCAGGCTACACCAGGCCAAGCTCTGGTGAGCTTCTACCTGCAAGTGCTTTATTGCCAACGCTGTCATCTTCACTGTGACCTCTGGGTATTGTTCTTACATTTATTTATTTAAATATATTTTTATTGATTTCAGAGAGGAAGGGAGAGAGATAGAAACGTCAATGATGAGAATCATTGATCGGCTGCCTCCTGCACGCCCCCTGCATGTGCCCCAACTGAGAATGCGGAATTGAGCCTGCAACCCAGGCATGTGCCCCAACTGAGAATGAAACCGTGACCTCCTGGTACATAGGTCAGTGCTCAACCACTGAGCACACCGGCCTGGCTGTTCTCCCTTTTAGAAAGGGAAACTGAGTCCTGGTGAGACCCAGAGGTTGCTCCTCCCCTGACCTTCCCAGCCCCTGAAGGGATATCACGTCGGGGCTGCAGGCAGGCGCAGACCCAGATGATCCTAGACCTTGCCCTGCTGAAGCCCAGGATCTTGGTACCAACAATTCCAGAATCCTCCTTCTGAGCATCTTGGGTTCTCAGACTTGACTGGACCCTACTTTGCTGAGTCTCTGCATCCCAGCCCCTTGTCATGGTGGTTGAGGGTCAGAGTTGTAAATCATCGGACAACATGCAGGCTGGGCAAGCTGGGGCCAGCAGGGGCTTCCCTGGGGCCACCCAAGGTTTGGTGGCTAAAATTATCTGTCACCCGGAGGTTCCCCAGACACCACAAGCAGCTCTCACTGTGTGGCTGCCTGGAGAGGAAGTGGCCCTGTGGTTTCCCGGGCTGCCATGCGGAGGCCTCGCCTGTCCCCACCAGGTACGCCTTCACTGTGGTGGCCAATATCACTGTCTATGGTGCTGCCTGGCTCCTGCTCCACCTGCAGGCCTCTGCAAATACGGGGCCCACCCCGGATGTCAGTGACCAGCTGGGGGTCCAAGATGTGCCAGTATTTCGGGTGAGCTGGGGCCGGGGTGGGGGCCAAGGATGCTGCTGGCGGGATGGGACCTCCCCCAGGCCCTGAACTTGGGCCTGGGCCGTGAGAGCCACTGCTGATGCCTTTTCTGCGGATCCTCAGAACCTCTCCCTTTTGGTGGTGGGCATTGGTGCCATCTTCTCACTGCTGTTCCACCTGGGCACCAGGGAGGGGCGCAAGCAGCTGGTGGAGGAGCCGGATGAGCACAGCCCCCTGTTGGCCCCCACCATGGCCCGGCCCTTGCTGCTCTGGAAGCACTGGCTGCGGCAGCCGGCCTTTTACCAGGTAGGTCTGTGATGGGGCAGAGCTGGCTGGAGTGGATGCCTGTCTCCCACCTGGCCCTTACTCTGGGGCTGCAGGCAGGATGGCCGGTAGATGAGCAAACAGACTTTCCATTTCACAGCAGGGCAGACATTGCTAATCAATTACTGCTCTCTTCTCCCCCTGTCCAGCTATGGTCCCTAATAGTGGGTCAGGTGTCCCTGCAGCTAGGCCCTGAGTGTCCCCTGCTGGTGGAAGTGGAGACGGGCCCTGTCTGGCCCCTGAACCAGCCCCTCTGTTTGCCCATAGGTGGGCTTCCTGTACATGAGCACGAGGCTCATCGTGAACTTGTCCCAGACGTACATGGCCATGTACCTCACCTACTCCCTCAACCTGCCCAAGGTGAGCTGGGGAGGGCGGGCCAGGGCTGTGGGTGGGTCCTGAGCCCAAGGAGGCCCACCTGACACGCCCATGTCCACTCTGCCCCAACAGAAGTTCATCGCCACCATCCCACTGGTGATGTATCTCAGCGGTTTCTTCTCCTCCTTCCTCATGAACCCGATCAACAAGTGGATCGGGAGGAATGTGAGTGTGTGGGTTGGTGGGGGGCAGGGGGTCACGCATAGACAAGGACCCTCATAACGCAGGTGCACAGAACCCAGGTAATTGCATACCTCAGCTTCTACACCTTGTAGCTGCCCTGTGTCGCAGATCCATGTTCTAGAATCCTGGCTTCTGAGTGTCTTGGGGCTGCAGAGCTCTAGAAATTTCTGTGCTGACTATGTGCTAGCCAGGGTGGCTATGGAGTACTTGAAATGTGGCAGGCATGATGGAAGAACTGAATGATTTTTTTAAGAAAATATATTTTATTGATTTTTTACAGAGAGGAAGGGAGAGGGATAGAGAGCTAGAAACATCGATGAGAGGAAACATCGGTCAGCTGCCTCCTGCACACCCCCAACTGGGGATGTGCCCGCAACCAGGGTACATGCCCTTGACTGGAATCGAACCTGGGACGCTTCAGTCCGCAGGCCGACGCTCTATCCACTGAGCCAAACCAGTCAGGGCAAGAACTGAATGATTTATTAAAAATTTTTAAAATGTATTTTTGATTTCAGAGAGGGAGAGAGAGAGAAACATCAATGATGAGTCATTGACTGGCTGCCTCCTGCACCTACTGCACTGGGGATTGAGCCCATAACTCAGGCATGTGCCCTGATCAGGAATCATACTGTGACCTCCTGGTTCATAGGTCAATGCTCAACCATTGAGCCATGCTGGGCCATTTTATTTAATATTAATTGATTTGCACTTAAGATGTAAATAGCCACCTGTCCCTAGACTGTCAGCTCCTAGGTGAGGTCAGAGCTGGGGGCTCCTTAGGAATGGCCCAGCTTGACCCCCTCACTCTCTGGGGTTAGGGACTAGGTGGTGGTGGATTGAAGACCAGAGAGGGCAAGCGCCAGGCTAGGAGCTGCACAGTGAGGGGGCCTGATGCTGGTCTCTCCTGCAGATGACTTACTTCGTGGGCCTTCTGGTGATCCTGGCCTTTGCGGCCTGGGTGGCATTGGCAGATGGGCTGGGTGTAGCTGTCTATGCAGCAGCTGTGCTGCTGGGCATGGGCTGTGCCACCATCCTTGTCACGTCACTGGCCATGACAGCTGACCTCATCGGCCCCCACACGGTAGGGCTGGTGGGCAGGGCTGGGTGGGGGTTGGGGCCCAGGGCTGGGACCCAGGGCTCGGGTGTTAACCTCCCTGCCTGTGTCCTCCCAGCACAGTGGAGCCTTCGTGTACGGCGCCATGAGCTTCTCGGATAAGGTAGCCAACGGGCTGGCAGTCATGGTCATCCAGAGCCTGTACCCCTGCTCGTGAGTGTGACGCATTTGTAGTTCACGTAGCAAAGGCGCACTGTGTGTGCCCAGTACTGCTCCAGGTCTAGGGCATTGGGGGAATGTGAGTGGGCAGTGCTACAGGGGAGCCGGGCTGTGTCACTCAGACCCTCAGAGCCTGGGGTTTCAGTCCTAATGACAAGACCACTGAGTTCTCGCCTTATAGAAGCCCAGGATCTGGGAGCCAGAACTAGCCTGGGCCTTTGTCGTCATGGAGTTGGGGGTAATACAAGCCATGTTAACCACAGGAATAAATGTGTGATCCAGACCAGTGGCCAGGGGGGTGAGGGACACCACATACGGAGGCCTGACTGGTGCAGGTCAGGGAGGACTTCCTTGAGGAGGTGACATTGTCCTGAGAACTGGGGGGTATCGGAGTTCTGGGCAAATGGGAAGGAATAGCCAGTGCAAAGGCCCTGGAGCAGGACCAGGCCTGGTTTGTTGGAACACCACAGTGGAGGCCCGTGCAGCTGGAGCAGAGTGAGCGAAGCGGAGAGAGAGTGGGGGGAGGTTTGCGCAAGTCACGTAGAGCCTTGTGGAGGACTTGGGCTCTCACCCAAGGGAGTTTGGGAGATCTGGAAGGATCCGGGCAGAGGTGAGGCCTGACTCAGGTGCTTACAGGCGCCCTCTTGTGGCTTCCTCCAGAAGGACAGTCTGTGGAAGGTGAGGGCTGGAGCCTTGGCAGAAACAGCCACACTGGTCCAGGTGGGTGATGGGCTGGTCCAGGTGGAGGGAGAGGAAGGGGAGCAGTGGAAAGAGCTGCGATAGACTTTGAAGGCATAGCTGGTAGTACTGGCTGAAGTGTCATGTCGGAGGAAAGGTGGTCAAGGGCGACCCCCTGGTTCTGGCCCGAAGCTGAAGTGGGCGGAGTAAGAGGCTCAGGCTCGAGAGTCCCCACAAATGTCTGCTCACCTGCTCTGTCCTCCCCCTTCCCCAGCTCGGAGCTCTGCTGCAGGGCCTGCGTAGGCTTCTACCACTGGGTGATGGTGGCTGTGACAGGCGGCGTAGGTGTGGCCGCCGCCCTCTCTCTCTGCAGTCTCCTCATCTGGCCCATCCGCCTGCGGAGTTGTGAGTTGTAGACACTCCCCTCCATTCCCAACCTGGTCATGGGTGGGAGGACTGGGGCAGGCCTCATGCTCACCAAACCCCCCTCTCTTGCAGGAGTCCCTGGAGCTCAAGCCTGACATTCCCATATGGCCTCCTGCCCTATGCAAATGAGCTGCAACTGCACATTTCAGGCCCTGCTCCTCAGGTGCCCACCTTCCCCTTGCCTGGCTGCAGGGATGGTGGGTGAGGACAAGAGGGGCTGGACCCCACTGGCTCATCTCCACCGGGGCGAGACACATAGCTAGGCCCTCTGGTATTGGAAGCTCATGGGTCCTCATAGACTTGGGGTGCCCTTGCTATATTGCATGGGACTGCCCTGAACTCAGCTCCCCTCACCCCTGGTCTAGCTGGGGTCTCCAGGGCACTGCTGGCAGTGAATAAAGAGCTGCTCGCGGGAAGGACTGACCTCCGCTGTCTTCCTGGGTCCAGGACGGGGAGGGCAGTAGGGTCCCTACTCTGTCACTGGGGTCTTGGCTAGTAACTCCCTTCACCTGGCCGACCGGCGCCCTAATCCCCAGATGTAGACAGACACCTGAGGAGAGGCACAGGGCCCCCACAGGGGACGGTCTTTATCAGACAGTGGGCATGTAGATGGGTGGGGACCGCTGGCCAGTGGATGGGCAATAGGGTTCCAGGTCCCACTGCCGGTAGTTCTGGGTTGTGTAGAGCGGACGCTGCATTGCCGACAGGTAGGGTACGTAGTCCGACACCCGCCCCAGCGGCTCCACCCCGTATTGGTGCCTGTTGACCACTGTGTGACAGGACCCAAGTCACCTCCTGGCTCCTGTTTCCTGGACCCAGGCAGTTTTACCCCCTCCCCTGGCCCCTGTGATGCCAGCCTCACCATATTCCTTGCCCCGGATGGGTCTGTCTTTCCACAGCATGGCCCCCCACCGCGTGCTGGGGGCTCTGTACTGAGCGGGCATGATGGGGTCATACCAGGCAGTCTCCTGGAGGCGCTGGGTTTGGGCTGCAGGGAGAGTGGGAGAGAAGGTCATCTTTGGCCCTTGAGACTGGCTAGGGTCAAGGTGGGCGGCCAGGCACGCACCTGAGGGCATGCTGTGCTTCCGGTGGCTGTGGCATCCATGCCAGTGGGCGTAAGCCTCCCGGTAGGGGCTGTCCAGGGCCCGTGGGAGCGTGTACCAGGCCTCACGGGGATCCGAGTTGGTTAGGCCGGTGTACCATGTCTGGCCGGCGGAGTCACGTCCCATGGGTGTATACTTCCAGCGCACTGCCTGCTTGATGGCTGGTGTCCAGCGGGGCCCCTCCAGGGACAGGTAGTCATCACTAAGGGTGGAGGTAGGGGGCAGAGGCTAAGCCCGTGGCTGTCCCCTGCCCCTCCCTGGGCCACAGCCTGCCCATCTCTAGAATGGGTCTTTTGCCCTCACTGCCACATGTGACATGGAGGGTGCAAAGGCCCAGCCCACACCGCAGAGGGCCTTCCTCCAGCTCCACTTGGCCGTGTCCTCAGCACTGGACACTCCCGCCCAGGCTGGCAGGAGAGGCCCCCTCCTCTGCCACATCCTCCCCAGAACCTCAACCTTTCACCTTTTCTTGCCTCTCCCCCAAGGGACACCAGGGAGCAAGGATATAAAAGCTCTGGCCACTCCTGTGGTCCTAAGTCCTTGTCCAGCCTCCAGGAAGCCCCCTGGTCCACAGGCACACCAGGAAGACGTGGTCTCAGCTGCTTGAGAGCATGTGGGGTGCCCACCCAGTCATCAGGGACCACTGGGAGTGAGGGCAAGCTTCCATTAAAGGACAAACTATGGAGCGATTCATTTGTGCCTATTCCAGAGGGCAGCTCTGGTGCCAGGGCCGTTTAGGTTGAGAACACAAGCAAACTGAGAAAGTAGGTGGGGGAAGGACAGGAGGAGGGAGGAGACCACTCCAGGTGAAGGAAGTAACATGTGCAACTGCTCTGGGGCAGCAGAGGATGGGTTAAGGAACAAAGGGCTGCAGTGCAGAGGTTAGTGGAAATATGCTGAGGGCAGAAATCAAACCTCAATGAGGTACCATTAAAACTAAAAAGCAGAGCCCTGACCAGGGAGCACAGCTGGTTAAAGCGCTGTCCCCATACGCCCGATTTCGGGTTTGATCCCTGACCAGGGCACATACAAGAACTAAGAATGTATAAATAAGTGGAACAACAAATTGATGTTTCTTTCTCCCCCGCCCCCACCTACCTCTCTGAAATCCATTTTTAAAAAAGGCAGAAAACAACCAATGCTGTTCATGTGAAGCTGCAGGGAAACTTGCTTAAGCATAATCCTCATGTGGCAGCTCCTTCTGGAACGCATCCTCATAGCACCACTGCCCGAGGGAGAGATGTGCGTGTGCTCACCTAGTGAGCTCGCTCCTGGAAAATCCCCGGGGAGTGAGCCTGGCTGCCCAGGAGGCCTCAGCAGGGCCACTGACAGAACGCTGTCATCACTGCCATGCAGAGCCCCGCTAGTTCTCCCTCCAGCAGATTTTTTTTTTTATATATATATTTTATTGATTTTTCACAGAGAGGAAGGGAGAGAGATAGTCAGAAACATCGATGAGAGAGAATCATCGATCAGCCGCCTCCTGCACCTCCCACTGGAGATGTGCCCGCAACCAAGGCACATGCCCCTGACCGGAATCGAACCCGAGACCCTCCAGTCCGCAGGCCAATGCTCTATCCACTGAGCCAAACCGGCTACGGCCCTCCAGCAGATTTGATAGGAGCAAAACTAGAAACGCAGGGTCTCGTCAAAGGTGGAACGAGCCTGGTAGGTTCGGGAACATCAGTCTTAGAAACCTGGCAGACCGGACTTGCCACCCAAAGGGACATTTCAAGGTTGCCTGGGGTACCCCGCCCTTTTGAAACTAGGATTTCTAAACTGCAAAATGCACATCGTCTGTAAAATGCAATTAAAATGCTCCAATGTAATATACAATGACCAGAGAGTACCCCTTTACCCCAGCCACCACCTGGACCTGGGCTGCCACTCCATTTCTTCCGGAAATGGGCAGCACATGCCTGTGTCCCCACTAGTACAGAAATGTGGACACTGGCTGCCCTGTTTCACATCTTTTTTTCTCCCCTTGCATATGGAGTGGCACAAAGAACACTCATCTAACTTTGATTTTTCGGCTGCAAAATAATCATAACTTATTCAAACAGCCACTTATTAATGGATATTCTACTGCAGGGGTCCTCAAACTGTGGCCCGCGGGCCACATGCAAATACAAATATTGTATTTGTTCCCATTTTGTTTTTTTTACTTCAAAATAAGATATGTGCAGTGAGCATAGGAATTTGTTCATAGTTTTTTTTTAAACTATAGTCTGGCCCTCCAACGGTCTGAGGGACAGTGAACTGGCCCCCTGTTTTAAAAGTTTGAGGACCCCTGCTCTACTGGGTTGGATGTCCTCACAATGGACATCCACCTGGAACCTCACATGAACTTAATTGGAAACAGGAACTTGGCAGATAGAATGAAGATGAGGTCATAGTGGGTAGGGTGGCCCCTGTGTCCTCATAAGGACAGGGGAATCTGGACACACACACAGGAGGAGGTCAATCATGAAGGCAAGTGTCTACAAGCTGAGGGACACCAAGAATTGCCAGTAAATCACCAGGAGCCAGGAGAAAATGGAACAGACGTTCTCTCCTAGTCCCGGAAGGAACCAGCCCTGCTGACACCTTCCTCTTGGATTTCTGGTCTCCAGAACATGGGAGAGAATAAATCCCTGGCATTTAAGCTACCCAGTGTGTGTTACAGCAATCCCAGGAAACTCCCAGATACCTACTTTCTCAGTTTGCTCTGTGTTGTGCCCACAGTGAGCAATCATGTGTGACTTGCACCCCCCCCCCCACCAGTCTCCAAGCCTGCCTTGCTCTGACCGTTAGCGGGGGTGGGGGGTGAAGGGAAGGGGAGGCTACCCAGGTGCAGGTGGATGGGAGGTGCAGGGAACTGACCAGTGAGGGGCAGCACCAACGTGCCCTTTTTGAAGAATTAAACACTTGGGAAAAGCCAAAACAAATCCCATCACCCAATCCAGAGAGGCCGTGCCTGGGGGTAGGGTGAGCACTCACCTGTAGAGAGGTGGCGGGAAGTCCTCTTCGAGGGCCCCCTGGGGGACATAGGGCTGGGTGGCCTCCCGCCTCAGGGTCTGCATGTCTGCCTCTGGGTTCTTGGGTGCTCCTGCCTAGAAGGCCTGCGAGGCCATTGTTGCAGCAACAAAGACCATTCTCTGTGTCCTGGCAATGCGGCCGGTAGCCTGGCTCCCACCCAGGCCACTCCCTCCCGCCCCAGCTGAGGGGTTGGCGGAAGGAGGCGGGGCCACACCTGGGTGGCGTGGGCCTCAGTGCCCCTTCCGCCCCTCCCCACATGGCCACACGGGGGTCTCTGAGCCAGAGAGCGCTTCTGGTGCTCAGGCCAGAACTGCCAGTCCCCAACCCTCCCTTCTCACCCCACCCCATCCAGTCCTCAGGTTTCAAAATCCATCAGAGCAAACACCTGCGGACATGATTCACAACCAGCGAGTGGAAACAACCAAAATGCCCATCAACTCAACACAGTGTGGTCCATGCAGGCCCGCGTGAAGTATTCCTCAGCACGAGAAGTGCCGCTGCAATGGGGAGGGTCTTAAACACAGGAGCTCAGTGAGAGAAGCCAGACACAAGCCACAGTGTGTGATTCGTTTATGGGAAATGTCAGCACGGCCCAGACAGAGACAGAGTGGGTTCGGGGCTGCCGGGGGCGGAGGGACTGAGTGGAGGTGGGTTTGGGGAGGGTGATGGAAATGTTCTGGAGTTGGAGGTGCTGTTTGCACAACATTATAAATACACCAAATGCCACGGAATGTTAAGTTTAAGAAGGTAAACATTAAGTTATGCATATTTTACCACAATTAAAAAATAATAAAATCCACAATCTCCCCTTTTCACCATCTCCACCGGGTCCAGGCCAGTCACATCATCACAGCCTGGCAGAGCCGCCTCTGTGGCCTCTCTGTGCCCCTGCAAGACCTGCCCAGGCCCCTCGCTGCGCTCACTTCCTCCCTCCCTCCCCTCCCCTTGCTCACTCTGCTGTACCCCAAGGGCCTCCTCACTGCTCTCCACACTCCAGGAGCCTTCCTCTCAGGGCCTTTACACCGGCTGTAAAGTCCTCTGCCCAGAGGTCTCCTGCTCTTGTCCGAACCCTTCCTTGCTCAAACATCAGCTTTGTAGCAAGTCCTGGATCCAAAGCTGTCCTTTCCTAAAGTCTCCTCCTTCCCTCACACAGCACACACCTCCCGCTCACACCCAACAGAAGCCCCATGAGGGCAGGTCTTGGGGTCTGGTCTGTTTTGTTGTCCCCAGTGCCTAGGTCAGGGACCTGCCCTAGGAGGAAAAGGCCTGCAGGCTCTGCAGTCACAGGCAGCTGCAAGGTCCCGTCTCCGCCCTGGCCTCTGCCTCACCCTTAACTCCCTTTTCCCCTTTCCCCCAAAAGCCACATTCAATAATCAAGGGTGCCTGACAGACTATGTCCCACCCACCCTTCAACTATGCACAAGTGCAGACACTGGGTGGGCGATGCCCCCACTGCTGACTTCAGTCACGTCAGGTGGAGATGGCAGCAGGGCCTGCTCTGAGAGCTCCTGTGCAGCCTGCAGCCCCCAGCAGGCCCTCCCTCCCCTGCCCCTCTCTCACTGCATGTGGAGACCACCCCCGCCCCCCCCCCAGCTGCAGGGACGGTGTGAATGCATGTCACCCTTATCCCTATTAGAACATGAAATCAGAGACACAGGCATCCCTCAGAGAGCGCACCCAGGGCAAGATGCTCATCACCTGTTTGTGACGTTCAGGCTGGTCTGGGGCCTGGGTATGTGCAGACTGCAGCTGTCAGCCACCCCAGCCAGATGGACAGCCAGCCCCAGCCGTGCATGAGCCCATACCTGGTATAATGACAGTGATACTCCACTAGACGACACAGGGCTACTCTGCAGCCCCCAGGCCCGTAGGCTGGGGACACACATTCCTCTCTGTTGTCTCAACTCCCAGGCGCGGGTCCTACACACAGAGCCAGCTCCTGGGCTCTTCGGCAGCTACATAGGGTGAGCATGTGGTAGGGAAGGATTGTTTTCTCTTAAAAAAACACTCAAAAATAAGATGACCAATCGAAATACACAAATCTATGTACACTGTCCTTGCTTGAGGCTATGGCACACAGATGCTGGGATGGGGCAGGGTCCCACCCTTCCCCAAATCCAAGCAGGTTCAGCTGATCACCCCTCCTAAATGAAGGCTTTAAAAGCTGTGACTCCTGTCACCCCCAGGCAGGTTGGGTGGGCCATGCCCTTCTCTAATTAGCCTTAAACATTTCTGGGACCCATCTACAAAACACAAAACAATCCCAAAGAAAAGTCACAGATACATATATACACATGCACACACATGGCCGATTGCGGGGGGAACACTAAATGAGGGGGACCTAGAAGCAGAGCCAGAGTGACCTCCGCCCGGCCCCAGGCCTGCTCTGCCTTCTTACCACACCTGGGTCCACCTCTCTCCCTCCAATTTCTCCAGGTCTGGAAGAGAGGTGGTACCCAGCTTGGCCAGAGGACAACAGGGTGGGGGCAGGACCAGAGGACACCCGGAAAGCTTCGGGGGGACCAGTGGTTGCCCCTGCTCTCGCTCTCCTCCCTGGCTTCCCCACGGTCATAGGCGTGGTTGGACAGGACACATGGGATAGCTTGTGGGGAAGGAACCTGGGAGGAGGCGAGGCACCCTTAGGCCACCTAGATCTGTACACCCAGCAAGCCGCAGGAACCGTAGTCCCGCTGGTGACAGAGCTCAGCTGTGTCCCCGTCAGTGACAAGGACAGTGTAGGGTCAGGGCAAGCTCATGATGACAAGTGGACCCAACTTCCGTTTTCCTGGAACAAGTCCATCTCGAGATGACCTCCTCTGGTGCACAGCCTGCCTGGGCCTGCTCCTGATGCCTGGCCCCTAGCAAAGTCACCGGGATAGCTGCCAGCAGAGGGACAGCAGACGTGGCCGCAAGAGACCTATCAGGAGTCCTGTGGATCCACGGGCTGACCTGAACCGTCCTGCTGCTGGGCCCTCCCCTGGCTGACTGGCTTGGCGTCCAGCTGTTTCTCCCGTCGCAGACGTGGGCAGTGGCAGTACTGGTGAACCCATGCTTCTGGGAAGAGCATGCAGCTCAACAAAGTGACGATGGACACAAAGGGAAGCAGGTGGGGTCCAGGGAGGCGTCCATCCCCATCCGAGTGTAGACGGTCAAAGCTGGGGCCTTGGGGCCACCTGGTGTGAAGGGAGCCGGAACCCCGCGTGCCTGCTGGTGCCCAACCACATCCCCACCCCAAACACCGCTGACAGGGTTCGCAATCAGGCTTTAATGAGAATCTTCAGGGTCTCTCTGGGCCCGGCTCCCCGCCCACCCCGGCTGCTTCCTCTGGGAACATGTGCAGGAGGGAGGGTCATGCACGTGATGACAGGTGGTGCTCCTCTGCCCTGATGGCTGGCCCGTGGTTTACCGGATCCTGGTGAAGAGGTTGAGGACAGACACAGATTCCTGCAGGGCACACAGGAGAGAAAGCTGAGCCCGCGCAGCTGGACGGGAACAGGCTTCGGGCCGGAGGAGGAGCATGAGTAGGCACCATTGTTTCCTGGCACCCTGGCTGGGGGTGCAGAGCAATGCAGGAGCAGTTAGAGGGGATGCAGGCAGTCCCAGGGGAGGTGACAGCAGAGTCCGAACAGGGCTGCTCAGATGGCAGTGGGGGACGGCCCCCAGGATAGGCTGAGGGGATGCGCATGGGGGAACACCTGGCGCTGATACCGACCCACTTTACCTTTGTCGAACGAGTTTTGCTAAAGACATTCCAGAACCTCAGGGTTTCGTCTCCAGCACCAGTGACGATGGCCTCTCCATCAGGGGACATGGCCTGCAGGAGGAGAGACCCTCACTGTTCTCGGGCCTTGCAGCTGGTCCCATGAATGGAGTCAATGATGGAGGACAGGTGCAGGGGGGCCGGGCCCCCACCAAAGCCGAAAACACAGGATGCCCCAGCCCCTACTCTACTCTGTGCACTTGCGCAAAGGATCTGACAGTTTAAGCACAGAATACTTCTGGAAAGAAAGGAAAACACTTGAGGAGGGATGGAGAGGGCCCGTGCAAACAGGTGTCTGATGAACTGTCCTCAGAGATCTTCTAAGGAGTTGGATGGGGGTTAATTGTGTTTCATCATAAAGATAAACTAATGTGGGGAGATTGTCAGGAGGGCACAGCTGCCCTTCCTCACAGAGCTGGAGAGTTCAAGAAAGTAGATTCAAAGTGATGACACAATGTTTGAAAGCAGAACATGGGAGCTGGCCTGGCTGACCCACCCCACCCCACAGGCCCAGGTGGGGGAGGCTGCCAGCTGGATCTGCACCCGGCCTTCCCGGGGGCCCAGTGCTGGGACCGGGACCCGCCAGTGCAGACTCACCAGGTACAGAACTCGGTAGGAGTGCCCGGTCAACTTGGCCACCTGGGTCAGGGACGGGTACTTCCAGACCAGGATCTGGTTCTGTGAGTAGCCATGTGTGCTAACCTGTGGAATGTAGAAGGCACTGTCTGAACCTGGGCTCCCCTCCCACGACCCCAGGGCTCAGATGCAAGCTGTCCACTCCCCCTGATGCACCCACTGAACAGCAAGGACACCTGGGACCTGCCCAGCCGCTTACCCCCAAACTCTGGTTGACGCCGAAGGTGACAGGGAGCTACACTAAACCCAGAGCTCAGCCAGCCTCTGCTGGTGGTCAGCAGCACAGGCACCCAGATTAGGGGCAGGTACTTCCAGATTGATCTGGGTGGCAGGGTCCTGGCTTCACCCTAGGACCCCAGGGAAGGCCTTGCTGGGGCCCAGGGCTCCTGCTCCAGAACCTTCCCATGCACACCCAGAGGCCCTGCCATGGCACTCACCAGCTCATTGGCGTGCTTGGACCAGGCCAGGTTGCACACCTGGGAGCCTGTGTCGATGCACTGCAGTGGCTGCCCTGTGAGCGTGTTCCAGAAGCGGATGCAGCGGTCGGCCGTGCCACCGCCGGATGCCAACAGCCCATGCTGATGTGGGGACCAGGCTATGGCTTTCACGGCTGCCAGGTGCTCTGTGTACTGCTGCACGGGACTCAAACTCGAGTGGTTCCAGACCAGCAGCTGGGAGGGTGGGGATGGGGAGCGGCAGCAGCTGTGAGGCCTTCCACTGGCTGTGGCCCCTAGGCAAGCCCTCCAGGGGAGGATGAATGGCTCCCTCAAACCCATCATGGTCCTCCCTCAGGGCACACCCTTGTCACTCCTGCTGTATGGATGAGGGCTAGCCGAGTGGATAGGATATTCCCGAGGCCGGACAATGAGGGGCCCAGGGCATCTACCTTGTTGTCATTGCCTCCTGAGGCAAGGAGCTGGTGGTCCGTGGACCACTTGAGCCCACACACCTCCTGCCGGTGGCCCTGCAACCGCCGCTCCGACTGCAGGGGCGGGGTGCGGATGTCCCTTTGCAGGATCATGCGATCCCGGCTCCCAGATGAGAGCTGGTCGGCATTCCAGGCCAGCGCTCCTGGAGACCAGACAGAAGGCTGGGTGAGGCCGAGGCCTGGCCTCTCAGAAACAGGGTGCGCTGGGAATCGTCACTTCCTTGTGCCTAGAATCACTCCCACCCATTGGGATGACACCCCATCAGGACCCTGGGCTCCTCACCAACTCGAGCCGTGTGGCCTTCCAGCATGGAGAGCTTCTTCCCCGCAGCTGCGTCCCAGATCTGCACAAAGCCCTTGTGCGTGCCGACGGCCACCAGGTTCCCCTAGGACCAGGACCCGGGAGAGCAGGCATCAGGCCCAGCCTCCCTGGGCCTCCCCTCCCCGCTCCTCACATGTCCCTTCTGATCCAGTGACACCCACCTTGTCCTGGAACTTACTGGGGAGATGATTACAAAACACATGGGTTTGTCAAAATCAGCCAACGCACATGTAAGACCCATGCACTTCAATGTGTGAACTTGCCTGCCTGAGCCTGGCCTGCCCCTGGCTGGGGTGAAGGCTGGGGCTCTAAAGGGACTGCGCTTAACTCTATGTCTGTGGGGGGACCTGCCAGCAGCCCTGTCACTGTCACAGTTTCTGCCGGGCTGGGAACAGGCGGGATGCAGGCATCACTCTGGGTCCCCCAGGCCCCCAAACACTGCCGAGGACCCTTGCCAGCAAGGCCCAGTCAGACCTCCCCTGCCCAGCCGAGGAATGAACCCTGTATACTAACCCGCTCAGACCAGCCCACGGAAGTCACCGAGTCCCCTTCCACAGAGAGGTCACAGAGCCGGGTCACCTGGGGGAAGGAGGGAGCGGTCGGTGTGAGCTGACGTGCTGCCCGCTGATCCTTCAAGGCCCCATGTCCATTCGTTCATGCATCCATCTGTTTATTCATTCAGTCACACCTCAGTCCTATGGGCACTGGTGTTAATGCTGGGACCTGATATAATGATGCTGGGGTGCCCAGGAGACTGCAGGCTGCAAGGGGACACATGCAGCACAGGGATGAGTGACTGGAAAGTCTGGGGAGGAATGCTGGGGAGGTGACGAGGGCATCACACACCTGGGGTGCTTCCAACGGGTGGCAGCCCTCTCTAGGGGGCATCACCACTTGCATTAATCTCTGAAAACGTCCCACCCTGGCAGGCGTGTCTGAGCCCATGGTGGGCCCAGCAGCACCTCAGAGTTAGTGCTGAGGGTGGGGTGGGCAGCCCCCAGGCTCAGCCAGGCCTGAACACCCATCTCCCCTCCTCTGCAGACACAGGCAGAGGCAGAACTCAGGTAGAGAGCAAGGACTACCGGTCATTACAGGAGACAGCCCACAGCAGAAGGGCCTCCCCTCATACCTGCTGACTATTGCCGAGTTCCAGTCTGTACCTGGAGGGTGGGCTTCAGATGTGAGAGGTTGTCCAGGTGCTGCCCCAGGCTCTGGAGCACCCAGCCACACTTACCCTTCACATGGGCCAGCCCGACTCAATGACTAGAGGAAGCCACCCCACACCCCTGAAGCACACACACACACACACACACAAGCACTTGCACACACACTTATGGGCACCGGAGCACCCACCTGGCTGGTGCAGGCGCTCCACAGGTACACACAGGTGCCCAGCCCCACACTGAGCACATTGAGAGATGACCAGTCCACCAGGTTCAGGTAGAAGTCGTCCTGCAACTCAGGTGCATCCAGAACCTTGAAGGGGATCTTGGAGATCTTGCGGGTGGGTTTTCGTGGGGATCGTAATAACTTCTGACTGTGGGGAGAGCCCGAGACGGTGATTTTCTGTCAATCAGCCATGTGGTTATCATTACTCTTCGGCTAATGTTACTACCCCTGGTTCACATTAGTTCTTGGCATATCTTCTCCCACTCACCTTGCCCCTCTGCATGCATGATCCCCAAACGGTGGGTGACCCCATGGACACAAGGCCCTTTGCCCTTGGGTGTTTGGCCACCCCAAGACTTGATCAACAGACACACCATCCTCTCTGCTTGGCACCTCCTCCAGAGAGCCCTCCCTGACTCCCCTCTCCCCCCGTCTGGACCCAAAACCTTCAGGCTGACAGTGTGCCCCAGGGAGGGGTCCTAAGACTAACTGCAGCTCTCATGTACCGCCCAGCTGCTCACCTGCCCTGTCCCCGCCCTCAAAGACCCCGAACTCACCTTTTGTTACTGACTGGTGACAAGGAGTAGGGAGACACATCATTTCCGTCATCAGGGCTCGAGCGCTTGGTACTGAGGGAATACTGGAGGGAGCGTGGACACATACCTACTGAGTGGACACTGTGGTCCCAGAGCTCAGGAATCTCAGACCCAAAGATTGGGTGCCCTGAGCTCCTGGTGGTTGGGGGGAAGAGTGAGGGTGCTACTCGCCCTAACCAGGAAGACCTCTAACTAGGGGTGTCCTGGGTTCCGGAAACTCAGAAAAGCAAACCAGGACCCTGCTCGGTGTGAACGCCAGCATGCTCCTGCCCGCTCACAGCCTTCAGCCCCTCAGCCATCCTGAGGGACTAGAAGTCAGGCTCTTTCCAACACTACCAGGGGCCCCCATGACCCAGGATGGCTTAGACATGCTCTTTGGGGCGGCTCTGCTGAGGCCACTGTCCCTTCACCCTGCACCTGAGCACCTGCCCCAGAGTTACCTCTGTCTCAGCAGATGCCCAGGAGGGCCACAGGGCAAGCCTCGGGGGCCTGGCCCTGCCTTCTCCCACCCTCTCTGGGGTTCAAGGCCCCCAGCAGGGCTGGTGTGTGTGGGGGAGGAGGAGGAACCTAGGGAGGCTAAGACTGGTCTCCTGGAGGAGCCTCCACACAGCACAGGAGGCCAGGGATGAGGGCTGAGCCTGGATCAGTCATGGAGGAGAGGGACCTCTAGCCCCAGCAGGAAGCATCGGTCAGTGTGGGCACGGCTGGCAGGCTCACCGTGAACAGGCCCTTCTTCTCGGGCGTGGAAGGCTGCAGCCTGCGGTCCTCCGTCTGTGGGTCCTGTACCTTCTCAATGCCGGCCCCTAGCAGCTCATTCTTCAGCAGGGCTGAGTAGGCCAGGCCATCTGCAGGCACCAAACACAATGAGAGGCTGGGGTGGGACCAGATGAGGGGGTGAAAGAAAGAGGGTGTCTGTGGCCCTGACTCCTGACCTTTGCCATTGTCCGAGGTGGCATCCTTGGCTTTCCGGTTCTGGCTGGGAGACTTCTCATTTTCCTGCGGGAGAGGAAAGGAGCAAGAGGAAGGCGGGGTGAGCCAGAATGGCGTGGCCCCGCCCCAGGCTTCTTGCCTGACCCTCCCACTGGGGGGTCCTCTGTCCTCACATTGATCCTGTGGAAATTGACACTCCAGTTGGCGCCCGCTCTCGAGGGGATGAAGCGGTCCCCATGCTTGCTGGGGGAGGACACGGGGGAGTTGGTAGGTGTCAAGGTCCGCCGCATCTCTGAGACCTAAAAGGATGGCAGGGTGGGGCTGGGTGCCTCAGAGCCACAGCCTGACCCACCCACCCTGCCTGCTGCCTTCGGTCTCTAGCCACTGACCGAGGGGTTCAATCTTGGAAATCCAACGGGCAGAGGTAAAACATTTGGGTACATAACTCATATGCTGGACCTGCTGGCAGCTTTGTGAGGCAAAAAGAGGCCACGGAGCAATAGAGCCCAAGACATTAGCACACTACAAGGTGGCTTTATATTTCTAAGCAGCCACAGGACCAGAAAGTTGAAAGTTTATTCCCTGAGCACTGAGAACCTGTTGCCCCGCCGCCTCGATTTCCTGCACACTGGACGGATCTTCTCCCAGAGAACAACCCAACCACCCGAACCGAGATGTGAAGGTGGGCGCACAGCTTCCAGCCAACCCTCTGACCCCAACTTGATTATCTGGCGAACGTCCTTATCTATAAGCGATCTGCTCTGGGTTGAACTGTGTCCTCCAAAAGCATATGTTGAAGTCCTAGGCTCTAAAATGAATGCCTGGTATCCTTATTAGAGTCAGAGATACCGACACAGAAAAGAAGGGAACATGAAAACGAGGCAGAGACTGAAGTGATGGATCTAAAAGCCAAGGTCTGCCGGCAAAACCAGAAGGACCTTCCCCAGACCCCTTAGCCCGGTCACCCTGCCCCATAGGCTCCTGGGTCCCAGTACCCTGACCCCCTCCCACATCAGCCTGGCCAGCCCAGGCCAACTCTCCTGCACAGACTGTGGGGCCAGGGCTGAACCCCAGCTTTGTGTTGCTGGGCCCTTCACTGACTGGGAAGGTGGCTCAAATTCCCTCATCCCCCAGTCAGTCCTGACTACGGCCCAAGAGAAGAGATGGTGCCCTCTGCAGGCCACGAGGCAGAGGCCCTGTAAAGAATAAGGGGCCTCCAGCAGGAGGAGGGGAGATCCACTGCAGCTCTGGTGGCTGTGCCGCTGTCATGGGGGAGTTCTGGGGGAGGATGTGTTTTCACCTGCACAGCACCTCCCTCTTTTGCTGAGGGCAGAAGCCCTGTGGCCAACCACACCCCTCACCCCATCTCCCCACCAGCTCCACCGGGCCAGGCCAGCACTGGCAGGGTGACCACCGGCTACTCACACACGGCATTGTATTCTCGTTCTGGATGACAATCTGCCGAAGGAGGCGCCGCTCATAGTCCTGGTCCATGGTGGGGCAGGGCAGGTACGGCTGCCGGCCAAGTCAGGCCACCAAGTTCAGCCGGCCAAAGTCAGCCTGGGGCAGGAAGGGCAGGACAGCTCAGCACCAGTGGGCAGCAGCCCTCACCACCACCCAGTGACCACAGAACCCCTTTCAGGAATGCCCTACCATATGGCAGGTCCTCCCTCCCAGGAGCCCAGAGCTCAGGCGTGGCCATACCCCAGAGGCCTTGGAAGGCACAGGGAGATACAACCTGGACAAACAGGACTCCTCTCTGCTTCCTCTGCGGGACCTTCTTGACAGGACCCTTCACTTTTGTCCTGGTTAGGGCAACGCTGCCCCTATCCCTGACCCCCAAGGGCTTACCCCAAGTCCCCCGCTCCTCGAACTCAGACCTCCATCTCACTGCCTTACTTCAGACCCTCTGAGACCATGAGCCATCCAAGGAACCATTTCCCTGGCTCCTTGGCCCCTGCCCCCAAGAAGGAGGCATGGGGCTGGGCATGGGTTGGGGCTGTACCAGGGAGGGTCAATACACTCCCCAGGAGTCTGCCAGAGCTGACTGGGCCCCAGGCCCTATGCAGGCACTTGAGCCCCAGGGCCAGGCAGACCAGGTTGTGACCCAGGGAAATTGGCCTCCAGCTTCTACCCAGCTCCCACTGAACTCCAACCAATCTGGGAGGCCTCTCGGAGGAAGCGGAGTGAGAGATCGCCAGCAAAAGGAGGCTGGAGGACAAGACTCCACAGAGGGGAGAGCAGATCTGAGGAAGAAAGGGCTCTGGGCGTTCCAGGATGGGGCAGAAGTGAGTGGCAGCCTCAGAAAGAAGGGCTGTTCTTTATGGCAGGCGTGGCAAACTGGGACCCAGGGACAAACCAGACCCACAGCCATACTCTGGCTGCTCCAGAAGAAAACGTTTGCCAGTCCTGCCTCCCTTCAAGGCACTGCAGAGCACGGAGGGTAATGCAGGTTTCCAGGACAGAGCCTGACACAGACGGGGTTCAGCAGACTGTAGCTTCCTGCTGTGGGCCTGCCCTGGGCCCCGGAACCCTGGCAGCCGCTGTCCCTCTACTCCTCTGGCCGGAGCCCCAAGGCCCACACTGAGATATGTAGGCAGGTCGGCCTCAGCTCTATTCTCAAAGCCCCGAACGGCCTCTCTGATGAATCCCTGGGCCCATCAGAGACCACGCACACTGTGTGGGGGCAGCACCAGCTCTAGCCCGCCAGGTGCTTGTCCCTCACATGTCGTCACTGCACACACGGGAAGGCCTTCATGTGGCCCAGTCCCGAAGCCAGCTGCTTGGTCAAAACGCGGGACACAGCCACTGGTTCCCACAGTGTGTCCCGCCACCTTCCACATGAGCGAGCTTGCATGTTTTACCTCATGCCCCCCCCCCCCCCCACAGCAGCATGAACTAGGTGCCCACACCCTCATGCAGATGAGGATGTGAAGACTGAGCGAGGGGCAGCAACACCCCCAGTGTGCCCATGGCCCTCCCTCCACACCCTGGGGCTCCCGTGAGCCTGTGCTAGCTTGGAGCCCCAAGCCCCACTGTCCCCACCTCAGTAGACCAGCTTTGATGACCGCAGCACCTCAGCACCCCTCAATCTTGGGTAAACCTCTGGAAGCCGCCATCCCTTCTTGGCTACATCCTTCCTGCTCCACCCACCTCCCCTGCAGTAACAGAGGTCCCCAGACACATTTTGGTCCATTGTAGCCACAGGACAGTCTCCTGAAGGGACTGATGATGGCTTCCGGCCTTCCTTACCTCTCTGGGGACTGGGGCCACGTCCTCCACCTCCTCCGACTTCCTGCCAGCCTAGCCTGGCCCTGCCTAGCTCACAGCCCACCCATTGGCTTGCCCCAGAATGTACCTGCGCCTCCCTTCCTCCTCCAGATTCTCCCCAAAGCCCAGGCCTTGCCCCACAACACCCCTCCCCACTCACATGTGCCCTCACCACATCTGAGCACTCCTGTGGCAGCACAGCTGTACCTGGGACACAGAGAGGTCTGTGCCTGCCTGAGAGTCTGTCCCAGGTGGAGACTCCTGTTCAAAAGGAGTTTCCCAAGGGTGGGCCCAAATCATCTCGACCACTGCACCAGGCTGCGTGCAGACAGAACTGAGCCCCAGGCCCACCTTGACCGAGCATCCTGTGAGTGGGGCTGACAGGGGCTAGACACAAAAGGAGGAGCCACGGCTCCATTCTAGCAGTTCCAACAGTCAGTGGGCACTTTCCCAGATGTGGACCAGTTGGCTGTACCCACCACTTTGCACACAAGAAAATAAAAAAGCTCAGAGAGGCTGGCTAACTTCCCCCACTGGCCCTGCCTGGGCCTCATTTGCCACCCACCAGTGAGCTCTCAGGAGATAAGGTGGATGGAGGCTATGTCTTGGTCCCTGTGCTTAGCAGTTGCCCCTCCCCATGGCTTCCAAACATACTGTTGCTGAAAGTGAACTATTCCAGACAAAGTCAGCAGCTCACTCTCCCCAGGAAAAAACACTAGGGGCCTCATATCGGGGACGGGTCATGCTATGCGTGGAGTCATCTAAACCTCTTGGCCCATATGAATTCACTTCCCCTGGAGACCACCTCCATTCACAGATCAATGGCATCACGTTGAGGCTGGTAGGGCTAGTCTGTTTCAGGATAGCAGGCCCCAACAATAGCTTAGATGCACTCTGCACATCAGAAATTAAGCAGAGCCCAGAATGCTACAGTCATCTCAGAGACAGAGTGAAAGACAGGCTTCCCAGGACGAGTGAAGAGGCGAAGTGCCATCCAGCTGGTGGTGTGCTGAATTTCAGTCCAGAAGGAATGTCCCGAGTGGCACACCCTCCTGTCATCAGCAGATCAGTTGCCCCTGTCTGCCCGCTTACACTCTGGTATGGCCACTTACAGAAGCCCGTACAGTAGGCAGCATCTCACCATTTAGATGTGGCTCCTGAGGGCCAGAGAGGTTCCAGACTGCCCACATGTGTAGGGCCCTAGTCCCTAGACCCATGGACATGTCACCTCACGTGGCAAAAGGAATTTTGCAGATAAAATTAAGTCAAGGCCCCTGAGATAGGGGATGATCCTAGACTCCCCAGAGGGCACAGTGTCAACATAGAGTCCTTATAAGAGAGAGACATCAGGGTCAGAGTGAATGATGAAAGAGGCTGTGATGCTGGCCGTGAAGGTGGAGGAAGGGGCCGAGAGACCAGGATATGGTGCCTCTAGGAGCTGGAAAAGGCCAGAAATGATTTTCTGTTGGAGCCTCGCGAAGGACCAGCCCTGCCCACACCTGAGTTTAGTCCCGTGTTGGACTTCTGATATCCAGAACTATGAGATAATTTTGTGGGTTTTCGGGTCTTTTTTTGTTTTTTAATTTTCATTTTTGCTAATCCTCCCTCGAGGATATTTTTCCATTGCTTTTTAGAGAGAGTGGAAGGGAAGGGGAGAGACACAAAGAGAGAAACTTCGACGTGAGACAGACACATCCAGTGGCTGCCTCCTGCACTAGTCCCAACCAGGGACGGGGACTGAGCCTGCAACCAAAGTACATGCCCTTGACAGGAATCAAACCTGGGACCCTTCAGTCCATGGGCCAACGCTATGCACTGAGACAAACCAGCCAGGGCCATTTCTGTTGTTTTAAGCCACCAAGTTTGTGGTGACCTGTTACAGCAGCTGCAGGACACACACTCGGGCAGGGCAGAGAAGGCAGTGACCATGCTGCGGCCTTCTGCCATGGATCCTTCTGGGGGTGGCTGCTGAGAGGGTTCCCAAGGTGCTTGTGCTCAACACAGTCCTTTTCTCTGCCCAGTCCCATGTGGCCCACTGTGGACAGCCAACCAATCCTTCTGTTTCCATCATCCCCTCTCTCCATAACCCCACTCCCCACCACCCTGAGTTCCAAGATCCCTTAGTCTGCCGGAGAGGCAGTGGGTCTTCATTCTGCCAAGAGGGACATTTGCTGACTGTCTGCCCAGAGGCCTGAGGCAGGTGCCAGGGTTAAGCAGGCAAGGGACAGACATGGTCCCACCCTCCTGAGCTTCTTTTCCTAGTATATCAGAAGCAGCAAACCAGAAACAGGGAACTAGGTGAAGAACAATTTTGGGTGGTGGTACCTGGTACCAGGAAGCACATTCTAAAAGTGGCTCCAACATTCAGCTGTCAAAGTAAAGGCAAGTTGGAGGGAGTGGAGGGGGCACTGGATCCCAGCACCCAGCCTGGGATGTCTCTCCAAGACCAGGTACCCACGGAGGGACCCATGGGATGCCAGCACGGTGGAAGGGCTCCAGAACTAACTCGTCCCAGGCTCTGACCTGGTAAATGCAGGTTAACATCCCCAATGGGGTGAGCCTTCCTGCTGGCCAGCAGGGATGTCGCTCTTGTTTCTAAATTGACCTGCTACCTTCAGAAGCACCCCCCCCACACACACACACACACTCACATATCAGGTTTTCTCAATGAGGAGGTGGAGGTAGACAGACAAGATGGGTACATGTGGGGAAGCATGGGACTTGGTTGGAAAGTCTAAGGATTCTCTGAAAGGTCAAAGGTCTCTGGGGGACCTTGCCAAAGGTGGCACACACTGCCTTGACTTTTCCAAACAAGTCTGAGCCCCCAGGTGTTTACTTAGACACGTCCTTGCTTAAAAGACACTACAGACACATGTGTCTCCTCAAGGATGCTTACCCTGCTGATAGCATCTAATAGTTAATTTTAGTACAAGCTGTTGTTACAATAAAAGCCTAAGGAGGCAGGCAATCAAGGCTGTTTTTGGCTCCTTATGCCAACCAGTCCCTTAGCCTCTCTTCCACAGAAACATGTGTCAGAGTAATCACTCATCTGTCATTCAGGGTCTGTTGGTCAGTCCCGGCAGGCACAGACCAAGACCTCAAGAGAGTGATAACTAGCAGGTCCAGTCAGGCACAAATGCACACCCAAACCACGTGACCTGGGAAATACAACACACAACCAGGCCTGCCCACCACACAACCAGGCCTGCCCACCAGCCCAGAGACCCTGCTCCAGCCTGACCTTGGAACTAAGGCCTGGAGCTCGGCCAGTGTGCAGACTGGCTCATTCCAGAAAGCTGAAGGCCACCTCAGTCCAAGGACTGGGACCTCAGGGGACACCGAACTTCAGCTTGGGGACCCTCCTCCAAAATTGCTGCTTGCTGCACCACAGAAGAGCAAAGACTCCCAAGCTGTAAGAGAAAAGTCTGGTCAATTCATCACCAGAGAAATGAAAAGTGTCTGCAAGGCAAACACACCATGTTTCAAAAAGAGACAACTAGGGCCCTGACCGGTGTGGCTCAGTGGGTTGGGTGTCATCCCATGCACCAAAAGGTTTGCTGGTTCAAATCCTGTCCAGGGCACATGCCGGGGTTGCGAGCTCAACTCCCAGGATGGACTGCAGGAGGCAGCCGATGACGGTTCCCTCTCACCTTGATGTTTTCTCACTCACTCTCCCTTTTATTCCTCTCTCTCTAAAAATCAATTAAAAAAAGACAACTAGAAAAAAAATCTCCTACCCTGAAGATAGACCAAAGGGGAATAGGACATGAATAACTGTTCCTGGAAAAAGCACTCGTCCTCACTTACAGTTGGAGAAGGCGGTTCCCACTTCCTCGCCCTGAGTGATTCTGAGATTAGGTGACACGCCCTTGTCACGGATACACAGGGATTGCTCGCCTGCACTGCTGGCAGCAGCTGAAACTAGTACGACTTCTAAGAAAGGCAGCTTGGAAGGCAGTTTGGCAACTGCTTGCAAAATCTAAAAAAGCACATCCTTTTTGATGCAGTGTTTCTACTTCTAAGAATTTGCCCTTAGCAACTCTGGGCGTGTGTGTGCAAAACCTCGTGTACAGAGCTGTTCTGTACAGACAGCTTATGAGAGCAGAGACCATGAGGAGTGACCCGAGCGCTACCTTAAGGGCAGGACTTCTTCTCCACCAGGAGACACTGAAGTAAAAAGGGCAGGCCTGAAGGTCTTGGGGACCCGCTGCCTGTGAGAACAGCATTGTGGGGATGAGCAATTTCTGGAAGGCTGGAGAACAAGCTTGTAGCAGAGGTTGCTCTTGGGGAATGGAACTAGAGCAGTGGTTCTCAACCTTCTGGCCCTTTAAATACAGTTCCTCATGTTGTGACCCAACCATAAAATTATTTTCGTTGCTACTTCATAACTGTGATGTGGCTACTGTTATGAATCGTAATGTAAATATCTGATATGCAGGATGGTCTTAGGCGACCCCTGTGAAAGGGTCGTTCGACCGCAAAAGGGGTCGCGACCCACAGGTTGAGAACCTCTGGGCTAGAGGCTCGGGGTCAGGAGAAAGGAAGCCTTGCTCCCCCTGGCTCATCATTTGGTGCTTCTTGAAATCAGTGAAAGGGAACATGTTAGCTATTCAAAGAAATAAGCCAGCTGGGAAGAGGTTGAACTACATAAGTCCAGGGCCCGACTGGAAGTCTCAGTGGTAAGAGCAGCACTGGCTGCACCAGAACATGTGCTGCCTTTGCTGTATGAATGTTAGAGAAAGTAATGAGTTCTCTGTTAACAAGTAGTCACTTAGCACAGACAATCTGTAAGGCCTTGTGATGGGGGAAGGGGAGGTGGTAAGGATGGGGCCAGTGGCAGTGCGAGAACTCTGGCCCTGGAGAGATACCTGCCCTGCTGCCCTGAAGGGTGCCAACTGTAGGCTGGTGTCCCTGGTCTGGTGAGGTGGCTGAAGCCCTGGCTGCTTGGCTTCCTACTATTACTGTTCCCTCTGCAGGGTACTGTCATTAGGGGTCTCACTCACCCACCAAGCCAGCCCTAAAGAGGAGGGTCTCCTTTTCCCTGGGTCCCCCAGAATGAAGAATCAGGAGGCCTACCTTCTGCCGCTGCCTCAGACAAGCCTCAACCTGCTCCTCTGGAAAAGGGGCACAACCCCAGTCACCGAAAAGGGCAGAAATGAGGTCCCCACATGGCTAGGGCTACATGTCAGGGATTCTTGACAACCCAGGGGGCTGTCTTCCCGGGCAATCGGAATGTGCATGCTTTCCAGTCAACAGGTAGCAATGGAGCAGGGCTCTTGTTTTCAACCACCTGCCCAGTGGCCTGCTGCACCCTCCTGAGGGGGCTGTCCCTGCCACTCCTGGCTACCCGAACCTCACCGTTCCTATAGGGTACACATGGTTCCCACTCACCAGATACTTAGGGAAAACAGGTTGCTCTAACCTGTTTAAACCAGCAGTTCTCACTGGAGTGACTGCCCCCAGGAAACACTGTGGTCTCATGACAGGGATGCTCCTCAACCCCCTCACAGTGCCCAGGATGGTCCCCACAGGGAATGACCCAGCCCATGTCATAAGTGCCCAGACACCTGGTATAGGGCCAGACCATGGAGTGCTACCTGCTGAGTGAGACAATGGTGCTTGTGTGGGCTAGCCCTGGAGTTAGCAGGGCTAGAGGGGTCTGAAGACAATCCTGTGCCAACACCTGCGAGTCATTTTTCCAGCTGAAGTCAGTGATAGGCGGAGTCCCACGTGAGGAACAATAAGGGAGGCGAGCTTTAACTCTACCAAATCACCCCCTGGCCTCCCCTCCTCACAAATGAGAAAATAAGGCGGAAGAGCCTGTCTGGGCACGACCAATCATACAGCATGCAGCACGTCATGATCATCTTAGAGCAGTGATGGCGAACCTTTTGAGCTCGGCGTGTCAGCATTTTGAAAAACCCTAACTTAACTCTGGTGCCGTGTCACATATAGAATTTTTTTTGATGTTTGCAATCATAGTAAAACAAAGACTAATATTTTTGATATTTATTTTATATATTTAAATGCCATTTAACAAAGAAAAATCAACCAAAAAAATGAGTTTGCGTGTCACCTCTGACACACGTGTCACAGGTTCGCCATCACTGTCTTAGAGGCTTCCTCAAAAAGGGACATGGCGTGTTGTAGGTACACAGGGCCTCCTGTATGGCCTGGATACAGGCTGGGCACACATCCTATGAGTTCACAGAAGGCCCAAGGCCCCCAGGATCAGAGCACTCTGCTTCCTGAAGCCAAGTTTCAAGGCCTTCAAGATCTTGCTTATCTCGAAAAATTGGTCCTCACTGTTTTTTATATTTTGTAAGGTTCTTTAAAGAGCCAAAAGAAGACATTCCTATGACACATCTTGCATGACTCAGTATTTTTTAAATATATTTTTATTTATTTCGGAGAGAAGGAGGGAGAGGGAGAGAGAAAAAGAAACATCAATGATGAGAGAGAATCACTGACTGGCTACCTCCTGCTCGTTCCCCACCAGGGATCGAACCCGCAACTTGGGCATGTGCCCTGATCGGGAATTGAACCATAATCCCCTGGTTCATGGGTTGACACTCAACCACTGAGCGACACCAGCCGGGCCATGACTCAGTGTTTTGAGGCTAACTGTGGTCTGGGTGTGCTACCTATGAGATGGGTTACACCATCGGCACTGCTCACCCTGGGATCCAGTCATTCTCTGTGGGGGGTAACCTGGGCACTATGGTGGATTGAATAGCATGCCTGTCCCCACCCCTCAATGCCAGAAACAACTGTGACAACCACAAATGCCCCAGCCATCGACAGTGTCCACTGAGGGCAGAATCACCCCCAGGTGAGGGTGGGGCGATCGTCCCTTGGAGAAGCTGCACCAGCCAATAGTGAGAGGTGTCGAGTGGCACCTGCTATGCACGAGGGATATGGAGAAGAAGAGTGAGGAAAGCCTCTAGCAGGAGCCTGTGATCACCTGCCTGGACATGTCCTATGCAAGCAGCAGGGTCCCGGATGAACGGACACCGCTCCTGGCCCCATGAGGAGATTATCAGAACATGGTGGCAAACTCCACCTGCACCCCTCCATGAGCCAACACAGCTCGAAGCACTCTAAATGCTCTATTTAATTTTGTCCCCAGGGACGACCCATCTCTCCATTTCACAAACTAAGGAACTCAGGGCCCTGGCAGTTCGTGGGTGGTGGAGCTGGGACTGGACTGGAACGCCACCTGCCATGACCGCTCAGGTCACAATGTTCCCATGGGTGAGGGTCCCAGGCTCAGTATGGAGCGAGCCAGCAGTCTAAAGCTGAAAGGACTGCCCTGGATTACATCACACGTGAATCTCTCCCAAGCACTTCCTGCAGGAATCAACCAATTAGGGCTCATGATGACAAATGAATGGGGGCTCCCTGGGAACTGTCATATTGGGGCATAGACTTTCACAGGCCCTAAATCTCCAGAGAAAAGTGCACATAAGGGGAGGAACCAGGAAGTTGGGAGGTGACTCAAAGCACCCCCAGATTACCTGTGGGCCTTGAACCAGCCCCTTCCTCTGAGAAAGGTGGGGGATCTTGCTAGGAGCCCAGGGGCTATCGTTTTATTCCCAGCAATTCTCTAAGGGGTTGTTGGAGAAGTCCCATATGAGAAAGATCCAATCAGAAACAAGGAGTTGTCCAATTTTCTGCTCACGTTGGATCTGGGAGGTTAGGAGAGGAATCTCTGACCTTGTTCTATTGCCGCAGGTCAGGCAAGCCTGTGTCCAGCCTACGGCTCCCTCCCTTCCACTACTACACTCGGACTATAGAGTCCGAGTGGAGCGAGCGAGCTGAGTGGTTGTGTAGCTGCGTCTCGGGGAGACCGGTAGCGCTTGCAGCATGGCTGACCAACCAACTGAAGAGGCTTTGTCACTATTTGACAAGGATGGTGATGGAACTCCTCCTATAACAACAAAGGAATGGGGAGCTGTAATGAGGTCTCTTGGGCAGAATCCCACGGAAGCAGAGTTACGGGACATGATAAATGCAGTGGATGCTGATGGTAATGGCACAATCGACTTCCCAGAATTTCTGACAACGATGGCAGGAAAAATGAAAGACACAGACAGGGAAGAAGAAGTGCGAGAAGCACCCGCGGGTTGGATAGGACGGCGACGGCTCTGTTAGTGCGGCAGCGCTTCGCCATGTGACCACAGACCCTGGAGAGAAGTTAACAGATGAAGGGGTTGATGACATGCTCAGGGAAGCAGATATGGATGGTGATGGTCAAGTAAACTGTGAGGAGTTTGTACAAATGATGACAGTAAAGTGGAGACACTGTACAGAATGTGTTAAATTACTTGTACAATTGTTTACTGGCCTTTCCTTTGTTTGTAACTTATCTGTAAAAAGTTCCCCCTTGTCGAGTAAGACTCCCTCCACGTTCTGCGTGGAGTAGGGTTCGGTATCTGAAAGAGGAGCCGCACAACAAATGAGAGAAAAAGACGAGATAATTTTGCAATATTGGGGGACCAGGCGGCAAGTCCCGAAGGACTTCCTCTGTGCTCAGGCCTCACCAAGCTTTTATTGATCTGGGATGCACCCATAGCATAGCCCTTAGGCAGGTGACCCCCTAGTAACAAGCAGACTAGCCCATCAGCAAGGATTTACATAATAAATGGAAGAGTAGTTTCAGCTACCACTGTCTGGACAAACAGAGGTGGCGCCTAGCTCGGAGCTTTGCTAGGGCTTCAAAGGCACCCAGCCTTCGGAGGGGTTTCGGGGAGTTCTCTGTCTATGCTTATCAGATAGTGAAGGCAATAAACAGTTTCCCACACCCCCTACTGTCAAAAAAAAATGCACGTATAGTAATTAGGACTTCATTCCTCCATGTTTCCTTCCCTTATCCTACTGTTATTGTCCTGAAACCTTATTTTAGACAACTGATCAAGTAGCATGGTGCCTGTGGCTTACCCTGGATATATCTGAGCCCTTCTGCACATCTAAGCTTAGATGGAGTTGGTCAAATGAGGGAACACCTGGCTATGCGTTTTTAAGTAGTTTTCTTTAGGAACTGCCAGCATGTTGTTGAAGTGTGGAGTTGTCACTCTGCGTGGACTATGGACAGTCAACAATATGTACTTAAAAGCCGCACTATTGCAAAACGGGTGTATTATCCAGGCACTCGTGCACTATTTTTTTGTTCTGCTGGTCCTATAACAGAAACATTTTTTTTTAATTGTTACTTGCTTTTTAAACGTTTAGTCACTTAAAGAAAATCTGCTTATGGCACAATTTGCCTCAAATCCACTCCAAGTTGTAGATTTGTTTTCCAATTAAAAAATTTTTTACTTGCCCCCCCCTCCCCCCCGGCCCCAATACTATCCAGCTGTCAGCCAGTTATGCCGTGTGCAGTGGAGCAGGGAGGCTTTGCAGAAGGAAGACCTGGCTCTGAGTCCTGGTTCTGTCTCTTCATCTATGAAGTGGGGATAAGGGAAAACACTGCCTATGTTGCTTTGAAACTGGGCTCAACTTCTGTGAAGCAGCTGGCAGAGTGCCTGACCCAAAGGAGATGCTAGGAAGTGGCAGCTATTCCCATGGGCCTAGTGACAGGCCCACTACAGGTCCCAGCCATGCCTGCTTCCTGCTCCTCCATCACGCAGTACTCCTGGGCTGTGTGGCATGGGAAGTGCCTTGGTGGCCGCGGCTGCTGCCTCAATGACCTCTTGGTCACGGCTGCAGGCTGAGTGGCCAGGTAGTGGCCCCACCTCCTCCCACACAGTCAACGAAGGTGAAAAGGACCACCGTTCTTCAGAGTCCGTCCTCAGTTAAGGACATGGGAGGAACAGGGCTGCCTGGCAGGAGGGCTGGCTGTGGTTTTACAGATATGGACTCTGGACTAGAACCCAGCATCTGGCCTCACGACAGCAGCAGCAGAAACTGGGATGTTTGAGGGGAGCGGTCCCTCACTGCTAACGAAAGCAAAAGCATGCAGTAGGAAGACAACACACCTTTCCTGGACGGCTGTTGTGAATCCCAAAGCAAGGTATTCTGGGGACCTGTGGTGGGGGCCCCTGAGGGGCATATTCCAGCATGCATGCAGTCACTCATTTATTTACTCCCGCCTAGCATGTGCAGGTGGTCCTAGAAGCTGATCAAGGAGCCAGAAAGTAGAGGCCTGAAGTCACTGTCCCCCAGGGCTCACAGAGCAGAGACTGATAATTCTGTCAATACCTCCTCTCTGGACCCATGGTGACACCGCTGGAAGCAGGGGCCATGCCCACCCCAGGTGAGAATTGCTGCTCTAAGCTCCGAAAATGATGCCCAAAGGGAGATGAGCCCCTACTCCCCCATCTAGCCTGGTGAAAGGTTCAGACCGAAAGGCCATTTGGGTCTGCTGCAGCCCGAAGGATGCAAACCCCACACAAAGGAAGAACATCAACTTGATTACCACACCCAAATGATTAATGATCATTTATGTGATTCTAACTGTGACTGATATCAAAGGGCCGATTTTCAAGACTGGATGGGGCCTTAGAAGGGATCAGATTAAGCCCCATGAGGTTCCCAAAGCCCTTCCACAACTCTGCATCTGCTTGCACTCCTACAGGGACAAGGAGCTCACCCCCTAACAAGTAGCCTGAACATCAGTAAGTGCTTCCTCAGTCTGTCTTACTGCTGTTCCCAACCATGGGTCCAAGGTGGGGGTGGCAGAAGGAAAAAGCTATTATGTTTAGGGCGGGGTATTTCCTCTACCCACCCCCCGCCCCCAAACCCCTAGCACTGCTGACACCAGGGACAGGTCATTCTCTGGGGAGCCATCCTGGGCACTGTGGGGAGTGGAGCAGCATCGTTGGCTCCCACCCACTCAATGCCAGAAGCATCCGCTGTTGTGATAACCACAGAGGTCTCCAGACATTGCTCCCAGTGGAGACCCCCTGGTTTAGGGGAATCCTTAGGGAAATAGTTGCTTCCAAAGACCAGTGAGCTCCATAGACCAACACTAACCTCTCCCAGCTGCTCAGCCCTTCAGAAAGTGCGGAGACAAATACCCTCCATACAGCCATCTACTCCTTCCCCTGCTCCCACCATCCTTCTCCCCTCCACCCAGCTGGCCTCTCCTTGTTGTGCAAACACAGCCTAGTCCTTTCTGCAGTGGCCACATGCCCCACAGGGACCAGACCGCCCTGAGAGTCACAAAGCACTAGTTCCCGGATCCGATCTGGTCTGGGAAGAGCACGTACAAAAAGGCATGGGATCCAGAAAGAATGGCCTGCAGTGAACAGACTGGGGAGGCTGCAGGCATGGAGTGCACTGGTAGCAGAAAAAGGGAAAGGTGGCAAGGCCAAGAGGGTAGTCTCCTGAGACTGTGTGGTAGCAGGGAGCTGGGGAAGGGATCAGAAGTCGAGAGTGGAATGATCAGATATGGGCTTACAGACCAGCAGAGTGCAGCGTGGAGGCAGGGACAGCAGTGGCGAGCAGGGGAACCAGGGAGCAGATGCCTGCCTGTTCAGGTGAGAAAGTCGGCATCCTGAAAAGATGTGGGGTAGGGAGAGGAGAGGCCTCGTGTTGAAGCTGGCATTGTAAGGGGAAGGGGGGTGAGGGGGAGTGGGTAGTTTGAGGTACGAGTGACCTCTTCTGGACACACTCAACCCAAGATGCATAGGAGAGATGGACAGAGACACTCAGGAGAGAACTGGCCGCTGGCTACGTGGGCCTGGAGTTCAGGAGTAAGCTTTGGGCACCAGCAGCAAATGAGGACAGGAAGCTAAGGGTGAAAAGCAGGCAGGTCATCAAGGAGCACGTGTAGAAGAGCAAAGAGGCATCTGAGTACAGATTAACAAGGGCCACCACACAAGAACCTGTTCCTGACTGTTCATAGCAACGCTATTTATAATAGGCAAAAGGTGGAAACAGCTCGTGTCCACCAACTGTGATGGACAAACAAAATGGGATACATCCATACTGGAGTATTATTTAGCCACGAAAAGGGACGAGCACTGAAAGCATGATGTTCAGTAAGAAGCCAGACACTAAAGGCCACATACTGTGAGTCCATTTATGTGCAATGTCCAGAACAGGCAAATCCAGAGACAGAAAGTAGATTTGTGGCTGTCAGAGGCTGGAGCGATGGATGGGGAGTGACTGCTGACGGGGAAGGGACTTCTTTTTGAGCTGATGAAAATGTTCTGGAACTAGATAGTGGTGATGAATACACACACCTGTGAGCATACTGAAAACCACGAATTGTACACTTTAAATGGGTAGATTGTATGGCATTAGAATTATATCTGAATAAAGCTGTTATCAACAAAAATTAATGAGTTAAGATAATAAGAAGGAGAGCCAGTGAAGGAGACAGAGGGACAGATAGAATGCATAGGAAGCCAGGAGAGTGGATTCTACATTCCACTTACTTGGGGAGGGGCACCGTTTATCATGTGTACTGGTTGAATGGTTAAGTAAAGCAATGCTCAGTGTGCCCTGTCATTCCATTCACACGTGAGGAAACTGAGGCAGGGAAAAGTGGGCACTAGCCCAAAACACAGGATGTATGGCAGTCAGGGCACAAACGTCCTGGCAAGCGTGCACATCAGGGGGAGCTTTGGTCACGTACTGAGTCTCAGTGCGCAACAGATGTCTGTGCTTTGGAGGGAGGAGCTTCAGGACTTGCCTGGCTCCTAGCTGCATGCACAAGCAGGGCCCCGCGGTGGCCAAACTCTCAGGGAGGTTGAGTGGGCAGAGTGGAGACCACTGGGGCCGGTGATGGGACAGAAACCAGACCACCAGGAGCTCTCGGGGCAGAAAGCGGGCCTCCACACACTCCTTTCTGCCGGCTCCCTGTATCAACCCCCAGAACGGGCCTGGCCCTCAGCATCCACTCAAGCAGCGTGTTCCAGCTCCAGCCCCACCAGGGCACAATGCAGGCTCTGGAAATAAAGTCCCTGCCCTCCCAGGGCTCACGGTCTGAACTTTAGCCCAGGATCTCCGCCCTCCGCGCTGCTGACAGAGGTGAGGTCACTCACTGTGAGGGGCTGTCCTGGGTACTCTGGGTTTGGAACAGCACCCCTGGCCCCCACCCACTCACTGCCAGGAGCATCTCCAGTGTGACAAGCAGACAGCCCCCGGTGAGAGCCTCTGCTCTGCAAGAGAAAAACTACAGGGGAACTGCCGGATGGTCCCTAAAAGACCAACTCCCTTGATCTCTACACAAACTAGCCGTCCCTGAGAGAACTTTAGGTCCTCATCCCGCCCAGTGACACTGAGCAAAAGGTCCCCACAATCAACCCCACTCTAGACCTCCCCAAACTCGGGAGTCCCAAGTGCACAAAACCTGCCTGGCCAGAGGTCCCAATAAAGAGCACTGGTGGGCGATTTCTGCTGAAACAGAGGAGCCAGTGTGAAATCAATGCAAAGCCACTTCTGAAGCCTCATTAGATTTTCCTGTTTGCTTCCGGGTACTCCTCCCCCAGCCCCAATCCGCCGCCACCACCAGCACAGACACCTGAGACACTGCCCCCACCTCGGCAAACCTGCTGTCCTTTTTGACCCAAGAGCTGTCCAAGGCCCAGAACCCTGATTTTTGGAGGGAGTGGGCCCAAATCTTTAACAAAACCCTCCTGGAGCAATCCAACCTCACTTGCTACACAAAGATAGCGACCAGCACACCTGTTTCCACTCAGTTCAGAAGGGAACGCCAGTACACTATTGTCAAAACAGAAGGGGCCCCCAACATCAAAGGTCATGATGGTCCGCGAGAAATTCTGTTCAATACGCAGCCTAGGGGACAACGTACCACCCTGGGGACAGTCCCCAGAGGATCTCACCGGCTCCCAGCATGCAAACCCTGCTCCCTCCTCCAGGGGAGACTACCCAGCCTCCTCCTTTTCAAGTCCCTCCCACCTGTCTCCACTCCAGGGGGTGGGGGTATGTATGCTGTGGGTGGATGGTTTTTCTTTAGATGAATTGTCTTCATTTAAAGTGTGGTTAAAGGGGGGCGGGGGGTTAATGGGGGGACGAGGACACATTTGTAATACCTTAACTAATAAAGAATTAAAAAATAAAATAAAATAAAGTGTGGTTAAAAATAAGGTGAAGGGATTAAGACTACAAACTGCCAGTTATAAAAATAGTCTCAGGGATGTAGCATACAGCACAGGAAATGTAGTTAATCATATTGTAATAACTGAGTGATGCCAGATGGGTATCAGATTTGGCTAGTTCCTTACAGCACAGGTTAGGGCATGGGCCTGCTGTTGTGGGGATGAAGTGGGGGCCCTGGTTTTGGGGAGCAAAGCTCCGCTTGCTATTTACAAAAGGATTGTGGGGGATAAGTGTGGGAGGGGAGGTCACGGGTTGCAGGTGGCTCAGAATGGGGAAGTCAAGCAAGGTCGGTTTTGGCGGTGGGGAGGCTCTAATGTGGGGGGAGATCATAAGGTATAAAAATGTCTAATCGCTATGTTATACACCCGAAACTAGTATACTATTGTATGTCAACTATAACTGAAAAAAACAAAACTATGTTAAGATGGAGGGGGTGGTAAAGGATGAGTACAGCCTCACCAGTGAGAGGAATGAGCACATCATCTGGTGGACGGGGGTAAGGGGATCGATCTAGTTCCCAGCCTGAGAGGCTCCCTGAACAAGGAGATGATTTTTTTGTGGGGGGAAGAACAGGGAAAAACAGATTTAGGCTGGACATCTGCACAGTGGTGGGTCTCAGGCTTAGGGTCTGGGGCGGGTCTAGGTGATGCAGGACCAATGCAGGGGTGGGGGGCATCATTTTTAGGAGAAAACAGCTCTGGCTGGGGAGGACATTCCACACTTGGAGGTGGGGTGTCTGGGGTGGTGGGGCTTGTGCTTGCAGGAAGAGACAGACCCATCCTGGACCTCAGAGCAGCTGGGCACAGACGGGCCACCTTAGATTTTGGTGGGGTCAGCCAAAATGGGAGAGCTTGATCCTGGGTAGCGGGGATTAGAAAGCAGAGGGTCTAGAAGCGAGGGGGGTGTTTATGCATTCAAACTGCCTTGCCTAAGTGCTTCTGTGTCAGGAGCGAGAGGGGTGCGGTGAATACAATGGGGCACCGGGACAGACAGGGTCTCCACACCTCAGACTACTTGATTCAGAGTCCACAAAGCTCATTTTGAATGTTATTGGGATGGGCGCTGGTTCGAGCCTGGGTGAGTCACATACAGCTATGGAAGGGCTGTTTAAATTTGGACAGGGCCTGAGCTGGGATGGCCCGAACCTGGAAGACCCGGGTTTGACAAGCCAGAGATGGATAGTACATATTAAGGCATGGACCCGCTGTTCTGGGGATGAGATGGGGGGTGTCCCTTGTTTTTGGTTTTGGGGGCAGAGCTCGGCCCCATGTTATAAAAGGGTTGCAGGGGAGAGGGGGCGGTGAGGTCGACGGCTGCAGGTAACCCGGGTTGGAGAGGTCACTCAGGGCTGGGTTTGGGGGCGAGGCTCGGATTTGGGAGTTAAGGCGGTAGTGGGATGCTGAGGTCACCTGGGCCTAGCTCGGCTTGGGGGCGGTGTTCGGGGGTCCGGCTGCCTCCTGAAGCGCCCTAGCTTGGGTGTCGCAGCACGGCACGTCGACCCGGTTCTAGGGGGCTCTGGGTTGGTCCTCGCCGCCGCCAGGCCCGGCTCGGGGGTCGCGGCTCGGGTCCAGGGGGCGGGTCCCCAGATTCCGGCCACCTTACCTGCCTTGCTCCCGTCACCGGCTGGCTCCGAGGCCCCGCCTCTTCCGGCGCCGCGCCGCGCCGCACCGCCTCCGCTGCCCGCAGCCCCGCCGGGTCGGCTGCGGCCGCCACTGACGGGATTCCCGGCTCCGCGCTCCTTAATATGGCGGCGATCGCGGCTCCGCGGCCTCCCGCGCCCTTCTCAGCCGCGCGCGCTCCCGCGGCCGGCCACGCCCCCGCGCCGGCGCGGTGCGTGCTACCGCCACGCCCCACCACGCCCCCGGGGCACGCCCACCGCACGGGGCTGCGCCTGCGCGCATTGGGCATCTCGGGAGGACGTGACGGAGCCTGCAATTCGAATCAATACAGGAAGCGCGGCGCCACGCGTTGCCAAGGGCAACCGTAGCCGGAAGAGGACCTGGGGCCTGGTGAAGGTGGCTCCCTGGAATACAGGGAAAAGGCTCTGATTAGTAGGGGATGGTCGCAGTAACGGACGCCCCAGGGCAGACCCACCATAGGGTGGACAGAAGCCAGACCCACATAGCAATGAGGCAGTCACACCAGGTGATGGGACCCAATGACAGGTGTATGTGCGGGACATGCAAACCCCTCTACCTGCAGACATTCATTCATTCATTCAAAACTAATGCTCCTCCAGGCTCTCCAAGCGGGAACAGAACAACAACAACAAAAAAATCTGCTAAAAAAATAAATAAAATCTCTGCTCCAAAAATGGAAAATGGGCAAAGGATCCCAACAGACAATTCTCTAAAGAAAATGAATGGCCCATAAGCACATGCTCACCATCATTAGTCATTAGGGAAATGCAAATCAACCGCAGTGCGATACCAATTAATGCATACCAGGATGGCAATGTAAAAAAACAAAAGAACCCCCTACCCCAGAATATAACAAGTGTGGCCAAAATGTGGAGCAACTGGAACCCTCACACATTGCTGGTGGGAATGGAAAATGCTGCAACGACTGTGGGAAACAGCCTGGTGTGGTTCCTCAAAAAGTTAAACAGCCCTAGCTGGTTAGGCTCAGTGAATAGAGCGTCGGCTTGCAGACTGAAGGGTCCCGGGTTTGACTCTGGTCAGGGCACATGCCTGGGTTGTGGGCTTGATCCCCAGTAAGGGGTGTGCAGGAGGCAGCTGATCAATGATTCTCTCTCATCACTGATGTTTCTATTTCTCTCTCTCTCTCTCTCTCTCTCTCTCTCTCTCTCTCCCCCTTCCTCTCTGAAATTAATAAAAAAGTATTTAAAAAAAAGAAATATATTTTTAAAAAAGTTAAACAGAGTGACCATATGACCCAGCAATTCCACTTCTAGGGATATAATCAAGAGAATCTATACTAATAAAAGGGCAATATGCTAATTAGACCGGGTCAACTGGCCATCTTCCAGACATCCTATTTCCTTCTGGACAAAGCCAGGGTGGTGAGGGCCGAGGCAGAGGCAGTTAGGGGTGATCAGGCTGGCAGGGGAGGGCAGGTGGGGGCGCAATCAGGCTGGCAGGGGTTTAGGGGTAATCAAGCCAGCAGGGGAGGGCAGTTAGGGACAAGATCAGGCCAGCAGGGGATGGAAGTTAGGGACTTAAGGCAGGCAGGCAGAGGCAGTTAGGGGCGATCAAGCAGAGAGGTTAGGGGCAATCAGGCAGGCAGGCAGGTGAGTGGTTAGGAGCCAGTGGTCCCAGATTGCGAAAGAGATGTCTGGCAGTCAGACATCACACAAGGGTTCCCCAATTGGAGAGGCTGCAGGCTGGGTTGAGGGGAACCCCCCCCCCGGCACGAATTTCATGCACCAGGCCACTAGTTAAAGATACATGTTCACAGAAATATTTGTACATGAATGTTCATAGCAACATTATACATAACTAGAGGCCCAGTGCATGAAATTCATGCACAGGTAGGGTCCCTAGGCCTGGCTGGCGATCAGGGCCGATCGGGGCCTTGCAGCTGCCGGCTGGGACCTTCCTTCGTTCTGTGCCACCGCCTGGTGGTCAGGACACGTCATAGCGAGCAATCGAACTCCCGGTCTCCTGGTCGAACTTCTGAGGGGACACTTTACATATTAGCCTTTTATATATATAGATAGCCAAAAACTGCAAACAACCCACCAACAAATGAATGGAATGAATAAACAGAATGTAGTATATCCATATCATGGCATAGTGTTTGACAATAAAAAGGAGTGAAGCACTGACATATGCTACAACATGGATGAGCATGCTGAAAACACGATGTTCAGTGAGAGAAGCCACATAAAAAAGACCACATAGTGAGTGATGTCATGTATGTGAAACGTTGAAAACAGGCAAATCATGTTCTGGGACAGGAAGTGGATTTGTGGTTGTCAGGGGGAGTGGGACGGGGGGTGACGTTTAGGGACTTCCTTATTGGGGTGATGAAAGTGTTCTAAAATTGATGTAGTAATGGTTGCACAACTCTGAATATACTAAACCCCACCGAATTATACACTTTAAATGAGCGAATTTTACAGTATGTGAATTACATCTCAGTTGTAAAACAATTCCTGTATGCCTGGAGCTGAATTGTGGAGAATAACAAAAACAAAGGAAAGTGGAAAGTAAAAGTCTTAAATACAGCGATCAAGGAAGGTCTCACTGCAGTGATGACACTGGGACAAAGACTGGAAAGGAAAGAGCACACTGTGGTGTACAACTTCTGTCCATTAGTATGAAATTATATAATACAAATACTTGCTTATTTGATTTCAGTGAACTCCGCCGCCACTGTAGGATTTGGATCAGCGCCATCCAGCGTCACTGGGGGAGCTACAAAAGCAAGGGGCTGTGCCTGGACAGTCCCCACAGGTGCTGGGCTATCCTGGGCCAGTGGCTTGGCCTTTCAAAATGCCTCCTCTATGGCAGGGAAGGAAATGGAGCTCCTAGGAGCCAGACCCCAAGGAGAAGGGAGGGAAGGAAGGGAGAAGGGATGCAGAGGAAAAGAAACAGATGAGGCAGTGAGAGTCTTGGGACATAAATACACGGCCTTTCTGACTGAGAAAAATAAAATAGCGCAGGCCATCCAATAGAAGCAGAACATGAGGCACATAATTAATTTAAAAATTTCTAGTAGCCACATTTAAAAAGTACAAAGAAACCAGTGTCATTGATTTTTTTAAAAAAAAAATATTTTTTTTATTGATTTCAGAGAGGAAGAGAGAGGGATAGAAACATCAATAATGAGCGAGAATCACTGATCGGTTGCCTCCTGCATGCCCCACACTGGGGATCCAGCCCACACCCAGGGCATGTGCCCTGACTGGGAATTGAACCATGACTTCCTGGTTCCTAGGTCGACACTCAACCAGTGAACCACACCAGCTGGGCCAGTGTTACTAATTTTAATAATATATTTTATTAACTCCATATGTCCAAAGGTCTTTACTAGTACATTTAAACATGAAATCAAAATCAACAATTATCAATGAGATATGTTGTTACTTTCTCATATTAGGTCTTACAATCCAGTGTGTATTGTATATTTACAGCTTATCTCTATTTGGGTGCTAATTTTCACTGAACATGCTGATCTCTATGTTTTAGAAAATTTTACAGTGGAACAAGGAGATTCACAGACTCCAGGTGAATCTGCTTACAAGTTTTCCAATAACTGAATCGAATATCAGATGTTTCCATTGCCATTTAAATGACTTACAATTTTAGGCCCTGGCCGGGTAGCTCAGTTGGTTAGAGCAATATGCCAAGGTTGTGGGTTCCATCTCCAGTCAGGGCACATACAAGAAGCAACCAGTGAATGCATAAGTAAGTGGGACAACAAATCAATGTTTCTCTCTCTCTCTCTCTCTCTTTCTCTCTGAGAATCAACAAATAAAATTAAAAACAAATTTTTTAAAGTGAAAGGTTCAGTTCCATAGTGGCCACATTTTCAATGCTCTGTAGCCACAGCTAGTCAGTAGCTACCACATTGGATGCACAGATATAGAATGTGAATATCATAGAGAATTCTTCTGGACAAAGAAGGTCCACGGCAGTGCCGAGCATAGAGAAGGAGATCCGTAAATGATCAATGGAGAAACGTCTTGACTATCTGCCCCTCCAGACTAGGTCTGATTTATCTCTTTCCTCCAGCCCAGCACCAGATTCAATAAACATGTCTCTAACATTTACTGCTCCGTACCCCAAACCCAGATGATCAACATTCCAACTAAAACATGACATGTAGAACTAAACAAAATGATTCCGATGAGCTACACCTTTAAAAAAAATTCTGATGGTGATGAAAAAGTGTCCAAATCCTCAATACGTCTCCCTTTCGTTTCAGACAAACTAGGTGCACACCACAGTAGCAAAAGAAAGTGAGCGCATTTTATCTGAATCAGAATTCCCACTCTGACATTGGACTTGGTTGTTTTCTTTTCAATGAAGACGGCATTTGACAGGGCTGGATCCTGTCTTTATTTAAAAATATGGATTTTTTGTATTAAATTTTAAGTTAATGAGGGAGGGAATGTGTTATAAAAGACCAACATGGGAGATCATTGTGCATTGGTTTCCTATTGCTGCTGTAACAACTGTCAATATAAATGTTAATTTTTAAAAAATATTTTTTATTGATTTTAGAGAGGAAGGAAGAGGGAGAGAGAGATAGAAACATCAGTGACGAGAGAGGATCGTTGATCAGCTGCTTCTTCACTCCCCCACTGGGGATCGAGCCCATATCCTGGGCATGCGCCTTGACCTGGAATGGAACTGTGACCTCCGGGTTCATAAGTAGATGCTCAACCCCTGAGGCACGCCGGCCAGCCGGGCTCCACTGAGTTTTAGAGAGAGTGGAACGGAAGGAGGGAGGGAGGGAGGAAGGGAGAGAGGGTAGAGAAGGATGAGGAGGAGGATATGGAGGAGGAAGAGATGAAGGGAAGGAGAGAGAGAGAGAAAGAGAGATCTATATGAGAGAGACACATCAATTGGTTGCCTTCTGCATGTGCCCGAACCGGGGCCGGGGATTGAGCCTGTAAGCCAGGTATGTGCCCTTGACTGGGAATTGAACCCAAGACCCTTCAGTGTGTAGGCTCATGCTCTAACCACTAAGCATACCCACCAGGAAGATGTCAATTTAAAAAAGATAAAAATTGCATTAAAATATTATTTATCTCATTGACTAAATTTCTTGGGCAACTTTCAATTTTATGCTCATCTCCCACCCACACTATGTCCTCTCTCTGGTCCTGCTCATGGAGAATATTATTTGATTCTTATTCATTCCACCCCTTTTTTTAGCGGAGGTTGACATTTTGACAAACTAGAAGTCCAGAGGTGTGACAGAGCCCAGTAAACATTCAATCAATGGTTCCTGGCGCTGCACTGGGTGCAGAGAGACAACAGGGGACCCGAGCCCAGAGGAAGTCCCTCACTCTGCCCAGGCTGGGGCAGGGGGCCAGGCTGAATGCCCATGCTGAGATCGGAACTATAGGTGTGGTGGTTTCAACTGTGTTCCCCAAAATGCCATGTCCACATCCTGACCCCTGAGACCTGGAAATGAGACCTTATTTGGAAACTGGGTCTTTGCAGATGGAACCAAGTTAAGGTGAGATGATCATGAAGTAAGGTGAGCCCCCAACCCAGTGACTGGTGTCCTTATAGGAAAAGGGAGATGTGGACACACACAGGGAGACCATCACAGGAGACGAGGCAGAGACTAGAGCGATGCATTTACAGCCAAGGACCAGCCATCACTAAAAGCTGGAAGAGACAGGAAGGACTCTCCTCTGGAGCCTTCAGAGGGAGTAGGGCCCTGCGGGCACCTCGAGTTTGACCTCCTGGCCTCCACAGCCTTGCTCAAGTGTAGAGGGGCCTAGAACAGAGGGTGTGAGAAGCCGCAGGTTTCTGTCCTGCTATCAGGCTCTCACAGGTCCGCAGGCTCAAGGTTCCAAGTTCCCTGACAGACACAGACCGTGCTTTGGGCGTGGCTCCCATATCTGCTTCCTGCATCCCTGGGCCTATCTCCTTCCCCCAGAGCAGCACTCCTGACCCTGTAGCTTTCCAGTGTCAACACAGGTGTGAACATTAGCCTGAGCCACACAACATGACGACACGGTGCACTTGCCAGGCAGGCAAAATTGGCTGCAGAGTCAGTTATCTGGGGTCAACTTTGGAACGCACAGGAAGACAATAAAATAATAATCATCAGAATGGCAGCTTCATGAAGCCAGAGACAATGTTTCACTCTGTGTCCTCCAGGCCTGGGACAGTGCCTGTCACACAGGAGGTGCTCAATAAATATTTGTGACATGAATGACTGAATGTCTTAAACCCGTAGTGGGCACATCAAAGTGACTTTGTTGCTAAGAATGGCATATTTAATCCGTTATTCATTTTAAAAAATTGGTTGATTGATTTGAGAGAGACAGGAAATGAGAGAGACAGAAAGATCAGTTCATTGTTTTACTTATTTATGGATGCAATGTGCCCTGACCGGGGATCGAACCCACAACCTTGGGGTATCTGGATGATGGTCTAACTGAGCAATCAAGCTCCCTGGCCAGGGCTAATCAAAAAAATTTTTTTTTGTTAATCCTCACCTGAGGATATATTTTCTATTGTTTTTTTTGAGAGTGGAAGGGAGAGAGGGAGGGAGAGAGAGAGAGACATTGATGTGAGACACGTTAACTGGTTGCCTCCTGCATGTGCCCCAACTGGGGCTGGGGATCAAACTTGCAACCCGGGTATGTGCCCTTGACCAGGAATCGAATCTGAGACCCTTCAGTGCACTGGCCAATGCTCTAACCATTTAGCAACACTGGCCAGGGCCAATCCTTTTTTTTTTTTTTTTTTCTGAACAGGTTTTATTACACACACAGGGGTGGGGCTCAGTCCTCCTTGGCTGCTGCTTGCTTCATCGCTGCAAGGACATCCCTCAGCTCCTCTCTCTTGCTCTTGGCAGGATGTGTGTCCCTACCCTTTTCTTCTTTAAAAAAAAAATTTTTTTTTTTTATTGATTTCAAGGAGGAAGGGACAGGGAGAGAGAGAGAAACTTCAATGATAAGAGAGAATTATCAATCGGCGGCCTCCTGCATGCCCCTTACTAGGGGTAGAGCCTGCAACCTGGGCATGTGCCCTGACTGGGAAGCGAACCATGGCCTCCTGGCTCATAGGTAGACCTTAACCACTGAGCCATGCCTGCTGGGCTCCACCCTTTTCTTTTTTAAAAATATATTTTTATTGATTTCAGAGAGGAAGGGAGAGGGAGAGAGAGAGAAACATCAGTGATGAGAGAGAATCATTGATCGGCTGCCTCCTGCACGCCCCCTACTGGGGATCGAGCCGGCAACCCGGGCATGTGCCCTTGACCGGAATTGAACCCAGGACCCTTCAGGCCACAGGCCCACGTGACGCTCTATCCACTGAGACAAACCAGCTAGGGTCAAAAAATATTTTTATTGATTTCAGAAAGGAAGGAAGAGGGAGAGATAGAAACATCAATGATGAGAGAGAATCACTGATTGGCTGCCTCCTGCATAGCCCCTACTGGGGATGGAGCCCACAACCCAGACATGTGCCTTGACTGAAAATTAAACCATGACCTCCTGGTTCATAGGTCAACGCTCAACCACTGAACAACACCAGCATGGATATTTTTTTTAAAGGTTTTAAAATTGATTTTTAGAGAGAGAGGAAGAGGGAGAAAGAGAGAAACATTGACGTGAGAGAAACGTTGATCAGCTGCCTCAAGCATGTCCCCTACCAGGGCTGGAGCCTGCCACCCAGGCATGTGCCCTGACTGAAATGGAACTAGCAATCTTTTGGTGCATGGGATGATTCCCAACCAACTGAGCCACACTGGCCAGCTATTTAATCAGTCCCCCTACTGATGAATGAGTCATTTATTCCTTCCTCGGTTACTTACTCAGCACCGGCTATGTGCCAGGTGTGTAACAGTCACTGTGGTCCACTCAGTGATGTGCTGGAGCCATGTGTATTGACTCCCCAAACTCAATGTCAGGAATTAATGAGTGGACCACGGTGGGACTATTTCCACCAAAGGAACTGCCAACCACTACAAAACAGGGATCTATTATTTTCCAGCCAGACTGCATCAGATCAGACAAAACTCCCTGCTCTCATGGTAATTACATTCTAGTGGGGAAGACAGATAGTAACCAAAATAATTAGAAAGTCATATGGTAAAATATAGAGGCCATGGGGGAACATCCAGCAGGGAACGGGACAGAGGAATGCTGGGAATGAGGCTATGATTTGAATTAAAGTGTTCAGGGAAGGCTTCACTGAGGAGGTGACATTTGAGCAAAGGGGCAAACGTTTCAGCGAGGGAGTGAACAGAAGTATTTGGAGGGAAGACGTTTCAGGTGGAGTGAACAGCATGTGCAAAGGAAGCACAGCAGGAGGTTCATGTGGTTGGAGCAGAGGGAGCAAGGGAGAAAGAAGGGGGAGGTGAGAGCAGAGAGTGGACAGGGGCAGGTAGTGCAGGGTCTTGTGGGCCTCTGGGAGGACTTAGGCTTGTACCCCAAGGGAGGTAGGAGCCCTAGAGGGCTGTGGACAGAGCAGAGATGAGACCTCACTTGGGTGCTCGCAGGGCCCTGTTGTGGCCGCTGTGGAAGGTACAGACTGTAGGAGAAGAGGGTGGGGGTGGGGCAGGATCTAGGGTGGAGGGCACTTGCACAGGTTCAGGCAAGTGATGATGGAGGACTGGACCCCATGGAGGCAGAGGCCGGGCTGTTAGGATTTTTGCTCACCCCATCCCCTTTTCTTTGCTATTTCAAATAATGTGGCAACAAGTGCTTCATTTTCATTTTTTAAATTTAAAAAATTTTGAATTTGTAACATTTTAATACAGTTCAGATCTGTGTGTCTGGTTCGTTTCAGCTCCTTCACTACCAAACCTGGGGGCAGGGACTGCTTCAGTTTCTCTGCCTTCTCTTTGTGTAGACCAAGATAGAACGATATCTGCTGCATCAGACTTCAAACTTCACATTATCCTTATTTTTCTTGATCTTGACAGCGCTGTCATCCGTGCGCCTGGCTGGCTGTGAGCAGGAAGTCCTTGATTTCCTCAGTTTTGCCAGGCATGGCGAGGAGGCCTGCGGAGAGCCTGCGGCTGGCACCTCGGATCACCCCACTATTCTCTGTGTACCGTCCAAGAGGCACTCGGAGCAAGAAGAGCCTTTTTACTGTTTAAGAAACACTGCTGTAGTGCTCGACTTGTTAGCACATGTGCTAAAAATAAAAAGAACACTGCTCTCTTAAGTTCGTCAAAATGGATTTGTAGACTCAAAGGTTTTGCATTTAAAAGTTAAAACATTTCAAATGTTTAAGCCTGAGATGTTCAAACACTAAAAAAAGAAGTAGCCCTCCTTCCTCCCCCGCCAATTTTTCTAAAGGTTTATTATGAAAACTTTCAAATGCATAGAAAAGTTGAAAGAATTTTACAGTGAATTGTCATTTGCCCAAGGTCCATTTTCTCCAATTGCCATTTTCTGTATTTGCTCTATTATATACCTATACATAAATATGTCAAATTTTTTAATGCATCTCAACAGAAAAATCACACTTATTAGGATGGCTCTCAAAAATTGGAAAATGACAAGTGTTGGTGAGAATGTGGACAAATTGGAACCTTTGTGCACTGTTGGTAGCTGCTGTGAAAGAGTTTGGCGGTTTCTCAAAAAGTTAAACATAGAGTTACCATATGACCCAATAGTTACACGCCTAGGTATTTGCATACCCATGTCCACCGAAGCATGATTCATAATAGCCAAAAGGTGGGAACAACCTGTATCCATAGATGAAGAGATAAACAAAATGTGGTCTATCCAGTACAATGGAATATTATTCAGCCTTGAAAAAGGAAGGAAATTCTGGCAAATGTTACCATGTGGATGAACCTTGTGGACATTGTGCACGAATGCACTGAGCTTCTAGTACAGCTGTGGGCAAATTATGGCCTGTGGGCTGGATCCCGCCCGTTTGAAATGAATAAAACTAAAAATAGAAAAGACCGTACCCTTTTATGTAATGATGTTTACTTTGAATTTATATTAGTTCACACAAACACTCCATCCATGCTTTTGTTCCGGCCCTCCGGTCCAGTTTAAGAACCCATTGTGGCCCTCGAGTCAAAAAGTTTGCCCACCCCTGTTCTAGTCTACACTAATAAAAGAGAAAAATGGTAACTGGCGTACGGCGATACCGTTTTCATTGGCTAATCAGGGCTATATGCAAATTAACTGCCAACTAAGATTGGCAGTTAACTGCCAACAAGATGGCGGCTAATTTGCATATGTAGGCACAATGCAGGGAGGCGAAAGGGAAAGCAGAAAGAAGCCCCCTGCCACTGACAGTGATCTGAAACCCAGGGGGGAGCTAAGAGCTGGGGGGCAGGGCCGCCTTTGCCCTGCCCCCCCAGCCATGATCGGAGAATCAGGCGCCTTTACCGCCCTGGCCAGTGATAGCAGGAAGTAGGGGTGGAGCCAGCAATGGGAGCTGGGCACGGTCGAAGCTGGCAGTCCCAGGAGCTAGGGGTCCCTTGCCTGGGCCTAAAGCGAAGCCCACAATCGCGGCGCCCCCCGCTGCCACTGCAGGTCCCCGCTGACTGGGCTGGACGCCTAGGCCAGAGGCGTTAGGCCTGGGCAGGGGCAGAGCCTGCAACCGCGGGGAGCTAGGGGTCCCCTGCCCAGGCCTGACACCTCTGCCGGAGGCCTCAGGCCTGGTCAAGGGGCCGATCCGGTGATTGGTGATCGGAGGGTGATGAGGGTCAACTCCTCTGGCTGAGGCATCAGGCCTGGGTGGGGGGGGGCGAAGCCGGGGATTGGGGGGATATGATGGTCCCCTTGCCCAGGCCTGAAGCCTGGGTCAGAGGCGTCAGGCTTGGGCAGGGGGTGGAGCAAGCGATCAGAGGGAGATGGGGGTCCCCTGCCCAGGCATGATTCCTGGGCCAGAGGCCTCAGGCCTGGGTGGGGGCCAGAGCCAGTGATCGGGGGGAGATGGGGGTCCCCTGTCCAAGCCTGACACCTCTGGCGGAGGCGTCAGGCCTGGGCAATGGGCCGATCAGGTGATTGGAGGGTGATGGGGGTCAACGCCTGAGGGCTCCCAGTATGTGAGAGGGGGCAGGCTGGGCTGAGGGACACTCCCCCCCCCACCCCCCCACCCCCCCCCCCGCCACACCCAGTGCACGAATTTCGTGCACCGGGCCCCTAGTATATACATAAAAGCCTAAGCAACCCTTACCACCCATTCAGTGGCTGGGTCGCTGTGACAAGCACTGACCACCAGGGGGCAACACTAAGGGAGGAGCTGCCCCCTGGTGGTCAGCGCACCAACTTCCCCGGGCCAGCCAATCTCCCCCAGTCCCTCCCCCGAGCGGGCCGCGCGATCTCGGGCCAGGCCGAGGGACTCCACCCGTGCCCGAATTCGTGGAACGGGCTTCTAGTCTTTTAATAAATCCTTCAGTTCTCAGTCTTGGCCACGCCCTAGAGAGCTTTGATCCCGCTTCCGGGACGCTGCGCATGCTCCGTCGCTAACCCCTCTTCCCCCTCCCCCAACCCCACCCCCGGCTGAATCGGCACAAACCATTTTCAGTTGTGTCTGGTGAGGAGGCTCCAGAGACTCTCTTCCGGGGACAGGGTGTCGTTGCGCTCCGCCTTCCCTGAGGCATACGCTTAGGTGCTCCCTGGTGAGGAAGTGTGAGCCACGGCGCCGGTGCCCACTCGCGCCTCCGGGCGCCCACTCGCGCCTCCGGGCGTCCTCTCCCGCGGAGCCTTGCGCGGCGCCCTCTCCCTTCCGGCGCGGCGGTGGTGCGGTCCGTCCGGTCACGTGGGCGCCAAGATGGCGGCCCCCAGAGCAAGCTGCCAGCGTTGCGGCCCGTGAGGCAGCCGCGGCCTCCTGCGGCGGTGAGGTCTGCGTTCCTGGAGCTCGTTCGGGCGATCGGCGGCGGGGAGCACGGTGCGGGGCCGACCTGGCGGGCGGGCGGGCGCGGGGAGGACGCGTCATGGCGCGGGGGTCCCGGCTCTGGGACTCACTGGCTGGCGATGCGAGGCACCTCCTCCGGAGGAGGCCGGCGAGCTCTTCCACCGGCTTCTGGGGACCCTGTCTCCGAGGGTCCCTTCGCTGGGGACCCAGCGCGTGTTGGGGGTCCCATGTCAGGCGACTCCTTTCTCGGGGTCCTGGGGGAACCGGTTCGTGGGGGCCCCGCGTAGACAGACCTGGAGGCTTCGGGTCCCTAGGAGTCTTCCGAGCGAAGGGGTCCGGCGCGCAGCCCCGCGGGATTCCGCTGCGGCGACCCCTCCGGAGGGGGAAGCCGAGTTCCCGGAAGTCATTTTGCTGGGAATTGTTGGTACAGAGCGGTCTGGAGGGAAGGGGTTTCGGAGATCCAGGTCTCCTCTCCCTCCATCCCTTTCCCGTTCACCTTGTCTGTGTCTGCAGCTGGAGGAGCGGCTGCTGATGGGATGCCGTGCGGGAGGGGAGGGGAGGGGGGAGGCGGGAGGCGCCCGCGCGGGGCTGGGCGCTGGGAGCGTAACTTCATGCGCTGCGACTGCGAGGTCCCGGCCCCTTCGGCCCTTTGGCAGGTGACGGCAGGTGCGTCCGTGTGTACGTGGCTTCGGTGCGGGCCTGGCAGGCAGTGGATGTGCAGTTCACCCGACAGATACTCGCCCAGGCCCGTCAGGCGTCACTCACTCCTGGCGGCTGTGGGTTCTGACTGTCCCTCACGCAGGAGTCACCCCCTCTGATGGTCCCCTGCGCGCCAGCAGCTGCACCGCCCTCGCCCGCGTGGAGCCCGGTGGAACCTGCTGTGCTGCTGCTGGGAGCAGGGGCCCCGGGGGTCAGGGGGCTGCCGGGGGCGGGGGCTGCCGCCGCCGCTTGTCAGGTTTATTACGAGGCCTCCAGGTCCTCTTGGTCTGGAGGAGGAGAGGGTTCCCCTCCTTCCAGCCTCAGCCGTGTCATTTCATCTTATTTCATCCATTCAGCACAGTGTCTGGCTTAGAGCTCCACCGCCTGGGTTTCTAACTTTTCACGTTGCTTCTAAGCAAGCCTTTAACTAAACTCCCTGTGCTTGCTTCCTCTCCTGTAACATGGCAACCATCGCAGCCCCTGCCGCACCCGGTTATGGTGGTGCTTGCATGCGCTCCTGACTGTAAAGGGCGTAGAAGAGTGGCGCATGCACATGCTCTGTGGATGTCAGCTGCTGTGACTGGGGGTGGTTCTCATTGAGGGCCCCCTGTGTGCTGGGGTGCAGCAGTGACTAGAGACGGAGCTTTCAGGGTCTCCTAGTCTAAGGAGGCGTCAGAAGGGCCACGGTCAGCTAAACCAGTAAACTCGCAGTAGGTAGCTACTAGTGGTAAGTGCTGCCAGGAAAGATAGAGCAGAACAAGGGGGAAGAAACGGGAGCAGCATGGGAGGTTGTGATCAGCAAGGCTTCTCCAAGGAGGTGACATTTGAGGCTCAGGAAGTGAGAGAGAGCGGGGCACTGCGGAAAGAGTTCCCGAGGGGCAGAACAGCGCGGGCAAAGGCCCTGGGGCAGGCGTTTGCCTGGTGTGTTGGAGGAACGCGAGGAGGCCTGTTTGGAATGGAATGAGTGAAGGGAAGGGAGGACGTGAGGGTGGGAAGGGCACCTAGGGCCTTTGGGGACTCGCAGGGAGCTTGGAGTAATAAGGCACCACAGGAGGATTTTGCAAGGGAGCCACAAGTTCGGTTTCTATGCGGAAAGGATTCCGTATCAGTCACCTGTGCTGTGTAACAAGTTACACAGTGTTTCTTAAGACCTACCCTCACAAGTCACACTCATTTCTTCCATATCCTGTTGTTTACACAGGTCAGTCCTATTCATTGTGGGAGGGGGCCACACTGGGCACAGATACCAAGAGGTGGGGGTCATGGGGAGCTCTCTTGGGGACCAGCTACCAGTCTCTGGCTGCTGTGTGGGGAGCAGACCTGAGGATGTAATTGCTGATACGTAGGCCAAAGACCCTGGGGAGGTCCACACAGTAAGCAGGTGGGGCCAGAGCCAGACTTTCACCGAGATATCCAGGCTGGACAGCAGGTCGGAAGCCACGCGGCCAGGTTCTAAACTAAATGAACAAGTCATTTGAGCAGGAGGGCGCCTCTAACCTGGCCTTTTGGTTTTCTCTGGTAAGGTTCTTGTGCCGAGAGGAGCCTCGGAAGGAAAAAGGCGTGTACCATGGTGACGGAGCAGGAGGTGGAGGCCATTGGGCAGACACTGGGCGACCCCCAGCAGCCCCTGCAGGCCCGCTTCCGGGCACTCTTCACACTTAGAGGGCTTGGCGGCCCAGAAGCCATTGCCTGGATCAGCCGCGCCTTCAGTGATGACTCCGCCCTGCTCAAGCACGAGCTGGCCTACTGCTTGGGCCAGATGCAGGACCGCCGAGCCATTCCTGTGCTGGTGGATGTGCTGCGTGACACCCACCAGGAGCCCATGGTGCGCCACGAGGCAGGTGAGTGGTGAGGTGAGGTGAGGGCACCCTCTGCTTCTCACGCATACACGGTGCCGGCCAGGGCTCAGCACTTCTCTGTAAAGGGCAGGTAGTAAGTGTTTTCAGTCCCACTGGCAGACAGGCTGTCGCACAACTCAATTCTACTTTTGTAGCATAAAAACCACCATAAACCAGAGTCAACAGATGGGTGGGACCACATGGATGCTGAGATTTGAATTTCATATAATTTTCATGTGCCATGGAATATTATCCTTTTGATTAAAAAAGCTTTTTCTAGCCCTGGCTGGTATTCTCAGTGATTAGAGCACCATCCTGTGTACCAAAGGGTCGTGGGTTCGGGCCAGGGCACATGCCCAGGTTGCAGTTTTGATCCCCAGTTGGGGCATGTGCATGAGGCAACTGATCTATAAAAGCCATTCTATGTGCATCTAAAAACAGATGGTGGGCCGGAACCGGTTTGGCTCAGTGGATAGAGCGTTGGCCTGCGGACTGAGAGGTCCCAGGTTTGGTTCCGGTCAAGGGCATGTACCTTGGTTGTGGGCACATCCCCAGTGGGGGGTGTGCGGGAGGTGGCTGATGGATGTTTCTCTCTCATCGATGTTTCTAACTCTGTCCCTCTCCCTTCCTCTCTGTAAAAAATCAATAAAATATATTAAAAAACAAACAAACAGATGGTGCGCTGTAGATTGCCAGCCCCTTTTTCATCTATTCATGTCATTCACTGGACAAACGTTTTTGAGTGCCTGTTGTGAGCTTCCCCTGCGGTGCCTAGGTCCTTTCTACTAATCAACATGAACTCTCTCTGCCCGCTCTTCTTAGGGGAGGCTTTGGGCGCCATCGGGGACCCAGAAGTTCTGGACATCCTGAAGCAGTACTCCGCCGACCCTGTTGTCGAGGTAACTCGGCCGGGCCCTCCCTCTCCCTGCCCTCGCCCGGACCAGCCCCAGACCCGGGTCTGTTTGCAATGGTGACTACTTGACTAGGAATTCTGGAGAGAGGTGCAGTCAGGATGGGTGCAGGCTGCTCCCAAACTGGGCACAACCGAACACTTCATTTCCATCCAAACCCACCCTGCCCTGGGCCTTGAGTCACCGTGGAGCTGGCCTCACCTCTCTGGCACCTCCATTGTCCATCTCTCTCATGGCTACTCACCACCTCTAGGATAAAATTACAAGTTCTCACTGTGGCCCACACGCCCAGAGTCTGTTCTGACCACTTGTATTCAGGTCACCTTTGTGGTTAGCTCCCCCTCAGTTCTCCCCTGACAGGTCTGGCAGGTCCTGCCTCGGGGCCTTTGCACTGGCTGCTTCCCCCTCACTCCATCTCTCACTTGGTTCTGATGTCACCCCCACATTGAGCCGTTCCCTGGCCCTGTCTCCCTTATGACTCCCTAATTACCCCCAGAGAATAGGAAGGGGGCCCACAGGCCCACCACCATGTCCCCAGGGGCCGCCTGCCACCTTTCTCTGCAGGTGGCTGAGACGTGCCAGCTGGCCGTCTGTCGGCTGGAGTGGCTGCAGCAACACAGCGGGGAGCCAGCAGCAGCGGGGCCCTACCTCTCCGTGGACCCGGCCCCTCCGGCCAAGGAGCGGGATGTGGGGCGGCTGCGGGAAGCGCTGTTGGACGAAGCCCTGCCGCTGTTCGACCGATACCGAGCCATGTTCGCCCTTCGGGATGCCGGCGGCGAGGAGGCTGCCCTGGCGCTGGCTGAGGGTGAGGAGGGCCCCCGGGTGAGGCTTAGCGGCTGCATCTGTGACATGGAGCGACTTGTCCCGGGGACGTGCACCCTGGGCCTGGCCCCAGCACTTCCCCACGGGCTTTACACAAATTAACTCCTGCTCAGAGGTGGGTGGGCAATCGTAGAGGCAAGGAGACTTGCCTGAGGGCACACACCCAGTCAGCAGAGTAGAGCCTCCGCACCCTGGCTCCAGCATCCTTAATGTCTTCCCGTCATCACTTGTCTCTGCCCCTGGGTGCCCAGCCCATGTCCCCGCTTGTCCCCGCTTGTCCCCGGCCTCTCTGACGGCGCCACACAGCCAGCGACTCCTCCGCTCCCTCCCGCAGGCCTTCACTGTGGCAGCGCCCTCTTTCGCCATGAGATCGGCTACGTGCTCGGCCAGCTGCAGCACGAGGCGGCTGTGCCCCAGCTGGCGGCGGCCCTGGCCCAGAGGACTGAGAGCGCCATGGTGCGACATGAGTGCGCGGAGGCCCTGGGAGCCATTGCCCGCCCCACCTGCCTGGCTGCCCTGCGGGCCCACGTGGCCGACCCCGAGCGCGTGGTGCGGGAGAGCTGCGAGGTGGCCCTGGACATGTACGAGTATGAGAGGGGGCCGGCCTTCCAGTACGCGGACGGGCTGGAGCAGGTGCGCTCGCCCTCCTCCTAGAGCTACTGCCCGCCTGGTCCGGGGCCTCTACCCTGAGGACTCAGCATATAAACTGAATTTGTGTGAATCGGATCTTGCTTCCCTGGCTCCCTGAACCTGCTCACTTGGCCGGATCTCAGCAGCTTTTGCATCTTGATTACCCCCAGGACGAGGCTGAGGTCTCTGCTGTCCCGACTGGGGGCCTAGCACAGGCTGCAGTGTACGGGTGGGATGTCAGCATGGGAGCGAGGATCTGGGGGTGGGGGTGCAGGGGTGGGGCTGTGCTCTGGGGAGGTTGTGTGGCCCAGCTTCTCCAGGAATGAGGGGGTGCAGAGAAAGGCACTGTGTGGAATCTGTGCCCTGTGGGCCTGGGCAGGGTCTGGGCCTCTAACTCCCCACCTGGGGCCCTGGGTGGGCTGGGCTAGGGACTTGGGACACGTGACAAACAGGCCCCAGGCACTGCTTACATGGAATATTAAATTATTTTTGCCGAGCAATCACTCTGTGTGTGTGTTGGGAGGCTGCGGGGCTTAACTTGGCTCCTCTCAAGGAGCAGCTAAGTGTGGGTGTGGGGTGGGGGGCGTTTGGAGAGCTCAGCTCTGCGATCTGCCTGTACTAGACGTGAGGGACGCAGGCTGTGTCTCCGCATCACCACCCACTCCCTGTCCAGTCAGCCCCCTCCAAGAGGGTCAGGAAACAGCCCTCCAGCCTGCCTCTCCCCAGGCCCTCATTGGGGGATGAGGAAGGGGTTTTGTGGTATGGCTAAGAGCTTGGGCTACGGACTGCCATCCCAGGTCCCTGCCCTCCCCTCCACCCCCCTTCTCCCCGGTGCAGCCTTCAGCAGGCCATTTATCACTCTAATGAGCCTTTATCACTCTAATGAGCCTAACAACTAGTTTCATATTTACTGCTTTCTGTGGGTTAACAACCCTAATGCAGGTGGCAGGGATTCCACGAGGGCATGGGTGCCAGGAGGTGTGGTCCTTGGGCACAGCTATGACCCGTTTTTACAACAACCTCTTCTCTGCTCACAACTCCTGACACCAAGTGTGTGAGTTTTCCACAGCAAGCAGTTCTCTGTTTCTCTGCAGACACCAGCTGGGCGTCCTGCAATTCAGTCCTGACACTCAGGGCCCGGAATGAGCACAGACACCACCACTTAAACGGGCTCCAGGCCCGTCCTGTGCTTCTGACCCACCAGGGTTCTCCCCACCCCCTGCTCACATTTGAGGATTTGCTAGGAGAGCTCCCAGAACGCAGGAAGGGGCTTTACTTACCCATTTATTGCAAAGGACAGATGAAGAGACAGGGCCAGGTCCAGAAGGTCCCCAGCACAGGAGCTTCTGTCCCCCGGAACTGGCACACCATCATCCGGCACGTGGAAGCCCCGAGCCCCTTCTTCTGGGTTTTTGTGGAGAGCCCATCACTTCGGCACCTTGATGAAATCTCTGCTAGTGGATGCAGGCAGGGTCGGGGGTGGGGCTAAGGGTTTCCTCCCACCCGCGGTTGGTTTTCCCCTCCCAGCCCATCGGCCTAGCCCGCGTATAGTGGGGGGGGGGGGGGGTGAGTTAAAGAGCCCAAAGGGCCCTAGCTGGTTTGGCTCAGTGGGTAGAGCGTCAGCCTGCAGACTGAAAGGTCCCGGGTTCGATTCAGGCAGGGCACATGTCCGGGTTGTGGGCTCGGTCCCCAGTGGGGGGTGTGCAGGAGGCAGCTGATCAGTGATTCTCTCATCATTGATGTTTCTATCTCTCTCCTTTCCTCTCCCTGAAACCAATAAAAATATATATTTTTTAAAAGCACGAAGGGCCGTAGCCCATTTGGTTCAAAGGTTAAAGCGTTAGCCCATGGACTGAAGAGTCCTGGTTTCTGTTCCGGTCAAGGGCATGAACCTCAGTTGCAGGCTTGATCCCTGGCCCTGGTATCAATGTGTCTCTCACATGTTTCTCTCTCTCCCTCCATTTTTTTTCATGTTTCTCCCTAACTCCAAAGTCATTAAGAGAATGCAGCATTCATTTAAAACAAAACAAAACACGAAGGGGCCTCTCACCCTCATCACTCAGGAAGGGGCAGGGTTTTAGGAGCTTGGTGCCAGGAACCTGGACGAAGATAAGTATACGTTTCTTATTATCTCAGTGTCACAGGCACCCCCTCTTCCTGGGACCCTGCATTTGCCCAGTTTCCCTCGCCCTCTCTCCCTCATTGCCCAGGGCTGGTTCCTGGGGGGCAGAGGAGGGGGGGCTCAACCCTCTGAGTGGCCTGGTCCCCTGTAGGGTATCTAACCTCACCTGTGCTGAGTCCTGTCTCCAGCCGGGGGTCCCCTGAGCTCCACACTCGAGGCCCAGCTGCCCCTCCGCATCTCCACCTGATGCAGCACCTCAAACCCAGTGTATCCTTACATTTCCTCTCACTGCCTCCCAAGTTGCTTCTCCCACCGGAAATGGAAACTCCATCATTCTCGGTGGTCAGCCTAAAAACATTCAGGTGTGACCAATTAAAACCCTATCCCAGCCCTGACCGGTTTGGCTCAGTGGAAGAGCACCGGCCTGCGGACTGAAGGGTCCCAGGTTCGATTCCGGTCAAGGGCATGTACCTTGGTTTCGGGCACATCCCCAGTAGGAGGTGTGCAGGAGGCAGCTGATCGATGTTTCTCTCTCATCGATGTTTCTAACTCTCTATACCTCTCCCTTCCTCTCTGTAAAAAATCAATAAAATATATTTAAAAAACTACAACAACCTCTCCCAGATCTGCACACTTCCCTCCTCTTCTACCTCTACCCAGGTCCAGCCTCATCATCGCCAACTTGGACCAGCTGTTACCCTGGCCCTGGTCGGCCACAGTCGCCAGAGGGCGCCGTTGAGCTCCTGAGTCAGGTTTCTCTGCCCACAGTCCTCCACGGCTCCCACCTCCCTGGGGATGGAGGGGGGAGAGCCCAAATCCCCTCCAAGGCCCACAAAGCCCTGCACAACCTGCTGGGTCCCCTCCCTGCCCTCCCCTCTTCTCTCCTCCTTGCTCACTCTGATCCAACCACACAGCCTCCTTACTGTTCCTCCAACACCCCAGGCACAGGCCAGCGACTTTGCTCAGGCCGTTCTCTCTGCCTGGAACACCCCCCCCCCCCCCCCATGTACCACTCCCATGGCTGGTTCCCTTACTCCTCTGTGTCTCAGCTCCAATGTCATCTCAGCATGGCCTTGGCTGCCCTATTTTAAACTTGAACCGCCCTCGTAGTATTACCGGCCCCTCCCCCTCCACTACCACTCTTCATTTTCTCACCCAATACATCATTTACTCTAAGGTTATGTTTTTCTCAGTCCATTTTCCCACTTTGAATGTCAGCACCATGAGGGCAGAGGTTTTTCCAGGAGAGGGACAGCTTGTGCAAAGGCCCTGAGGTAGAGGTGTGCAGGGTAGCAGCAGGTGTGGCTGGAGCTGAGCGAGGGAGGGGGCAGTGGGCAGAAGTGATTTGCCATGTGATTCATCCAGGCAGATGGTGGCCAGAGGGAAGCCCCAATCTTCTTACCCAAAGCCCCTTAATACTTCCGCTGCACGGGTCACCCTGGGCCTCTCCTGCTCCAGGTGGCCACCATGCCGGGGCTGGTGGGTGAGGCAGGGGCCGAGAGCTGGAGCCAGGCCCCACCACTGTATGAGGAATACCGCCCGCCCCCACTGGATGCCATCCGCCTGCCCAGGTATGTGCTGTACCTGCTGCTGGCTGCGCTCCTGGTGGTGGCTGTGGCCTATGCCATTGTCGGGCATCTCATCAAGGACCTCGCCCACGACCTGGCCGGTGAGTCCCAACCCACCATGAGCCTGGCTTAGGCTAGTGCTGGGCCACTGGGGGGCGGGGTGTCTGAGGGCCTCCCCAAGTCAGGGCGGGGAGGAGGGTGGATGGGGACTTGGGGAGACAGAGGGCCTCTATAGGTTGGGGGGGCGGGGGGAGGGTGGGCAGGGCCTGGGATGCTCCTCACTAGCTCCTGCCACAGACTGGGCCTTTGGCCCAAAGCCAGACCAGGAGGACGCCCCCCGGGAGCTGCGCCCAAGCCTGGAGGGTGAGGATCTGGAGGAGCTAGACCTGCAGCTGGCCCTGGCCTGGCGGGGTGATGCGGACAATGGCGGGGGTGGTGAGGGGGCACCTGCTGCAGCCCCCGCCCGGGCCCCCCACTGCCCCTCCATCGCCTTCAAGGAACCGCCCACCCGAAGCTCCTGGAGGCTGGACTGAGCTGGGCGCTGCCCTCGGGCCCAGGGCCCAGGTGCCACCCTCCTTGGCGCCGTACAGACTGGACCTGTGCTCCCGGAGCCCTTTCTCGACGGCTCTGCCCTGTCTTGCGGAGAACGTTCCCTTTCTTGGCTGCCAGGACACTGACTATTTCTACCCTCCTGCGCCCCCAGACTCCCAGAGTTTAACCCCACCCAGCCTCCAGCAAGCTGCAGGCCATCTGTACACCCAGAGTGCCAAGAAGATTTTAAAAATAATAATATTAGTAGCCAGCCCTTGCCTAGTGCTTAGTACATGCCTGCTATTGTGCAAAATGAGCCATTTCCATGTATTATCTCATTTAATCCTCTGAGTGAGACTTAGATGGGGAAATGGAGGCATACAGCCTAGAAATGACTTGTTTGGGGTTCTGCCCCCACTCACTCTTCTGAGCTCACCCACTTCCGAATACCACCGTCCCCCCCCCCCCCGACTCCACACCTCATTCCCGGCTCCACTGCTCTGTTGCTGGATCTGTTTCTGGGGGTCCTGACTCCCCAATTAGCCTGCGAACTGGGGACAGCACCTGAGGCTTCCTTCCCTTCCAAGCTTTGCACAGGACAGACATACAGTAGGCGCTTCATATATGCCCGCTGGCTGGTCGAAGGGGGCCTGTTCTAGGGCTGGGTTGCCTGAGCAATGACACGTGAGTGGCCCATCCGCTCGGTGGTTAGGGTCAGACCTCAGGAAAGTATGCAGTGAGCACTCCATAAGTGCATGTGCAATGATGCTGGCATTCTCCAGCCCCCAGCCTGCGGAGGTCTCACAAGCCTGAAGAAGGGCCAGCCCCCACCCCCTGGCCTCCCTCCCACGTGCCTGGGCTGTGGCTGTCCTGTGGCAGCTGGGGGGGGCCCTCCTGCACTCCCGCAGGCCCCGTATCTAATCAACCCCGGGGACCAAAGTTGAGAGCCTGAGTCATCAGCTGCCCAGGGTGCCCTGATCTCTGGCCACAGGGAGTGGCTGGGTTTGGTGGCTACTAGTGGCCCATCACTCATCCTTCCAGTTCAGTCCTCACCCTGTCAGTGACTGTGGGTCCCCAGGGGTCAGGGAAGCAGGATGAGGCAGAGCAAGCTGGTGGGGAGGGAGACCCAAGCTCTGGCCGTTTCTGCACCACCGCTGTGCTCCTGGCTTCCCTGCGCTTCTATAAATGGAGGTGTTCAGAGAAGGAAGCTTGACACATAAAAGTGCTGAGCCTGGGCCCGGAAAAGGGCTAGGGCCACCCCAGCCTGGCCCCGGTGGCGGGGAGCCTGGGGGACCTCAGCGCTGGCAGTCCTGGGCGGGCGCAGGGTGCAGGTGCCAGAGTCCCTGGGTTAATTGTTACACCAGGTCCAGAGTCTGCCCTCCTGGAGGGAGGGGGATGCCAACCAGGTAGGGCGAAGGGAGGGCCTGCCCCTGCCCCGGACCCACCTGCGCCTTATCAGGGGCTGGGCAGGGCCTCGCCCAGCCAAAGAGGACCAGGCTTGTCCGGACTGCACACTCCCGCTGCCAGCTCCTCCACACCATGGAGGCCCTGAAGACCCTTCTGGTGATCAGCGCCCTGCTCCTCTTGCCCGCTGAAGCCCAGCAGGGTAGGGGGGCCCACCACGGGGGCGGTGGGTGGGGAGGGGTCGTGGGGACGAGCCCACCTCCCCAAGCTGGGTCCCTAGCACCTTTCCCTTCTCGGACACCCAGCCCCCATCAGACTAAGCAACCCGGACTGCCTTCTCCCCTTCACCTTTGGTGGGGCCCTACACTCCCCGTCTCTGAGTCCCACCTCCCCCCACCTTCCAACAGCCACCGAGCATCGCCTGCAGCCGTGGCTACAGGGCCTGGCTGCCGTTGTGGGGTTCCTGTTCATAGTGTTCGTCCTCTTGCTCGTCAACCGCATCTGGTGTACCAAAAGGAGGTGAGAGCATCTGTCCCCCACACCCCCACACCCCCACGCCCCCACGCCCCCACGCCCCCACGCCCCCACGCCCCCACGCCCCCACACCCCCATGCCCCCACACCCCCACACCCCTATGCCCCCACACCCCCACGCCCCCACGCCCCCAGAGCCACCTGTCCCTTCGCCCTTCACCACCCCTCCCCAAAGTGCTGGGCACCCCCTCCCACTTCTTACCCTCTCTGGTAAGTAGAGAAGGCCCCTATCTCTCCATTTCCCTGTTATTCCTTAGACTCCCATCCCACAGACCAGAATAGCCGTGCAACCCACCCCTCCTTGCTTCCTGGAGCTCATGAACCTCAACCCTGGGAAGACTGGGGTGAGGCTATCCCCACTTCCCATCCTTTACCCCCTGTCTCCATCTTTCCTAAAGAGCCAAGGACGATGAATCCATGTTCATAATGGAGACCAGCCCGTACCAGAACACAGACCTGAGGTACTGCCTGTGTGAGTGTGTGTAGGTGTGTGAGTCAGGGAGTCAGGGGGTCAGTGTGAGCCCCCTTCTGGGGGAAATGGGTGTGTACAAATGACCTTTTTGTCCTTGAACACCTCAAGCACATTCCTGCCCCAGGGCCTTTGCACTTACTGTGCACTCTAATTGGGACCTTTTCCCTATAGCATCTGGCTGGCTCCTCCACAGTCGCTGCTCAGATGTTTTCTCCTCACAGCAGCCCATCCTGACCACCAGCTTTCCTGACACTGTGCCCCACAGCCATGGGGCCAGGACTAGGGGGCAAAGGCTTGGGGCAGGAGGGCAGGACCTGAGAGGAGACCAGCCTTGGGCTCAGCTGAGCCCAAGATGTGCCATCCACCCACCCATCCACCCACCCATCCATCCTCCCACCTCCCACCTCCCACCTGGTCCTCCATGGGACAGCTGAGCTTTAGTGTCTGCCTTTGTAAGGTGGAAATAACAAAGTTGCCTCATTAGGTTTTATTCTGAGGAGTCAATGAAGACACTTTCTGTAAAACACTCATCACAAGGTCTGGCACAGGTAAATTTCCATTAAATAGGGGTGATTGTTTCTTATTGTGGTCTGGGGCCTTTGTGTCTCTATAGTAAAGAAGGCAAGAGAGAGGAGAAAAGGGCCAAGAAGGAAGGAGAGAGCAACTTGGGGCTGGAACTGGAGGAGTCCCAACACCAGGCGAAAGCCACGATCACCCCCATGTGAAGATTTCCTGCCCACCTCCTCCAGGCAGACCCCCAGAGATGCCTCTGTAACAGGTGACCTGGACCTGAAATGACAGAAATAACTACAGGAATACAGACCCCGAATGAAGAGGCTTGGGACCTGCCTCCCCCCACCCCCCAAGAGGGCTCTTTGCCCCTTCCATGGTCTCTATGCACCTCCTTTCCGATTTGTCCTGTGTGGTGATTCTTACTGACGCATGATGAAGAAATCCCCTACCTCCCACAACCTCGTGGCTCCCCCGCTCCCACCCACTGTCTGGTTTCTTTTCCCTCTGCCTGATAGTTCTTGGTTAGGGCCTGGCTAACCATTGATCCCCCCTCCGGATCAATATGGGCCAGGACTGCCTCTTGGGAACCTGAATTAAATAATTGATCAGAGCCCAGCCAGTGTTGCTCAGTGGTTAACGTCGACCTATGAACCGAGAGGTTAGGGTTCAATTCCCAGTCAGGGCGCTTGCCCAGGTTGCGGGCTTGATCCCCAGTGGGGGATGTATAGGAGGCAGCCAATCAATGCTTCTCTCTCATCACTGATGTTTCTATCTCTTTCTCTTCGGTCTCCTTCCCTCTCCCTTCTTCTCTGAAATAAATAAAAATATATTTTAAAAAAGAGAATTGATCAGAGCTGCCTAGCCAGTGTGGGTCTATGGATAGAGCGTTGCCAATATACCAAGAGGTCACATGCCCAAGTTGCAGATTCCATCCCCAGTGGGGGGTATGAGGTAGCCCATTGATGTTTCTCTCTCACAGCACATTGATGTTTCTGTCTCTCTCTTCCTTTCTCTTCCCCTCTCTCTAAAAAATAAATAAAAACATATTTTAGCCCTAACTGGTTTGGCTCAGTGGCTAGAGCGTCAGCCTGCAGACTGAAGGGTCCTGGGTTCGATTCTGGTCAAGGGCATGTACCTTGGTTGCGGGCACATCCCCAGTAGGGGGTGTGCAGGAGGCAGCTGATAGATGTTTCTCTCTCATCGATGTTTCCAACTCTCTATCCCTCTCCCTTCCTCTCTGTAAAAAGTCAATCAAATATATTAAAAAATATTTTAAAAAAAAGAAAAGAATTGATTTGCCCTGGCCCATTTGGCTCAGTGGATAGAACATCGGCCTGTGGACTGAAGGGTCCTGGGTTTGATCCTGGTCAAGGGCATGTACCTCAGTTGCAGGCTCGATCCCAGTCCCTGGTCTGGGTGCATCGGAGAGCAACCAATTGTGTCTCTTTCACATCAATGTTTCTCTCTCTCTGTCTCTCCCTCTCCCTTCCACTCTCTCTAAAAAATCCATGGAAAAATATCCTCAGGTGAAGATTAACAACAACAACAAATCGATCAGAGCCTTTCAGAAGGGCTTCTGTTGGGACTATTTCACATGGGAGAGGCAGCTTTTGGTCTGGGGGCAATGCCCAGGCAGGTATGGAAGGAAGAGCAGGCTGCACAGATGCCCTGGGCAGAGGAAACGCTTCCCCTGCAATCTTGATTTTGCTGCCCTGAGCCCTGGACTTTGAGACCCTAGGGCTGTCTCCTGGGAAAGTCCTGCTTCTCCCTCCCCCATGTCTGGGCCACTCTGTAACCGTTTCTGAGAAGTGGGTCTTGGAGGACGGCCTCGGGGCCCTGCATTTTCTGGGGCTAGAAAAGCATTTCTCCTCCCAGTTTCCAGACGCTCCCTTCTCCTCACTTTCTCTGGGCTCTGGACCTTGCCCTGGACGTTAGCCATTTCTGTCAAATCTTCTTAATGAGGATCTAGACACAGTACGGCATTTGGAGCGCCGTTCTGGGCCCATAGCTGGGGGTGGTAGGATTCCACCCGAAAGGCTTCTAAGACGCTTCCAGGATCCCCACCAGGGGGGCAGGAAAACCATGAAGAAACGAACGAAACAGACACCCTAATAGATGCTCCCACGGAACACCTGGCGTCTTTATTCTCTCTCAGTCTCCATCGGCACCTAATTAGCCCCATTTCCCAGGTGAAAATACTGAGGCTTAGGAAGGGGGGCAGGGCTCCCTGGCTGTTGTTGACAGAGCCATGATGGAAGTACAGGCTGCCCAAAATATGGGAGCTGGCAGGCTGTGGGTAAGGTGAAATTTGGAGGTTCAGGTGCTGGGATGGTGGTGGTGGGGTTGGGGGTGGGGGTATCCTTTCCTTGCTGTGGTTCCCACCTGGGAGAACTGTGTCCCTCTGGGGTGCTGCCATCCACTCCCACAGTTTTGAGATCCAGGAAGCCAGAGGGACCAGATTTGGGCTCATGTAGCTCCTGCCTGGGTTCCAGCACTTCCTTCCTTGAGGACAATTGGGCAAATGTCCTCCCTGCCTGAGCCTCGGCGTCCTCTCTGGACCATGGAAACCACAAGGGTGCAGGACGCAGTTCCTGGGAATTGTGAGGCTGGGACAGTGAGTGCTCATTACACTGGGTTATCTGGGCCCCTCTCATCTCCACAGCAATAAAAAGAGGAAGATGAGATGGTGAGGAGGAGGAGGGAGGAGTGGGCGACCAGGGAGGTGGGAGCTGAAGGGGAAAGAAGAGCCTCCAAACTGGGAGAACGCGAACTCCTCCTCAGGAAGGCCCCCACTCGCCTCCCCCAGGCAGCACCAGGGCTGCTCCAATGCCTGCCCTGCACCCTGTAAGCCACGGCCTGGTTCTGGGGCCAGCAAATGGCTCCATCAGGGCGAAGTGTCCCTGAATGAAGAGGGCCCGGACCCGCCCCAGTTCCCTCCCGGAGGGCTCTTCGCATGTTCCGAGGGTGCGACATACGCCCTCCCCAAGGTCGGTCTCCACCGGGTAATTTTTCTCACGCTCGGAGGGTCCCCCTGGACAAAGAGCTCCCCACATCCCCGAGCACCCCGCCAGCTCATCTCTACCCAGTCTGCATGGCAGGAATCTTTTTTACCCTCTGCTTGACTTCTGAATTCCGCTGCCCTTTGAATTTCATGAGAGGAGCCAGCTCTTCCTCCTGCCCTTCTACCTCCAAGACCTTTTGGGGTCCTGCTCCCACGAGTTCACAGGAACCACCTGGCTCCCAGCCTCTCTCCTGGCCTCGGTTTCCCTCTCTGCTGCCTGGGAGTGGTCCAAGCCCCCTTCTCCCCTGCAAAAGGGAAGGTGGGGAGAAACTGCAAATGGTTCTGCCTGTCTCTGCGTGACCCAGGGCAGAGCCAGCCTCCCTCCTCCCGTAATCTTGCTTTTGCTATTCCTGAACATGAACTTTGAGCAGCTCAGCACGGGGACTGTTTCCTGGGAGATGAAGGCCCCTCCCACCACACGCTGTTTCAGGGCCCTGTCCTGGAAGCGGTGACACTCAGGAGCTGAGGTTTGGGGGTGCACAGCACCATCACCTCACTCTTCCGGTGCTGCACTGATGGTGCTGTGGGGCCCCAGGCAACTAACTTAACCTCTCTGTGCCCAAGTGTCCTGCCCTGTTAGAGGGGAGGAAAATAACTAGAACCACCATCCATTTCCACTAGGATTAAATGAAACAGTGTCTACAAAACTCCTGAGCACCGAACCCCGAGCCCAAAAGGTGGCGGATCAAGGCCAGCTTTTTGTTTTGCTGAAATGGTAGCAATGGGGCAGGGGAATGGCACTTCCCTCTCAGGCGAGGGGATTCCGAAGGTCAGAGGGCGTGTTTTCTTATTTTGTTTTTTAAAATCCTACCTGAGGATATGCTTTACAGATTTGAGAGAGAGAAAAGGAGGGAGGGAGGCAGAGAGGTGAGAGAGGAACGTGGCCCTTGGGGTGCCCCGATCCCTCCACGCAGGTATGTGCTCTGACTCGTCATCAAACCAGTGACCTTTCGGACACGCTGACCCGCACCGGCCAGGGCCAGAGGGTGTGCTCTCTGACTGCAGCTCTGGGAATGTAGGAATCTTCTGCCTCCTGTCTCCTCTGTGCACAGTCCGGGGGTTCCCAGTGGCTGGGGTGCTGGGGAGGGAGGGGTAAGAGGGAGGGGCTGTCCGGACTCCTCTCTTTCTGCAGGTGGCAGAACCTCCCCACTAGGGGCCATGTGGAAATTTTGGGGGAAATTTTTTAGGTTGTCACAAGTCTGCCTCCCTTTTATGGTATTTAGTGGGGGCCCAGGGATGGTAAGAAGCCTGCAGTGCTGGGATAGCCCCCCCAAGCCAATAACTGCTCTATCCTAGGGGCCAATGGTTGAAAACCACTGAGGCTTCCCTTGAGATGAAAGGCCAGAAGGAGGTCCCCAGCCAACCCCCCGAGACCGCAACCCAACTGAGCCCTCTCTAGCTGAGCTCCCACCCCAGATGAGTCCCCCCAAAAGCAGCTCCTGCAAACGCCCCATTTCCACTGCGGGGAGGAGCTGGACTGTGGGGATGGGGATGGCGGTTTGAGTCCAGGTCCTCAGTCCGCCCACAAGGGGGTGCCAGACCCTCACTGCTGAGGGCAGGAGCAGCCCAGCATCCTAGGGCTGGAGCGGGGCGGGGCCATCAGGCACACAGGTGGGAAGGGCCTGGACTCGGCTCACCCCAACCCGCCATCAAAGCAGCTCTCTCTCCCTCAGCACTGCTGAAACTTGGGGTTGGGTTGTCCTCTGCGGGGGGCTGTCCTGGGCACCATGTGGTGTGGAGCCGAAGCCTGGCCTCCACCCTTTCCATGTCAGTAGCTTTCCCGCTATAACCACAGATGTCCCCCGACACTCTGAAAGGTCCCCTGGGGACATCTGATCTAAAGGTCTCAGGACACCCGCCGCTTGGGGTTCCTGTTTCCGGGTGTCACCTGCCCTGCCCCTCCAGCCTCCTCCCTTCACTTGGCATGGATCACAGAACAGTCCGCAGTGAACACAGAAAGGACCAAAGACAGCCAGAAAGAGTCGAAGCATAGCTTGTTTAATTTTTATACATTTTTTCTTTTTTTTTGCCTTTTAATGAATATTTTATGGAACCCCCCATTTTTCTTTTCTTTTCTTTTTTTTTTTTTTGCATAGGGAAACAAACAAAATAATAACAGCCAGAATCACTTTCTGTAAATGGTACTTAGGCGCATCTGCAAAACCGAAATGACTGCATAATATACAAGGTTATGATCGGAGTATGATGAGGGAGCAGGGTGGGTGAGCCAGGGGAGGGAGACGGCTGGGCTCCGGTCTGCCCAGATGCCCCCTTGACCCCCATCCAGTCCCCACACTGGGGAGGAGGAGGCAGACCCAGCCAGAACCTCCCCGCATGAGCACGGGGTGTGTATGTGTTATCCGGTATGTGCGGCAAGCAGAAAGCAAGAAACAGAGTAAACTATCCTGGTAATATCAGTAAAATACAAAATGAGAAAAAAAAACCCTCAAAAATATCTTGAAAGAAAAAGAAAGTGAACAGCAACACCACCAAAAATTTTAAGGATGGATGGATGGCTGGATGGCTGGATGGCTGGATGGAAGGAAGGGAGGGGGGAGGGGAAGGAGGGAGGAAGGAGGGAGGAAGGCAACTCGGAGGAAAATGGGTCCCTCTCCCATCTCCCTGTCCCCCCCACGCTGTGTGCTCTGTCCCTTGCTGCACTCTGCTTGTCCTTCCCCCATGTGGGGTCCTGGGGAGTGGGGGGCCAGGAAACTGGGGGCAAGGGCCAGGACCCCTGGACTTGAAGGGGCTTTGGTTTGGGGGGGCCTGGCTGGGACCCAAGATAGGAAGATCAACAGAAGTGTTAATGCACCTGGGAGTGGGCTTGAGGGTTCCCAACTGCAAGGGGCTGGGTAAGCTCCCGTCCCTTCCCAGAGGGTCCCGTCTAGCCAGGAGGTGTGAATGGAGGGCTGCAGCTGGGGGCGGTGGTGACTTCCTTTCCCTCCCGGAGCCCTTATTCCTGTTAGATCCTGACTCCCGTTTTCTGAGGACCCCCCCCCCCCCCCCGCCTCCCGCCCTCGGAGCTGGGGAGAACTCCAAAGCCACGCCAGCAGACGTGTGAGGCACTGCTTGGGAAAACTCTGTTTTGGTATCACTGGCAACAAGTCCTGCTGGGATCGCTTTGGGTCTGTCTCCCTGCCTTGCTGGGGGCAGGGGTGGGGCGGGTGTCCAGGGCCACTCCAGACCCCACACTCTGAAATGCTCAGGGACGGGAGGAGGGGGAGGCCATGTTGGCTTGGAGGTGGGACTCTTAGAAAGTGTCCAAAGGTGCAGAAATGGGGGGACATGGGAGGATGTGGAAGAAGCTGGATTTGAGGGTGGCTCTCTGAACCCCTCCCCCAACACCCTCTAGAAAGAAAGTAAAAATAAATCAGGGTCTGAGAGAGAGAATCCAGGCCCAAATAAAAAGTAGCCACCGTATAATCTGTATTATAAGAAAAAATGCGTATATATCCCTACACTGAAGGTCAAAGTACCATCGGAGAAGCGGGGTGAGGGGTGTGCGGCCCTCCCTCGGGCCGGAAGGCTGCTTCTGGCCCAGCGTCCTGCTCACTGGCTATTGTCCACTCAGGTCCGCCTGCCCCCGGCACACGCTGCCTCTGGGGACAGGGAGTGGGTCCTGGGGCTGCGGCTGGGTGCCTGCTGCTTGGGGAGCTGCAGCAGCCCCTCCAGTCTCCTCTGGGGTTCCTTTCGGGTCGGATTGTCTAGCTCAGAGTTGCAGACCTGGGCCCGGAGGACTCCACTCCCGTTTCCGGTCTGGCAGGGCCGGGCCTTCCCACAGCTCCCTCTCCCCGGGTCTGGGGTGTCTGGTGCCCCCAACCGTGAAGGCGGGGCAGCCTCATCCATTTGGGAGGCTCCCTCCTCTTTTCCACCACATGAGCTGGACCCAGGGTCAGGGTGGGGGGGCTTTGCATGGATGGGGGTGAGTGGTGGGTGGCGTGGGCTTGGGAGGGGATGGGGTTTGAGAAGATGTCAGTTTCATACATGTAAAAAAATACACACACAAAAAAACAACCCAACGAGGCCGCCATCCCCGCCCTGGACATAAACCCAGACTGCAGCGGTGGGTCAGGGTCTGGTTCTAACATTTCTGCCTTACTCTGCCTGCGATGAGGGGCCTGGGCACTTGGCCCAACGGGGACCCTGTATCTTTTCCAAGAAATGGGAACAAAGGGCCCCAGGACAACGCACAGGCTGGGAAGGAATCCCCGACCGTACCAGCAACGGTGCCCACAGGGCACGCTCACACTCCTGGGGACGGGAAGGGGGCGCTGTGGGGTGCAGTCCACGGAGGGACAAAATGGCTCCAGCAAAGCCCTTGCAAAGGGGGTGGGGGTGGGAACAGAGACAGAAATCAGACACATGGACATGGACACAGGCAGCCGCGGGCTCTCCGGCCAAGTGACGGCTCTCAGGGGCACTGCCACGCGTGGCCGCGGCCAGGGCTGGCTGTGGTGTCTTTTGGGAAGAAAAGGTGGGATGAGCGTACGGTGGCTGATGAAAGCTGGGACCTTCCTGCAAAGTCCCACCCTGCTCTGGAGACGATTCTAAAGTCCAAGGGGCAGCAGGCACATAAGTGGACCACGTCCCACTGGCGAGTCCCCAGAGGAGATGCCTGTGGGGCCTCGGCCCTGCGGTCCTCCCCGCTGGGACACCCCGCTCACTGCTACCATCTCACCTTCCACTGAGTTAGGGGAGAGGAAACTGGAACTTTAAAAAAAAAGGAGGAAATGAGAAAATAAAAAGCAAGGAAAAGACAACAGCATGGCCAGCCATCCGGACAGAGGACTGTGATGGGGCGTCCCCCTGGCTGCCCCTGACCCATGGCCGCTCTAACGGGGCCTCTGATGGCTGGGCTAGCTACAGGTACAGACAGACAGATATTGCATATATCAAGTTTGGTTTTTGTTTTTTTGTTTGTTTCATACCAGATACCCTCCATAGTCACAGATGGAAGACGTAGTACTGGGTGTTGGGGGGCAAGGAGAGGGCAGGAAGGAACTGACACCCAAGGCTGGTGTCCAGGAATGGGGGGCAAGTGGGTCCTTTGGCAAGAAGGAGGGGGGCACACAGGGGAAGAGAGGGGGCCTCTTTGGGGGTGGGAGAGCAATTTGACCCTGAGCCAGAGGAACGCCAGCCTGCATGAGAGGTGGGGTGGGGAGTCTGGCTGTCGGCAGGGCGGCCTCCCCGTGGGGGTACAGCCTGGGTCATGCATGCATGCGTGGCGTCTGGGGGACTAGCCGGAGGCCCAAGAGCCAGGGCGCACTCCTGAGGTCTGTCTGCTGCTGTGGCGGGGGCTTCAGAAACGACCCCTTGGAGCAGAGGGGTGGGGCTGGGGTTGGCGGAGCACCAGGGAGCACCCCCAATGCAGCAGGAGCCATGGAGACAGCCCAGGGCAGGTGGGGCGTGGGCAGGGGGGCGGGTCATGGGGCAGTTGCTCTGTGGACTGCTTTTTAGCATGTAATTTTTTTTTTTTTTTTAGTTCTTATTTTTGTTTTGTTTTTTTACAAATAGAAATACATCCCTTTTCCATTTTTACTTTTTATTTCATGTCATTGTTTTGTCTTTTTCTTTTTAACTACACGAGCAGGGCATGCAGCTACCTTTGCGCTGATATTGTTTAAAGGTAATACTTATTTTCGGAAGGCAAGGCACATCATGTGGTAGAAAATTTCGTGCAAATTAGGAAACATGGACTTTTTTAAAGGTATTTTTTTTGTATCTTTTTTTTAAAGAGGAGGGGAGTAGTGGGGCTGGGGCTGGGAGACAGAGCCAGGTAGAATCTGCCATGCAGTGCCAGCTGCAGTGAGCTGACAGCAGGAGCCAGGCCACAGGAGTCCTCGACTAAGCACCATGCAAGTTAGGTCGCTGGGGGCTGCCAGGTGCCCCCTCCCCTACCACGCCTACCTGCACCCTAAGGTTCCCGGCTAAGCTTCCGGATACCCTAGCTGCGTGACCCACCCTCCTGCCCTCCCAACCAACGGCCCATGCTTCGGCCCCCGGCGGCCACCTGCAGTGCCCTGGGGACCCATGGATGGGCCCAGGGGTCTTGAACCCCTCTGGACAATGGGAGGGGGAGTGGGAAAGGGTCTTGGATCTTTCTCTTTATGATCAAGTGGGTTCGCCAAGCCCCTCGGGCTGGTTTGGGAGGAAAGTCCGGTTTCTGGAAGTGGCGGGAGGCTGGCCAGGCCTGGGGGTAGCAAGAGAAGGAGCTGAGGGCCAGGCTGGGAGCAGATGAGGCGGAGGCCCCGCTCAGGGCACCAGCTTTGGCCCAGGCCCGGGGCGGGTCATGGTGGGTAGATATTCCTCAGCGCCAGGCATGGAGGCTGGAGGCCGCCAGGGGCTCAGGAGGAGGGGCCGGGAGGGGTCTGTGTTTGGGCCTGGTTACCCTACAACACCTAACACTCCCTCCTAGGCCCCCCACTCAAGATGGCCACCCTGGGGTGGGGGTGGGATGGGGCTGGGGAGCCGGGGTGGGGGGCACCCGGTGTCCCCAGCTTAGTGTTTTTGGAGCGGCTCAACGGAAAATGCTTAGCAGATGGAGGTCCCCTATGCAGCCGCAGGGGCCCAGAGGTGCGGGCACCCCCTCCACCAGAACCCCCGCCCCGTCCAGGATTGCCGTCCTTCTGGGGGTCCTGCTGCAATGCACCTCCCCGGCTGTGCCCACTTTGGGGGGAGATAAAAGTGCAAACCGTAGTCCCCCTTTGGGCTGAGGCACCAGGGAGGGGGTGTCGCTCCAGGATGTAAGGCACTGGCAGAGGAGGCGTTGGGGGGTGCACACCAGTTTCCCCAGACCCTGCCCCCACGCCCCAGCACAGCAGGATGCTTGGGGGACACCCAGCTCTGTCCCTCAGGCCCACTGGGGGGCCCCCATCTTTCTGAGGGGAGCATAGCAATGAGGGGTCAGGGACTGAAGGTGGCCGGGTTGTGGGGGAGGGGGTGGGGATGCCCACGGCCACTCTCACGTCTCAGCTGGACAGAGGGGTGGGCGGTGGGAATCAGGCACTTAATCCACTCGCTCTCACCTCCCACCTCCTCTGGGTAAGTGGGAAGGGTCCTCCCCTCCCAGGGCTCAGTGGATGGAGACGCCAGACGACCTCCTTCCTTGAGGAGCTCTGGGTCTTCCCATTCCGCCCCCACAGCCCCTTCCTCGGAAAGTGCATTTCTTACAGTGTGTGCAACGTGGATCCCTCCCCTGGGGGTGTGGAGCCGCAGGTGGGTGCGGTGGAGGGGGGGGCCTTCTATGCTGCCGGGTGGGGCTGGGGGGCAATTGCATAGAGACTTCTCTTCCCAGACAGACAGGCGTGGGGCTGAAAGTCCCGAGCCAGCCCAGCACGTGCACGCTTTGGGGCAGGTAGAGATCCCGTGACGGCCCCAGGACGCTCCTGAGAACAAACCTGCCACATGTCCTTGACCCCTGGTGATGCCCAGGGTCTCCCACAACCTTCGTCTGCCCTTGTGGCCCCCCTGCCCACCCCGGCCTCCGTGGCGCCTGCCTTCCTGCTCGGAAACGTCACCACCAGCGTGGGAAGCCTGGCCAACATCCTGGCGGCGGAGACGAAGGGGACGCGGGGGAGAGGCGGCCCTGCTGGGCGTCCTGCCCCGTGGGGCCTGGGCACGGGCATCAGGCTGCGCTCACCTGATCCAGGTGGAGGTGGAGGCGGGCACCTGCCCTTCCAGAGCAGCAGTGAGAGATGAGTAACTTAGAGAGACCCCCGGGCACTGTCATGTCCTCGTGCCCTCTGCCGAGGGGTGGCAGGTCCAGCCGAGGGTGGCAGGTCCAGCTGTGGCGTCCCAAGGGTCCGAAGCGTTGCCGTCTTTACCTTTTGTCTTCTTGCTTGGGTGGGTTTATTTTTATGATTTTTTTCCCATTTGTCTTTTTTTTTTTGGCTTTTTCTTTTTTTCCTCCTGTGTGTATGTGTCTATGTGTTTTGTCTTTTCGGCTGGGCTGGGAGTCGGCAGGGTGTTCTTGCTTTGCTCTAACTTTCCACCGAAAACGTGGGCTGGGGGCCGGCTGTGCAGCCCACCCGGATGAAGGAGCAGGGCGTGGGAAGAAATCGTTCTTATCCCAGATACCAGGACTAGCCGGCCCCAGGGGGGACACAGCGGGAGAGAGGGAGAGAGAGAGAGAAAGCGAGGTCAGGCTCTGCCGCTGCCCACACCGCCCTCTGCCCCACCCTCACCCTGTGACCTCTGTCTCCCCCAACCCAAGTCTGTCCTCACGTGCTGGGTGACCCTGGGCAAGCGACTTCACCCCTGAGCAGGGCTGCTGGATAAAACACAGCGCTCCCCGTGAAATCCGAATTCCCTATGAATCTTCCAGTACAAGCACACACCATGAGCTTTTGGAATACACTCATGTACCAAAAAGAAAAAAAGTTTTAGTCCTTCATTTATCCGGAATTCACATCTACCTGAGCGTCCTGTCGTTGTGCTTTGTAACTGGGCAACAGGACTCCGAACCTCACTGCCCTGAGTACAGAAGGGGGGGTGTGGCTTCACTTGCCTCCAAGTCAATTTTCTGCAGTGCCACTCCACCCAGGTATTGTGGCCAGGGTTGCTTCTCTTTTTAAACAAACATTCTCCCACTTAATGATCCCCCGAAACCCCTGTGAAGGAGGGCCCACCCCATTACCCAGTGGAGAAAACTGGGGATCACAGAAGTCAAATAATTTGCCCAAGGTCACCAGCGTGGGACGCAGGCAGCGGCGTTTACACTCTGGCCTGAGATGCGCCAGTCCCTGATTTCCCTCTGCCCGGGACTGACCCCTGAGCCTGGGCCTCAGGGACTTCGGACTCCCATGTGCACAGTGGGAGACAGCGCCCCGGAAGAGAGGCCAGGCCTGCCCCGCAGGGAAGCTGCTGTGGATGCCCCCCCCCCCACATGGACTCGGCCCCTGCGGGGTGGGCCTGGGGACCACCGCCCCTTCCCTGAGGTCAGGGCAGGGCTGTCCCCCGCCCCTGCTATAAATCAATTGTATCTCCTCCAACCAGGCCTTCAACCAGAGTGCCCTGCAGCGGCTGGGCCATCCCATCCAACTGGCGCTGTGGCTCCCAACCCCCACCTCCAACCAAGTTCAAGTTCATCTTGGCCATTACCTCATGTCTGGTTTCCCTTGGCAACCAGACAGACTCTGGGCGTGGCCCTCTCCAGTGGTGGCCGGCCTCCTCCTTCCTCCCCTCCCAGGCCAGCTGCCCGGCTCTGGCCCCAGGAATAGGGCAGGAATAGGGCGGCACCCTCAACCCCACACCCTCTCCCTCCGCCGAGAGGAAGGCTGAGGCAGCGCCGTGCCAGGGGTGAGGTCTGGGCTCTGGCATCCCCTGGGCTGGCTGAGCCACCAAGTATGGCTCAGGGCATGTGGTGGCTTAACCCCCTCTGGTCCTCAGGACACTCGTCTACTGAAGGGGTGTGAGGGGCTCCTGAGCAGAAAGGGGGGGGGCTCTCACACAGAAAAGGGGGTGAGGTGTCAGAGTCCCTGGAACCCCCTCTGGGGGCCAAAGCGATAGCTCAGGACTGGGGGGATTGATGGCCAGCGACAGGGAGGGCGGGAGGGCATGAAGAATTGACCAGGCGGAGATCAATGGACATTGTTCAGGAGGGGGCTCTGATGGGGGAGGGGATGGATATTGATCAGGGGGAGGGGCACAGATGGAGGGAGGGAATATTGATTAAGGGGAGGGGACATGGATGGGGAAGGAAATATTGAGGGGGAGGGGCACAGATGGGAGGAGGGGGTATTGATCAGGCAGACGGGTACTGATGGGGTGGAAGGTAGCAGATGGAAGGGGGCGCATGGGGAGGGAGCGAAGCCACTGCAGCCTGGGGGTGGGGGGCAGAGAAAAGCAAACCTGCCCGGAATCAGGAAGGCGGAGGCAGAAGTGCTGACTGGGCCAGAAACCAGAGGCCTCGAAGCGCAGAGGCTGAGAGGGGGGAGCAGGGCCTCATCCACAGCTTCCTCCTCCCCACTCCCCTCCCTCCTGAGAAGAAGGGGGGCTGACCCCCCCAGGGATTGGGGTGTCCTTTGTCCAGTGACCCAGGGTCTGGCCTGTGTCGTGTCGCGGGACTCCCCACCCCCAGACCTGCCTTCCCTGTTCACCCAGACTGGGGGCCTGGCCTCCCCCATAACCCAGGCTCCCTGGGGAGTCTCTCATCAATCTGTCACCTCGCTTCCATGTCTCACTGCCCCCAACACCAGTCCCAGAAAATTCTTTCCAATTCCCAGACCTGGCTATGCCCCTCCCTCCCTCTAAACCCTTCCATGGCTCCCCAAGACCCCCAGCCAGAGCCCGTGTTCGCAGGTTTTCCACAGTCCAGCTATTTCTCCATCCCCTCTGGCCTTCGTCAGTGCCAAGCCCTGGCCTGGGCACCCGCATCCTTCCCTGCCTGGCCAGCCTTCGCTCCCTCCTCAGAGCGTCACCAGCCCTGTCCCACTCTCTCGGGGCCCCCATCCTCCCCCTGACCCGCCTGTCTGCCTGCTTCAGTGCCCTCCCCTTTCAGGCTGTTCACGTGGGGCGGCCCCTCCCCATGCAGAGTTGATAAGGGAAGAGGTGGAGGGTGGCAGTGGCCGGGAAGGGTTAGGCAGGCAGGGCCCCTTCCCTGTTGTTTTCATTAACTTTGGTTCCTGAAGCCATCAGGACATTCCCAGCCTCCCGCGGGGAGGGCTGCCTGCGGGTGGGGGCGGGAGAGGAACCGCCTGGCTCCGAGCACTGGAGGGGGAGGCATCCAGCTGCTGGGACTCGGAGAGGGTGGCGAGGTCATGGGGGCCTAAAACACAAAGCAGGGGGTCCTGGGGTCCCCCCAGCCGGCTGGGTGCCCCTGACCCAGTGAGCCCTGTCTGGCTCCCGGCCGGGACTCTGCAAAGCAGCGTGATTAACATGTGGGCACGTGAGGGATGCGGGCGGCCTTGGCCTTTCGGTGCCCTTTTTGGATGAAACTCGTCCCCGAACGTTCTGGGACCTTCAAAGTCCCCCCAGGAGGTACCCAAGGTTAGGAGACAGAGGTTCAAAGTGAGTGAAGCAGGGCCGGGAGGGAGGGGGCGGCCAGGCCATCCCCACACACTCGGCACCCCTGGAGCTGTACCCAGGTCACCAGACTGTGGCGGGTGACTCCTTGGGTCTGGTCAGCGTTGCAGATTCTGATCTCCGCGGAGAATGAGAGATGTAGCTATCTCCCACCTCCTCCCCACCCCTGTCTGAGGACCCTCCCATAGGAGCTGGAGGGCCTGAACATGGCCCCCGGGACCCTGCAAATCTCCATGCTCTGTGGTTCTGGTGGTTCGGACCCGTTGCGGAGCCTGGGTGGGTTTCTCTGTGCGTCTGGGCCTCAGAGGGCCTGCGGGAGCTGGTGCTGTCCTCGGGCTATTTTACACTCTGCAACCCCCTCCCCAACACACACCGGAAATCAGGGGCTTCGGTCCAGCCACCACCCTCAGACATCGTCTGTCACACACTCCCCGTCTGCACACAGCACAGACTCGAACCCTGACCGAGGGCTGGAGCCAGGACACATGGGTGGGGGGCTGAGGCCACCTCCCACTCCACCAGAAGCTGGGAACCGGTCCCAGTTCTGGATCTGCCGGGGCTCTGTCCTCCACTGCTGTGCAGCCTCAGGCAACCTGCTCCTCCTCTCTGAGCCTCTGGCCTTGTGCTCAGCCCGCCTTCCTCCCAGCCCTGATGCACACTCAGCTGCAGTAACACCAACGCTGCCTCTGCTGCCACCCTCCCTGCCTTGCAGGCTGAACCTGAGGTGGGTGCATGCATGCTGTACTGGGAGGCCCCATCACCTGTCACAGGCTGCCTCGGTTTCCCCACGTGCCCCTGGCATCTGGGAGTCCTCTGCCACCTCCTGCCCACCTCCCCCATGGTCCCTCTGACCGATGACACGGGAGGGATGAAGACCAGGGGGTGGAAAGCTTGGGGTGACGTGATCCTGGGCAAATCCCCTCACCTCTGTGGGCCTCTGTCTCCCCACCTATACAAATGGGCCCAGGGGGGGCAAGAGCCCATGAGGGTCTCCTGGGAGGAAGCTGCAGGCAGGGGCTGGGGCTATAGTCATACCTGAGGCCCTGGAAGGGTATGGAACCTGGTCCCCCTGCCACACTTAATGGCCACCGTGCCATGGTACGGCGAGGGGGGTGGCATGGGACCCAGCAGGCTGGCCTCTCCTGCACACCCAGGCTGGCCCCTCTGCCCTAGCCCACCCTCCCACCACCAGCCGGCCTCTTGGCCCCTACCTGTGCCTGATAAATGCCCGCTGGATCCCTTGGTCCTAATCCCACAAAGGAACGGTTTGCAGGGGACGTGCCGGGCGTAGAGTAGGCTGCAGGGAGGAGAGAGACCGAGAGCCCGTTAGCAAAGGGGGCCGCACGGGAGCACCCAGAGAGGGTGGCCGCTGCCCAGGGTCACAGAGCACCCAGTGCCCTCCCTTGGCCGATCTGGGCACCCAGAAAAGCCCACAGCCACAGGCCCCTGGGGTCACTCGGGAGGGGCGTCTGCTAGGAGTGAAGGCGCAGGATGAAAGATGGATAATTCAGAAACCGCCCGTGAATTATTCAGGGTGTTCCACCGCCTGGTCCATCCTGCGACGGCAGCCTGCATCCCGCACAGGGCGCCATCAATTATTGAGGCTATTTTATTTATTAATTTTCCTCCTGGAGAGGCAGGGGGAAGGCTGGGTATGTACATCCACATATATATATCTGTATATTTGTATTTTAATTTCACCCATCATTTTGTGGGCGAGTGAATAATTCATGGCTGGGTGCTACTGTGGGTCGGGGCCTCAGGCAGGCTGGGACTGGGTGGGGAGGGTTTCTGTGTGGTCTTGGCCGGTGAAGTCAGTGGGAGGCCGTGAGGCTCCAGGGCTACGGGGGAAGCAGACTAAAGCTGCAGTTAGGAACCGGGTGACGGGAAGAAAAGGGAATCCGTGTTTACTCTGCATCTATTAAGTGTCTACTGTATGCCAGGCACCGGGCATGATCCAGTTACCCCACAGTGGCCTCAATGAAGCCAACATGATTATTTTCCCCATTTCACAGATGACACAGTAGGTAGTCGGTGATCACCATCACCGCATACTGACTCCACTCTGTGCTCGACGTTGCACTAAATGCTCTCCCTGATCTATTTCACTGACTCGCTCCCCACCGCCCCACAAGTATGGTGACTGTCCCATTTTGCAGCTGAGATAACTGAGGCTCAGAGAGGGGAGGACATTTGCCCAAGGTCACACAGGGAGTGAGTTGCAGAGGCAGGATTCAAACCCAGCGCCCTACACTGCCTCTGGTGTTCAGGCAAGACCCGTCTGTACCTGAAGCTGCCTGCACCTTGGCAGGCAGTGATGCTGCGGGCAGGAGTGCTCATGCAGGAAGGAGACCAACAGGGCCAGATGGGACCGCTGGCCCTATGGCTCAGGCGGGGTGAGGAATCTCATTTGGGGAGTGAGGGAGACATCGAAAAGGGGGTGAGGGGCAGAATGAGGCCTCGGGGAGAAGCCTGGGGGTCTGAGACTATCTGTCCAACTGGGGCTGCTCAGCCTGAGGACGCAGGGGTCGGAGGCCCCAGCGAGGCCCCTGGTGAAGCGTGGACAGCCCCCCTCACCTGCTCTGGAGCCCAGGGAGGGTCTGGGCACACAGCCCCTGCTGGTGGGTGGACCCCAGGACAGGGAATCTGGGAGTGGCTTTCCAGCCTGGAGCAGCCCCAGATAGGGGGAGTGCATGGGGCCAGCGGGCCGTAATCTGGAGCCATATCCAGAGAGTGCAGAGTTCTAGAAGGTAAGGAGACCAACCCAGGGGCTTCGCAGCTCACCTGGGCCTCTGGGGTCAGGCGGGCAGGCAGAGACCATCCCATGGATAGGTATGGCTCAGCCCAAGTCACTAGCAAGAATAGGGCCTGTTGGGGTTACTTCCCCCCAAACTTTGGAACTCTGGAATTTTTATGTGAAATGTCAGGATTTTAACACAAGAGATTCTCATTTTCCACAAAGGGCAGCTGTGGGCCATGTCTGGCCTTCAGGCCGCCAGTTGGAGATCTTCATCTACTGTCAGCGGCTGCTGGCATGGAGGAGGGCTCAGGGTCCAGAGTGGGCAAATGGGGGCCCCAGGCCACTTGGCCAATGGGAGCAGACAGAGACTTGGCCCTGATGTCCCCTAAGGCTGCCTTGGCCCCGTGGGGGCCTGACCCTGCAACTCAGTGGGGAGTCAGGGAACTCGCCAGTACCCACCAAGCTGGGCCTGAGCCCCCAGCGCCAGCAGTCGGGCAGGGGAGTTGGGGGGGCCCCTTGGGGACGCCCGCCCTGCCTCAGGCACCGCTTCCCGAGTGCTTACAGGGCGAGGTTGGTGACGTGCTTCCTCCCTCGGAGGCGGGTTTGGTGGCAGGGGGAAGCGCCAGCCTCGGCAGCCCGGGGGGCAGGGGTGCCAGCATCTGAGCAGAAAGGCAGTGACTGGACATTTTGAGCTGACCACTTCCATTTAACTGGGGGGAACAGAGAGACAGGTGGTTAAGGCGGCGGCACCCCCGCCGCCTCGGGCTGCTGTTCGCGGTCCCGCTGGGGGACGGGTTTGGTGGGTACCACGGGCCCTGCAGGCCTCCAGCATCCTGGGCCTGCACTCCCCCGTCTCCTCCTTAAGCCATCCCCTCGCTTTCCTTCCGCCAGGTGCCGCCTTGCCCGAAACAACACGGTGGCCTCACGGTGCTCCGCTTTCCTCACCCACTGCCAGGACCTGGCATCCATCACCTCGCCAGCGGTCCTAACATCCACAAAGCTCTGAATACCGAGAGCTTTCCTGGAAGTCAGGCCCGAGCTGCAGCCATAGGACCATGTCTGATTTCAAAGCGCTTCGCAAGATACACGCTGTCAGTTCTAACATCTGAAAAGCCGAATCCTGAACCGGCCCAGCTCTAAGTGCTTCGGAAGAGAACCATGGCCCTCTGCCATTCGGGAAACCCTTTACAACAGAAGCTGCACGTTAGCAGGCCCCCCGAGACCTCGCCGGGAGCCCGCGGGGGAGGGGAGGTCTGTGCCCCCAAACTCACCGGTCCAGGTTGCTGGCTGGCAGGGTCACAGGCCAGTGAGACGAGATCTTTGAGCGGGTCCTGGGGGTTGAGGTGAGGTGGGTAGCGTATGGCTGTGTGAGGGAAGTAGGTGGAGGCCGCCTGGGGCAGGATGGAGGTGGTGGGGAAGTGCAGGGCCGAGGATGGGTGCGGGCTCCGGGCGATCCCTGCAGGGACGGAAAGGGGCGGTTACTGCGGGCTCTGCCGGGTCTGTCCTGCTCTCTGGGACCGCACTGTGGGTGGCACCTGCATCTCGGTGCCTTTGGTAACAATGGCAGCAGCCGGGCCCAGCAGGGCCTGCGATGGCCTGGCCTTGTTGTCATTCATACACCCAAACGTGCTGACTTTCACGGAAAACCCTCAAGGTTCTGGCGCCATCCCTGCTCTCAGGGGTTATGTCCCCTGCCCCGGCCACACAGCAAGCGGATGGCTGACCCAGGGCTGGAGCCCAGGCCATCTGGTCCCACAGCCCACACCCTAACCCTGGGCTCAGCTAACTCTTTCTGTAAAGGGCCGGGTGGTCAGTATTTCCTGAGACTGAGATATAATTTGCATACTATACGCGGGTCACTGTGGGTCACTGAAATTCAGGTTTACTGATTTTCAGAGCTTTAAGCACGTGAGCATAACGAAGCCAGCGATTTGAGCGCTTACCAGGTTGCACCTAAGTGCACTGCGCCATTCGTTGGCGTTAACAGAGCTGCTGTAATAACCATAACCTGCATGTCTTCCCATGTGAACAACTGGAGACCTACCCTTGCCCACCCTGTACAATTCGCCTTTTAAAGTGTACACAATGCAACGGTTTTCACACACTCACAGAGCTATGCAACCAACACAACAATCTCTTTTAGAAAACGTTCATCATCCCCGAAAGCAGCCCCCCAGCCCCGGGCAAACACTTCCTGTGTCTGGACCTGCCCATCCTGGACTTTCACATGAACGGAATCGCATACTGTGTGGCCTTGTGTGTCCGGCTGCTCTCCCTGAGCATCGTTTCCAAGGTCCAGCCACGTCGTAGCTTCAGCGCTTCACTCCTTTTCGTGGCTGAATCTGTGCTGTTTGCTTTTTTCGTTTCTAAACAATTTAGTCTGTTTTACTACATTCACTCTCTAATTCCAGAGCATCGCCCGGAAAAGAAGCCCTGTGTCCAGTCACTGTCACCCCCCACCCCTTTTCTCTCCTGCCCCTGGCCAGATAGTCAGTATTTTTGGCTTTCTGGGCTGTACGGTCTCTGTTGCAGCTACTCAACTCTGCCGTTCTAGCCAAGAGCTGCCACAGAATGGGTATGGTGGGGGGGTCAATAAAACGTCATTTATCAGAACAGGCTCTGAGGGCCATGGTTTGCCAGCTGCTGGCCTGAATCACTGTTGTGCTGATTTTTGCCTGCCTTCCTGTATGTATTTCTGCCCTTGTATGGAACCAATTCATTATCATCGCAATGGGGCAACAGGGGGCATTAGGGAGCTTATCACAATTTAACTCATTCAGTCCTATGACAGCCCCAGTCGGTCGGGGGGAGCCCTAACTGACAGGTGACATTGGGAGGGCCTGGTGCAGCGTGCCCGGCTCAGCTGACACCCTGTGATTCCCGGAGCCTGTCTCCCTCTGTTATTTGTGTGACATTCCTGTCTGTGTGGCCAGGAGGGCCCCCGATCACCTGCGCGGCCCGTGTGTGCCTGGCCACACGCCAGGTGTATCTGCCTCCTTCTGTGACTGCCCCACACCATCGTCTGTCTATGGGTTATTCACATGTGACATAAGGGAAGCGGGTTAAGGGGCAAACCACAGGCTGTGCCTCTGTCCCATGCAAAAGTGGAAACTGAAGCCCCAGGAGACAGTCCGGCCTGGGCGCTCTCTACCACGGCACCTCCGGGTTTCCTTGCCCAGCAGGGAGCTATAGCGACAGGACTCAGCCGGTGGGACTTCCCGGCCTGGAGGGGACTGACAAGAGTGCCCGGGGCGCCTCCCCACCGGGGCCATGGTGCTCACCACTGTGCACGGCTATGACAGGCCGGTGGTGCTGGGTGAAGCTGGAGAGGCGCGGTGAGTCCTGGGGAGACGGGCTGTTGAAGGGTGACTTGTCCATCTCTGTCTTCTTCACCGGGGATGAGATGCCTGTGTGGGGAGGGGCCAGAGGGTCACAGGGCTGCCGGCAGGGTGGCTCGGCTCCCAGGACCCCAGCCTCCCTACTGGAGCCCCTGCCCCTTTCTCCCAGCAGCGTGTGGGCAAGGGGCCGGGGGTTGACTTTATAGATGGAGCGAACTGAGGCTCACGGTAGAGAAGGGAGCCGCCCGGGTTTATGGCCTCGATGCCACCACAGGCCCCGGGCACCCCCACTGGCCCCACCCCTTTTCTCACTCCAGAGACACGCCCCCCAGGGCTGCCCAAGCCCCGGAGAAAATGGCAGGGTGAGCAGACAGGGGGCTGGGCCTGGTGAGCCGAGAGGACCCGGACAAGCCCCTAAGCCGCGGAGCTTGTGCTCCCTCATCCTTACGGGGGAAGGAACAAAACCCTTGCAAGGTCACCTCAAGGATGAAATGAGATATAATGTGTGAAGGGCCTGGCGCACACCCACCTGCTGGCATTACTTGCTAACTGTCATCCCTCTGAAGATGGGGGCCTCACTACCTCCCCTGCCCTGGCCCTCGGGAACCCTGACAGCTCAGCCCCTTCAACCTCCTGTGAGCAAATGAATGAACGAATGAATGAGTGAATGAATGGTGTAAAACGGGCACACGTCGAATCCATGGGGACCTGGCACAGAGCAAACGCTGGCTCAGGAAGAAGCCGCCGTCACCATGACACAGAGGATGGGCCGCACCAGGGCCAGGCACACGTTAGCCCTGAAGAAGTGTGAGTGCGCCTTGCCTTCCTCCCTGCACCCCACCTCCGCCAGCCTCCAAATGTGAGAGCTAAGGATGGTGGCAGGCCCCCCCAAAATGCAGATCGGGCCCCATCCCTGGAATTGGGATCTCAAAGAAGTGGGGCCTGGAGATGGACATGTTTAGAAATTATTTTTAAAATTTATTTCAGGGTGAAATGTTCCCACTGAGACCCTGATGAGGTCTGACTTTCTTGCCACCCAGCACAAGGTCCCCACTCCAGAAACACCTCCCCAGCACTGCGGCCATCAGGGCTGCGCTGCCCACTGTGTGGTGCTGCCAGCATCCCTGGCCCCCACCCACCCCCGTGTGACAACCATGTGTGTCCCTAGCCAGGGCCCAGTGTCGCCTGTGGGCAGAGTCACCCCAGTTGGAACCCCTGCCCTCCTCCGAGGCATGCTGTCACTGCTGCTGGGGTCTCCTGCCCATGGCTGTGGGTGGGCATCTGCACACGTTCCCCAGCCCTGTTCCGCCCGCACAATGCTGCCCCCTCTCCCTGTGGCGTTTCCACACGGGCAGCTTCCTGTCCCCGCCAACAGCATAGCTTGGGGTGAACGGATCGGTGAGCCAAACCTGCTGCCCTCGATGGCCCTGAGGACGCACCTCACTGTTTGAGGGGGCGAGTCCCGGCGTGTGGGTTGGCAAAGCCTTGGGAGCCAGGGCCCGGGCTTTCTCAGGGACCAGGAGGAGCGGTGGGGTGGAGGCTGTGGGCAGGAGAGGAGGCTGGCCCTGCACGCTGTGCGTGTGCGTGTGTGTTTGTGCGTGTGCGTGTGTGTGTGTGCACGTGCGCAGGAGGAGGGTGGCAGGCTTTCTGCTGGTGCAGGGCTGTGGCAGAACCAGGTTAGGACTGTCAGATGCTCACTTAGGAGGATTTCCTAGAACAGCCTGTCCTGGATGGAAATAGCCTGGTGTGGACCCGCCCCCCTGAGCTTCCTGAGATGGGGCTTTCGGGAGCCAGGGCAGGGCATGGGGGAGGGGGAGCCCGGCAGGTGCTCCTGGGCAGGCTCCAGAGGTCCCCCCACCCGTTTGTTCAGCATACAGGCCGGTAATGCCCCACTTGAGCCACTGTTACCAGCTCACACGTGCTCTGTGTCCTCCATCTAAGCCCCGCCTCTCCATTTAACCTGTAACATGCCACCGCCATCTGAGCAGCCATCTTCCTCTCAACACATACACCTACAGGTCCCCGTCTGAGCATCCTGCGTGCCCCCATTAAGGACATACACACGCCTGTCTGTCCCGCCGAAGCACAGGCTCTTCGGGGAGTAGCAGGCCTGTATACCTCCCAGCTGAGCATCCCTGTAGAACAAGGCCGTCCCCCGCTGGAAGGCCAGCTCCACTGTGGGTCATTCGCGGTGACATAAGGGAAGCAGGTTGCGTGGCAAGCCACAGGCTGTGGGGGGAGGGGGTCCCCTCTAGCTGACTGCTGGGTCTCCACCGCCCCAGAACACAGGGCGGTCAACAGGAGCGTGTGGCGAATGGAGTGCTTAGTTCCGCCGAGCCCAGCCATCAGTGAGCACTGGCAACACAGTGAGGCCTCTCTCCCTTGGACGGCCCAGCGTCCTCTGGTGGCAGAGTCGCCCTGGGTAAGGACCCTTTGCGAGCTCTGGGGCAGAACCCTCGGAGCCTGCTCTCACATCACCCTCACAACTACCCCATGCAGGGCTTACAGGAGTCACCCCCATTTCACAGATGTGATGACTGAGGCCTGATGGGAGAACTCACTTGCCCAAGACCACAGAGTTAACAAGTGGTGGAGCTGGGATTCAAATCCAACTCTGTAATTTCACAGGCCACACTCCACCACCCAGGGAGCAGAGGAGAGAGGCGGGGCGGGGACGGGCTGCTTGCTTCACCACTATAACAACCATGTATGTGAAGGGCCTATGTCCCCAGAAGGGCCAAAGCAGCAGCAAAAACAAAGCACCCTGGGAGCTGAGCAGAAGGTGCCCTCTTTCTGCCCCACTTGGATGGGCAATCAGGGAAGGTCTCAGGAGGAGGTGGCCAGGAAAAAGGGCACTCCAGGCCCAGGCATGGAAAGGGCAATGGCCTGGAGGCTGGCTCATGGGGCCTGAAGGATGTGGCTGCAGGGGTCTTGTCTGGGTGGGGCTGGCGTGATCTCCCCAGACCTCTAACCCTCCCAAGCAACAGAGTATGGCTGCTGGGGTGAGGGGTTAGCTGAGCACTGCCCTTGCAGCCACAACAGAAGGGAGAAAGTACTCCAAGCAGCTTAATCCCCTTAATGAGCAGCTAATTGAGGGCTGTCTAGACAGGAAGCTGGAGGAAGTCAGGAGGAGAAAACGGAAGATGATGGGGGGAGGGAGACATACGAACCTATCTCCCAGACTAGCTGTGAGCACCTGCAGGGCAGGCACCGGCGTACAGTAGGGGTTTCTACTGAGGCTCCCACAGGAGGGAGTGAGTTTGCCATCACTGGAGGCAACCAATGAACGCTAGAGGGAGACACACACCCTGTGACATTCCCTTCCAGCTCCCTCATTCCCCATCACACACCAGAAGCTGGTCTAGGTTTTCACCTCGGTCCCCTGTTGGTGACCCTTCCTTCTCAGGGCAGGAAGGCCGGACGAAGCCACAGTGACTAGCTCTAACATATCCTTCCTTTTAAAACTTTTTCTGTTTTCAGCTTCCGGAACTGAAAGCTAGGTTCTTTCCAACCTTGCTCTTTTCCTCATCAACAGACTTAAGGCTATAATGGTACCACCGCTCAGGGCTGCTGCGGCTCCGTCACAGAGGCTGTCTTTCAGCTCTAAACAGCATATACTTTATATGCAAACAGCCTCTTCAATCACAGAGTTAATGAAAAGTGCTTCTGAGTCCCCAATCTGTAAATAACAGGGCAGACATCTCCCAATATCTGCTCCACCCTTCTTCCTTAGTAACAGAACCCTTAAATTTGAGATAATTGCCCAAAATAAGACTACAGTTCCCAATGCCCCTTGTAGCAGAGTATGGCCACATGACTAACCCAGGAGCACAGAGATACACAGAAGATAAGTGCACCTTCTGAGAATTATTCTTAAAGGGACAGGACATGCCCAGTCTTGACCCTTCTTCTTTCCTGCTGCCTGGAATGCAGAAATGAGGGCTGAAGGTCCAGCAGTTGTCTCGGACCATGAGGTGGAAATGACCATCTTATTCAGTGGATTATAAGGCAGGAGCCGAAGTCCCTCACATCACACTTGCTAGGGCTGCTGATGGCTGGACATTTACTGGCAAGAGAAAGGCACTATCCCTTTGAGTTTTCTGTTTTTCATAATTAAACGTAAAGCTTATTGAATGCAGGGTCTTTTATAGAGTCGGGGAACCCACAGAGGCAGAACCATAGAGACACTCTGACCCATAAGTTAAAGCCTGACAATACAGAGACAGGTCCTCCCAGAGTTAGGGACCTGCTCGGGGAGCCCGCACCGTGGACGGGGAGGAGACCTGGGACCTCAAAAGTCAACCAGGTGTGTTAAGAGGCTGATTCGAAGAGGTGGGAATTTTAAGACATGAGCAACAATAAACTCTCCTGCTTCCTGGACACTTACGTGCTATAGCTTCTCTACCCACATCCTTCTACTTCCTCCTTCCAACTTTCTGAAAGAAGAGTTATGCATCACTCCTGCTTTGAGGATGAGCAAACCGAGGATCAGGTAAGTTACGTTACCTGCCCCAGGTAACACAGCCCACAAAGCAAGTCAGGGCAGCGCTGGGATTTGAACCTAGCTCTCTCTGGTGCCTGAACCTGCCCTCTTTATTGTAATGCTGCTTTTTGAGAATCCTACAGGTATGGAAAGATCTTTATGAGAAAGCAGGCTCTAGAGCAGTGGTTCTCCACCTTCCTAACGCCGTGTTCCTCATGTTGTGGTGACCCCCAATTTCATTGTTACAAATTGAACATAATTAAAGCATAGTGATTAATCACAAAAACAATATGTAATTATATGTGTTTTCCGATGGTCTTAGGCGACCCCCAAAGGGGTCGCGACCCACAGGTTGAGAACCGCTGCTCTATAGGGATAGGGAGGAGGGAAAGGGGGGGGTAGGGGAGAAAACACATCCTGAGGTTTACTGGGTGCTTATTAAGTGCCAGGTCTGTCCTAGGGATATCAGCTGTATCAATTCACTTAGTCCCCACAATAACCTGTGAGGTGGGTACTGCAGGTATTAACACCCCAATTTTACAGATGAGGAAACTGAGGCTCAGAGAGGCGGGGTCACCAGGAAGCTCTAAGAACTGGTAGATTCAAGAGTCCATTTCATAACCTTTAGGCTATCCCACGGGGTGAATTCTTGATAAGGGATAAGAGACTGGGTAGAGCGATGCTTCTAAAATTGGCGGGGGGGCGGGGGGGGGACGGACGGGACACGGGACAGACCCTGCTGAGAACCTGAGAAACAACAGGGATGCCTGTCCCAGAGCAAAGGCAGCCTGTGGGCCACTTTGTACACCGTTTCCTGAGAGTCACAGATGCTGGCCCACTGGAGAGAACCTTAAGGTGAAAGGGATTCTTTAGAGGAGAATCTTGGTGGAGACAAGGCCCCCCCAAAAGGGAACTCTTTGGAGAAAGCACTTGGGGAGACGTTATGTAAACAAAGAATCCCCAGGAGCCAGCGCTCAATAGAAAAGAGACTATGGAACTGCTGACCCTATAAAATAGGAACCGCGTGAGAGAGAGCCTGGAGCGGTCCCTGTGAAGACAGAAGAGCAACAGAACGAAGCCCCCCTGAAAAAGAGCGCTAAGAGAAGAGAGACCTGGAATCACCCGGGGAAGATCCCCACGGAGGTGGGAGTCTCTTAAATACAGGGCTCATCGAGGACCCCAGTGAGAAGGGATCCTACATCTCAGGACCCCCCGGAGGAGGTCTACGGCAGACGCCTAGAGGAAACACCCTGTTGATCAGAATCGTTACAGCCAATCCTATAGATCAGCAACCCCACAAAGACTGGTCCCTGAAGGGCAGCGAGCAGGACAGTCGGGCGTGGGTGAGGCTCCCTCTACCCCCGCCGGCCTGAGCGGAACCAAAAAGCTCCGGGAACTTGAGCCCGGACTTGACTTCCAGCTGCGCGCAGCCGCGTGACTACAATTCCCGGGAGGCCTCACGGATCCAGGCCCGCTTCCCGCTCCCTGGCAAGCAAGTAGTGCCTGCCGGAATACGTAGTCCCCGCCGCGTAACCCCGACCGGAAGGCCGTCTCCACACCGCCGCCAGCCCCACCTCCTTCCATGTCCTCCGTCCAGTTTCGGCTGCTACTCGTGGGAGAGCTGGGCGAGGTGTAGTAATCGCCGCCGGGGCTGGTGTCTACGTCTTCCTCCATCGAGCCCGATTTGTGCCGCTTGCTCCTAAGGGGCAGGGGAAGAAGAGCGCAGGCCGGTTACCACGGAGACGCGGTCGGAGGCGACGGGCTTTGTAACTTCCGGTCCGCAGGGGGGCGGGGTGAGGAGGGTGCTCTCGCGAGATCTCAAAGAAACCCCAGACTTGCAGCCAGTTATGGTAACACCTGTGTCAACCTGCCTATTGCTTAGATGAGACACTTGGGGCCACACTGCAGGAAGCTAGCAGAGGGTGACTAAAGCCCTGAGGCCTGGCTGGTGACTTGGCCTGCTGTCGTCCTCTGAACAACCGGTAGGACTGTGATCCCATTTTACAGAGGAGGAGACCGAGGCCAAATAGATGCGACCAGTCATGGTCACACAGCACATGTCGGCAGGAAGCGGTGTCTTCATTGCCATGAGTCTCAAGGTCTGGGCTTGTAGGGCTCAAGCCCAGAGAGGGGTGTCAGGGGAAGGAGGCACTTGGGTTTTGAAGGATGAGCAGGCATTTCCCAAGGAGACCATGAGCGCAGGCATTCCAAGGAGAGGAATGAATCAGCTGGGGCCAGCTCACGGTGGGCGAGGGGTCATGAAATGCCCAGAGATGGGGACCCAGGCACATACCCACTGGAGGAAGTGCTGGGTAGCGTTCTTCTCATGCCGGTGCTGGCTGGATTCAGGTCATATGCCAGGTGCCCCTGAAGCTCACCCAATGAGAAGTTAGGTCCCGTTCCGGTCACCACAGGTGCTGCAGAGAGTGACAGGGAGGGGAGTGAGGGAGGGAGCAATGTCCAGGACTGCAATTTGCCCTGGAGGGGTGGGGAGAGCCCCTTCCCAAACTGGCCAGGTTCTTAATTTGGCCAGGACTGGCTTTATTCAATAGATTAAAAAACAAACAAACAAACAAAACACCCAAGGCCATCAAGAGAAGCCAAGGCTGTGCTGTGAGGCAGAGGCATAGCCAGGGCTGGAGACCAAGCTTTCCAGCACTCCCAGAGGCTGATCTGGATGGGAAGATGGTGGTCAGGGTTAAGCAAAACTCCCTGGGGTGGAATTCAAATGGGGGTATCTGAGAGAGTGGGGTGAGTGCCCAGTAAGTTCATAGGGAACGCAAGGGGGCAGGGATCAAAATGTGGGGGGGGGGACTCCAGGAAAGAGAGATGCCGGGAAGAAGGTTCTTCAGCCCCTCCCCCCAGCATATGGATTCTGTTTCCTGGGGAGGAGCATGTCACCCTGACCTTGGGCTCTGGGAAGGGCCTGGATACTGCCCTTCCTAGGAACCTTGGCTTGTGACTAGGTAGCTGGAGAGGACAAGGGAGAGAAGAGGGGGTGATGGGGTCCTTCCTCTTCCCTGAGTCCCTACCCTCTCCCTGAGATGCTTTCCCTCTTGGAGCCTCCATCCTGAAGTCCCTTCTACTCTCCATCGCCCCTCCCTCTGTAAGCCCCTCCCCTGTCCGGGTCCCAGCCCAGGCAGGTGGGTATACTCACTCCGGGACACTTGGATGAGCTCGGTGACACTGAACACACCAGAGGTGACAAAGCTCTCCTGGAAGTCGGTTGTGTCTGGAAAAGGGAGGGAATGGGTGTCAGTGTGTCTGTTTCCCTCCTCAGCACCCCAGCGCTGCCCAGACTCGGGGCTGGACCCAGCCTGGGTGGTCACCCCCTCTCCTCCTGCAGCCCTGCAGTGGTGGGGCTACCAACTAAGCCACTCCAGCCAGGTGGAGAGTCCCTCTGCCCTTACACAGCTGGAGGGGACATGCTTTTCTTAATATCTGCATCCAGTTTCCCCTTCTCCGGGTGGGCCCCATAACCAGCCTCCTCTTCATGCGGGGCTCCCCAAGCTGCAGCAGGCTGCAAGCAGAGGTCGGACCCCGGTTCAAAGCTTGGCTCAGTCACCCCCTCGGTGGTGATCTTGAGCAAATCCCTTCCCCTCTATGCTCCCTAACCTTGAAAATGGGGACCATATACCCCGTTGTCTGGGTGGTTGAGAGCTACGAACCAAACTACCCCGGAGGGGCAGGCTTGCTTTCTTTATCAGTCATCACCCAGGCAATGCTGTCCTGCAGTCTCTCTCTCCCTCCAGACCGGGGGCTTCACAAAGGAGGGATTTCTCTGCCCAGGCCCCGCCCTGTCCCTAGCCAGAGCCTGGCAAAAAGGCTCCGACCACAGGCTGAACAGAGGGTCCACGGGCACAAGTGAAAATCCTGCGTCCCCAGAACCACGCCCACCTAATGTCAGAGGAAGAGAGCGCTGCTCTCTGGGCTGGGCTGGTTTGCACACAGATGTTCACAGCAGCACGACGCGTGCCCGCCCGAACTGGGAGCAACTCAGTGCCCACTGACGGCTGGATGGCTGGATAAACAACCGTGGCCCATCCAGACAACAGGGTATTTTTCAGCCATAAAAAGGGTGAAGCACTGACACTCGCTACCATGTGGATGAGCCTTAAAACCTGACGCTCAGTGCGAGAAGCCAGACACAAACGGCCACGTAAGGGGTGACAGGATTTGTGTAAAATGTCCAGAACAGGCAAATCCACAGAGACAGGGCGAGTTTGTGGTTGCCAGGGACTGGGGTGGGGTGGGGAGTGACTCTTAAGGGGGAATGAAGTGTCTTTTGAGGTGATGGAATGTTCTGGAACTAGAGAGTGGTGATGGTGGCACAACATTGTGAATGTCCTTAATGCCACGGAATTTACATTGTAATCGGGTTACAATGATAAAGTTTATCTTAGGTGTAGTTTATCACAATAGAAAAAATGTTAATATCACTAAGTCCAGCGTGAGGTGTGTCAGGCAGGGGTAGGGCGGGCAGGGTGAGGAAGCTCCTGGGAAGGGGAACTGTCTGACTCACAGGCTCAGAGAAAGCCGCACGGAGAGGGCAGCATTTTACCGAGACCCTGGGGTACCTGCCGGTGGGAAGCGGGGATACGCGCGTTCAAACGTGGGACGTGCCAAGAACAGCAGCAGTGGCACAGGGTGACTGCCCTGCACGTGTTGGCCACTCCGGTTGGGACGATCATAGATGTGATGTTTCACCACCTCCCTGGGGGCCACCAAGTTCCTGGTGGCAAGAATGGCCCGTGCAAAGGCCCTGGGGTTGGAACGCACTTGGCAAGGTGGAGGCCAACAGGGCTGGAGTGAAAGGAGCTTTCGAATCCTTTCCATTCATCAGGGCTCTGCTCCCAGCCCTGCTTCTGGGAGAGTGATCAGAAAGGGTGTGGGGTGGGCAGGCAGGAATCTCTAGGCCGTGTGTGTGTGTGTGTGTGTGTGTGTGTGTGTGTGCGCGCGCTGGGCGCAGTTCTTCCGGCCCCCACGGGGCAGCACCAGCTGCAGGGAGCTCACCACGGTGCTGTTCTGTGGTCCAACATCCTGGGCAGCCCAGGAGCCCCAGCCTTCCTGATGACAAGCTCTGTGCGCACCATTCATTGAGCACCTGTCATCTTCCCAGGCTCACGCTGGGAAGCACAGGGTCACCACATCCCAGGAAGGACAGGGCGGTGGACCCCCAGTGTCCAGGGCAAGTGGCCATGGCTGTTTCCTGCCCACCCAACCGGCCAGCTGGTGTCGGCAGGCCCCCTGCCCTCCCCGCGCCGGGGCTTCCTGTTTGTCCAGCACTCGCCCGGCTCCATCTCCAGGGGACTCCCTGGAGGGTGGAAAGGAAGTGATTTCCTCCGCCAGACGCTGGAGCTCCTCAGGGGACCAGGCCAAAGTGTGCAGCTGCCCAGCCTCCTTGAACGTCTGAGTCAGAAGGAGGTTCCGGGGTCTCGGGAGGCCAAGGAAGACTCTGGTCACAGATGGCCCGTGAGGAGCGGCCTGGGGGCCTGGGAACCTCCTTGAAGCAGCCAGCCTCTGCGGGCATGGCTGGGCCGGTACCTCCAACAGGATGCCCTCACATACTGGCCGGCCTCCCTCCCTCCCTCCCTCCCTCCCTCCCTCCAGTTTCTTTTTTTCTCTCTGCTTCATACTGGCCTTCCTCCTTTCTTTCTCTCTACAAATATTTATTGAGTCACTTACTGTGTACCAGGTATTATTCTAGGCACTGAGGACACAACAGTAACCAAGCTAGACAAAAACCTCTGCCCGGTGCTGTCCCGTTAGGGGAGGAGGCAGACACATAAGCAACCACTAACTTTCTCGGAGGGAATAAAACAGAGGGTGGTGATCAGAGTGGCCGAGGCTGCTGGAGCGGAGGGCCCTTTGAGGGGTGCATTTGAGCGGAGGCCTGGAAGATCTGGAGAAAGCGGGAGAGCGGATAGCTGTCCAGGCAGAGCTCACAGCACATGCCAAGGCCCTGAGTGGGGATCATGCCTTGCATGTTGGGAGAACGAGGAGGAGCCCCATGTAGCTGGAACAGAGCAAGTGAGTAGAGTGAGCGAGCAGGAGAGAGGACGGAGGGGAGAGCAGGGAGGGGACAGAGGTAGGTGGGGTGGGGGTCTTGTGGGAAGGCCTTGGGCTCACCCTCCACCCAAAGTGGGAGCTCTGGAGGGCTTTGGGCAGAGAAGGGTGGGACCTAACTCAGGTGCTCACAGGCGCCCTCTGGCCACTTTGGAGAGAACAGACTGTGGGATTCCGGATCGGGGTGGGTGGGGGTGGGGGTGGGGGAGGGGTGGGGGGGCAGGGCAGAAGCAGCTTCCAAATCCCTTCCATTCTTCAGGGCTCTGCTCCCAGCCCTGCTTCAGGCAAATTCTCCCACTTTCCACCTCCCAACACAGAACTGACCTTCCTATTTACTGTTAAATATCCCCTGGGAATGCAGGGTGCCCTAGGGCCTCTCTCCTGGGCTGAGTGAGTGCCTTCACCTCTCTGAGCCTCGGTTTCCTTACTTGCAACATGGAGCCACCCAGCAGCTGCCCCATTGCGTCGCTGTGAGGAATGAACCGTTCGCGTGCGTCAGGCGCACACGCGGAGCCACCAGCGCACGCGAGGGGGGTGCTCGGAAACCGATCCCCACATTCAATAGGAGGACGGGCCACGCCCACCACCCCTCGCCTGCCCCAGACTCACCCAGCGTGATGGGCTTGCTGTCCTCCTGGTCAGAGCCCATCCCGGCCCGGGGACTGCCGCTCTGCTCCGCGTCTGCCAAGAGAGGAAGGAGTTGGTGATGGAGGCGGGCCCTGAACGTTCGAGGCCCCGGGGTCTTGGCTTGGCCCCTCCCTTGGCTGCTGCCCCAGAGGGTCAGGGTGTCTGGCCGGGCACCTGCAGGCATCAGCAAAGGTGCCAGGGCTCTCGGTGTAGCCAGGTGCTGGAATGTGGCCTCACACACAGGGCGAGAAGCCATGTGCAGGGGCCGACTGGGGGGGGGGGGGGTTTCCAGCTCTTCTCCTGAGCCTCAGTCTCCTCGTTTGTGAAACAGGGGGGCTCGTTTAATCCTGCCTCGGTCCTAGGAGCTTACAGATGGGGAAACTGAGGCCAGAAAGATGAGTTCTTGAACCCTGGGGCCCACTCCTCTCAGCCTCTGCCCTTCAAGTCCTAAGGGCTCAGCCCTTGGTCTCGGGGTGCTACTCAGGGTCTCCAGAGAGGGGGCCACGGGGCACCCCTCTGCAGCTGCAGTGCCCCCACGCGCTGCCTGGCTTGCGGGCTACCTCCCGCCCCAGCACTCGCCCATCCATCTTATCTAAAAATAATCAGGCTCCTTGGCAGACGGGTGCCGCGGGCAGACGCTGAGCTCAGCGTTATCGGCTCCAGTGGCCTGGATGAAGGGCGATCACGCCAGCTCCCTCTGCCGCCCCACACCCACCCAGGACCCAGGCTGAGGGGGGCCCAGGGCCCAGCCCAGCTGCACAGAACCTAGGACCCACCCATCTGTCTTTCAGGTCAAACAGAAAGGTGCTGGGAATCACAATCCAATGCCAGGGAGACTCAGCCCCCCACACCCGCTGCCCCGCCACACCCAGAGCTGTGTGACCGTAGGCCAGTCACCTACTCCTCTGAGCTGCAGTCTTCTCCTCCTTCTGTGGGTCTGAGCATGGCCCAGCCTGACTGGGTTGCCAGGAGGCGACAAGGGGATAATACATAGGAAGCGCTTGGGCAAACATGGTAATGTCCTCATTATTATCATCATCGCTAGAGGCCCGATGCACGGAAATTCGGGCAAGGGTGGGCCTTCCTTCCCCCGGCTGCCGGCACCGGCTTTCCTCTGGCACCCAGGGCCTGGGCTGGCTTCCCTCGGGCCGCCCGCAGGCACCCGGGACCCGGCTGGCTTCCCTCCGGCCCCAGCTTCGTCAGGAAGGACGTCTGGAAGGACGTCTGGTCTAATTAGAATATTACCCTTTTATTATTATAGATTATGTTTAAAATCCCTAAGAAGATGACTGCAGATATTGCTGTTCCCATTTTATATGCTCCCTCAAATCCTTAAGATAGCCACAAAGCTGGCATTGTTACTGTACCCATTTTATAGGCAAGGAAAACAGGGTTAAAATGATGAAAAGGTCCCCGCCCCACAGCCCTTGTGCCCTGTGATGAGGGCCACAGTTGAGCCTGGAACAATGCGGGGGTCGGGGGCGTTGTTAAAAATCCTTGTAACGCTGGACTCCCCCCAAAACTCAATTAATAGCTTACTGTTGACCAGAAACCCTACTGATAACATAAAGAGTCTAACACACACTTTGTCTGTTACATGTACGGCAGACTGTACCGTTACGATAAAGTAAGCTAGAGAAAAGGTTGTTCCAAAAGCATAAGGAACGGAAAACACGTTTACAGTATTTACTGAAAAAAAATTGCACGTAGAAGTGGATCCATGCTCTTCAAGCCCATGTTGTTCAAGGGTCAACTGTGTTTCTTCGTTCGCCTGGGCAGGCGGCCAGACATCCAACACTGCGCGTGCGTGCGCCATCTGGCTTCTGGGATCAGACGCGAGTTCCCATCCGTCTGGGAGCCTCAGAGGAGGTGTGGTCGTGGCGAGGTCACTTCCCCTCTTGGGGCCTCTGTTCCCTGGGTGTTGTCATGGAGATAATAATAACTCGGATACTTCCTGAAACAGTCACGCGCTCCTGCTGTCTGCCTGGCACTGTGCTAGCGGCTTTGCACACGCCGTGTGCCGTACACCTACTGGCTGCCAAGATGGAGGGTGCCTGTGCGAGGCCCCGTGCCTCCGTTTCCCATCCTGGAGTGGATGGATGGGGGCAGCTCCTTCTGGACTTGGCTTTGCAGCCCCAGCCGTGGCCGACTGGGCTGGGCATGGCTGGGCAGCAGCCGAGGGGAGTGTGCCCGGCTCGGCCCTGAGCCCTGTGGCCACTTCCAGGTTGGGCAGCCAGCAGCCCCTCGGAGCTGGCCAGTCCCGCTTGGATGGCCCCACGGCTGGGCACGGTGGCCACTCCATTGGGAAGTGCCCAGCCCGGGCACTCATCCGCCAGGCTCTGGGCCTCGGGCACGGGACCCTCTTCCAGAACTGGTGCCCACAGGGACTCAGCAGGCAGCAGTGCCTGGCTGACACTCCGGAACGGGCATGTTTCCTGAGCACCGCCTGTGTGCTTGTGGCTTTGGAACCAGGCAGACCAGGCTGTGGGCCTCAGAAGCAATGCCGCATCTCTCTCTGAGCCTTACTCTCTTCATCTGTGAAATGGGCACAACCCCAGCACCTCCCCTGAAGGCTGTTCATCGGGGGAAAGGTGATAATGCTACAATGAAGTGCCCGAAACAAAGGCTGATGTGCAGTAAGTGCTGCGTCAAACAGAGGAGGAGCCTCATTACTATGATTACCAGCTTTGCTGTTTGTGCCTTGGTGGCTCTGTATCCACTACCAGCGACTGCACTAGGCTACGGCTGGCTCTAGCTGGAGCCTTGTCTCACTGTTCATTCACTCTGGGCCCGCAGGCCAGCCACACCCCCTCTTTGAGCCTTGGTTTCCTCATCTGTAAAATGGGCAAGATAACAAACCCCACCTCCCCGGGTTTGTTGAGTCACCCAGTTAGCTAATACAAAGTGTAAAAACAGTTGCCATCCAATTGCCAATCAATACATGGTAAGTTTGGGGACAGACTATAAACGATACTGTGTTTTTAATTTTTGTTTCTAATTGTTCACTGCTAGCATTTAGAGGTGCAATTGGATTTTTTGTGTGCATCCTGTATTTTGCAGCCTTGCTGAACTGAACTTACTTCTTAGTTCTAAAAGCTTTATTTATTTATTTTTAATTCCTTGGGATTTTCTATGTAGACCATGATGTCCTTTGCAAATAAAATAGAAACAGTTTTGTTTCTTCCTTCCCAAGCTGTAGGCCTCTGATTTCCTTTTCGTGCCTTATTGCACTGGCTAGGATCCCCAGAGCCATGTTAAAGAGCAGCGGGCAGCACGCCCTCACCACTAAGCCTGGCGTTAGCTGTGGGTTTCTGCAGGTCCCTTTGTTGGGTTGAAGATCTCTTCCTTCTCTATCGTCCTGGGAAATATTTTTTTTTAAATAAGCATAATTTCTTAATATGATGATGTACTTATTTGCTATCTCATTAAAGTATTTTTACATTTAACTTTCAGACTGCAGTTAAGAACATAGCACAAAATTTCACCATTTCTCAGTGTACAGCTCATTACCTACATCCACAATGTTGTATAACCGTCCCCGCCATCCGTCTCCAGAACTTCCTCATTTTCCCAAGCTGATGCTCTATCTCCATTAAACACTAACCGCGCCCCCACCCCCCCAGCCCCTGGCTCTCCCCATCTATGTTTATGACTTCGACTCCCCTAGAGACCACGTCTGAGTGGAATCACACAGGGTCTGTCCTTTCGTGCCTGGTTTATGTCACTGAGCGTAGTGCTCTCAGGTCCATTCATGTTGTAGCCTGTGTCAGAATCTCCTTCCCTTTTATGATGCCATCTTCTTTCTAATCATCTCTGAAACCTCAAAACAGTGCTCCCCCACCTGCTGACCGCTTGCCTGTCATCTGGGTCAGCTTCGAGAGCTGTCTAGTAGGAGAGCCACTAGCCACATGCGACTTTGCATTTAAATGAAATGAATTGAAATGAAATTTTCAGGACACCAGTTGCACTGGTCGCCTCTCCATACTCCACAGCCACACATACGTGGCTGGTGGCGACCAACTGGGACCGTGCTGAACACGGCCAGCGTCACTGCCGGCTCTGCTGGGCGGAGCTGCCCTGGATGTTCCCTGGACAATCGGGGGGGGGGGGGGAGGCACAGCGAGCTCCTCCTCCTCCATGTACTTAGACACCCAGCCCTGAAATGCATCTTCCTCCCATCTCCACAGATGCACCCGCAGCAGATAACGCCAGAGGCTGGCTCCTGTCCCAGCCCCAGCCTCCAAGCGGGCAGCTTCCAGTGCCAAGTTCTCACCGTGCTCAGAGCTTCCTGGTGCCCCATCCAATTCCATCAGCCCCATTGACGAAGTGGGTAAACTGAGACCCAGCTCAGCGAGTCGGGTTCCCAAAGGTGGTATCAGAAGCTGTCTGCCTAGCCTAGAGGTTCTTAACTGGGGCAATTCTGGCCCCCAGGGCTGTGCTTGTCACAATGGGGTGCTCCTGGCATCGAGTGAGCGGCGGCCAGGGTTGCTGCTCAGCACCCCACAGTGTCCGGGACAGCCCTTGCCCAGAGTGACCGGCCCGTATCTCAGCGGGCCAAGGAGGGGCCCCTTGTCTAGATCTGTCCATCCTCAGTGGGGTGGTATAAGAGGATTAGAGAATGTTGCTCTTTTAATGTATAGAATATAAATATATGTATAGATATAGACACACTACATAAATAGGTATAATCATATCTATTTAATAGATATTAAAATTTCCTGGGGTGAAGTGATTCGGGAAAAAGAATGTCTGAAAGGCTCTGTAGGGGGAGGTGCTAATGGAAAAAAGGGTCAAACCCATTTGTACAGGGTTGTAAACGAGGAAAAGAAGGTGGGACAGAAAGCGTGTGTGACCAGCCAGGCCTAAACACGCCCTCTCCGGCCCTTTGCTGTGTGCTCCGGGCAAGGCCTTCATGCCTCGCGCCTCTTTCCTCATCCGTGAATGGGAGCTAAACGGCACTGCCGCTTACCTCTCTCCTTTGACCCTCAGTGTGTCCTGGGCACCACATGCTCGGAGGACACAGCAGTGACCCGCATGGACAAAGGCCCGGCCCTGGTGGCGCTGACGTCCTAACGGGGGAGCAACAGGCCATGAACAAGTCACCACAGACCCCAGGAGGACGGTTTCAGGCTCTGCCAAGTGCAAGGGAGGCCACACACCCTGGGATTCGGGAGGGGGGCGGGGGCAGCCCTGGCACATGAGGGGCTGAGCCCAGCTCCTGGGAAAGTTGACAAGGTCACTCCTTTTCAGACGGTACATCCAACAGTCACACTTCGCCGTCATCCCCTAGACCAGCGGTTCTCAACCTGGGGGTCGCGACCCCTTTGGGGGTCGAATGACCCTTTCACAGTGGTCGCCTAAATACATCCTGCATATCAGGTATTTACATTATAAATACTGATTCATAACAGTATCAAAATTACAGTTATGAAATAGCAACGAAAATAATTTTATGGTTGGGGGTCACCACAACATGAGGACTGTATGAAAGGGTCACGGCCTTAGGAAGGTTGAGAACCACTGCTCTAGACTGCGGGGCTCTAAGGTCGCTTCCATGGGCTCATTTAAACTTCAAAACGCCCCCAGAAGAGACGTGATGATTGCGCCCATGTTCCAGACGGGAGACGGCAACCCCGGATACACCGACTCCCTGCAGCCGCCCCTGCCTGAGGCTGACGCCCCGCTCACCCTCACAGCAAGGAAAACGGACGCGGCAGCCTGGTTCTGGTTGCTCCTCCCGGAAAACATAACAATGAACATCTTATCGAACCTTAGCGTTGCTCGTTCGTGACCTTCCTCCTGACCTTGTCGACCCGCCCCGCACCGTTTTCTGCAGTCCGCTCATCCGATCGGGCGCACCATGTACTCGGATAGCGTGAGGACAACGTGGCGGCCAGGCTGGAAGCGCCCAGGCAGGGCGGCGGAGGCTGGTGAGCCCAAGCTGTGTTGTCGGCAGTGGCAGCGGAGCTGGGGAACGCCTGTGGGGTCCCCGAGATGTGAATACACATCCCCTGAGCGCGGGGCTCCCTGGTCGAAAGGCATCGCTGCGGAGTTCTCGGGGGCAGTGTGGGCCTCCCAGAGCCTGTCAGACGCACTGGGGTCGTGAGGACGAGGCGGCAGGTCACAGGCTCATTGGAACATGGGGCATCTTCTGGCAGCGACAGCTGTGCCCCAAACCCTGGGTTCGAGTCCCAGCTCTGGCACCGCCGGGCCTGGGAACTTGGACTACTCGGGTCTCTCTGCCCTGGGCCTCGGTTTCCCCATCTGTAAAGTGGGCGTTCTCTGTTCCCTGACCTTATGGGTTTGACTCAGACCGTGTGAGGATTTTAGAGCTCAAGGAGGAGAGGGGCCAACCACAGACCAGGGGATAGACCTGTTTGGGGGAGAGCATTTCGCCAAACTCACAAGTTAAGCGATTTTGTCCCTCCTCTGCTCACAGCCCTCCAGGGCTCCCACCTCCCTCGGAGGAGGAGTCCGAGTCCTCCCCGGGGCCCCCAAGGCCCTGCGTGGTCTGCCCTCAGCCCCTCCCGCCCCCCCCTCCCCCTTGTTCACTCGGCTCCAGTCACACAGCCCCCCCCCTCCACACTCCGCACGGGGTCCTGCCCGAGGACCTTCGCACGGGCTGTTCCCTCCGCGCGGGACACTGTTCCCTCAGTATCCGCCTGGCTCCGCTCTCCCCTCATTCTGGAACCTTCCTCAAAGATGTCCTTAGAAAGACACGCAGGCTCTCGCAGCAGGCACGGAGCACAGCCACGCGCACGCGCCGTGTGAGCGAGAGCCCGCCCTCGGCAGCAGCTGTATTTCCAGTGACATCCCGCTTGGCCGGGGCCCAGCCCGTGGGGGTGCTCATGTGCAGCTGGAATGTCGCCGCCCCCTGCAGCCTTCTGCTCGAGCAAACACATGCTCAGGGCGACAATAGAAACGTAACCTGGATCCCGCTGCCGGACTGTACTGGCTGTTCTTTCCTGTCCGTGGCCACGAGCCCAACCCGGTCTGTCCCAGCCCGTGACGGAGGCGCCGCCATGGCCTCTGCTGCCGCCCTCCTGCCCCGGCGCCCCCGCCCCCCGCGCACCTGACGCCCGCCCGCCCGCTCTCATCCCCGTGGCTGAAACTCCCAGGTCGTAGCTGGGAGATCAAGGTGCCACCGGCATTCATGTCACAGATGTTTACTGACCAGCTACTGCTTGCCAGGCATCGGGGAAATGGCAGAGAGCCAAGGGAGGAGAGACAGACAGGAAGAGAACAAACAGGAGGAGGCTGAGATAATTTCAGACGTTTCTACGTTCCAGAGGCAATGAAACTGGGTGAGGGGACGGAGGGAGGCTCTGGGGGTGGATTTCAAAATAGAAGTCAGGCAGAACCTCTCTGAGGAGGGGACGTTCGTGCGGAGGGCTGAGGAATGGACAGAAGCCAGCCGTGGGCAGAGCTGGGGCAGATGGTGTCGCCAGTGCAAAGGTCCTGGGGCAGGAATAAACATGGGATGTTTGAAGAACATGGTGAGCAAAGGGGATCAAAGAGGAGAGGAGCTGGGCCATCAGGGCCACGTGGGCTGCAGTGAGAAGCTTGGGTGTTATTCTCAAGCACGATGAGGAGTGACAGGACGTGACTTGTGTTACATTTTTAAATGCCTGGCTATGAGGATGTGGAGAAAGTGGAACCCTCATGTACTATTGATGGGCATATAAAATGGTGCGACCACTGTGGGAAACAGCGTGGCGGTTGCTCAAAAACTTAAACTTTGAGCCCTAGCCGGGTAGCTCAGTTGGTTAGAGCCTCATCCCGATATGTCAAGGTTATGGGTTCGATCCCCAGTCAGGGCATATACAAGAATCTACCAATGATGCATGCATAAGTGGAACAACAAATCGGTCTCTCTCTCTCAAAACCAAAAAAATACATAAAATAAAATAAAACACAAGTTAGACATAGAATTTCACTATGACCCAACTATTCCATTCCTATGTACAAACCCCAAAGAATTGAAACCAGGGACTCAAACAGGTATTTGCACACCTACATTCATAGCAGCATTTTTCACAACAGCCAGAAGTTGGAAGCAACCCGTGTCCATCGACAGATGAGTGGATAAACACAATGAGGTCCATCCAGACAGTGGAATATTATTCAGCCTTGAAAAGGAAGGACATTCTGACACCTGCTACAAGGTGGATGAGCCTGGAGGACACTGGGCTCAGTGACATCAGCCAGACACAGGACAGATACTGTGTGATTCCACTCCCAGGAGGGCCCTAGGGGAGTCACATTCATAGACCCATAGGGAAGCAGACGGTGGGAGCCAGGGGCTGGGAGGGGGGGGGAGGGGTAGTGTTTAATGGGGACAGAATTTCAGTTCAGGAAAACGAGCAAGTTCTGAGGATGTATGGTGGGGACAGTTGCACAACAAGGTGAATGTACTCAATGTCACTGAACTATACACTTAAAAGTGGTTAAGCTGGTGAATTTTATTATATATATTTTACCAAAATACACACACACACACACACACACACACACACACAGAGTCTCTGGCTGTTGAGTGAATTCTGGATTCTTGGGTGAATTCTGGGAGGGCACGGAGGAGGTGTGGGCAGCGTCCCAGCCGGCATAACAAGCTGTCCCCGGGTTTAATCTCTGGGATGTAGAAAGTACAGGACTTGCTGAAACGATAATTACACGTATCTGAAACCTGGCAGGATACAGGGGAGCCTAGCGTTCCCACTAGGGCCCAGCGGCTTGTCTGCTGGGCCAGCACCGGCTGCCATGGAGAGCTCACCTGGTTTATTTTCCAACCTTCGCCGCCTTCCAAGTGTAGCTGGCTTTGCTGGGCTGCCACGTCGGCCTCCCAGCGCCAGCCAGCTGGAGAGAGAGCCAAAGCCAGGCCCTGGAATTCCCAGCTCCCCGTGTCACCAGCCATTTTTAAACATTCGCCGGGGAAGGTTCACCGTGCTTTGTCCTGGAAGGCCTCTGGGCACGTGACCTGGCCTTCCTCCTCCCGCCAGGCTCCTCCGGCACCTTCCCTGCCCCTCTCCGGCTCAGGCAAACTCTAGCCACCGTTCCCAGCCCATTTTAACATCTTTTCCGGAACACCCTCCCTCGGCCCCTTTTCCAAACCTTTGTCCTCCCCTGTATCCTGCCATCACACTGGACTGAGTTTGGGTCTATAACTGCATTGAAAGTCCAATCCCTTCCGCGGGGCCCACACGGCCCTGTATGACCTGCTCCTCACCAGCTCCCTCTCCCCTGCTTGCTCCCTCTCCCCTGCTTGCTCCCTCTGCGGCTCCTCACTCTTCCTCCGGCACACCGGCCACGGCCCTGCCCCAGGGCCTTTGCACATGCCGTTCCGCTCCCTGGCATGCCTTTCCTGCAGACGCTTGTCCGGCTCTCTCCCTCACTTATTCAGGCGTCTGCTCAAACGTGGTTTGTGTGTCCACAGGGCCGGACTCTGGCTCTGAGCTCCATGTTGGAGACCTTCGGTAACTGACCTCGTGTCCCTCCCCAGAAAGGTGAGCGCAGGTTCCGCACACGCCCAGCTGTCACCAAGCGCTGGTGTCCCTGAGCCCCCACCCCCATCCGACCCGAGTGTCTGTGCAGACCCAGGCCCAAGGGGAAGCCCTGGTTCTTTCATTCATCACGTGCACTGAGCGCCCGCGTGTGGCAGGCCCTGTGCGAGGCTCCGGGCACAGCCAGCACAGACAGACACAAGTCCTGCCCCGAGGCTCACAGGCCGGGGTCTCCCCGACCCGGGGGCCAGGGCGGCCGCGCATGCAGGCCCTGGGCGGTGAGGCCGGAAGCCCAGAACCGAAATGCCCGGGAGGCAAGGCGCTTCCTGGAGACGCGCATCCTGCCGGCAGCAGCGAGGCCCGGCAGCCGTGCAGCCTCGCAGGACCTCCCGGCTCGGGGCACCGCCGCCCCACCGACCGGACGCCCGCCTGCTCCCCGTCCTTCCGGACCCGCCGGCTCCGAGTCTGGACCACACTTTCCATCTCCCTCTCCCGCCTCCGGCCCTGGGCCCGAGCCAACCTGCCTGGGAGTCACTTTCAAAGAAAAGTTTCTTTTTCTTCCCACCGCCCGGCGGCTCCCCGCCTGCTCGTGGCCTGGCCGTCACCACGGCCCCGGACACCTCGGGCCAGGGGTCAGGCCGGGGCCGCGCACACCCCCGGGGCCGGGCTGCCCACCGGGCGGGGCTGCCCTCACGGCCGGGCTTGGCCAGCGTGTGTCGGGTGTCCGGCCCCGCGGACACAGGGCCCACGGCGAGGCTGCAGGCCCCGGCTCGCCCGCCCCGCTCTTGGCAGCCGCGCCTCTGACATCACCCTGCGGCGGCCATTTTCCCTCCCGGCGGCTCCATGGGCTCTGGGCCGGCGGCCATTTTGTGCGGCGGCGGCGCGGGCACGGCCAGGGGGGCCCGGGCGGGGCGAGGGGGCTCCCGGCGGCCCACGGCCCGCCCCCCCGCCGCCTCCCCGGGGGGGGACACGCGCGTGTGTGCCCGCCGGCCGTGCCCGCCGCGGCCCGGAGCCCGTCGCTGCCACCCGGCGCGAACCAGACCCTCGGGGTGGCACCGAGGATGCGGAAAACAAGGTTAAAAATACCCACGCGGCCCCCCTCCGTGCCCAATGTGTCAGCACCGGGAGGGGCCGCCCAAAATAACTCCTGTTTACATTGGGAGCGGATTCTTGGCGCAGCCGCGGCCTCCCCGCCGCCCGGCGGGCCCGGCTCAGCGCCAGGAGCGGCGGCCGGGCCTGGGGCCGCGTGTGCCACGGGCTCCGCTCACATGTGCGGCCACAGGGGGGGGACGGGCGGGGAGGGGGGGGACCGGAAGCCGCGGTGGCCGCAGTGGCCACGGCGGCGGAAGCGGAACCTCCGGCCTCTGCCCAGCTCCGGCTCCCCCTCCTGAGGTTCCGGGGGCAGGTCACTGGCCAGCGGCCCCAGGAGGCCGCAGCCGGTCACGGTCACGGCCACGGGGGGTGGGGTGGGGGGTGGGGTGGGGGGCGGGTGCGGGCAGGGCTCCGGGCAGCGGGGCGGCGTGGTTCGGGCAAAACCTGCCTCTGGGCCTGGCATCGCAGGGGGGGCCGTAGGGAGGTCCCAGCCCCGCTTCGCTTGAGGGGCAGGGGGAGCGGTGCACGGCGGCCCGCTCCGTGCCTCGGTTTCTCTCTGCAGAAAGCACACACCTGAGGTAGCTGGACGCTTGACGGGGGGAGACGCAGGGTCCGGGAAGATGTGGGGTTGGAGCCCCGCTGCTGGGGTCCCAGTGCCCATGGGGTTAACCGGCCGCCTCGCACGGGGAGGCTGGCACTAGAGGGCCCGGCGCCCCCCAGCCCGCTCCGGGAGCAGGGCACAGTCAGCGCTCGGTAACGAATGCCTGCGCATGGCGGGCAGCAGCGGCGGGAAGACCAGTGTGGTCATCAGCAGAAGCGGGCACACAGTGGGCACCCAGCACATGCTCCCTGGGAGGGTAACCTGGGTCATTCTGATACGGCCTGGCATACCGTGTGTGCAAAATGAATGCGTGTGGGACAAAGGAACCTGAGGAAGGATGGACAAATCGGGATATTCAGAGGGAAAGACCAGGTTAAGGGAGATGTGGACTCCAAGCAATGGTGACATAAGGGGTTTCTGACAACAGGCCCAGGCACTGCCCATCTCCGTCCCCGTGGTCCTTTGAGAATCAGCAGAAACCCTCTTTTGAGAAGCCGAGCCAACTGCTCCAGGCCCTGGATATCAAAGAGAAGGAGTTGTGGCGGGAGGAGCCCGAGGAAGGGATGGGAACCTGGCCTGGAGGAGGAGGAAGACTTCCTGAAGGAGGGGACATTCGAGTTGGGGCACTGATGTATAAGTAGGAGTTTGCCAGGCACAGAATGGGCTTGTGGGGAGAGCAGTGTATGAAAATAACAGTAACAATCACTTTCATTTCTTGAGCACTTATATGCCAGACCTACACACAATCCCGAGACCTACATACAGAGCCACCGCGGGGCAGATGAAGCCATGTGGAAGTTAAGCAATTGGTCTGAGTGCGTACAGAGACAGCTGCCTCGCTAACGTGTCTGGGTCTGACAGACTGAGAGGTGCACAAAGGTCTGAGGTGGGGCCAGCTCCAGCCCTTCTACTGGGCAGGTGAGGCCAGGCCTGCTTCCCCCGAGCCAGACGGGGGCTGCAGTCCGTTCCTGTGCCGAAGGGCTTGGATACAGAAGGAGCCCCATTAACCTGGAAGCCCCCAGGAATCTGCTTTCTCCTCTTCTGCCAATGCCAAAGGAAAACTGGGGGGTTCCCTCCCTCAAATGTCTCCCCAGCACCCCAGGAGGATGGTCTGCAGGCTGGCCAGATAAACCCTTGCAGCTTCTTCCTGGATGTCCAGAGATTCCTACCGACCCAGCCATGTGCCCATTTCATGGATTTGGAAACTGAGGCACAATGAACATCTTGGAGCCAGGCCATCTGTTCTTGTTTCTTGGGTGTAAGAACCATGTGGCAAGACTGCTCGTGCCTTTCTTTGTCCCGGATTGGCTGTGTGACTCCAGGCCAGTCTCTGGCTCTCTCTGGGTCTTAGTTTGCCCAGCTGTCCCATGGGACTGAGACTGCAAAACGTCAGCCTGGACACCTTTCTGAGCAGGAATTTGGTTCGGTGCCATAGGGGTTCTGTGGGTGTGGCCCCCATTTTACAGGAACAAAACGGGCTCAGAGAGGGGAAGTCAGTCACCCAGTGAGTATTGTGTGCTCCCATGCCAGGGAGCTACCTCCCCGCCAGCCTCCTGCCTTATTGCTGCTAATCACTGAATTGGCACCTACTGTTTGCTGGATGAACAATGACAGACTATCACTCCTACTCCACAGAGGGGGACACAGAGGCACAGGGTGGGGCAGCAGCTGGCCCAAGTCCACCTGGCAAGACTGGGAATAAAAATGGGAAAACAGTGCCTGTGCAGGTGAGACACCCAGCTCAGGGCTGGGCAGCTGGCAGTTGCCCATCCGGCCTGCCCAGAGTCCCGCAGGCGGCCTGGGCACCACATCCCGACTTGCCCGCTAACAGCGTTCTGATTCCAGGAGTGTCCCTGGGTGTGTCTGGGGTGCCATGTCCTTGCTTTGCTCCTTCCTTTCTTGCATATTCCCAGGCAGGTGCTGCTACAGACGGAGGCGGGGGCCAGAGGCAGGAGGGCAGTGCCAGCCTCAGAAGGAGTTGCATGAATCGAGTGACTAACTTGCACGTTCCCACTAGGGCCAGGCTGACAATCGCAACGGATTCTCAGACCTCTGAAATCTGCCTCTGCCCGGCAGGCCCCCGTCATCACTGGCCTGAATCAGGGCAGGGCCTCAGCCTGTCTCTGAACTGCCATCCTCGCCCCCTAGAGTCCACCCTTTCTGCTGTGGCTAGAGGGCGCCTGTGAGCCCCTGAGTTAGGTCAGTCCCTCGTCTGCCCAAGGCCTTCCAGGCGCCCACTTCCCCCCAGGTAAGAGCCCCAGTCCTCCCTGGCCCCTTCACCTCTCTACCCTCACATAACTTCCTCTGTCCCCCTTGCTCACTCTGCTCCAGCCACAGGGGCTTCCTCGCTGTTCCTCCGATATGTCAAGATGGATTCTGCCCCAGGGCCTTTGCATGGGCTGTGCCCTCTGCCTGGAATGTCCTTCCCCTAGTTCTTCACACAACTGCTTCCTCCTCACCCCTCAACTCTCAGCTCAAATGTCAAATCCGCAGACAGACCTCCCCCAAATAGGCCCCCGCTCTGTCCCCTTGCCTTCCTTTATATTTCTCTGTAGCCCTTAGGAACTGGTATTAGTTCCTTATTCTTTATTTCTTACTCTCTGTCCGTTTCCCACAACAGACTGTGCGCCCCAGGAGGGCTGGGTTTTTGTCTGTGGAGTTCACGGCGGTGTCCCCAGGACCTAGAAAAGTGCTTGGCACAGTAAGTGCTTAATAAATATTTATTGACAACAAAGTAGTGCAATTGGCTGGGCACTGAGCATGTGTGCGCAATGCTGTCCTAACCCCTCCGCGTGGTTGCACTCGTGTCTCCTTCAGCAGCCCCAGGAGGAAGGAGTATTTACAGATGGGGAAACTGAGGCCCAGAGAGGGATGCCACTTGCCTGAGGTCACCTGGTGAGCACTTGGCAGGGGCAAGACCCCCCACTCTGCCCCACTGCCTTTCTCCACTGGCATCTCCCATCGCCCAGATGGGGAAACATACTCAGGGAGAGGAGGGATTAACTGAGCATCAGAGCAAGAGTGGGCCAAGCCAGGACTTTGTGCCCGACTCCACCGACGCACTGCCCGTGGGCAAAAATACTGTGACAATAAACAACATCAATGACAATAATAATAATGATGACAATGATGGCATCCATGAGCACAGAACTGGCCAGCGTTTATGCAGGGCCCTAAAAGGGCAACTCGGGGGACTCGGGTCCCTTTAAGAGCCTCCCCTTCCCCAGCTGGGCCCTGGCCCGCCTCCCTTTATGTAAGCAGGCCAGCTGCCCTTGCATAACCTGATTACATAAGAAAGCAGGGAACAGGCTTGTCCATCCGGCAGCAACCTGTCCCAGCAACCTGTCCCGGACTGTCTGTGGGGCTGGCCTAATGCGCAGGAGAGCCGTGGCCACCCAGAGTGGCCACCAGGTGCAGCTCGGCCCGGGGGATGCCCTGACCCCCAGACACAGCACCCTCTGGGCGGGAGAAGGTGAAAGGCTTCTAGTGTGTGCAAGTGGACAGGGCTAGTCCCATTGCTCTGACGGTGAAACTGAGGCCCAGAGAAGGCAAGTAAGCAGCATGGAGCTGCACAGCCCAGAGTGGAGGGTGGAGGTGGCAGAGTTGGGGTGAAATCGGCCGTGTAGCCTCAGCCCGAGCCTTACTCTCTCTAAAACAGGGCTGCCAACGGGACCTTTCTCAGCAAGGCCTGCGTGCAACAGGCCCTCAGTAGTGGAACCTTAACCTGGGTGTGGGCCCTTTAATTCTGCCAGCTGGCTTCATCCTTACCGGTTGAACTCATTCTACACCTGAGGAAACTGAGGCACGGGGGAAGGCGAAGTGAACGCCCTGCCCACGGGGCAGGCGAATGCTGCTCACAAGATGCCCAGGCAGCAGGTGCTGTATCATTGCACAGTGGGTACGGGGAGAATGCCGACTGGGTACCAAGTCCTGGCCCAGATACTATTCTATCTGCCCCCAAAACCCTGAGGGTGGGCACAAGGAGCCCAGACGCAGATGAGGAAACCCAGGCACAGAGGGGAGAAGGGATGCCCGAGATCAAGCCCAAGCCCTGCCATGCGCGCGCCGTCTTCTCCCCTAGCAGGCTTCCCCTGCCTGGGGTCCACCCCTCTGACTGCGGAGGCTGAGGGTACCTGGGTAGGGTGCCCTCCCTCCCCACCATGCACATTAATGCTTCCCTCTTTGGGAGGTGTGGGGCTGGGGAGTGGAGGCGGTCCCTCTCCTCCCCCTTCTCTCTGGATGCTGGCCCTTTAAGGCAGCAGGCTGCCAGGGCTTGTCCTGGGGTGACCCCAAGGGGCGGGTGTGGTCAGGAACAAGGGGCCCATTCAGCTGCTGCTGCTGCCTCCGGGCAGCCCACAGGCTGGTCTGGGGTGGGAGGCAGGGAGGAGACCGACAAAGGCAGGGAGAGACAGAGACTCAGAGATAAACAAAGAGACAGAGAGACCCAGAGACAGAGAGACAGAGAGACAGACGGGAACAGCTGCCCAGGCTGCACCTCTGCCTCTCTGGTTCCCCCAGGTTGAGGGTCTGAGGCTCGCCCACCCCCTAGTTAGGCTCCAGCCCCCAAAGGTGTTCCTTGTCCAGCTGAGGTCTAGGCCCAAACGGGGACTCCGGGGACATCAGGGGAGGCACCCCAAGCAGCCCCTTCCTGGGGGAATATTGTGGGCCGTCAGAGATGCCGGACCTGGGTTCGAATATTGACTGCCTTTTAGCTGTGCAATCTTGGGCCAGTGGCTTTGCCTCTCTGGGCCTCAATTTCCCCATCTGTTAATGATGATCCCCACCGCGGTGGAATTAAGGTGAAATAAAACGGTGCACATATTCCTGACATTTACTGAGGATTTAACTAGGTAAGCCCTCAATATGCCTGTAAGCGCCCCCAGCACCCAAAACACACAGGCAGACAACCCCTGCCTCCTGCCAGATGTCACCATCTATTAGAGTTACTGCCTTCAACTGAGGACCTACTAAGCGCACACGGCCCCACAACAAACTCTGGAAACACAGCCAGGGTCCACGTCCCACATCCAGTGAACAACAGACATTTACCAGGGATTAAATAAAGTCTCCACTCTTGTTCCAGGTTCTCACAGCCACATAGCCCCACCATCTGCTCCCAAACACCGCGAACCACACGGGTGCTCCCATCCAACTGGCTGCCCCACGACCGCCTCAGCCAGAGACACTAAAACCCACCTCCTTCCCCCTCTGAAGGCATCTTTTCTGGAATATTCTGCTCAGTCACCAATGTCTGAGGACAGGCTTATTCAACTCTGACCTGAACTTTCTGGATCCCCGACTCTGAGAATTCTAGAACTTGCTCCCCTGGATGTTCTAGAAACCAGCTCAAGACAATCCCAGAGTCCGACCTTGGGCGCACAAAAACTCAGCGTAAGGAATTCTGCAACCAGCCGTCAATGGTCCAGAACACACCGGAGGGTTTCGTGGATATTAGTAAGACCAGTACTGGATGAGACCACTGGTGGCAGATCTGGGAGCTTTAGAATCTGTCCCCATAGTCCCGAGAACCCTGCTTGGGAGATGTGAGAGCTGTTCCCGGCTGCTGTGAAGATTCCCCGTGAAGAATGCTAGAACCCACCCCAGGAGGGTCTAGAACCCAACTCACAAAACTCTGGAGCTTGGCCGTGGGTAAGCAAAAATTCTGGACTTTGCTTCTGGACACCCAGAAATCCAACTGAGGAAATTCTGGACCCTGCTCCTGGATGGCCAAGAATACACTTGAGGAATTCTAGATCAAGGAACCAGCTTGCGGGATTCTGGCACCATTTCTTGGGTGGCAAAATAACCTAACTTCGAAGAATTCCAAGGCTCCCCCCAGCCCCCTCCCCCATAGCACAGTGGTTCTCACTGGGGTGATGCTGCTCCCCAAGGACCCGGGGTGACGTCTGGAGATATTTTTGGTGGTTAGTGTCGGAGGATGCTCCTGACATCAAGCTAGGAATGCTGCTTACCCCCCACCCCCACAGTGCCCAAGACAGCCCCCCACGGGGTCCGCAGTGCTGACGAAGGAAAGCCCCAGGTGAGACCTTCTAGAACCCCCTCCTTGCATTCTCATAACGTGGGAGCTCTGAGATCTGCCTGGGAATACTCTAGAATTCAGATGTTCTAGAGCTGAGCTGCCCAACACGCCATACGTCAGACTGAATGCCTGAAATGTGCCAGCTGGAATGGAAATGTGAGCGTGGAACACATGTCGAATTTCACAGGCTCGGGACAAAAAAAGAATGTAAAACATCTCAGTAACTGCTTCACATCGATTATGTGTCAAAACGACATGATTTTGGATGTCCTGGGTTAAATAGAAGAAATTGTGAAAATTAATTTCCCCTGTAGGTTGACACCTGTAAGTATTAGATACCAAGAAAATGTTTAATTATGTGGTCCATAATTTATGTATTTCTACTGGGCTGTGCTGTTCTGAAACTCATCTAGAATCACCCGGAGGGTGAAGACCCCAGCTCTGGAAGTTCCAGAATCTGCCCCCTGGAGGATCCAGAAGCCGTCTCAGCTCTGGCATCCTATGGTCTCCCAAGTCCCAGTCCTGAACCCCCTTCCTGACTTGCAAGTCATTTACTCTGAGATATGAGGGTCCCCCCGTTCCCTGCCCTGGCACCTCACAAGTTGGCCTGGAACTGAAGATGGGTCCGAATGGACCAGAAGATGGGCCCTTACTGGGTAACCTGAGCAGTGCCCCCCCCTCTCTGGGCCTCAGTTTCCCCATGTGGACAAGACATCCATGTGTCCCCAAGTGCCCCCTCCTTTATCCTTCACCAACTCGGACCATCTGTGACTTCCCGCCCACACCCAGCTGAGGGAGAGGGGCTGGCCTGACAGCTGGCTGGGGAGGGGCGGCTGGGAGATGTCCCTAGTTGCCCTCACCACCCCTAGCTCCCTGGGCACAGGGCCAGGGTACCAACTGCAGCGCTGTCATGCCAGGAAGGCCGCCACAGGTGCAATGTGATGCCTTCCGCTTCTGCTGGCTCCTCCGGGGGCTGGGCCCTGCCTGTGTGGACAAGGCACCGTCATGCGCTGCCTCGGCAGCCTTGCCCTGGCGTGTGCAGGGTGCCCGCAGGGCGAGGACCTCCTCGCCAAGAGCTCCATGGCTAAGCACTCACTGTGCTAAGAGGCTTCTTGTTCTTAGATAAGCGGTTCTCAACCTGTGGGTCGCGACCCCTTTGGGGGTCAAACGACCCTTTCACAGGTCGCTTAAGGCCATCAGAAAACACATATATAATTACATATTGTTTTTGTGATGAATCACTATGCTTTAATTATGTTCAATTTGTAACAATGAAAATACATCCTGCATGTCAGATATTTACATGACAATTCATAACAGTAGCAACATTACAGTTATGAAGGAGCAACGAAAATAATTTTATGGTTGGGGGTCACCACAACATGAGGAGCTGCGTTAAAGGGTCGCGGCCTTAGGAAGGTGGAGAACCACTGTCTCAGATGCTACCTGGGTCCCCTTCACTGAATACTGCCTGTACTGACGCTACAAAGTAGGAGCTCAGAGATGGGCACTAACGTGCCTACGGCTGCCCAGTGGGCAAGAGGGCAGAGCTGGGCCTAGAACCACAGTAGGATGATGGCAATGGTTGTGATCATAGTAACTATTATTGTATTACCAACACTGATATTACATTTATGAATTATTTATCATTATACATATAGAAAGCATCACTATTAATCATTTTTATTAACAATAAATAACTTTAAAATCTGTGGGACAGTAGTGATAATAAAAAACTTGCCCCTTTCACAATTTTTAGTGCACAGTTCAGTGGCATTAAGTCCACTCATATGCCCCTAACTTCCCAACACTGTGCAGCTCCAATGCGGGCTTTGGGCCTGCTGTGTTAGCAGCATCCTCACCTGTCAGTCCCTCCTGGCCACCATAACCATGAGCCCAGCGGCCTCCCACCGTTGCTATAAATATACCATCAGCTGGTGTCTGGGCCTTCACACTCATGCAGCCACCTTCCCCGTGCAGACAGGCGGCTGGCACACCTGGGTGCCTGGGCCTGGGAAAATCCAGGCTGCCAGGCACCCCTCAGCCCTTCACCACCCAGAGGCTTGGAGGGGCGACCAGGTGCCCGTCCTGGGTCATGTGTGCCCCAGTGCGTTCCCTGTGGGCAGAATGGCTCAGGGTCTCTGAGCAGAGCTGAGGTCTTCCCACTGCCTCCTGTGGCTGGGCAGAGGGTCCAGGAAGGGACTGAGCACTCACTCAGGGCCTCTTGTGTGCTTTTCGGGAATCGCTTACTCCAATTCCTCAATTCAGTGGACACAGTTTGTATTTAGCCCACTTTACAGATGGAAAAACTGAAGCTCAGAAAGGGGATACGCCTCACACAGCCTGGGGCAAGCACAGCACGAATCGTATCCATTATAAAAGAAACAGGCACCCTCAGGCACCCTCCGTCCACCCTTTGTCTCCCCAGCACAGCACCCAGTGCTGCGATGAAGATGATCAGGGACCAGAGCCCAGCCGGTGTGCTCAGTGGTTGAGCGTCCACCTATGAACTAGGAGGTCACGATTCAACTCCTGGTCAAGGGTACATGCCCGGGCTGTGGGCTCCATCCCCAGTGGGGGGTGTGCAGGAGGCAGCCAATCAATGATTCTCTCTCATCAATGATGTTTCTATTTCCCTCTCCCTGCCTCTCTAAAATTAAAATTTTTTTTTAAATAACAGGGACCAGAAGACAGGGGAACCTCAATCAAGGGCTGGCTTGCTTTGCTCTGTGGCCCACAGGCTCTTCCCTCCTGCCCTCAGCTCCCTTCCATCTAGACCAGAGAGACAGGGCTTTGTCTTAAGTCACACATAAGCCAGGGGCAGAGCTGTGGCTGAGCGAGGTCCCCTCACTCCAGCTCGCAATGCCCTTTATGGAGACCTTGGCACCCAGGTTTGGGCACAGCAGGTACTTTTGTTGTTAATTGTGAGCTCACCCAAGGATATTTTCCCATTGATTTTTAGAGAGAGTGGAAGGTAGAGAGAGAGAGAGAGAGAGAGAGAGAGAGAAGCATCAATATGAGAGAGACACATCAATCGGTTGCCTTCCGCACACGCCCACACCAGGACCTGGGATCAAGCAGGCAATCAAGGCCTGTAACCAAGGTACGTGCCCTTGACCGGAATCAAACTGGGGACCCTTCAGCCTGCAGGCTGACACTCTATCCACTGAGCCAAAATGGCCAGGGCAGCAGGTACTTAATAATATGGCTCCTTTATTCACTATGTACTCAGGGCCTGCCCTTTTTATCATCTGTACCACTGGGAGGGTGTGGGTCCCACCTGATAATCTCAAAAGTGTTTTTTACTTTTTTTCTTTTAGGGGTTTTGAGGACTCAGAATCCATGGGTTCTAATTCTGCTCTGCCTCTTACAAGCTGTGTGACTTTGGCAAGTGTCTGACCATCTCTGGATCTCTGTTTCCTCATGGGAAAGGGGAGAAGTTCCCTCGCTCCCAGGGATGGGAGAGAATTAAACCAGTAGAGAGTGGAATGGGCCCAGAACTGGGCACACAGTGGCACTCAATATGTGCTCACAGTTCCTATTAACTTTGTTGTTATTACTGCTTCCTGGTTCCATCCAGGAGGAGTTGGGGATCCCCCCAGTTTTTCCTGTCCCCTCCTTGGGACACCCTGGGCAGTCCCTCTCCACTGAGAGCTTCCCAAGCTGGCCCCTGCCCACAACGCCATTCAGGGAGGTTGGCACCGCACAAGGCGGGAGCAGGAGGCTGGCCCATGGCAGCGTCAGCAAATGGGCACCAGCTGGGCCGGTGGCTGGGGCGGGCTGGCAGCTGCCTGGAGCCGGCAGGCCTGGCAGCCCCTCCCCTGCCCACCCCTGGCACTGTGCCCCACCAGCCTCAGGTTTCTCAAGCCGCCAGAGGGGGCAGGGAGGCCTGGCTGGGCTTCAGGGTTGGGCAGGCGGCTTCCCTCTCTGGGCCCTGTTTCCTCCAGGCACCTTCCCAAATGCAAGGCAGGTTGAAGAGCGGCTCCTGGCCTCCCCAGCACCCTCATCACCTCCCTCTCCAATAATGCCTGCACCCTCTGGGCCATTCCAGCCCCAGGGCCTTTGCACTGGCTGTGCCCCTGCCTGGTGCACTCTCACTCAATCCCTCCATGCCTCCATCTCCTTCAGGCTTCATCTCAAAGGTGACCTCCTCTAAGAGTTCCTTCCTGTCCAGAGTGCACCCACCGGGCCCGCTCCGTACCCCTCCCCGGCTCTGTGTCCCTGACATCACATTCTTTCTCATTGAACTGTGAACTGTCAGCTTCTGCATCCCCTGCTCAGGGCTCCTCCCACCCAAAGTGCACTCAGGTAGCAGGCAGCCCCCCATGTCCCAAGGGGAAGCTCTCATCACCCCTCATTACAGGCCCTGCAGCTGTCCCCTAGGCTGGCCCTGGGGCACACGCTGTGACCGTCCCTGGAACCCAGGTTCATGGCCATGGTGGCGCCAGATGGACGCCTGGGGCAGCCAAATTTGGGTTCAAGAGGTGCCCTAGGCTCTAACAGCCCAGTACTGAAGGAACCTTTTCATAGCTGGTCTCCACCCCTACATCCCCCAAAATAAACCCCAGGGTGGAGGCCTGGGATTCCCCTTTGGGGTGTGGCCCCACAAGTCCACCTGACACCCTTGGGGAGAGGTGGAGAGGTTGGGGGGGTGTGGCGCGGGCGGGCCTTGTCCAAGGACAGGGAAGGGCTGAGAGGGCAGGCGTGTGTGGTACCTCCAAGTCTCCCCATGTCTCTGGGTCCATCTGTCTTTCCGTGTTTCTGTCTGCATCTGTGTGTGTGTGTGTGTGTGTGTCTGTTGGTTCTGAGGCCCCACTCCTGATGTTGGGGGTGGCACCTCCTTTCAGCTGTACAGTGGGTGCTCCCCTCATCATCCACCCCGAACCCCTCCAGAGGCCGACTGAGGCCCGTCCTTACCCCTCATCAATCCCACGCCTCCCGTAGGCGGAGTAAGGCGCACACTGTGCTCTGGCCTATGCTGGGCCCCTCCAGCCCGGAGCCCACAGGGTGGGAGCAGGGAGGTGCTACCGCTTCTCTCTGCCACTCGACTGACATCTGCCTGGCCGAGAACAGACTTAACTCTGGCCGAGAACACGGACAAGGGTCCTGGGGGAAACGGCAGGGTGCGAGGCTCAGCAGGGGGTCCTGGGCAGCCTCGGCCCCGGGACCTTGGATGAGGCCTTGGCTGCTGGAAGCCTGGAACACAGACCCAGCCTAGGGGTGGCCAAGCCATGATGACTGGCTGCCCATATTGCAAACCACAATTTCCCTTCATCCCTTTCTGCCATGGAGTGTGGCAGGCTGGAGGGGGTGTCAGCTCAGAAGCTGCCTGCATCCAAGTCCCACTTCTCCCCTTTCTTGGCTGTGTGACCTTGGGCAGTCCCTTCTTCGAGCTTCTGTTTCCTTTTCTGTGAAATAGGTACCACAATGATTTCTACTCGCGGGGCTGCTGGAAAGACGGGAAAGAATTGCTAAGCTGTCAGAAAACAATGCCTCACAGAGAAAGTGGGGCTAGGAGTTGGAGTTTTGAAGCATGAGTAGGAGTTTTCCATATGGGAAAGGCATTCCAGGCAGAGGGAACAGCAGGGTCCCAGGCCTGGAGGTGGGAAATTGCAATCGTAATGAGGATGTACAATAACCATCCATGGAGCCCTAGCTCTGCCTGGGCCTGGCCTACTATGAGCACCCGTTCCTACAGTTATTGTCGAGCGTCCCATTTTATAGACACGAAAACGAGGCACAGAGAAGCCAAGTGACTTGTCCTGGATCACCCAGCAGCAGGCAGCCGAGTTAGGGCCGGAATCCAGGCCCCACTCTCATACACCACCCCCACTGCAGGCCGGCTGGGGCCGGGTCAGCCGGTCCGGTGTGAGCAGGGATTCCCCTGGGATAATGGAGTCGGCTGGAAGCAGGGGAGGCTGGTAGCCTTGACCTTTCCTGGCCCTCATTCAAGGAGGTTGACCAGACGGGCCAACAAAGGCTAGAAGTGGGGCTTGGAGGTGTCTGGGGAGGCCTGGAGGCCTCGCTTGCCTGCTGAACTGACGGGGGGAGGGGGTCTGGTGGGGGAGGGGAGGCGCCTGGAGATTGTGCTGACGCTGGCAGAAAACTCTGCTTCAAAATTTTATCAGCTCAGCTCAGAGGAGGTGGGGGTGGGGCTGGGTGGCGAGGATGGATGTGGAGGGGGAGACCTGGACCTGCATGGTAATGAGCCAAGGCAGTCCCTGCCCCCTGCCCTCTGCCTGAGACAGTCACCTCCTCCACATCTCTGCCTCCACACTCTGCCAACAGTGCTTCACTGCTGCCCCCGTGGGCTTGCTGCTAATTGGTGCGGGTAGGGCGAGGGGCAGATGGGGTCAAGGTCAAGGAACCAAGGTCAAAACTGGGAAATTCTGTCTGGCTCTCCCTCCTACACACCCTGGAGACCTGGAGCGCCACAGACTCGTCTGATCCTTATACCATTGCTAGGAGTCGGCACGGCCCTTCTCCCATTGCACAGAGCGGGGAGACTGAGGCACAGACTGTGAGATAGCCAAAGTCACGCCGGGGCTGCATGTGGAACACAGACACACAGACAGGAAGCAGCGGCCCTGGCTTTGGCCACCGGCACCAGTGACCTCAAGAGGCTGCACCAATATCTGGCCTCCACATCTCTGCCTAGGCTGCCGGCCACGGGGACCCCTTCACGGCCGCCACTGCCCAGCCATCCTGCAGAACTTAGCTCAGCCACCCCTCCTCTTCCAGGAGGCTGCCACGGACTGTCTACACCCTCAAAATCCCTGCTGGTCTCAACCTCAGGCATTTGACCACAGAACCAGCAAACACCCAGCTGAAAGGGCCAGAGCCGGGGGCACTGGGGACCAGAGAGGGTGGTGACCTGGCCAAAGTCACTCAGCACCCAAGCTTCCCACTCACAGCACAAACGTGTGCCCTGTTGGGCCTCCGCTGGAGGTCCGAGAGTCAATCAACCAGTGTTCGCAGCGCACAGCCCCGGCACGCTCCCAGCTTTCCCCAACAATCAGATTGTTCAACCAACTGTCTCCCATCAGTCAGTCTCCTGTCCCCATTCCTGTCCCCAACAGGCCATATTGTGCCCATCAGACCTGGGACAGAGTCTCATCTCCTGAGACGCCAAAGGCATGCCAGCCCCCTCAGACATCAAGGCCTCCACCTTCAGGTTCTCAGGACGTACCTGCTTTCCCATCACACTCTCCTTGCATCATATCTCCCTCCCTCAGACCTTCACATCGAGTGAGCCTGTCCCCTCCAGCCCCCTTGTAGGCCCACTTCTCCCCTTAGACTCCCACTGCGCCCACCCCACCCTCACAGCTCAGCAGCCTTCTCCCGCTGACCTTGCGAAGGCCAACTCCCCGTTCCAACGGCGGGGAGGTTGCCTCCTCCCTTGGACTGTGCCTGGACCCACCGCCCACATCAGACCTCACATATGCTGCCTCCTCCCTTTGGCCTTGCACGAGCCCACCTTCTCCCTGGCACAGCGGCGCCCCCACCTCCTCCCGGCTCACCTCTCTCGCGCACGAAGTAGGCCAGGTAGAGGTCAAGCTCCTTGACGGCCACCCCGATGTGGTGCGGCTGCACGCAGAGCACCGGGTGGCCGCACTGCGCCGCCTTGACCAGGCGCTCGCCGTCGGTGCTCTCCAGGGGGATGCCCTTGAAGAGGATGACCATGACCAGGTCCAGCCGCCACACCTTGTCGGCCTGGCGCAGGCAGTCGATGCGGCGCATCTTGCCCTTCTGGTCGGGGTTGGAGAGCACGCAGCCCGGCGCCTTCTTGCCGGTGATGGCCAGCACGAAGTCCTCGCGGCACTCGGGCCGGATGTCCTTGCGCAGCTTGGCCAGCAGCCGCGACGCCCACTTCTGCTTCACCTCGGCCTTCTCGCCCAGCAGCTCGTCCTTCACCGCGCGCTCCTCGTCCTTGGACATCCGCTTCTCGTGCTTCTTGAAGTACTTGCGCTTCCGCGCCTGCAGGTTGAACCAGGTGTAGGCGAAGGCGCGCACGTGAGGCAGCAGCGCCTCGATGAACGGGTGGAACTCATCCTGCGGGCGGGAAAGGCAGGAGGTCAGAGGGCGCTGGGCACCGGGGACCCACTGCCGGGACCAGAAGACTCAGGCTCGGGAACCCCCAAGCAAACTCAGTAGGCGGAGGGGGAGACCCCTGCAGACCCCTCCACCTCCTGGGGAAAGCTGAGGGGGCCCAGCAGAAGTTCCTGGGGACAGGTGAGAACTCATTGCCCACATGGGGAAACTGAGGCTTGGATTAGATGGGCAGCCCAGGCCAAGAAAGGCATTCATGGCCCGGCCAGCATGGCTCAGTGGTTGAGCATCAACCTATAAACCAGGAGGTCATGGTTGGATTCCTGGTCGAGGCACATGCCTGGGTTGCAGGCTCGATCCCCAGTGTGGGGTGTGCAGGAGGCGGCCGATCATTGATTCTCTCTCATCACTGATGTTTGTATCTCTCTCTCCCTCTCCCTTCCTCTCTGAGATCAATAAAAATATATCTAAAAAAAGAAAGACATTCATGAAAAACTATCTTAAACCCCAAAACCGGACAAGCTGAGGGTTCCAGGTGGAGACTGATGGGGGCCCAAACTGAGGTGGGGAGAGTGAGGATGTCATGGGTCCATTCTCTGCCTTCTAGAACTGGGGTCTGAAAGTACCGTAAGAACAGACAGTGAATATTTTATCAGCCACTATTCCACTCTACACTGTAAGTGTAACCTGGGTAAGATGGAAATGACGGCAGAGCGGTATTCCAATAAGACTTTATTGACAAAAACCGGTAGCTGGCATCGGGCCCCAGGCTGTAGTGTGAGCGCTACTGTTGAGAGCAGGGCCGAGCACACAGTGGGTCCTCAATGACTGCAGGAAAAACCAGGCTTGGAGAATAATGCTTGGGGCTCCTTTCTCAGACCCACTGCTCAGCAGAGGAAGCTGACACCAGATGGGGGTCCAGGGCGGCCTCTGCTGGCCCTTGGCACTGATGGAAAAAATGAGGGCAAGGGGCTGTTTCTGAAGAACACGTGTACAGACAGGGCTGGCTGAAGCCCACAGGCCCGACTAGGACCCCTCGGTGTCAGGGGCTGCTGGTGGGGGCTCCTGCACAGACCCACTGAAGGAGCCAGGAATGCTGAGGCCGGAGACACAGGTCAGAACACACTGGACAGGGGAGCTCAGCCATGGAGGTTCAGAGCTAGAGAGAGGGGCTCCTGGAGGTCAGCTCCCCTCCCCCTCCCCACAGACCCTTTCCACAGATGGAAAAACTGAGTCTGGGGAGTCTGAGACCTGGCCAGAGCTATGACTTCAACACCTCCCTCCTACTGTGCCTAATTAGTGTTGCTGGGCCCACGAGGAAACAGAGACTCCATGAGGGGACCCAGTCATGAGGGGCTGGGACCAGACCCCACACCCATCTGACTTTCTCCACAAAAGCAGCAACCCCAGTAGGGTCCCTCGGAGAGCCACACGGGGAGCTCCAGCCCCTTCTAAGGGGATATGAGGGCCGCGTCCTTCTCTCCATTTTCCAGCAAGGGAAACAGCCTGCAGGACATCCGGGACCTGGTGTCTGTCTCCAGTAGTGAGACACTCAAGGAGAAAGGAAGACAGAGAGAAACATCGGTCCTACTCTTGCCAGGACCATGCCAGGCTTCTTGAATGGGGTGATATCTCTTCCTGGCTTATGAACCCCATTATCTGCCCAGCTCTCAAAAGGCTGCATTCGCTATTACTATTATTATGGACATTGCTGCAATATTTTGGTTGCTTACAGTCTTCCAAGGGGCAGGAAAAGGCCCAAGGCTTTGCTATCCATTGCGTGATGGGGAAACGGAGGCTCCGAGAGGGGTGGAGACCTGGCCTCGGTCCCACTCTCAGAGCCTGTGTGAGAAGAACCCAGGACCCTCACCCCGAGAAGGTCATCAGGCCCCTTTCTCAAAACAGCCTGCTCTCTGCCAGGCTGGGGTCTCGGAGACAGAAACAGCTGCTCTGGGCTCCTGGTTGGCTTTCCAGGTGGGTGTGGCTGGGCTCGGTCCCCCCTCCAGACCTGGATGCTCATGGTGCCCCCTGACCGGCTCACCCTCCCCGCTCTGGGCTTTATCTCCCTTTGAGCCGTCTCCGGCCACGGGGTGCTGGGGGGAAGGGGATGACCTCAGGTTTCACCTATGACCGAGGCTCTGAAAATAGCCTCCTGCCCTGGCCAGGGCGGCGTGTGAGGGGGCTCAGCCTGGGCGCCCAGTTCCCCACTCCAATGTGCCCTGAAGCATGAGTCACTGAAACAACTGTGGCCGGGACTGCATTTGGGCCCTCCGCGCTGCCCCCGCCCGCAGACCTGCTCAGGCAGCGGGAGGACGGAGCGGCCCATCCCCTGCCAGTCCCACCCAACCCGAGTTGCCTGTCTTGTGCCTGATGCCACTTGCCATGCCAGACCCAGAGATGGGGACCCACTTGCCCAGGGTCACACAGCCAGTCAGCAGAGCAGGGACCAGAGCCCAGGCCGTCTGGCTGGGGAACCGAGGACGGGGAATCGAGAGAGGCACAGGTCACTGTCCCGCGGAGGGGATGCCAGGGCAACGGTGTGGACGTTGGGCTGTGGCTGCCACCCAAGTTCTGGTGATGGCTGTGGCCCTGATAAGAGGGAGCTGGGAAGAGGCCGCTGGGTGTCAGCCAGCAGGGGCAGGCTACGGTCCCCAGACGCCTCTCCTGACCGCCATTCTCTCTGGGCACCTCCCCACTTCTGAACCCCTCTCCCTCGATTCCTGCTCTAGGTCTTGGCTCCCCCTCTCAGAGCCCCAATCCTTTTTCCAGCTCCTTCCCTCTCTGAGCCCTCCCCTCCCTCTCCCCCCTCTCTGATCTCTACACCCTCTCCGGGGAAAGGTGCCAGGGAGGAGAGCAGGGGTGGGAGCCCACGTCACCGGTGACCCTAGCTGGTCCAGCAGGAAGGAAGACAAACAGTCCGTAACTGGGTCACGGACCTGCTGCCCCAGCCTCCCTTGTCCTCCCAGGGAGGCCAGGCTAGATGAGAGGCAGGCCTGTCGCTCTCTGTGTCCCACAAGACCTGCAACAACCGAGGCTTCTTCCGCAGGCACCTCCCGATGCCCTCCCTGGCTGACAGGGCACAGGGGACTGCCAAGGCAAGCTAGACGCTGAGCATCCCCCCACACTCCTACACATCCCTCGAAGCCCTATTTCCAGGGTCCCTTCCTTCCGGCAGCTCTCCCCAGGGCTCCCTCAGACCTCGCCTGGACCCCACAAGCTGTGGAGTCTGCGTCCAGCTCTTGCTCCCCCTCCAACCCTAAGTCCTGGGGCTGAGGCACCCCCCTGCCAGGCAGCCCCTGTGGGTGGCATTGGCCTCCGCTTTCACCTTCGGCCTTGGGCTTCAGTCTCTCATTTGGTACAACGGGCAGAAAGGGATGCTGCGGCCTGTTGGGGGTTGGGGATGGGGTGCCTGTCTATTGCCCTGGTAACCAGAGAGTGGGGGGAGATGGAGCAAGACGAGGCCTTGCCCAGAAACCCCACGTGGCCCACTGGCCCTTCCAATGAGGGCAGCAGCAGGTTGGAGGTGGGCACCGGGTCCAAGCCCTTGCTGGGCCCTATGGATTGGACAACTGTGCACTGGGCTGTGCCCCTCCCTGGATCCCTCCCACCCTGACAGCCCAGGGCAGCAAACAGCACATGGAACTCCAATTCCCACTCCAAAAGCGTTCCTGGAAGGATGCTCTCTCCTTCCTTCACTCAGCAACTCAACCAACACTGCTGAGAATCTATCTGACCCACCTCCTAAGCGCTTAACCCAAACTCCTATGCATCCCTGAAAGCCCTGACGCCAATGCCCCCTTCTCGAGGGAAAGCCCAGGTGAAATGGCAAACAGCAGAGCTCATCTATGAACACAGACCCATCTGGCACCACAGTTGGGGCTCCTAACCTAGGTCACTCCGCCCCCGAGCTCAGACCATATGTATAGCTCTTATCTAATGAGGGAGAGAGTCATTCAGTTGCTCAACAAACATTCCCTGAGTGCCTACTGTGTGCATGGTGCTGGGGACCCAGCTGTAACCGGGGCTCGTCAGGTTGAACTAAGTGGTTTGAGGAAATGTGAAGGAGTTTGAGGGGCCAGAGGACCCCTTGGGGGTTGTGTTTGGCTGGGGGTGGGGATCAGGAAGGGTCTCTCACAGGACAGGACACTTGAAGGAAGACCTGAACGGTGACAGCCCTGAGCAGGAGCTTCCCAGGTGGAGAAAACAGCGCCAGCGCAGGCAAAGGTCTGGAGGCAGGACCGTGCCATCATCAGCACATTCGATGGAAACAGTGAGGAGGCAGTGAAACTACGGCTGGGCGGCCGAGTGAACAAGAGGGAGAGGAGAGGTGGTGAGTACAGGGAGGGGACCCAGGCGGGTTGTGCAGGACCTGATAGGCCAGGCCAAGGAGAGGAATTTTGGCAAACAAACCAGAGTGTACACCCCCTGCCCGACTGACAGGTGAGTGTGAGCCCTGGCTCTCTGACTTCCCTCTCTGGTGTCCCAGGAAGAGGATGGGGCTGAGCCAGAGGACCATGGTGTTCGAGAGAGAGGCGAGGAGCCAGGCTGTGCCCCGTGGAGGCTGAGCACTGACTGTGCCCACTGTCTGGAGGGAGAGACTGAGGCACAGAGCACTGAAGCCAGAGGCCCAAAGTCACACAGCCAGGAAGAAGCAGAGCTGGGGCCTCCACCAGAGTCCCTGTGACTGTGGACCTCCGGCCTCCTCAACCCCACTGCCGGGCCCCTGGGCACGTGGTCTGACCCATCGGTGGGGCTCCCCCGTTCACTCTGCACTCTGTATGTGCGCTCTGGATTCTGTGTGACTCCCTTCCCCTGCTCCGTCCGTGGCCACCTTCTCCTTGGGGGGCTCACCCAGCCAAAGAGGCAGCCTGTCACCTTGTTTCCTGCCCCCCAACCTAGAATCCACAATCTCATCCTCTGCCTCTTGGCCCCATTCACACACCCCAACTAACAAAGGCCGCCAGTACCCACTTGGTCTGGCCAAACTTGGGAAAAGCCTGGACAAGGCTGGGCTGGGAGGAAAGTTCAACAGAAAAACCCTCATGGGTCAAAGCTCTCATTTTTTGTGGGGTCACCGCTAGCCAAGTTATTTGGCGCCTACTGCACACCAGGCACTGTGTGATGGTTAAAGAATCGATCGAAGGGAGGCATGATGATGCTCCCCATGTGGGGACATAGGGAGAGAAGCTGAGACTCAGAGAGACTCAAGTGCCTTCTTTCAACTGGCAGAACCCCCCGTCCATTCACACAACATGTATGAGGACTGACTGTGCGTCAGGCCCTGTGCCAGCACCTCAGCGGTGTCCTGCTTCCCTGAATCCTCGGGCAGCCTGAGGAGTGAAGGTTACCAGGCACTTCACTGCACCGGGAAGACAGGGAGGTCTAGGTTATCCACCCCGTCACACAGCTGGAAAGAAAACTCCACTGGGAGCCTCCTGAGCAGGATTTGCATGAAGATCTGAGACCACCCCCTACCTTAGAGCACATCTGAAGTGGGGTGGGGCTCTGTCCCCATAGGAGTGGTGTCAGTGAGTGTGCATGGGAATGTGGGGGCGCCCCTGTACTGCTGACCACAGGTCAACATGCACCCCGGGAGGTGGACATGGGCAGGAGCTGCATGGAGCAGGCGGCCCCATTTGTCATGAGCTAGGGAGGGAGGGAGGGAGGCTGAGGCAGGAAGAGAGAAGAGAGACAGAGGGAGAGGGAGACAGAGGGAGAGAGACAGAAGGAGGGAGGGAGGCAGGGAGGGAGAGAGGGAGGGAGAGGAAGAGGGAGAGGGAGAGAGAGAATGCTGACTAGGCCAGAATCCCAGCAGATTTACAAGGCGCTGGGCCCTGATGCTGAGGCACCTCCACCGCAGAGAAGGGAGGGGTGAGAGATACAGACTCGGAGACAGAGACGTGGAGTGAGGTGTGCCTTTCACAGCATCTAATCAGAGGCCATCAGGCCCTGAGTGGAGGGCACACAGGGAGTGCCCACCTGCCCAGGTGTGGCCAAAGAACCAGGTGTGCCCCAACCCCCAGCCTCACCAGCCATGCTGTGCTGCCCTGGGCAGGTCCTGACCCTCTCTGGTCTAGGCCCCTTGCCCAGCCCAGAGGTGCTGGGGAAGCCTGACCCTGGCAGAGCCCATACCAGGCCTAGATCTCACTGCCTTCTGCCTCTCCCCACCCCCATGAGAGATGCTTAATGATTATCTATTAAATCAAACAACAATTGGGTGCCCTCTCCCAGCCTCAGTCTCCCTGCTGGAGAAATGGCAGTAAAAAGAGTGCCTCCCTGCCCGGCTGGTTGGGCTCAGTGAATAGAGCATCGGCCTGCGGACTGAAGGGTCCTGGGTTCGATTCTGTCAGGGCACATGCCCGGGTTGCAGGCTCGATCCCCAGTGGGGGGCCTGCAGGCAGCAGCTGATCAATGATTCTCTCTCATCATTGATGTTTCTCTCTCTCTCTCCCTCTCCCTTCCTCTCTGAAATCAATAAAAATATATATTTTTTTAAAAAGAGTGCCTCCCTGAGAAGGACCGGGGTGAAGGAATGAAGGAAAGAATGAATGAATGAGGGAGGGGCCCTGGCAGCTGCACCGTGTGGCCCCGGGGAAGCCTGGGCACTGCAGCCAAGAGAGATTTGGCCCCAAACCCGGAATAACTAATGTGGCGGTGGCAGCAGGCAGGAGGGAGGCAGGGGGGAGGCCCAGAGTGGGGCAAGCGTAGGGAGGCTGGCCTTCCCGCTGGCAGGATTTATGGAAGTAACGGCTGCTCCACACAGTTCCTCTTAAGAGTAAAAGTGAAAAAGTGCTTGAGTCACCACCATCGAAACAAGGACAGGGCTCCCAGAATCCTTCGGGGCCACCATCCCCCCCTAGGTGGGCAGGGCCGGGGGCACAGGGCGGCTGGCACCAGAGCTGCCCCCCACCCCGCAGCCAGTCTCAGCTCCTAGGAGGATCCAGGTGGGATCAGCTGAAAGGGAGCTATTTTAGGCTGGACTCAGGTTGTAAAATGAGTCGTCAAGGGGGGGGCATGGAGTCAGAGAGACCCGGGAGAGACAGATGGGGTAAGGAGAGAGAGACACAGGCAAAGGGGGGAAAGAGACGGTGAGAAGCAGACATGGAGAGAGACAACAGAGGCGGGAAGAGACAGAGAGACAGATGGAAGGACAAGGAGAGACAGAGGCAGAGAAAGACGGAGAGACAGAGATGGAGAGAGAGAGAAACAAATAGAGACAGGGAGACATAAAGATGGAGAGAAACGGGGTGGGGGTGGGCTAGGGAGACTGAGCCAGGGGTGGGGGTCCTGCAGGAGCAGTCAGGGTCCAGCCAGGTCCCCAACCAGACCCTGATGGGCCTTCGAGGAGCTGCAGGGACTAAACTGAGGCTGGGAGGGTGGGGTATCTGAGAGGGGGGCTCCTCTCCAGGGTGGGGGAGGGCAGTTGGGAGAATAAACAGAGGGGGAGCCCCTGCGTTGGGGCTGCTCCCTCCCCGCCCCCAGCGGGAGCGCTCTTGCTTCTCTCTGCCTGTCTCAGGCTCCTTGTCCCCTGTTCCCTGCACCCAGCAACCTCTGATTTTTGTGATTTCACGTTTCTACACGATCGAGCGGAGCGCCGCCTGGCTGATCCCTGCCCTGCTCCTGGGGGAAGCCAGGCCCCGTGAGTGCCCAAGTTCACGGGCGATGCCAGGGCTCTGTTCTCCCGCCGCCCCCTCTCTGCAACGTGGATGGAGGCCTGTCTCCCGAGGCGTCCTGATGGGGGAATTCCAGGGCGCAGTGACAACAGGCGGCCTTCCAACCTCCTCGCCTGGAATAGCCTTCCTCTGCCTGCCCCCCCTGTGGCTCTGGGGAGCGTGCAGGAAGAGCAGAGGGGGCAGGGGCACCCAGAGCCACCCAGGCCACCCACCCCTAAGGCCCAAGGTCACGAAGCAACTGGACTAGAGCCCTCATGGTTACTGGGGAATTTCAGGATGACTGGTAGGCTGAGATGGGCCAGCGCTGACGACTTTGAGGGGCCCTCCCCAAAAGTAGCTCAGAGGGGGAAAGGGAGGGCTGGAGAGAGGTCGGGCCTGGCCCAAGGTCACCCAGGAGATGCCAGTAGGACAAGCCTGAGACCCCTGCAGCTCCAGCCCTCACTGTCTGCCTGGAGGCAGGAACTCCTCAGTGGGTGCTGGAGGGGGCCAGTGACAAAGACCCTACCGAGAATGAGGGGGACCCAGGATCATGAGTGGGGGGACCCCTGGCAGAGACTGACAGTCCCTGGGGCTCAAGCTGGGCATCTGCGTGCTCCCACACAGGGCTCCTCGGATATCCGGGACTGCACTCCACAGCTTGCAGGCCACGCTGCCCCATGTCCGCGGGGGAACTGAGGCCAGAAGCCCACTGGTCCACAGGCACCCAGAGATGGGGATGGGGAGGGAAGCGGGAAGGCAGAACCAGGGGCGGGTTGCCCGTGAGGGAGCTGGGACGTCCCGGGTGCGGCCTGGGGAAGGGCAGCTCCCCCGCCCCGTCACTGCACCAGGGCCCACTGGGCTGCCTGGGAGCCGGGCCAGGGGTGAGAGGCTACGGGAGGGGGCAGGGGCAGGTGCCGGCGGCTGAGGGCGGGAGCAGCGCCGCAGTGCCCGCCAGACCCCGGAGCACCGGCCTCCCGGCTCCTCCCGGCGGCGGCGGCGGCGGCGGCAGCGGCTCAATAATCCCCAAATCGATGCGGCGAAAACGTCGGGACGGTGGTGGGAGCGCGGAGTGGGGGTGGCGGGGGGAGCGGGAGATTTAGCCAGGACGTCGAGCACCCCTCCTCCCACCGCGGGCGCCTCCAAGTTCGTGCACCCCCTCCCCCTCCACGCACACGTGGGCCAAGAATGGGGGAAAAGGCAGCCCGGGCTGGAGCGCCGGGGCGCAACCTTGGCGCGGAGAGGATCCGGGGAGCACATCGGGAGCGCTGGGGAGGCTGGGGCCAGCCCCCCAACGCCTCCTGGAGGCAGGCCCCGGCCCAGGCACGGGGTTCACACGGAGCCCTGTCTTTGGGGCGCCCCTCGGACCTTCCCGAGTGGGTGGGGGAGTTCGTCCTGCAAAGTGGTGGGCGAACCTGCAGCCCGAGCCGCCCGTCCGGGGGGAGGGGGGAGAATCCGGGCGTGCGGGGGGGGGGGGGGGCGCGGGGCTGGAGTCCGCGGCGAAGGAACGTAGGAACGGGGGTGGGGGGGTCCCAGCCCAGCCCATCCCCCACCGGTCCCCGATCCCAGGTCCGGGCATCCGGTCCGGGCGGCCGGAGGGACGCGTGCCTTTTCCGTCCCGCCTCCTCGGGCGTCTCAACTCCCAGGCCCGGTGCGGGGCCGGGGCCGGGGCCGGGGCCGGGGCCGGGGCCGGGGCCGGGGCCGGGGCCGGGGCGGGCGGGGGGCGTACCTGGGTCAGGCAGAGCGGGGACGAATACATCCCGGGCGCGGCGGGAGGCGCAGGCGGCGGAGCGGGCGCGCTGAACTTACTGAGTCATTTTTCCAGCCCCCCCGCCCCCCCGCGGCCGCGGCCGGCGCGCTCCTCGCCGCCTCCTCCCTCGGTCGCCCGCCCTCCTCCCTCCCGCTCGCTCCCTCCCGCTCTCCTGCGTCTCTCTCTCCCTCGCTCTTCTGTGCCTGCCCCCCACCTTCTCGCTGCCTCTCCCCTCCTCCGGCTCTGGGTCCCTGTCTCTCCTCCCTCTGGCCACCTCTCCCCTCCCGCCCCCCCAATTTCTCTCCCCTCCCACCCGAACCTCCCACTGCTCCACATCCAACTTTCAAAGAAACGAGGGGAAAAAAAAGAGCGCGAACGGGGAAGGAGACACGCTCCCCTCCTACCTCGTGAACCCCATTATTGCTACGAATTTCTCGCCGCGGGGCTCCGAACCCCGGGTGGGGACCCGCGGCCGCGCAGGGAGACCGCAGAGGGTCTCCCGGGACCGACCGCCCGCGTCCAGTGGGGAGGGGGCGCTGGGCTGCTGCTGGACATTTGGGGGCCGGAGGAGATTTTTAAGACTCCCCCCGCCCCCCCCCCGCCCGGAGCTGGCCGGGAAGTTGGAGAAAGGAGCCAAGGGGGGGGGGGAGGTGGAGAATGAAGCAGTGACGTGTGCAGAGGCCGCGCAGCGCGAGGCTTTCCCCTTAAAGATGTAGGTCCCGAGGTGCGTGGCAGGAGAAGGGGTCCCTGCACCCCCTCCCCCTGGTCCCCGAGAGCCAGACAGGGGCTGCAGTGCCCGGGCAACGGGGCTTGGCTGCCACAGCGCCCTCATTGGCTGGAAGGGCCCAGCTAACCAGGACTCCTGGCATCTGCTCTTTCCTCCTTAGCCAGCACCCAAGGGGGGCAGTGGGGCGGGGGGAGGGGGGGCGGGAGGGGGATTTGGCTTCCCCCTGCAGGTCTCAGCTCCCCAGGAGGACGATGTCCAGACAGAACTCGGGGAAACCTTGGAGCCTCTTCCCGGGCGTCCACCGACTCCCACGGACCCCAGCTAGCCATGTGCCCGTTTCACACACCTGGAAACTGAGGCAGAGTGGGGCCACCTGGCCCAGCAGCCCACATTCTTCAAGCTCCAATGTCCCCCCCCCCCCAGAATAACTAAGCACAGACCTGCCCTCCCCCTCTGGTCCCCAGGGTGCCTGACGACCTTGACCTCAACTCCTGGGCTCAACTCAACCTTCCCGGTTCACCCCCCAACCCTCCCAGCCTGGCTCAGAGGCCGCCTAAACTCGTCTTCCCACCTGGGTGTCCCGCGCTGCAAAGTGGCCTGGCAGTGCTCACCTCACGGGGTCAGTTGGCATAAGGATGTCACTTAGCAGAACCCTGACTTCCTATCAGAAGTGCGCCCAGAGGCCCGCCTGCAGGGCTCAGTGGCTGAGCATCCACTTAGGAACCTTGAGGTCCCCATCAGGGCAAATGCCAGGGTTGCGCTGGTCCCACTGTGGGGAGTGCAGGAGGCGCCCATCGATGATTCTCTCTCTTCATTGATGTTCCTCCCCCCTCTCTAAAATCAATAAAAAATACTTTTTTAAAGTGCACCAAGACATTGTTAGAAAGCTTGGCCCTTTGGACTAGTCTCTCGGAACATCCTGAGGCCAATGGCATCCTGTTACCAACATGGGGCACCTGCCCCATGCCCAGGCCAACCACCCTGATTCCCCTGTGTTCCTGGGGAGAAAGTGGAGGCCCACGGAGTGCAGGCCATTTGTCCACGGCCCTGGTGCGGGGCTAGGAGGGAGCAGGGTTCCGACCAGCACACAATCCCTGGTCGCTGCTTCTCGCTTCTCGCAGCGTGCGTGCGCTGGCAGTGATTTAAACAGCGCTTAGCACGTCGGAGCGCGTCACCAATGTTTTTTTAAACCCCCATTGTGCAGCTGTGGTGGGCATTTCAAACTCCAGGGTGAATGGGGGACGCAGGTGCCTAGGAACCCAAATACAAACATAAAATAAAGCAGTATTTTATTTTAAAAATGCCAGGAGCACATAGATGGCAACCCCCCCCCACCCCAATTCACAGACGTTTAAAAGTTAAAATGGATTTCTGAGCATTCTCTCAGAGCGTCGCCCCCTCCCCGCCATGCCTGCAGCCCTCACGGAGCAGGTGAGGTTCCTTTCCCAGGTAAAGTTTGGAGAGCACAGACTGCCCTTCTGGGAACCTCAGTTTCCACATGTGTGAAATGGCAACATTAGGACACAACCTGGAAGACGGCGGGTATCAGAATCCTTGAGACAATGAGATAGTGTGTGTGAGCGCTGTGTTAATATTAGTTGTGGTGGATGGTGGAACCTTCTGCAAGTCCACTACCAGCAACACACACACACACACACACACACACACACACACACACACACACGGGGTTAGCAAAAGTAGGTTTACAGTTAGAATACAATAATTAATAAATAATACAAGAAGGAACTCTTTCACGTACTCACAACTGTAAACCTACTTTTAAATATATAATATATACAGTTCAGGTAAGAAGAGGCCCCTGCAGTGCACATAGTAGGTCCATAGCAGGCCAGTTGTGCTGAAAGGCTGCAGCCTGAATCTATGTTTCCAGCCAGCAACTTAACCTCCCCTGTGCCTCAGCTTCCCCCTCTGTGAAGTTGGGTGATCCATGATAGTCCCTACCCCCTAGATTGTGGGTAAATCCATGACAGCTTGGCCAGAGGTTAGGACAGTGCCTGCACACGTGGTTTCTTTAAAAAGCAACTGGTGGAATCAGACCTGTGTGTGGAAGGGTCCCGAGGGGGGTGCATAATTTAGCTCCTGGCAGTTTGGAGCACAAATTAGCTCCTTTGTTAAAAAATTAAAAAAAAAATGCACTTTCCTTAGAATTTGCTCTTGGCTTCTCTGTAACTGTCCCAGATACCGATGCACAGCCGTGTTGACAATCTGGAGCCAGCCACCGTGTGTCCACCTGTGGGGGGCCAGTGCGGCACTGCCAACGACGTGGGCACGGGCTGGAATGCTGCGCAGCTCCACAGAAGAACGAGGGGCTCCTTCATGGCCCAGGAAACAGCTGCGGAAAGTGGGGTCTGGACCAGACTCCTCCTCCCACGACACGCCAGGAACAGCCCCAGTCGTGATGGTCACAAATGCCCCAGACACTGCCCATTGTCTCCTCGGGGCAAAACTATCCCTGGTTGAGATCTTCTGTTGTAGACTCAGCCAGAAGACTCAAGACCTCATTTGGGATTTTTTAAAAAATAAGAATATACATGTATCCTTTATGGTATAAGATATAAATGTAACCTTTATGAGAACATACATGTGTCCTTTACAAGAATGTGTGTTTGTTCCACCTGCAATTCCTAAAATAAAGTTGGATGATAACAGGGCATCCCTGACTGGGGCCTGACCAGGGACGGGGTGATGAGGAAGGTTCCGTTTTTACTTTTGTACTCTCCTTAGAGGTTCATGAAAAAGTGAGTGGCATTCACGGAGTAGCTCCTGCGGGGATAACAGGAGCCGGGTGGTAACACCCCAGCTGCCACACCCCGAGAACAGAGGACACAGCAGGGAGCCGGGCCTGTGAATGGGGGGGTCCTGACCATGCCACTCCCCCTTGGCCATGGAGTGGGAGTGTCCATTTTGCAGATGAGAAACTGAGGCTCTAGAAGGGAACATTCAGGTCCTCAGTCATGAGAAGCAAAGGTGGGATATGACACTAGGGCTGGCCCTGTCACAGATACACACACATACAGACACACACAGCTTACCACACAGTCACAGATTCACACCGACGCACACAAACATGCCACACACACATAGATTTTCACATACACAGACTCATATACAGATAAACAGATCCAACAGGATACACACACACAGTCACACACAGAGACAACACACTGATTCACATGAAAGCAGCGCCACATAGACACACACACAGATCCACACAAATTACATGCACACACACAGACCCACACAAGTGTACACACACACACAACACACATACACTCTCCCATAATCACACACACCCAAACACAATGACACATGCTGACAAGCACACACACCTGCAACAGAATCCAGTATTCATACACAGGTACATGGACACACACACACGTGCACACAATGACACACACACCCCACATCCCTGTTCCTTCCTCCTGGCAGTCCCCTCTCCCACAAGTGAAGGTGCCTGTGAGCGCTCGTGTATTTGTGTCCCTCTGACAGTGTGGATGTGTGTGGTTGTGTGTGCAGAGTTCAGTGCAGGTGTGACCGTGACCAGGTGCCTCGTAAGGATGCGCCGTGGGTGTGCGCTTGTGGAGGTGCACACGGGAATGTGTCCCCCTGGGCACCTGGGGACGAGGGGATGAGGTGAGTGCGGTGCAGGGCAGACCAGGTAAGTGTGACTGCAGAGGAGTGCGCTGGGAGAGGGCTGCGTCTGAGAGCAGCTGCTGTAGGGAAGGGTGAGGATGAAGTGGAAGGGCTGAGGGTGGGGGGACTGGGGGGAGCATGGAACCCTGAGGGCTGTGTATGCACCCCTTTTCCTCCTCCTTCCCAAACAGCCCTTCCAACATGAGACGCGGGTCTAAAGTAAAAAGCAGAGATTTGGCCTGACCTCCGGGCTTTCATATTTAGAAAGTTATATGGGGGCCCTGGGCAGGGGTCTCCCTGGAGGGTGGAACCCCCACCCACCCCTGCCTGGCCCCCTGGCAAGTGCAGAGAGGCAGGAGGGGTGAGGGGGTCTACTTGGCCACACCCCTGGGACCGAACTAGCCCTTGCGCTTCTGTAACCAACCCTCCTCAGGACCTCCTCCGCAGTAGTGGGGGGACCCCCCACCACCCTGCTCCCCTCCCCAGTAGGCACAGCCCCTGGGGTGACTGTGTCCCCGAGCCACCTCGGCCTGAACCTCAAGCCCCAACTATCTAGGTCCATGCCAGTTGGGGATCCCGAGGCAGGGGGAATTGGAGGGGGTGGGGTGCGGGTGAGGTCAGGTAGACGAAGCACCCGGCCCCACCCAGCAGCCCCTGGTAGTTAAAAAGGAACTGGGGGGGGGGGGGCAGGGAGGAGAGTGTAGTGTAGACCCATCCCCAAGATAGACACTCAGCGCCAATCACCTGCACAGAGACACCCAACTGTCCCCATGGATGTGGCCACACGACACCGTTTCCCACTCACCACTCACCGACAACCCCCAGCTGTCACACGCACGGGGACACCCCGTAAGGTCACCCAGGGACATCGCTGCCCCCCGGGGGCACACGACGCAGCCACACAGCCTCACGGCACCATTCCACGGGGACACATGGCAAGTCGCCCAGTTACCCAAAGGCACACGCACACTGTCCAGAGCCGACAACGCTCTACCACACGCAACACAACACACCCAGCCACGTGGATGCGCAGACACATAAAGAAGAGGACCCGACGCTTGGGGACCCGGGGACCCACCGACAAGGAAGGGACCACCTCGCCGCGCAGACCCGCGAACGCACCCCCGGATTCCCGTGCTGATCTGTTTGGGAGCAGCGGAGCCCCAAACGCACCCCTGGAGTGCGGATGCCACCGCCACCGGCGGACCAGACACCGGAACCCTCAAGTGCAGGCACGGACGCTCGCCGGCCTGGGGCGCTCGGGCCGAGACCTGGTGACCCCTCCCAGCGGAGACCCACCGTGCGCGGCGGCCGGGCCGGGGTCGGCCTGTGGGCGGGGCTCGCGCTGCGCGAGGGCAGGCCCCGGGCTACCCCTGCGTGGCGCTAGGAGCAGCCGCCCGCCCGGCTCCAAGTTCAAGGCGCCCGGCGGCGGCCGAGGCGCGCTCTCCGCCCCTCTCCGCAGCGGCCATTTTCCGCTAGCTGGCGCGTCGCGCTTGCCGGGACTGGGGCACCCCGGGGGCTGCCGCAACCCCGGCCCCGACCCCATCCCGGCCCCGCTCCCCCGCGGGCTGCGAGCTACAGGGTCAGGCGCCCCAAGCCGCGCCCTCCCGTCTCCCACCGGGCCGGATAGGGGGCGGGGGTCCGGCCGGATTGGGGGGGACCCTCTCCCGGGAGCCCCGCCCTCCCCGCCGATACAGCGGCTCCCGCGAGGGCCCCCCCCACTCGGGATCCCCCGCTGCGCCCTGCTTGCCAGCTCCGCCCCCAGACGCGAGGGGGGGCGTCGGCGGGCGGGGGTCCTGGGTGGCGGGAGGGAGTGGGGGTCCCCGCATCGAGCCCTTCCTCGGGGCAGCCCCCCCAGACCTGACAACTTTCGCCCGGAGCCCACGCACCACCCCAAAAAACTCCCCGGGCGAAAACGAAAGTGGGGGCGGCGACGTACCATGGCGCTGCTGCGAGGAGGCGAGGCCGGCGCCGGAGCGAGCGCGCTCGGTCCCCGGCGAGGGGGGGCCGGAGGCGGCGGGAGGAGGCGGCGAGGGAGGGCGCGCGGGGGAGGGAGCGAGCGCGCGAGGGAGGGGGCGCGCCGTGCCCGCCCCCCGGGTTCTCAGGACCCTCCCCTCGGCCCGCCTCCCCCGGCCCCGCGCGCCGCTGGCTCTTCAGGCTGCTGGGCGCCCCGGCCCCGGCTGCGGCAGCTCCATCCCCCGCCGGCCCGCGCCAGGGGAGGCCGGGCGAGCGGCTGCGGCGGCGGGTCGTGGAGCCCCCGGCGGGCTCGCGCCGGACGGAGCGAAACCAGCTTCTCTGCGGCGCGCGCGCTCACACTCACACACACGCGCGCACACACACACGCACACACACACACACACACACACACGCACGCACGCCGACGGCTGGGGGCACTTGCGGCCGGGCCTCCTCGTCTCCGACTGTCGCCACGCACCCCGACGCGCGCAGACCAGCACACGGAGCGCGGGCAGCGGCTACAGACAGCCTGCGGGCGGCACCCAGACACACGGGGACCCGCGCGCACAGCCGATAGGGTGTCCAGGGTGCACACCTCTCGCAGGATGCCACCAGCACACTCACACTGACAGCCTGCGAGTGCCAGCCAGGTAGACACACGGGGACCCACATGCTCACAGCCTTGGGGTGTCACCTAGACATCCAGAGCCTTCAGGGTGTCATCAGGCACAGAGATGGGCAATCCTAGCAACATCCTCCAGACCTGGGCTGACCCGCACGCTGACCCCCAGGACCGCTGTCCGAGGCCAGCGCGCCAGCCACCCTGGCCCGTGAGAGGGCAGGTGTCCCGGATACACACAGTCACAAACACGCACAACGGCAGACGGGACAGATGGGGACACAGAGGCTCGGACACCGAGGGCGACAGACCTGGGGGCGGGGGTGCCCTGGGGGTCACGAGGGGCTTTCAGGCGGGACGGGGGGGGGCGGGAGCGCTCCGTAGGCGCAGGGGGGGCGGGCGCCCCCTCCCCGTCAGGATTCATGACGAAGTCCCCGCAGTGGGGGACGGGAGGGGCCGTGGAGGGTCGGCCTGGGCTGCCGCGGGCTGGGACGCGGTGCCGCAGCGCTCCACTCCCGCCCCCCCCCCCCGCGCTCTCCCGCAGTCCCCCCGCCTCTGGCAGCCGCAGAGGAGGCGCCGCCCTTCCCCCTCCCGGCTCTGCGTCTGGCGCAGCGGGGGGACGATGGGAGGGGATGCTCTCGGGCCTGGTGGGGTGGAGAAGATCCCATATCTTACTTGCGTCTGGGTTTCGTCCTGCCTGCGACCCCAGTTCCCTCCAGGAATTCAGGGACCCCTTTGGGGAAGCGGCTCCCAGCTCCCCCGTGGAGGATGCTAGGATTTAGGATGGGGGCAGGCAGCATCCCAGGAGAAGAAAACCAGACCCTTGGCCACCCTTCTGGAGCCGTGGCTGACGCTAGGGGCACTAGAAGTTGATTTTGGGGGTCTGTGTGCGAGGCTGGGCCCCCCGGGGGCCTGGGAAATCTCAGACAAATAGGGGTGACGGTAGCCCCGCCAACATAGTAGATGCTTAGTAAGTATAGGCTCCGTGTAGCCAGTTTCAACTCTCCAGGGGCATTCACTAGGCCCTAGTGACTAGGGGATGCGGAGGTTTTCTGTTTCATCTGCACATTCTTCTGCCCATTTTTCGGAAGAGAAAAGTGAGGCCCAGGGAGGGAAACTTACCCCGCCTCCCCCGCATCAGCCAGTACGTCAGAGGCCCAAGGAACCTAATCCTAACGCCTTCTTTAGGGCCCTCCGAAGTGGGAGTGGGGAGATTTGGAGGCGGCCTCCCCTCTCCCACACCTGAAGTCAACGGAAGCAATGTGGGTACCCCAGCTCTGGCTTTGGCGAGGGAAGGGTTAAGGGGATAGAGATCCTCTCTTCCTCAGCGCACCTCTAATCTGCTTCTGTTAATCCCCAGCTGGATGGGATCCTGGTCCCACCCCTGCCTAAGGGAATTAGGTACCTGGGAGGAGAGGGGAGGAGGGAGGCGTACATTGATAGTCAGGCGGGGATTGGGGTCCAGAGGGCATTAAGCAGGGGCACAGAAGCAGCCCTCCACCCACCATTTCCCCCAGGAGGCCGCCCCTGGGCCTGCAGGCAGAGTGTTAAGAGTCTACACAAGCCTGCTCGTTTAACCCTCACACCCCTATGAGTGGGCGCTGTCACCGTCATTCCCATTCCACAAAGGAGGACATGAGCTCAGCGGGGTTTAGACACCTGCCCCGGGCCACCTGGTAAGCGGTGATGGTCTGGAAGATGCTTTCCTGACAGTGGATCCCCTAATTTCAGCTCCTTTTGTGAGCTGTATAGACCGAGGATCTCCCAGATAGTCAAATCCTGGTTTCTTTTTGCCTAACACTTCTTCCCGCCCACATTTTACTATGAGCGGCAAGAAGAAACCAGGAAATCCCCCGCTGCTAAATACCCAAGTTCGTCACTTAGTTACAAGCTCTGCTTTCCTGATAACTGTGGGACACAGCTCGGCTAAACCTCTGCCCCTCTGGAGTCAGGACCGCCTCTCCTCCAAATGTGTTGGCCCACAGTCCGTCCCTTCTAGAACATTCCCAAAAGACAGACTGGTTAGCAAACATAGAAAATGTCCAGCTTTACAGACCAAAGAAATGATAATAAAAATAAGAACATATCATGTCCTGGCACTCATTAAAATACGTACAGCTTTGCCCTAGCCGGTTTGGCTCAGTGGATAGTGTGTTGTCAGCCTGCGAACTGAAGGGTCTGGGGTTTGATTCCCAGTCAAGGGCACATGATGGGGTTACAGGCTGGATCCCCAGTAGGGGGCGTGCAGGAGGCAGCTGATCAATGATTCTCTCTCATCATCGATGTTTCTATCTCTCTCTCCCTCCCCCTTCCTCTCTGAAATCAATAAAAATACATTTAAAAAATAGGTAAAGATTTAAAAATTAACAAAACCCAGTGCTGGCGAGAATGTAGTGAAACAGACATTTTCATAACTTGCTGGGAAGTAAATGTGTGTATGGATTAGGAAAGCCATTTGGCAAGAGGTCTAAGACAAGTTCAGACCATATGGTCCAAGTCCCAGGAGTCTATCCTGATCTTGGGGAAAGATATATATGTCCTTAAAGATCTCCATTGCCATATGCTTGTGAGAATTGCTATAAATCAGTGTTTCCCAGCCTTTCTTTCATTATTAGTCCCCCCAGAGCAGTTTTAGATATTTTTCCTAATCACTTCTTATGAAATTTTAGTACCACTGATATACTTCATATTAATTTACATACTGTACATATATCTGTGTTTTGTACATTAAAAGAGTAAGATTTTTCACCTTACAAGAACAAATTTTTGCCCCAGTTGAGAATGAATGCTATGAATAATGGTATGGCCTTCTGATGGAATATGATACAGTCCTTTAAAAAGACTCAGGTTCCACCCGGTCAGCTTGACTCAGGGGTTGAGTGTCGACCTATGAACCAGGGCGTCATGGTTGGACTCCCAGTCAGGGCACGTGCCCGGCTTGCTGGCTCCATCCTTAGTACGGGGTGTGCAGGAGGTAGCTGATCAATGCTTCTCTCTCATCATTGATGTTTCTATCTCCCTTTCCCTTCCTCTCTCTGAAATCAATAAAAATATATTTAAAAATAAACAAATAAATAAAAAGAATGAAGTTCCAAATAAGAAAAAAGACAGCTACTTAAGAGGAAAGTGTGCAAAAAGCATGAACAGGCATAGTGTGAACAATGAAACACGGGGGTCAACACGTGCATGGAGAGAGGTCCAACCCCTTTAGGGATCAAGCGGATGCACGACCAGGTCACAATGAGGCCTCGTCTCACCCCTATATCATTGCCCCAAATTTAAAACGTCCACCAATACCAGATGTTGGACAGGCTGTCAACACGCAGGCCTCTTCCACATGGCAACCACTCTGGGAAACAGACGAATACTAAACACCGAACATTCATGTATCACACAACATAGCCTGTGTCTCCCAGACACAGAGCCACAAGAAACCCGTGCTTGTTGTCCCAGGAAACATGCCCCATAATGTTCAGCACTATACTGTGAAGGAGAGGAAAACGCCGAGAGAATGGAGAAATGCATTGTGGGAAATTCACCCCAGGGCCTATTGATCAGCAGCCACAGTGGTGCTCTCAGCTATAGGCAAATAGTGTGGCTGGATTTAGCAACAGAACATCAAGTGGAACAAGAAGTTCCCAAATATTCCACATAGCACGATGCCCTCTTTGTAAAGTTATAGTAACTAAAGCGAAGCAACATTTTTTGGGGGGAAATACATGTTAGAGAGACAATTATTTTCAAGCAAGGAAAGGATAAATTCCAGTTTCAGGAGGATGGTTAACTTTGGGGTACAGGTTATTGCTAAAGTTCTGTTTATCCTGGTGGTGTTGAGTTTTAGGGTATTTATTCTATTAGCAAACCTTTACATTTACTAACAAAAGGAACAATGGTGAAAGCAAGTCCTGAGTCAGACTGGGATTACACTCATTCTAGCATCGAAAGCCCAATAAATAGTTAAATCGTCAACTCAGAATGAGAACTGTGCTGGGAGTAGACTGTCAGCTCCATGATGGGGTGTGGTGGGGAGGAGTCGGTCTTGTTCACAGCTGAATCCCGGACACAGAAAACAGTGCCTGGTACAGAGCAGGTGCTCAATAAAAATTTGTGGCATTAATGAAAGTCTCAGAGAGACCAAAGGGCTTGTAAATCCCATTTTAAAAGAATCATATATGTATATATATTAAATATACATATTATATATATGTAAAATGTATATGTATGAAATATGATACATTTAATATGTACATATATAAATGTATGCTATTAAATAAGTATTATGTTATGCATGATATATTCATATATAAATACATGTATGTTAGATATGCAACATATATAAATATAATTATTATATTTAATTATAATATTATATATAACACTAGAGGCCTGGTGCACAAAGCTCATGCACGGTAGGATCCCTAGGCCTGGCAGGTGATCAGGGACCATCAGGGCTTCCTCCCCTGGCTGCCCTCAGGGGCCTTACTTCATTCTGTGCCACCCCCTGGTGGTCAGTGCACGTCATAGCGAGGGATCCAACTCCTGGTCTCCCGGTCAAACTCCTGAGGGGACACTTTGCATATTAGCCTTTTATATAGAGAGATAATTTCATAATTATTATGTTTATATGTTAAAATATAAATATACATATTTAAAGGAATCATACACACACATATACATCAGGCTTCCTTAACCACAGCACTGACATGAACTGATCTTCAAGATGCTTTGTTGCCCAGCTGGCATGGCTCAGTGGTTGAGCATCAACCTATGAATCATGAGATCATGGTTCAATTCCCAGGCAGGGTACATGCCTGGGTTGGGGCTCGATCCCCAGTGTGGGGCATGCAGGAAGTAGCAGATTGATGCTTCTCCCTCATCATTGATGTTTCTCTCTTTCTCTCTCCCTGTCCCTTCCTCTCTGAAATCAATTTTTTTTTTTTAAAGATGCTTTGTTTTGGAGGGGGTAAAAAAGAAAACCCAAATTACTGAGTTATAAAGATATGCTTCCAACATTTATATAAGAAGAACACAAACAAAGTCACACAATACAAAGTGGCAGATATCTAGCCCCATTTTGCAGATGGGGCGACTGAGGCCCAGAGTTACTAACTACCCAGAGTTACTCACTCCTCTACTCTGCGTTTGTAGCACCCAAGCAGACACAGATAGTAAGTAAAGGGATGGGCGTGGCTGTGTCCATCACATTCTTTCGCGTCTGGCTTCTTCCGCTCGGCATAATTATTTTGCGGTTCACCCACGTTGTTGCGTGTCCCAATAGTGCATGCCCTTTTATGGCTGCTTAGCACCTACACTAAGTGCATTTATGTAAAAGTCTTTGCATGGCCATAGCCCTTCATTCCTCTTGGGTAAAGACCTGGGAGTAGAAGGTTGGATCCCAGGGTGGTAGGTATGTGTTTAACTTTTTAAGAACCTGTCAGACTGTTTTCCAAGGTGGTTGCACCATTTGACACGCCTACCAGGAGAGACAGGGAGTTCCAGCTGCCCCACTTCCGGTGGCTGAGGCTGAACAAACAGAGGGACGGATGCCTCCTCTGGCTGAGCGAAGGGAAGAGTGCCAATCCAATCGGATGGGGGAGGGGGCAGTGCGGGAGGCACCGTGGGGGTAAATCCAGCAGGGGCCGGATTCTGTGGATTTGCTGGCCACGCCCCCCCAGGCCCAGGAGAAAGGAGGGGCTGCAGGTTTGGGCGGGGCCACCACACCTGGATTCTAACCAGGGGTTGTCACTTCCGGTCTTGGCAGGGATGGCCAATTCCAGGGCTTGCTCCCGGGAGCCCATAGCTGAGTTGCAAGTGTGGAACTTCAGGTTGGCCTACGAGATCTCGGCATCTGTCCAGTGGGGGCAGTCGGCCCGTGGTCGACTACTTGAATCTTTGTCACTCGATACAAGGATTCAGCTTTCAGGAATGGGGAGAGTGGCCCAAGGCGCAGACAGGAGCCGCCTGGCCCGAGTTCGAATCCCAGCAGTGTGACCCTGGGCAAATCACCTGAACTCTTTAAGCCTCAGTTTGCCATCTGCAATACAGGGGAATCACAGTAGTCATAGCGAGGATTAAGTCAGTTATTTGCAAAGTGCCTAGAATAGGACCCATCACCCAGTAATGACAGAGAAATGTTTGTTACATTAAAAACAAAAAACCCCACCCAGGTGGAGAAGTGAGGCTGTTCACCAAGCTCTGCCTCGGCCACTAGGAAACCCTGAGTGCCCGACGGGTGGGGCTGCGGAGACTCCACATGTGGGGAGTAGGCGGGCTTCCAAGAGTCGTCAATGATGTGGGAGAAATGCAGGCTGATGCGATGGTTACAGGGGAAATACAGCTGGTGACTTCAGTACCACCAATAACGAACATTTAACAAGAGCAGCAAGCACACCTGGACCTAGCTCCTTTTGTGCCCGGCACTCTTCAAAGTAATTCAGGATGATATATGGCGACAGGAGAAGATTTGACTTTGGGTGGTGGTCAAACGGAGCAATATACAGATCTTTTTAAAAAATTTTTGTATTGATTGAATTGAGAGAGGCAGGGGGGAGACATCAATTTGTTGATCCACTTATTTTTGCATTCATTGGTTTCTTCTTGTATGTGCCCAGACCGGGGATCAAACCTGCAACCTTGGCATAGCAGGATAACGCTCTAACCAATTGAGCTATCAGGCCAGGGCAATATACAGATCTTGTAACTTAGAAACCCACACCTGAAACCTATATGTTCATGTTGACCAATGTCACCCCCCCCCCCCAAATTTAATAAGTTTAAAAAAACACAAAGTAGCTCAGGGCTTGAAGTTTTTCTGTAAAAAGCCTCAGAGTTCATATTTTAGCTTTGCCAGCCAGATGGTCTCTGTCCCATCTGTTCAGCTCTGCCCTTGTAGCTTAAAAGCCAAAAGATACCAGAAATGGCATGTCAACAAATGGGCCCTGTGCCAATAAAACTTTATTTAATTTCACATAATTTTTGCATGTCACAAAATATTATTCTTTTGGATTTCTTCCAACCATTTCACAATGTAAAAACAATCCTTAGCTCACATGCTGAACAAAAACTCCAGCCCCTGTAACACAGTTTGCTGAGCCTTACGTTAACCCATTGCCACAGCTCCACATGAAAGGTATTGCCACCATGTCCATTTTCAGATAAGGAAGCTGAAGCACAGAGAGGTTAAGGGGGTTGCCTAAGGTCACACAGCCAGTATATGGTAAGCCTGGGATTTGACCCTGGGCAGCCTGTTCACAAGGCCCATCTTTTTAACCCCTGACGGCCCCACCTTCTAGCTATCAGCTATAAAAAAGGGCAGGGGAAAAAAAAGGGGGGGGGGAGGGGAGTTGGGAGGCATGGACAAGAAGGAAAGAGGCCAAAATTGCAACAATGGTATTGGCTGATTTTTTTTCCTTTTCAGTGTTTCTGCAGAGGGTATTAGTATCATTGTGGTCGAGTGAGGAGGGTCTGACTTCCCAACAGAAGTCACTGTCCCCACCTTCCCAGAACTTTCTCAGCCTTCAGATGTCCCCTCAGCAAAGCATCATTACTCCTTGAATTCTCTGGAGCCTGGGAGGTAAGCAGCAGCAGGTATCATTATGCCCACTTTACAGATGAGGCAATTGAGGCCGCAGCAGCCCTGGGGCCGTAATAAAAGCTTACATCGTGCAGGCAGCCATTTGGGGCTATTGTCCCATTTGATGGACACAAGCCCTCGAGGCAGGCCAGGGAATGCTTATTAGCTTGTTTGATAGACAAGGCATGGCTCAGGCCCAGAGAGGGAAATGACTTGCCCAGGGCCACACAGTGAGTCTGACCAGGTCGGCTGGGGTCCTGTCCCCAAGGGTCTGTCTCCAGGGGTAGGGGCCAGACCTCCATCATCCCATTCCTTACCTCCTTACCTTGTATCCTTCCCCTCCCCAAGGCTTTTGGATTGGCCCTGGCGCAAACTAGATCCCCAGGGCCTAAGAGAGGGTGAGGCAAGTGAGACACTTATTGTGTGTGTGTGTGTGGGGGGGGGGGGTGCAACATTTAAGGAAGGGGGCTGTGCCAATAACTCAGTCATCAAGATAACTAATGTTTGGCTTTTGTTGTTGTTGTTGTTAATCCTCACCCGAGGATATTTTTCCCATTGATTTTTGATTTTTTTTTTTTTTTTTTTTTTTTTTAGAGAGAGTGGAAGGGAGGGAGGGGGAGAGAGAGAGAGATTGATTGGTTGCCTCCTGAATGCACCCGACAGGGGCCAGGGATTGAACCTGCAACCCAGGTACCCCAGGTACATACTTGACTGGGAATCGAACCTGCGACCCTTTAGTGCGCGGGCCAACGCTCTAACCGTTGAGCAACGCCAGCCAGGGCAAGATAACTTATCTTTTAAAGAACGCAAATGAACGCAGAACATCCACAAGGAACACAATATCATGTTTAAATAAAGGCATGATCAGGATTACTGAATTTTCCTTTGGCCTTAGGCTCCATCCTGGCTCACATGGACCCTGCAGGTCCAGGGGGATGGAAGACCAGATCCAAGGTGGTCTGGGAGGATGCTGAGATTGATGGGAAGGGCTTCCCAGCAGAGGGAACAGTCTATGAAAAGGTCTGCAAGCAGCAAAGCTGCTGAGAAACTGTGGGGAGAGGGGCTGCAGCTACCGCCAGGGGGCCTTGAAGGCTGTGCTTGGTGTCCTTCCAAGAGGCCACCCCTTTTCTGCAAAATGCAGGGATACTAGTGGACGATGAACCTCTCCATCCTTCCTTCCCGCCATCCCACTCCCAGCTGCTCTAGCTGAGAGGCCAGAAGAGAGCCTGCCTAGTCTTGGCTCAATACCTTCTTCCTGCCAACAACAAACTCTCTCTCTCTCTCTCTCTCTCTCTCTCTCTCTCTCTCTCTCTCTCTCCTCCCTCTCTCTCTCTCATTCTGTTGGGGGGGGGGGAGGGGAGAAACAACAAAAGCCCTCTCCCTCTTTCTCCACCCGCTGCTGGGAGGAATGTGTCATGGCAGCAGGCCCAGGTCTCCGCCTTCCCCACGTTGTCCTCTGCCAAGCGTTACACGTGGCCAAACCTGAGAACCTTGCGAGAGTGGCACCCCCCCCCCCCCCCCCGGGCACGGAGACATGGAGGAGCTCCCTGCCTCAGTTTCCCTTGTGGGGGGCAGCAGATCTGCTCCAGGGACCTCTGGTCCTTTCCAGGGCTCAGCTCACCACCCCACCCACTCGGCCTGAGGCCATCTGTTTGTTCATCATGGAAAACCTCAGCGCTGGGGTTTCCTTGGCAGAGAGATCCTGGAGCTGATGGCAGGGCTGCCGGGTCTGAAATGCACGAGGAGAGGGCTGGCCTACGCCTCATTGGCTCCTGCTGAGCCAAGGTGGGCTTCTGGGCTGGGAGGGTGCTGAGACCCCTACACACATCTGCTCACATCCACACGGATCCGTCTCCTCATTTCCCCCAGGAACCGGGCCGACACGTTGGTGCTGGCCAGACCTGAGGCCCAGCCAACCACTCAGCGAGGCCTGGCCAGGCCGTGGAACCTGCCCGCAAACTCAAGCAAGGCCACCGCCTCATTTGCTCCCTTTCTAATTCAGAAAGAGGAGCGTGTGGACATGTCAGTGGCTGTCGGCGTGACAAGGCGGCGGAGGGCGGCTGGAGGTGACAGAAAAGTAAAGCGAGGAGAGAGGGGAGAAGTGTGGGCCAGGGTAGGGGTGCAATTTTAAGGAGCTGAGACCTGAAGTGGTGACTGAGGAGTCATGTGGGTCTTTGGGGGAACAGTGTTCCAGAGGGAACCAGCATATGCAAAGGCCCTGGGGCGAGAACAGGCCTGCCGTGTTGGAGGAACGTTGAGGAGGCCCAGGTGGCTGGAGCAGAGTGAGTGAGGAGAGAGCAGGGAGGTGAGGGCAGGGGGGCGGGGTGTGTGGCAATAGGTCGTGCATACAGGGCCTTCTGGACCACAAGGAGGTCTGTGGGCAGGAGTGGGGGTAGGGGTGGGGTAAGGGTGGGGGGGTAGGACCTGACTTCCGTGCTCACAGGTGCCCTCCAGCCACTGTGGAGAGGACAGACTGGGGCAAGGATGTGACCCAGGGGACCAGGACTGGGGGGACCACACAGGTCCAGGAGAGCGATAACAGGGGCTGGGTCAGGTGAAGGCTGTGTAGCGACTATGCGCCAACCACCTTGCTGGACCCTTTGCCTTCACATCAGTTCCCCGAACAGGTATTGTCATTCCCCAGCTGATGGAGGAGGAGATTGTGGCCCAGAGAGAGGGAAGGGACCTTGTCCCAAGCCCCACAGTCTTTAGGTGGCACACCACATCTCCCCCTGCCCAAAGCCTCCAGGGCGCCCCACGGCCTTTGATAAAACCCACTTTCCGCCCTGTGGCCCACGGGCCCTGACGAACTGCCCCCTCTCCACCCTGCTCTCACGCCTTCCCTTGCTCACTCTGCTCCGGCCACACGGGCCTCCTTGCCCTTCCTGCAGCACACGAGGGCCAGTCCTGCCCCAGGGCCTTTGCATAGGCTGTGCCCTCTGCTTTCCCTCCGAAGTGGCTTTTCCTCACATCAGCGTCACAGCCTCCATGAATGTTTAATGAATGACTTACGGAACTTTTACATATACTACTGCTCTAATAAGGCACTAACGGCTCAAGGGCACACATCTGAACAGGGAGCTCCCTCAAACCAACCCTTAGCGTCCCCATATTAGAAAGTACCAGCAGAGGATCTTCTCTAAGGGACCAAGAATGCTGGATTTGGGGGACCTAAGGCACCCACCCTCCACACTTTCATTGGGCCAATGAGTTTCACCTGGAGGTGGGGCCTGACTGACTAGGGCAGTGGTTCTCAACCTTCTGGCCCTTTAAATACAGTTCCTCATGCTGCGACCCAACCATAACATTATTTTCGTTGCTACTTCATACCTGTCATGTTGCTACTGTTATGAATCGTCATGTAAATATCTGATATGCAGGATGGTCTTAGGCGACCCCTGGGAAAGGGTCGTTCGCCCGCCCAAGGGGTCGCGACCCACAGGTTGAGAACCGCGGGGCTAGGCCCTTCTCATTGACCAGGACAAACCTAGCTGTGTCTTAACCGGTCACGCAGCAAAGTCTCTGACTGGGCCCTTCTTCTCCAGCGGCCACCCCCAGGCCTGGGGTTCCACCTTTTGTCCTGGTGCCCAGTTCTGAGTTGCTTTCTCTTTCCTGGCGGTGCCCACGGGGCTGAGGTGGTGGCAGTGCCCAGGCATGCCGCCCTCGAATGTTGCAACTGTGGCATGCCCTGGGCTCCTTCTGCCAGTTCCTGGAACCCTGGGATGGCTGGGGGTGGACAGCCCACCCCTCCCCACGTGGGCTCAGAGTCGTGCGCAGTGAGGGAGGCTAGGGCAGGGCCGGCTCCACCCCAAGTGCTCTGTGCCCTAGCGAGTCTGTGCCCCTCTCTGAGCCTTCGTTCTCTCCTCTGCTAAAGGGGGACTTCCACCTGCTGCAGTGGATGTTAACTCGGCCATAGAGCAGGGGCTCTGCCCCAGGGGAACCGGATGACATCTCTGGGAGAGTGTTCCAGGGGGAACCAGCATATGCAAAGGCCCTGGGGCAAGAACAGGCCGTTGGAGGAACAGTGGTTTTCACACTGGGGTGCTCCTGGCCTTGAGTGGGTGGGGCCAGGGATGCTGCTCACACAGAGTGTCCAGGACAGTCCCCACCGAGAGTGACCCGGGCCCCAACGTTAGCAGTGCCAAGGGAGAGAGAGTGCATAGAGGCCTAGCCATTTCGGAAACTGGAGGACGTTGTGTGCCAGCAAGGGGCTGCCTGGTCATTATTCTTTCTCAGCAAGCTTTTCTCGGCCTGCTGTCACGGGCCAGCCCCTTCTAGGGCGAGCTTCATTTATCCCCATGACAGCTTGGGGAGGTGGGGACAGTGAAAGCACGACAGGTATACTGTGCACCTACTGTGCGCCAGGCACCACCCACGCCTCCTCTCCATGTGAGTCCATTGCACAACCAGGACATGGCCATCTCTCCTCGCTCCCTTTCACAGATGTGTAAACTGACGCCTGTGCTGCTGGTCACACACTGAGCCCAAGGCCAGCTCCGGCTCCCTCCGCCCCAATGCCCAGCCCTACCGTGGCTCTCTGTCCTCTGCCCAGTGACCACTACAGGCTGCCCTGGTTTGACAAGAGTGCACAGTAGGTGATACTCCTGCGGTTCGCTCCCCAACACTTGCCTGAGACCAAGAGTCCAAGTGTCAAGACTGTTCACCCACCCAGAGGCCGTCCCAGTGGCCACAACCAGGGTCTGTTCTCGGGCAGACCAGGCTCTGGCGGCTGTTAAATGCCGTGGCAGCCCTGCCTGGGGTGTAATACAGACTCACTGGTATCATAATGGGTATATCAATAGCCTACATCGAGGAGAGCTGCTGGGTGCCCGGCCCTGTGCCAAGTCTTTTACACGCGAAACGCATGGATCCTCAGAGCTGACTGTGGGTGGTGGTGGGGGCACGAATGCCCCATTTTACAGATGGGGAAACTGAGGCCCAGAAAGGTATGTGTCTCTTCCAGGACTCCATGGCCTTGTGTAACATGCATGTTCCCGGGCATCTTGGTGGGACCCCGCCCCATGCCTAGAGGCTGCTGCCTGTGTTTCTGCCAAGTTGGGTCCCCCAGCATCTCACCCCAACCGCCCCGGGAAAGGGGGATGTACGGCTGTTGCTATGCCCAGGGCTTATCCGGGCTCCTCCCTAAAGAGCTGGGAGGAGAAGCAAAACAGCAAGACACCTGGTAGCACTTCCCAGGCGTGGTGATCTGGGGAGCAGGAGACTCACTCAGTCTTTCTCCCCGCTGTGGGCACATCTCACGCCCTTGAAAATGGACCTGAGCCAAGAGCGGGCGAGTGATGACCCTTTTGGGGGAGACAGGGCAGTGCGGCTTGGGGAGCTGCAGCCACTGGCACGGGGGCAGCAGGACCCCAGGCTTTTGGGGGAGCTGGTGCCCTTCAATCCTTTGAACTTCTCCAGGGGTCGTGGCTGGGGAGCTGGGCTGGGCTGAGCTGCAGTCCTGGCTTTGTCACTTGCTGTGTGACTTGGGCAGAGGTCTGGAGGGGGGACTGAGCTTGGCACGTTCGAGGACAGCGAGGCCGTGGAGTGAGGTGGCCAGAGCCAAGCCCAGACTGCACGGGATGACGGGGAGGCCTCCGCCCAGCCCCTTGCCTGGCGGGCCTGGCGCGAGCGCCTGGGTGTGGACGCGCCCCACCTGGAACTCAGGAGCCTGCCCACACACGCCGGCCCCAGGGCCAGCCTCCCGAGTCCCGCTCCCATCTCTCTGGGGTCTCTCCCTTCAGATGGAGAAACTGAGGCCCAAGGGTGCCAGGACCTCACAGGGGGCAGCTGCTGACAGATAGAGGCGCGGGGACACCGCCTTCACGTCCCCATTAAGGCCCCTCGGCGCTTCCCAGGTAGGCTGTCTCCCACTGACGTCTGAGCCTCTGTCCCCATCTGTCCCACATGCGCCCCTGCCTGGCGGGGGTCGCTGCGGGGGAGAAGGGACATCTCATTTTGTGCAGGAATGGGGAGGTGGCGTTGTGACTGCCGCCCCGCAGAGCCCGCCCAGGCCTCCTTCCCGACGCCCCCAAGGCCCTGGCAGTCAGGCCTCTGGAGGTTCCAGCCCCAGCTCTGCGCGTCCTGACCATGTGGCCTGGCCAGGCAGCAGCCTCGCCTGTGTCTCCTCCCACCCATGGACGGGCACAGTCCTACGTGCCTGTGGCTGTCATTATCTGCCGACCGCGCCACTGGCTGAAGGAGAGTCCCCACAGCCCACCTCACATGCCCCCAAATCCACTTCCAGGCCAGGGCTGGGGTCATTTCCGTGTACACCCCGAGGGCAGACCCCCCCCCCCCCCGGCCCGCTGCTCTGAAGTCCTGCTGAACTGGAGGTTCCTTTCCCTTCTCCAGTTTGGGGGACAACTCCTGCTTCTCTCCATCTGAAAAAGGTCGCTTCTTGACCTTTGCCCTTTGCCTTTTGATCTTTGGGCAAAGGGCAGGTAGCAAGCAGGCTGCCAGCCAAGTGGCAGAAGGGGACCTGGCGATGGTCACCAGCAGCTCATGGACCCATCCAGGAGGATGTGCCACTGCAGGGGGACAGAGGGAGGGGGCAGAGGGAGGGGGCAGAGGGAGGGGGCAGAGGGAGGGGGGCAGAGGGAGGGGGCAGAGGGAGGGGGCAGAGGGAGGGGGGCAGAGGGAGGGGGCAGAGGGAGGGGGGCAGAGGGAGGGGGCAGAGGGAGGGGGCAGAGGGAGGGGGGCAGAGGGAGGGGGCAGAGGGAGGGGGGCAGAGGGAGGGGGGCAGAGGGTGGGGGCAGAGGGTGGGGGCAGAGGGTGGGGGGGCAGAGGGAGGGGGCGGGTGTTCACTCCTTGGGGGCGGGAACCTCGGGTGAAAGATTGAAACCCTCTGCTCCTGTGAGCCAGGGTGGGGGGTGGGGAGGGGGTGGCTGGTACCCAAGGTGGGTGGGTAACGGCAGGAAGTCGGTTACAGAGGGAGGGAGTCGTTGGCACTGCGATTTCCGGCTGTGCTGCCACTGCCGGGTTATGCAAAGGGGTGGCAGGTTGGGGAGGGCGGGCACCCCGACTCGGCTGCCCACCCGAGTCCTGTCTGACCGAGGAGGGAAATGAAAGTTCAGAGCAGGGTGGCCACTCGCTCGAGGCAGCCAGGTGGGGATTTGAATCCTGGCCCATGGGGACTGGACGCCCTCGCCCCATTTCTCCGTCTGCCCCAGAAGCCCCTCCCTGGGCACCATGGGGGTGGAGAGGTGGGAGGCAGCCAACTTGGTTTCTGGACTCCCTGCCCTGCCCCTGATACACCATGTGAACCCAGCCTCAGCTTGTTCATTTGTGCAATGGGGTTATTTATTTACTTCTCTTTTAGCTCTGCTTTTCTCTTATTTAGTGCCAATGCCCATTCTAAATGCTTTGTACAGATGAACGAGCGTAGTCTTCTCAGAGACCCCGGAGGAAGAGGGCACACTAGCACGATCCCTACTGTACAGACAGGGAAACTGAGGCAGGCGCGGCGAAGTGGCTGCGATGGCACAGCTGGTAGAGGAGGAGCTGGGACTTGAACCAGGGCTCCCTGAGACTTAGATGAGGGAGAAGGTACGCCTTGTCCTCTGGAACCTTGATGAAAGCCACCAGGGTCACAGTATCTGGGGGGCGTCCTGGGCTAACCTGTGCCCCGGTGCCTGTGTGTGTGTGTGTGTGTGTGTGTGTGCACGCGCGCGGGGGGGGTGGGCACCAACACCTCTCAGGCACCAACCCACGTTAACTGAGCACTTACTATATGCCACGCTCTTTCCTTGTGTGGCCTTCTCAACAACTTGGAAGGTGGGGCCACCAGGGCCCCCATTTTCTGGAGGAGGAAACTGAAGTGCCGGGTGGGGAGGTGATATTCCAGGGGTCAGAGTGGGGCCAGAGCCTGACTGTGGTGCCCTCAGCTGGGCCTAAGCTCCCATCTCTAAGACATGCTCCAGCCGCCATGCGCAGCCCCAGGCCCCTTCCACCAGCTGGACCTGTGGATCCTCATGGAGAGGGAAGGGTGGCCAGGGCCCAGGGGGTAGGGAGGGTTGAGCTGCAGACCCCCCTCCTCAAAGATGCCCGGCTCCAAGCGCCCCACCCCTAGCGCCGTGAACAGGGCGATTAAGGAATGACAGACGAGGGGAAGCCTGTGAGAACTAAACAAACACAGGGAGAGGTCGGTTTATATAATCTCTAGGACAGCGTGTCCTCCTGAGCCAGGATTAGGCGCTGGCGCTTCCCAGGCAGCCCTGGGGGTGGGGGCGGGCACCCCACTCCTGGTCGGCCCTGCCTTGTCCTGCCAGGTGCCTGCCTTAGCCGTCTCCCTCCTGAGGCACAGCCTGCCCGGACCCCTGTTTGGGGAGATGGGAGTGAGGGTGGGTGGGTGCAGCCGGAAGGGTGCCAGTGCCGCCAGGGGAGGGGTGTGGGGACCAGGAGCCTCGACACCCGGCAGATCCACTCCCGGACTCTGCCTGCTCCACCGGCTCCTGGCGTTTGACAAACCAGAGACCTCGCTTTCTCCCCTGGGAGCAGGGCCACGCGCTTGGAGCGCGGTACTCAACTGGCACTAAATAGGTGCGCACCTCGGAAGGCCTCAGACCTGGGCTGTGGGCTCCCCACACTGCTGAGGGGGTGTCCACAACAGTCAATCATCAGCTCTCAGCACCATTTCCGCTGTCCTTGCCCTGCGAGCCTCCCGGACACGTGCTGTTGCTGTTTGTTGTCTGTCTGTCTGCCTGGGAGGCCAGCCCCACAGGATGTGTATCTTTGTTTTATTCCGCGCGGCACCGGCCCCGCCAGCACCTGGGACAGGACCGGGCGGAGGCGCCCTGTGCCTGCTTTGGGAACGGAATGGCGAAGCCGCTCAGGCCCGTGCTCTGTGCTCAGAGCGTCGGTATCACATCTGAGCCTCACAAAACCAGGAAGGGGGTTTCATGGCTCAGAAGGGGGTTGGGGGTCCCCTTCTTCAGGCAACTCTGGAAACAAAGCGACAGAACTGAGATTCGAGCCCAGCCTCCTCGGTGTCCAGGCTCCTGACCGAATTGCTGCCTTGTTCCTCCTGGACACGCTCTGGGACCGATGGCGAGGACACACGTGGGACAGACAACCGGGTGCGGAGGGGGTTCAGCCTGGAAGCACACCAGGCCGTGCACGCTTGTCCCCAGCGGCCGGGCTGGAGACCCCGCCTGACACCCGCCCCCACCCCCACCCCCACCCCGAGGATGCACTGCAGCCGGGGCTGGCGGAGTTCTTTTCCGGTGCGGATTACTCAGCGCGGGATCTGGGAGAAAGGTCACGGCCTCCGCCAGCAGCCCAGCTGGACCAGACCAGGGCGTGGCGGGAACTCCCCCATCTCCCGGCCGGCCTCCTGCCCGATGCCCCTTTCCGGTGTCTGGTGGCCCCAGAGGCAGAAAAGAGGCAGCAGAGGCTTCCTCACCCCAGATATGCCCAGCCCGTCCCACAGGGGCCCCCGTGTGGCCCGCCCACTCCCCACTCAGGCCCATCTGAGCCACCTGGCCTCCGCCTGCAGAACCCGGGCCCTCTGACCGTGACAGGATCCAACCGGCAGCTTCTCCTGGGGACCCCCTCTGCCCATGGCTGGCACAGACCCACGGAGCGTGGGCACGCACTGGCCACGCAGGCAGTTTCCCAGGCCCTTTCAACCTCCATCTTCTGCTCTCCCTCCATTCTATTCCTTGGTCTCCCACGGGCGCCGACCAGGCACTTGACATGTGTCAACCTCGCCCAGGATGACTTGGGGACACGCTTCCCTTCCCCCAGCCTCAGTTTCCCCCCGCCAGACGGAGGCTGTCAGAATGCCGACCTCACAGACAGCACCCAGGGGGCAATGTGTTTACAATAATCCAATGGACGCACGGAGAAAGGCGAGAGCCCGGGGATGCACCTGAGCACCTGTGGAGGGACCACACGAGCTGGTGGAGAAAAGACGGTGGTTCTGTCAACACGCTCGTTTCAAACGGGCTCCCTGACTGCATCACCTGGGAGGCCGATGCCACCCGATTAAAGACCCAAATGGGAAAGATCAAAGGGGAACGTTAATCGAAGAAAGTGGAGAAGGGCTTTATGACTTGGGGGCGAGAAAGAACTGCTTAAACAAAACTTCTGAAGCACAAGCCCGAAGGTAAAAGATGTGTGAAATTGGTGGCATTGAAATTACAGATTTCTGTTCAATGAGAGAACAGGCTGGGGGTTGCCAGAGAGGAGGGAAGTTGGGAGACTGGGTGGAAAAGGTGAAGGGATTAAGAACTACAAATTGATAGCTACAAAGTACAGCACAGGGAATACAGTCAGTAATCCTACATAATAAAAGGAAACACTAACAGTGGAACAACTGAGAACAACTGGTTGCTATGATGCACACTGACCACCAGGGGGCAGACGCTCAATGCAGGAGCTGCCCCCTGGTGGTCAGTGTGCTCCCACAGGGGGAGCTCCGCTCAGCCACAAGCCAGGCTGACGGCTTGAGCGCAGTGGTGGTGGCGGGAGCCTCTCCTGGCTCCTTGGCTAAGCATGTCCAGCTGACAGCTTAGGCCTGCTCCCCACTGGCAGGTGGACAACGCCTGAGGGCTCCTGGGCTGCCAGAGGGCACAGCCCCTCCCTCCCCCAAGTGCGCGAATTATCATGCACCGGGCCTCTAGTATTGTAAGAACTATGTATGGGGCCAGGAGGCTACTGGAAATATCACGGGGAACGCTTTGTAAAGGATATGATTGTCTAACCACTATGCTGTGCACTGAAGCTAACACAAAATAATGTTGAATAAAAACTGCAATTGATTTTTGTTGTTGTTAATCCTCACCTGAGTTTTTCCATTGATTTTTAGAGAGAGTGGGAAGGAGGGGGGAGAGATAGAGAGAAACATTGATGTGAGAGAGACATATCGACTGGTTGCCGGGTACGTGCCCTTGGCTGGAATCAAACCCGTAACCCTTCAGTTCACAGGCTGATACTCTAGCCACTGAGCCAAACTGCCTAGGGCTAAAAACTGTAATTGGAAAATAAAATTTAAATTTAAAAGGATATATATATATATATATATATATATATATATGACCCTAACACATAACTAGGCTTCCATACTTATCTTAACAAGATTAATACCTTGGTGATTGTGCCCCCTTAATTACTTCCATTATTTATTTATTCATATGGCCAAATCTAGTAATGGTCAAACAGAGTTATTCTTAAGATGTTTGAAATATGTTTTTTAATTAGGTTTAAACTGAGAGAGGGCTCTATTTCTCTTTACAAACCATTTCATTGGCATGCCCAAGTTTATTATGTGTTTGTTTCTGTTTTGGTTAATCCTCACCTGAGGATATTTTTTCCATTGATTTTCAGAGAGCGTGGAAGGGATTGGGGGAGGGGGAGAGAGAGAGAGTGAGAGGAAGAGAGAGAGAAACATCTAGATAAGAGAAACACATCAATTGGTTGCCTCCCACACACACCCCGACCGGGGCTGGGGTTGAACCTGCAACTCAAACACCGGCCCCTGACCAGGAATTGAACCCGTGACCCTTTGGTGTGTGGGACAATGCTCCAATCACTGAGCCATGCAGGTTAGGGCTCTTTCTTTCTTTCTTTCTTTCTTTCTTTCTTTCTTTCTTTTTTTTTTTAAATGTATGTACTTACGTTGTTTTTCTTTTCCTGTTTAATTATCCCAACTTTCATGTCAAGCCAGTAACTGGAAGAGTGTTTATCTTGTCTTGTAAGTTGCACAATTAAAGTTCATTCTCACTGATTCTCAACAATAAAAAAAACATTTCTGTCCAAAGAAGGGCACCATGAACAGAGTGAATGGAGAGATGACAGGCTAGAGGACAGCAGGGCTGGTAGCTGGAGTTCACAACGAACTCTGGTCTAACTGAGTTTCAAGAAGCCCCAGTGGGACGTGTGCCCTGAAGGTGTGCTGGGCGCGACCCCGCTCCTCAGAACTATGGCAAGAAGATGGCACCACGAGAGCAAAGTGGGCAACGTGTGCGAACAGGCAGCTTTCAGCGGACAGAGGCCCAAAGACCACCCGGCTCAAGAAGCAACGCAGGCTCCCCACGTAATGCAAATTCGCACAGCCGCCAGGCATCGCTTCACACCCATCAGGGAGGCAGAAATGAGAAAGATAGATGATGCCAGTGTTCCGGGATGTGAGGACCTTGGAGTCCGTGTGTGTGTGTGTGTGTGTGTGTGTGTGTGTGAGAGAGAGAGAGAGAGAGAGAGAGAGAGAGAGAGAGAGAGAGAAAGAGAGAAAGAGGGAGAGGGAGAGAGAGAGAGAGAGAGAGAGAGAGAGAGAGAGAGAGAGAGAGTTTGGACCGTGGCAGCCCGCCTGGGGAGCAGTCTGTCACTACTAGTTGCCACAGATAGCTACACACCCGGCAGAAAGGCCGCATCTGTCCAGCAGAAGGCAGGCCCAGGAATATTCACAGAGGCTTCGTTCATAAAAACCTCAAACCAGAAACCACGTAAGTGCCCATCTATATTAGAACAGGTGCAAACACTAAGGCATATGCATGAGACGGAGCATTATACAGCGATGAGGAAGAACCACCCACGTTTATAACAACGTGTCATGAATCCAGTTGTGTCCCCTCAAAATTCCTATGTTGAAGCCCTAACCACCACGACCTCAGACTACGGCTGCATGTGGAGATGGGGTCTTCACAGAGGTGATCGAGCTAAACATGAGGTAGTTAGAGTGGGCCTTAGTCCAATACGACTGGTGCCCTTGTGAAAAGGGGGAATTAGGACAGAGGTGCCCGCACAGGGCGAATGCCACGTAATCACGTAGACAACCACGTGCAAGCCAAGGAGCGAGGCCTGGGTCCGATGCTCCCTCACGGCCTCAGAAGGAACCAGCCTTGCCGACACCTCGAGTTTGGACTTCCAGCCTCTAGAACTGTGTGACAGTCCATTTCAGTTGGTTAGGCCACCCCGTTTGTGGTCTGGGCTGCAGCAGCTCCAAGAAATGAACGCATTAGGTATAGCAAGCGATGGCCAAGGATCAACTCCAGTCTGTGGTGGTTACGTTGTATGTGTGCACTGGGCCAAGCCAGGGTGTCTAGCTATTTGGTCCAACACTCAGCTAGATGTGCAGGTGTTTTATGGGTGCAATTCACATTTACAATCGGTCGACTGTAAGTGAAGGAAACGGCCGTCTGCCACGTGGGTGGGCCTTGTCCGACCAGTCGGAGGACGTAAGAGCTAAACCCGAGCTTCCCTGGTGAAGGAGGAGTTGTGCCTCCAGGCTGTAACGTAGAAATACTGCCCGAGTGTCCAGCCTGCCCCCTGCCCTACAGATGTCAGACTTAAAACCACAACAGAGACTCTCACCTGAATTTTCAGTGTGCTGGCCTGTCCTACACATTTTGGGTTTGCCGGCCTCGTGTCTCTCTCTCTCTCTCTCTCTCTCTCTCTCTCATCTATCCACACATGCATCGCACATATATGTACACACACCCCCCTATTGGTTTCCTTTCTCTGGAGAAGCCTGACAAATACTCAGCCCACCACCTGCTTTTATAAATACAATTTTATTGGCGCACAGCCACACCCATTCACCACGTACCACCTTTACAGCCATAGCAGGAACATGTGCGCCCTGCTATAAAATGCACTTTTTGAAGAATGTGGAAATAAAGAAGACACGCACTGAACCCCGAAACGTTCATCGAAGGAGGGGAAGTAATGGAGAAAAGGGCTAGGAGTACTTAGGTGAATAAAACAACAGCAGCAGCAACAAAGTGGGCTGAGGAACAGGAGAAGGAAAACCTTCAGGAACGGGCGCACCAGAGATCAAAGCATGAAGGCGGGTCTCCCGCTCATGTGCTTCCCCCTAGCGGCACCGGTGAGCATCGCAGCCCCTGTCGGCTTACGTCACAGGTGGTTCGCCCATCAGAACAGCTAAAACTCAAGTCTGTTAGCGGTACAGTGGCTACGGCATGGATGTGCCCCGCTGTTGTTTTTAAATTGTGATCAAATATATGTAACCTAAAATTTACCATAGTAACCATCTTAGGTGCACAATTCAGCGGCACGAAGCACATTCTCATTGTGCAGCCATCACCACCACCCATTTGCAGATCCTTTTATCTTCCCAAACTGAAATTCTGTCCCCGCTCAGCACTGACTCCCCATCGCCCGCCCCCCGCTTCTGGCCCTCAGCATCCCGCTTTCTGTCTCTGAATCTGACTCCTCCGGGGACCTCATCTGAGTGGGGCACATGCTGCAGGACCTTAGAGGGCAGGAGGCAGAGGAGGGGCAGGACCTGACTTAGGTCTCACAGGTGCCTGTTGCAGCTTCAGGGAGGACAGACTGCAGGGGCCAGTGTGGGGGCGGGGGGCCAGGGCAGAAGGAGCTGTACCAGCCCAGGCACACAATGATGCTCTCAGGTCAACTTTTCTAGTTTCTGGGGCCTCAGGGACCCCATCACTACAATGAGATTGCAAGGCTTTGGTGACCAGACAGCCCTATGCCTGGCACATAGGAAATGCTCAGTAAATAGCAGTTTTCCTTGGATAGCTCATTTAATCTCCCCCCCTCCCCATCAGCCCTATGAGGAAGGGATTATTGTTAACCCTCTTTGACAGATACAAAAAACAAGGCACGGAGAGGGAACGTGACTTGCCCAAGGACACACAGCTGTTGAGTGGCCGAGTGGGTTCTTGCTCTTGCTCCCTGTGTATCTAGGAGGTGACGACTGCAGGTGGGCAGGGCATGTGCCCCTGAGAGTAAATGACTGGAAGACTTGACCTAGTCTGGGAGGGCTTCCTTGAAGGTGATGACATCGGAGCTGAGACTGAAAGATGACCCAGGTAAGTTGGGGGAGAAATAGCACCCCTGGCGGGAGGAATTCCGTGGGCAAAGGACCCGAGGGAGGACCCACAGGGATGCAGGGGCACAGGTGGGTCCGCCCGCAGAGCCCAGGGCCACCTTCTCCCTGAGCCTCCCACCAACCCCCACCACCAGGTGGCTCTCCCAGCAGCACTGTCTGCAGCCCCTCCCTCTCCCTTGCAGATTGGGTGGCTTGATGCTGACCCCCGCCCCCAGCACCCCAGCTGGTAACAATCCCCAGAAAGGGCTCATTAGGTGGCCCGCTGAAGCCGCCGATCACCAGCACACAGGGACTATTTTAATTTTCCACTGATTTGTCTGCGGTGGGCCCCCCAGAGCTGAGCCATGTGTGTGCAGCGGAACATCAAGTTCCAATGTCGGTTATGGGGAGTGGAAAGGACTTGGGCAGAGGAAAGGACTTGGGTGGGGAGACCTCTCTGAGAGAGAGTTATGGGGACAACTGGCATGGTTTCTGGGGCCCCCAAGTCTTCCCTGCCTAGCCTTGAAATGGGGGATTCCTGGCATTATGCTGGGCCCTTTGCCCTTCACACTCAGAGCAAGTACTTCTGTCTCAGCTCCATCCATCCATCCATCCATCCATAGGTCCATCCATTCATCTATCCATCATCTATCTGTCTATCCATCTTTCCATTCACCATCCCTCCCTCCCTCCCTCCCTCCACCATTCATCCCTCCATCCCTCCATCCCTCTACTATCCACCTATTCTTCCCTCCATTTCATTGACAAGCAGTTATAGATCACACAGGAGGCACCAGCACTCCTTTGGGCCCACTGGTCTTCTCCACATCTATCCAGCATCCCCCCAGCTCATCCCCAGGGGCCTTGAATTCAGAATCTTCCTCCTCAGACCCACTCCTCCCGTGTCCCCATCTCAGAGACAATTCTACCATCTCTCCCCATCCCTGAGGCAGCGACCCAACCATTGGCCTCATTTCCTCCCTCCCCCCGTCCCCACGGCCTGCCAGTCCCCACGTTCTGCCCACTCTCCCCCTGGGCCTTTCCCTGGCCTACTCGGTCTCACTCATGTCTCCTTTCCTTCCACCTGGATCATGGCTTCTATGGCCTCCTGGCCCCGTTCCCATTCCCGCACCTGCCCTGAGGTCTGCCTGTGCCACTCCTGCTCCACACACACCCCCTCCCCGGCTCCCGATTTCCCGGGGAGAAAGCCCCTGCTCCCTCGAATGCAGCCTGGCATCCAAGGACCATCATGGTCAGGTGTGGCACGTCTCTCACCTCCTCCCTCTCGTAGCTGTCACACCCAGCACCCTCCCCGCTCCGCACTTCTGAGCAGTCCGTCTCCAGGAAGCCAGCCGCTCCCTGCTTGTGACTTCCTCTCAGAGGACCAGGTGCCTCCGCCCGGCCATGTTCTTCAGCTCTCGCAGGCTTACAAGGACTCCAGCCGCAACGTTGGACAAAAGCTCCACATCATGAAAACCATGGACGCTTAGTGTGACACGAGGGTGTGACACACACTTCCGGGGTGACGCAACCCCCAGGATATCCTCCATCCGCAGGTTGCAAAGCCAGACGCTGCCGCCTGTGTGCACTCTGACCCCCAGGTGAGCGCAGAACCGTCATGCTACCTGCGACCTTGGACGAGGACCGCCCCTCTCTGGGCCTGTTTTCCCATCCCTCAGATGGCGGTAACAACAGTTCCTTCTCCAGAAGCTTGCGGGGAGGGGGGCATTTCCGCTGCCTGTGACGCCACTGGGTTACTCTCTGCGGTCACGGCTCAGCACGGTGTGTGGAAGCCATTTGCTGGGGGATCTTGGAAATGCTGTCGCTTTCTGAGCCGTGGCTCCCCTTCTCCGATGGCTCCTAGAGTGAGCACAGCCCGGCTCCACCCTCCTCCTGGAGGGAACGCCTCAAGGGCCTGCACACCCCGTGCTTGTCTGCCCTGGAGGAAACGGACCAGGAGAGGCTGGAGTCGGATCCGGAGGGACTTCCCGGAGGTGGAAGTGCTGGGAGCGCACTGGAGAGTGGGGGTCGGATGGGTGCCATCAGGATTCGGGTTCGTGTCAGGTTGAAGTGGGAGGCTGAGCCAGCTGGTGTTTTTTGCCTTCATCCATCCATCCATCTGTCCGTCCATCCATCCATCCATCCATCCATCTATCCATCCATCTGTCCATCCGTCCATCCATCCATCTGGCTGTCCATCCATCCATCCATCCATCCATCCATCCATCCATCCATCTGGCTGTCCATCCATCCATCCATCCGTCCGTCCGTCCGTCCGTCCGTCCATCCGTCCGTCCGTCCGTCCATCCGTCCATCCGTCCATCCGTCCATCCATCCATCTGTCTGTCCATCCATCCATCCATCCATCCATCCATCCATCCGTTCATCTGTCCATCCATCCATCCGTCCATCTGTCCGTCCATCCATCCATCCATCCGTCCATCCGTCCATCCACCGGTCACTCATTCGCTGAAAGAACTGCACTGCCGCCTTTACTGCGGGTTAGCGGTGAAGCCCCAAGCTCTGCAGCCAGGCGGTCTGGGTTTGGATCGCAGCTGCCTCTCCCCAGCTCTGTGGACAAGCCCATTTGCCACTCTGTGCCTCTGTTTCTCCATCTTAAAGAGGGGGCCATCGCAGTGACAATAACCTCATGTTGGCCTGTGGTCCTGCCCAGGCCCGCCCCCTGCACTGGGCCTGCTGTCTGTGTCTCCCCAACTCTCTTCTCGGGGCTCCCCGCCCTTCCCCTCCTCACCGCCGACATTCCCAGCCCGGGCGCTCCGGGGAAACATTCCGTGGTTTGCAGCAGACTGTCCGGCTCCTTGGAGCCTCAGATGTGGGCAGAGTGGGCGGCGGCCGGGCGGGCGCAGGCCGGGGGCTGGGGAGACTGTGCACCCCCGACCCCCCACTCCAGCACTGGGCACCCGGTGGGGGTGGCGGTGGGTGGCACTCACAGATGGGAAGAGGGACCTGCTTGGGCAGATGGGGGAGCCTCCCCCCTGCTCACAGCCCTCCCACGGCTCCCTAGTGCCCCTGGACTAAAACCCGAGTCCTCCCTGCAGCCCACAAAGCCCTGTCATCACCTCATCCTCTCTCCCCTTCGCTTACTCTGCTCCAGCCACATGGGCCTCCCTGCTGTTCCTCCACCATGCCAGGCACATCCTACCCCAGGGCCTTTGCATGTGCTGTTCTCTCTGCCGCCAGGCCTTTGGTTCATTGAGATCATGCAGGCTGCGATGTCACCTCCTCAGAGAGGCCTTCCCTGCCCAACCCACTTCCATCACCCTCTTCTAACTCTGCAGCCTTTCTCCCAGTTTGAAATTATCTCATGCATTTATTCATTTTCTCTTTTACTCTTCCCTGTGCTGGGCTGTGAGCCCGGGAAGGGCAGGGCTGGGTAGGCCTCATTCACCGCAGACACGTAACAAGCACTCACTGAATAGATGGAGCAACCATGGAAGTCCTCCTGGAATCTGACCACACTCTCTTCTGCTTTAGCTGCGTGAATTTCACACAGTTTCTATTCTGGGCACAGCCCTTAAGAGTTTGCAAGACACTTCCTCAGTCATCTGCTCATTGGATTTCCTACAAAGACCCTGTTTGGGGGGTAAGTTCTATTATCCATGACCCCACACTTTACAGATCAGGAAACTGAGGCACAGAAAGGTGGTGAGCTAACTTGCTCTTTGAACGAATGAACAGAGATTGAATGAACTTAGCTGCATCATGATTTTTAAGGACCTGACATGTTTTTGCCTTCCTCCTTGAAAATAAAATGATTAAACATTATCTTTCAGGGCTTCATTGGTATGCAGATGAATATAATCCAGGCTGGATTCCTTTCTATATATTCATTATATCATATTCATTGCTTTCTTCTGATTGTAAAAGAAGTAAAAATTAAAATGTTTATGAGGGCCCGGCTGCCGTGGCTCAGTGGTTGAGTGTCAACCTATGAACCAGGAGGTCACAGTTTAATTCGCAACCAGGGCACATGCCCTGGTTGCAGGCTCAATCCCCACTGTGAGTGTGTGTGTGTGCGTGTGTGTGTGTGTGGGGGGGCGGTGTGTGCAAGAGGAAGCCGATCAATGATTCTCTCTCATCACTGATATTTCTATCCCTCTCTCCCTCTCCCACTCCGAAATCAATAAAAACATATCTTTATAAAAAATATTTACGAGGACCCTGAAAGTCTCACAGACTCCCCTGTGGCTGTGGGAGGCGCTGAGTCTGTCTGGGATTTGGGGGCTGAGGCCGCAATCTCAGGCCCCTAACCTCTGTCCCCCATTCAGCCCCACATTTTAAATGCTGCCTGGACCCCTCAACCTCCTGGGGATCTCTGATGCTCTGACATAAAGGCACCTTTTGGGAATCACCTGGCTCACCCTACTTAAAAGCATGGGCTTCCCACCAGTTGAGGCTTGGCTGCTTCCGGTGATGATGACCTCATTACCTTTCAGCCAGTGGGGAGGAAGTCCTCATGGACCTGAACCGGCCCTGCAGAGGCTGCGCTCTGACCTCTGGGTCTGACAGACGCCTTCCTACCCTCATCAGCTTCCTGTGGCCTTCCTACCCTCATCAGCTTCCTGTGCTCAAGGGCAGCCCGGCTGGGAAGGTTTGAGACAAGTTCAGCTCTTGTGACTGGGGCTCCTTGTGGGTGGGGCTGGAACTGAGCCTTTGTGGGGAACCCAGAGGACCCAACGGGGAGCTGTGCCCAGAGAAAGGTCAGGAGGAACAGGGTTAATTGAACGGAATTCCTCTCCCAGGCATCTTCTTTTTTGAGCTAAAGCCCTGAGTCTCTAGTCCTTCCCCTGCAGGCTGCCGAGCCATGCTCTTTCCCCTTCCTGATATGCCCCAGGGTGACACCCGCTCCCGGCTGATCAGTGTGTCCATAGCCTCCCCTGTGTTGGCTTTTACCTCTATTTTTTTAAAAATATATTTTATTGATTTTTTACAGAGAGGAAGGAGAGAGATAGAGAGTTAGAAACATCGATGAGAGAGAAACATCGATCAGCTGCCTCCTGCACATCTTCTACTGGGGATGTGCCCGCAACCCAGGTACATGCCCTTGACCGGAATCAAACCTGGGACCTTTCAGTCCGCAGGCTGATGCTCTATCCACTGAGCCAAACCGGTTTCGGCGGCTTTTACCTCTATTGATAAGACCTCAAGTTTGCACAGAAACATTCTCCTTTTCTCAAATTGCCAGTTCTACTCGACTCTCCCAGGACCGTGGAGATGAGGGGTGGAAAGTGTTACCCTCACCTCTGACCCCAGCCTCTTCTCCCATCCCCAGCTCTGCCCTTTGCTTGCTGTGTGACTTTGAACTTCCAGTTGAAACACTAAGTCCCCACCATACTTCCTCTGAAACCCACCCACTTTTCTCCACCTCCAGGCGCCCATCATCGCTGGCCTGGACGCTGCCTCAGCCTTCCCCTGGTCTCCGCTGCCACGTCAGACCCAGACTATCCCTTCTCCCCGCAGAAGCCCCAGGGAGCTTTAGAAAATGTAAAACAGGTCCTGTCCCTCCTCTGCTCACAGCACTTCAGGGCACCCATCTCATGGGAGTAGAAGCCCACGACCACACAGTCCACAGGCCCTGCATGCCCTGTCCCCCCTTCTCCTTCATGCCCTCACCTCCTCCTTCCCTCACTCTGCTTCAGCTACATCGGCCTCGTCGTTGTTCCTCCAACATGCCAGGCATGGTCCTGCCTCAGGGCCTTTGCACATACTGTTCCCTCTGACTAGACCTCTTCCCCCTTCTCTTCTAGTGAATTCTGACATCTGCCAGGTCTCAGATCAAATGTCACCTCCTCAGTGAAGCCCTCCTTGACTGCCCAGTCTCAAAGCCCCCCAGCTTCTTATAAACCCTTACACAATCATAACTAACTCCTACTTTGTGCACTGATATTTTTATTTTCTGTTTCTTCCACTGGAACATCAGCCCCAAGAGGACAGGAATCTTTGTCTGGGTCACTGCTGTGTTCCCGGCATGAGAACAGGAGACACACAATGAAGCCCTGAAGACACAATAGGCCGAAAGAGTGAAAAAGGAAAACAACTCATGAGACCCCCCCCGGGTGTGGGGAAAATCTCTGTTCTCATGGACCCTGAGGCCTCAATACTCCGAGACTGGGGGAACAACTCCCACTGTCCCCAACATGGGTTCGCCTGCATCAGGTGAACCCAAGAAACAGAAGCAGCTAGGAGGGGGTCACAGAAGGTCATAGGTGCTGTCTCCCAGCCTGAGGCCTCAGGGACTCACAGAGCACTGGCCACGAAGCCCAAGACATTCAGGCCCCACACCATGTCCCCGATAGGAAACCAAAGGCCAGAGAGGGTAAGTCACTGGCCCAAGGTCACACAGCACACCCAGGTTCAAACCTGAAATGTGTGATCTAGAATCATGTTGATAGATTTCAGAGTTCTACTATGGGCGACAGGCCAGTTCCTGGGTGGACAGGTGGATGGACAGCAGGGCAGACAAGAATGCATTGGCCTAATGGCCTCATGCTGGCCTGAGAGACACTGGACGGCCAGCCCCAGGCCCATGGCTTGCACTGCTTCTGGCTTCTCCCCTCCCTGGCTGGGTCCTGGAAGCTTCTGGAAGGGTGCTAAATCTTAGGGGTGGATGCTGCAGGGTGCCCACTGCCTCCCTAAGGTCGGAAGCAAAGAAATGGCCAAGGCCCCGCAGCAGCTCAGACCCCGAGCCTCCTGCCTCCTGGGTGCTCCCTAGCACCCCCCAGCCCCCCAGACCTCGCTGCACTCACAACTTCCCATCGCAGGCCCTGGGGCCACAGGAGTCTCCGTGACGCCATTGCAAGGTCTCGGGGTCCAGCCAACTCACTGCCAATCTCCCAGGAAAGCGGCCGCCGTGGCGCCCTCCCCGCCATGGAAACTCGGACGCAAAATCGCATCTGGGGAGTCTCGGCCACGCTTTCAAGTGCGAGACTCAGGCATGGCTTTCTCTTCATTGTCTGGTCTCGGTTTCCCCACTTCTGCCCACCTTCCCCATTGCCAAAGGCTCTGGGCAGGGTCACTGCTGCTGCCAACCACACCGGACACCCCAGCACCGGTGCCCACACATCTGAGAACCCCCTGGCTGCCCGCTGTCCCCTCCTGCCCCTGTCACGGCCGCCTGAGACCCCCCTCAGTGCCGGGGGCACCTCCCCACTCACCATCCACCACATTTTGGCCGTCATGTCGTAGCAGAGCTGCCATTTGACCGAGGTCTCTCCAGGTTTGCTGGACACCGGGGCCCCGGGCACCTCCATGCTTGCAGGGAGGGGGAGGCCGGCCCCACGCCGCCTTATTCAGACAGAAGCAGGGGCTGGGCCGGCTGCCTGGGGTGCAGGGCGCCAGCTTCCATGGCCCTGGGCAAGGGGGCTTTCTTCGGAGAGACGGAAGAGGGTTCAGAGCCGGAGATCATAGGGAGAGAGAGAGAGAGAGAGAGAGAGAGAGAGAGAGAGAGAGGAGAGAGAGGCGGAGGAATGGAGATACGTTAATCTGAGACACACCAGGCCACCAGTCTCATGCAAGTGGCCACCCACAGCCCCAGGAGGCTGTAGAAGGCCGTGTGTGTGTGTGTGTGTGTGTGTGTGTGTGTGTGTGTGTGTGTCGGCAGGCAGTGTGATCATACCAAAGCATGGATTTGTGAATGAGACTCTGATTGGGAAGACATCCACCCCCTCCAGCCCCAGAGGAGTGTGGCTTGCCCCATCTACCTTACCCCCCACATCTACCTTACCGTCCCCCCCGCCTCCCCGCCGCCTATTTGCCTCCCCATCAACTCCATCAGGAAAGAAGCCTGGGGCTGAGACCCACCCAGGACCCTGTCCTGGATGCCAGATGGGGAGGGCACCCCTAACACTCCCCGAGGCCGTGCTAGCTCCGGGCGGGGCCCTGGAGTCATGGGGCAGTAACAGGTGTGTGTTGAGAGATGAGAAAGGGGCTCTCAGTGTCCGAAGAGGGCCAGGGGCAAGGACCTGGACGGGGAAGGAGATGGGTGTTGGGTTCTGGCCGTGTGAGCGTGGACAAGTCACTGTGCCTCTCCGGGTTTCACTCCTCCGACCTTGAACATGGCAGATAATCACCAAGAACCGTGGAGAGGTGAGGGGTGGACATGAGACAAACCAGAAAGCCCACCGAAGGGGCTAGAACTGCCATGATTTTCTTTTCTTTCTTTCCTTCTCCCAGTCTCTGAGCAGAGGCAAGCCAGAGGGATTCTTTGGTTTTCCTGTTCTAATCCTCACTGTGCTTGAGGGTGTGCGGAGTGTGTGTCCAAGCGAGATGGAAGGGGCCGGTCACTGCTCTCTGTGGGTGGGGTGTCCTGGCCCCACACTGACAGTAGGAGGCACTGAAGATGGACAGCAGGAGAACTTGCGCGCAAGGGGCTGCCCATGAACTTGAAAGGCCACGACGGGGTCCGGCTGGAAAGCTTTTGGCCGCTGCTTTTCCCTGTGGCCTTGCAGGCGATGAATTAGGAGTGGACGGAGGGAGCGGGAGAGGTTGAGCAGCAGGTGCTGGACGTAACTGTGGACCGAGGCCGATCCCCATGGAATTGGGAATGAGGACAGAGTGGCAGGTGGCAGTGCGGCCACCACAGGCTTGTCCCTTTCCTGTGTCCCACAACCACCAGGAGGAACCTTCTTTTTTTTTTTTTTTTTTAAATATATTTTATTGATATTTTTACAGAGAGGAAGGGAGAGAGATAGAGAGTTAGAAACATTGATGAGAGAGAAACATCGATCAGCTGCCTCCTGCACATCTCCTACTGGGGATGTGCCCGCAACCCAGGTACATGCCCTTGACAGGAATCGAACCTGGGACCTTTCAGTCCACAGACCGACGCTCTATCCACTGAGCCAAACCGGTTTCGGCAAGGAACCTTCTTAAAACACACTTCTCACCAGTTCCCTCTCCGGCTTGATCCCACTGTCGGCAGGTGAAGGGCCGCACTGGGACTGCGGCTGGGTCCCCCCCCCCCCCCCCCCCGCCACATCCTCTCTGCCTGGCACACCCTTCCTCTTCCAGCACCTGGAAACTCCTATTCGTCCTTTAAAACCCAGCCCAGTATGCCCCACCCACCCCCAGAGTGAGAAAGAGAGTTAGATAGAGATAAAGGCAAACAGATACAGAGACAAAGAGACAGAGAGAGCGGGAGAGAGAGTGAGAGGAGAGGGTTAGAGAGAGACACCCAGCCACACCCCATCCATTGGCTGGGTCACACACTCTTAACCCCCACCCAAGACGCTTGGATTATCAACCATATTTTCCTTGAGAAAAAGATACCTGTGTGACACGCCCCCTCCTGGCCCCAGGCCCCAGCCCTGAGTACACGAGGGCTCCTGGAGGACAGGCCCCAGGTCGGAGCCCTCCCTGGAACTCCCAGTCACCCCGGACAGGACTGCGCACACACAGGCTCCAATGATCACTGACAAAGCGTGTGCATTAAACCCCGTTATCTGAATCATCCTTATTAACATAAACCATTGATTGATCAGCTACTATGCACCAGGTGCACAATCACATCGAACCCTCCCAAAAGCCATGTGAGGTCAATACTTCGATTATTCCTCTTTCACAGATAGGGAAACGGAGGCTCAGAGACGTTTAGTCAGGAGCCGAGGGACACACGGTAAGTAGAATTCACCCTGTGACGCAGGGGTGCCAAATAGTCACCAGCTCCCTCTCCCCTCCTACAGGTCTCAGCTTGGATGAAGCCCTCCTATGGAAGCTGCTGTGACCCCCTGTTCAAAATTGCTCCTCCTCCCCCAGCACTCTCATACCCTCCAGCTTTAGTTTATTTGTTACTATTATTTATTTCTTGCCTGTGTCCCCAGTGGAGTGTCAGCTTTTGTCTGTCCTATTCACTGCTTTGGCCTCAGTACCCAGAACAGTCCATGGCAGAGTAGGCACTCAGTAATATGTCTTGAATGAATGAACGAATGAATGAATAACGGGTCCAGGGTTTTGCAAACATTGGCATTTCCTGCTGACTTTCACAAAAGGCATTCACATCTTGGCATACAAGATGCAGGTCTGGCAAGGGGGTGGGGAGGGGCAAGAAGCCAGGCATTACTCCCATGGCCGGAGTTGGGCTACGCCTTGGCCATCTCTCGCAGTTGAGGCCTGGGGAGCCCAGCCCAGCGGACGCGGTTCGCCCACATGGAGGCCCCCGCCCCATAACTATAATTTGCCTCAGTACCTTGTGGTCTAGGAGACAATTACCCCACAGATGTGCGGTTGGAGTGAGGCATTCAGATGGCGGGTCAGAGCCTGGGCCTTGGCGGAAGGCAGATGTGGGAGGCAGCCTTCAAAAGGGAAAGAAGGGAGGGAGAGGGAGGGAGGGAGGGGGAGAGGGAGAGAGAGAGAGAGAGAGAGAGAGAGAGAGAGAGAGAGAGAGAGGGCTACCCTGAGAGATAGAGACAGAGGAGAATGAAATTGACAGCGACAGAGAGAGAGAGAGTGGCAGGAGAGTGGGAAACAGAGAGACGAAGGAGAGAGAGACAGACACACAGAGAGAAACTACACACAGAAACGAAGACAAAAAACAGAGAGAAAGAGAGGGAGAATGGGAAAGAGCGGGAAGGAGGAAGAGAAAGAGAGAGACATACATTAGAAGAGATAAACAGAGATAGACAGAGACATACACACAGAGATAAAGACAGACACAAAGAGGGACAGAGAGACGCAAAGAGGATGAGAGGGAGACAGAGGCAGGGAGGGACAGAGAGACAGACTGAGACAGAGAGACAGAGACACACAGAGAGACAGAGACACACAGAGAGACAGAACAAGAAAGACCAAGAGACCAGCCATACTCCAGCCAATGGTGCAGGTTGTGGAGCTTCTGGGCCACGTGCCCTACACTCCCACCAGAGAGGCCTGGTTTATCAGCTGCATTTTCCACTCAAGGAAACAGACCCCTGAGGGACAGCCCAATGCTCAAACTTCCAACAGCAGCTGTGCTGGGCCAGGGCCTGGATTGTGTGAGGGCTCCCTAGCTCCTCCACCGGGTCTCATCTCCCAATAACAAGGGCTGAGGACCCAGGTCCACTCTGTGTCTCAGTTTCTCCAGCTTTGAAATGATGAGGCTAGATAGGGAAGTCTCTCTCAATCTTCTGTAACACTCAGACCACCATCCCCATTTTGTCTGTGCCCAGGTATTACTTTTATTTTGATTGAACCATTTATATGAAGAGTCTTGGATGTATTTAAAGAGAAAAGTACAACTATAGGCTAATATGAGTCAAGGTCAGCTGTAAAGATAAATGCAACAAGAACCTCCTCAATCTTATCCAACTCTTCCCAGAGATCAAGCCTGAAGCCTGCTCTTTTTGTTAAAAAGATACTCAAGAATTATAGAGGTGTCACAGACAGGTGAAGAGAACCCAAGGGCTGTGGGACAAGATTAAATAATCTACACTAATAAAAGAGAAACATGCAAATTGGTGTCACTCCGCTACGCCCACCAGCCAACCAGAGTGACTATGCAAATTAACCCAACAAAGATGGTGGTTAATTTGCATAGGCAGGCACAGAGCAAAGACTGAAGGTTACGACTGGACTGAAGACTGAAGACTGCGGCCGGACCAAAGGCCTGGGTCCCGGGTGCCGGAGGATAACCGGTGCCAGCAGCCAGGGGAAGGAAGGCCTGTTGCGCGAATCTTGGTGCAACGGGCTTCTAATCTAACATACGTGTAGTAAGAATCCCAGAAGGAGAAGAAAGAGAGCAGAATATTTTAAGAGAGAATGGCCAATTCCAAAATTAAAGACATTAAGTAACAGATCCAGGAAGTTCAGAAAATACCAAACAGAACAAAAATCACCCCAAACACATACCAGATTATAATATTCAAAATGCAGAAAATTAAAGAGAAAAAGAAAATTCTTGAAAGCAGCCAGAAAAAAAAAAAGATGTTACACAGAGGAACAAAGACAAGAATAATAGCAGACTTCTCATCAGAAATGGTGCAAGCAAGGAGACAATGGAGTAACATGTTCAAAGTGCTGGTAGGAAAAGACTCTCAACCCAGAATTTTATACCCAGTGAAAATGTCATTAGAAAATGGAGAAATGAAGTTTTTTTCAGCAAACAAAAGCTGAGAAAATTTATGATTAGCAAGACACCAATTTTAAATAAAAGGTATAGATAAGTTACAAGTAAAAGGATGGGGGACATATATCAAGGTAATACTAATTTTAAAAATGCTGGAATGGATACATTAAAATCAGACAAAGCAATTGAGTGTTGGCTGTAATTGAAAATTAAAAAAAAAAAAGACAAAGCAGACATTACAGCAAGGGACATATAATGATAAAGGAATGTGTATGCATCTAACCATGTACAATTCAGCAACATACAATCAAAATACATAAAGCTGACACTGATAGAACTTAAAGTAGAAACTGGCAAATCTGCAATTATACTTGAAGACTCCAACAACTATTCTTTCAGCAACTGATGGAAAAAGTAGACAGAAAATCTGCAAGGATATAGAAGACCTGAACAACACTACAGAGCAACTTGAAATGACATTTATAGATTACTCCATCCAACAACAGTAGAGTATATATTTCTAAAAAGTGACCATGGATCATTCACCAAGATAGACCATACTCTTTAATCATATTCACCGAGATAGGCCATAAAACAAACCTTAATAAATGTAAGAAAATTCAAATCACCCAAATTATGTTCTCGGACCATAACAAAATTAATTGAGGTATTAAATACAATAAGATACATGAAAAACTCCAAATATTTGAAAATTAAACAGCAAAGTTCTTAATAACCTATTTCAAAGAATAAAATCTTTGCAATCTGAGAAAATGCTTTTAATTCAATGAAAATGGCAACATATCAAACTTTGTGAGATGTAACTAAAACAGTGCTTAGAAAAAAACTACAGCTTTTAGTATTATTTACATTATATTTCATATATGTAATTCATATAAATGATTATGTTATAGCATTTTATATTCTTTATATTGTATATAATGTACATGTTTATGTTATAAATTGTGTGAATGTACTTTAGTGACACTGAGCTGTATGCCTAAAAATGATTAAAATGGTAAATTTTATGCTTCATGTATTTTACCACAATTGAAAAAAACACAAGGGTGGGGGAAATAAACAGACCATGGGAGGGACATTATCACCTTTACCAAATTCGATTGGTTAGAGCAAGTCCTGCACACACTCAAGGGGAGGGGCTAATGTAAGGGCAGTGCCGGACAGGTGTCATGTAGTTTGCAGTCCACAGCACTCCTCTGAATCCCACCAACCTTCCCAGCTCAGGACCATCTCTCTGACCCTCAAGCCCCACATATTTTGCCCATCGGGCTGCCAGCTGGATCTTATCTTCCTGCAATTGAACGACTTGATTCGCGCTCATGCCCTTCCTGTAGCCTGGAGTGGCCTCCTCTGACCTTCAACCTTCCTCACCACCCTTCCAGCCTCCACCCAAATGCCACCTTTCCCTGGAACCTTCCCATGACCACCAGAGGACACTCTCAAGTGGTCTGGATTTGCTCAGGCAAATCCTTTCCTCTTTTTAAATTTCCCATCTGCACAGTGGGTCCAATGACGATCTCTTTGCAGCTTTGATGTGATATTTAATGTGATGTCAGATGTCCTCAAATCAGGGCTCTAGGGATGAGATATTTATCCATTCATTCATCAGACTTTTACTGAGCACCTGCTGTATGCCAAGTCCTGTACTGAGCTCTGGGAAACATAATAAGACCAAGGCAGACCCCAATCCTGCCCTCCGGGAGCCCACAGTATGCTGAAGGAGGTGGACATGATGTATATAATTATATACATTCATGTTTAAATGACAAAGGTGACAGATTCTGGGGAGCCCTGGCCTCATCTAAGCCACACCCTTGCTTGCTAGAAGCCAGCACAAGCATCTTTTTACCTCGTATCCCCTGCAGCATTCTCTCCACAGCCAGGGGAAGACTTAAAAATGCAGCTGTGCTCTGGCCAGTTTTCCCAGGGGTTTGAGCATTGGCCCAAGGGCTGAAGGGTCATGGGTTTGATGCTCAGTTAACCTTGGTTGCATGTTCGATCCCCAGCCCTGGTCAGGGCATGAGGGAGGTAACCAATTGATGTGTCTCTCTCCTATTAATGTCTCTGTCTCTGCCTCTCTCCTCCTGCCCCCTCCCTTCCACTCTTTCTAAAAATCAATATAAAACACACCCTCACTTCTCGGGTGAGGATTTTTAAAAATGCAGATGTGATTGTCTGACCTCTACCCCATATAAAACCCTCCCGTGGCTCTCTATCGCCTTTCGGATTGAGATCAATGTCCTCACTGGGTCTCTGGGGCCTGTGACGCCTCATAGTTAGTCCTCTGCTAACTCCTCCCACTCCCACTCTCCGACCAGGATACCCATGTGAGTGAGAAGGAGGTTTTGCAGGTGAGTATCTGCGGGAGGAGGGTTCCAGGCAAAGGGCACAGCCATGCAAAGGTCCTGGGGCAGCACCATGCCTTGCATGTTAGCAGAAAGGTAAGGAGGCCTGTGTGGCTGGAGCAGAGGGAGCGAGTGGGAGAAAGGGAGAGATGAGGGCTGGGAGGAGACAGGGCAGGCTGTGCAGCGCCTGGCAGGGGGCGGAGGGGAGGACTTGGGCTTTTACCCCCAGGGAGGGGGCAGCTCTGGAGGGCTGTGGGCAGAGGGGCAGAAGAGGTTGCTCACACGCGCTCTCTGGTGGCTGCTTCAGGGAGAATGGACCAAAGGTGGTGCGAGGAGGGGACCCTGGGGACCAGAATGGAGGACTGTACAGGTGTAGGTGGGAAGTGATGGTGCTGGACCAGGTGGAGGCAGAGGAGTGCCGAGAAGTGGTCTGATCCAGGACAGAATTTTGAAGGCAAAGGCAACAGGACTTGCCAATAGATTGGATATGGAGTGAGCAAGAAAGAAAGGTGCTGTTTGGCCCCAGCACCTGGAAGGATGGGACTGCCATCTGCTGCGATGAAGACGATGTGGAGGAGCAGGACTGGGGACTGGAACAGTTTTGATCTGAGTGACATCTGCTTGGAGGTGTCAGGTGGGTTCATAGATTTAGGTCTGGGCTCATTGGAGGCTTCGATAGGGGGCAGACAGGCAGGGAAAGGTTAGGCCCTTGTCCCCGTGGGCGGGCCGAGGGCTCAGGGGTCTCTTCTGGACCCTGTCCCCAGAACCGCCTATATAACCACCCACCCACCCACACAGCAACCCTCAGTCCGGACCCTGGAGCTGTCCGCGACCCCCAGTGCTGAAATTCCAGCTCTCCGCTGCAACCTGGCAGGCGCATCCCTGCACTTCACCCAGGATGGCAAAGCGGTTCGGTGCCATTAGTCTGAGCTGGTTTCTATCCCTGGCACACCCCAACCTGCATTACACAGACCTCCCCAAAGAGAAGCAGGTATGTGTCCCTATCAGTTGGTTCCAAACTTCCTTTTCTATGGGGAAGTTTGGAACCGACTTACCGTTCACTGCTCCTTTAAGGACCACTGAGTGCGTCACTCCTGACGTCACAATCACCCAAGCTCTGAAGTCAAGTCCGACTTCAGATTGTAGATTGGCTGATGGTCTGATGAATATGTAGATCGCCCTCACTCCAACTTGTTCTGATAGGCGTGGAGAAAGGGGACAGAGAGGAGGTGGGCCTTGGGGCAGGATTCTGGGTCGGTGGGGGAAGGATGGTCAGGGAATAGTGTGCATTTTGTTCCTGGCTGTGTCTCTAATACCTACCACAGCACCTGGCACAGGGCATGCACTCAATAAATGCTTGTTGACAAGGCTGTTAATCTGTGTGCATTAATTAATTTCCCTGGTTGTTGCAACAAACCCGGATGGTGCATACCATCACAAGCCCCATTTTACATACGAGGAAACGGAGGCTCAGAGAAAGAATGAGATTGCTCAGGGGCAGGCAGACGTCGAATCACTCAGCAAATATTGAGAACCCAGAGGTGAGCATGTCGCCTAGGCCTCATGTCCGATTTCAATCTCAGTTTGACCACCACATGCCCTGCTTCCATCCTCTGTGCAGCCTTGAGGCCAACCAGGCTGAAGGCCCTCCATTCTGTGACTAGGCCCCGAATAATTCCTACCTCTGTACCTTGCAGTGCTGTTCCCAGTGCCTGAAAGATCACACGTGCCTCCATCGCACAACTCCAGGAGTAGGGGCGTGGGGAGGAGAGCGTTCCGTCTACATTCAATCTGGAGAGAGAAGGGGAGAGAAGCGAGGTGGGGCCGGCTTTAAGGGACGAGCTAAGAAATTCGCACAGGGTAGCTTTTGTGTCCCAGGAGAGAGCCTAGAATCGCCCTCACTACCTCACCCAGCTGCGCAGCATGAGAGCTCAATAGTGCTTGTGGCATTTCCAATGAAGGGTCCAACAGGAAACGAAGGTGTGGGTCTCTGCTGGCCCCTGCTGGTGGTTAGGGGTGAAGCCTCTGGACAGGACACCTTTTACTTTTCAAAGGGATTATTCTGACGCTTCTGAGGTCTCCTCTGGGCTTTGGAACTATTACCTGTCACAAGAACCCTCAGAAGTGTGTACCCTATTAGCCTCATTTCCCAGAAGGCGGGGGCTGGAGGGGAAGGAGGACTGAGCTGCAGAGAGATTGGCCACTGGTCTGATGAACGTCATAACCGGCATTCAAATCCTGGGCAGTCAGCCTCCAGACTTAACCACTGTGCTTTTAGGACATTTAGCAAGCAGCTGCTCTGTGCGGGACTCTAGGGAATAGAAAAGTAAATAAGACACAGCAGACACGGATGACATGCTATTTTAGTTGCTATAGCTTCATAATGTGCCTTCGTGTTTTATAGAGTAGCATGGCATAGAGGTTAAGTGGGCAGGCTCCCCATCTGTGAACTAGACCCTAACTCCTAGGACTGCTGTGGTGATTAAATGAGATAAGACACACTGGGAACTATGTCTGGCACTTAGGAGGTGCTCAATAAACAGCCATTCATTTGGGCACATTCTAGTTTTGTTTCCCTTACTCTCCCAATTATCCACATGAGTTTGAGAACCAGTTTGTCCAGTTTCGTACAAACTACTGTGGGAATCTGAACTGGGCAGAAATTCAAGGCTCATCCAGGAGAGCTGACCCTTTAAAATCGTGAGTTGCCCTGGGTACCATCATTGTCCAGTTCACTACTTTTTCTTTTATGCCTTTCATGAAAATGTTACCATGTTCTCCAGGTTTTCCTGAGATATATTTCAGGCACTTGGTAGGTTTTGTGGTTATAGTTTATGAGGTTTTGCTGATATGCAGGTTATCATCTATACTAATAAAAGGGTAATATGCTAATTAGACCAGACATCTTCTGGACGTCCTTCCAGACAAAGCCATGGTGGCAGGGGCTGAGGCAGAGGTGGTTAGGGGCGATCAGGCAGGCAGGGGAGGGCAGTTAGGGGTAATCAGGCCAGCAGGGGAGGGCAGTTAGGGGCAATCAGGCCAGCAGGGGAGGGCAGTTAGGGGCGATCAGGCCAGCAGGGGAGGGCAGTTAGGAGTGATCAGGCTGGCAGAGGAGGGCAGTTAGGAGTGATCAGGCTGGCAGGGGAGGGCAGTTAGGGGCAATCAGGCCAGCAGGGGAGGGCAGTTAGGAGTGATCAGGCCAGCAGAGGAGCAGTTGGGGGCATCGGGCCAGCAGGCAGAGGCGGTTAGGGGCGATCAGGCAGGCAGGCAGGCAGGCAGGCAGGAGAGTGGTAAGGAGCCAGAGGTCCCAGATTGTGAGAGGGATGTCCGACTGCTGGTTTAGGCCCAATCCCGGGATCACGCCCTCTCATTCTTATAAGCATACACGTGGCCCCAGAGAGAATGTATACTAAATTGGCAGTCAGACATCCCCTGAGGGGTCCCAGATTGGACAGGGTGCAGGCTGGGCTGAGGGACCCGCCCCCCATGCACGAATTTTGTGCACCAGGCCTCTAGTCTATAATAATAAAAGTATAATATGCTAATTGGACTGAATAGCTGAACAACAACCTTCTGAACGTCCTTCCGGACAACCTTCCAGACGAAGCCGTGGTTGTGAGGGCCGAGCCCCTTGCATGAATTTTGTACATTGGGCCTCTAGTTGCTGCATAATGAATTACCTTAAAACTTAGTGAGTTAAAACATTTATCTCATAGTGTCTGTGGGCAGGAATCCAGGAATACTTAGCTTGGTTCTCTTCTTTAGGGTCTCTCACAGACTGCAATCAAGGTGTTAGCTGGGCTGGGGTCTCTTCTGAAGGCCGAACTGGGAAAGGCTCCACTTCCAAGCTCATGTGGTTGTTGGTCGGACTCAGTTCCTGACTGGCTGTTGGCCCTTGTTACACAGGCCTCTCCACAGGGCAGTGGGGGCGGTTGTGTTAAATGTAGGCACTTTCCCCCAAATACCTCTCATACCTGCCTTTTCCATTCATCTTTTGAAAATGTATTTAAAATAAATTCTTAATTTCTTAAATAATACCTGAATATATTTAGGTAGACCTTGTAAAGATTGCAGCACTGCTTCATCCTGGCCCCCAGCTCCTCACTCTGCAAAACCAGCACCTTCCTTCTGGTGAAGAGACTTCTAGCCCTTCCCTCTCTTTCTTTTTTTAATATATACATATTTTGTTAATCCTCACCCAAGGATATTTTCCCATTGACTTGATGTGAGAGAGACACAGCAATGGGCCGCCTCCTGCATGTGCCCTGACCAGGGCTGGGTGGGCCAGGGAGGAGCCTGAAACCGAGGTACGTGCCCTTGACTGTAATTGAACCCAGGACCCTGCATTCCGCAGGCCAACGCTCTATCCACTGAGCCAAAGTGGCCAGGGCCTTCCCTCTCTTTCTTACAAGCATACACATGGCCCCAGAGAGAATGTATACTTACGCATTTTTTAGAAGCTACACACACACATCCCTCATGGATTATTTCCTGCTGTGTGCATTTTTCTGCATCTCTCTTGTTTTCATCTAACAGTATGACCTGGAGATGATTCCATTCTTTAACAGCCACACGGTATTCCACCATGAGAGCGCTCCCTGTGTGGGCCTCTGTCCCCACCTTCTGGTGTGTATGCCTGCCATGACTGTAGGCTAAACTTAGTGACTCGCTTCTAACAAATAGAATAAGGCAGAGGTGAGGGGGTGTGACCTGGACATAATCACAAAAGGCAGGGTTCAAGAGGTCCGCATGGAGAGGAACTGAGGTCTCTTGCCAACAGCCACATGAGGAAACCAGTTAGTAGGGGCTCTTCCAGCCCCAGTCAAGCCTTCAGATAAGGCAGCCCTAGCTGATGTCTTCACTGTGACCTCATGAGACACCCTAAGCCATAACCACCCAGCTATGTCATTCCTAGATTCCTGACCTACAGAAACTCTGTGAGTTAATGGATGTGTATTGTTTTAATCTGCTAAAATTTTCATGCAGCAATAGCTAACTGATACACCCTGGGTGCCACAGAGCCTATCCCCCTGGATGAAAACTTACACCACAGCCATGGCTCAGCCATTCCAAGCACAAAGCAGTTCACTCTATGGAGACATTCGTATTGTAAGGATGCACATTCTAAACGTTTACCAACTGTGAGTCTGAGTTAAATTTAAAAGCGTAAACTATTATCAATAGTAACTTGAATTACAATCTAACATTTGAATTTCAGTCACTACACAGCACAGGGAGGCAGAGCAGTGCAGCAGTTAAGAGAAAAACCTGAGAGCCTGGATTCAACTGCTGCTGTGCACCTCAGGCAGGTCACTTAACCTCTCTGGGCTCCAGTTTACTAACTCATAAATTTGGGCTATTAATAGAACATACTCCCAGGATGGTGGTAGGCTAAGTGAGTTAAGTCACATAAAACACCTAGGCCAGCCGTGGGCAAACCACGGCCTGCGGGCCGGATCTGGCCCGTTTGAAATGAATAAAACTAAAAAAAAAAAAAAAAAAGACCGTACCCTTTTATGTAATGATGTTTACTTTGAATTTATATTAGTTCACACAAACACTCCATCCATGCTTTTGTTCCGGCCCTCTGGTCCAGTTTAAGAACCCATTGTGGCCCTCAAGTCAAAAAGTTTGCCCACCCCTGACCTAGGCCAATGCTGCCTTGTAGAACTTTCTGCAGTGATGAACATGTGGCTATTGAGCCTTAAAATGTGGTTTAGTATGACTGAGGAAGATAATCCTATAAAATAAAAGTCTAATATGCAAATCGACCGAACGGCAAAACAACTGGTTGCTATGATGTGCACTGACCACCAGAGGGCAGACGCTCAATGCAGGAGCTGTCCTCTGGTGGTCAGTGTGCTTCCCCTGTGGGAGCTCTGCTCAGCCAAAAGCCAGGCTCACTGCTCTTTAGTGCTGCCTCGGAGGCAGGAGAAGCTCCCGGCACCACCCCTGTGCTAAGAAGCCGGGCTTACAGCTGGTGAACACAGCGGCGGTGGCGGGAGCCTCTCCTGCTTCCACTCCAGGTGGGCGGTAAGGAGTGAGGGGTCCCAGACTACAAGAGAGGGATGTCTGACTGCCAGGTTAGACACGATCCCACCCGAGGGGTCCTGGACTGTGTGCGAGAGGGTGCAGGCCGGGCTGTGGGACCCCCCTCCAGGGCACGAATTTTGTGCACAGGGCCTCTAGTTTATAATAATTTAAATTTAAATAGCCACATGTAGCTAATGCCTCCTGTATTAGATGACACAGGCTTAAAACAATACTTGGTAAATAGTAAGCGCTTAATAAATGCTTGAAAGGAATGTTATCCTGCCAAATTATCCTCCAGAGTGTCAATTTACACCTCAACAGCTTGGAGGTACCCCAGGTATCCTCCTAACACCCCAATCTGATCATGCCCTTCCCCTGCTCAAAGCCCTTCTGTGGTTCCCCCTCACCCTAAGGTAATGTCCCAGATTTGCTAATCTCCTTGCGGTCACAACTTTTAGCATGCTCTGGAATGACTCTTTCTTGCAGAGGTGAGTACTTTTATGTTCTTGTCCCTCTCTCCTTGACAGAGGCCTCGGGAGGGACAGAGGCCTCGGGAGGGACAAGGTCTGGCACACAGTTATGTACATGATCAGGAAAGGACTCTGTAATCTGGCCCCATCACCTCTGCATCTGTTTCTTTGCCCAGTGCTGCCGTCTTAGCCAACTTGTCCAACCACCACACCATCTCAAGCCTGGGAGCCTTGGCCCAGGCTGTTCCTTCCACCCAGAACACCCTGCCAGGCAGACTCGGACTCCTCCTCCCAGCCCGTATCCCAGCCCGGTCTTGTTCTCTCTGTGGGTGCTAGAGCAAGGCACGCCGTGTCTCTGAGCCTCAGTTTCCTCAACCATAAAATGGGATGAATTACCAATAAGACACATGGTTTTGCAAAGTATTTGGCAGGATATGAAGTAGCTCATTAAAGCGAGTGGTTAGTATGACTCCCACTACCTTCAAGAGGCTCAGCTTGGGTGTGGCTATCCCCACTATTCACACCCCCATCCAAGGCCCTCCTCTGGAGCCGCATGTCCTCACCCCACGTGTCAGGATTTTTTTTTTTTTTTTTGAGGCCTCCACTGGGCAGGAGCCAAAGCCACATCATCTCTCTGGTCTTATCTCCTTCAGTCATCACTTCCTCAGGGCACTTCTGGGTCCTTGGTTACAGGTTCAACTGGGGACTTTCTCCCTCAACATTCCAATTCAAAGTCATTGTATAACAGTGCTGACAAGGGTACAGAGAAACTGGAACCCGTACACACTGCTGGTGGGTATATAAAATGAGGCAGTTGTCATGGAAAATGGTTGGGTGGTTCCTCAAAGGGCGAAACACAGAATTACCACATGACCCAGCAATTCTGCTCATAAATATCTATCCAAGAGAACTGAAACAGGTGTTCAAACAAAAACGTATACATGTATCGTGGAACTATTTACAATAGCCCGAAGCTGGCAACAACCCAAATGTCCATTGATGGATGAATGGATGCACAAGATGTGGTCCATCCACACTGAAGTATTGCTCAGCCATGAAAAAGAAAAAGGCGCTGACACTCACTACAACATAGATGGACCTTGAACACATGATGCTCAGTGAGAGAAGCCAGGCACAAAAGGCCACACAGTGGGATTCCATTTTTGTGAAATGTTCAGAATAGCAAATCCAGAGATAATGAATTAGTGGTTGCCAGGGGCTGGAGAATGACTGCTAAGGGAGATGAAATTGCTTTTGAGGTGCTGGAATGATCTGGAATTAGACAGAGGTGATGGCTGCAAAATCTTGTGAATGTACTGAATGCCACTGAATCATACACTTCAAAATGATAAAAATTGTGAATTTTAGGTTATGTGAATTTTACCCCAATTTTAAAAAATGTGTTGTACTGTATAGTCCTGGCTGGTGTTGCTAAGTGATTAGAGCATTGGTCTGAGCACTGAAGGGTCCTGGGTTTGATGCCTAGTCAAGGGAACATACGTGGGTTGCAGGTTCGATTCCTGGCCCCAGTTGGGGTATGCGCAGGAGGCAACCAATGGATATGTCTGTCACATCAATGTTTCTCTCTCCCTCCTTCCCTCCCTCCCTCCCTTCCACTCCCTCTAAAAATAAGCAATGGAAAAAAATACCCTTGAATGAGAATCAACAAAACAAAAAAAGTGTGTTGTATAGAGTCTCCTCTCCTGGGCTGCCTCCGTGAGGGCAGAGACTAAAGCCCTCTGGTCACTGCTGTGTCTGAAGTGGCCAGCAAAGAGACAGATGTGCAGTGAGTGTTCAAGAAACATTTGTGGGCTGACTGAATGAATGTGGGAATCAAGAGACACAGGCACCTGCTCTTCCCGAGAAAGAACACTTCATTTCCTCAAATTCTGGATGGAGTAGATGAAATCTTGGCTATGGGAACTTCAGACCTGCCTTCTTGGATGATCTCCTGCATCTCCCAACTCTAAATCTGGATTTTTCTCTAGCCCAGGAACTCAATGGGGCCAGATGCACTTGGTCTTTACTGACACGAAAGGGCAAATAAGGAGGACTCAGTCCTTTAGCAAGTAAAACTTTTATTAAATAAACTTTCAGTTTTTCCAGACCAAAGAGAGGTGTTTTGGACATAAAGATGATGCTCGTAGCTTCTCACCTGAAACACACCACAGTGACAAGGACCTCTCTAGCCACAAAATTGGTCAGCCCAGAGTTTCTTCTAAGTCCTTTTCTTGCCGTGTGTGTGTGTGTGTGTGTGTGTGTGTGTGTGTGTCGGTTTGTTTCCAAAAGTTGGTTTGCAAGTTGAAACTTCATGAAATTACTAGTAGCAGAAATAAAGTACATTGTACAAATCATGTAGATCTTCGGTGTGGAGTATAAAAATGGTATTTACAGCCAGTAAACATGGATCAGGACACACACCACTGCACGCCAGGCCTGGCGGGAGCTTGGTGGGCACCGGAGACGCAGATGAGGCCCCCTCTTGGCCCCTGAGCACACGCTTGCACACGCAGACGCACGGGATACAGGCACACTAGAGAATGTCTTGGAACAATTATCAAACTCTGGAATATCGAAACAAGTTGGTCCGAAGGTTTTTTTTTTTCTTTTCCCTTTTTTTTGTTTTTTTTTTACTATGTGTTTTTCTTTTCTTTTTTTTCTGGGTTGGTCAACACATTTTGGTAGAAACAAAAGGGAATGCTGTGGGTTTTTCTTTTTTCCAAAAATTCTTTTTCTTGAGCTTATTAAGTTCTCTGGTACCTCGTTTGGCAATAGGCTCCACTGGACGACCAGACGAACTTGACTCTGTGCTTCAAGGTGGGTTTTCATGGTTTGGGTAGGTACAGAGAGGCGCCCCACAGGATCTCCCTCCCAGCCCCAGCTAGGAAACAAAAATCCATTGTTTGACCCCCCCACCCCCATTTTTCTTCTCTTTTCTTCTTTGTACCTGCTCAGAAAGATCAACGTTAAAAAAAAATTCTTTGAAGAGGTATCTTCGGCAAAGGGGTGCTTGGCCAGTGCAGGTTGGGCTTGTCCAACGAGCGTGGCAATCTTGGTTATGAGACCGTGAATTCCAGGCTGGTGATCCGAAGGCAGGGAGGGCTGGCTGCCTGCCCTTGGGAGGGGTAGGAGGAGAGGGGCTCCCACCGACCCCATCTACCCCTGACGGAAAGCTAAGGGCTATTGGTCACATGAGTAAGGCTATGACTGGGGGGAAAGGGCTGAGGGAGGCCAGGGGCTCTCTTTTGTGCTGGGGAAGGCAGGGCCCTGGGACAAGGGAGGGAAGTTCGGGGTCCCGGAAGCTGCAGCTAGGACCAGGGACACTCAAGCCGGCTGAGCCCATAGGCCCGAGAGAATCGTCGGTGGCAGCGGCCAAAAGTCCTGGAGGTATATCGGTTGGCTGATGACTCCCAGTGCTTCTCTGGCACCCTGGTCTGACAATACAGCCGGGAGGTGAGGAGACACGGGGCTGTCCGGCCAGCCTCAGCCCTTCTTATGTCCCTGCTGAGTGACCAGCCTAGGGTCACCTTCTCTTGGGTGGAAGGAAGTCAGAAAAGTTTGGTCCCATGATCTACACTCAAAAAATATATATACTGTCTATAGCTCTCTCTATATATATGCATATATATATATAGAAAAAGTGGTGGTTTAGTTTGGGGAAGCCACCAAGGTTGTGGGGGGTGAGGAGCCAGGAAATCTCCCAGGAGGAAGTGGTGAGCTCCTCAGCCCCCTGCCCTCTCCGGCAGCGCTTCACATTTTGGGAAGGGGGCTCAGGGGAGACAGGAGAGGAGAGGGAGGGCTGGTGTCCAAACTCGGTTGTAATTTACGGAAAAGTCCTGGATCAGTTGGAAGCGGGGAAACCCTCCTGGGGTGGAAGGCCCCTCACCTGGTGGAGAAGGGAGGGCGTTAGGGAGCTCTGAACCAGGCACAAAGGCAAAGGACCTCCCCTCCCATCCACTCCCTTGCCCTGGCCAGGCTGGGGTCTAGAACCCCAAGATTCCTAATCTTTTCAGAAAGAGTCCATTTTGGAGTTTGGAGGCTGACAAACCTGGCTTGGAACAGAGTTAGGGTAACCAAGTGCGTGTCCTTATCTGGCAACTTGGGACAAATATTCCTGTTCATTTGTGCCTCCTCTCCCCTGCTGCCTGCCACTGGAGCACCAGGAAGGCAGTTTCTCCCCTCGCCCCACCCACCCCCAAGTTTCTGTTCGTGCGAAGCTGTGTCCCCAAACACTGGAAACAGTGCCGAGCACAGTAGGTGCTCAGGAAAGATGTGCTAGCCCAGCAGGTTAAAAGTGTGTGGGTTGCCTGTGAGTTGGTTTCCAAACGTGGCAGGTTTCCAAATGTGAGCTCCAAGATGCAGGATTCTGACTGCACACCCTCAAATCTGTGGGTGCAGACCTGACAGGGTCTGAAAGTTACCTCCATCCCCTAACTGAGCACCTACTTTATGCCAGACCCCAGGCAAGGCTTTCTGATGACGCCAATGGTGATTAAAAAAGAAAAAAAATAGGAATTATCAAGAATTTACAGGTGGTGGATCCCGGGCTCAACTGGGAAAACACTGCATCCCCTGTGTGAGTCCTCCCTACTGCCTCTAGGGGAGGTGTTTTTATGAGCCCATTTCACAGATGAGGCTCATGGAAGCTTGAGGTCAGTAGTTTCCTCATTGATCCCTTAGGCTCACTATTCATTCCCTAAAAAAGGTAATGAGTTGATGAAATTGTTTGCTCTGATGTCAAATCAAAATATACTCTTGGGGATTTGTTTGGGGGGACATTTTTTCTGGCATGGGGGGCGGGGCAAAATCCCACCTTCCCATCAACCCACTGGGTATGAACTATACCAAATAGAGGAGCTGAGAGAGGGACCCAGCTGGGAGTCACAGGACAGGAGAGAAGCCCATCCCCACAACATCCCCTACCCCATTCCCAACATAGCCCCTCAGGCAAATTTCTATTTATCCTTCAAAGCATTCTCCAGGAAGGTTTCCGAACCACCCTTGGTGAGCACTGGCTTCCCCCACTTCCCCAACCCAATCCTACCCTCCCACGACAGGGATTGGGAGTGTCTTCATCCAGCTCGGTCCCTTACAATCCAACCCGGGGGCCCCTTAGCAACCTCACCCCCCTGGCCCTATTCCCACCCCCAGGCCGGGAGAGGGTTTGGGGAATAGGGAGGGTGCAGAAAACGCGGGGCAGGGTTGGGGCGGGTGGGGCCGCCTGGCGGCTCACCTGGGCCAAGCCCACAGCCTCCGGGCGGCTGTGGGCGTGGTCAGTAGGGGTGTCCCGGATCTTTGGGCCGCTTCAGCTGCACTTTCAGCCTCTTCATGCCAATCTGAAAGCCATTCATGGCCTGGATGGCAGTCTGCGCGCTGGCTGGGTTGTCAAAGCTCACGAAGCCTGCAGAGACCGGGGTGGACCCGCGATGGTGGGCAACGTGGGCGTCTTCCACTCGGCTTCCTGGCTCGTGGGGTCCTAGGGGCGGGGTGTGCGCTCGCAGGGGCAGGCAGCCGGCGGAGGTGGCAGGGCTTGCCAGAGGACACACAGCACCCCTGGCCTGGACTGCGTGCCTCTGGGGATGGGGCACTCATTCCTTACCTGGGGTTTGCTCTGCGGAGACTTCCTATGTGGAGTTGGGGACAGGTGGGACCTACCTCTGGGGGTCCAGGTCCTCCCTCCCACCAGGATGCCTGCCTCCTCTGGGCCCTGATGCTAGTTAGCCCTTTGCCTCCTCTGAGACCTCTATTCATCTGCGATCCTGTCTGTCCTTATGACTGTGTGTGTGTGTGCTTCTTTGTCTTGTCTCTTTTTCCATCTCTCCCTCCTTCTCTCTTTCTCTGTCAGTCTCTCTACTCCTAGTTTCCGCCAAGACCATCAGAAATACTTCAGCCTCCCCCTCCTTAAGCTGCCACCAGCCAAAACTCCCTCCACCTGCCAGCTCAAGGCTGCCGGGCCCTACTCCGGCCCCTTACTTCTTGGTCATCACAGGGACCACGTGCAGCCCAGAGGCCAGGGACCCTCCGGGGGAGGGAACCACACAAGCATTTGGAGATGAGGTCACCTGAGCTCTGTGTGAAAGGCCAAGTGGGAGGCCAGGCAGAGAGACTGGGCTCAGGGTTGAGGGTCTCGCTGAGGCCCACGGGGAGCCAGGGGGAATTTAGAGTGGAGGGATTAACGTCATTGTGTTTCTCTCCATTAAGTCCCCTCATTATATAGATGAGAAACCTGAGGCTCAGAGAGTGCACATGACCCCCCAATGGTTGAAAGTGATTGGGCGGGTTTTCCTCCCGAAATCTCCTCTTCCTTCTGGACGCAGGTTACAGAAAAGGGGCTTGGGCACTAGTGGGAGTTCCGTACTTGCTGTGTGACTTCAAGTGTGTCACCTGACCATTTCGTTCCTCTCTTTCCTCCCTCAGTAAATTGGGACAATTCTTCCCTTTTATGGTTGGATACTGAGTATATACAGAAGGCACTTAACAAACAGTCAAGAATTAGCTGTTCAGAGAGGACGGGGTGGGGTTACCAGTCCAGATTTTGTAGTCAAACAGACTAGTTCTAATGTAGGTTCTGCCTCTTTGCAGCTGTGTGATTTGAACAAGTGTCAGTGCCTCTCTGAGCCCTAATTTCCTGTTTCTGGGGACAAAGATGATCTGTCCCTGTCCCCCACCTGCCCTTACCTCCTCCCTCTCTCCCCATCATTCACTCTGTTCCATCCACACAGGCCTCCTCACTGTTCCTCCAACACACATGGCCCAGCCCCGGGGCCTTTGCACATGCTGTTGCCTCTTCCTAGAACACTCTTCCTACAGATTTCCCCATGCTGGCTCATCATCAGTCAGCTCTATCTTTCTTCATACCATTTATAATTCCCTGGCCTATATCCTATGATTCCTTATTTCCATCTCCTCCCCCTAAATCTGTGCTTTCTAATTTGGTAGCCACTGGCTCTTGTGGTTATTTTAATTTAAATTAATTTAAATTAAATACAATTAAGCATTTAGTCCTTTGGTCACACTGGGCACATTTCAAGTGCTTGGTAGTCACATGGGCTGATGGCTCAGACAGACCGGATGTAGAACATTCCGTCATCACAGGAAGCTCTGTCGGACGGTGCGGGAAGGCTGTGAGCTTTCTCAGGGTAGGGCTTCACTGCTATGTGCCCGGTGCCAAGCACAGAACCTGGCACACAGCAGGGACACAATGTATGTATTTATTGAATGAATGAATGAACGAGTGAGTCTTAGAAAGAATGCATGGCAAGTGTCCAGCAAACAGTAGGTGCTTAGTAAGTGTTCACTCTGATTATGAATGCGATTCTTTTTTTTTTAAAATGCGATTCTTTTGGACCAGGCTTGTCTCAGGGATGACCAACCTCTCCCACCCCACCCCCATCCCCTGTTCCAGGGCCAGGGGAGTGGGACAGGCTGGCCAGCGGGAAGGGGTAGCCTCCACAGGTACTCACCAAAACATTTGCTCTGGTTGGTGGCCCGATCCATAAACACCTTGGAGGAGATGATATTGCCGAAGGGCAGGAACATCTGCGTCAGCTCCGTGTCTCCAAACTCCTGGGGGAGGTGGTAGATAAACAGGTTACAGCCTTCGGGACCTGCAGGTAGGGGAGAGAAAGACATAAAGCCCCCAAGGAGAGGAGGCGGAGCCCCCCCCAGGGGAGGGGCGGGTCTGGACCCACATCTGGGCACCTCCAGCTGTCAGGAGAGAGGTGCCCCATGATACCCAGAAAGAAGGGATGTGAAATGGGGGGGAGGAGATAGGGCATCCTGGTCCCTGCTCTATAATCCTACACACAGATACTCCAAACCTCTCATAGTCTTCAGTCCCCAGATAATTTACAAAATTCAGATGATTCTTACCCCTCTGCCCAAACCAAGATAAATAACAGGAATTACAAAATCCAACAAAATCCCTAAACCTCAAACTCCAGATTATTTACAAAAGTCAGGTTAACTAGGTGTAGATATATGAAAACTATAATCTATCTTTTCAAATATTCTGTAAGTCTAAAACTGGTGCTAAAATAAAATGATGGTGTGGTTTTTTAAAGTACGATGATTGCCCTGGCCAGTGTGGCTCAGTTGGTTGGAACATCATGCTGTGCACCGGAAGGTCTCAGGTTCAATTCCTGGTCAGGGACCTTGATTGGGGTGCATACAGGAGGCAACTGATTGATGTATCTCTCACATCCATGTTTCTCTCTCTCTCTCTCTCTCTCTCTCTCTCTCTCTCTCTCTCTCTCTCTTCCTCTAAAATCAATTTTAAAAAGCTCCAGCAGGTTTAGCTCAGTGGATAGAACATCGGCCCTTGGAATGAAGGGTCCTGGGTTTGATTCTGGTCAAAGGCATGTACCTTTGTTGCAGGCTCGATCCCTGGCCCCAGTCAGGTCGCATGCAGGAGGCAGCCACTGGATGTGTCTCTCTCACATCAATGTTTCTCTCTCTCTGTCTCTCCTCCTCCCTTCTACTCTCTCTAAAAATCAATGGAAAAAATATCCTCGGGTGAGGATTAACAAAAGAAAACAAAAAAAGCAATAAAAGTCCGATGATCACAGAATAAAACAAGAAAAGTATTCTCTGACCCAAAACCCAAATATCCAGATATATTTTCCAAACGCCTTGGATAATTCTCCTAACTTTGGATAATTTCCAAAACTCAGATGATGCAAAAATAAAATCAAGTAAACTAAAGAGAACTCGCCAGTCCTGAATCCCAGATATCCTGAAACCACAAATAATTTTTAAATATATTTTTATAGATTTTAGAGAGGAAGGGAGAGGTGGAGAGAGATTGAAACATCATTAATTAGAGAGAATCATTGATCAGCTGCCTCCTGCATGCCCCACACTGGGGATTGAGCCTGCAACCCAGGCATATGCCTGACTGGGCATCTAACCCCGACCTTCCGGTTCATAGGCTGACGCTCAACACTGGCTGGGCTCCCACAAATAATTTTGAAATGGTAGACTATACCAACCAGACATATTTTAATTAATTAATTTATTTATTTACTTTTGTTAATCCTTGCCTCAGGATTTTTCCATTGATTTTTAGAGAGAGTGGAAGGTAGGGAAGAGGGGAAAGAGAGAGAGAGAGAAACATTGATATGAGAGACACATCGATTGGTTGCCTCCCACACAAGGCCAGACCAGGGCCTGGGATTGACTTGCAAACCCAGGTATGTACCCTTGACCGGGAATCTAACCAGAGACCCTTTGGTGCGTGGGCAGACACTCTACCACTGAGCCACACTGGCCAGGGCAGAAATATTTTTTTAAAAACATGGCTAACCCTCAAAATCATCCTTTCCCCATATAATCCCCAATGCATGGTTTATACACAAACTATAAATAATACCATTTAAAAACCCAATTAACTTGGGGTGGTGAACACACAATACACAGATGTTTTATAGAATTGTTCACCTGAAATCTATATAATTTTATTAACCAATGTCACCCCAATAAATTCAATAAAAAACAAAATAAAGTAAATAAAAATCTGATTATCTGAAGCCAAACCTGCTCCCATGCTCCCCAAAACAAAGGTAGTGACCAAACTACCAAGAATTGCTTTTATCCTCGCAATGAATATTCCCCACCCCAGAAAATACAAAATCCAAGACCACACAATCACATCCACCCCCTACCTTTCTGATTAGAACCACGGTTCTGTTACAATGCTTGCTTTTATTTATTTATTGTTTGCATTTTTATTTATTATTACTATCTAAGTCTTTATTGTTGAAAGTGTTACATAAGTCCCTTTTTGTCCCCCACCACTCCCCCACCCCCTCCAGCCCACTCCCACTCCCCACCCCAGGCCCTCACCACCCCATTGTCTGCGCCCATGGGTTATGCATATATGCACACAAGGTCTTTGGTTGTATAAAATGCAAGTGTGTTCCAATGTGACTGATATGTTATGGGACAATTATGAGCATAGCACAAATTCTGTGTTTGCTTATAGGCTCTCTCGTCGCCAGGAAACACTAGGTAAATGCAGAAACCCGGGCCCAGATGAACCAAGCCTCATGAGAAAACAAAATACGGGCTCACACACACACAGGCTGTACCACCCACCAACTTCCTCCGCCCCCCAAGTGTGTGCGGAGCCATACCTGTCCGCCCCGCCGCCCCCCCCCCCCCCCGCCCCAGGCTACGACTGTCTCATTTCCGACAACCCCGTTTCCACTAGTTCGCTGCCCCTCACATGCAGCTGCCCTTCCCAGGCCACTTCCACGTGCACATTTCGGCTCTTTTCCAAGATAAAATGCCACCACATTGCAGTATCATGTATTTCCTGGCCATCTGACATTGATACAACTGGGCTATCGGTTTATTGGGGTCCTGTCTTTGTTTATTGACATGTCTGCGGGCCAGGCTCCCCTTGCCTTGGGGACAGACCTGGCTTTCCTGGGCGGCCACTTCCCCAGCCTCCCCGCACCCCCAGCACCCGCACCAGCACCCGCTGGATGACCCAGAGGGTCTCCCCGTGCCGAGCGGCCCCTGCAGGCTCGCCCCTCTTGGCACCAACAGTCGCCTGTGTTAGAGAGGAGGAAACTGGGGCCCAGGGTGGTGAGGTACCTTCCTTTTGTCACCGGTCAGACCGGGTGGGTCTGAATTCCGGTTGTCCGAGTCCAGAACCTAACTCTGGCACCATCGACTTTACAGGGAGGCTCCAGTTTAGCCGAAATACCGCACCCCCTCTTCCCAACCTCACAATGAGCTTCCTCTCCAAAAATTCAGAGAATCATTCAGGTTTGGAGAGGGCACCTCTATGCCTACGGGGTCGAGCTAGCAGGGTTCGGAGAGGGGGAGTCAGTGCCCCCCCAAACTCCCAGGGACGGCACAGGACTTGAACCCCGGCCTCTCCGTCCCCTGGGCCGAGCTCTCAGCCGCGCGGTTCCCCGAGGACTGGCCAGGGGTGGGGCCTGCAGGCGATGGGGGCGGTCAGAGGGCGGGGCTGGCGCCCGCAGGAGGTCGCGGCCCCCTCACCTTCTCGCTGCTGCTGCTGCTGCAGGAGCGGCGGCGGCTGCGGGATGCTGTGCGCGATGGGCGCGATGGCCGCGGTGGGGTACATGGCTGTGGAGACCCGGAGCGGAAGCCGCGTGAGGCCGGCGGGCGCCCGGCGCGAGGGGGCCGCGGCTAGTTCTAGGGGCGGGGCCTAGGCTGAGGGCCGGGCCAATCGTGGGTCTTGGGAAGGAGGAGGGGCGGGGCCACAACGAAGAGCCGGCCTAGGGGTGGGGCCCAGGCAACAGAGCAGCCCGGACTTGAGAGGCGGGGACACGGGTTAGGGGCGGGGCCAATGCCGACGTTAGGCAGGATCTGAGGGGCGGGACTAGCAGGGCAAAGAGCTGGGATTGGGCCACGGCCAGAAGTAGGAAGAAAGATTAGAAAAGAAAGAGGAAGGGCCGAGCCCTGGGGGCGGGGCTTCTATGGGGCGGGCTTCCTGCGGGGCAGGCCGGCGTGCCTCCCTACCTGTGTACTGCTGGACTCCGGAGAAGGCAGGATGGAGGGTCTCAGCCATGGTCGGGCTCTGAGCTGCGGGCAGACGGAGGGGCTGAGTGGGGCGGGAGCAACATAAGACTTCTACCCACCCCCAGTTCTTAAGCGCGGAAAAGAGAGCAACAGACATCCGCCCCAGCTTCATCTCTGCGTAAACAGTGCACAGGTATGCTTCCCATTTTACAGGTGGAGAAACTGAGGCTCAAAGAGGTGAAGTAACTGGCACAGGGTCACTTAGATCGGAAATGGCAGAAGCCGAACTGGAATCCAGGTTTCTGGGATTCCAGAGAGGTTGACACATGACTCCCATCTCTCTCTCTCCCTATTCCTGGCCCCCTCGCTCCTTCCTTTTATTGTCTATATTCTCCAGGACTCTGCTCCAGACCACCACTCATCCCTATCACTTCCTCTCTCTCACTCCCTACACCTCATTGGCAGTCACCCCATGGACCCCTATGTGGCTATGACCTTCCCAATGGCCCTAGTGGAGGAGTTAAGAGAGGTGAGAGTTTGTCCAGGCCACCAGAGCTGGTGAATCGAGAAAATTCAGCCAAAAGATTCCGTTTGAATGGAGAGAGGTTGCTAGAGGATGGAACAGTGTGTGTGTGTGGGGGGGGGGCGGGGGGGGGTGACTGTAAAGGGGTTGAATAAATGAATTACTTTGGAAAGCTGGAGCAGTTCTGTATCTTGATTGTGGTAGTGGTTACATGAATCTATATCTGTGATGAAATGGTATAGAAACACACACACACACAAGTGCATGTACAAAGCAGTGAAATCTGAATAAGTTCTCCTACTCCAGTTGAGTTCACTGTACACACCAATGTCAGTTTCCTGGTTTTGACAATGTCCCTGTGATTATCTATGATGTTAGCATTGGAGGAAGCTGGGTGAGGGGTACACGGGACTTCTGTGTATTATTTTGGTAACTCCCTGTTAGCCTCAATCATTTCAAAATCAAAATAAATCCTCTTTAATGGTGTAAACACAGATGACTTACTTCACTTCAGCAAGGCGTTGGAACATGTTTGCCTTGAAATCATGGTATAGTGGGAAAGGTGGGACCTCTGCTTCATGAGCTCAAATCAATGCATGGTCAATATTGAGTGAGGGAATGAGTGAATGAATCCTGGTACTGATATCTTTCCAAATAGTAACAATAATTAAGATTGATGGTGCCATTCTTAGTACTAGGTGATGTGTTAATCATTTTTTTATACTGATTTCATTGTCCATGCAACCTCATGAGGTGACTGATGTTATCTGCCCCATTTCACAGATGAGCAAATTGAAACTCAGAGACTTAAAGGAATCAACCAAGGGCCACCAAATCTGAATATGAACCCAGAAATGTCTGGGTGCAAATTTCCTATGTTTAACCTTTTTCTCTGTGCCCCCAGCACATATCTGCTCAGCTGAGATTCCCATTGTTCTGCCTCTCTGTTCCATGGGGCATCAAGACACAGGAAATTATGCTTGTCCTAGAGACACCGTCCTGCCCCCTCATGCTCTCCTAGGCCCTGGGGAACCACCCAAGTTACCTGGGTAGGGCATGAGGCCATTGGCATATACAGTCTCTAGGGCAGGGTGCCCGCCAGGGAAGGGCACGACACCCGCAAAGCTGTTGGTGATGGGAGCCATGAGGCCGGGCACGGCGGCAGTGCTGAGCAGTGGGGGCGAGTGCAGTCCTGCAGAGCAGAAAAACATCATGAGGAGCCTGGGCCTGGTTCTGGCCCTGCCCACCCGTCCTTGGGCCCCTGGCAGACTCTCACCAGAGGCAGGGGCGATGGGTGTGGCAGGCAGCCCATTAAGGCTGACGGCGCCGATCTGCTGGATGTGGCAGGGTGAGAAGGCCACGCCAGGGCTCAGGTAGCTGCCTGAGGTGGACAGGACCGTTGTCTGCTGCTGCATGAGCTGGGGGTGGAGAGGGAGTCAAGATGCACAGTCAGGGTGGCACCTGCCCTGAGGTCATAGGTCCCAGAGGGAGGCCTGGTCCTCCAGTAGCTAGGGGGGTCAGGCTGGATATCTTGGCTTAGGCCAGGGTCAGGGATCAGTCAGGAAATGGGGCTCAGCCTTGGATCAGGGCTCATAGGAATCATGGTTAATCCAGGGATCTGGGTCCAGTCAAGAATGTGGTCTTGATCTAGGATCAGGGATCAGCCAACACTTAACTCAGCCAACACTTAACACTTAACTGAGACTTAGAGGCTCAGTCTGGGTTTGGTCTCTGTTCAGGGTTGAAGCTTGACCTGAATTATTTGGGGGCTGAACATTGGGTCATGTCAGTCCAAGTAGAAGTTCAGCTTTGGCTCAGGGCTCAGTTTATGGCTGGAGGCTCAGCTAGGTGTGGGGCTTGGGAATCAGCCTGGATTTGTGGGCTCAGCCATGGCCAGAATAGGACCCTGAGTCAGAGAGACTAGGCAAGAGACAGAAAGATGGGCAGAGAGCCTGGCCGGTGTGGCTCAGTGGTTGAGCATTGACCTATGAATCAGGAGGTTGCAGGCTCGATCCCCAGTAGGGGGCATGCAGGAGGCAGCCAATTAATGATTCTCATCATTGATGTTTCTATCTCTCTCTCCCGCTCCCTTTCTCTCTGAAATCAATAAAAATATATTTACAATAAAAAAATAAAATAAAGATGGGCAGAGAGGCCAAACCCCTCAACAGAGACTTGGAGAGAGAGAGACTGAGCTGGATCCGCAGAGTAGTCTTGGAAGTCCCACTGGAGACCAAGGCCTGTTTGCGGGGTCACTCACGGCCTGCGCATAGGCACTGTAGGGGCTGAAGGGCAGGGTGAGGGACGGTGTCAGGATGCCCAGCTGGCCCACCATCTGCTGCATGCGCCGTAGTGTTCGCTCCTTGTCTGTGTCGGCAAACTTGACCACCAGGCTGGAGGAGGCACCCTGCGGGAGCAGCCACAAGCAGGAAGGAAAAAAGGAGGGAGGTAACCAGGAATCTGGGGTCCCCAGACCCACACCAGCTCTGGTGAGGGCTACAGATAGCAACAGCTGTTGGCCCTGTCCACGAGCCCCTGCTGCAGACTTTGGGCACCACAGGGAGACAACCTGAAGATCAGAGTCCTGGGTCTTGCAATTGATGATGCAACCACCCCTGCACACAGGTGAGGCATCTGGGCCCAGGAGGCTGTGTCTGGGATACAGTGGAGGACCCTGACTCTCAGGCACACTCCCCCAAACAGGAGGAGCCCTGGCCAGTGTGACTCAGTTGGTTGGATGTTGTCCCATGCACCAACAGGTTTCTGGTTCGATTCCTATTGGGGCACATGCATGGGTTACAGGCTCCCTGGTAGGGGCCGTGCAGGAGACAGCCAATCAGTGTTTCTCTCTTTCTCTAAAAATCAATAACAAATCTTCACACACACACACACACACACACACACACACACACACACACAGGAGAATCCACCTGCTGGAGAGGAACATGGCGGCCTGGGTGGAGGACCCTATAATTGTCACCTACACCTGAGAATGGGTCAGAATCCCGTCACCAGAGAGGAATGGGGCACAGATGGATAACCCTGCAAATGGCACCTTGCACCTGAGAACAGGTTAGATTCCCACCATCAGAGAGGGTGGCAAGCCCCCTTTGATGGAGAGCTCACTCCCTGTTATGCCTGCCAGCCCATCGCTGGACAGCTCTGAGGAGGAGGAAGCCCGACCTGGTGATGAGCTCCATCCTGCCTGTCCAGGGGGTAAACTGGTGCCTGCTCTTCTGAGTCTGCCCTGCACTCCACACCCATTTTCAAGAACTAAGAGGCAAGTTGGTTCTCCAAGGCTGTCTTCCCCATGGGATTTAGACACTTACATACAGTGAAGATGGTTCTCAGAGCCTCCTTCCTGGGGGCCAGGGCCACCCCAGTGACAGGGTGGTCCTTCCCAGCCTCACACCACTGCTGACCCACAAGTTCCTGGCTCCAGTCTTGCCTCTGCTCACCCTTACTCTGGCCCCAAAGAGACATTTCCAACTAAACCGGACATCTTCCCTTCCCTGTCGAACCCCTCTGTGGCTCCCCATGGCCATAGGAGGAATCTGTGTGCCTCAGCCTTGAACTGCAGGCCCCTTTAGCCCATCCTCCCCAGCTCCTCTGGGGCCCCCCATTCCGATCCTGCCTTTGATTTTGTCACTCCCCACACCCTCATGTCCCCCTGCTGGCCTCGGCAAATCCCATCCACCTTCAGGTCTCACCCCTTCTGTATACTCACACACATATACACGTGCTCACACACATTCACTCACCGTGTACGCTCACAGTCATGCACAGCACTCACATATACATGCTCACCATGCATACTCACACATACTTGCACAATGCATTCACATACACATGCACAAAATCCCACATGTACACACCTAAGAATATACAGTCACTATGCACACAATCATATGCCATCACCCACACATACACACATGTACTTATCCACACACATATTCACAAACCCTCACACACACACCTACAGAGGCACATGCATGTACATGTTCCCCCCACATCACCTGGGCATACTCATGCACTCAACATGCTTGCACACATGTACTCACACAGACATGCATGCACTCACATGCTCTCTTAGACACACACATGCAGCCACACAGTGGCAGTACATTCTTTCACACACATACATTCACACATATGTACAATCACACAGACACACCCATTCACATCATCACCAGAACTGCCTCATTTTCCACCTATGCCCACTACGAAGAAGAACCAAGGACTACCAGGTGGCTGGGATGGTAGGAATAGGGCCCCCTTACCCCTTTCCCATGCCCACCGCGTTGGCCTAGGGCAGCTCCTACTCACCGGCATGGTCTGGCTGCCATGGAGGGCGTGGATTGCCGCCTGAGCCTCCGTGTGGGAGGAGAACTTCACGAAGGCACAGCCTGCTCCAAGAGAAGAACAGGGAAGAGGCAATGGGGTATTTCTGGGTAGGTAAGACCACCGAAGCGGGGGCTGGGGACCTTGGATGGCCAGTCAGCATCAGACACATGCAGCCAGAAAGTCAGACAGAGAGCCAGCCAGCCATTTGCTCAGACAGAGAGCTGGACAATGAAGGATGAGACAGTAAGAGAAGCACACAGCCAGCCATGGAGTTTGACAGTCAGCCAATCGGCCATCCATTTAGTCAGAAAGCCAGCCAGCCAGATAGCTGTTTGTCAAACCCACAATCAAGGGATGGGGACAAGCTTAGAGAACACCCACCAGCTACCAACACTAGGAGAGCCAGAGTTGTAATCAGATGTGCAGAATTAAAGTGACAAACCATGAGGCACGGATGCAGAGAAATATGGTCCTGTGCACACCCAGGGAGAGATGCACTCAGACCCAGATGGATTGATGCATGTGACCAGAGTTGGAGAAATGGGGATAAGTCACCATACAAAGGCAGACCCAGCCGACCAATCACATGAGCAGAATCGGGTGGACAGATAGCCAGAAACCACCTGACACACGAAGACCCATACAGAAGTGGTCATTTGGATACCCGGCAGGAAGAGTCAGAGACAGATGCAGGAGGAGTGATACTCAGCCCTAGTCACATACAGTCACATAGGCAGACAAGAAAACATGTCTGTGGAGGTCATTAAACAATCATTCCTAGAAGGTGCAGCCATATAGGAATGGGGGAGTACCTACACAGAACACAGGCAAATCCAGGTGGAAACAGTCCCATGGACAGAGTCAGGTGATGACAGGCATCCCCAGATGGACAGCTAGTAAGGCTAGACTCCACCCACCCGCCCAAGCATCTGGCCCCGCCCACCCCCGGGCCCCACCCACCAGTGCCCCTCCGCGCGGGCCCCGCCCCGGGATCCAACCCCGCCCGCCTCGGGCGCCGCCCTGCCCCCTGTGTCCCCAGCCCTGCCCCAGGGGCAGCTCCAGCTCGGGCCTGTCACCTTTGCTGCTGCCATCAGGCCCCCGGAGCACCGTGCACTCGTCTATGACCCCGAAGGGCTGGAACAGCCGCAGCACGTCTTCCTCTGATTGCTGCTTGTTCAGCATCCCCACAAACAGCTTCCGGTCCCCTGTGGGCGGAGACACCACTCAGACAAGTCCTGGCTTGAAAGCCTCCGGGAATTTCTCCCCTGGGCCCTCCAGTTCTGCGCGCGCCAAGGAGGTAACAGCCGGGCGCTGCCCTGCGTCTCCCACGTTCCTGCACGATCCCATCTTCATGCCTTTGCTCACGCCGTGCCCCTCCTACTCCCCCCCCCCCCCCCGCCCCGTCTGGAATGTCCTTCCTTCAATCCTTCGGGGCGTCTGCACCACTGCTCCCACCTCCCAGTAAAGATGGTCTCTCCCTCCTGTGGTCTCAGAGAACCCACACAGTACCAGGGTTAGGAACTTCCTTGCCTGGCCTAGGTCCCTGTCGATCTCTCTGCCAAGGAGATTCTACAGGGAGGGGTGAGCGCTGATGGCCTCTGCATCCTCCCCGTGCCCAGCAGAGCTCTCTGCCCAACCTTGCGGGGCTCAGGAGGGACTAGGCAATCAATGTTTGTTGAATGAGTGAGGCATGTGTGTGCACAGGACCAAGGGCCTGGGCAGCCTGCAGTCCCCAACAGGTGGAGCTGGAGTGGGGGCCTGGCTGGGACCTGCCCAAGTCTAAGGCCAGCGGTCAGTCTGGGCCAGCCTCTCCTGTGTGAGGTACCCGAGCCCTGGCCCCTGGGGTAGTTGTGCTGCTCCCCTGTAATCAGAGACAGCGGCAGCTTCCTCTCCCCTAGACAGTAAGATGGGTTACTATGGAGACCAGTTTTCTGGCAGCTGTCACTCATGGGGTGGGAGGGAGGGAGACACAGAAGCAGAGAGATTGCAAATCAGGAAGAAAAAGACGTATGAGAGTGAAACAGAGATAAGCAGAGAGGCACAGAGAGCAGCAGAGACAGGAAAGAAAAAGGTAAGGAGACAGACAGGGATATGGGGGGAGAGGGAGCAAGAGAGAGGATACAGAGATGGAGACATGCAAACCCCAGCTCTCCAATCCCTGACCCACACTGGCGGCCTGAAAACAGGCTCCCAGCCCATATTGGCTTCACCAGGCTCTTACACATTTCAAGCTCCAGGGGTCCTAACAGCCCCGTCGCACACCATCCCCCGGCTGGCTGTTCTCCCTCAGCCCCCAATCCACCTGAGATGGGGAGGAGGGACAAAAATCTCCAAGAATTTTTGAATCCCTCTGGGGACAGCCAAGCACCCCCCTCCCTGGGCACACCTCTGCCACACAGTCCAGCCCCTGCAGACACCAGGCCCCAACCTGCACGCCCACAGGCCCGCCTGTTACAGTCAAGCACACACACTTGAACATACATGCCCACGCACAGGCTGGGTGCGCAGCGGTGCATGCACCCCCGCTACACCAGCCTCAGAAACACACATGCATATGTGCACATACTTGCACCTGTCTGCACACAGGTGTGCCCAAGTATGCATGCTTATATACACAGACATACCCACTTGCCCAAACATGCAAACGTTCACACACACACATACACACAACCCCAAAAATCAATCCAGAGCCCTTCAGGGACCCCATCCCCTCTGTGTCTGAAGATCCCCATTACTGATCTCTGAGAGGAATCAGGTATTTCAAGCTCCGGGGCAAGTAGCTGCACCAGGCCTGTGGCCCTGTGGTCGGGAGGAGAGGACAGCAGCCCTGCTTCCTGTCTCCACGCCATTAGTGTGTGAGCAGGCAGGGCACTGCTGCAGCCTTTTGTGCAGGAACCTTCCCTTCTTCCCCCACCCCTCCACCAACCCCCAGCCTGGAGGTCACGGAGAGATGACAACTACCTCCACGACTTTCGCTGTCCGCAGGCTTCACCTGGATTGGCCGTGCCATCTGTGGGAAAAGGGGGTGGGGAGAGGTCAAGGTCGGCAGCTGGAGCAGCGTGGGTAGAAACTTTGCCTGAGCTCTGCCAGGCAACCCTGCCTACCTCCCCGGCCTCAGCATCCCACCAACCACCCGGCAGCAACTAACACTCCACTCAGACCAAATAATACATGGTCCCGCCCACAGGACTTTGCTCACACTGTCTGGAAAACTCTTACTTAGCCTTTAAAACCCAGTAACAATATCCCTTCCGCCAGGAAGCCTTCCTGCCTCCCCAAGTGCCATGAGCTGTTTGCAAAGATATCCCAACTCCGCCAGTCCCTGTATGTGATGTGACTTTGTGGTTCCTCTCCTTGAGAACTGGAATCTATTTTCCTTTTGTATCTGCACTCGGCCATGTGACTTGCTCTGACCAATGGAAGTGAAGTTGTGGGAGTTCCAACCTTGGCCTCAAGAGACCCTGCAGCTTCCACACTTGAGACGCTGAGATTACCAAGCCATTCCAGGTCATGCTGGGGCAAACTATGGGAACCTGGGAGCCCTCATGCACAGAGACGCCCCGCTGACACACAGCACATAGCAGTGAGGCCGTCCTGACCCAGCTTGCCCCAGTTAAGACCCAACTGATTGCAGCTGCATGAATGACCCCAGGAGAGACCAGCAGAACAACTCCCAACCCACAGAATCATGAACAAATAAAGTGATTGGGGTGGGCCATAGTTGGTTTGGCTCAGTGGATAGAGCGTCGGCCTATAGATTGAAGAGTCCCGGTTCAATTCTGTCAGGGACACATGCCTGGGTTGTGGACTCAATCCCCAATAGGGGGCGTGCTGGAGGCAGCTGATCGATGGTTCTCTCTCATCATTGATATTTCTCTCTCCCTCTCCCTTCCTCTCTGAAATCAATAAAAATACATTTTAAAAAACGATTGGGATGGTTTGTTCTCAGAAGTAGCTGACCAGTATACCAAGACTGCTACTTTTGTCAGCTCCCCAAGCCTTGGTGGGAGCACTGTCACACCTGAGTGGACCAACCTGGATTTGTTGTTCTGGACTCTTCTATCCCCTGCCCCTGGCCCTGAAAATGATGTTCAACAGAAGAAATCCACCCCCAGTTCCCACCCCCACACTTACCCAGGCACGGGTATGAGATAAGCTAATGTGAATATTTGACAACAGACTTGAGGGATGTAGGATGGGGGTGGCATTTACTTCTCCGCTGGTCCTAGGACAGAATCCTCTTCCCAACCTGGTATCTCTGGTGAACTCCTACTGATTCTTCAAATCCCAACTCAAAAGCCCCAAGCGGGCAATCCTTCCCCTCTCTGGGTTCCCTCCTCCTCTGCCTCAGGGTAGGACATGTCTAGTGTTGCTCTTCTTCCTCCGGACTGGGGACCACAGCATCACCCCACACAGGGCAGGGCACATGGGAGATTCAGAGGAGCCTGCTGAACTAAGCTAACCAGAAGAAAGGGGTCAACATCCACCAGGACAGAAAGACACCTGGTCCCTCCCCAGCAGGTGTGGGGGCAGCGAGTGCTGGTCCTAGGTCAGACCATCTTGGAGTAGATCCCCACCCGTCCAGAGAAGGTGTTCGATAAATGTCATGTTCTAATCATAGTGCAGCTGCCCAGCCAGCTCGAGAGAGAGGCACGGTTTCACCCCGTTATATAGATGTCAAAGTCAAGGCCCAGAAAAGTTATTTACTATATCCACCAAGGTCACAGTAGGTGAGGTGAGGCACTAGGAGTCCTAGAAGTCAAATTTAGAGATCTTGCCACCCACTCCCATGAGTAGAGACCTCTCTCCAATGTTAAAACCCCTATGTCTTCTTCCCTCAAGACCCTGTCCCAGCTCTGAACCCCCTCCCTCACTGATCACCCCTTTCCCTGGGTCCCCTCCCCCTGTTGATTCCCCTCCCCACTCTAGCTTACCTCCCTTTTTCTGAGTCCTTTCCTTCTCTCTGCTCCCCCCATCTGAGCCCCTCCCACTTCGGACGCCTCCCCCTTCTCTGACAGTGTGTCCCAGGCACCTATGGGCCTGGCTGCCTCCATGTGAACTCAGCCTTGGGAGCTCCAGAACCAGAGAGGCCTCAGCCTCCCCAATCTGGTGTCCCCATTCCGGTAGCCCAACGATCTGCCACCCAGCCACACCCTCAGAGGAAAGGGGGAACAATTCTCCCTTCCCTCACCAACCCCCGCCCCCCCCCCCACACACACACACTGAGCCTTCTCCACCTGGGTACCACACCCTGCTAGCTGGAGGCAGGAGGGGAGATGATTTCAACCAGATGGGACCAGATTCTGGGCTGGGGGCAGACTGAGGTGGTGAAAAGAAACGGGGGGAAAGGGGGCACCTGAGCATCAGCCTCCTGCTTCCCCACCCCTCCCACCTCACCTCCACTGGCCCTCACCTCTTCCCCCCTCCCAGCACCTTGGGCAGATGAGGATGGGGTTGCCAAGGCAACACTGATTCACCACATGGAAGCTGGCAATTGTTGTTACCATGGAAACTGCCTCTTAGGGGCGAGCCTAGCTCCTGCCTTGCACAAAAGAGATATTTAAATATAATCTTCTAGAGATGGATGAGCCAAGAGAGGGAACAAGGGAGGGGGCCACGAGGAGGGAACCTGCCCCCAACACAGCACCCTCAACCCTCACCCCATTCTCATGGCCTGGGTACCTGCTCACCAACTGCGCCTTCAGCTGTGGCTGCAGAGCCTGGGTCTTCCGCCTCCTACTGCAAGGCTCCTTCCCCCTCCAGGGTCAGCTTGGCAGGAGGAGGAGGTCCTGGTCTGCTCCCAGAAGCCAGGGGGGCAGCCCCTTCCTCTCCAGTCCCCCACTCAAAAGCCGAGGCTTGAAGGCCCAGCTATCCACACCCCACAGCCCCGTACCCCGCCTTACCCACCGGCCTAGAGACTCACACCAGGCTGGCTGGCATCCATGTGCCGTGGCCCGCACTGCCGGCCCTGGGCGCACAGGGGCGCATACGCAGCAAAAAAGCTGAGGCCCAGCGCCTCACTCCCTGAGCCCCACTCCCAGGCAGCCCGCCAGCCACTGGCCAGGCCCTGCCCGCCCACCGGAACGCTGAGAAGGTGTGTGGGGGGGTGTCGCGGGGGGGGGGGAGGCAGGTCTCCCCATACCCCCACCTCTCCAGTCACCCCTGCCCACCCTTCCGGTTCTGCCCACCTCCTTCCAGCTTCCTCTTTCCACCTGTCCCACCAAGGTCTCTGCGGAGTGCCCTCTCTCCCTCCTCTACCTCCGGCTCCCCAGTGTTGCATCTCTTCCCTCCCTGTCCCCTCCCTTCCTCTTTTCACTTATTCAACGACGTTCCCAGTGTGCCTCATACTGAGTAATGCTGCGTCCCAGGGAGGACCCCACGTGTCTGGTGGAGGGGAAGACAGAGGCAGATACAGACGCTCCCAGACGCATAGGGTCAGGGTAGGGGCAGAGGGCAGAATCAAGGGCTGGCGAGCCGAGAGCAAAGAACAGCGAAGAGCCGCAGAGCCGCAGACTGTGCTGGGCTGCACTGAAGACGGAAAGTCTGTGTTGGGTTTTGAAGTGAACAGGGGTTGGAGGGAGAGACTTTCTCATGTTGGCGCAATATGTATATCCACGGTCCCAGTCATCTCCAAACAACTTTATGAGACGGGAACATTCCCGTTTTGTGGATGGGCAAGTCAGAAAGAGAAAGAAGCAAGTCCGAATCAGAGGCTCAATCTCCTGCGGAGTTCCTCGGGGGTCCTCTGGGGACCCAGCCACACCTCCAGCCAAGCTCCTGTGGGCTGGGGCTCTGGGGGTGTCTGTGTTTGGGGTGGGCACACATGTTAAGTGACTGGGGTCCAGTCCTTGTTCTGCCCCCCAGCTTTGGCTGAGTGACTTCAACCAAACCATACAGCACTGGGAACACGGAACCCCTTAAGTCTGACCTGTGTCTATTACAGAGGAAACCGCGGCCGCTGCGGGGAGGGCCTGCAGGAGGAGTCTCCAGTGGTCAGGCGGGGCCCAGGAGAGCCTCCTGGGTTTGCAAACTTGTGCCTTTAGAAGATGTGGGGACTCCAGGGGAAGCCCCACCTGGGTTGTTTCTGGGGGGGTGAAAGGAAGGAAGCAAAGTGGACCCCCACTCTGGGCTGCCCACGCCACCATTCCAGCCTCCTCCTCTCCCACTTGGGCCCAGACCAAGCCCCCCTCCACGTCTAGATGCTGCCATGGCTCCCTACTGCCCTTGGGGTAGCATTCAGTTCTTCAGCCTGGCATTCGAGCCTCCTTTGCCACTCAGGCCCAGGCATTCCTCCCATGGGGCCCGGGGGCACTGCTGTTGCACTAACTTGGCTGGAATGTACCCCTCTGAACCCCATTCTCACCTTGAAGAGAACCCCTCAAATTCCACCTCCCCCTGAAGCCTTCCTCTCACTATCTATCTGCTTTGGTTGCTTTGCCCAGACCTTGCTTTGATCAAGGCATAACCCCCAACTTTCTCTCTTCTCTCTCTCTCTCTCTCTCTCTCTCTCTCTCTCTCTCTCACACACACACACACACACACACACACACACACACACACACACACTGTTCCTCCTTGGGGTGAGCTTCTCAGGGCAGGGCTGAGGGTCTCAGTGCCTCCTTACCCAAAAAGACCCAGCACAGAATCCACAAAGAACAGCTGACATGGGACGAGGCAAGACCTATGACTTTCACAGAAAGCAAAGCCTAGGTCCTGTCCCCATGGGCACAGAGCAAGCTGGAGATGTGCTGGGCACCAATGCTCAGCAGGGGAGGTAGCCCACGAGTGTGTGCCAGGCCATGTCTACACTATCCCCCCTTCTTGGGAAGCAAACAGGCTTGAAAAGGCAACACGACTGGCCAGGAGTCCTATAGCTTGTCTTGCCTTGGATGGTCCGGTCATTCATTCAGCATAGATTTACCAAGTTCCCATCGTGTGCTTAGCACCTGGCAATGTGTCACCTCACAGGATCCTCAAAACACTCCTATAGTCCCATTTCACAGGTAAGTAAACGGAGGCCCAGGAAGGTCAAAGCATTAGATGTTCAGCCCCTGGGGGCCCTTTGCTCATTTGCAGGTTTGAATTGATGCTGAGCCAAGTCATGGGGTGTGGGTGTGGCTCCTGCAAGGGGGGCGCCTCAGAGACTCCTCTGTGCACAGAAAGGGTTTTCAGGAAGGGTTTGGGGGGGACCCACAGCTGAACAGACAAACACATCCCTTTCAGAGGTGCTCAGATAAGCAGTAGGGTGGCGACCAGATCTGGGGTGTCCCTTGCCCCCAAGACCTTCATGACGAAAAAGATGGTGTTGCCTTAAACAGTCTGAGAGACAGCAGCTGGCCACACTGGTCTCTGCTGTGGGACCCATTCCACTTCCAGGAACCCCAGCCTGGGGTTTGACAGCCCAGCTGAGAACTTCTGCTGGGCTCTGAGGCACTTGCTCCGCCTGGATTCAGGGTCCTGGGTCCATTCGGGCTCTATTCTGGGATTCTGTTGTATTCAATTTAGGATCCTATTCCAGGACGCTGAGATTTGATTAAGCTGTGTCCCCCACGGACCCTACTGGCACACGAGGAAGGAACTGGAAAGGGGGGTCATTCTTACTTCAGAAAGAAGCATCAGGGGAGGGGGAGCTCGGCTGTTTCGTGGTGTGGGCGCACAGGGCAAGCAGGTGACGGCTCACTCCCTTCCTGGTTTGACCGAGGGGAGCCGGTGGGTAAGAGAAGGGGCCCATGCAGGTCACCCAGCAGGTGAGAGGCCTGCCGCTGTATCTCACTTTTTATCAAGAGATAAAAAGACAAGTGTCCGCTGTAGAATGCCTTCCCCAACTCACACATGCACACGGGGATTCGGGCGGGCAGTGCAGGGGACAGGAGAGGTGATGGCTGTCGTGATTTCTAGATGATTCAGCTCTGGCCCCTGGCTCCCCGCTGTGTGTGCGGGCATGTGCGGGCACAAGGGCCACAGGGCGGGTGTTCCAGCACGAGGCGACCTCATGAGGCTCTGTCTTTTGGTGGAGATCCCTTGGGGTGAGGGGGCTCAGACTTCGGTGTTCAGAGGCAGCGGACAGGTGCGGGGGCCTTCTGCCCCCAGCAGCCCCCTTCCACCATGCCGTCTGCCAAGGAGCCTCCAGATCTGGTTCTGCCAGGCTGGTCCCACATCTGTGGGTGTCCTCGGGGGAGGGTGGGTCACCCGGAAAGTCACCCCTTAGCTAATCAGAAGCCAAAGATACACACACTTAGGGAGGGCTCAGAGCTTCTGGGTATGTGCCGGTGGGCATGTGCCCACCAGAACCAAGCACGGAAAAGGACCTCTATTTCGAACAGCAGAAACTAGGAACACCCCACATGCCCACCAGCAGGAGGAGGAACGATACACTGTGTATTCATGTCGTGGAATGCTTCACGGCAACAGAAAAGTACCCATTACAGCTGCGTGCGATGCTGGCTCTCATTAGCATCATACTAAGTAGAAACATGCAGACGGCCTTCCACATCATATGATTCCATTCACTTTGGGTTAAGAGGAAAACAGGAAAAACCCATCTAATATTTTAGCAATGTATTGGCAAGTGCTGGGACCCTGGAGAAAAGCAGGGGCTGGGGACCAGAAAGGTCAGAACAGTGGCTCCTCCAACAGAAAGAGAGGCTGGGCTGGGGCTGGGCTGGGGGTTCCTGGGATGCCGCTTGTGTAGTGACGAGGCGGGTGCTTGCTTTATCGTCGTTTGTGTTGCATGCACTTTTCTCTAAGTGTGTAGTATTTTGCAAACTTTAAGAAATAATCTTCAGGCCGAAACCAGTTTGGCTCAGTGGATAGAGCGTCGGCCTGCGGACTGAGGGGTCCCGGGTTCGATTCCGGTCAAGGGCATGTACCTGGGTTGCGGGCACATCCCCAGTGGGGAGTGTGCAGGAGGCAGCTGATCGATGTTTCTCTCTCATCGATGTTTCTAACTCTCTATCCCTCTCCCTTCCTCTCTGTAAAAAATCAATAAAATATATTAAAAAAAAAGAAAAAGAAAAGAAATAATCTTCAGAAATCATGCTGTACTCCTGGGGGATGCTTCCCAGGCCTGCTGGTGGTCCCAGGGGTCCCTGCATCCGCAGGGTCCAACTCTGAGCCGCTGCCCCCTTATTTCTCAAACATCAGCCCTCACCTCCCGGAGGCTAGGGACCAGCTTTCTCTTACCCACCGTCTCCCCTCTGCCACACCAGCCCCCCTGGCGGATATGGTCTTAGATGAGGGGCCCCAAGAGTGCTGGGCAACAGTGACCATTCACACCCAGGCTCCATGTGGAGGCTGAGGAACTGAGACCCAGAGAGGAGAGGGTATTGCCCGAAACGCCTCACCTCCCAACAGTGAGCTGGCATCCAAGAGAGACCTCGATCCCTGCAATCTAGATATGTAATAACACTGCATCCTGTTCCCGGGTCTAGAACATTCTGGGTCTGTGCTATCCAATACGGTAGCTGACTCCTGGCCTAGGATACTCCAGGACTGCACTGTTCGGTAGGCTAGTGGGCTCCTAGTCTAGAACATTCTGGGTCTGTGCTAACACAGTAGCCAGCCTCTAATATAGAACGTTCTAGATTTGATCTGTCCAATGTGGTAACCACCAGCCACATGTAGTCACTTAAGTTAAAGTTTACATTTATTAAAATTAAATAACATTAAAAACTTAGTTCCTGAGTCATATTTGCCACATTTTCAAGGCTCAATAGCCACGTGGGCCTAGTGGCCACCATACTGGACAGCACAGACAGGACATGTCCATCATGGGAGAAAGTTCTATGGACAGCACGCGTCTAGAATGGCGAATTACAGCCTTATCCTGAGCCCCCTGCCTGCTTTTGTAAATAAAGTTTTATTAGCACATAGCCACGCCCATTCATTTACATCGTGTCTGAGGTGACCCTGGGCTTAGAACATTTTAGAACCATACTGTCCAATAAGATAGCCACCAGCCACATGTGGCTACAAAGCCCTTGAAATGGGGCTTGTGTGACTGGGGAATGGGATTTTAAAATTTGTTTAATAATAAGTAATAAACTATACTGACTGCCTGCTGAAATAATAAGATTTTAGAGATATTGGGTTAAAATGAAATATAGCATTAAAATTCATTTTACCTGTTTCTTTTTCCTTTTTAAACGTTGCTACTGGAAATTTTAAATGCTGGGTGTGGCTTGCATTATATTCCAGTTAGCACTGCTCACCAGCTCTTTTCCTAACCAGGACTTATCCACCTGGCGCCACTGACTTGGGCACATCATTCTTTGTTGTGGGCCGTCTTGTGCCCTGCGGGGTGTTGTGCAGCATCCTGGCCTCTACCCACAGCATCTTCCAGTCTTGACAGTGACAAATGTCCCCAGACATTGCCCAGTGTCCCTTGGGAGCCGAATCGCCCTGGGCGAAAACTCCTCCTAAACTAATGTAAACTCTTCCGTTAGACAACAGAGGCTCTCGTGTGCTCTCAACAACACACCAGGCACGTTCCTGCCTCCGAGTCTTGGTACACTCTGTCCTCACACCACCCCCATCTTCATCTCCATCTGCCACAGTCCTCCCATCTCCCAAAACTCAGCCCCAATGCTCCCTCCTCCAAGAAGCCACCCTGTTTGCTGTCTACTGAGTCTGCCAAGCAGGTCAGCTGTTTCTCCCTGGTGATGCTGCCCCAGGGCGCCCTTCCATCTGGCCGTTTGTTTTGTGCTAACCTTCCGTAGCGGGTTGAATGATGGTCCCCCTAAAATATACCCGAGTCCTAAACCTCTGGAACCTGGGAATAAAATGAGACCTTACTTGGCCCTAGCCAGATAGAGCGTCGGCCTACGGACTGAAGGGTCCCGGGTTCTATTCTGGTCAAGGGCGCACGCCTGGGTTGCGGGCTTGATCCCCAGTAGGGGGCCTGCAGGAGGCAGCCGATCATTGATTCTCTAAAATCATTGATGTTTCTAATCTCTCTCTCCCTCTCCCTTCCTCTCTGAAATCAATAAAAATATGTTTTAACAAAAAAAATAATCATAATAAAATTAGGCCTTATTTGGAAAAGGGGTCTTTATGAATGGAATTAAATGACAGATCTAGAGATGAGCTCATCCTGGACGTATGGTCAGCCCTAAGTCCAATGGCAGGTATCCTTATACGAGAAAGGCAGGGGACATTGGAGAGATGCAGACACAGAGGAGAAGGCCCTGTGACAACGGAGGCGGGAATGACTGGAGTAATGAGTCTACAAGCCAAGGAACTCCTGGCAGCCACCAGAAGCTGGGAGAGTCACAGAAAGGATTCTCCCAGAGGGAGTGCAGCCCTGCTGGCACCTTGGTTTCTGATTTCTGGCCCACAGAACTGTGACACAATATATTTTTGATGCTTTAAGTGCCATGGTTTGTGGTGCTTTGTTAAGCAACCCCAGGACTCCAGTAGTTGGAAGGAGGGTTTTGAAAACTGAAATCAAACCAGGTCATTCCTCTGCTTGCCACCCTCCCATGGCCCCACTACCCTTGGAATAAAATCCGAACTCACGGAGTCCTGTCCCTTCCTCTTCCCCACCCTCCTTCCACCCTCCTCCTCACTCCATGGCCTCACTCTGCTCATCCCCTCGGTGCTCCTCAAAGGCACTGAGTTTGGTCCAGCCCGAGGCCGCTGTACTGGCTGTGTCGTCTAGCACGGACGCCCTTTGGGCAGACAGGCTCCCTCCCTCCCTCAGCCATCAGGTTGCCTCCTCAGAGAGGCCTTCCCTAACCACCTGGTGCATCTATCACCCACTGGGGCGGCACACCCCAGACTTCCTGCTCCCAGCATTGATGGATACAGGTGCCCCAAGCAGCTCCTGAGTGCTTTTGCTGCTGAAGGGTCTCTGAGAATCCAGAGAGAATGGCAAGCTCCACCCCCAGAGCCACGAATCTCACTGTGGTTCCTTCACTTTCCAGCAGGAGGTGCTGCCTGGAGACCAGGCTCACTTGGCTCAGGGGACCTCTGCCCACCCAAAGAGGACAGGGCTGAAAGAGAGACCTGGCAGGTACAGAGCCTGGGCCGACCTCCCCTTGGGATGGAAATCCTGCCCAAGCAACCCCCAAATCATGGGGCTGAAGCTCTATTTGCTTCGATGTTCCTTTAACACTCTAGGCACAATTCTGCCTCAGGGCCTTTGCACGTGCTGCTCCCGCTGCCGGCTAATGCTTCCTCATCTTCAGGTCTCACACCCTCAACCAGTGCCACCTGCATAACCACACACAGCCACTCCGGTGTGACGCCTGGGCCCAGTGTGCAGTAGGCACTCAATAAGTGCTCACACTGGTGATCATTTCTGTCCCTCTGAACCTATACCTCTTTCTGAGTCAAGACACTGCTGATCCCAAGAAGGGCCTTGGCCTTCCCCAGGCTGAGAGCCACCCCTCCGTTCCCCCCGCTCCCCAGGCAGCATCCAGACTCACCCCGGGCAAGGTCTTCTGTTCGTGCAGAGCAGTCTGAGCTTTGATGGCGGAGTCCCTGGCACAGTAAGTGAGGAAGGCACAGCCTGGAAGGGAGAGAATGGGGGTGTTAAGAGAAAGGGATGCTGTGCACCCATGTTCGTTCATAGCAGCATCATTCACAACAGTCAACAGGGAGAAACAACCCAAGTGTCCATGGGTGGGTGAGTGGACAAACAGTGTGGTCCATCCACACAGTGGAATATCACTCACTCTTTTAAAAGGGAAATGATGACACCTGCTATGACATGGATGGACCTTAAGGACATTTTGCTCAGTGAAGTCAGCCAGACACGAATGGGCAAATGTATAATTCTACCTGCAAGAAGTCCCCAGGGGGCCCAATCCACAGAGACAGACAGTAGACCTTGTCAGGGGCTGGGGAGGAGGATGAGGAGCTCATGTTGAGTGGGGACAGAGTTTCAGTGTGGAAAGATGAGAAGGTCCAAGAGGAGGATGGTGGTGATGGTTGTGCAGCAATGTGAATGCACGTAATGCCACCGCACTATACACTTAAAAATGGTTAAGATGGTGAATTTAACATTATGTGTATTTTACTACAGTAAAACACCTGGGGGGGGGGGGGGAGAAAAACAGGAGAAAATGGTAGATTTTATATTATGTGTATTTTACTACAATTAAAAATTAAAAAAGAGGACCCGCACCGAAGCCACCTTTTGCGGGGGGAGGGAGGGTGCAGTGGCAGTGGTTCAGCCCCGCCACTTCCCAAAGAGTGAGACAGGGAGGGGAAGAGAGGAGACCCGCTGCTGATGGGAGTCTGCAGCTGACACCAGGTGAAGAGACTCTCCGAGCTGTGGGCTGGCAAAGTGCGGTCAGGGCGTGGTGGGGAGAGGACCCAGCACGGGGATGAGGAGCAGCGGGCTCTGCCACCGACTCGCTTTGTGGTCTTGGATGGGGCACTGCCCGGTCTTTGCCTCAGTTTCCCCCAAAGAGCATGGTCCGAGAGCGCCTTGAGATGGACCCACCAAGGGGCAGCAAAGAGCAGAGCCAATCAGGAGAGGCCCTGGAGGTGTCCAAAGCCAGGGTGTGATTGGACTACGTCCCAGGTTGGGGCGGGGGTGCCAAGTGTTGAGAGTCACAGAACAAGAAACATTGAGACAGTGACAGACGAAGAGATGCAAAGAGAAAGAAACGCCCAGAGAAAGACCAAGAGATCAAAGGTACTTTGAAAGATGTTTGCAGAAGACGGGGTGGGGGTGGCAGGCAGGTGTCCGGACCCCTGGGATGGACCCCCGAGGTCTGGGCCCAGGGCTGGGCTTTGCCTAACTTCTGCGGGCCTTGTTTTCACTGCCTGTGAAATGAGACCATCCTTGGCTGCTCTGATGCTGTTGGACCCTGTGTCCCCCGGCCCCAGCGTCTCCCACTCATGGTCCCTGTCTCTCTGCCTCCCTTCACTCCCGACTTCCCGTGCAGGGCTCTTGGGAACAGCTCTGGGGAGCACACTTCCGCCCCAGGCAGGAGCTAATTAAAGCTGCGTCCTGCTGGGCGATGCTTACCACAGTGGCTGCTCCCACCAGCTGGGCTGGGTGGTGGGGAGGAGTGCCGCCCCACGCCTGAGAGGTCTCTTGGAACTCTGGGGAGGGGGGCACCAGGCAGAGCCGAAGACAGGCGCCAGCATTTAAAGAACATTTGTAAATGTAAAATGGTACAGCCGCTGTGGAGAATAGTCTGGCAGGTCCTCAAAAAAGTTAAACGTAGAATTACCATATGATCCAGCAATTCCACTCCTGGGTAGATACCCAAAAGAATTGAAAGCAGGGACTCAAAAGAGATATTTGTACACCCATGCTCACAGCAGCATTGTTCACAATAGCCAAAAGGTAGAGAAACGCCTAAATACCCATCAACAGATGAGTGGATAGACGAAATGTGGGATATACAGGTGTCCCCCCAAAATGTGTACACTCCTTAACAGCTGATAGCTCAGTGTTGAAAATGAAATGAATTTTAATAAGCACTGCCTTTATAATTATTCAAAGTATGTGTACACACTTTTGGGACACCCTATATGTACAACGAAGTATTATTCAGCCTTACAAAAGAAAGAAATTCTGAGCCGTGCTACAACGTGACGAACCCAGGGACCTTATGCTCAGTGACATAAGCCAGACACAAAAGGACAAATAGCGTATGATTTCATTTTATGAGGAGTCACATCAATAGAGACAGGAAGTAGATGGTGTGTGTGAGGGGCTGTGGGTGAGGATGAAGAGTTAGTGTTTAATGGGGATGAAGAGTTGGTATTAAATGCAGTTTTGCTGGGGATGGGGGACACAGGGTCCAAGAGTTTCAGTTTTGCCACATGAAAAGGGTTCTGGAGATGGGTGGTGGTGATGGTTGCACAACAACGTGAATGTGGGTAATGCCACTGAGATGTACACTGTAAAATGGCAAATTTTACCACAATAAAAAATTGTAATCAGTATATACTACAAACCTCCTCTCCCACAAAGGGCAGCATCTGTAAGTGTATAATTAAATAATTATAAAGCCATGTGATCATCTCACAGATCCAGAAATAGAACATGGAAGCCACCGGAAGCCCCATGTTCCGTCCACCCTACGACAATCTCTCATCCCCAAGAAGTGGCCACGACCCTGGCCCTTGTGGTAACCAGATCGTGCTTTCATCATGGCTTCCCACGCCTCGTGCGTCACTCATCACTGTAGCTGCGTGCTTCTCATGCTGAACTTACGTAAATGAAATCACAGTGTATGTCCGCTTTTGTGTCCGGTTCTTCCACTCAGCTGTGGATGCTGTGTGTCTCGGGGATCAATTCCTTTCTATTTCTGTGCAATATTTTATCCTATGAATATACTACAAATGGTTACCCATTATCCTGTGGGTGGGTGGCATTTAGGCTGTTCCCTGTTTGGGGCTACCATGAATAAAGCTGCCATGGAACATTCTCACATATATATTTTGATGCACAAAGGCATATCCAGGAATGGGATTGCTGGTTGTAAGGTTGGTATATGTTTAGCTTCAATCGATTATTTCAAACAGTTTTCCGACGTGGTTGCACCCACGTATACTCCCACCAATGGGGTCTGAGAATCTTATTGGTGCTTCTTTCTCACCAATTCGGTTTTCCCAGCCTTTTAAATGTTAGTGGTGGGTGTGCCATTACATTTCATTGAGATTTTAAGGTACATTCCTGAATTATTGAAGCTAGGCAACTTGTTTCTTTTTAGAAGTTCTTTATATATATTGTGTGTTTATCTGTTTTTGTTTCTGTGTGATGCAAACATCTCCCAATCCATGATCTAACTTTCTGTTATTTGTGTGTGTGTGTGTGTGTGTGTGTGTGTGTGTGTATGTTTCTATTCTCTGAATTTAATCCCCAAAGGTCTTCAGGGAGATGAGAGGTGATAAAATACCTAGCCCTGCCCTGGCTGGTGTTGCTAAGTTGTCAGAGCGTTGGCCTGCACACTGAGGGGTCATGGGTTCAATTCCTGGTTAAGAGCACGTACCCTGGTTGCAGGTTCGATCCCCAGCCATCATCAGGGCGTGTGTGGGAGGCAACCAACCGATATGTCTCTCTCACATCAATGTTTCTCTCTCTCTCTCTCTCCCTCTCTCTCTCTCTCTCTCTCTCTCTCTCTCTCTCTCTCTCCCCCCCCTTTCCTTCCTTCTCTTCCACCCTCTCTAAAAAGCAATGGGGGAAAATATCCTCAGTTGGGGATTAACAACAAAAAAGAATAACTAGCCCTAAAACCTGAGAGAAATTAGGCATGGCTGGCAAGAAATCAGGCTGCAGGCGATCCAAAATAGGGGCAGAACCCTTCCTCCTTGGGCCCTTTCTCGCCTGTGGAGCCCCACCTGCAGAACATGGAAGGGTAGGGAGGGACCCAGAGCAACCTTCCACACCAGTGGCCTCTGTGTCTGAATTTTGCTGCAGGAGGAAGAAATAACCCAATCGCGGTCGCTGTCCCTGGTGCTGAAATGATTCCCGGTTCTCGTTGCCCAATCTCTTCTGGGACTCTCAGGTTTTCTTCTCCGGTTGGTGAAAATGTGTGATGTTTACCCGTTTCCAGATTTATAGAGCCTTGGCATTCAGTTCCTGATAGGGCTGGATCGTCTCCCTAGCCCTCAATTCCTATGCTGCTGTCCTACCTTTTAGGACCTCAGAATGTGACCTTGTTCGGAAGTAGAGTCACTGCAGATGGAATTAGTTAAGATGAGGTCATACTGGATTAGAGTGAGTCCTAATACAACACAGCGTGGATCTTCACAAGAGGGAGGAAATCCTGACACGGAGGCGTGCACACAGGGAGAGGGCCGTGTGGACACAAAGGCGGGAACCGGGCGATGCATCCTCAAGCCAAGGGAAGCAGGACTGGCAGCAACACCGGAGGCTGGGCGCGGGCCTGGGCCAGATTCTCCCTTCAGTCTCAGAGGAACCAGCTCAACTGACACCTTGAGCTCAGACTTCCAACCGCCCTTGGAGGGGACACTCAGCCCACCCCATGCCCACACTGGGCGAGCTGCTCACTCTGATTCCAGCCCTGGCCACCCCCACACCACGCATCAGCCCCGTTGATGACGTTGATGACGTGGGAGCCTGGCTGGGTGTCAAGCAGCCCCTCCCCAAATTGACCGGACCCTGGGGGGTTAACTGGTGAGTGGGGCAGGTGGAGAGGGCAAGTCCACCTGCAAGAACTGACAGCCAGAATGCTTAGCACGTGACAATTCTATGGCTCCTTTTACACACACCTCCATTTTCAACGCTAGGACCAGGGCTGATCTTGGGAGGGTCAGCGCCCACAGATCTCTTGAGAACCAAGGGCAGAGTTGCACCAATGGGGGAATCTATGGGGGGCAAGAGATTTCCTCCATGTATGAAAGTTTCCCGCCCAGCCGGTGTGGGTCAGTGGTTGAGCATCGACCGATGGACCAGGAGGTCACGGTTTGATTCTAAGTCGGGCACATGACCAGGCTGTGGGCTCAATCCCCAGTAGGGGGTGTGCAGGAGGCAGCCAATCAATGATTCTTTCTCATCATTGATGTTTCTATCTCTCTCCCCCTCTCCCTTCCTCTCTGAAATCAACAAAAATATGTTTGAAAAATAGAATTTCCTAATACAGTGAGTAACTAGACGTGCCTCATCATGGATCTCTTTATAAGGAGAGGGCTCCCCGGCCCTGAAGGTAAGCAAGCAATGGCTCCACAAGGAGAAAACGTCTTTGCCAGGGAATCCTTAGGGTCCCTCCTCATGCCAAGATCCTCTGCTCTCTGCTCTGAGATCTGATCTTTGGTGATTTCGTGTTGAAATTGTAACAACAATAATAGTTGACTTCCACTGAGCACCAGGCATCTTATGGGGGCATGCCACCCATATCAATCCTTTGAATGCTCAGACTAGACAAAGATAATGGCACTATTGTTTCTATTATTATCTCCATCTTGCAGATGGGGAAACTGAGATGCCAGCCACTGAGTCATCTGCCCAATGTCACAGAGCAACAGGGGCCAGAGGTTTCTGAGTTTCAGAAAACCACCGCACACTGGGGACTACTTAAGTTGTTGAAGCTTGTTACACTGACGGAATGGCCTAAAAATGTTTTAAAATGAAAAGGATGGCTTTTCCTTCTTACTATTTATAATGCTTATTCTCATGCATAAGTCTGGGATTTCTGTCACTTCCTGGGGAGCTTGGTAACTCTGGGGACTGACCCTGGCTGGCCGCGTCCAGGCACACCCGTGCTCAGCCTCTCACTGACGGGCTTTGAACACCACCTTTCCTTGGTCCACACACCCTAATCATCTTTGGCTCATTTCTCCTCACCTGAGTCACCCCCTCCTCTGGTAAGCCTCACCACCCCAACCGATGTAGGGTGAGGCACCTCATGGGCTTCTCCTGTGCCTGTGTGTCCCCCATCTCTGCTCACTCATGCTGTAACTGCCTCGTTGTGTGTTACTGGCCCCCAAAGGGCTGTGGGCACCCTGAGGGTGGGGACAGGGTGTGTCCCAGTCACTGACATGTCCCCAGCACCCAGCACACAGAGTGTGCTCAGTAGAATTTGGCTACTGATAACGGCCTCCATCGTGGTCCAGCCCCATCATCTCCCACCTGGACAGGGCAGTTGCTTCTGCCCTGGTCCCCCAGCTTCTATCCTGGCCCCCAATCTGTACTCCCCACAGCAGCCACCAGAGGGTGATGGTGAGCACCCGAGTCAGGTTCTGTCCCCCTCTGCCCATAGCCCTCCAGGGCTCCCACCTCCTTCAGGGTGAAAGCCCAAGTCCTCCCTGAAGCCCACACGACCCTGCACACCCTGCCCCCATCCACTCCCTACCCTTGCCTCCTCCCTTGATTACTCTGCTCCAGCCACATAGGTCCTGCCCCATGACCTTTGCACATGCTGTTCTGAAATGTACTTCCCTAAAACCTTTTCATGGTTCACTCTCACTTCCTTCAGGTATTGGCTCAAATGTTACCCCCTTAGTGAACCCTTCTTTGAGCATCCTGTTTAAAATTACAGCCTTCAACCATCTCCCATCCTGTTGTTTTTCCCCCAGTGCCCTTATCACCATCTCACATGCCATACATTCTATTTGTTTTAGCTCTGTCTGCCCCACTGAACTGTAGCTTCCATTAGGAGTGGAGTTTTTATGTGTTTTGTTCAATGGAGGTCCTCAGGACCTAAATAGTGCCAGGCATGCAGTATGTGCTCAATAAATGCTTGTTGACTGACTGACTGAATTTATTTTGTTTCCAAACTGATCTGCTAATATCAAGACCACTTCCTTGAGGGCAGTGACCACATTGGATGCATTTTTATTCCTCCTTCCCCCCACCAGTCAATATTTTCTGAACACCTACTGTGTGCCAGCTTTGCTGGGGAAACAAATGCAGGAAAGACAACCTTGTTCACCTTCTCTTTGATCCCCAACATCTCCTTCTCTCCCCAGCCAGGACCCTAACCATAACTGATTGTGTGAACCCCTATTCCAAATCCCTTTGATCCCAAGCCCCTGTACACTGGTACCTCACATTCTTGGTCCTTAATTTCAGCTCTGTGATCTAGTGGCTAATCTAGGCCCGATGATTTTGGGCCAGCCACTTAACATCACTGAGCCCCACTTTCTCATTCATAAAATCGCAGTCATAATACTATATGTTAAGGATTATAGGAGATCTTCCCTTCTGCTTTGGGACCACTCTCCATCACCCGCCTGCCCCGGCCACCCTCTCCACCTCTTCCTTCCTCCTCGCAATCTGTGACCGTCACCCACATCACTGAGAGCAACGGGCTGATGGGCCCTCTCCCCTATTCACTGTCCCTCCCCACACGTATAAACGTACCCATTCCCGTCCAAGAGGGCAAGGCCTCAGGCTCAGGGATCACATTCCTGGACCCCTCCATTGGGTGCACCAGTTCTTGGCTGACCTTTTACCTCCCTGGCTGCTTTGCTGCCTCTCCTCTGCCCCCGCCTTCCATGTTGGGACTTTTCAGGGCTCTTCTGGGTCCCCTTCCCAGATCTCCTGCCCACGGCCACCTTAACTCCTCCCAGGGCTTTAGTCACCAGTGATTCACCCATCCTTGCACCCACCCACCCACCTGTCCGTCCACTTATCCATCCATCCATCCATCCATCCATCCATCCATCCATCCATCCATCGATTTATCCACCTATCCATCCACCTGTCCATCTACTTATCCATCCATCCATCCATCCATCCATCCATCCATCCATCCATCGATTTATCCACCTATCCATCCACCTGTCCATCTACTTATCCATCCATCCATCCATCCATCCATCCACCCATCCATCGATTTATCCACCTATCCATCCACCTGTCCATCTACTTATCCATCCATCCATCCATCCATCCATCCATCCATCCATCCATCCATCGATTTATCCACCTATCCATCCACCTGCCCATCTGCCCATCCATCTATCCACTATCCATCCACCCAAGAGCAGTGACTTATCCGTCTCTCCCCTTAGCACTGCTGACACTAGGGATGGGTCACCCTCTGTGGGGGCTGCCCTGGGCACTGTGGGGTGCTGAGCAGCATGCCTCGTCCCACCCACTCAATGCCAGGAGCACTGCCAGTCGTGACAATCACAGATGTCTCCAGACATTACCCAGTGACCCCTGGCAGCAGGGTCACCCTGGGTAACACCCACTTCACAAGAATCCTCTCTCTTCCTCATCTCCTACCCTCCCCAACCAAGAGCTGATAATTTGACATCTTAAATATGTCTCCAGCCATCCCCTCCTCTCCAAGCCCACAGCCCAGGCCCAGCTTGGCCTCATCCTCTCCCACCTGGACCACGGCTTGGCCACCTCTCTGACCTTTGGCCTCCCATCCCGCTCCCATCCTTCCTCCACACAACCCACCAACGGGATATCCCTGCACTCAGCTGTGAGCTATGTCCCTCCCCGGCTCTAAGCCCGCCAGAGCTCCCCAGAACTCTCAGGTCAGGGCCATGATTGCCAGCCTTTCCCGACCTAATCACTGCTGTCTTCCGACCTCTTCTCTCAGTATTTCCCTGCCCTCCCCTTAAATTCAACCCTCTTGTAATTTCCTAGACACACGTGCAGCCCCCTTCATGCCTCCAGGTACCTGATTCTGGAGTTCTAAACCCTCCCAAATACACAGTCATGTTCTAGGACTCTCTGTGCCTTTTCCCCCCATCTAGTAAATGGAAGGCCCAGAGCCCACATTCTCCAGATTCTGGAAAATGATCTCCCTAAGGGACCCCTGCTCACAGCCCTCCAGGGCTCCCCCCTCACCTCCTCCCGAGGTCCACACGGCTCTGCCGGACCTGCCCCCATCACTTCTCTGCCCTCTCCTCCTCCCTCTCTCTCCCTTGCTCCTTCTGCCCCAGCTACACGGCCTCCTCGCCGTTCTTGCAACAAGTCAAACTCATTCTGAGCTCAAGGCCTGTGCACATGCTGTGTCCTCCCCCTGGAAGACCTTTCCCTCAGCTTTAGAATAACAGTTTTCTCACCTATCATTCAGATCTTATCCCAAATGTCACCTCCTCAGAGAGACCATCTTTGGCCACCCAAGGTAAGCTGTCACCCCCTAACACACATCTGGTTTTCTTCCTTCAGAGCAGCTCATTCCTATCTCAATCTTACTTATGTGTTTACTGGTTTACTGTCAGTCCCGCCTCCCTGCTGGACTTCTTGGTGTCCCCAGAGCTTTGCTCAGTGCCTGGCACGTCATAGAGACTTGATAAACAGTTGTTGACTATCTGACTGCCTAACTATGTATTGACAGAAACAATATGCAAAGCATTACTCAGTAATTACGTCAATCACATTATATAAGTGAATTCTAATTTTTATAACGACTCTCTAAGATAGCTATCAATAGTCTTTCTCTTTTACAGATGAAGAAGCTAAGAAAAGATGAGGTGACCTGTCAGAAATAAAAGCAGAGCCAGGAATGGAAATCAAGTCTGTTGGCCTGCAAAGCTGATGGCCATCCCACCCACCAGGTGAGGAGGAAGGTGGCAAATGTTGGGGAGGTGTCCATCTTCCATCCTTCAATGCACCCACCCATCTACTCATTCAGCCACCCACTCTCCTGTCCATTCATCCACCCATCATCCACCCATCTTCCCATCTATCTATCCATCTTCCATCCATCCATCCATCCACCCATCATCCACCCATCTTTCCATCCACACTCCATTCATCTATCCACCATCATCCATCTTTCCATCCATCTATCCATTCCTCCATCCACCTATCTATTCTTTTATCCATCCATCTATATATTCATCCAGCCGTTCACCCACCCACCCACCCACCCATCCATCAATCTATTAATTATTCTACCCATCTACCCACTCTTTCATCCACCAATACACTCATACATACATGGAGTCATTGTCATCCAACCATCCATTCATGCCTACATTCACCTACTCACTTTTCCATCTATCTGTTAGCCAGTCCACCCTTCCACATCCCATATTTCCCCGCACTCTCATCTCCACATGCTCTCATTCATCCACAAGCTCCACTTCAAAATGGCAAACAAGACGCAGCCCCTGTCCTCAGAGAGCTTATGCCTCAGTAATGATCACTCCAGACCAACAAGACTATTGCTATGTCAGTGTCTCCCAGATCCAGCAGCCCCTCCCTCTGGCCTTGGTTACCTTCATTCCCACAACAGCCAGCCTCTTGGAAGGCATTCTTCTGAAGTGGGCCAGGCTCAGGCTGGCAGGTGTGGTGCTTGGCTATTTTGCTGTGTGACTTGGGGCTGGGTGTTGGCCCTCTTTGAGCCCGAATCCCTCACCTGACCCATGTGGTAACCTGGTTCTCTAAGAACCCCTGCAACCTGAACACATTTTGTTCCTTTACATCCCTCTCTTCCCACACTGTGGGCCTCACCAACCGGGAAGCTTCCACCTTATCCACGCAGGTGTGTAGGAAGTGGGCATATTCTGAATAAGGCTGGGAGGCTGGAAAGAGGCTGGTGGTGGCAATGGAGGGTAATAAGACATAAAGCCCCCTTTCCATGCAGGTCTAACTGAGGTCCTCCTCTGCTCTCAATTCTTTCATGGCTCCCAAGTGCTCTCAGGAGAGAATCCAAGCTCAGTTTAGCATCAAGGGCTCTTCAGGGTCCAGCCCATGCTGATTCTCTGCTCATCTCCTGTGTCTCACTTAACTCCTCCTCAACTTCAGCTGTGCCCCTTCACACCTCCAGGACTTTGCAAACCCAGTTCCTCCTGCCCATATCCATAAGGACGAAGACATCCATCTAGCTGACCTGTTTCACACCCATCACAGGGCCCAGAACGCAGTAAGTGCTTCTGTTAGCAAATAAGGGAAATGCTTTCACCCCCTGACAAGCTCCTATTCAACCTTCAAGGCCACAGTTCTGATGCCTACCTTCCATGCGGCAGGATTTCCCGCATCCCTCCCTCTGGCCCAGCCCTGACCACTGTGGCTGAAGGTGCCAGTGTCTGCTTCTATCTTTCCATCGGAGGACCCTCTCTTGCCCAGTATAAAGCAAGTCCCCAAAAGGCTTTCAAGACGTGTTGGCTGAAGGAATAAATAAATGCGTGTGGTCCCACTGTGTGTTCATTACGGCCAGGTTCTCATCTGCCAATATTAGGGGTGAAAGAGAGAGACAGGAGCCTATTTCAGAGATAACTCCCGGGTCCAACTCCAATGCCAGAACTTCTCAGAAGAGGCCTGCTAACTGAGCCCCACATCAGAAGGGGCTCTGGGGCTCCGAAGACGCTTTGCTCCTTTCCCACCAGGGCAACAGCTCCATCCTCCCCGCACCCGAAGCTACCAGAGTTAGGGCTCCTCTGGGCCTTCGCACATGCTGTTCTCTCCACCAGGAACACCTTTCCCCTCACCAGGTCCTTCTCACACTTCCGGTCTCAGCTTAGTCACATGATACGCCCAATGCCACTGACCAAGCACGAACTCTGTGCTAAAAACTTTATCTGCCATCCCCATCCTCACCTTCCCCACCCCCCGCTGAGATGGGAGGCTCCTCCGGCCTCTCGATTCTATAGATGACAAAACCGGGGCTGGAGAGACAAAGATGCCTGCCCAAGCCCCCCTAGCTGGGAAGATGCAGAGAAGCCAGCTCACCTTCATGTTAAGCTCTTACCTGCTCTCCCACAATGACCGCCTCCTCCAGGAAGCCCTCCTGCCCTCCACACATGCGAGGGCAGAGCCTCCTCTAGGTTGTCCCTGCCAGTGTGTGTTTCTGCCATCATAGCCTTGACATCAACGCTGTGTTCTCCCACCTGCTGGTTCTGAACCTAGGAGGGTCTGTGGGGTGTCTGTTTTGTCCAACATTGTGTACCAGGCCTGGCGCACAGCAATGCTCAATAGATAGTCCTATGGGTAGTAATGGGTTCACGGATTGCTTACTCTCATAGAGATCCTGTGTGTGTGCGTGCAATTCCAGCTGTGCTCAAATACGGGCGCACAGTAGGTGCTCAATCAATGTCCTCTGCCTGAAGGAGGGCAGGAAAGATGTCACAGTCACTTGTAAGGCCCCAGGGGCCGCATAAAAGCCTGTTAAATCAATGAAGAGTGGGCAGCTGGGGAAACAGAGGCACGGAGCCCCCCGCCTGCCTCAAAGCCACACGGCCAGTCCCAGTGGCTTCTGCTCAGCCCCCGCCCCCAGCCACTGCGCCCTCCGATGCCACAGGGAAAGGGCTCCTCCCTCAGTCCCCCACCCCGGGCAGTGCCTGCCAGCAGCCCAGCCCGTTGTCTCCCTGGGGCTGGCACGTCACACTCGGAATCTCACGCCTCTGAGCTCAGCGTGCTCCAGCCTCCCCTCCTGCCACCAAGCAGAGCAGCTGGTGCTCCCATGGAAACCACAGGCCCCCCTATACCCCCACACCACACCGGCCCCCCTCACAACCTCCATTTTAAGATAAATATTGTCATTAACATGCAAATGCACATGTGATTACCATAAATGGGGGGCCACAAGGCAGCGGCCAGCGAACCCTATCGCCAGGATGGGCATTAATATTCCGCCCTGATTAGGGAAGAGGGACACCTCAGGGCTCCTACAGGCACCCAGCCCCCTTGGAGCAGGGTCCTGGCGGGGGGTGGGGGGAGAGGGGCTGTCCCCCATCAGGGGGCTGGAAGGGGCTGATGACTGTATACTGGCCACTGGGAGCCCCAGTCTGGGCCTCAGTTCCTGGCCTGAGCTCCTGGCTGGGCTGGGGACACCGGGGAGGTCCCGTTCCTCTGGATGAGGCACCGATCTGGGGGATGGGGTAGGAAGCAGCCTTGTGACCTCCTGATCCCCCTTCTCCATCTCTCTTTCTGATTCCCACCCTCTCTCTGCCTCTCCCTGTGTGTGGGTGGGGGGTGGCACGCTCTCTCTCTCCCTCTCTCTCTCTCCACTTCTCTTTAAAAAAAAACAAAAAACCCAGTCTGCCCTCTTTCTAAGGACCCCTCACTTCTTGTCCTCTCCCCCAAGCCCTGTCCAATCCCCAAAGCCCAGAGGATCTGCTGAACCCCCTGCCTTTCTCTAGGTTCCAGCAAGACCCCCCACTGTACAGGCCCTTAGGAATGGAAGGCCCCCACAGGCAGGCCCCACCACTGGCTGTGGCTGTCAGATGTCACAGCCACCTCCCCCATGCCATCCGGGAGCCTCATCCTCATCTTGGAGGAACCTGTCACCCCTTCATCACACGCATGTACTTCTGCTTCCCCTGGCCCGGGAGGGGGAAGGTGCGTGACAGTGGGGAGGGCAGCTCTGGTTGGTCCCTGGGACCCAGAAGTTGGCCCTGTGAGCCTCAGTTTCCTTTTTATATGAAGTCTGGTGGTGCTCACAGCCCCCCTCAGTGGCGAGCCCTTTGGGGAGAGATCAAACAGGCCCCTGAATGTGAAAAGTAAGGATGAGATGGATGGTCATGAGGATAATGACAATGCTGGGGGCGGGGGCACGGTGACCACAATGGATGTTCTGGCTTAACGTCATTCTGGCCCCTGCAGCTGACCTGGTGCCCAGCCTCATGGGAGTCTCCCAGCATCGAGCGGCCCAGACGGCTGGGCAGGAGGGAGGTTTCTCTCCACCACTGGGCCCAGACCCCTCACCCTGGCCACACTCCTTCTTGGCCACATGGAGGAGTTAGAGGTTAGTTGGTTCCCCAGAAATGACACCAGAGAAGTGTTCTCTGGGAGGTACCCGAACTTCCCCTCCCCCCACATCCCGTTCATCATTCCACTTCCCTTTGCTTGTGGCCCAGAGAGGGGAAGCCACTGGCCAGAGGTCACACAGGCCTCCATCCCAGCTGCTGGCACTCGAGACACCCCTACCTCCAGGTAAGGTCCCTCCAGGCCCAGGACCAGGTGGGACCAGGAGGGGGATCTATCCTTGACCTGAGGGTACAGGGTGAGGGCAGACAGGAGGGAAAGCCCCCCACCCCCTTGTTACCCTCAGGCCCTACGTCCAGGGCTCAGACTGGCCCAGGGCCCCTGTGAAGAGGAGGATGAGGACTGAGCATCATGGCTACCCTGCTTCCTAATTTAAGCCTCCAAGGAAAGATGGGAAATGGGAAAGACCCCGAACACCCCCCAATCCCAACATTCTCCAGCCAGAAAAAACACCCCCGCATCCATGGGCCCTGCTTTGGTAACAGTGGGGAAACTGAGGCTCTGGCCCAGGTGAACCTGGGCTGCAGCTCCACCCCTCACCTCTTCTCGCTTTGGGGGAGGATTTCCAGGGGAGAAATAAAAATGAGGAGGGGGCACCTCTGCAACCCATTTGCTTCCCTGTCCCAGAGCTCGCCAGCAGCTTTCCAGCCCAACATTTGGGGGGCCACATGGACACCCCCTGATTCCCATCAGAATCTTTCTAGAAATGGGCTCTTCAGACATACCAGAAAATGACCAAAGCCATGGAGTCCAGAGGGGGTGGAGTGTGGACAGAGCCCTCTATAGAGCCGTGGATTCCTGAGCTGGATTCATGGGTAAAAGTGAGCCCCCTGTCCTCCTAGGCCACCTGGAGGAGTTAGATTTCCCAGCCCCCCCTTCTTTTTGTGATGATAGGATTCGATAAAAGGCTAAGGGGGGGAGTCTTTCCTTCCTAGGGTATCAGCTGAGGTCTAGCTGAAGTGACAGGCCTGGGCTCCATCCTACCAGGCTCACATTCATTCATTCATTCATTCATTCAACAAACATTATTCACGATAACCATGCTGACATACGGAGGGGAGGATGGAGATAAATGATTCTGAAATAGGTCATGGGCTCTGGTCCACCCTAAGGTCCCTCCAGGGTCTTGCCATGAGTGTTCAGTGCAAAGCCTTTGCCATCCCCAACCCCAGCCCCCAACAGCCAACAGAAGAGCTGTCAACGCCACCCCAATTCAGACTGTGCTTATGATCCGAGTCAAGGCTGGGGCACGGTCCCTGGGCACCTGCGCCCAGCGTGCCATCGGAGAGAGAATCAGGTAGGAGGGAGGCAGGCAGTCCTCCCCCCAACCTGCCTCCCGCTGGTTTGCAGGCCGCCCACACCTCCCCTGTCCACCCCAGGATCTGGGCTCTGCCAGATGGACAGCCCAGACGCATCATCGTTGGCCTCAGACCTCAACACATTGCTAACGGGATCGGCTAGTTTTAACTTGAGCCAAAGGTGGAGGCATGGAGGGGGAGGGCAGAGAAATGGAGGGGGGATGCTGATCCAAACAGAGAGGGTGGGCAGGGGGGAGGGTGAACGGTAGCATTTGAGCCACCGGAGGCTGGTGCTCCCCCCTCAGCCTGGCTCAGCTCCCTGCGCCCCCCAACCCCCCTCTGGCTTTCTTTGTAGTTACCGATTAGCCCGGGGTCCTGGGCATCCGTATGTCCCGGAGGCCAGCTGGACCTGCCCCACCGGCCTGGCTTTGTGAAAATGACCAAAGCAATGGAGTCCAGAGGCGCAAAGTTCCCCGACGGGGCCTGGGGAGGCCGAGGGAACGGGGGGAGCAGGGAGGGTGGTGGTATTCAGGCAGGTCCCCCAGCAAAGGGGCAGGAAAGAGTGGGTGAGGGAGGGAGGAAGGGTGGGGGTTAGGGGGAATGGGAGGGGAGAGAGAGAGATGCTTGGGGGGTGGAGAATGGGAGGTAAAGGGAGATGGGAGAGTAGAGAAAGGGAGAGAGAGAGAGAGAGAGAGAGAGAGAGAGAGAGAGAGAGAGGATGCCGGAAGGTGGAGAGGGAGGGAGAGGGGGTGGAGGAGGGGAGGGGGCCAGATCGGATCTGTCAGCTGCACCCCCAGAGGGAGGAGGAGAGGGTGGGTGGAAGGGGGAGAAATGATGCCGTGGCAGAGGCAAGTAGAGGGAGGTGGTTAGGAGAGGAGGGCTGGGGGAGAGAAGATGCCGGAAGGTGGGGTGGAGAGAAGGGAGGGGAGGGAGGGGGCCAGGGCGCCCACCTTTGTGCATGCCCGTGTAAGGGTCTTTGAGCACCGTGAGCTCATAAATGCGGCCGAACTGCTCGAATAGCGGCTTGAGGTCCTTCTCGTCCAGGTTGCGTGGGATCTGGCCCACGAAGAGCTTGATGGCGTCCAGGTCCTTCATGCCGTCGGGCTGCCCGCCGGGGGGCTCGGGCCCGCTGCTGCCCACCGGCGAGGGCCGCGGCTGCAGGAGCTGCTGCTGCTGCCGGCGCGCCTCGCTCTCCGTGAGGCGGGCCATGACGGGCGAAGGCGGGCGGCGGGCGCGGGACCGAGCCGGCGGCGGCGGGCGGCGGGCGGACTCACAGCTACAACGACGGACGCCGCCTCCCGCCTCCCTCCCGCCCGGTCCCCGCGCCCTCCTCCCTCCTCCGCGCCCGCTCGCTCCAGCATCAGGACCACAAAAGGGCGCCTCCGCAGCGGCCCCTGGAGGCCAGCGCGCGCATAGCCATCCCGCGCCTTCTGCACTCATCCCTCACTCCACATCCCGAGAACCGAGTCCAGTCCAGGTTGGGTAATTGAGGCCAACGGGCCGCAAACCCCGCCTTCTGGGTGGGTGACGGTGGGGCTCCCGGCAGGGCACACCTGACTTCCAGGTGTCACTGGCTCCTTCATCTGAGAACAACAGGAAACATCACTAAAAGTAGAGCCGGCTTTTACTTAGCTGGGCTGCTCTTGCCACTTTTAAGACCACAACTCATCAATAACAACAAGAAAGAACACGTCTGATCATACAGGCACTGCGCTCAGCACTTTTACGTCGATAACTTACTGAATAGAAATAGGAATCGTGTTTGTTACATCAACAACCAGAAGTAACATTTTTGTCACACTTGCAGTGTTCAAAATATTTCAAAAGATATTGATGCATTTGGGCCAAGAACTCTATGGACATCATGTTTAAAACTCTCCAAAAATGTCCTAAGATTAAGACTAAGTCCTCTGTGCAGCCCCCAATGTCCCACACACCCGGCCCCACTCCCCTCCCTCCCCTCACCTCCTCCCTCTCTCCCCCTTGCTCACTTGCTCCAGCCACAGGGGCCTCCTGGCCTTTCTTCCAACACACCAGGCACCCACCTGCCCCAGGGACTCTGCAGGAGCTGTGCCCTCTGCCTAGGATACCCTTCCCCCAAATGGTGCATGGCCTACTCCTTCAATCCCTCAACACTTTCTCTATCCATTCTATCTAAAATTGTTCAGCCACCATCACCTCATTTCTCAGGCTTCCTTCCCCCGCCCCTAATATTTATAACCCTTTAATGTAATTTAATTGTAATATGTTGTATATTTACATGTTACTGATAAAGTGCATAGTTCTTTCCAGGCACCTGACTCTGTGCTAAGTTCTTGACATGCACAAACTCATTTAATCCACACAACAAATCCTGGGAGTGGTTACAAGTAAATAAACAAGATACTTTTACACTATGAAAAAATACAATGAAAGAAACAGCTAAATGAGCGGAGGGAAGCCTTTAGGAGGCAAATTCAGGGAAGGCAGATGACAGAGCTTGGCTTTGAGCTGAGATAAGACTGGGGCAGCAAGTGCAAGGGCCCTGGGGCAGGAAGCATTCTGACAGGCTTGAGGAACTTCGAGGAGACTGTAACAGGGAAAGTGCCAGACTGAGCAAGGGTGTGTGTGTTGGGGCGTGGGGGCAGTCTACCAATTCTGAATTTAATTTTTAATTGTGTTTGTTTTAAAACAAAGTCAGGATCACTAACAATCCAGTGCTGAGCCAAAGGAAAATTCAGTAATACTGATTCTATTCAAAATGTTGACATTATATTCATCATGAATTTGGGGAACATTAATTTTAGTTTTAAAAAAATACTGCATTAGCCCGGCCAGCATGGCTCCGTAGTTGAGCGTTGACCTATGAACCAGGAGGTCATAGTTCAATTCCCTATCAGGGCACATGCTTGAATTGTGGGCTCAATCCCCAATGGGGGAGCATGCGGGAGGCAGCCAATCAATGATTCTCTCTCATCATTGATGTTTCTATCTTTCCCTCTCCTTTCCTCTCTGAAATCAATAAAAATATCTTTTTAAAAAACTGCATTGAAATATTCTTTATCTTGCCCTGGACTGTTTGCTCAGTGGTTAGAGTGTCAGCCTGGGGTCAGAAGGGGCTCGGGTTTGATCCCTGGCCCTGGGCACATGTGGAAGACAACCAATTGATGTGTCTCTTTCATCTCTCTCTCTCTCTCTCTCTCTCTCTCTCTCTCTCTCTCCCTTCTACTCTAAAAATCAATGAAAAAAATACACTCGGGTGAAGATTTTAAAAATAATAATATATATAAATAAAATAAAATAGCCTTTACTGTGACGACTACGTTTTTTGGTGCCCCCTTAAACTTTGCTCCCAGGTGAGCCCACCCTGGTCCCTGCCCATTCCTCACAGCAACCATTAAAAGGCAAATACCGTTCTTATACCCATCTTACAGAGAGGCAAACTGAGCCCCAAGTCACTTTTGCAAGGTTACGCAGTCAGAGTGCTGGGATTTGGACCTGGCCAGCCTGACCCCGGAGCCCACACACTTCCCGCCATCCCACACTGTCTTTCCCACATTCTTGGTTTCCTTACTTGCCAAGTGAGACTAAAGAGTGAATACGATGAAGCCCTTGGCGTGGATTTGGTGAACTCATAGGTGAGGCTTAGCATAGCACCTAGGACATCCTTAGTGCTCAATCAATGGCTGTTGTCATGACTGTTACAGGCAGCCACCTGCCCGTCCCCAGGCGGGAGCAGCGTGTCAGGGTTAGGTGAGGAGCAGGGCCACTCCTGGTCCCTGGTTCTCAGCTTGCAGCCCCAGGCTGGGCTGGTGGAGCTGGGCCAAGACAGGTTCAGTCTCCATGGAGACCCAATCAGGATGCTCGAAGCCCTGTGAGCCTCTGATGTGCTGGAGAGTCATTTAAAAGAATAAAAATAGCCCGGCCAGTGTGGCTCAGTGGTTGAACATCAACCGATGAACCAGGAGGACATGATTCGATTCCCGGTTGGACGTGCCCAGGTTGTGGGCTCTATCCCCAGTGTGGGGTGTGCAGGAGGCAGCCAATCAATGATTCTCTCTCATTATTGATGTTTCTCCCTCTCTCTCTCCCTTCCTCTAGAATTAAAAAAAAACACAAACAACCACACATATCTTTTTTTAAAAAAGAATGAAAATTATAACCCACCAGCCCTCCTGTGAAGAAAGATGAATTTCCCACACTCTCTCTGGACATGCAAAACAAACGAGGGTAAGGGGCAGGGAGGGTCCCAGTCTAGCTTGCGTGTGACCTCCAGGAATGTAAATTCAGCATTCCGCCTCCTGAGTGATGCTCATCTCTGGAGTTTACGCCCTGACCGGCTGACACGACTCAGCTGTATCAGGGAATAGGTCAAGGCAGAGAAAACTCCCGGGGCTGTCTGCTTGGAACCCAGGAGGCCGATTTGCTGACTTATTAGCCAGAGGAAACCTGGTCGGCTGGGCATCATCGCAGGAGGCCCGTGGTGTGGGCGGCTGTTACTGGAGCAGTAGCAGCGAGGCTGGGGCAGAGCCTGGGGTGGGAGCCAGGGGCTGGGAGGCTTCCCGGGAGTCGCTTGGCTCCCTGAGCCTGTTTCCTCACTCACCTGCCCCAGAGCCTTTGCACGTCCTCAGGGTTCATCTTCCAAAGAGCTTCTCAAAATGCTCACACGAACATAAATCCATCTTAAAGGGAAACTGGACATTCAGGTCATGTTCTCTGTGGGGGAGCCACCTGCTGGGGGGTAAGCCGCATCCCGGGCTCCAGCCACTTGTGCCAGGAGCTCCCCCAGACATCGCCCAGGTCCCCCGTGGGGCAGGACCTCCGGGAAGAACTGCTGGGGAGCGCAGCTAAAGCTGCAGGGTCCACACTGCACTTCTCACACGTGCGTGTCCTCCTGGGCATCCTGCTAAGAACGCAGAGCCCGATCCAGCAGGTCTGAGGGGGGCCTGGGCCTGCATTTCCTGACAAGCCTTCAGGCGACAGGCGGCAAAGGTCTGGGAAGATGTCCGCCATGTTCCCGTTCCGGCTTTTCACAGCGAGATTCTTATTTCAGAGGTCGTGCGTGTGAAAGGGGTGAGCCCCTCGGGGAGGGACAAGAAATGGCTTCTGATCTTTTCCAGGTCCCTCCAACCCCCACCCCAGGGGCTGAGGTGTAGGGTCAGCAATGGGGTCAGGGTATTGGGCAGGGGCAGGGGGCCCAGCCTGGAGCTGCCCTGTGCCAGGACCTCTGCTCTTTGGTGGTCTCCGCACAGCTGGCCTGAGTGTCTTCCTGACCCCGCAACCCTGATGCCCTCTGACCCTGCCCCTCTGTGTCCCAAGTCCCTCAATGCCCAGACTACATTCTAGAACATTCCCAGAAGTGAAGCGCCCCATCTACCAAGGCTCATGATGTGTCCCCTGGGAACCGCCCCGCGGTCCCTACCCACCCCAGATGCCTCCTGCCTTCACACACCTACAGCCACAAAGCAGACAGACCTATGGCTGCCACACCGCCATCCACACCGCCGCCCTCCCCTGGGAGGGAGCTGCTCTTTCATCCTGCAGGATTGAACCCCAATCTGCCCGAATTCTCCCAGGTCCCTGGCCCCACCATTTGGTTTCACGGATGGGAAAGGGTTCCTCATTGGGTCAACCCCTGTTGTTCCCTCTCTCAGCAACGGGGTGGGGTTGTGTGAGGTCTAAGATACAGCCTGGGGGCGAGGGGGAGCGAGGGAGGGTGGGGGAGAGGCGTCAGGATCTGGTTGTGCCCCACCCTCAGGGGTTGTGGCCCCGTCTCCCCCATCCGTCCTTCAATGTGGCTCCACTCCTCTGGCCACAGCCCATGGGACCTGGAGTGGACACCTGTCCTGAGGGCCAATGAGTTATTTCCCTGGAGACACGAGGAGTGGATGCCTCACCATCCTGGGAGGTGAGTGTGCACCACATGGAACTTGGGTGTGTTTTTTCCAACGTGGAGATGAGAAAGAGGAGCAAATCCTCATTTCTGAATGAACCATCCCCAGTGTGTTCCTATAACTTGCAATCAAAACTGCATGGGTTCGTATATGGTAGGATTCTATTTATGTGCAATGTCCAGAACAGGCAAATCCACAGAGACAGGAAGTGGGTCAGTGGTTGCTGGGGGGCTGGGGGTAATTGCTGATGGGAATGAGACTTCTTTTTGAAGTTATGGAATGTTCTGGAACTAGATAGAAGTCACGAAACCACTGAATGATATATCTAAAAGGGTTAATTTCATGGTATGTGAATATATCCCAAATTTTTTTTTTAAACTGTGTTTGAATGCCAACTCTGCCTCCTTTTTGCCACAAGACTTCTAGCAAGATAGGTCACCTGTCTGTCTCTTTCATCCTCTGTAAATTGGAAGTAAAAGCAGGTATGCAATTCAGACAAGGGATAGAATGAGAGAAATCCCCACGTGGCAACCATCAGTGTGATCACAGCTTCACAGGAATCACCAGTGGCTTTGAAAACTAGAGGGTGACGTTTGAGGAGTGACAGGCTATTTGCACCGCCTAAAAGTACCTCCCCACACCCAGCCGGCGTGGCTCTGTGGTTGAGCATTGACCTGTAAACCAGGAGATCATGGTTCAATTCCTGGTCAGGGCACATGCAGGAAGCAGCCAATGGATTATTCTCTTATTACTGATATCAGTAAAATATATACTTTTAAAAAGAAAGTATCTCCCCATAACGTGCTTATTGGAGAAAGATAGTGACTCCAATGGACAGAGCCAACGGATACCCCATTATCCACGAAACTAGGGCTCACACCCTAGGAATGCCCTGCCGAGTACACACCACCCGCTTTTACTTCCTTCTATATGCCCACCCTCCTCTCCTGTAAAATGCATAGGTTGAACCCGATCGTATGGAAACACCAGGAAACCCAAAGTGAGGGGCATCCTACAACAGCCTGGCCAGGACTCCTAACAAGGTCATGAGACACGAAGACGGGGAACCATTCCAGGGTAAAGGTGGCTAGAAAGACAAGACCCCCGGGTGCAGTGCGTGATCTGGAATGTTCTTTATTGTGAAGGATGCTGTTGGGGACAGAGGCCAACATGTGAATAAACTGTGTAATTTGTTAAACACTATTGTATGGTGTCAGTTTTCTGATCTGGGTGATTGTTCTGTGCGGAGGGAGGTGACTGCCTTGGATTGTAGGAAAAACACTTTGGCATATTGAGGAGTGAAGGGGTGGAGAGAGACAGAGACCCAGAAAGAGACAGAAAAAAAAGAACAAAATAAAACTGATAAAAAGTTAACATTTGCAGGATATATGAAGGGTTTAGGAAGTTCTTTTTACTATTTCTATAAATCTGAAATTATAATAATAAAAGCATAATATTCTAATTAGACTGGACAGCCAAACGACCTTCCGGATGTCATTCCAGACGTCCTTCTGGACAAAGTCGTGGCAGCGGGGGCCGAGGCAGAGGTAGTTAGGGGCGATTAGGCAGGCGGGTGAATGGTTAGGGGTGATCAGGCAGGCAAGTGGTTAGGAGCCAGTGGTCCCGGATTGCAAGAGTGATCCCAGGGGGTCCCGGATTGGGAGAGGGTGCAGGCCGGGCTGAGGGCCCCCTCTCACCTCCCCTGACAAATTTCGTGCATCGGGCCTCTAGTGTCAAAATAAAAAGGCAGAAAATGAAATGTTGGGAAACATACCCAATTTCTCCCTTTAAAGCCATCAAGTAAGTTGGCCCTTGGCCCAGCAGCCCCACTGCCAGGCTGCAGGCTGGCAGCTGTCTTGGACCCCAGCTGCAAGCATCACTATTGCTTTCTCTTCCCTGGGTCTGAGGCCTCCAGGTGCCGGACATGGATCAAGGATTCCCTTGCAATTTTGGCCAATGGTGAAGCTTGTGCAGCCCCTCAGAACCACATTTCTCCCGGTGTTCCACCCATGCTCCTGTTCAATCTGCTCTGGTTCTTTCGTAGGCCAAAAGGGGGGTTAAAATCATAGTAACTCTCGGAACTGAGATTGAAATGTCAAAGAAGCCAAGAGTGTGTGTCCATTGCAAAAAAGATCAGCAGAGGGTGTGGAATTTTCCTGTGAAGAGTTGGGTGGTACGCGTTTGGGGTTTGGCCATCTTCACAATCTCTGCTGCAACTGATCAGTTCTTCCCTTGCAGTGTGAAAGCAGCAACAGACAATACACACCCGAGGGGCTGTGTGCCAATAAAACTTTACTTCCAACAGGCAGAGAGCCAGACTAGGCCACAGGTGACAGTCTGCTAACCGTTGGTTAAGCACACTCCCTCTTTGTGTGCCAAGGGACACCGATAAAGGTTTAAGGTGGTGGAAAGTTAGGTACAAGCAGCGTGCCCATCAGCAGAGGGTTGGGTGGATAGTGCAAGGTCCCTTCTGAAGATGGACTACTGTGCAGCAGTGAAAGGGTTGGTGTATGTGCAAGCGAAACATATAAAAGCAAGAGCTGGGCCCACTCGGAGCCCGTGCTGCCAGGCGGAAGTCCTGCGTGCCACACACGTGACTTATGATGGTCGAGGCCTTGGAATAAAAGGTGCTATTTCCTCCCCTCAGGTTGGCCTCTCTCCCTGGCTATGATCATGGATTGGGAGACTCGATATTGGTGTGTTAGTCACCCAGGAAACAGAACCCATAGGATGTGTATTTATAGAAAGAGGTTGTGGGGACTGCAAAGTCTGAAATCCACAGGGCAAGCCCGCAGGCTGAAAATTCCAGCAAGAGTCCATGTTGCAGTCAGAAGGCAATCTGAGGCAGAATTCCTTCCTCCTCGTGGGACCTCAAGTCTTTTCAACTGACTGGATGAGGCCCACCCACGTCATGGAGGGGGATGTTATTCAAAGTCAACTGTTTTACATGTTAATCACATCTAAAAATGCCTTCAAAGCAACATCTAGACTGACATTTGACCAAACAGCTGGGCACCATAGCCTAGTCAAGTTGACACAGAAAATTAACCATCACAATTGGTACCTTGTCAGTTCATTTCAAACTGATCTGTAGATTCCTTGTAATCCCAATGAAAATCCAAGACTTTAAAAAAAAATCCAAGGCTTTTTTTAAAAACAACAACACACAACTGACATGCTGATTCCAAAATTCATATGGAAGTGCAAAGACCTAGAATAGTCAAAACAACTTTGAAAAAGATCAAAGTTGAAGGATTCACACTACCTAATTTCAAGACTTACTCAGAAAGCCATGGTGATCAAAACATTGGGTTCTGCCTGGCCAATGTGGCTCAGTTGTTTGGGCATCATCCTGTGCACCAGGAGGTTGCTGGTTTGATTCCCAGTCAGGGGCACATGCCCGGGTTTCTGGCTCAATCCCCAGTAGGGTGCATGCAGGAGGGCCTCTCACATCAATGTCTCTTCCTCTCTCTCTAAAAATCAAGAAATTATTTTTAAAAAATGTGTGGTATTAGTGAAAGGTTAGATACATAGATCAATGGAATAGAATGTAGTCCAGAAATTGATTCAGACACATTGATTAATTGATTTTCAAAAAAGGTGCAGCCCTGACTGGTTTGGCTCAGTGGATGGAGCGTTGGCTTGCGGACTCAAGAGTCCCAGGTTTGATTCCGGTCAAGGGCACGTGCCTTGGTTGCAGGCACATCCCCAGTGGGGAGTGTGCAGGAGGCAGCTGATCGATGTTTCTGACTCTCTATCCCTCTCCCTTCCTCTGTGGAAAATCAATAAAATACGTATTTTTTTTAAAAGGTGTAAAGGCAATTCAGAGGAGAAAGGCTAGTATTTTTCAACAAATGGTGCTGGAACAACTGGATCTCATATGTAAAAATCTAAACTTGTTCCATATTTTGCAACATATTTTTTTAAATAGCACAAAATGGATCATAGATTGAAATGTAAAACTTAAAACTATTACACTTTTAGAAGGAAACAGAAAGAAATCTTTGTGACCTTGGGTTAGAGAACAATTTCTTAAGCATGACACCAGAAGCATAATTCATAACAGAACAAACTGATATATTGGACTTGATAAAAATTAAGAACTTTTGCTCTTTGAAAGAAACTTAAGTCAATGCAAAGACAAGCCAGAGACTGGGAGAAAATATTTACAAAGATATAGCTGAAAAAGGACTTGTACCCAGTATACTAGTATATAAAAAATTCTCAAAACTCAATAAAACCCATAAAAAATGGGCAAAAGCTTTCAACAGGCATGTCACCAAAGACACACCAAAGATGTGGATGACTAATACAAACATGGAAACATTAGTCGATAGGAAAATGCAAATTAAAACAACAAGATATCACTACACACTTGTAAGAATGACTAAAATGTAAAGGACTGGCCATACCGAGTGTTGGCAAGGATGTGGAGGTACCGGTGGTGGGAACATAAAATGACACAATTATCTTAAAAAAAAAAGTTAGAAACCCAGAATGTGACCCAACCATTCCACTCCTAGGTATTTACCCAAGAGAAATGCAAGCAGATGTCCATACATTTAATTTATATGAATGTTTATAGCAGCTTATTGGTAGTAGCTGAAATTTGGAAACATGTCCCTCATGTCCCTCAACTTCTGAATTGATAACATATTGTGGTAAAGTCCTCACTTAGTGTCGTCAATAAGTTCTGTGACTTTAGCGAAATGGCATATAATGAAACCAGCTTATCACAGGCTAACCGGTATAAACAAGAGTTAAGTTCCTGTGCCATCTCAGCGTTATAAGAAAACCACGTTGAATGAAATGACGTTACTTGAGTACCTGCTGCTGTGTATCCACATAACGGAATAATCCTCGGAGTAAAAAGGCATGAACGATTAATACATGCTACAACATGAATAAACCCCAAAATAATTATGCTGAGTGAAAGAAGCCAGATAAAAGGACACATGTGGGAATGACTCCATTATGTAAAAATCTAGGAAATGCCAACTAATGTGCAGTGACCACAGATCAGTGGTTGCCTGGGAGGGGTAAGGGGAGGTACCATGAGGGACAAAGGAAAATTTGGGACTGAGGAATCTGTTATTTTGATTATATTCAATTAGCGGCCAATAAAGCTGTTTTAGAGGTTTAAAAAAAGAGGTTAAAAATGCAAGGTAAGGACAGTATGATATCTAAATAAAATGTTTAAGCCGTACAGAAAAAATGCTGAATGTTGTCCGTGTATCCATAAGCATGTACGTAATCATTGTTTGTAAAGAATGACAAGGAGCCCTGGCCGGTGTGGCTCAGGTGGCTGAGTGTTGTCCATGCACCAAAGGGTTGCCGGTTCTATTCCCAGTCAGGGCATGTACCCGGGTTGCAGGTTTGATCCCTGGTCAGGGTGCGCATGCGAAGCAACTTATCGGTTTCTCTCTCATATCGATGTTTCTTTCTCTCCCCCTACCTCTCCCTTCCTCTCTCTAAAATCAATAACACATTTTAAAAAGAATTTAAAAAAATAAGAATGACAAGGACATGGACAGTGGATTATACCCTTGGGCAGAAGGGGGAGAGAGATGATTACAAGAGATGCTAGATTGTGTTTTATTGCCTTTTAAACAAAGATCCCTGGGAAGAGATCCAAGACACTGGTTGGACCCCTTTGGGGTCCCGGTGGAAGATAACAGTACCCTACTCAGAAGATGCTTTTGCCCAAACTATTTGCTGCCACCCAGGGCTGATGGGGACTTAAGGTGATGTTCATGGGCACCAAGGGAGCCCAAGGAACCATCTCTCACACGTCCGACACGCGTGGCCCAATCTCATTTCATCTTCATATCTGGGGAGTCAGTGACCTTTCCAAATACAAGTCAGGCCTATGTTCCTCTCCTTGGGCCTCCCCCTCCCCACGGTTCCTCATCACAGAGTATAAAATGCAAACACCTCACCAAGGCCCCTACAAGCAGCCTGCCTCTCCTCCAGCCACATGGGCCTCCTCACTGTTCCTCTAACAGAGAGCACCATCCTGCCCCAGGGCCTTTGCATGGACTGTGCCCTCTGTCTGGATTTCCACACAGCTTAATCCTTCCTGCCATTCTGATTTCTCTCAAAATCGCCTCCTCGGGGAGCCATCACTGTCCACCCCCCACTATTTTTACCTGATTCCCCAGTGGACCACAGGCCCCAGGGTGGCGGGGACAGGGACTCTTGTTCTCGCCATGCAGCAGGGGGGTTAATACTGGTTGACTTCAGAGCTGAATGAGACAATCTGTAGGGACATGATCAGTGGCCACCTGGGAACAAGGGCACAGGGAGAGACTGCAGAAGGGAGCAGGGAAATGTTCCCCTCAGTGTGGTGACGGCTCCGGTGCAACCAGGGGAGCCATGGGCAGTGGCAGCTGGTCCCGGGCTAACCCCCGAACCTGTCTCCAAGGCCTCCGTTTCTCTAACTCTTCAGTGAGCTGACAGCAGCCCCGCCTTGGCTCACTTCTTTCCTATAACATTTCTAGAGACAAAGCAGCGCGTGTGCCCTTCTCACTGCACTCCTGTTATGTCTGCAAAGAGCTATTTAAAGAGAAATACTTAAAAATTGAGTCCTATTTTCAAAACGAGATGGTATGTACTTATATTCACATACACCCACATACACTGGGAAACAGGATGAAAACACACGAGCCTGAGGGCAGCCATCTTTGCCAGCTGGGGCTATTGGTGGTTTTCGTGTGGAACTTTTTGTGTAAAAAACGGAAACATCAGCTTATGTTAATATGAGGAGTAACGGGCCGGCCTTTCCTCTGAAATGTGGGGACTTTTACCGGAGTTCATGATGAGGCCAAAGTTACCTTCCAGCCTCTGCAGGGGGACGGCAGGGGAGAGGAGAGATGGCCCACCCCTCCTTGCCCATGCCTGGAGCAACCGCACCCCATAAACCCGGAGTGAGCTGCACCAGTATCCCAGAGGCTGTGCCCAGGCCAGGACGCTCCTCGGGGCTGGGGATGGGCCTGACTGGTGGGAGGGGCCTCCACACAGCCTGGTGCCCCCACCCCCATATTAGGTTGAATGCTGTCCCCTCAAATTCATAACCCCTGGGAACCTCAAAATGAAAACTTATTTGGAAAGAGGGCCTTTGCAGACATAGTTAGTTGAGATGAGGTTGTCCTAGAATTGAGTGGGCCCTGAATCCTAACCAGTACCCATATTAGAGACACACATACAGAGAAGACTCAATATGAAGGTGGAGGCAGACTGGAGCCATAGTCCACAATCCAAGGAACGCCAGAAGCCGGGAGAGCCCGGACAGAACCCCTCACAGCCTCAGAATCAGCCTGCCCACACCACCAGACAGGACATTCGAGGCTGAATGTTCGATATGGCTTTATTTTCTGATCATCCAACTGCGTCCCACATCCAGCCTGAGCTCTGAACAGTCAGTGGCCTGAGCCACCCTGGGGAGGGAGGGCACCAGCTGGGCAATCCCAGACGGTGCACCCATCAGTCACATGTGAGGAAAGATGAGTTTCCCTCCTCCCACCCCATCCAGCTTCCCATCCTGTGGCATGAGCCCCCAGAGGCGGTCAAGCATTTGGTGAAGTCTTTGGGGCAGTGGGTCCTCCGGGCAGGGTGGAGGAGGAACGAGGCAGAACCTGTGGCCCCCATGCTGACCTCTCCCGAGACCTGGCTTAGCCAACAGCCGGGGCCCGGAAGGCTGAGGACAGGACAGCCGCAAGTGCCCAGGGACTGCTTTGGCAAAGGTGGGAGACTGAGGTGGAGGCAGACAAGAGCCCCAAGAGCCCAGTCAGTCCCTCCTGCTGGCGGGCTTTGGGGAAGGGGCAACAGCAGGCTGGGTGGGGGATGGGAGAGCCGTCCTGTTGCCCCTTTACACCACTTCAGACCTCCATGGGGAGCCTGGAGCCCCTCCTTTCCGGTCCTGAGCCTCCCCCTTAGCATTTAACACTTGCTTGATTATATTGCTCATGAATTGGTACACCTGCATCTCCCTGAGGTCCATCCAGTGCTGGAAGCCTTCTCTCCACCGAGAGAAGCTCACGCCCATGAGGCACCTGGTTTGTGGAGTGCGGGCTTGGTTGAGGCTCGCAGAGCCCACACTTTCCCCCTCTGGATCCCACCGACACATCTTCTCCAGCAAACACTCTGCCTTGACGCCCCCACCAGGCCCCAACATGGATTGCACTCGCCCAGGACACATCACACCCTCCTTTTCAGATGAGGATACGGCTCAGTTGGGCTAAGAAGTGAGTTCGCAGAGGGGCCAGAGCCTCCAGCCCAGGGCCCCTCCTCCAGGGCCTCCTTGGGCACTGCCTCTGGAGCCTGGGGCCTCCAAAGGCACCCGGTTTCCCTTTGGGAGCCAGGGGTTGGGAGCCCAGGAGCCAACAGAGAAGACGCCTGGGGAGATGCTGGCATTCCCTAGGGCGCAGTGAAAGGGAGCAGAGGCCAGAGAAGCCCCAGTGATGGGAACAATCCAGGGCCCTGCAGGAAGGCAACGGGGTGGGGGTGGGGGGCGCTCCAGGTCTTCAGGGCACCAACTGCCCAATGGGGGTCCTGGGAGACATGTGCCTCAGCCCTGGCTCAGGGAGGAGACATAACCTTCCAAGGCCGGAGCTACAAGCTGGGGCCCGGAGGCTGGAGCTGCCCTCTCAGACCAACATGAAGAGAGTATCCGGGACACTGAGGGGGATGGAGACGGCGTGGAGGACAAATGCAGAGCCAGTGCCAGCCGTGGTCGGCATCACGAGCAGGAGTGACCGCAGGGCTGTGCCGGACAAATTTCCTCTCACAGCGCGGCTTAGCGCCTGAGGGCCGAAGGGCCATCTCCCGGGCCAGAGGCTCGGCCACCGCTTGTCCCCCAGTCCGTGGTCTGGCCCAGAACTCTACCCAATGCTCCTCCGAGGGAGTTCGAAGGACAAAAAGAGAAAGAACCCCCTAAATCCTCAAGAGCAGCACAGAACAGCTCTCTAATTCGGGGTTTCGGTGAGCCCCTGCAGGCCAAGGGTGGTGGTGAGGGTGGCAGGCAGGGGCCCATGGTGCTGGCAGGGCCTCGTCACTGTGTCTTGGCCTTCAGCAGTAGTCTCTGAACTGTTTTGTACAGGAGGTCGAAGTGCTGGAGGCAGTGGGAGGGCGCAAGTGAGGTCAGGAGTGAGGGCAGGGACAAATCCCACCAAGGAAGGCCCAGAGACTGGATCACATGCTTCTAGGCAGGATGGGGCGAGAACTCACCTGGGCAGGTCACCCTCCCACCTGAGCCCTGTGAGCTCACCTGGACCGCTGTGTAGGCCATGCCGAGGTAGGCGCCGATGCAGACGGCCAGGAGCAGGTCGAAAATGGCTGGTTTGACCCTGGAGGGAGAGGAGTCAGAGGTCAAGAGAGGGGGTGAAACTGGCCACTCCCTGGCTGTCCTGTGGACCACAGTCCCCTGGATGGTCACCCAGGGGGACAAGGGCTCCTGGTCCAGAGCAGCTCACCTGTAGGCATTCATCACCTGCTTCAGCTGGTCGTAGAAGACAAACTCGGGGTCCCTGGGAGAGAGTGGGTTCTCAGTGGACTCGCCCCGACAGCCGGGACCCCAGATAGCAGACCACCCGGATGTCTCACAAGCCCAGGGACATGGAGGGAGCACCCTATGTGTGTGTCTCCTCGAGGCTGCCACGATTCCTCCTGGGAAAGGGCAGTCCTTTATTCTGAAATACGATCTTTCCTATTGCTTTTTGGTGCTGAAACAATCTTTAACAATGGAACACGGGGCCTGTAGAAACTTGGCTGGTCTCGGAATATTTCTATAGAGGGCGGGTGGCCATGGCCCGGAACCAGGACCCTGGCTTCGGCGGTGGAGCCACTTTGAGCCTCGGTTTCTTCTAATCGCTCTGCTTCCGGGAGTGCCGTGACTCGGACGGCAGGTGGAGGCCAGCACGGGCAATTAGCAGTCTGGGGACATCTTCTGCCCGTGGACACCCACAGGTGCCTCTCCTATCACACCCCCTGAGGTGCCTGCTCAGTTCAGCTTGGGAGCCTTGAGCAGAAAAAAGATAAAACTCAGGGGGCCCACGGTGAGGAGAAGCACCCTAAGGGCAGACAGGGGCCGGGGTACTAGCCACCTGAGGCCTAGAGCACGAAAGGACCAGAGGGCGGGTGGAGGTTAGGGCTGCCAGATAAAACACAGGAGATCAGTTCTCTGCGGATTCAGATAAATAGGGAACAGGCTTTTCGGATAAGCATATCCAAGCATTTCATGGGATGTACTTACACTAAAAAACAATTTGCTGTTTTATCGGGAACTCAAAGTTAACTAGTACCCAGTACTTTTTCACTTATCATTTAACTTTTCATCCGGTATTTTATTTATTTGCTCACTCTGGCACTGGGAGCGGTATAGAAGACTCTAGAAGAGCATGCTCACTGGCCAGCCACACTTCATGAGCCTGTGACAGGGTGGGGGCCGTCTGCGCCTCACCGTTTGTCAGCCTTGATGTGGTGCTGCTTCACCTCCTTCAGGTAGCGGCTCAGGTAGTGCTCCAAGGTGTTGAGGAACGTGCCATCTTTGTCCACTAACTGGGCAGCCCGGGGCTGGTTGGTGAGCCAGTCCATCACGGAGTCCAGCTGTTCCTGCTGGATCTGCTGCGAGGAACATGGCCATGGTCAAGGGACCCCTTCCTACCGCTGCCCCAGGACCCCTGCCCACCCAGCCCAGCGGTTACCATCTGCTCTGTGAAGACAGGCATGTCCGGGGGCGTCCCCTGCAAAGAGAGGAAGGACAGGCTCTCAGTCCCGACCCGCCTGGTGCACTGGGTGGAGGGAGGGAGGGCTTGCGGCCACCGGTGGGGCCTCACCTTCTCAGTCAGGTTGTAGATGACTCGAGTCAGGGCCTCTGCGATGAGCCTTGTGTTGCGGGTCAGGGTTTTAGAGTCAACCCGGGACCTTCAGGGCGGATTTGGAAAAAAAATCTCTATATATTTGGAATCAGCATCATTTATAATCACCAAAAATCAAGAGCAACCATGTATCTAATGATAATGTAAATAAGAAAAGACACAGCCGCCTTGGGCAGGGCGGGCACCTCTCCACACCTCAGATTCTGCTTTAAAATTTAGGGGGACCCTGCCCTCCTCAAAAGGCTGCCCAGCACCCATGGGGGTTATTTGCAGGTACGAGAAGCTAGCCTGGCTCCTTGTGTCTGCCTGAAATGACTGGACCCTTCTGAGCCTGTTTCCTTATCTAGAACGTGGGTGGTCAGAGAACCTGCCAAGCAGTTAGGGTCAAATATCGCCCCCAAAGTCACACCCGCCCGAACCTGGGAAGGTGACCTGATTTGGGGGTAGGATCTTTGCAGATGTGATTAGTTAGGATGAGGTCACACTGAAGTAGGGTGGCCCCACATCCAATGGCGGGTGTCCTTCTAGGAGGAAAATTTGTGACAAAGGAGACACAGATTGGGGTGATGCAATCACAAGCCAAGGGACACCAGGGATCATGGGCAACACAGACCCGAAAAGAGGAACGCTGGAGGCAAAACGTCACTGATCCAAGTGGGTGTGAGATGCTGGGCCCACCCTGGGAGGGGGGAGCAGCAGGGGGAGGTGGCTCACTCACTCTCCGGGCTCTGTTCCTCTTTTCCTCCAACTCTCCTTTGCTCTCAGCTTCCTCTGCCCTGGAACACCCTTCTCCTGACTCATGTCCCTTGGTTTCAGTGCCACCTCCTCCAAGAAGCCCTCCAGCCGCGGGACCAGCTGATGCTCCCGCTGTGCCTGTTCTCACTCTCTGGGTCTTGCCTGTCACCAGGCTGGGCTGAACCCCATCCAGGACCACCTTTTCATTCCCCCAGCTGATGCGTGTCCAGTAGCTAGGACGTTGTTCAGGGTTGGCCAATGAGAGGGCACAGGCAGACTGTCCCAGGCCCCCCCTGGGGGCTGCCATGCTAGCAGGGGGAACTAATGGGATGTGAGGTCCTAAAACAACGGAAGCCAGAGGTAGCAGCGCCAGAGAAAAGAGTGAGAAAGTAGTTGGTGGGAGGGCTCCCAAGGAAGCATGAGGGGCCTGGGAGACAGAGCACAGCTCGCCAGGTGGCAGCACAGCCATGCAAAGTCCTGGGGGCAGAAGCCACAGGTGCTCAGGGTCTAAAAGTCATGCATAGGGGCTGGAGGTGGGGGAAAGCCACTTGCTGTGTCCTCCCCGTCCCCAGCACCCTCTTGCTGAGTAAGCACACTCCTGGTGAGCCACACTCCTGTTTCTTGAGCTGCCAGGCTAGTGCCAGCCCCTCCCCCGAACCCACAGGGCAGGATTGCTCCCTCCAGGCACCATGTCTACTGCCAGCCCCCTACTCTGGAAGAATAGTTTTGTTTGTAGGACCCAGATGACAGAAAGACAGCTATGAGATAAAGTGGGAGGCCTGGGGCCGCACTCACCGCACGTCCATAATGCTGCTGCGCTGGCCATCACGGTGGCTCTCCAGGTGGGACAGGGTGAAGGCCGGCAGCCGGCGGATGGCGAAGCGCTCGTGCTCCCAGGCCAGGATGTCCTCTGCCAGGTTGATCTTCTTGTGCACCATCGAGAAGCGTACCTCTGGGAACTGGTGAGCAGCCACCTGTGCGGGAGGGCGTCGTCAGGGAGTCCGCCCACTGCCCAGGGTCCCGGCCACACCCAGCAAGTCTGCAGAGGGACATCTTGCACTGAGTTCATTCTACAAACGTTCACAGGATCCTGAGGCCAAGCGGGTCCCATGTCCCTCCCCAAACCTCCCCCGTTTAGAAATGGGGAAAACCCACTTGCCTCCCAGGAAGCCAACTGAGGCTCACTCAAGATCCCAGGGTTTGCAGAGTGCCTGGTCTGATGCCTGGCTGGTGGTGGACACTAGCTAACAAGGGACAGTAGGGCAGATACCCCAGCTTGGCCCCGAGTCCCTTGTGATATACTGTTGCCCTTGTCAGGGCCTCCGGGCCCCTGTCTGTGAAATGGGCACGTGCCCAGCATGGGGTCAAGCTGCTGCCTGGGGGGCTCCTTCGTCACCAGGGGCACCTACCATCTCCAGCTCCCGCAGGAAGGCGTGCTGCAGCGTCCCCTCCCTGGGCGGCTTGGACACGTGCAGGTGGAGGCTATTCCCCCGGCCCACGGTGTCCAGGCAGAGGACGAAAGCCACATTGTCCTGGAGCAGGCTGGAATCTGTGGAGACAGTAGGAGCTGACCGGGGTCGGGGGGGGGGGGGAAGCCAAGAGCCCCTGACCACATAACCTGGGAAAGCTGGGGGCCACGAACCTGTGTGGTCCAGGTTGTCTTCTAACCAGCGCTTGGTCCCCTGATAGTTAAATTTGCCCCCTCCAGACGCAAAGAACAGGAGATTATACCTGATGGGGAGAGCAGAGGTGTCAGCTTTGGCAGATACGTGTCCAAGTCCTCAACAAGGAGGAGATGGTCTCCCCCAAGTGCAAAATCCTGACCAGCCCTTAGGGCAGGGCTTCCCCATTGCCCACTTCTGGCATCAGCACCGGGTCATCTCCGTGTGGGACCATCCTTGGCACCCTGGTGTACTGAGCCGCTTCCATCCACTCGATGACAGGAGCATGCCCAGTTGTGACAACCACAGATGTCCTCAGACACAGTCCAGTATCCCCTAGGGCAGAGTCACCCTGGGTGGGAACCGCTGTTCCAGAGGCTTCTCTGAGCCCTCAAAACCAGGCGACAACCTGGTTCCAATCGATGACGAGGAAATAGACCAGAAAGAAAGGAGAAAGGAATCCAGCACTGCTTTTCCCGAAGCAGGACTGAAGCCAGGCTGTCACCAAAGACCATATCCTGGGCCTCCCTCATCCTCCACCGCACCCATCCCACCAGGGCCACAGCAATTCTTACAGGAGAGAAAAGACAGAAAGAGAGAAGACGTGTGAGGAAGGAGACAGAGACTGGAGTGACGCAGCCACAGCCAAGAAATTCTGAGGACTGGAGGCAGCTCCCAGGAGTTGCGGAAGGCAGGAAGGACCCTGCCCCGGAGCCTTAGCGGGAGCATGGCCTGTGACAAGCTGATCTAGGCCTCTGGCCTCCAGAACTGGGAGCATAAATGTTTGCTATTTCAGCTTCTGTGTGTGGTGCTTGGTGACAACAGTTCTAGGAGACTGACGCTCTCGCTGGGCCCCTTTCTGCCCCAGGGCAGCGCGGTGTGTGGGTGAATAAACCAAGAACAACCCAGCCCAGTGTCCACATGGCCAAGAGCAGGAAACTAGCTTAAGTGACTATTTTTAGAGTGTTTCTATTGTTACTTGCAGCTCAAAGCATCCCCAACACTTGCCGGGACTAACAGCAGCCGAGCCTCCTGGGCAGGATTCCAGGGGATGAATGTGGGAGGGGCCTGGCCTATGGTAGCCCTCAACAGAGACACTGTTATTCCTGGGGTTGGAACTGCACCTGGGCCACAAGGCGTAACCAGTGTGGCCCAATCAGCACGTGGCCCCACCTGGCCCTCAGCCCCTCCCTCCCGGCCATCACTTACGCAGCGTGGGTGCGCTTGTAGGTGTACAGCCTGGAGAAGAGGCGGGCGAGCTCCAGCAGCACGGAGATGCCGCTCCCGTTGGAGTCTGCGCCATGTGACAGCCACTGTGGACGAGCAAGACAAGACCAGCCGTCACCCCCCACCGGCCACACATGGCACCTCATTACCCTCCTCCCACAGCACTCTGCCGGTGCAGTCTTGTCCCCAGTCCACATTTAGAGCAGGCCTGGGATGGCTACCCTCCTCTGCTTAGAGCCCCAGGCTGACAGCACCTCCATGTCCTCCCGGATGAGCGCTGGACACTTGACGCTATTCTGCGTCTCCTTGCCCACTGCAACTCTGCCCTGTGCAGAGCAGGGAACTGTGCCACCAGGGCTGCCTCCACCCAGCAGCCTCAGCATGTGCACTCGGACCCTCACTCCCTTCACTATGGGGGGAGTTGGTGCAGGTTCTCCCCCCTGCCAGCCCACCAGCCCTCTGCGCCTTCCTTCAACTCATCTGGGTTCTGTGACTGAAAGCAGTACTCCAATGGGGCAATGACTATTTCCTGGGGAAAGAAATCTTGGATTCCATAATGGCTCAGGAGTCTCCCCAGGTCACAGTCTATTAACCAACACATAGTGTATCAACAGAAGTAAAATTCATGGGGAAGAGGACCAGGATGCTCAGCAAGAGGAGCCAGACACCAAAGGCCACAGAGTGTGTGATTCCATTTATGTGAAATGTCCAGACTGCTAATAGGGATGGGGATGAAGGAATGTTCTGGAATTAGATAGTGGAGATGGTTATACAACTTCGTGACTATATTAAAAACCACTGAATTGTATGCTTTACAAGAGTGAGTTTTACATTATGGGAATTATTTTATTTTATTATTTTTTTTAAATTTCACAGACAGAAATTAGGACGAAAGTGTCTAAAAAGGAATAATGAACAAGTTGAGGGGCGTTGTTCTCAGCTAACTGTTCAGAGCCTGTCTCTGGGCCCCGGCTGGTCCAGGTGTTCTCAAGGCTGGCCTTGGCCTCCCAGGTGTGTGGCCCCTGGAACAGCTGTCCCTGGTCTGTGGCACAAACACTCACACAAGGCTGCAGGTCCACCCACCATCAGCTCCCTGTTTGGTTCAGCTGGTTGTTCTTCCAAAGCAAGACTTTCTTGACAAAGGAAGCAGATTTACACTCTGGCCCCAATCTTGCCATGCTGGGAGCGCTGAGAGGTGGCCCAGGGATGCCTGCAGCCTGTGGGAAGGGCTAAGTGCACCTCAGGCTTCTCTCCTCAGAGAAGCCGGCCTGGAAGGCCAGCCCTGGGCGATGTCTGGAACTGGACTCTGGGGGCTCCCACCACCCTCACTGATGGGGGCTCCCGGGCATAACCTGTCTGTGCCAACACATGACTCATACTGTGCACGGGCCCTCCTCCGGATTCTGGATCTCGGACTTGCCAGGCAGAGGGGCCTGTCTGATCGGCCCCCAGTGAGAACCCTGGGCACGGGGCCTCTATGAGCCCTGGAGACTACACCTCACATGCATGGTCACATCCTGTTTTGGGGGAGTGAGTGCTGTGGACTCTGGAAGCTGTGCCTAGTCCCCACCCCAACCTGTCCCACGCACTTTGCCCCTGGCTCAGTACTGTCTCTGCACAAACATGGCCATGAGGACACCCATCTTGCTGAGCCCTGGGGTACTCTCGGTGAGTTATTGACCGAGTCTCTTGGGGACCCTGACAGACACGCCGGGCTCTATTCCAGGCCCAGCCACCTATCTGCAATGGAGCCCTGTCCACAAGACTCGCCCTGGTTTCGCCTGTCTCAACTGGAAGACGACACCCACCCTGCAGGGTCCTCAGAGGAGCTGAGGTAATGCCTAAAGGGCTCTCAGAGTGGGAGCTGCTCCGCTGACCACAGCTGCTGTCCACAGACAGCCGCTTCTGCGTCTGAGCTGGGCTGAGCAGTGTGGGAGGAAAGGCACCCACCTCCCCTCCTGAGGCGAGCGTATACGTACAGGAGCCACTCCAAAGGCATCGTAGTGAGCCACAATGACGATGGTGGGAAGGTCCTCTCCACCCAGGCCCGTCAGCCGTCCCTGTGGAGAGACAATCTGTGAAGCGGCCAGCCAGCTGGGGTTCTGACCACCAGAACAGTCCAGGCTGCCCCCACCCAGCAGGCCAGGGGTAGGAGAGTATTTTTAGCTTTGCTAGCTCTAGGGTCGGTCATAACCTGCCAGTTGTGGGCGACCTGTGAATGAATGGGCGTGGCCAGGTGCCAATGAAACTTAATGGAAATGGGCTGAAGGCCAGACTTGGCCCAGGGCTGCAGTTCGCTGGCCACAGCTCTAGCGACAGGAATCTGTGCCGTCTTCTTAGTGTGCTTCTCCCCCCGCACCAAGCCTGCCCTTCAAAGGCTGAGCTCCAAGCCACTGTTCTGAAGGGCAGAGCACTGTTGGTAAGGAGAAATGGTGCAGTCAGGAATGGAGCCCCAAGAGCCCCAGTGCAGGTCCCAGCACTGGCTGGGGACCCTGGGAGGGAGGCCAAGCACCCCCACTTCCTCCCTGCCCCCTGCTTCCCATGTGAATAATAGGAATGGCAGAGGACTCATGGCAGCACAGACATTTTCAGAACCAAAGGCTGCGGCAACCAGGTTGGAACAGAGCCTCAAATGTGAGAGGGGCCTCACTGGCGTGGCTCAGTGGTTGAGCATCAACCTGTGAACCAGGAGGTCACCTGTTCAATTCCCGGTCAGGGCACATGCTCGGGTTTCAGGCCTGATCCCCAGTGTGGGGGGTGCAGGAGGCAGCCAATCAATGATTCTCTCTCATCATTGATGTTTCTATCTCTCCCTCTCCCTTCCTCTCTGAAATCAATAAAAATATTTTTTCAAAAATGTGAAAGGGACCCACCAGACCCTCAGTGGCTCCATCTGCTGTGACCCCCTGGGAGTCTGATAACAAGGACTCTGGCCAGTACAGGTTTTCTCTGCCCAAATCACCACCATCTCTTATGCAACTTTAAAACACGTATTCATCTGAGTGTTGTATCAATTGCTCAGAGGCTGCAGCAGCCTCCCTTATCCTGAATCGGCCTGCCAGCCCTGCTAGCTGCCGTGCCTCTTGCCCCGTCTCTGCAGGAATCCAGTCCTCTCCTCACTGCCACTTCACTTGGCTCCAGGCCTCAGCCTGGACATCCCTGAGTGGCCCTCTGAAATGCAAGAGGAATTCAAGGGAACTTACAGAAAGGCATGGGATTCTTGAATGACTTTGTTTTTCTGTTGATCCTCACCAGAGGGTATTTCCCCACCATGATTTTTAGAGAAAGTGGACGGGAGGGAGGCCGAGAACATCCATGTGAGACACACTGATTGGTTTACTCCCACACACACCTCGACCAGGACTGGGAACGAACCTGTAACCCAGGTGCATGCCCTTGACTGGGAATCAAACCTGCAACCCTTCAGTGCGCAGGCCAACACCTACTACTGAGGACACCGGCCAGGGCTCAACTGATTTTGTGTGTTAAACAGCTCTAAGGCAGACTCGCTTAGTCTGGGAGGCAGAGGAGTGGCTGCACCCCAACTTTTACCAGAGTCTGCACACTGACATGGGGGCAGTGCCAAGCAGCCTGGCACCATCTGGTGTAAGTCCCTGGGAATTTGGGCCTACAGAAGCCCCCATTAATAAGAAGGCAGTGCCTGGCCCAAGCAGAGGGTGGGGAGACCAGTACGCTCAGCTGCAATGGGCCTAACTGGGCAGTAAGCACCAGGGCGGGCTCTGAGGATGAGACAGTGGTCTCAGCACCCCGCATCCCAGGGGCTCGGCACAGGAACAGGGCTGGCACTCACCTCCACACTGGTGATGAGCCAGTCACTCAAGGCCTTGCTCTGGACCCCGCTGGTGACCATCTGGAAGCCATTGGCAGTGGCAGTGTGGAGCAGCACTGGGGACAGGAGCAGTGAGGGGTCAATCCAAGGGTCCCCCGACCACAGCCAGCACCCTCATCACTCCCATACCCTGGACCCTAGATGGTCAGTCTATGCAAAGCTGCATACAGAACTGACCACACAAACTAGAATGCAAGGCGATGACTGGACATGGAAAAGAGCCTGGGTGTCCAGGATGAGCTGGTGAAAGTCACCCCAACCCCAAGCAGGCAGAGTGCCCTCACTCTGCAATACCCTGGGCCTCTATTCCAAATTCACAGAGGCATTTCACGTCCCCTGACCCAGCCTTCCAAGGACCGACTCAGCACCCATGAAGATGGTCACCCTAGAGGTGACCCAGAAACAGGAGTCTCCCATCAGGTGGCCCATGATCCACCAGCCCATCCCCAAAGGCCCTAACAGCCTAAGCTCCCGAAGATTTGGAACTCACTTGCTCATGACCAGACACAAGGCAGCGCCACTTTGCTCACTGTGGATGTTTGCCACTTGCCAACTTAAATAAGCATTTTTCCGTGCTGCTAAAATTCTACCCTGATGTCATTGTTAATGGCTGCATAATATTCCACTGAGCAGAAGATTCCTTCCCTCTTTGGATCTAACTGGAAATTTAGGTCTTTCCAAAAATTCACTCTTCTGCTGTCAATGCAGACAGGTGCTATCAAGACTTTGATATAAACCAGGGGTTGACAACCTTTTTGTATAAAAGCCAGAGAGCAGTATTTTCTGCCATAGCCGTTCAACTGTGCTGCCGTGAAAGCCACCATAGACAATACATAAACAAATGGACACAGCAGAGTGGCAATAAAACTTTCTTTACACAGACAGCTAAAAGCTGTGGTTTGTCAATCCCCAATCTAGCATCCCATGCAGCTAATCGTCTGGCCCGGAGGATCAAACCTTTGTCTACAGCTTAAACACATACTGCCAGCCTGCTTCCCCAGGGGGCTGAGCCAAGTCTGCCGGTGTGGAAAGCCCTCCTGCCTTGCCCACTCCTGTCAGTTCTGAGTACTTTTCTCTTGTTACACCTGCCGTTTCAATAGGTGACAACAGAGGGTCAGGCGGTTCCTTTCAGCTGCATTTCTTTGACTAATTTTGCTATCTCACTCCCAACGGTGAACCACTCCTGCTCCCAGCTCACCACTCCCGCTTCCAGCTCACCACAGCATCCCCAGTCCATGGCATAGGAGGAAGGTTTTCTCCTCCTCCCAAGAACGTTGTGACCCACCCTGATGTATTCAGCAGGAAGGACAGAGAAAACGAAATAGATGCCATGTTTTCCATAAACATCTGGAGGCTGAAGACAGAAAACACCTCCCTCCAAATTAGTAGCTCTCAAAGCTTTTGTTTGCCTGAAAATCAGTGGTGGGGTGGGATAAGGTGGGGGCTATTAAATGCAGAGTCCTGGCCCCCAGCCCTGAGACTGTGGCAGCAGGTCTGGGGCAGGGTCTGGTAACTTGCACTGGTAAGCATGGGTAATGTGCTAAGGGTTTCAGAAGTGGCACAGTGTGACCCTGGACCTCAACAGGGAAGGCTCCCCATGAACCCGCTCGGCTCCTGCAGCCCCCCACACCTTCGGCAGCAGAGGCAGAGCCCTGGGAGGCAGAGGCAGCCTGAGTCTGCTCATAGATGGAGAGCAGGGCCTCGTCTTCCACAGCGAAGTACACAGGAACAATGGTCTCCATGGCCAGCATCTCAGGCTCAATCTCCATGAATTGCTGTGGAAGAGACACACAGTTAGGTGACTAATGGCCTGGGGGTGCCCAGTGGCTGTCCCTGGAGGGCAGATAGGCCAGGCCTGAAAGAATGCCTCCACGGAGGCAGCTAAGAAGCTAGGATTGCACCAGAGAAGAGGAAGGGGCAAGAAGGAGACAGGAAAGTACGACGAAGACGGAGGGACAGGTGAGGTGTGGTGGTGCCCAGGGGCCCCCTGGGTGGTACCCAGGAGGGAGGAAGTGGGCTGAGAGAACAGGCACTGGAGCCAGTCAGGCTGGGGTCAGGTCTGGTGTTACTGTGGACTGTCCTGCCCTCACTGGCCATCACATCCTTAGCAGTAAGTGGGCAATGGGTGCTGGCTTCCTAAGCTGACGGCAGGGACCCACATGGACAGTGGGCATAAATTGTATGCTTGGCACTGAGCTGGCTCTTGGAAAATGTGGGCTGCTGACCCTACCCAACCTCCACCGCCCCACACCCCCTTCTCATGTGCAAAGCATCTTTACCGCAGAATCTTGGGGGATCCTATCAGACCCTGTTCATTCAAAGCAGACCTCTGCCCCTCAGCACTGCTGACATCAGGTCCAGGTCACTCTCTGTGGGGCCTGTCCTGGGCACTGTGGGGTGTTGAACGGTACCCCTGGTGGCATCCACCTGATGCCAAAAGCACCCCCAGTTGTGACAACCACAGATGTCCCCAGACATTACCCAGTTTCCCTTGCAGAGTCACTCCAGGGGGACAGGAACCAATGATGAAGGGGAACAGGAGGCATTTGCTTCCTGAAGGACAAGGGCCCAAAGGCTCAGGGAAATGGCTTGCCACACAGATGACTCCAAATCCAGTGTCCCCTTTTCCACAGAAGCTTCTGGACCCTGGCCTGTACAGAAGGTGGGGAATGGGGGCTCACCCGAATGACGTCCTGGGGCACGGCCGCCATGGCCCGTGGCAGGATGATGACCACGGCGCCAGCCAACTGCCGTAGAGCCTTCTGGTACTGCTCGTAGGAGAAGTCCAGCAACCGCATGAGCACGCAGCGGCGGCTCAACACATCTGCATCGATGGTTCGCGCCTCCGTGTTGAGCACTGCGTTCCGTGTGCCTAGGGGGGAGCCAAAGGGTGGGGTGCTCCCTCAGCAGGGTCCAAGACCCTTGCCCAGAGAACACCAACTCAGTAACCCCGAGTCCCACCAGCCCTCTGCCCACATGCCCCAGTACATGTCGGCCATGGCCAGCATTGAATGCAGTGCCCACTTGAACCCTGGAGCGTTGCAGGAGGGCCTTTTGAGAACCAAAGGAAAGCTGAGACTTCCCCCTGGACAAATCCACAGGTCGGCTCCCCCGACTCCCAGAATCCTAGGGCAAACCCAAACTCTGGGCCTGGCTATCCTGAGCCCGGTGGCCCGTCCTGCCCTCTCTGGCCCCCTCCTACCAGGCACCCTCTTCCCTCCGGGGCTCTAACACTGCCCTGATCGTTAAGCCTCTCGGTGGGGCCTCAGCACCATCTAGCACAGGAGTGGGCAAACTTTTTGACTCGAGGGCCACAATGGGCTCTTAAACTGGACCGGAGGGCAGGAACAAAAGCATGGATGGAGTGTTTGTGTGAACTAATATAAATTCAAAGTAAACATCATTACATAAAAGGGTACGGTCTTTTTTTTCAATAGTTTTATTCATTTCAAACGGGCCGGATCCGGCCCGCGGGCCGTAGTTTGCCCACGGCTGCTCTAGCATGTGTATGGCTATCTATTCCTCTAATTAAACTGGAATTCAGGGGACAGAGACCTCATTCACTGCAAAGTAAAACCAGCACAGCCACTTACGTCCTGAGAGGTTCATGTGTGGTTGTTTTTTCTATTTTTATTGATTTCAGAGAGGAAGGGAGAGGGAGAGAGAGAGAAATATCAATGATGAGAGAGAATCATTGATCGGCTGCCTCCTGCACACCCCCTACTGGGGATGGAGCCCGCAACCCGGGAGCCCTTGACTGGAATCGAAGTCGCAGAGAGCTTTCCTAAGGCCAGCCCTTTGGGCACACAGCATGTGAATGCTGTGTCCTGGAAGTTCTGCTGGAGAAAGGCGTCCCAAAGAAGCCCTTTTGAGGTTAAAATGCTGGACTGTGGAGGGGGCAATACGTCTACATAGCTCCCCACAGCTACACAGAATGGAACATAGTGGCAGGCCCTTGGGGGCCATCTTTTCTCTTTTTAAATCCTCACTTCAGGGCATGCTTAGAGAGAGGAAGGGAGAGAGAGAGAAACATCAATGTGAGAGAGAAACATCAATTGGCTGCCCTCCATACGTGCCCGACCAGGGTTCAAACTGGCAACCCTTTGGTGCACAGAGCAATGCTCAACCAACTGAGCCACACCAGCCGGGCAAGGGAGCCATCTTTTCCAATGAAATGGTGGGTAAGGGGGCTCAGTCAGCATCCCAATGTCAGAGCCACCTACATGCTGCCGGAAAGCTGCCAGAAATCCCAATTCTTATACCAAATCACCCCAATTGTAAAGGCAGCAAGGAGTCCAGAACATTTCACATGCTGCAGGCTGACCCAGGCTGAAGCAACCAAGTAAACCCTGACCCCATGAGGGCTGGATGGAGCCCTCCAGAGCCCCCAGTGGGAGACCCACACAGTGAGCACAGAGGACACAGAAGGGATCCGGCATCCCCAGGGGAGCCAGCCCTCAGCTGGAGGCGGAAGCAGCTCAGGGGAGGCGCCATCCATGCTCTCACAGAGGCAGACCTATGCTAGGCGACACTGAGCCCAGGCTCGGGGCCAGGAGCCTAGATCCCTGCCTCTGCTGTCCAGGAATGAGCTCTTCGGGAAAGTGAGCAAGCAGACAGAAGGCTTGCTTCCAACGGCGTGCCCTAGGAGGATGGTGGGGAGGGAGGCCGGTGGACACTGAAGAGACAGCATCCCAGGTGGGAACAGGGAGGGCCATCTCTGGCAGGGGGCCTGCGACCAAGGAGTAAAGGTGGGCCATATGCCCTGGGCCAGGGGTACCCTGCTTCCACCCCCAATCCTCTGGGGAACTTCTCTCTGCTTTAAGCAGGGGAGGGCAGCAAAGACCTTCAGGATGCCCTTGAAAGTCCTGAAATGCTCAGAAGGCCCCTCCTCCATGCCCCACCTGTTTTGGGCCCTCAGCCTCCCAGAGGGGCTCAAACGTCACCTCAGGGGCGAGGACATGAAGGGCAGCCTGTGGAGCCTTCTGTGTGCATCTCCTCACTGGGCCTGGTGCTCCTACAGGGCAGGAATCAGGACCCAATTTCTGGAGGGAGGAAGCAAGGCTAGAGAAGGAGAGGGAAAAGAGGAAGGCCAGGGACTGTCCCCCAGACTCTGAGCACCCCAAGGGCAGAGACCATCTTTACTGATATGAAGTTAAAGCCAGCACAGCCTCCTACATCCCTGCTCTGGACCAGCAGGCTTGGTAGAGGGCACTGGACACCTGGACAGAGGTTGCTGGTTCCCACTAAGGAGCCTGCAAACTTTTCTATCGAGGACCAAAGAAGCAATTAATTCTCTTGCCTGGCTGAGCTGTAGCGGCTCTGTCATGACTACTCAGTTCTGCTGTCAGAAACACATCAACTAGCGTGTGGTTGTGTGCCAATAAAACTTTATTTACAGCAATGGCTAAAGGGCCAATCCTAGGTAAAGAAGCCCTGGCACGTCTGCCCAGCAGGGTGCTGGGGTACTAACACCCCCACCTCCTAGGGCCTTGCTGAGCCACAGTGCACCAGCACAAAGCAAGCGCTGTTAAAGCAGCAGTCGACCTCAGAAAGGCCAGAGTCCAGCTGGTAGGGGGGTGGGCCACACCTGTGGCCCTGTACCTGGTTTATTTCCCTCAGTACCGTTCACGGCAGCACAAAGAGCACACGCCTTTCCTTCCTGGGCAGCTGCCCAGCCCTGTTTCTTAACAGGAGTGACAGGAAGTTGGGAAACGAGAGACTCTGAGCCAGGATTGCACCAGAGGTGGGGAGCCTGGGGCGTGCACTCTAGGAGAGGGCGTGAGAGACACTGGGAGCCTGCACTCAGCAGCGACCGAGCCGACCAGTTCTCAGAGGCACCACTGGCAGGGAGAGACTCAGGGCTTCTCCTGGCCACACCACGTCTTTCTGCTGCTGCTGAAGAAGTAGCAGTGCCTCAGACCCCTGAGGAGCCTCCCCTCCACCAACTATCCCACCAGCTTCTCCCCAGGCAGCAGTGGTCTGCCTGACATGTGAGCCAGGGAGATCGCAGGGTGTGTGGGGGTGTGAACACGTAAGCCCCACCGGCAGAGCCTCATTCAAGTTTCCCAAGCCGACCTCCGTCTCCCTGCTCGGCAGATAAGCAGCACTTGGCTAACATGGGTGGGTGCCCCACCAGGCACCCTCCAATCACCCCGGGGACCCAGAGCTTGTATAAATGCCTCACAGAGGGCGGGAGGTGTCTGTGTTTCTCACTAGAGCAACAAAGACAGGGGTCAAGAAAGGGGGTATGTGGAGGGAGATACCAAGTAAAAAAAAAAAGAACGGGAGGGAATCCCAGGGTCAGGAGCAAAGGACTTAGAAAAGGGAGGGAAAGGGGAAAAGCCAAGGGAAAGGAGAGGAGGCCGGGAGAGAGGTCTCCTAGGGTCTGCACTGCAGGGAGATGGAGAGCGTGGCTCTGCATTCAGAAAGATGGTGCCTTGGCACCTGTTTGCTCCACAAATTCAGCCAGCATTTCCTGGGTGGGTTTGGAGGGGAGAAGGGAGGCCACATCAGGTGCAAGCAGGACAGTGCTGAAAGGGCCAGAGGAAACCTGGGGGAGTCCAGGCTGTCAGACTACAGCTGTCCAAGGGGCCAGAGAGGGAAGCTGGGTGTGTTGGGAGGGGCAGGGCAGAGGCTCTTGGCAAGGCTTCTGAGTGAGTCGTTTGGGTTGGGACAGAATGACAGGTGTGAGTTGAAGGAACTGAGACTCAGGGTCTGGAGAAATTGGTTATATTGAGTTTTAGGATCTGGGCCTTCTGGACTGTGGATTCCTCTGGGAAACCAATGAAAACTCTAGACCAGGATGGCAGCCACCTGTCACACGTAAGTAGGTGACTTTATTACAATTAAATAACAGTGAAAATCTCCTTCTGTGGCAGAGCCACATCCCCATTGCCCAGTGGCCACCTGGGGCTGGTGGCTCCGTATGAGTGAAAGCACAGAACCCGTCCACCGTCACAGAAGGTCCACTGTACAGACTGGTCAGACCCTTCCCCCAGGAGAATGTCAATGCACAGAAACGTGCCCACAGATTAGAGCTCCTGGTCCCCCACCCCGACTCCTCCAGAGCCTGAGGCCTCGGGTTCAGAACCATCACGGAAACCCCAAGTGTCTCCCCTCAGCACTGGGGCCGGATCTTTCTCTGTGTGGGGCCGTGCTGGGCACTGTGAGGTGATCAGCAGTATACCTGACCCCCACCCACGCAAAGCACCCCCAGTATGACCATCCTAAAGTCATCACCCAATGAACCCTGGGTTGACAACCACTGCTCTGAACAGAAAGAGCATAACTTTGTGGCGAGGAGGGATCTGAGGGGAAGTCTGGACGCGTCTCCAGAGCCTGAGGCTCTCCAAAGGCCTGGCAGGGCTTGGGGCCTCAGGGGTCGCCAGTCGGCCTGAGATGGTCTAACAGGAGAGGGCAGTCGACGAGAACGAGGCAGACCCCTTAGAGACAGGGGACCAAGAGAACTGGAGAGGGAGGCTCCTTCATAAGAAGTCAGGCTTTGACTTGCAGGGACCTAAAGCACCGGGCTGGAAGAGAAACCAGAGGCCAGAAGGTTCTGGAACAACGGATACAGGCATGTAGTTGGGAAGAGACCAGGGAACGTAGGATAACTTGGGCACTGGGGTCAGAACCACCACTGGCAGGTGGAGCAGCAGGAGTGGGGGAGCAAGGAGCTGCGCAGGCCCAGGAATCAGAGACAACACAGAAATCCCGGAGAGAGGGAGCAAGCGGAGTTCCAGGAAGTTAGAGGTGAGGAAGCTTAACTGAGGGGTGCAAATACCAAAGGAGAGGTCAGGACATGGGGTCCAAGGGATCCTCAGGACCCTAAGGCAAGGGGCTAAACAGGGGGAGCGGAGTCGGGCTAAGGAATTCTGAGGAATCTGGCTCATGAGCGGGGACCTGGGAGAGCTCAGAGCCTGGAGAGGAACGGGCCCTGACCTGGGGCCAGGCCTTAGTTAGGGTCAAAGGTTCGGGTTCGGGTTGGCGATCTGTGCTCTGGAGTCCCGAGGGGAGCAGAATGTGGAGGCTGCACCAAGAGCACCCAGGTGCCCAGGGGCTGTGGAAAGCAGGGGCTGGGTGGAACAGCACGTTGGGCGGCTCACCGGGCAGACCCTAGCGAGGTGGCTCACCTCCAAATCCACCAGGCCAGAGGGCGAAGCTCTGGGAGCAGAGGATGGCCCAGTGGGGATGGCACGCGGGGGTGCCCCAGGGAGGGACATCCTGGGCAACGCGACGCCGGCCCCGCTGGGAATTGGAGAGGGGACCCGGGGACTCAGGAGCAGAGGGAGCTTAGCCTAAGCGTCGGAGGGCTCTGGGACAGGCAGCCCTTGTCAAGGACGGGAAGGTGTGGGAGCCGGCGCGGGGGACTCCTGGGGCACCGGGCGGAGAGCTGGGGGCCTAGCGGAGGTCTAGGCATCCACGCTCTGCCTTGCATGGGCCTAGGTGAGGGTCTGGCAGCTGGACAGGCCGGACAGGAGGGTCCTAGGGCCCGGGAAGCAGAGACCCGGCTGAGGGAAGGGGGCATCTCGGCTCGGGGAAGGCCGAGAGGAGGCCGGCTGAGCCAGGGGCCGAGGGGCGCGGTGGAGGGAAGGCGGGGGCTCGGGGGAGGCCAGGAGGGAGGCCGGGGTCCACGCACCATAGGGCTGCCCTTGCAGGTCGTACTGCTGCATGCGGTAGACGGTGAACTCGTGCGCCGCATCGGCGGCGGGCAGCGGCGGCGCCACCAGCAGCAGCACGGCGGGCAGGAAGACGATGAAGCCGAGCGGCAGGCACGACGCCTTCAGCATGTTCTCCAGCACCTCGCCCGCTTCCTCCAGCATCCTGGCCGGCGGGGGAGCCGCGCAGAGCGGCGGCTTGAATGGGACAGCGGCGGCAGCGACGGCGGCGGCTCCCGCAGACTCACCTCCACACGGGTAGCCGCCGGGGTCCTGAGGACGCAGCGCCGGGCAGCCCGGGCCCGCCCCGGGGTCCTGCGGGCACTACTGCGGACCGCCCCGCGCCGCCGCGCTGCCTCCTGGGAGGTGTACTTCTCACGGAGCGCGCGAAGCCACCTGGGAGTTGTAGGCCCGCTCATTTACTCCAGAATGCTAGCTGTGGTGGACTGTTTGGCTAAAACTGCTAAAGTTTCACATAAACTCCAAGTCAGGAAATACGGAGACTTAAAAAAGAACTGTTTGAAGTGGAACTTATTTACGCCCTGTCTTTGCTGTGGGAGGAGGGGGCGGTGACTGCGGATGTAGAACTTGACCTTGAACGGAGCAAAAAGTTGGTAACGTAGGGAGGGGCCTGCTTGGTGCGCTTGGTCTCCTGGGAGTTGTAGTCTCATTGAGCAAGCACAGGGGATCATTGAAGCTGTAGTCTTCCTGGCAGAAGTCTGGAAAAAATCACTTAAAACTTCCAAGGAATGTAGATGTTAAACTTCCATGAGGGCGAAGACTTTGGTCTGCTTTGTGCATTGATGTATCCCCGGAACCTAATAGAAAGCCTGTCACGCAATGGGTGAGCTATATAATTTTGGGATGAATGAATGTAGAAATCATAGAAGGTTCCTAAAGGGATGACGTAATGGATTATGGGACTTGTAGTCTGGAACCTGGAGTTCGTGCAGGGATTGGTGACATGCTTATTCATTTTGGGGTCATAATCATAGTAAAAAATTATTCATCAGAAAATGAAATTTAACTGTGTGTCCTAAGTTTGTATTTTCTAATCTGGCCACCCTAAGAACCCTCTGTCTCGGGGCCAGGAATCTTGAGAAGCATGAGTAACTCACACCCCCTTGTACAGATGAAAAGACTGAGGTCACAGGGTGAAGAATACATCAGCCCTGGCCCACAAGGTGTTGACATCCCAGGCTCTGATAGGGTGGCATTCGTGTTGATTAACAGCATTGGGTTCAAATCCCAGCCCCTCCACTTCCCACCTGTGTAACCTTGGGCAAGTCACCACCTCTGAGCCTCATTTTCCTCAGCTGCCAAGTATAATAAATAATCAAATACTCTTCCACTCCCCGAAGAGATGTGGAAGAAGTTAACCAGATAACCCACATGAACTGACTCGGAAAGAGGAAGGCACTCATGAAACTCTCAATAAGTGTTGCTATTATAAGAACGCACCCACTTGGGCAGCCCCAGGACTGTTGCATCTGCTCTGCCAGCAGAACACCCTCCCCCACTTTTCTGCATGGCTAGCTCCTCATAGCAATGTCATTGGGCATTTCTTAGCTCGGCATTGCCACCTGCACCAGAGTGGGAGCGTGATGAAGGCAGAAACCAGATTGTTTATATCTGGAGCCTCAGTGCCCAGAATAGAGCCTAACACACAGTGGTTAAGTGAATGAATGAGTAGTGAAAGCTCCAACACACTAGCCATTCTTCTTCTTCCCTTTCTTCCAGCCATTCTGCAGGCCTCTCCAGGGAGGTCCTAGGCCTGAGGAGTCAGGAGTGCCCTGGCAGGGCAGGGAAAGAGATAAGAAGTCATTCTGGCTGAAACCGGTTTGGCTCAGTGGATAGAGCATCGGCCTGCGGATTGAAAGGTCCCAGGTTCGATTCTGGTCAAGGGCATGTACCTGGGTTGCGGGCACATCCCCAGTAGGAGATGTGCAGGAGGCAGCTGATTGGTGTTTCTCTCTCATTGATGTTTCTGACTCTCTATCTCTCTCCCTTTCTCTCTGTAAAAAATCAATAAAATATATTTAAAAAAAAAAAAAAAAGAAGTCATTCTGGCCCACATCACCAAATGTTTATTACCTGCTTCTTCCATCTGCACCCCCATTCTCCCAGGTCAGGATAGGAACACATAGGACACACACACACATTCATCCAGAGACAGGTCAATATAGGGGCCTGGCCCTAGCCAGTGTTGCTCAGTGGTTAGAGTGTCAGCTCACACAGGGTCATGAGTTCAATTCCCAGTCAAGGGCACGTACCTGGGTTGTAGGTTCGATCTCCAGCCCCAGTCTAGGTGCGTGAGGGAGGCAACCAACCAATGTGTTGAGGTGTCTCTCTCATATAGATGTTTCTCTCTCTCTCTCTCTCTCTCTCTCTCTCTCTCTCTCTCTCTCTCTCTCCCCTCACTCCCTTCCACTCTTTCTAAAAGAAAAAAAAAATCAATAAAAAAAATATCCTCAGGTGAGGATTAACAAAACAAAAAAAAAGATAGGCGCCTGAACATGGCTGCCTAGAGCTGCCCATGCTGCCTGCTCTCCTGAGCCTCTGTTTTTCTGTCTAAAATATGGAGGTTCAACTAGTCCTCCTTCAAAGAATGAAATGGAATTTTGAGTTTTCCGAGGAGGAAAGGAATTGGTATTCATTCATTCATTCATTCATTCATTCAAGAGGCAGTAACACGCAGGAATCAAAAAGCCACCTGCCTGGTTTTGAATCCCAGCTCTACTGCTTCCCAGCTGTGTGACGTTGAGTCAGTTACCTGACCTCTCTGGGCCTCAGTTTCTCATCTATAAATGGAGTTAATGGAGAGGTTTTGTGAGGGTTACATGAGTTAAAACAAAGGTGATTACACAACACGAGGCACCGAGTGATAAATAAGGCGTTGTTATTCTTATTCATTTAAAAGCATACACATAATAGTTCCAGGGTCTTTTTATGTTTCGAGTTAGCAACATCCCAGGATGGCAGAGGCTGTCAGCGTCCTCATTTGACAGACGAAGAAGCTGAGGCCCAGGGTGTTCAGCAGAGCTGGAGAATGACAATGGGTTGCAGACACCTGAGCCATCTAACAAGCAGAAGACAAGGATTCTTGGGGACGATTCTGCCACCGTTAGAGAGAGGGCTGGGGTACGGAAGGAGGAGGGGAAGAGGTTCACCAGGCTCAGCAGAAGGCGTACTGCTGAGTCCAGTGCTCCCAAAGCTCCAGGTCACCGAGTATCTGCTGTGTTCTGGGCCCTGGGCCAGGTCCCGGGGACACAGCAGTGATGCAGACACTACAAGATCTCCATTGCCACGGCTTGCAGTCCAGGGGAAGAGGTAGATGGGTGACCAGGGGCGATTGGTGCTACGGTGGGACTCACAAACAGCTGTGGGAGTCCAGAGGAGGCCTAAGGAGGGGCGGGAGAATCAGAAGAGACTTCCTGGAGGAGGTGATGCTAAAGCTGAGACCCAAAGGGCAGGCAGGGCAGATGGGGCAGCTAAGCCAGCTCAACACGGGCCCCAGAACACAGGCTGAGAGTTTTGGGGGTGAGCCCCACTCACCCCACACTGCCTACTGCTGCCCCAGATAAACACACCCAGAACAGGCATCAGGGGAATGTAAAAATTACTCCAGCTTATTGTGCACCCACACACAGGCTGGAAACTCTTTCTGGCCACGTCCAACAGAACTTTCCATGATGATGAAAACATTCTGCCTCGACAGTGTGCAGAACAGTTCCCGGGAGCCGCATGTCACTACTGAGCGCTTCGAATGTGGCCGCATGGCTGCTGTGGGACAAATGTATATGTTGAGGTCCCAAACCCCCAGGACCTCCGTTATTTGGAAAATAGGGTCGTCGCAGATGTAATGAGTTAAGGTGAAGTCGTACAGGACTAAGGTGGCCCTAATCCAATATGACTGGTGTCCTTATGAAAATGGGAAATTAGGACACAGACATACACACAAGGGGAATGCCATGTGAACATGGGTGCAGACATGGGGGCGACGCATCAGCAAGCCAAGGAACACCAGAGATTGCCAGCCAACACCAAACTCTAGGAACAGACCCTCCCTCGAACCAACCCTGCCGGCATCTTGATCTCAGACTTCAGCCTCCCGAACTGGGGCGGAATACCTGTCTGTGGCTTAAGCCCCCTCATGCCTGGCGCTTTGATACGGCAGCTCCCGCCGACCAAAACAACCAACTGACTTTGAAATTTTCCTTTCGTTCTAGCTCATGATAACCAGCCGCACGCGGCCAGCGGCTGCTACATTGGACAGTGCAGTAAACGGTTTCCAGTCACCAAACCCCCGTCGTGCGGCGGAGAAACAGACGTGGGGGGCTGCCCTGAGAACTTGGCGAGACAGAGACAGGAAGACCCTGGCTGGGTCCTGGGAGGATGGAGAAGGAGAACATTCTACCAGCCGAGGGGGCCAGGTATTGAGGGTGTGCACCTGCGCTGTCCCATCGGCTCCTTAAATGCAAACGAACCCAAAGGTCAGCTCTTCCGTTTCACCGGCCACGGACGCAGTGCTCAGCAGCCACGTGGGCTTCCTGTCCCGGCTAGATGTGGAACCTCTCACCATCGCCAGCCGTTCGGTGGGACACATGGATGCGCTTCGCCGTGGCAAGCACGGAGCAACAACACCCTCTCGCTGTGGGTTCTGCTTGTTACCAGCCCATTTTACAGGGGGGAGGGGGAAGCTGTCAGTGCTAAAAAGCACTCCAGAGCATAGGCAAGGCTCCCGAGGCCAGGAGAAGCAGACCACTGGCCTTTTGTTGGCCCCAGACTGCGGTCCCAAGAGATGCAGAACCTAGAGGTGGAGGAAGAGGCTGCCAGGAAACCAAGAGGAGAGATGGGGGAGGAAAGGGGAAGTGAGCGAGAAGGGGAGGGTGTCAACTGTCACTGCCCCCCCCCCTCCACCGTAGCCTTGTATTGCTCAAATGCTTTCAGAAGAGTAGTCCGGTTACACACAGGTGTGCGCACACACCCTCCGCAAGAGGCCACAGAGATGTCTGTGCATATGCAGAGGCACAGCACATGCTCGTGGGCACAAGCCATTCTGTTCTCTCTCTCTCTCTCTCTCTCTCTCTCTCTCTCTGACACACACACACACACACAACCACCTGCCCTCACACCCACACCACCACCACCACCAAGCACACAGGCCCAAGGCCTTCCCTGGCCACCGACATGCCTTCTTGCAGGCTCCTGGCTGCCCCACAGCCCTTGTGCCATCCTCCCTCTGCAAAAACGTGAATAAGAGGGAGGCGGAGACATCTCATGCCATCATTGAACTTCCATGTTGTCAATTCCACCGTCATCAATTCCACAGGCTGCCCCTTGTTGCCTGGGAGCCCCACGGAGGCCCAGAAAGGAGCCCGGATTTCCCCAGAATCACACAGGAGCTGGGGCACACATAGTCACCCCATTTGTCCCCACTCCAGGGCGCCCTCTGTTCCAATGAGCGGTTGCCTCTTTGGCATCAGCAGACTGGGGGACTGCAAGGAGGATCACGGGGCCTTGGGACCCCGGGCTGGCTGCCCTGTCCCGTCCTCTCCCTCCACTGCCTGGTGCCTCCCTGCATGCTCCCAGGCCCCTGGCCCGCCCCTCCTGGGCCTCGTCCAGGGCAGGAGGGGGGCCTGCGTGGGCCTGCACCTGGCGGCTGGACCACATTCCCCCGCCGTGGCTCAGATGCTCCGCACGCTGGAGATGCTAGTCAGGGGCTCCCGCATCCGAAAGCTGAGCGGCCGGGAGCCCCGGAAGCTGTCCCTGGGCCTCAGCGAGCTGTCCGTGGTGGAGGCTCCAGAATGGGCCTCCACGGCCCGGGCCAGGCAGTCCCCCGGCCCTCGCAGGCCCAGCCGGAGACACCCGCAGCAGAGGAAGCCGAGCACGGCCCGGCACACCTCCCGGCTGCGGAAGGAGTAGATGAGCGGGTTGACCGCCGAGTTCAGCACGGCCAGCGCCAGGATCCAGTCCATGCCCCTCAGGTACTCCTGCGCCCAGATGTTGGAGCCAAAGATGTCGGCCAGCAGCAGACCGAAGAGGGGGCCCCAGCAGACCACGAAAGCCACCAGGATCATGAGCACCGTGTTGAGCAGCCGGCGGGCCTTGCGGCGGCAGGGGGGGCGCGAGGCCTTCTGCCCGTTGGCCCGCACCACCCGGAAGATGGCCCCGTAGAGCACCGTGATGGTGGCCAGGATCCCGGCAAAGATGACCACGCAGAAGAGGATGTAGGCCTTGGAGTAGAGCGGGAGCAGGCTGGAGCAGCTCTGGAAGGAGCACACGCAGTTCCAGCCCAGCAGGGGCAGCAGGCCCAGCAGGGCGGCCAGCAGCCAGCACAGCCCGATGAAGCCCAGGACGCGGCCCCGCTTGGTGTACCCGCTCTCGGCCACCGGCCGCACCATGGTGGCAAAGCGCTCGCCGGCGGTGAAGAGCAGGCTGAAGGTGGACGCCGCCAGGGCCATGAAGAGCACGCCCTCCCGCAGGAACCAGTGGGCCGGGGCCAGGTGGAAGGTGCGGGCCCCGGACAGCAGGACGTTGACCAGGTAGGCCAAGCCGGTGAGCAGATCACTCAGCGTGATGTTGACCAGGCAGTAGTAGACCCAACGCCGGGACCGCATGTGGGTCACGATGGCCATCAGCACCAGCAGGTTCTCCAGCACCACCAGACAGCTCATGGCCACGAAGAGCCCATGCAGGACCCCCAGGCCCCCATCCTCTGGCGTGGCCCGCCCCACCAGCCGGCCGGAGTGGTTGTAGTGCAGGATAATGAGCTGGCTGTGCCCACTGGCCGCCAGCTGCCAGCAGGCGTCAGAAGCCTTCACTGGGGACCCTGTAGCATTCATTGCAGTCCCCCAGGGCAGACTGAGGCCCAGGGTGGCTGGCCCCGGGGCAGGGTGGAGCTGCTGCCTTGCCCTGTCTTGGTTTCCTGTTATTTGAAATTTCCTGTTATGTTCGAGGTACCCCCAGGGTGGGGGTGAGGCCTGGGAGGGTGGGAGGGGAGGGGCATCCCAACGGTCCGCTCCCACCCCAGGTCCTTGGAGGGCGCTGCAGCTGCTCCTGCTGTAAGACCCCCTCCTTTGTCCCCTTCTGTTCCTCGAAAGCCCAGAGGGGTAGGGGACCCAGAAGGAGGGGAAATGCACCACCCAAAAGCACTTGCCACCCTGCCCAGCTAGGTGACTCCCTCCAGCACCCAGCTACTCCTTCACTGTCTTCCCAACTGCTTCAACTGTGCCTGGCACACAGTAGGTGCTTAATAAGTGTGTGTCAAGTGATTGCACACACATGAGCATGAGCACCGCTGGCCACTTTTTAAAAAATACATATTTTATTGATTTTTTTACAGAGAGGAAGGGAGAGGGATAGAGAGTTAGAAACATCGATGAGAGAGAAACATCGATCAGCTGCCTCCTGCACACCCCCCACTGGGGATGTGCCCACAACCAAGGTACATGCCCTTGACCGGAATCGAACCTGGGACCCTTCAGTCCAGAGGCCGGCGCTCTATCCACTGAGCCAAACCGGTCAGGGCTCTGTTGGCCACTTTGCTGAAGGTGCGGACGTGCCCCACTTTATCCCCATGACAGGGCCAGACAGGCCTGTGGCCCACCCGTCCACAGAAAGGGGAACCGAGGCCTGAAGAGGTGGCACCAGCTATCGAGGGTCACACAGTGGGAAGCGACCACCTACAAACACAGGGTTCTCCAAGGCCAGGACCCCACTTAGCAGAGTTTTTCGTTTCACCGCTGGTTGTCTCTCCTGTCCCCTGAGCTGGCCCTACTAGGAGCAGAGCTAGGGACCCCCACCCAGGATAGCCCCTCCCCTTTGGGGAGAGGGGCTCACAGGAAAAATGGGGGCTCACCCCACCCCCATTCCCACCCATGTCCACCTGACCGTGCTCAGACTGACCCAATCGGAGATGGCTGAGGACTGAGGTGTGAGCACCAAGTGGGGGTGAGAAGTTGGGGGAGTAGAGCCGATCCTGGGGAACCTGAAGAGGCGAGGCACAGTCCTGCCCTGGGGTCTCCAGGGGGAGGCAGGCTCCCCTGCCAGGCCCACACGTGTGCCCATGGAGGCGGGGTGGGCAGGAGCTCGGGGAGGGCATTCAGGTGGCCGTGGCTCCTGCCAGCACCTCTCCCACGGCTCACTACTCAGGGTGGGGGCGGAACCGTTTCAGGGAAGCCCAGGTCGAGGTGCTGCCTGAGGAGGCGGTAACGTCTTGTCACTAGAGGTGACCGAGCAATAACGGATCTGAAAGGGAGGTTTGGGGAAGAGGGGCCACTCAGGAAGCTGTGTAGGCAGCTGCGGTTTGAGGCCTGGGGTGGGGTGGGAAAGGCAGCCGAGTCTTTCCCAGGTACCACCCTGTGCAGTAGGACAGCCGGCCTCCGTGCCGGCCTCACCAGGGACCGCTGGCGTGCACACAGTAACCGAGACACACTGCGTGTTCTGAGACTCAGCCTGTGCCCGGGACTGAATCCTCGGTCAGGCTGGTCCTTGGATGGAGCTCTAATCCCAGGCTGAGCTCCGGTCCCAGGTTGAGCTCTGATCCTAGACTAAGCTTTGATCTCAGGCTGACCCCTGACCTTGGATGAGCCGTAAGCTGATTCTGATCTTCACCCATGACCCTGAGTGAGCCCAGCCCTGGACTGAGCCCTGAGCCCCAACTCTAGTTGAGCCCCAACCTCAACTAAACCCCAATCCCAGCTGGGCCCCTGATCCCTGGCCCAGAACGCAAATCCAGGACTAAAGTGCAATGCCATGGGAGAGCAGTTTGACTAACACTGCAGAGCTGTCCGACAACGACCTCGCCCGTGAATTACTTGCTGCCTGGGAGAAAGGCCGTGCACACACACATCATACCTGATTTAATCTTATGATATATGTCTGTGCTGTAAGAACAAGCCCCCTCTAGAATCAGCCCTGAAGCCACAGCTCTAAAAATATGCAAGTTAACACAGAGAAGGCTATTATTGTTGTTTGTAAATGAAAAATATTAGCACCCCAAATGCCTGTGCACAGGAGACAGGCTGATACATTATGCCGCACCCAGAGTGGAGCACCGGACAGCCGTGAAGAAGAACGAAGACGGCCTCTATGAATGAATAGAGTGACTTCCAGATCATCTTGTCAATTTGGGGGAAAAGTACAAAAGACTTGGGTCATTTGGTGCTTATCTATAATAATAAAAGCGTAACATGTTAATTAGACCTGATAGCCAAACAACCCTCCAGACATCCTTCCAGAGAAAGCCACCATGGCGGGGGCCAAGGCAGAGGCATTAGGGGAGATCAGGCAGGCAGGTGAGCAGTTAGAGGTGATCAGGCAGGCAGGCGAGTGGTTAGGGGCAATCAGGCAGGCAGGCAGGCAGGCAAGCGGTTAGTAGCCAGTGGTCCCGGATTGTGAGAGGGTGCAGGCCGGGCTGAGGGGACCCCTCTCCCCCAATGCATGAATTTCGTGCACCAGGCCTCTAGTTGTGTAATAAAGAAGGGAGATAAAATATACACATATCTGCTTGTTTTTGCAAAACAAACACAGGAGAGAAACCAACAAGGCTTGTGGGGGGATCGAAATTAAAAAGAGGGGATGACACCCTCTGAGCATCCCTCTTTACATCGTTTTCTTTAACTCAGTTAATGCCTCCGCTAGTCAACAATGAAATTAAATCAACAGGGATGAAGAAAAAGAGCTTTAAGATGGGATAAAATGGAAAAGAAATGAACATAATTGCATTTCAAATGAAAAACAAAACCACACAGAAATACAAGAGAACCAGCCCATGCAATTTTTGGACACAGTACTTGCTCTGAAGACAGAAGAAACTGCAAAGAGATTTTGAACTTTGTGTAGGAGATTTGTTTTCGGGGGTGGAATGGGGGTAGTGACTCTGAAACCATCATGTGTGCTATGGGACTGAGCACAGTAGCGGGCGTATTGATAGGAAGGGCCAGGTCTTCCCGAGGGGGGGGGGGGGGAGAAGATGCGACAGTGGAACGGGAGAGTGCAGAAGAGCCCCAGAGCAGGGCTGACAGTGTCAGTGTGGCCCTCGCTGGTTTGGCTCAGCGGGGAGAGCACTGACCTGTGAACCATTACAGGGCTGGACTTGTGATTTAAACAAAAATCTGTTTCCTGACTCTGTCCACTGAAACTACTCAATAGCAATGAGAGCATCAAACACCCAGATCTTGGCTTCTGAATATCATCCCCTTAAAAAAAATAAAATAATAATAATAAAAAAAAAAGGTAGTGAGGCAGGGAGAGTACCTGAGCCTGGAACACGTTGGTGTGTCAGAAAGTAAGAAAGTGCTCTAAGATGGGGACCTGTCACACAGATGCAGGAGCCAGCCTGAGGGGCTGCTGCTGGCCAAACTGGGAGCTACATGAGCACCAGCGATGAATGACCTTAAAATCGGAGAGAAAGGAAGTAGATGGTGGGGGCCAGGGCCTGGGAGGGGGAGGGGCAGTTAGTGCTCAATGGGGACAGTTTCAGTTTTACAAGAAAAGTTCTGGTGATGGGTGGTAGAGATGGTTACACAACGATGTGAATGGCCCTGGCCGGTTTGGCTCAGTGGATAGAGCGTCCGCCTGCGGACTGAAGGGTCCCAGGTTCAATTCCGGTCAAGGGCACATGCCTGGATTTCAGGCTTGATCTCCAGTAGGGGGTGTGCAGGAGGCAGCTGATCAGTGATTCTCTCATCATTGATGTTTCTATCTCTCTCTCCCTCTCCGTTCTTCTCTGAAATCCTATATAATAAAAGCCTAATAAGCAAATTGACCGAACCGCAGAACGACCAGTGGAACGAAGGGTCACTATGACATGCACTGACCACCAGGGGACAGATGCTCAACGCAGGAGCTGCCCCCAGCTCGCAGGCCCCAGGTCAGCCAAGTTGGGTGCCAGCAGGGCTCCCCGCCCCCAATTGCCCCACCGGTAGCCCCACAGATCAGCCCTGATCACTGGCCAGGCCTAGGGACTCTACCTATGCATGAATTTCATGCATCAGGACTCTAGTTAATAATAATAATAATAATAATAATAATAATAATAAATAATAATAATAAAAAAACTAATGTGAATGGATTTAATGCCACTGAACAGTACACTTAAAATGGTTAAAATGGTCACTTTTATGTTATGTGTATTTTACCACAATAAAACTAATTAGAAGAAAAAAATCTTTCCATATGATCCAACAATTCCACTCTTAGGCAGCTACCCAATAGCAGTTAGAGAAATCACTTTTTTGTAATTATCATAGCATTATTTGGTCCAGGCAATAATCAACAATAAATGCTAAAATTATTGGGTAGAGCCCTGGCCAGTTTGGCTCAGTGGATAAAGTGTCAGCCAACAGACTGATGGGTCCCGAGTTCAATTCTGGTCAAGGGCACGTGCCCAGGTTGCGGGCTCTATCCCCAGTAGGGGGCATGCGGAAGGCAGACAATCAATGATTCTCTCTCATCATTGATGTTTCTATCTCTCTCTCCCTCTCCCTTCTTCTCTGAAATCAATAAAATTAAATATTATTGGGTGGAATTTTGTTGGGGAGCAGGATATTGACATAATCTCAAAGTATTTTCCTACAGAATACATATTTAATTACAAAGAGAAAAATATCTTACTCAAGAAACCCTTGAATGTCGCCTTGAAACAGGCCAGCAAACCAGGACAAGTAGAACAGGAAACTGAGACAGACAGCTAAACAAACTGGCCGAGCAATTTACAGCAGATCCAGGAGGTCACCTCCTGAGAGAGAACATCCAGGCCTCAGCGTATTTCAGCTCCAGGCCCAGAAAAGCAGTCAAACCAGGTGTGGACACCAGGACCAGCTGCAGTGACTAATGACCCCCTGCCCTGACAGTGACCAATCAGTGGAGACCATGACCCTGAAGGAGCACATCTAGAAAACGGATGAATATTTGCTAAAACCCTGCCCTGAGACCCCCCCCCCCCCAATATTCCCTCCTGCAAGAGAGAGATAAAAACCTCAAGACAACGGACCCAGCACACGCTCTCCCTCTCAGCACCCCCGCTATTTCCTTTCTCCTCTTCTTCCCCCACAGGCCTGCATCTCCTAAATTCTGGAGGACCCCAGGAGGCTTGCAACCAGGGGAGCAATGGACAGCGGGAGCTCGTCCCAGGTTTGCCCCTGAACCTGTTCCCCAGGCCGCCTTTTCTCTGACTTCCCAGAGAGCAAGGGAAGCCCAGCCCAGGCTCTCTTGCTGCTTCTTCTGTGCTAAGCCCTTCCTTGTTTTACTGTCCCAGATTAATAAACATTCCCTCATAGTCATCTGGGACTTGGGTTATGAAATTTTTCCTGCATGAAGTCAAGAACCCACACACTACCAGCCAGCCCTAGGCAGACCCGCCAGGGGCTAGGTCCCTTTCGGTAACAGCCTTCACCAAGAGATCCACGTTAGCATCACTGGAGATGCAGTAAACGCACAAGGCTGGCCTGGCATCACACACTGAGGAGGAAACATCACTTCTTCTGTGATACTCCCACCAAAGTATACAACCTGCATCAGGTCATGGGGAGGCATCAAACAAACCCACACTGAGGACATCCCACAGGATAACTGCTCTATACTTTTTAAGAGTTAAGGTCATGAACGTTCATGAAAGACAAAAAAGGCTAAGGCTGTCTTGGATGAAAGGAGGCCCAAGATGCATGAAACTAAATGCAGTGAGTGGTTCCTGACTGGATACTAGAATGGGGGGAAGTGCTGTAAAAGACAATATTGAGGAAATTTTTTATGAGCTGTATATTAGACAATGTTAGTGTATCAATGCCCAGCTGGCATGGCTCAGTGGTTGCGTGCCGACCTATGAACCAGGAGGTCAGTGTTCGATTCCCAGTCAGGGCATATACCCGGGTTTCGGGCTTGATCCCCAGTGTGGGGCATGCAGGAGGCAGCTGATCAATGATTCTCTCCTATCATCTCTCTCTCTCTCTCTCCTTTCCTCTCTCTGAAAGCAATGAAAATATATTTAAAAATATATTATTGGCCGAAACCGGTTTGGCTCAGTGGATAGAGCGCCGGCCTGCGGACAGAAAGGTCCCAGGTTCGATTCCGGTCAGGGGCATGTACCTGGGTTGCGGGCACATCCCCAGTAGGAGATGTGCAGGAGGCAGCTGATCGATGTTTCTCTTTCATCGATGTTTCTAACTCTCTATCTCTCTCCCTTCCTCTCTGTAAAAAATCAATAAAATATATTTTTTAAAAAATATATATATATATTATTGTATCAATGCTAGATTTCCTGAATTTGACTATTGCACTCTGCTTATATAACAGATTTTTTCCCCATAGGAAATACATGGTGATCTGGAGTAAAGATGCACCATATCTCCAACCTACTCTCAAATTATTTAGAAAATTAAGGGGGGAAAATTTCCATATTCTCTATGGAATATATAATACACTTTTAGATTTTGTATATAGAGAAATATAAAGCAAAAGGTTAGTCATGGGCGGACCAGCTTAAGGGTCAGCAATTTTTTTCTGAGAAGAGCCAGAGTAAATAATTTCAGCTTTGAGGGCCAGACAGTATCTGTCAAAACTCTGCCCCCCAGAGGAAAAGCTGCCAGAGACCATATGTAAATGGATGTGGCTGTGTGCCAATAAAACTTTATTTACAAAAACAGCAGTAATCTGATGGTTTGCTGAACCCTAACCTAGATGCAGGGTAGATGGGACTTCATTGCAATAGTTCTGCAACTTCTGTAGGTTGAAAGTATTTTCAAAATAAAAAGATAAGTGAAGAAAATATGGATTTCCAAACTTTGTGGTCAGAGTGTGGTCTCTAAATATGTCCCATTAAAAGGAATCAGGGCTCCTTGGAGAAATGGCCAAATGCAGAGCTGGGGCTGTGAAATTATAGGACAAGACAAAAGCATCTCGCTGTGCCAGAACTATGACCTCTGAGGCCACAGGGGTCATGTCAACAGGACCTAGGAGCCAACTCAAAGAGGTCCCACTGGCCACCAGCCAAGGGATGCCTGGGGCTCGCAGAAGCTGGGAGAGGCAGGAGGGAGTGTGGCCCTGCTGCTGCCTTGATCTCACACTTCCATCCTCCAACATTGGAAGAATACATTTCCGTTGTTTTAAGCCACCCAGGCTGTGGTACTTCGCTACAGCAATCCTAGGAAAAATATCTGACCAGCATCCTCAACACTGTCAAGGTCACCCAAAACAGGAAAAGTCAGAGAAAGCATCACAGCCCAAAGGAGCTGAAGATGTGACCACTGAAAGCCATGTGGGCTCCTGGGAGTACAGAAGGATATTAGGGGGGAAACTGAAGAAATCTGAATGGAGTATAAGTTTTAGTTAATAATGTGTCAATATTAGTTTATTGATTGTAAAAAAAAAAAAGTACCATATTAATGTAAGATGTTAATAGTAGGGGTATGTGGGTGCAATTTTATAAGGCAACTCTCTGCACTACCCTCACAATTTTTCTGTAAATTTAAGACTATTCTAAAACATAAGGGTTTTTTATTTAAGTAAAAAAAAGAGGGGGGGGGGTGTTGATTGAATAGAATCCTGGCTGTGTGACCTCCCAAGTGCATGACTTCAGTCAAATTATTCAGCTTCTTGGTGCATCGGTTTTCTCATCTGTAAAATGGGAATGACAGGGCTTGTGCTACATGGGACATCCCTGCGGATGGTGGGTCACCATGATCTGGCTTAAGTAGAGCCATTATCTTCATCTTCATCAGAGATGGGTGGGAGCCGCCGCTAGAATTTTGGGTAAATAGCAACATAGGGCGGGCTTCAATGCGCCCCCCTCCAGGAAGAGAGGCTGGACTCTGCCTCTTGGCTCAGAGTGTGCGCCTTCCTGGACAGCTCTGTATACCGTGCCCAGCACAGGGGGGTGAACAAGTACAACCTTTTTTACTTCTTCCCCATGTTTCTACCCTTCGTGGGACAGGAGACCTGAGAAGGGACCGCGGGGGGGAGGGGGGGTAAACAGGGCACCCCTGAGAAATCACAGGTCTCCAGAATGTCATTTCTTTAATGTCCAACTCACAAGGGGCCCTGCAGATGAGGGAATAAATACAGGTTGTAAGATGCAGCGCACCCAGCCCCCAGTCTCGGGAAGAGGGGGAGACCTGTGAGCCTCGATGTCCCTCGTCTGCAAACCGTAACAGAACACGCTTTGAGTCACGAGGCTCTGAACACCGTTCTCCAGGGGTCTCCTCCCCACCGAGGGCGGCCTCCGAGCTACCCAAACCTCAAACTGGGAGATACCCCCTCCTGTCCACTAAGGGGCGCCAGAGTCCGGTTCCTGGGCCTGCGGGACCACTGCCCGATCCCTGAGGGGGTGGGTGTACCACCCCCCGGGGGTCCCGGACTTCTCCCCAGGAGGGGACAGGCCCGGAGCGGGGGTCCTGAGTCTTCCGTCCTCTGCTCTCTTCATCGTCCCCTCCACCCCGGGGACCCCAGGTGGCCATGGTGCTCCTTTTTCGAGGAGTCAAGAGTGGGGACCCCAGGAGCTGTCCTAGCAAAGGGCAGAGAAGCGGCGGCGACTGGCTTTCCGCAACTCACTCGTGGCCCCCCCGCCACGTGGGCCTGGAGCGACCGGGGAGGCACCTGGGCTCCCGGAGCGCCGCCTGCCCCGCCCGCAGGTCCGGAGGGCCGCTCGCTGGTCCGAGCCCGGGAGGCGGGGCTTGGGTCACAGCAGGTTGATCTCGTCGAGGTAGCGGGCCAGGACCGAGTCCCGCACGTCCTTGAAGACCGTGCGGATGTTCTGCGTGTCCGTGGCGCACGTGTAGTGGCTGAAGAGGCGCCGGGAGCGCGAGCCCTTCCTGCCCCCGTCGGCGGCGTCCGCGCAGCCGGCGTACATGCCGCTGTACATTGCCAGGATGAACTGCTTGGCTGCCTCCGCGTCCTGCTTCGGGCCTGGGGGGCAGGAGTGAGGGCGTCAGGACACAGGCTCCTGGGGCAGGCGGGGACCCCCTACTGAGACCAAGGGGGGAGGGTCTCCGGAAACTCTCTTCCCCATATGGGCAGCTCAGGGCTGCAGGGACCACCCCCCCTCCCCCTCCAGCACCCACTACAGTTCCTACAGGTGGACGCCAGCTTTTGACTGTCTAGCAGGTCACGTGACTCCAGCCCAGCCATTGGCCACATCAGGCTGGCGGGGTCACATGACCTGGGATGGACCAATGAGGCTCAGCTCTGGGACTCTGAGCAGCACTTGTGTTGAAGAGATGCTCTTGGCTGGGCTTAGAGCTGGAGGGATGGGAACCGGAGCTGCAGAGACAGAGGCTGGTGCACACGGGGAAACCGAGGCCAGGAGAAAGGGGAGGGATGGCCACCCTGGTGCGGCACATGGGCTGCTGCATTGAAAGCACAACGTGAGTTCAGGGCCCAAAGTCTGGCTCTGCTACCTACTAGTTTGCATACATGTTAATAAATGTGACCTCTGTGAGCCTCCGTTTCCTGGTTTGGAAAATTGGGATGAGGACTAGCCCCAGGCCTCCCAGAGTGGTGAGGATTCAAAGCAATCGTGCCCAGGGCTCCGTGCTCAGTAATCAGAAAGCTTCAGGAGTGTGTGCTGTCATTCTCTCAGAAGGGCTTGCATCGTGGGTAAAACCAGCCATCTCTGAATCCAGACGGCCTGGATTGGAAGCCTGCCTCTGTCACCCACTGGCTGTATGACTTCTGGCAAGTGACTGTACCTCAGTTTCCCCATGAAGGAGTCCTACTGCACAGGACTTTGTAAAAAATATATATTTTTATTGATTTCAGAGAGGAAGGGAAGGGAGAGATAGAAACATCGATGAGAGAGAATCATTGATCGGCTGCCTCCTGCACGCCCCCTACTGGGGACCGAGCCGGCAACCCGGGCATATGCCCTTGACCAGAATGGAACCTGGGACTGTTCAGTCTGAAAGCTGACGCTCTACCTACTGGGCAAAACCAGCTAGGGCTGCACAGGGCTTTTTAATGAGGATTAAACAAGTCAAAAATACATAAGAGTGCGTCCACCAGTGTTAGATGTGTTCATTGTTATTGTTCATTATTGTCACGAGTATTATTTAGTAGCAGGAAAGACGGGCCAAGAGCCATAAGCTTAGTATATGGGCGCTGCAGCCTCTTTGGCTGGGAGAAAAGGATGGAGTTTCCCTTTGACCTCGAGGAAAGCAAGCAATCCTCAAAACTATCTGCTTCTCAAACTCTCCAAGTGCTGCCCAGCTGGGAAGGGTGACGAGGGGTGCCCAGGCCACCCCCCTGGAATACGCTGACATCTGCTGCCCAGACTCTGAGTCTTGCCGGCATGACGGGCTGAGATTGGCCACATGGGCTCTGACAAGGCCAGGGGCTCCCACCCGCGGTGATGTCACCAAAGCTTAGTACATGCGAACTAAGGGCTTCATCTGCCATGGCTGGCTGTGTATTGGGGTGAATAGTGTCCCCTCAGAGCCATGTCCACTGCGAACTTCAGAATGTGATCGGATGTGGAAATAGGGTCTTTGCAGCTGTAAAGACTGAAGTTGAAATGAGGTCATACCGAACTAGGTTGGACCCCAGATTCAATGACTTGTGTTCTTATAAAAAGAGGAGAGAGCCCTAGCTGGTTTGGCTCAGCTGGATAGAGCGTCAGCCTGCGGACCGAAGGGTCCTGGGTTTGATTCTGGTCAGGGGCACGTACCTCGGTTGCAGGCTGCTCCCTGGCCCAGGCCCTGGTCAGGGCTTGTGCAGGCGGCAACCAATCTATGTGTTTCACATGGATGTTTCTCTCCATTTTTCCCTTTCTCTTCCACTCTCTATAAAAATCAATGGGAACTTGTCCTCAGGGGAGGATTAAAAAAAATAAAAATAAAAGAGGAGAGACAACCAGAGACAGAGAAGGCCATGTGACGATGGAGGAAGAGATTGGAATGATGCATTATAAGTCAAGAAATGCTGCCCTGCCCTAACCGGTTTGGCTCAGTGGATAGAGCGTCGGCCTGTGGACTGAAGGGTCCCAGGTTCCATTCCGGTCAAGGGCATGTACCTTGGTTGCGGGCACATCCCCAGTGGGAGGTGTGCAGGAGGCAGCTGAATCGATGTTTCTAACTATCCCTCTCCCTTCCTCTCTGTAAAAAAATCAATAAAATATATTAAAAAGAAAAGAAATGCTAAGACTGCAGGCAACGACCAGAAACTAGGAGAGAGGCCTAGAACAGGTTCTCGCCCCGAGCCTCCTGAAGGAACTGACCCTGCTCTGCCACTCACTTGGTTTCACACTTCCAGCTTCCCGGGTTGTGAGGGAATAAATGTCTGTAGTTTTCAGCCCCCCAGTCTGTGGCCATTTGTCACAGCAGCCCCAGGAAACAAAGATAGCTTGTCTCCAGGATGGCTGTCATTGCTTCCTTCCCTCCCTGTAGTCACATGCCATTTGGCCATCATAATGTAGATGGTGCCTCCGTTAGAGTCTGGGCTGGCCTGAGTGATTTTATTGGCCAATAGAATAAGGCGGATGTAACCACCTGGAACTTCCTAGGCTACATCACGAGCAGAGACTTCGACCTGGGCTGAAGTCTGACCATCCTGAGGCAGCCATGCTGCGAGCTAGCCCTGGATTAGAAGACACCAGATACGGGGAAGGGGAGGGAGAGAGAGAGAGAGCGAGAGGAGAGAGAGAGGAAAAGGAGGAAGGGGCGGGGGAGGAAGAGGAGGCGGAAGGAAGAGGCGGAGGATCACAGTCACCATACACACGGTACAAGAAGCCATCTGAGACGTGCACCTCCAATGCCAGCCACCCCAGCTGATGCCACATGGACCCCAGGTGAACAGCTGGCTTACCTTCCCCAAGTTCCTGACCCCCCTCAATTGTGAGCAAAGTGGAATGGCTGGCTTAAGCCCCCAACTTTGGGGGGCGTTTGCTACTCAGCTGGGATACTTCTAGCAGCTCCCTTTACCCTCACAGTGGCCCCATATCTGGCTAACACACCTCTTCCCTGGTTTCACCAAAACCTTACGTCTCTGGCAGATACCCTACCTGGTGCCCAACACTCACTGCACTCCGCTCTAGTTGGCCGGGGCCTTTGTGCCTCGGGTTGCACCAAAGGTTTGTTCCCAAACCTGTTGTATTCCTCCTGCTTGATATGCACTTAATGAGACACTACACACATCTATTCGCTACAAGCACAGCATGAAAGAGGGTTGTTGTAGCTGTGAAAACTGGGCCGTGTGCTTTGGACAAACTTGCGCAGAGGTCAGTCACAGACTTAAAAATAAAAATGCTACCCGATTAGGTAGAGATGAGACGACTATGAAAGTTAGAAAAAGAAAGGGTCGAAAATCTTAGAAGATTCTGGAAATAGTTGTTGATGCCTTTTGGGTATGCTTTATGACAATGGGCTCTATCCAGCAGACCCACCCTCACAACATCCATAATAGATGACTTTTGAGAATTCTCTTCGTTAAGCAATTACATCAAGTACGAAGGCATCTGTTACTTTATCCCCATTCTACAGAAGGGAGAACTGAGAACAGAGAGAGGTTGGGCAGTGAAAGCATCTGGGTCTGGAACTCAGGTTTGTCCAATCGTATTTGAAACTCCACTGACTCCAGGCTGGAGTAGGGCCTGGACGAGCATCTCCCTTGGGAGCTGCTTTTTTTTTTTTGGGGGGGGGGGCGGGGTAGGGCATAGAAGGTTCTAGAACTCACCCTGGAAGCTGGGGAAGTAGGTGGCCAGGTGGGAGGTGGGGATCTTCTCCTCCAGAATGTCGGTTTTGTTGAGGAAGAGGATGACAGATGTGCTTTTGAACCAGGGCAGTTCCAGGATTGTGCCAAACAGGGCCAGACTCTCCTTCATTCTGTTCTGGGTTGGGGGACACAGGCGGTTCATCGCTCAGATCGGCCAGCTCGGCCCAGACAGGAGCCCTCCCTCTACGTGGAGATGGGTCTGAGCAGGCATGGCCGGCTGCCTATGTGGACCCAGCATGGTTTTGTGCCTCAACTAGTTTGACTAGGGCCCCCCCACCCCCAGTTCATGTCCCCCTGGAACTTCAGACTGTGGCCTGATTTGGAAGCAGGGCCTGGAATTCACGAAGAGGGCATGCTGGAATTGGGTGGCGTTAAGTCTAATGATTGATGCCCCCCAAAAAGGGGGAATTTGGGCCCAGCCTCATATACAAGGAGGATGCCATGTGGCAACGGAGGCAGAGGTGGGTTGGTGCATCTGCAAGCCAAGGAATGCCAAGGACTCCAGAGTCACCAGCAGCTGGGAGAGCCTGGGACAGAGTCTCCCTCGGCCGCCGGGGACCAGCCCCGCCGACACCTTGACCTCAGCCTCTGCCTCCAGAACCCGGAGAGAATACTTTTCTGCTGTCTCAGCCTCCCGGTTTGTGGTCATTGGTTACTGCCGCCCCAGCAAACTAGGACAGGTCAGGTGGCGAGAGCTACGTCAGAGCGACCTCAGGCTGGTTCTGTCTGATTCAACCTGAAAGTCAAAATGATAGCGTCTCCCTCCCGAATGCCCAAAAGGCCTCTGTGACACTGAGCCACCAAAAGTGCACATGTCAGGTAACAGTGTGCCCGCCATCGTGCTGGGTGTAATTAGGAGGAGAGGTGACAAAGGAAGATTGATCCTCACCAGCATTTCTGGATAGAAGCGTGACATTGTCCCTGCAGTGTGACACTATTTCCAGGACAGTTTGTGTGTGCTTCTGGGGGTGTGGGGGGGGGGGGGCATGTCTCAGGACTCGCAGGACATGAATATTGGTGTATGTGTGTGTGTGCGCGCGTGCGCGCGCATCACATGTGAGTGTTGTTGGCAACACAAATGCTTGTGAATCTAAGTCTTGGGGCTCAATGGTCTGATCACGAAAGAGTGGAAGGTGAGGCTCAAAGCCACACCAGACACACACAGGCCCGCTCGAGAGTGGCCCTGGGGCTTCCTGTGGGTCCCTGGGCCAGGGGGAGGAGAAGAGCAGAGAAGATGGCGGCCCCTCCATCCTCAGCGGCCCCTCACCTCTTGGTTGTTCTCCTCTAGGCACTGGTCGTATTCGCTCAGCGAGGCCAGGTAGATGAGGGCGATCACGTTCTCGAAGCAGTGGATCCACTTCTTGCGTTCTGACCTCTGGCCCCCAACGTCAACAATCCTACCAGAATCGCCCCTTGTCAGAGCTCGGGCTTAATCAGGACCCCCCAGCGTGGCCCCCCAGGTCCCATCACATCTGAGATGTGCCAAGATCAAGATGACGAGCAGCAAGAATAGGGGCTAGCCCTGGGCCCACTGCCTCTTATGTGTTATTGCATTTCAACCTGCCCCCCCCCAATGACACCCATTATACAGATGAGGAAACTGAGGTACAGAGAGGAGAGGGGACTTTCCTGAACTTCTACTGCACTGGGTTGTCTGATTGCTACCCTCAAGGTGGAGGCCAGCAGGTCAGACACATCCGGAGTCTGCCCTGGTTTCGGCTGATGGGCCTAGGTCCTAGGAGAAACTGCAGGCCGTCGGCACAACTCAGTGAAATGGGGATGCTGCACTGTGGCTGGCCAGGGGACCGTCCAGCGGCCAACGCCATCCCCTCTGTGTGTGGCCCAAGGCGAGGGCCGGGCCTCCACCCCCACACCCCACAACAGCGGCCCGAGCCCTCCTGCCTTCCTGTGCTCTCTTCTAAGAAATGTGGGTCCCTGATAACAAGCCCTACGTCATTTCCCCGGGGATACAGCCGTTACTCAGGCAGCCGACAGGAAATGCCAGAAGCCTCAGAGCGAGAAGGGACTTGCCCCGCTGCACAGGAGGGGAAGGAGGCTGGTGCCTGTGGCTCCTAATCCCAGAGACCTGCCCTCTCATGCATCAGACCCCTCAAGCCCCCATGTCCGGAGTGGGATGTGGGTGCAGCGATTGAGAGTGGGGCTCTGGGGACTGAGGCAGGTGGGGTACACTTCCTGCCAGCCTCCCATCTCAGAGTCTTAGTTCCTCTGCACCCTCACTCCACCGATTAGCCTCTCTCCTTAGCCAAAGAACATACTCAAGTCTCCCGCCAAGAAATCCCCTCCCCAGCCCAGCCTTCCCTATGAGCATCCCCAACTGCTACCTTCACTCCTAAACTTTACCCACCCGTCCACCCATCTATACATCTATCCACCCATCAATCCAGCCTCTACTACATATCCATCCATTCACTGATCTATTCATTTACCTACCCATCTACTCACCCGTCCATCCATCCATCCATCCATCCATCCATCCATCATCCATCCACACATCCATCCATCCATCCATCCATCCACACATCCATCCATTCATCCTTCCATCCAAACATCCATTCATTCATCCATCCGCACATCCATCCATCCATCCATCCATCCGCACATTCATCCTTCCATCTTTCTAGCCATCCTCCCACATTTACCAGCTTCCACCCTGATCTGGATCTGATCATCACTATGAATCAGGAGACTGAAACTTCGCCCCTAACTGTGTGGGACTCTCCATCTAGTGGACGAGACCTATGGCAAACAGCTAAATTATGAACTTTCCAGAAAGGGACTATTGCAGAGGCCAGAACAGCATGTTTGAGGTGGGGGAGGGTGGTCCAGGGGAGTGAGAGAGTCAACCCATGTGGGTTGATCACCACCGCTGTCTCCAGGCATCACCCTGCACTCTCCACAGCTCCGTCATCAGCCCACAGACACGGAGCTTGCTAAGGACACTGACGACGCTCTAACTGCCGATCTCAGAAGTCGCTTCTCCTGCTGTGTCCTTCCTGACCTCTCCTTGGCCTTGGACACTGGGCAGCACCCTCCCGACGCCGTGTTGCTGCATGCCCATCCACACCTCTGCCTTCCAGCTCAGGCCTGTGTGTGCCCAGTCAGCTCCCAGATGCCCTAGACCCCTCAGACTCTATGTGCCCCAAGGACTTTATCGTCTTATCTAATACCCCCCATCCTGCCGCCGCCGCCATGGCACCCTGATGGGAAAACTGGGAGACATTTTCAGCTCCCTGCTCTCAGTCCCACACTCATCTAGTCCTGCCCCTTCTACATCAGAAACATTTCTTGCACCATCCCCTCGTTCCCATCCCCATGGCCACTGCCCTGGCCATGACTAACCCTTCCTGCCTGGACCATGGCTCCTGCCTCCTCCTGACTCTCTGGACTTCTAGTCTCACCCCCTATTGATCACTAGAGGAACCACCTCTGAGCTTCCCAGTCCAAATCCATCCCTCTGGCACAGCTCTGACCACACAGTCTCTTTCTTCTCCTGCACAACAGCCCTTCAAGGTCGGAACTAGAGAACTCCTACTCATCCTTCAATGCCCTAATACCAGTGCTCCCTCCTCCAGGAAGATTTCCCCCTTGAAGCTCTGGTGCCTCACTCTGGGCTCTTCCAAGTCCCGGTCCTGACTGTATGGGGGGCTACGAGGTGTTTATGTCCAATTCTGCCTCCTTCAACCTAGGAGCCCTGAGGGCCGGATCCAGGAAACACCTACTCCTCCCTCAGGGCCCCAGCTGCTTTGCCCCTCCTCCAGGAAGCACTCCCCGCCCAGGAGGCCCTGCACTCACCGCAGGTTGGTTTTCTGCACGGAGAAGCAGTACTCGTTGATGCCGGTGGTGGGCATACGGCTGCGGAGCACATCCTGGGCGGTGGGGACGTAGCCCTCCTCGGTGATGCGCTCCAGGTGCGACAGGTAGCTGGGGAGCAGGGAGCCCTGAGCCTGGCCCCGCGGACTTCCTTGGCTTCTCAGACCCACCCCCAGGGCCCCGTGAGGACGCTGCTAGGGGAGAGCCTCCCACGAGGGGCCAGGATCTCTGGGGTCTGCGGGAGCCCCAGGAGCACCACCCTGAGGCCATGGGAGCCCTGGGAGAAGCAGCTTCACCCTTAAAGCAGTGTGACCCCAAGGATGGTGTGACCCCGAGAACAGCAGCGCTGCAGAGGGGTGTCACCTTGGGGGCTGTCACCAGGAGTGACACCACCCCGGGCATCCACCATCATCCCTGGGACAGTATTACCATGTGATGATGAGCAGTGTCACCCCAGAAATGGTGTCACCTGGGGCAGATTCACCCTAGCAGCTGTGTCACCCCACCAATGACATCACCCCAAAAACAGGGTCACTCCAGGGACAATGTCACCCCAGAGACAATGTCATCCCAAAACAACCTCACCCCAGGCACAACGTCAACCATCGCACAGCCAGCTGATGCCCAACAGCCAGTCCCCGGGGTGGAAGCCGGCCCCCTGGACCCCCCTCTGTGCAGGCGCAGTCCTGGCACTGGGTCTCTGCTGGCTGCCTCTCCAACCCGCAGCTGTGCCCAGCTCGCCCCCGCCCCGCGCCCTGCACCCCGCACGGCCGCCGCGGTGACCCAGACTCACTACACTGCGGAGTCCAGCAGGTGGAACTCGCGCCGGCGCTCGTAGCAGGCCCGGATGCCGCCGTCACTCCACAGACGCTGCACGGCCACGGCGTAGCGCTTCTCGAAAGTGGTGACCTTGTAGGGGTCCTGGCTCATGACCAGGCTGGCGTAGTTCTGGAGGGAAGGGCGAGGCAGGTCAGAGCAGCCTCCGGACATCCCAGCCAGGCCCCCCCCTCCTTGCTCGGCTGCCTCTCCTTCCTCCCTGTGCGCCCCCTGCCCATCCCCGCCCCCTGCCCATCCCCACCGCCGTCGTCTCCTCTGAGGCGCTCCTTCGTGCATTTGCCCACGGAGGGAGCGTGGCGGCAAAGTGCTGCCCCAGCACCAGGGGCGGCAGAGAAACGAGCTCCAGGGGACCATGGCCCGTGCGCACTGCGGCCTCCTGCCTGCGGGGCTCCCCTTCCCCACAAGCTCTGGTTCCCTGACTCCCAGGAGACAAGTCCCTACAGATGTCCCCAGTTTAGGGATTAGGCTACTGAGGCACGAGAAGCACCTTGCCCAGGTCTCACCCTGAGGTAGGGCACATGACAGCCCCAGGGGTGGGGACCGGGGAAGGCCTGGGGGTGTGAGGATAACCCTGTATAGGATCAATGAGACGGCTCGCAGCCTGTTATGGCCGGGTTTTGTCCACCACCCATGTCCTCCACAAATTCCTAAGTGTAAGTCCTAACCCGGAGGACCGCAGGCTGTGACTGTATTTGAGGATGGGGGTCTTTACAGAGGTGATCCAGTTCAAATGAGGTCACTAGGGTGGGCCCTGATCTGATGTATGACTCGTGTCCTTCTAGGAAGAGAATAAGGACAGCCATGTGAGGACACAGAGAGAAGAAGCCCTCTGCCAGCCCAGGAGAGAAGCCTTAGGAGAAGCAAGCCCCGCCAACACCTTCATCTCAGGCGTCTAGCCTCCAGATTGTGAAAGAATACATTTCTGATGTATCAGCTCCCCAGACTGTGGCACTTGGTGATGGCAGTCTGAGCAAACTAATATACAGCCTGAAAATACATTAACTTCCAAGTTTTAAAAAGATGATTAAGAATTTTAAAAGTAAAAATTAAGAGACACATCCTTCTAAAAATTCAGAGTAAAATTTATATTCAGGGAAGGCCCTGAATAGTCCTTAATGTGCTTTGAAGGAAGTGACTATGGGTCCTTCGCTCTTAAAACACAGGAGGCTGGGAGCGAGACAATGAGGCCCACTCATGCCATTTCTAATTAACACATGAAAAAGAAATAGAAGGTCGGGTTTGGAAGGGGAGAAATTACATGTGGTTATGCACAGACGACACGGCTTTGTGTAGAAAATCCAAAATAGTCTGTAGATAAACTATTAGGATAAACAAGTGAACTTAACGGGGTCCCCAAATGAAAGATCAATAAATGAAAATAAGATATGTGTCTATATACTAACCACTAACTAGTGGAAAATTTTAAGAATTTAAATCACATTTATAGTAGCATCAAGAGCTAGCAAATACCTAGGAATAATCTAACCAAGGATGTGAAAATAAGAAAGCGCTTATATCCAGAATGGCTTAAATCAGCGGTTCTCAACCTGTGGGTCGCGACCCCTTTGGGGGTCGAACGACCCTTTCACAGGGGTCGCCTAAGACCATCGGAAAACACATATCTAATTACATATTGTTTTTGTGATTAATCACTATGCTTTAATTATGTTCAATTTGTAACAATGAAATTGGGGGTCACCACAGCATGAGGAACTGTATTAAAGGGTCGCGGCATTAGGAAGGTGGAGAACCACTGGCTTAAATGAAGCGACAGACAACATCAAGTGTTGCTAGGACAGGGAGCAACCGGAGCTCTGCTGGGGGGCGTGTGACTTGCTACAATTACTTGGAAAACAGTGTCTTCTACATGTTCCTTCTCGGTAGACACCCGACAGAAATATGCAAATGACCCAAAGGTCAGCAAATAAACTGACCATCGCCCCCAAAAGATAAATGAATCACAGACATACGACACCAGAAGCCAGACGTAAAAGATCATTCCAGAAAATTCGAGAATTTAAAAAATAGGCAGCTCATATATGGCGATGAAAGATGAGACGTGGTTATCCTTAGGGGGAGCCCCTGTCCCATCTCTAAAATGGGGTGATGGCTGAAAGGGGTTGTTGTGAGGATTAAATGATCATATCACCACTCACACTACTGAGCCCAGACTGCATTCCGGGCACTGTTTGGAGAGCTTTCAGCACCTTTACTTGATCACATTCTCACATCAGCCCTGGGAGGTAGGAACCACAGGCCTCCAGTCCCTCTTCCAACGTCCTTGGACCACCTCATATTCACAAACCAGGTGCTTCCAGGTTTTAGAACGGGAATGTGACTTCGCCCCTGTTCGCATGGCCTTTGTAAAAAACAACCACACCGAACACGGCACGTGTGGGTGAGGCTGTGGGGAAATTGGGACCCTGTGCACTGCTGGTGGGAATGCAAAATGATGTGGCCACTATGGAAAACAGTATGGAGGCTCCTCAAAAAGTTAAAAATAGAATCACCATATGACCCAGCAATTCTACTTCTAGGTGTTCATCCCCCAAAATGGGAAGCATATCTCAAAAAGATACGAGCACTCCCATGTTCATGGCAGCACTATTCTCAATAGCCAAAATGTAGAAAAAACCCAGATGAATGGATAAGAAAATGTGGTCCTTGGGGGGGCGGGGGGGAGGGTAAGAGATCGGGGGGAGGCCGGGGGAATGTCAAGGGGTGGGGGGAGACATATGTAATACTCTTTGTAATACTTTAAGCAATAAAACAAAATTTAAAAAAAGAAAAGAAAATGTGGTCCATAAGTGGAATAGTATTCAGTCTTTAAAAAGAAGGAAATTCTTGCCCTAGCTGGTTTAGCTCAGTGGATAGAGGGTCCCAGGTTCCATTCCGGTCAAGGGCACATGCCTGGGTTGCGGGCTCGATCCCCAGTAGGGGACATGCAGGAGGCAGCCGATCAATAATTCTCATCATTGATGTTTCTATCTCTCTATCCCTTTCCCTTCCTCTCTGACATCAATAAAACTATATTTAAAAAAAAAAAAGAAAAAGGAAATTCTTGTCAAGTATATGGTCATCTAACCACTATTCTGTGCATCTAAAACGAATACAAAATAATATTGAATGTAACTGTAAAACTGAAAAATAAAATAAAAGCCCAGCTGGTGTCGCTCAATGGTTGAGCATCGACCTATGAACCAGGAGGTCATGGTTTGATTCCCAGTAGGGAGCGTGCAGGAGGCAGCCCATCAATGTTTCTCTCTCATTATTGATGTTTCTCTCTCTCCCTCTCCCTATCTGAAATCAATAAAAATATTTTTACAATAAAATAAAAATAAGGAAATTCTACAATAGGTGTCCACGTGGGTACACTTTGAGGACCTCGTGTTAAGTGAGATAAGCCAGCCATAAAAGAAAAATACTACACGACCCCATTACGGGAGGCACCCAGAACAGCAGGCTCAAGGGAACGGGGAGACGGGCTTGGGGAGGGGCCACGTGCAGTCGCTAGTCAGGTAGGATGGCAAGGTTGAGTTTCCCTCAGTAGGACGGATCGTTCCAGAGCTCGGCAGCCCATCCTTCCTCCAGCTAATACCGTACCTGCACCTAAAATTTGAGAGGGTAGATCTCATGTTGAGTGTTCTTACCACAATAAAGTAATGTGTGTTCTCAAAAAGGGGGTGTGGCCCTGGCTGGTTTGGCTCAGTGAATAGAGCGTCGGCCTGCGGACTGAAGGGTCCCGGGTTCGATTCCGGTCAAGGGCATGTACCTTGGTTTCAAACTCTCTATCCCTCTCCCTTCCTCTCTGTAAAAAATCAATAAAATATATATTTAAAAAAAGAGGGGGGGTGTGTGATGCATGAATTGCACAGCAGCCTTTCCCTGCAGTCATCTGTCCATTGTATTAATATTTCCACAGGGGAACGGCCATTGGTTCAGGATTCCCACGCCCAAGGGGTCCAAGGGATGAGCTCTGGGGATGCAGGGGGGACATGTGAGGGGGGGCTGGTGGGGAGCCGCCCCCCTGTGGCGCCCCCGTGGCAGCCCCAGGACGCTCACCTTGCTCTCAGGCCTGCTGAAGGGGATCTGCAGCTGGTCCATGGCCTCGATCATGGCCCGCATGGACGCGAAGATATTCTGGTAGACAAGCGGCCGGAAGCCCTTGCGGTCCTCCTCCGAGTAGCCGGCCCCGTGGATGATGCGCATCTGCTTGATGAACGTGCTCTTCCCGCTCTCCCCTGGGCCTGCAGACGGGAGCCATCGCTCAGTCTCAGCCAGACTTCCTGCGTTCAAACCCCGGGGCCCAGGCCACCCTGTGACCCCGGTGAGCGTCCACCGTGTCTGCCTCGGTCTCCCTGCCTGCGCACCATGGGTCTCCACAGGCCCTGCCTGCGCACCATGGGTCTCCACGGGCCCTGCCTGCGCACCATGGGTCTCCACGGGCCCTGCCTGCGCACCATGGGTCTCCACGGGCCCTGCCTGCGCACCATGGGTCTCCACGGGCCCTGCCTGCGCACCATGGGTCTCCACGGGCCCTGCCTGCGCACCATGGGTCTCCACGGGCCCTGCCTGCGCACCATGGGTCTCCACGGGCCCTGCCTGCGCACCATGGGTCTCCACGGGCCCTGCCTGCGCACCATGGGTCTCCACGGGCCCTGCCTGCGCACCATGGGTCTCCACGGGCCCTGCCTGCGCACCATGGGTCTCCACGGGCCCTGCCTGCGCACCATGGGTCTCCACGGGCCCTGCCTGCGCACCATGGGTCTCCACGGGCCCTGCCTGCGCACCATGGGTCTCCACGGGCCCTGCCTGCGCACCATGGGTCTCCACGGGCCCTGCCTGCGCACCATGGGTCTCCACGGGCCCTGCCTGCGCACCATGGGTCTCCACGGGCCCTGCCTGCGCACCATGGGTCTCCACGGGCCCTGCCTGCGCACCATGGGTCTCCACGGGCCCTGCCTGCGCACCATGGGTCTCCACGGGCCCTGCCTGCGCACCATGGGTCTCCACGGGCCCTGCCTGCGCACCATGGGTCTCCACGGGCCCTGCCTGCGCACCATGGGTCTCCACGGGCCCTGCCTGCGCACCATGGGTCTCCACGGGCCCTGCCTGCGCACCATGGGTCTCCACGGGCCCTGCCTGCGCACCATGGGTCTCCACGGGCCCTGCCTGCGCACCATGGGTCTCCACGGGCCCTGCCTGCGCACCATGGGTCTCCACGGGCCCTGCCTGCGCACCATGGGTCTCCACGGGCCCTGCCTGCGCACCATGGGTCTCCACGGGCCCTGCCTGTGCACCATGGGTCTCCACGGGCCCTGCCTGCGCATTCAGCGTGAGGGCGAAATGCGCTCAGTGTAAGGGGCTCCTGGGAGGGTCTGCGCACGCTGGCCCTCGGGCCACATCCAGACACAGCCGGTCTGTGCACATCTGGGGAGTTTTTACAGTTTGTATGTTTTTTTTCTGTTTCTGATACTTTTTTATGGTTCTGGTTTTTACCTTGAAAGGAATCAAAAGAAAATTGTTTCATATCCTGTGAAAATTATATGAAATTCAGGTTTCAGTGTCTATCAATAAAGTTTTATTGGCACACGACCACACTCATTTGTGTTTGAATGGTCTATGGCTGTTTTCTCTCTGTAGAGCACAGACAACCAGGAGGCCCTGTGAGGCTGGAGGGGAGGGAAGGGAGGAGGCGAGAGGGCAGCGGTTCTCAGCCTGTGGGTCGAACGACCCTTTCACAGGGGTCGCCTAAGACCATCGGAAAACACATACATAATTACATCGTTTTTGTGATTCATCACTGTGCTTTAATTATGTTCAATTTGTGACAATGAAAATACATCCTGCATATCAGATATTTACATTACGATTCATAACAGTAGCAACATTACAGTTATGAAGTAGCAACGAAAGTAATTTTATGGTTGGGGGTCACCACACCATGAGGAGCTGTGTTAAAGGGTCGCGGCATTAGGACGGTTGAGAACCCCTGTGCTAGAGGGAAGGGACAGGGCCTTGGGGGAGGACTTGGACTTTTACCCCAGGGAGGTGGGAGCCCTGGAGGGCTGTGGACAGAGGGACGGGCGTGACCCAGGTGCTCATATGCGCCCTCTGATGGCTGCGGTGGGGGAAGACAGGCTGTGGGGTACCAGGCCCCAGAGGCACCGCGATGGGGTGGACGGGGAGCTGGTGAGAAGGACATATTCGTGAGATATGTGGGAGACAGAATCAACAGTCCTAGCCTTGCTATGAACCAGGATGGGGAGAGGGGCCCTTGCGGGGCCAGCTGCAGAGCCGACAGGGCCAAGTGCAAGACGAAAACCTCAGGACCTTTCTGAGTGAGGGCACTGGGGGCCGCCCAGGCTGTTCACGCACAAAGCCAGCCCTGGGCTTGTGATATCAATTCTGGAATCTTTAAGGGCCCCGGACCAGAAGCTCCAAGACTCCGCTCCCGGCTGTCTGAGCTCCAGAACCTCTCTCTCTCTCCATGCCTCTGTTTCCTGTCTGTAAAATGGGTGTGACAGCCAGGTGGGAGGTGCAAGCCCGGAAGGCTCCTCCAGTATCTGGTCAACCTGCCTGGCTCCTGGGGGACACAGGTGTGGGGGCTTTCCAGGGACTAAAGGGGGGACTACAGCAGGAGGAACTGGAAAAGCAGCAAAAAGGGAAGGGGTGGCCTGGTGGAGCCAAGAAAGAGGAAATGGGAGCAGAGGGGGGAGCAGGGAGGAGGGTGGAGAGTTCGGGAGGCAGGAGAAGGAGGGGACTGCCTTGCATCAGCCCCCAGGGGTATCCTGTCCCTGCCCCCCCGCCCCCGCCAGCACATCTGAGGGTGACAAGGGCAGGTCTGAGGTGGCACCGGGTGTTGTAAGTCCACGGGAATCGGGGCCTAAGAAAAAGAGACGCGGTTGTGTTGCCATACCGGACGTTAGTGGGGGGAGTGGGGAAAGTGGGAAAGCTGACAGCAGTGCCCCACGCTCATCACCAGCTTTTGTTCATGGTCCTGGGGAGTCTGCTTTGTGGTGAGACTCAAATCCCCTGGAGTCTTCAGGGGTAAGAAGGCTCCAGGTCTGCAAGTTACAAACAGTTCAAGAAAAAATGACTATGTGCCTATTAACTATATAGTAAAGAAATGACAGCTGTAATCATGCATTCAATAAATCATACGTGTACATACACTTACATGTAGCATATACATGTTAGATATTTGGGGGAGGAGAATAAAGGGAATGTGGTCCAATGCTAACATTTACAGTCCTGGCCAGCTAGCTCCGTTGGTTAGAGCATCGCCAGGATGGGCCCAGGTTGCAGGTTCAATCCCCGGTCGGGCCACATACAAAAAGCAACCAATGAATACATACTGGTAAGTAAGTGGAACGGCAAATCAATGTTTTTTTCTCTCTCTCCCCCTGCCCTACTCTCTCTATAATCAATAAATTAAAAAGACAAAAATGTTGTAGAAGAAGCCAGGCACAACGTTCCTATAAGTCGGAACGCATTTTAAAACAAGCTAAGAAGGGAAAAAATGGCGCTGCAGGTCTGTAAGAACTGAATGTGAGGGAAGCTGCTTAGGAGTAGAGGGCACACTGTGTGCTATCTTTAAACTTTTCTGTAGATCTAAAATTACTCCCAAATAAAAAGTTTTCTTTAAAAGAAACACACCAAAGCACCTCACAGCTCCCACAGGCCTCTAATCTGGAGCTCTCCAAGGTGGGGCCGTGTGCCTCTGATTCTGGAATTCCTTGAATTTCAGGAAAAGGACATGTCAAGCTCACTAAATAGTCCAGAAGTGAAACATCTGGACGTCGCGGTCAGCGATAGAAACCCCCGGCCTCGCTTCCCATGGAGGAACCCGGGGAACCTCCAGGCTTCAGAAGTTTGGCATCAGGGGTGGCAGCAGTGGCTGGGCCCTGAGAGCTGAGGGCATGAAGCACCAGCTCCCCTGAGCCTCACTTTCTTTGCTGTTAATCCTCACCCGAGGATATTTTCCCATAGATTTTTAGAGACAGTGGAAGGAAAAGAGGGAGCCGGGAGAGAGGGAGAGAAAAAGAAAAAGAGAAACATTGCCCTAACCGGTTTGGCTCCGTGGATAGAGCATCGGCCTGTGGACTGAAGGGTCCCAGGTTCGATTCCGGTCAAGGGCATGTACCTGGGTTGCGGGCATATCCCCAGTAGGAGATGTGCAGGAGGCAGCTGATCGATGTTTCTCTCTCATCGATGTTTCTAACTCTCTATCCCTTTCCCTTCCTCTCTGTAAAAATCAATAAAATATATTAAAAAAGAAAAAGAGACACATCGATTTAAGACAGACACACCAATTGGTTGCCTCCCTCAGGCACCCCCGATCTGGGCAGGGATCAAATCTGCAACGCAGGTACATGCCCTTGACCGGGAACGCGAACCCTCGAACCTTTGGTACGTGGGTGGGTGCTCTAACCATTGAGGACACTGGCCATGGCTGGACCCCAAGGTAGGGAAACTGAATCCCAGATGTGTTGAGGGAACTGCCTTGGGCCAAACCCAGTTCTGTCTGAGTCCAGAGCGCACGGGCTTTTAAATGATCACACCAGCAGCTCCAAATGTGCTGCCTAAATGATGACAATTATAACAGCAGTTGGCATCATCTTCATCATCACCGTGGGCATGGCTTAATTCTTGGCATCTGCCAGGACAGGGACAAGGAGCCCTGTGCGTGCCCTCGGTCCGTCCTCCTAAGGCTCCTGCTGTCTGTCCATTGACAGAGGAGACGCGGGGCTCAGCGAGGTGACATGCCTTCCCCAGGTCACACGGCTGGGGGAGCAGCAGAGGACTCGTCAGGCCCTGTGGGCCCTGCAGCCACAGGACGGGACAAGGCCAGCCGGGGAGGCCAGGGGACAGCCACAGACCTGGTAAGTGACCTTTCTACAGACACTCACAACTGGACGGCCCCTCCGGGTGCCACCGGCGACGGCAGAGACCTGTGGCGGGGGCTGCCCCCTCTAACCTCTCGACTGCCTTTCAACCCTCCGCCCTCAGGCCTCCTCCCAAAGTAGAGAACCCAGGTCTCAGGAAGCAACAGTTGACACCATTGCAATGCACTGATTTTTCTTTCCTTCTCATCTCTTCTGTTTCATTGAAGAAGAAAAAAACACGTCTGGTCTCTACCCACAACATGGATTTTGTGACTCATGAATGGATCACAGCCTGAATTCTGAAGAACTCACTCCACGGCTGGAACCCCTCTTGGCAGCCCATGCCAGTCCTGAAGGCACGAAGGGCCCTGGAACGTCTCCAGCCCCGGCTCCTGGTCAGCCTCAGGAAACCCCCGCGTGGGGCCGGGGGCTGTGGGGGCAGCTGCATCCACTTGGCGGGGCCTCGCCGCCCAGACGGGAAGTGATACTTCCCCCCGGGATGGATGAGGAAGCGGAACCCAGCAGCTGCCCGAGGAGTGGGCCAAGCTCCAGGGCATCACGGGACAGCATGTGGCTCCTGCCAGAGGGAAGGCAGTCCCAGACTCCCCCGCCCGGGAAACGGGGTTCCTGGGGTACAGGAGCCAGTCTGGGCAGCAGGGAGTGGGGCGCAGGTGGCTCCGCTGCTATGTCCAGCTCTGGCTCAGACTGGCCACTGACCCCGGCCAGTGCTGCCACGGTCTGGGCCTCGGCTTCCCTGTCTGTCAGTGGGGTTCTGTGGCTTCTCTCTCCTGAGGCACGTTCACAGGCCAGTCAAACGCACGGACTTGGAACTGGAATTCTGGGCTCTGCTCCTGGCTGTGTGACCTTGGGCGAGTCCCTTCACCACCCTGGCCCTTGGCGTCCCCATCTGGGGTTATGGACAGAGCTGGCTTCATTCTGACTGTTCCCCTCCCCAACGTGGTGGTCACTTCCTGTCATGGACAGACAATCTTCCCCTCCCACCCTGTAGCCCCGTGGCCTTCATCCTCAAAAGGATCAGCAAGCCTTCAGGAAAAAATCACTTCTTTTCAAGAAGGGAGGGAGGTGTGGAGGCGGCCTCAGGGCAGGGATGGATCGGGTGGTCGAAAGCAGCCGACAGGGCAACGTCAGTGCCTGGGGACACACACAGCCCCTCTCCCTGCTCCCGTCCCCACACCAGCAGAAGGGGCGTCCTGATTTGGGGCTGGCTGTGCAGTGGTCAGAGTGGTGTCGGGCAAGGGACCTTCCCCACTCCAGGAAGATGGTCCAGCTCTGGGGCAAACTCTGCCCCCGAATCAGGACTGACTGACTCATTCATTCAGTTGTTCACTCATTTACAAAGCATACACTAGGCATCTACTATATGTCAGGCTCATTGTCCTCTGGGCTCGTTGCTGGGGGTTCAGGAGTGAATGAGACAGACATGGTCCCCACTCTTGCACTGTTTGCTCTATAACTGGAGGAGGCAGACCATAAACAGGTAAACACAGTGAATGAAAAGTCAAGTCAAGGATGGAGAGGGATGAGGCTGCCCGTGTAGCCACGGAATTCAGGGAAAACTTCTCTGAGGAGGTAAGAGTTGAGCTGGGACCTTGCTTGAGTGAGAGTGCCAGCCGTGCAAAGGCTGGGGTGACACTGAGAGCTCTTGGCAGGAGGAACAGAAAGTGCAAAGGTCCTGGGGTTCAGATAAATGAACTTGAAATGTACAAGGAAAGATCACTAACATCGGTAAAGCCCTAGACATGAAAAAGGACTAAAAACAAAGAGTTGAAGAAGGGACCTAGCCAGTTTGGCTCAGTAGATAGTGCGTCGGCCTGCAGACTGAAGGGTCCCAAGTTCTATTCCGGTCAAGGGCACATACCTCGGTTGCAAGCTCAATCCCCTGCCCTGGTTGGGGTGTGTGCAGGAGGCAACCACACTGTCTCTCTCACTTTGATGTGTCTATCTCTCCATCCCTTCCACTCTCTCTAAAAATCAATGGAAAAATATCCTCAAGTGAGGATTAACAAACAAACAAACAAACAAAAGAATTAAAGAAGGGCATCACTTTGGAGCCTACACACCCAAAAAGGATGATAAGGGAATGTTGTAAACAATCTTATGCCCATGAATTTAACAATTTTAAAGAAATCAACAAATTCTTTGAAAGACACCAATAACCAAAGCTTACTCAAGAATAGATAACTTAAATAGCCCTATTTATTAAAAATAATAAATAATATATGAATATGTCACCTCTATTATTAATATAATGATAGCCCATCTGTGAAGAAAATAAAATAGAAATAGCTATCAAAGCAATTAAATTCTTAATTAAAAACTTTCCAGGCTCAGACAGCTCATTGATGATTTTACCAAACGTTTAAGGAAGACATGAAATATTCAATGAAGAGCAAAGAAGCCAGGTGTCTGCAGCTGGAATATGATGGCCAATAAACAGAGATGGGGTTGGAGAGGTCAGGGGGCGCCAGAGTTTGAGTTTTATGCCATGTCAGATCTTCTAGGAGAAATGAATGGGGGGGGCAGGGGTAACTAGTTCAGCAAGAGAGAGCAATGTTAGAAGTTGGAAGGTCCCTCGGTTAAGGTGTGATTCCTAGGGGTCCAGTCCTCCCACCCACTCTCTCTCCTCTCTCCGGTCCTCAGGGCTTCCCACTGAGCCAGGGAAGGGAGAGGGGACTGCCGCCTCTCTGACCCGCGCCAGGCAGATGTGACTTCAGGGCCTTCCCCAGCCCCCACCCAGAGTTCAGGGAGTCCTGGGAGACCCTCCGAGGCCCGCATCCCTGGGGCCATACACAGGGCACAGTGGTTAGGGGAGTGGACACGTGGACACAGCAAGACTTGAGGCTTCAGAGGTCACAATCTACTGCCTTTCCAGTCACTCCCACTCCCTCATCTGGTTTAATTTTCCTCCTCAATCTTCTAGCTGCTGGGAACTATTTTATCTGCTTATTAGTTCATGGGCTTAACGTCTATCTCCCTCACGAGAAGATGAGGTCCATGGAGGCTGGGACAACTCCCATACCTTTTGCTGCTGTGTCTCCAGGAGTTACTTAATAGATCTTGATCGTTTGAATGAACCAATCAATCAATCACAACGGGGTGGCAACGCTCCGCCCACAAAACTCACGCTAGCCAACCTGCAGAGCTGGGGTCCAGCTCTCCCAGCTGGTGTGGCAGCGAGAGAGGAACTGGGGGGCCGTGGGGAACGGCGACAGAGGGAGAGGCCAGGGCGCACTGGCCCGGACGGCGGCAGACCTGAGCTCATGGCTCCCTTCCCATGACACAGAGCCGGTAGGGCGTGCTGGGCCTGCCAGGCTGGGGCCGGCCCCACCAGGCCATCCCGCGGGGCCACCTCCATTCTTGCAGATGCTCCGCAAGATGGCTGGACCCATGTCTGGACAAGGAACCGGGGTTCTCTGTGCCTCAGTCTTCCCATCTGGCGAATGGGCTCCCAGGTTCTCCCACCCCGAAGGCCAGGACCCTGTCCTCCAGCCCTCTTCCCTCTGCCGGCTCGCCAGGCCCTGGACTCACCCAGAAGCAGCAGCTTCAGCTCCCCTCGGTCCCGCTTCTTCTGCTCCAGGAGGATCTTGTTGATCTCCTGGTCGATCCGGGCGGCCGTCTTCTCCTCCTCCGTCAGGCACCAGGGGCAGCAGTGCCAGGTCAGCGACCGGGCCATGATGCGGGGGCCTCAGAAGGCACAAGGCAACATGGCCCCGGCCCCCTGGGGGAGGGGACCCCCACCCTGACGGCTCCAGGAAGGGCTCCCGGCAGCCAAGCGTGAAGCGGCTGCCCTCTTCTTGGGGGTCACCCCCCTGGGGACCCCCGGCTTCCTGGCCTCAGGCACCCAGGCAGCCCAGCTCGGAGAGACCTGAGTGCCGGGCACAGGGCAGTGGGGGAGGAGGAGGAGCAGGAGAGGGGGTGCGGAGGCTCAGGGCTCCCCGCCCATCTCCAGACCTGCCCAGCCCGGCCTAACAGGTTGACTGGCAGCCAGGAGAGGTGGGCGCCCCTGGGGAGGGCGGGGCAGGGCGGCTGGGGAAGGGCTCCACGCAGTCTGGGTCCCAGCAGTTGTCTGGGCCCTCCTTCCTCATTCTGGAGAAGGGGTGGACCCCATCCTTTCTGGGCCCCTGACCCCGCCCCAGCCTCCCCCCAGGCCCAGCCTGCACGCCGCTCTGAGCCAATTAGGAGCCACCCTCCAAAGCCCGACCGCGAAGGCAGGGCGGCACCTGCTGTTGGAAGTGCTGGCCTGTGCGGGCTTGTCTCACGTGCACCTCACCCCAGAGCTGCGCGGGCAGCTGCGCACACCGAGGCACAGACCGTGATGGGACCAGACAGGGCCCGCAAAGCAGGCTCTCACCCATGGGCCTCAAGGGCTACACACGAACCAGGCAGCTTTGCGGAGAGCCATTCATCGTTCTGGCAAACGCTGAGTGAGCACCTACTGTGTGCCAGGCATTCTACCAGCCGGTGCTGCCAAAAACAAAGTGGCAAAATCCCGGACCCCTCTGCCTAACGTGCTAGTTAGAGACAAGTAAGGAAAGACTCTTTTTTCTTTTTTTTAGAAAGAGAGAGAGAGAGAGAAACATTCGTTGGTTGCCTCCCGCACAAGCCCCGACTGGACCGGGAATCGAACCTGCAACCTAAGTATGTGCCCCGACTGGGAATCGAACCCGCAACCTTTAGGTGTCCAACCGACTGAGCCACCCGGCCAGGGCAGGAAAGACATTTTGAACAAATAGTCAAGCCTGTTGGATGGCAATACATTCTGAGCAGAAAATAAAGTGGAGATGGGGCTGGGAGTTGTTAGGGGCTTGAGCTGCTTTACACAGGGAGTCGGGAGGGTCACACCGACCAGGCGGCATCTGACACCAGCAGGAGCCGACGATCCGCAGCCGGGGCACAGGCGGTCTGGAGGGGGCAGCCTCTGGGCCGGGCCCTGCCCTGACTCCCTCGGCCGGCAGGACCCTCGAAGGAGGACGTGGACACAGGGTGACATAGGGCTGCTTCCTGACTCAATCCAGCAGATCTTGGCTGTTTCTGGGTGCAGGATCCCCTTTGAGGGGTTCTTGAAAGTGCTAGAAAGTTCTGGAACACCACTCCCCTGGAGATACGCACAGCTCAGGGGCCTCTGGACCCTTCGCAGGTGGCACTGTCAAGGCTCAGAGAGGGTGAGTCCAGAGGCCCCACAGCGGCGACTGCCTCCCCTCCCCCCAGCCCGAACCGTGGAGAAGGTGCGGTTTTCTTTGCTGTTGAATCATAATGAATGGCAGATGGGAAGTTTCATAAGGCCCCCACCCCACCCCACCCCACCCCACCCCACCCCACCCCAGTCAGGTGGCTGGGGCTGGCAGGCACTGTGCTACCCCCCACCTCCCCCACCCCTTGCTGGATGGCCCCCCCAGCCCACCCCAGTCAGGTCACTGGGCAGGCAGGCACGGTGCTACCCCCCGCCCCGCCCCCCCGCTGCCCCCCCGCCCCCCCGGCGGCCCTAGGAGGTCAGGGTGACTCCCACTGCCAGGCCGGGGAAGAAAAGCAGAAATCAGTCTGGGTTGCGCAGAGCTGGAGGAGGCACAGAACAGAAATAACCAGCTTGGCAACAGAGAAGGCCGGGCTGAGTCACAGACCAGAGAGCGGACGGAAATGCGGAGCGGCCCAGGATCCGAGGCCACGTCTCTGGGCAGCTGCCCGCTGCCCACTCCCAGCAGCAGGACCGGGTGCCCGGCCCTGGTCTCACGCCTTCCGCATCCTCACTGACCTCAGAAACCCACCCGCTCCCTCGCTGCCTGCTGGGCCGGGCCTCTCTGCGTTTCTCCCGCTTCAAAACAAAACTCCCTTCAGTTCCCCAAAAGGCAAGCTGGTTCCTTGCCCCCGGCCAGGCACCGGGCGGGGGGACATGGTCACATATTAGTTCATTAGGAAGCACCAGGGTGAGCGTGTGTGCGTGTTTTTTAGGGGGTGAGGGAGGCATTTTTTTTAATTTTTTTTTTTTAGGGAGGAAGGGAGAGGGAGAGAGATAGAAACATCAATAATGAGAGAATCATTGATCGGTTGCCTCCTGCACACCTCACACCGGGGATTGAGCCGCAACCCATGGCATGTGCCCTGACCAGGGATCAAACCATGTCCTCAACCACTGAGCCACGGCAGCTGGGCTTGTGTGCATGTTTGAAACACATACACACAGAGAAAAAAGCATAAAACGTGAATATAGCCCTAGCCAGTTTGGATAGAGCTATATTCCAAACTGGATAGAGCATCGGCCTGTGGACTGAAGGGTCCCGGGTTCAATTTCGGTCAACGGTACATGCCCGGGTTTCGGGCTCGATCCCCAGTAGGGGGCGTGCAGGAGGCAGCCAGTCAATGATTCTCTCTCATTGGTGTTTCTACCTCTCTCTCCCTTTCCCCCTTCCTCTCTGAAATCAATAATATATATATATATTTTTTTTAATGTCCCTTTTATGTTTTAATAAAGAATTGGCTATTTACATTTTTTCAAAGTCCCTCCCACTCCTCAGCTGATGGGATTATTTGCCCCTAAGGCCACAGTTGTGTCCCTCCCTGGACCCTGCTCATAGCCACACCCAAAGCCACGCCCCCACCCCCACCCCAGGAGTGGTCCAAGGCTCAGATACAAAGGTCCACCCCCTCCTTTTATTTATTTATTTTTAAACTATTTTTATGGATTTCAGAGAGAGGAGGAGAGAGGGAGAGATAGAAACATCAATGATGAGAGAGAATCATTGATCAGCTGCCTCCTGCACGCCCCCTACTGGGGATCGGGCCTGAAACCCCAGGCAGGTGCCCTGATCTGGAATGGAACCGTGACCTCCAGGTTCATAGGTTCACACTCAACCACGGAGCCACACAGTCGAGGCCTCCCCTCCTTTTATGAACTGATGAGCTATTTATTTGGATAAGACAAAAAAGTCTCCATCAGCAAGTCCACCTCTGCGTATGCATCCCAAAGAATAGGAGTCAAGGACTCAGACAGGTACTTGCACACCCGTGTTCACAGCAGCCTTATTCCCAGGAGCCAGAAGGTGGAAACAGATGAAGTGTCCATTGGTGGTCAGCAGGGCCGGCTTCCTGGACATAGGACCCTGGCTCAGAAGGTTTTTAGTCTTGAGATTCTCCTAATTGTTTAAAATATATTTTTTTATTGATTTCAGAGCAGAAGGGAGAGGTAGAAAGAGATAGAAACATCATTGATGAAAGAATCCTCGATTAGCTGCCTCCTGCACACCAGGGTTTGAGCCCGCAACCCGGGCATGAGCCCCGACCGGGAATCGAAATGTGACCTCCTGGTTCATAGGTCAACACTCAACCACTGAGCCACGCCAGCCAGGCCGAAATTATCCTCATTTTGAAACAAGGGCCATACATTTCCACATCTTTTTGCCTCAACCCCACCTGGCTAGACAGGTTGCAGCTGGTGCCAAGACCCAGGAAGTGCTGGTCTACCATCAGGGCAAAGGGCTGGCTTTTTCCTGCCTCGGTTTCCCACGTGGAACCTGGGTGATGACAGGACTCCTCTTAGTGGATGCCTGGTGGAGCCCGCAGGTAAGTGCGACAGCACGAGAGCGGCCCCAGCTGGCCATCGAGGGCATGAAGTCTGGGTGACGTCCAGATGCACAGGCAGCCTCAACCAGGTTCCCTTCCCAAACTGACCTCCCAAGTCCAGCTTCCCTCCTGAGCCTTCACTTAGTCCAGCCCCATCCTCTTCCACCTGGAACGCCTCCGTCCCCTCCAACACGGTCCCAAGTTCTCACCCCCGGCCCCGCCTCCTCCCAAGTCCGTCCTCCCTGTATCGGCCACTAGAAGGCACCCATGGGCACTCCAGGTCCTGCATCTCCCTTCCCGTCTGTCCTCCCCACAGCAGGCTCCAGAGCACGCCTGTGAGGCCCGGAGGCAGGTCTCACCCTCCCTCTGGCCACAGCCCTCCAGAGCACCCACCTCACTCAGAATAAAACCCTAAATCCCCTTCCTGACCACAAGGCCCTGCACGACCTGCCCCCGTCCGCTCCCTGTCCTCTCCTCCCTCTCTCCCTCACTCACTCTGTGCCAGCCACCCGGGCCTCCTGGCTGTTCCTCCCGCTACAGTCCCGTCCCAGGGCCTTGGCACAGCCCTCCCCTTGGGCCACAGCACGGCTCCTTCCCTCACGTCCCCTCAGAAAGGCCTTCCCTGAAAAGCCTGTCTGAGACGGCCACTATCGTTCATCCCACTTCCCTGCTCCGCTTGTCACAAGAACTGGGTCTCCCCGCCCCCTTATCTACCATGCCTAGGACAGTGCCTGGCACACAGGGGGCTTTCAAGGCATATCCCGCTGATGAATGAGTAAACAACTGGAGGAGGATGGGAGAAGTTGGAATTCCTGTACACAGCTGGTGGGGATGTGAAATGGGGCAGCCACCGTGAAAAGCAGAACAGCAGTTCCTAAAAAAAGTTAAACATCGAGTTTCCATATGACCCAGAAATTCCACAATAGAATTGTGTGCACCCATGCTCACAGCATTACCCACAAAGGCCCAAAGGCGGGAACCACCCAGGTGCCCATGGATGGGTGAATGGACCAGCAGTGCGGCTCATCCAGACAAGGGAATGCTCCTCGGCCTTAAAAAGAAAGGGCACTGTCACCTGCCACCGCAGGGACGAACCCTGAGGACATGGTGCTCAGTGACATAAGCCAGACACAGGAGGACAAATACTGTGTGATCCCACTCACAGGAGGCCCCTGGAGGAGTCAGATCCACAGACAGAAAGCAGTCGGTGGGTGCCAGGGGATTAGTGTTTAATGCAGTGGTTCTCAACCTTCTGGCCCTTTAAATAGTTCCTCATGTTGTGACCCAACCATAAAATTATTTTCGTTGCTACTTCATAACTGTAAAGTTGCTACTGTTATGAATTGTCATGTAAATATCTGATATGCAGGATGGTCTTAGGCGACCCCTGGGAAAGGGTCATTCGACCGCCAAAGGGGTCGCGACCCACAGGTTGAGAACCGCTGGTTTAATGGGAACACTAATTTGGGAAGATGAGAAAGTTCTGGAGATAGATGATGGGGATGGTCACACCACAGTGAATATACTTAATGCCACTGAACTGTGCACTAAAAAAGTGGTTAAGATGGTAAATTTTGTTATCTCTTTACGATTAAAATTTTTAGAAAAGAAAAAAGTAACTGAAAACAAAAGGCTGCAGAGAACCTGCTGTCCAGCATCTTCAGTTTACAGAAAGGTGGGGGCTTTGTCTTCCTATCTCCGACTGAGCCGCATGTCGGTCTCTGCCCACAAAAAGAAGATGCTTTTCTTTCCTTGATTTTAGAGCGAGGGAGGGACATCGAATTGTTCCACTTATTTATGCATTCATTGGTTGATTCTTTATGTGCCCTCAATGGGGATCAAACCCAGCATCCTGGCACGTTGGGATGACACTCTTAATAAACCCAGCCAGGGCAGGAGGTACTTCCCTTGCAGGATGCTCCAGCACTCAGACCTCAGAGCAGGGCCCTGGTGCCCCCATCCCAGCCCAGGACGGAAGGCCTTCCAAAGGAAGTCATAGCAATGGGTGCCATGAGTTCAGATTCCAGTCTGAAGGTGCCAGGAGCCAGGCTAGCCATTGGGGACCAGGTGACACCCCTGGGACCTTCAGGGCCCCTCCGCTGCCCCCAACCCATCCCTGTGGCCAGCAACAGGAAATAAGCCAGAGGGGCTGCAGCATTTAGGAACAAGATTTATTCCAATTTAAAACAATTCATTTCAGGAGAAAGATATGAAAAGTCAACTTCCATCAGGCATCTCTGGATTAAGGGGTCAGGGCCCCGACACACTGAGCAGAGCCTGCCGCCCACCCACCTGGACAGGACAGCTTCTGCCATAGGTTGGCATCGAGCTAATTGCACCCATCCCCCAGCACACGTGACAATACATGCATTTCAAATGACAAAAGGTTTAAAAACAGCATTTTATATAATATTTTTTTAAATAGGTTAAGGTTTAAATCGTCTGAAATCAGGACTGTGTAATATACAAGTATAACCCGACAGTGTTCACCCCACCAGCCGGAAGTTCCTGCACTGCCGCTAGGGGCATTGGCACTAAGATGTCTCAGGTCTCTCAAGGAGTTGGATGCCGGGGAATGGCTATACTGCAGGGTGATCGGACACAGTGGGAGGAGCTGGGAGGTTGGCACGTGAGAGAAAGCATTAGGAGGAGTTCATCAGGTTGAAAATCAAAGACACTGACCAACCTTGCATGGGTCCGGGACCTCTGGCCCCGGCTGGCACTGGCACAGAACTGGTCTTGGATTCCCCCCGGGACACGGGTTGGCCCTGCCCTCAGCTCCTGGAGTGGGGCCAGGCCCGTGGTGTTCCAGAAGGCCCAGTAAGGGGGTGGGGGTGGGGAGAGGGGCTGGGGGCTTTAGCCAGCCTTGGGCTGTGGGATGCTTGGCACACTGCCTCCTCTCTAAGAGGAGTTATTCTCCCGGTGCCTCCCCCACATGCTCATGCACCTCTCAAGAGTCCAATCCAGTTCCCTTTTTGTGATCTGGACCCTTGAGAGGTGCTAGGACATCAAGATGCCCACCCTATGAGGACCTCAAGTCCTCGCACAGGCCCACCGCCAGCAGTACCACCTGCTTCCTCCAACTGAGGGCAAGAATGGGGTTATGTTCGACCCTCTCAAATAGACACATGGCACAAAAAGGACCCTTTTTGGAAAAATTGGCCGAGAAGCTGGAGATCCCCAGCTCATTCTGCCCCCAGATGGAGCTGATTACCAGGAATGTAGCCACCCCCAACTTCTGCCTGTCTTTGGCTCCCCATTGCCCTGGGGCCTTCCTGGTTTTGTCCTGCTGGTGGGATGGGGAGAGGAGGAAGGAGGGGCCAGCCACCCAGGACTGGCTCTTTGGGTGGGTCCGATTTTCGTGTTGTTTCTTTTGCATTTGTCAATGGCCCCAAAAAGGAGCAGCCACACAGACTGCTACTTCAGGGTCCAGGTGTAGTGGGCCCGTTCCCCTTCCACTGTGCAAAACAAAACAAACACTGTAGTGTTCAGTCTACATCAGATGAAAAACCAACTCCCTCTCCTCAAAAGACCAGCCCCCTGCTTGTGCCCGCCCTCAGAGTCCCCCTGGGAGGGGGACCTAGGCCAGGCAGCCCATGGCTCTGGCTTGATGCATGACCATGGCCGGGAGGCCGCCCAGGGCCAAGGTGCCAGCTGCTGGCTCCCACGCGACCCTCAACAGCTCTGGGCAAAGTGCCCCTGCTGCCTGCTTGATTCCCAGGGGTCAGCAAGTGCGTGCCACGGCGGCCACTGTGCCTGGGAACCACCACAGGACTCTCCCTCAACCTCTCTCTGCTTCGTGGGAACAGACCTGAGAATATTCGGAAAAAGTCCCCAGCCCACAGTCACCACCGTTTTCAAACTGGCTACAAAATGGAATGAAAGCAAAAATGACTCTCATCCAAGTGGGCCCTCTCCTGACTCCCGGGCCATGTGGGCTCCCACGGGCGCTCTCCGGCCGGGGTGAGCACATGACCCTCAGGCACACAGGGAGAGCTCCAAGCAGGCCAGATGGCCCTGGAGACACAGCTCAGAGGACCCCTCAAGCCCAGGACCAGGCAACCACCGGAGGCTGAGACAGGGTCCAGAGATATCTTCACTGCAGAGGAGCCCTTATACTTTTTGTTTTACCTTTAAAATAAAATAAAAAAATGGTTAGGCACTTCCCAGGATGGGCAACAGGGGGAGCCACCCACCCCCACTTCTTGGAGTCCAGTGAGCAAAAATACAGCGTCGTCGTGAAGATGGCAATAACTTAAAAAAAGGAAGAAAGAACAGTCAGTCTCCACGTCCCCACGTCCCCACATCAAGGGACCAGGGCCAGCTGGGCGGTTCTGTCCCACGGTGGCCGGTCTCCGAAGGTGCAACCCCAAGGGGTTGGGGCCAAGGTCAGGGGCCAAGGAAGGCCTGGAGGCGCTGGGGGCAGGGCACTTGTTTGTCTCATCTCCGCTTGTCTCATTTTTCTTTTTTTTTCTTTTTCCTTTTTTTTTCTAGAAAAAGGCGAGCCACAGTCAAGGCCAGAAAAAGGCAGCCTGTGCCGCTGACAAAAGGTGAGAAGGTGCACGAAGTATATAGAAAGAAAGATGTACATCCCCTGATAACTGTGAAATAAAAACCATTTGTTAAAAATATGAAAAAAAAATCAGCTCCTCTGCGGTCAAAGCCGCTGTCACATCATCACACAGGAGGGTCTGTCCCGGGGGCTCCCCACAGGGTCACACCAGGTTGTACTCCTTCAGGTTGAGCTGCAGGATGGTGTCCTTGACGGCCGCGAAGACAAAGCGGATGTTCTCCGTGTCAGTGGCGCAAGTGAAGTGCGAGTAGATAATCTTGTCACTGTCGGGGTTCAGGTCCACAAACATCTTCAGGATGAACTCCCGGGCAGCCTGTGCATCCCGCTGAGGCCCTGAGGGAGGTGAGGCGGATTAGTCAGGCGGCCCAGGCCTGTCGTGCAAGGGACAAGGGACGGGGAATGGGGTGTCAGCCATGTGGGGCAGCTTATGCCACAGGCTCCAGGGCTGAGATGTGTCTGAAAGGAGGCAGCTTTCTGCGTGAGGGTGTGCATGGAGTCTGCACAGCCCCTCACTCATCTCCACCCACTTGGCCCTTGGCCCCACCTAGCTGGGACCACCACTTGCTGTGCACGAGGGATGCTCCCATCACCTCCAAACTGGGGCCAACCTTCCTTCCAGCCTCACTTCACCGGATTCCATTCACACTGCACCACAAATACCCACCCACATCCATACACGGGCATGCAGCCACACACATGTGCCCAGACCTACATGCACACCCACACACCCTTGCACATACAAACAGCTGCCATCCCAGCCTGGCTGTCCATCCAACTGTCCACACCCTTGCCCAGAGGCTTCTGCCCACAATATTGGTCCTTCCTGTCTATGGTCTGCACCCACCCTAAGTCTTGGTCCATCATCTCCACTGTCCCTTCCCAGCTAACCTCCTACTCTCCCTCCAACAGAGGTCCTGTCTGCCCCACCAACACTCCCCTCCCACCCCCCACACCCCTCACACACCTGAAGAGGCCCAGAGGACTGAGCTCAGAGCCTAGCACCCTAATCCCTGCCAAGCCTCACTCAGGTTTTTAGGGCAGGAGCCAATGGCCCAGATCACAAGGCCCCACCCATGACCGGTCAGGCCAAGCCTGTCACCCCCAACTCAAAGGCTGCACACTGTGTTTCACAGGCAGTAGCGCTTAGGGAGATGTCCCATCCATGATCCCTGCTCTCCTAACAAGCACCTGCCTTAGAGGAAGGGAGTGGCTGAGCGCCCTGGGGCAGACAGCTACAGCTCACACACAACAGAGTGGGGGTGCTGAAAGCTGGGATGGTTCACACAGGAATTGTCTGCCCTCCATTAGGAGCTCAGCTGATCCAGGGAGGGATGGGACGGCTGTCCTGGGTCACTCTTTATTCCCAGCACCATGCTCCTCCTTATGGCCGGGCCACTGAGCCCACATGAACTTCTCACTCTGTGTGGGCAATCAGGGACAGGCCACTGCGTGGCGGACTGGGAGCTGAACATTCCAGCGTGTCCCCCCATTGCTGTGTACCGACAGCAAGGTGCCCCCTCCCACAGAGGATGCTCTCCCTGGGACAAGGCCTTTCTGCTTGGGAGGATCCTGGAGGAAGCGATGAGAATATAGTGCGGGGCCACGGGAAGCTCTGGCCTCACTAACCATGCTCAGGCCTGAGGGAACCACCTTCCTCGTGTCAGATGAGGCATCAAGGCCCAAAGAGGTTAAGGGTTGTGCTGGAGACACCTAGCTCGCCTCCCCGATAGGTCCAGTCAGGTTCGGGGGCTCGGGAACATCTCCTGGTTCTGCGTGGGCCATGCAGGGAGGATGAGGCACAGAAAGGCAAGGATCCCCCAGACTCACCGTCAAACTCGGGGAAGTAGTCCACCAGGTGGGAGTATAGGATCTTGTCCTCCAGCAGGTCCTTCTTATTGAGGAAGAGGATGACTGATGAGTTCTGGAACCAGGGGTAGGTGATGATGGTCCGGAACAGGGCTTTGCTCTCCTCCATGCGGTTCTGTAGAGGGAAGGCTCCGGGATCAGCGAGGCCCTGGGAGCCGCCCTCATCCAGAGCACTCAGAAGGGCCAGGGGCTGGTGAGTAGGGGAGCCCCTCACTGCTACCCAGGGCCTCCCTCCCCTTGGCAGTCCAAGCGCTGGGCAGGGCGTCTCACCTCGTTGTCCGACTCCACCAGCACTTGGTCGTATTCACTAAGGGCCACGAGGAACATGATGGATGTCACATTCTCAAAGCAGTGAATCCACTTCCTCCTCTCGGACCTTTGTCCTCCCACATCCACCATCCTGCAGGGGACAGGCGTGCCACAGGGGCTCAGTGCTGGGCTCTGCAAATAGCACTGCTTCCCCCAGCAAGCCCCTCCCCACCAGCATGGCTCTGTCTGCTAGAGTCACAGACACTCCAATGCCCCATTAAAGCCCCAAGAGTACGCCAATATCAGTTCGTCATGAGTGCCCCAACACCCATTAGAGCCCTGAGGGTCTCCCATATCTGCAGGAGCCATCAAAGCCCCCCCCCAGATCTGTGGGAACAGGGCTCACATCTGATTTCTGTCTAACAGGAGCCCTTGGTCTAAAGTGCCTAGGGGAGCCCTAGCCAGTTTGGCTCAGCGGATAGAGTGTCGGCCTGCAGACTGGACTGAAAGGTCTCAGGTTCGATTCCGGTCAAGGGCACAGGCCCGGGTTGTGGGCTCGATCCCAGTGCGAGCCGTGCAGGAGGCGGCTGATCAGTGATTCTCTCTCATCATGGATGTTTCTCTCTCTTTCTTTCTCTCTCTCTCTCTCTCTCTCTCTCTCTCTCTCTCTCTCTCTCTCTCTCCCCTTCTCTGAAATCAATAAAAACATATTAAAAAAATAAAGTGCCCCGTGGACAGGCACTGTGTGTGGATGTGAGGTGCGAACCCAGTGGGACCCGCAATGTGGGCCCCACATCCCGCATCTGGAAACACCCTCCCTCATTGGTCGTAATGCAGCGTTGTCTATAACACACTCGCCCTAGTCGCGGCCTCCGTTGACGAACACGCGTCAGTAACTGTGAGGGGACAAAGGGACAGCCACCGAGAGCGAAGCTGTGTGTCCTGTTGCTGGGTGAACACAGCAGGCTGCAAAATTCACTATCCAGCATGAGAACCAGATAAAAACAAGAGGTCCAGAAACAAAAAGGGGGAGGGGCGGGGGCAGGACTAGGGACGATGTCTGAGAGACAGGGTTAGTTACAGGGCATTTCTTTTATCTGTTGTTAATTCTCACCCAAGGGTATTTCTTTCCATTGATATTTATTTATCCTTTTTGTTAATCCTCACCAAGGGATATTTTTCTATTGATTTTTAAAGAGAGTGGAAGGGAGGGAGAGAAACATCGATGTGAGAGAGACACATCGACTGGTTGCCTCCCACATGAACCCTGACCAGGGCCAGGGATTGAGCCTGCAACCAAGGTACGTGCCCTTGACTGAAAATGAACCAAGGACCCTTCAGTCCATGGGCCAAGGCTCTATCCAGTGAGCCAAACTGGCTAGGGCTTCCATTGATTTTTAGAAAGAGTAGAAGGGAGGAAGGGAGGAAGAGCGGGAAAGAGGGAAAGAGAGAAAGAGATACATCAGTGTGAGAGAGACATTGATGGGTTGCCTCCTGCACAAGCCCCAACTAGGGTCGAAGGTGGAACCTGCAACTCAGGTACATGCTCTTGACAGGGAACTGAACCCATAACCCTCCAGTGCACGAGCCAATGCTTTACCCACTGAGCACACCAGCCAGGGCTGAATTACCCAGGTTTTTAAAGATTTCTTACAATTGATATTTAGAGAGAGAGGAAGGGAGAGTGAAACATCGATCACCTGCCTTCTGCACGCCCACTACCAGGGATTGAGCCCACAACCCAGGCATGTGCCCTGGCTGAACCAGCAACTTTTTGGTGCACGGACAATGCCCAAACAATGGAGCCACACTGGCCAGGTTCCCTACGTTTTTAGAATAAGAAAAGACTCTATTTTTAAAAAGGAAGACAAAGGCTATAAGGGAAAGCAGCCCTCAAGCCCCCAACCTGAACTGGAGAAGACAGGTGTTCCTACAGCTGCCGCCTCCTACAGACACACACTGCTGTGTGGAAGGCAGGGCTCAGACAGAAATGGCCCCAGGGACGGGCTGAGACGCAGGCTGCCACCATGGCCAGCAGAGGCAAATCCACCTGGTGGGGATTTCACAGAGGAGACTCCAACAAGCACAGGTGGACGGCGGACATGCCAGGGTGACTATGAAGAGCAGGAGGGTGGTGACAGGCCAAGAGCCCTGGTTCGGATGCCAGGCACATGATGGCAGCTGCAGCCCGTCTGGGGAATGCCATCAGGGACAAAGTGTTTGGGGTCACAGCCTTTCTGGGACATGAGCCTCCCCAGTGCAGCTGGGCTAAAACCTGGGCCCCCGGGGGCCAGGTCTCCACACAAGGTCCGCCCTTTGGGGCCAGGCCCTTCTCACACATCAGGCCAACTAGGCCATCTTTCAATGACACCTGAGCTCCGATCAGTGCCAGACCATAAGCTTGGTGCCAAGGCCCCTGGCCTGCCTTCTTGGCCACACAACCAGACAACAGTGTAGCTGGGTGAGGGCACAGCTGGACAAGGGGCTTGCAGGAACCCTCAATTGCCCCACAGCACCCCTGCTCTGGTAGGAACCCCAGACCACCCACCCACTCCTGCACAAGTCAGCACCCTCTCTCACACACACTCCACTGCAATGGCCCCACCAACAGGCCGTCTCCCCGCGGCCACCTCTGGCCAGCCTCAACAGTCACTGGGGCCTGGCTCACTCTGAAACTGGAGATAGTTACTTATTCATAAATCTTATCTCCCATCCTGGATCAGAAGCTCCCTGAGGGCAAAGACCAGGATCTTTGCTGCCCCCACCACAGGGGCTCTGGGTCTGGGAACGAACAGCCCGCACAGCAGCCTGCAGAGGCCCGGCTTCCCCAGAAGGCCACCACTCCCAGGAAACCAGGGCACAGGCACCTGAAGATGATGTTCTCCAGGTCAAAAGGGTACTCGATGATGCCGGTGGTGGGCACACGGACCCGCAGCACGTCCTGCTGGGTGGGCAGGTAGCCCGAGGTGGCAATGCGGTCCACATCGGTCAGGTAGCTGCAACAGAGCAGGGACAGGGCTGCTCAGGCCAGGCTGCGAGGGGAGGGGACATCCCAAGCAACCAGGAGGGGCCTGCAGGGGTCTCACCTGAAACAGCCAGGAATACTCGGGAAAAGATGGAACAAGGCCTCCCCACCCCCAACCTGGACAGGAAGGGGCAGGTCATTCTCTGGGTCTCATGGGACATAATGATGCTGATCAGGGAAAGACTTGGGAGGGACTCTAACAGAGCTGCCCAGGATGCCGCTCTAGAGAACTAGCGCCAGGGTTTCCAAGAGAGGCTGCCCGGCTGGACGGGGACTTTTCAGAAATGAATTTACTATTTTAGGGTAATTTCAGAGCCACAGGAAAGTTGTAGAGACACAACAGAAATTCCCAGCACACACCCACCTTCCCTACCACGAACATCTTCAATTAATTTAGTGCATTTGTTACAACTAACCAGTCAATATTCACAGTGTCATTAACTGAGTCCACCCTTTTTCCAGGTTGCTTCCGTTTCCCCTAAGGTCCTTTCTCTTTCCCAGGACCCTGACTAGGACCCACGTGACCTTCAGACCATGCTCTGGCGGGGCAGGCGGGCAGCGCCTCACTCACTATTTGGCGGAGTCGGAGAGCTGGTACTCCCGCCTCCGGTCATAGCACTCCTGGATGCCAGGGTCATTCCACAGGGTCTTGATGGCGTTGACGTACCGGTGCTCAAATGTCGTCACCTTTTCCACGTCCACTTCCCGGATCAGGAGCGCATTGGCCTGTGAGGGCAGGAGGAGGAAAGGCCATGGGCTTGCCAACGGCCTGGACACAAGGGGTGCATCCCTCGTCCCAGGATGTGGCCACACTCCGCACCAGCCAACCAGAGTCAGAACCATAAACTCTAGTTTTGTGTAAACACTAGTGAGAAAGAGCAAGGATGACCGGCTGCGAGTGTCCCTTAGTGCCAGGTCTCAAAGCAAACCCAAGACTGGGGCACTTTGGAGCAGGGCCTGCCGGGCCACCATGACCCCCTATGTAGGAGGGGGCTTTTGCAGGCGGGGGAGGCGTGTGCCAATCAAGCTGTATTTATAGCAACAGGCTGTAGTCTGCCCAGTTCTGTCCTAGATGCTGATGGTCATCTATGGTCCAAGTTGAACTGGACTCTGAACTGGGCCTTAGCTGGAAGAGATCCTACAAACCGAGACCCAATGGGCCAGAGGCTCAAGCTGACCCCACATGGGGCCCCACAGCCAGGATGGTGGGGTTGGTAGGGGTCCCTGAAAACCTGTGCATTGGGGTAAAGGTAAGAACACACCTATCAGAGACATATTAGAAATCTGGCTGACTGGCATTCTTAAGCCTAAAAGTAAATTAATTAATTTAAGCCATATTTTGACAGATATGGACTCCATGCCATGCATTAGCCCAAGGAAAACTTCTGGGCATGTGAGAAGTCTCCACAAACAGATCTATGAAAGCAAAGGCGAAGAGGCCACCAGTGAGAACCATGGGCGCACAGCTGGCAGGGCAGCCACTGGGGAGAGCAGGTGCCACCAAGTACAGGCCCGGGAGAGATGAGAAAAGGTGTGCGAATAAAACTTGTTCACAGATGTCACAGCACCAAAAAGCGAGAACCACCAAATGTCCATCAATGGGTGGATGTGGCCCATCGATGCACTGGATTATTATTCTGCCATGAAAAGGAGCACTGACACGCACTACAATGTGGGTGAACCTTGAAAACAATGCTGAGAGAGAAGCCAGACACAAAAGACCTCACTGTGCGATTCCGTTCATGTGAAATGCCCAGAACAGACACACCCACAGAGATGGGAAATGGGTTCATGGTTGCCAGAGGCTGGGGAGGGACATGGAGAGTGACTGCTAATGGGGACAGAGTATCTTTCTTTTAAAATCCTGACACATGGATATGTTTATTGACTTTAGAGAGAGAGGGAGAGGAGAAACATCTACTGGCTGCCTCTCGTATGCGCTTTGACTAGGGATTGAACCCACAACCTAGGTATGTGCCCTGACTGAGAATTGAACCCACAATTTTTTGGTATACAGGACGACGTACCAACCAACTGAGCCACTGGCCAGGGCATCTTTTTGGGGAGATGCAAATGTTTTGGAATTAAATAAAGGTGAGGGTGCATGATTCTCTGTGAATGTTAAAAACGAGTTGCACACTTTAAATGGGTGACTTTTGTGGTATGTGAATTCCATCTCAACAGAGCTGTTACTAAAAACAAACAAACAAAAAATAAAACACAACAACAACAAAAACCACAAGAGGGAAGTGCCACCTCCATGGGCTCACCAAGACGGCCACATGTGGTGTGTAAAGCGCCTGGTAGAACAAGGTATCCTCTGAGGGACTAGAAACCAGGAGTTCGCACAGCTCATGCCAGGGCAGCTAACCTGTCGGCTGGCTTCCCAGTCCATTAGAATGGGGGCAGGTACAGCTGCCTGATAGGGGAACCTGGGGCTCCTCCAGAGTGTGTGGGCTCAGCTGTGGCCCCATCATCCCCTTCAGCCCATGTGCTGCCCAGGTGGCACCTCCCCACAGGCTATGGCCTCACCTTGTTTTGCTCGTACTTGTACAGGATCTTCAGAGTCTCCATGGCCCGGATCATGGCCTGCATGGCAGTGAAGATGTTCTGGTAGACCAGCTTAGTGAAGCCCCGTTTGTCCTCCTCCGAGTAGCCAGCCCCGTGGATGATGCGCATCTGCTTAATGAACGTGCTCTTCCCGCTCTCACCTGTGCCTGCAACATGCAACATAGCCCAGTGAGATAGAACAGGGATCAAGACCCACATGCTAACAGCTCGCACACTCGCCATGGCCCTGTGTCCCCTCCCAAAGCACACCAGTAGCAGAGTCTCTGGGACACATGCTTCTGGCTCCAAGTGGCTCGCCGATCTTCAGAGGAGACATGGGACACACTTGACCAACAGGCGACCACTCTTTGAAGCACATCCCTGAGATTTGCCTTGGTCATCCTCCCACTTGCACCTGTTCTGCACAAGAGGAAACTGAGGTACGGAAAAGGGAAGAATGACATATGCGGGGTGTTTAGCCCCCAGGCACACAGCAGGCAGGCCCATCCTCCCAAGCGTCCTGCCAGGTCACAGTGACAGGTGAGTGGCCACCTCACTGGGCATGAGTCAGCAGAGCATCAGTTTAACAGGCTGCATATGAGGATTCGGAGGCCCGCAGAAGTTACGTGTCTCTCCACCAGAGGCTGCCACCGCCTTAGCGAGTCAGGCTGCGTGACCTCTCCCTTGGAGTTCACTCAGCTCGTTCCCAAGCCCAGCCTGGGTCCCTGTCTAACCTGACCATGTCTGTCGACCTCCCACCACTCGTCTTCAATGAGTCCTCCAGAACACTCTCCTTGGGGGCAGCAGTTTGGTATCTGCATCTAAGGCCACAGCAGTGAGGACCAAATCGAGTCGCAGGATTCAGGATCCTCACCTCAAGAAGCTCCTTTCTGATTGGCTCCAAACTTGTAACCCAACCAATATCAAGCCACCCTGAAGGCTCTACCCCAGGTGACCACAGCACTGTGTCCCATGTCCACCCAGAGGCCTGGGGGTCACCTCTCTGCCCTCCCACCACCACATCCACTCTTAGCTCTATTCCGGAAACCATGCTGATGGGCGCATCACCGAACCCCTTTGTGTCTCATTTCTTCTCCATCAGCATGAGGGGATACAACCACCTTCCTGGGCTTTTCTAGGGTGAGTGCTCTGACCCCCAACCTCAGAGAGGGGCACACTGAAGCTCTGCTGCCTCGACGAATCAGAAAGTCAGGAAAACCATCTAGAAGGGGCCACTCAGCTGGCTGTGTCCTTGCCTCAGCCTCAAGATGAGGCCCTGGGCTCAACCAGGCGTCCTCTGTGCCTCCGATCCCTCCCAGCCCCACTCCAGCACCAGTGCAGCCCCTGGTCCCTCTTCCTGCTCCAGCCTCTCACGGCCCTGGTCAGCCCACTTTTGTGCACCCCCACATACACACACACAGGGACAGCAACTGCAGTGGCCTCCCACCAACACCCACACGAGGAAGCCACCCTGCGAGGGATTCCTCCAGCCCCTGCTGATTGCTTTACTCATGACTCTCAGCTAGAACCCTCAGAATCTTCAGAGATAACAAGTGATTGTGGTTTTCAGCTACTAAGTTTTGAGGTGATTTTATTTATTTTAATATATTTTTTATTGATTTCAGAAAAGAAGGGAGAGGGAGAGAGAATCATTGATCAGCTGCCTCCTGCACGCCCTCCACTGGGGATCAAGCCTGCAACCCTGGCCTATGCCTTGACTGGAATCGAACCCGGGACCCTTCAGTCCGCAGGATGACGCTCTATCCACTGAGCCAAACCAGCTAGGCCAGGGTTGATTTTAGTATACAGCAAGAGAGAACTTCTGAATTCTACGAATGCACTGTCTCAGGCCCTCAATAACACAACACAGGTCCCCTTTCACAGACTGAACCCCTAACCCCCTTTTGGGGGCTCAGAATATCCCAAACTTGCCAAACCCATCCCTCTAGGCCAGTGATGGTGAACCTATGACACGTGTGTCAGAGGTGACACACGAACTCATTTTTTTTGGTTGATTTTTCTTTGTTAAATGGCATTTAAATATGTAAAATAAATATCAAAAATATAAGTCTTTGTTTTACTATGGTTGCAAATATCAAAAAATTTCTCTATGTGACACTGCACCAGAGTCAAGTTAGGGTTTTTCAAAATGCTGACGCGCCGAGCTCAAAAGGTTCGCCATCACTGCTCCAGGCTCATCTTCAGCACTCTCTGTGAGTTGACCTGCGTCTACCCACCTCCAGGTGTTTGCCAGAGTTATGCCTCTGTCCATGGTGCCATCTGCTCACAGCCACCTGTGACCGGGCCTGTGCCCAGAAAACCCTGAGCCCCAGGCAGCAGCTCCCCTCTCTGGACACTGGGAACCGTTACCACTGCCTGTGTGGGGAGTCTCTCTGCAGGAGTCTGTCACCAGCCTCTGGGACAGGGAGCTCCTGGAGAAGAGACGATTCCCTGGGCCCCCAGGGTCACTGCCCAGCAGCAGGAGGTCTTCAATCCGCAGCCAAGTAACTGGCCACAGGCGCTTGAGCTCACTCAGGGAGACCCGAGTCACAAGTGAGACACATCACAAAGCAGGGACCTTGCCTGTAGCTGCCTTTCTGGTATTTTTTTTTTAAAAAAAATAGATTTTTATTGATTTCAGAGAGGAAGGAAGAAGGAGAGAAACATCAATGATGAGAAACACTGATCGACTGCCTCCTGCATGCCCCCTACTGGGATTGAGCCCACAACCCGGGCATGTGCCCTTGACCGGAATTGAACCTGGGACCCTTCAGTCCACAGGCCGATGCTCTATCCACTGAGGCAAACCAGCTAGGGCCCTGGTACTTTTATCAACCACCTCAGGACCTTTATGGAATAAATATGACTGGTTCTGTCATCAAGTAGTAATGACCCCCATACCATCCCCTACCATCCTACCTCAGACAATCACCTCGGCCACAAAATGTACAAGAGGCCAAAAGCTCACTTGCCCCAAACCCACCTGAGCTCCAGAAGCAGGAGGGGGTGTGGGTCTGTGCATGTGACCCCATGTCCCAGATGAACCCTCGCTGCCCCTCCCTCACCACACACTGCAGGGAGTGGGCACGTGGGGTGTTAGGAATGTGATTTCTAATACATTTTCCTCTTGGCCGGGGTCCCCTCTTGGTATTATTGACAGGTCATTCTCTGTGGGGGGAAGCTCATCCTGGGCACTGTAGGGTGTTAAGCAGCATCCCTGGCCCCCACCCACTCAATGCCAGGAGCACCCCCAGTGTATTGTAGGGATGGGATTAGTCCCATTTTTAACAAAATGCTATTACACAAAGGTAACTGCCTTGCTGGTCTGTCTGAAAGGCTCTCTCACTGGAAACAGTCCAATAGGTGCAAGAATTAAAGCCAAACACCCAGATGCAGGCCCACAGGTCAGCCTGAAGCCGAGCTGGGCAGGTCCCACACTTGGTCCACAAGGCCCCTCATGCCGCCAGCACCTCAACTACAGAAGGAACAGTAGCCTCGGCTTTCACATGAGGATAAGTGAAGAGTCTGAAAACCAGATCACTGCTCATATGAGAAAGGAACTGGCCTCACACTGGCTTTTTAAAAATGGAGGCAAAAATGACAATGAGAGCTCCCGCAGAGAGCTCTCCAGAGGCGGTACAGGCACACTGGGTATGTATGTGTGTGTGTGTCAGTCATACACACACACACATACATACACATATGCAGTCCATGTCAATCAGCATGTGACACTGCTTGGACCCCAGGAGAGGAGGGGAGATGCGAGGGGTGTGTCTGTGGAGGGGCCCTGAATGCCACCTCACGACTGGCGAGAAGCTGCCAGCCCCTGGAGACATCAGGGGTCCTGGATGAGATGTGTGGCCAAGGTCATCCAAATCCCGTGGTCATCCAGTCTGCAAGCTCCCCCATGCTGCAGACAGCAGCCGTGATCACCTCCAGAAGAGGCAAAAGCACACAAAAAAGCACAAGTCCATGAGGTATTGGAGCTGTTCACTCACCTAATTGTGGCCATTGTTTCACAATACATACCTGCTTCAAATCATCATGTTGTACACCTTAAACTTACATGTTACATATGAACTGTGTCTCAGTAAAACTGGGAGGAAAAGCAAGAGATACCCCAAGGGTAATGTCACCTAGGATGTGGAATGGTCAGTGTGGCCATCACTTTTCAAGTAAAAACAGAAGAAGGACAGTGTGGAGTGGCAGCTGCAGAGATGGAAGGTCCGCTGAAGAGGGCAGCATGTGTTGCGTATCACCAGTGACCAGAGCCAGCAGACACTGAGTGAGGAGACGCCAGTGCCAACTCTGAGTGGAAGCCTCAAAGCCAGGAGCAGTGGCACGGGGGCAGGAGCCAGCAGGGCCCTCTGCCCTGGAACAGGCCAGGCCCAGCTGGCCTGAGAGGTGCTCAGCCACTGATATGCCCAGGGGGGAGGGCGGGACAGACTCTGGGCCACACAGTGCCAGCCAAAGTAACCTGTTTCAGATGCTCTGGCTGCGGCCTTCATTTTGAGCTGCCCTGTCTCCTGTCCAACCAGCCACTGCCACATCTTGTCAGCACATGTCACTTGTGAGAGAATCTCTGGCCCCAGTATCCCCCACATGCCTGACCCAATGTCCACCTGCCCAGAGAAGTCTCACGCCACTCACCCAGTCTACTGCAGACTCCCCCAGGGTCCTGGTCAGTTACATCCTCCTGGCCTCCAACTCATCCTGCCCAATCATGCCCCCCCTGGGAGATCTGTCACACACACCCTCCCAGCTCAAAACCTTCAACAGCTGTCCCCCTTAGAGAAAAGTAAGCCCTATCCTCGGACAAAAATGTGCAAGACACCAAAGGTTGGACCTCATTCTGTCCATGTGGACTGGTCCACAGCACCCAATGTACCCCCAACCACGAAGAGGGGGGCTGCTCTGAACTCACACACAGCATTCCAGGCAGCTTTATTCATAACTAGGGGCCCGGTGCATGGATTCGTGCACAGAGGGGGGGGGCATTCCTCTCAGCATGGCCTGTGCCCTCTCGCAATCCAGGACCCCTCAGGGGAGATGTAGCAGTGCGCCAAGCAGCAGGCGGCCAGGAGGGAGCCCAAGCCAGGGCCGGCCCGTGCCACTCGCGCTCATCCTGCCCCGCTGCGCCTGCTGCCTCTGCTCGGTAGCGCTGCCGCGGAGTCGGGAGAGGCTTCCCTTGCCGCAGCTGAGCTTGCCAGCCATGAGCCCAGCTTCTGGCTGAGCACACTGACTACCAGGGGGCAGCTCCTGCGTTAAGGGTCTGCTCCTGGTGGTCAGTGCGCGTCTTATCGACTGGTCGACTGGTTGTTCTAGCTGTTTGGTCATAAAGGTCCCTTAGGCTTTTATATATATAGACTAGAGGCCCGGTGCACAAAATTCGTGCACGGGGCGGGGGGGGGGGAGTGTCCCTCAGCCCAGCCTGCACCCTCTCCAATTTGGGACCCCTTGGGGTATGTCTGACTGTCGGTTTAGGCCTGATCCCACAGGGGCAGTCAGACAACCCTCTCACAATCCAGGACTGCTGACTCCTAACCACTTGCTTGCCTGCTTGCCTGCCTGCCTGATTGCCTCTAACCACTTCTGCCTACCAGCCTGATAGCCCCCTAACTGCTCCTCTGCAAGCCTCACTGACGCCTAACTGCTCCCCTACCGGCTGACTGCCCCCAACTGCCCTCCCCTGCCAGCCTGATCGCCCCCAACTGCTCTCCCCTGCCAGCCCGATCGCCCCCAACTGCCCTCCCCTGCCTGCCTGATCTCACCCTCAACTGCCCTCCCCTGCCGGCCTGATCGCCCCCAACTGCCCTCCCCTGCCGGCCTGATCTCGCCCCCAACTGCCCTCCCCTGCCGGCCTGGTCGCACCCAACTGCCCTCCCCTGCAGGCCTGGTTGCCCCCAACTGCCCTCCCCTGCCGGCCATCTTGTGGCGGCCATCTTGTGATGACATCACACGAGGGCATGACGCCACCTAAGCTTTTATTATATAGGATGTCCAAAGAGTGGCATTGGTCCCAATGCTCTTCACTCAGTAGATGGTCACAAGCTGTGGCCCACCTGTACCATAAACACTACTCAACAATGAAAAGGAAACCCCATGGACATACCCAACAGCTGATGGGCTCCACGGAATTATGCCAAGTGGGGAAAAACTCAACCCCAGGAGACTATGTGTCTTCTGATCCTGTATAAACTTAAAATAGATAAAAGACTTAAATGTAAGCCGTGAGACCATAAAAATCCTAGAAGAAACCATGGGCAGCAAAATCTCAGGCATCTCTTGATCCATATGTTAATGGATACATCTCCTAGAGCAGTGGTCGGCAAACTGCGGCTCGCAAGCCACATGCAGCTGCTTGGCCCCTTGAGTGTGGCTCTTCCACAAAATACCACGTGCAGGCGCGCACGTGCAGTGCTATTGAAACTTTGTGGCCTATGCACAGAAGTCAGTTTTCGGCCTGGGCGAGTCTATTTTGAAGAAGTGGCATTAGAAGTGGAGGGTGTCGGTCGGTCAGGCAACGGGAGACGTGGCGCAGGCGGGCCGTGGGATACGCAGCACACGATTCATGCACGAGTTGAGGATGGGAGAGTTGGAAGGGGTCGACCTCAGTGAACGTACCTCAATCAGATTGAGGATATTTTTAGCAAAGGCCAGCTTAGGAGTACCCTAATTAAGTTAATAACAATGTACCTACCTATATAGTTTAAGTTTAAAAAATTTGGCTCTCAATAGAAATTTCAATCATTGTACTGTTGATATTTGGCTCTGTTGACTAATGAGTTTGCCGACCACTGTCCTAGGGCAAAGGAAACTAAGGAGAAAATAAAAATATGGGACTACATCAAAATAAGAAGCTTCTGCAAAGCAAAGAAACCATCAACAAAATGAAAAGGGAGCCCACTGTATGGGAGAACATATTTGGCAAAGATACATCTGATAAACGTTTAATATCCAAAATATGTAAGGAACTCATACAACTTAACAAAAGGAAGACAAACAATCCAATTAAAAAATGGGCAAAGGACCTAAATAGACATTTCTCCAAAGATGAGAACATACAGATGGCCAAGAGACATATGAAAAAATGCTCAAGCCCTGGCTGGTTTGGCTCAGTGGATAGAGCGTTGGCCTGCAGACTGAAGGGTCCCAGGTTCAATTCTAGTCAAGGGCACAAGCCCAGGTTGCGGGCTCAATCCCCAGTAGGGGGCGTACAGGAGGCAGCCAAACAATGATTCTCTCTCATCATTGATGTTTCTATCTCTCGCTCCCTCTCCCTTCCTGTCAATAAAAATATTTTTTTAAATATATTTTATTGATTTTTTACAGAGAGAAAGGGAGAGAGACAGAGAGCTAGAAACATCGATGAGAGAGAAACATCGATCAGCTGCCTCCTGCACATCTCCTACTGGGGATATGCCCGCAACCCAGGCACATGCCCTTGACCAGAATCGAACCCGGGACCCTTCAGTCCGCAGGCCGACGCTCTATCCACTGAGCCAAACCGGTTTTGGCAATAAAAATATATTTTTTAAAAATGCTCAAAGTCACTGATCATCAGGGAGATGCAAATTAAAATGACAATGAGGTATCACTTCACACCTGTCAAAATGGCTACCATCAAAAAATCAAAAAATGACAAGGATGGAAGAAAAGAAACCCTAGTACACTGCTGGTGGGAATGCAGACTGGTGCAACCATTATGGAAAACAGTATGGAGTTTCCTCAAAAAATTAACTATGGAACTGCCATTTGACCCAGTGATCCCATTTCTAGGAATATATCCTAAAAGACCTGAAACTCCAATCAGAAAGAATGTATGCACTCCTATGTTCATAGCAGCACAATTTACAATAGCTAAGATCTGGAAAGAACCCAAGTGCCCATCAGTAGATGAGTGGATAAAAAAAAGGCAGGGTATATTTACCATGGAATACTATATAGCAGTAAAAAGAAGGATATCTTAACCTTTGAGACAGAAGGGAGGACCTAGAGAGTATTATGCTAAGCGAAATAAGCCAGTCAGAAAAAGACAGTATCACGTGATCTCACTCATATGTAGAATCTAATGAACAAAACAGATCCAAAGACATAGAAGCATGGAAATGACTGTGGAATCTCAGAGGGAAGGAAGGAGAGGGTGGGTGGGTAGGAGATCAACCTAAGAACTTTATATATATGCAAAACCCATGAACAAGGCAACAGGGTGATGAAGGACTGGGGCAGGGGATGGAGGTGGGTTAAAAGAGGTCTAACTATAGAGATGGATGGATGGATGGATGGATGGATGGATGGGTGGTAGCCAGGAAGGGCAGGGGCATGGGTAGAAAAGAGTCGTATGAGGTTCCCTGTGGCGCTAGAAATGCTAAAGGCCCTGATGGCAATTGTGGATTCAGATGCTTGCACAGGTATGACACTGTGGGGAAGTGATGCATGTGTACCACCTCCCTGTAAGGAAGCCGAGTAGCTCCAGGTCCTGGCTGCAGTTAGACCTCAAGTTTATGTCCATGGATCCCTTTTGCCCTACCTACCCACAGTTTTTCAGAAACAGGACCAGCCCAGTGTTTTGAGAGGACTTCTGTGGGTGCCTGCAGCTGGGTGCCAGAGTTCCTACCACTGTTAAATACAAGTCACCTCATGGGCCCATCCCTCCAACCCTACTGAGCTCCTGGCACAGAAACCCAAATCCACGGTTTCCAAGAAACACCCAGCACCCGACACCCCAGCTATTCTTTCCAGAGGCCATCCTTGCTGTTCACTCTGTATCTGTAAGGTCCCCATTTTCAGCACGCTGAGGACCAGTTCCCCAAAGAGAGGGTCTGCCTTCTGCCTCCTGCCCGTCAGCCCCTCTCACAGGCCTGCAGGACACCCCCCCAGGCACACTCAGTCCTGCCACCATCAGGAGGACAGTCTGAGTGCTGCCTCAGCCGAGACTAACTAGAGAAGAGGAAGGAAAACAAGCCCCTCTGTGATGGGTTGGAGGCTGCCAACCTGCTTCACTGATTGGTGGAGAGCTAGGATGGCAGATTGGATTGAAGGAAGTCAGTCTGAGCCCTGAGCCCTAGCAAACACCCCCAGATGTGGGAGAGAAAAGGGGTTCAACCCCCTGCCGGCCACAACCTGAAAAGCAGGAAGGTTGCCACTTATCTGATATCACTGACACACTCGGGTATGCAGTTATCCACAACCCCAGGGGCAGGTGGCTGCAATCTAGCAATAGAACCTAAGTCAGTGATGGCGAACCTTTTGAGCTCGGCGTGTCAGCATTTTGAAAAACCCTAAATTAACTCTCGTGCCGTGTCACATATAGAAATTTTTTGATATTTGCAACCATTGTAAAGCAAATACTTATATTTTTGATATTTATTTTATATATTTAAATGCCATTTAACAAAGAAAAATCAACAAAAAAAATGAGTCTGCATGTCACTTCTGACACACGTGTCATCAGTTCGCCATCACTGACTTAAGTGTTAGAGTCAGAAGCTGGGTTTGGGGCTGGCGCTGGCACTGGCCGTCCACCACACTGGGATGTGAGTAGAGAAGCCAGGAGCCCACAGAGTCACAGGAAGGCCCAGGCAATAGCACTGCAGGGGACCGGGGCTCCTGGAAACGCAACATGAACCTCAAGCTGTGTCAACAGCTCCAAGATCAAAGAGGGTACGACCTTATGCAGGGAGACTCAGAAAACACAAAATCCTCGAGCAGCTAAGGAAAGCTATTACACACTTCTCTCACCCCCACTCATTCGGTCATTCTTTCATTCAGCAATACAACTATCATCCCGCCTCCCACTGGACAGGTGAGGGATCTGAGGCACAGAGAGGTTAAGCAGCTTTGCTGAGGTCACAGAGCTGGTAACTATGGGAACTCAGGTCTTCTTGCTTCACAACCACAGCGTCTCCCCCCATCCCGACTTCCATTTCTCCTGTTCCACCACCGCCACAGCCACAGGGAAGTGAGAAAACGTAAGTGCACTGGGGGAAGTGCTCCTTGGCCAGAAAGAGAACAAACCAGTGGGCACCTGCACTGATAAGAGACAGGAAGGAGGACAGAAAGTGTGAACCTCTGGACTCATCTTATCTCTACGCCAAGGCAAAGTCAGTGGAGCTGACTTCTGCCCAGGGGCCTCCAAGGTGCGACACCCTTTGGTCAGGACATGCTGCCTGCCTTAACTGAGGCCACTGTGCAATAGCCCAGTAGCACTGGCCATCCCAACCATTTTGCTGGGTGTCTTCTGAGCCCCCACTTTTTAAAAAAATTTTGTTTTATTGCTTAAAGTATTACGAAGAGTATTACACATATCTCCTTTTTATTTTTTCTCCCCTTGACCTTCCCCCGGCCTCCCCTACCCCCCAGTGTCTTGTGTCCATTGGTTATGCTTATATGCATGCATAAAAGTCCTTCGGTTGATCTCTTACCCCGCTCCCACCCTCCCCGGCCTTCCCGCTGTAGTTGACAGTCTGTTCGATGCTGCTCTGCCTCTGTATCTATTTTTGTTCATCAGTTTATAATGGCCTTTATTATCCATAAATGAGTGAGATTACATGGTATTTTTCTTTCATTGACTGGCTTATTTCACTTAGCATAATGAGCTCCAGTTCCATCCATGCCGTTGCAAATGGTAAGAGTTCCTTCTTTTTTTACAGCAGCATAGTATTCCATTGTGTAGATGTATCACAGCTTTCTAATTCATCCATCTGCTGATGGGCACTTAGGCTGTTTCCAGATCTTAGCTATGGTAAATTGTGCTGCTATGAACACGGGGGTGCATATATCCTTTCTGACTGGTGTTTCTGGTTTCTTGGGATATATTCCTAGAAATGGGATCACTGGGTCAAATGGGAGTTCCATTTTTAATTTTTTGAGGAAACTCCATACTGTCTTCCATAGTGGCTGCACTGAGACCCCACTTTTTAAAAAAATATATTTTATTGATTTTTTTACAGAGAGGAAGGGAAAGGGACAGTTAGAAACATCGATGAGAGAAAAACATCAATCAGCTACCTCCTGCACACCCCCTACTGGGGATGTGCCCACAACCAAGGTACATGCCCTTGACAGGAATCAAACCTGGGACCCTTCAGTCTGCAGGCCGACGCTCTATCCACTGAGCCAAACCGGTTAGGGCCTGAGCCCCCACTTTTATCCTCACCTGCTGGGTGTTATCGCAGTCTTTTCTTAAGCCTCTGAAGGTCAATGGACGTGACATAAGCTTCCAGTTCCACTCACCCCTGCCGTCTAGCCCAACTAGATGTGGGTGCCTGGGCAGAGCTCAGGGACTGGAGGACAGGGCCGGATGGACCCCGCCCACCCACCCAGCCCAGCTACAGACATCCCCATCCATTCAGATGAGAAGAACAATGGGGCAGACACAGGCAACCTGTCTCCTGTTCAGATGCCCCGCCCCCACATCCCCCCACCCCAGTCTCCCTGAGGGGTCTAACCTGTCAACTCTTATCCCTTCCAACTCTACCTCCCCCCACCCCCCTCGCAATCAAGGTCCACAAGCAAACAAACATGACAACCAAAGGCATTTCCTACCAGTCTCAACTGGAGCTGCTCCTTCTAAGATGCTTACAGTGCACCCACCTCGTACAGTACCAACCAGGGACTGGAAATCAGGAAAAGTACCCAGCCCTAGCCAGTTTTGCTCAGTGGATAGAGTGTTGGCATGCGGACTGAACAATCCTGGTTTCAACTCCGGTCAAGGGCACGTACCTCTGTTGCAGGCTCGATCCCTGGCTGGTTGGGGCACAGGCTGGGGCGCAGGAGGGAGGCAACCATTGATGTGGCTCTCTCACACCAATGTTTCTCCCTCTGTCTCTTCCCCTACCTTCTACTCTCTCTAAAAATCAATGGAAAAATATCCTCAGGTGAGAATGAACAAAAAAAACACAAAGAAAGAAAAGGTACCCTGATGGCCAAATCCCTGACAGCCAAGCTCTGGGGACCCAACTCTGGAGACCCTGCTGTGAGACAGAGGGACAGGCTCACCAACAGGAATATTGTGAGTGGCACTTCCTAGCTTAATACCCATCACCCCACTTTATCCTTGCCATAATCCTAAATTATTGTCATTTCACAGAAGAGAAGACCAAAACACAGGAGTCACACAGGGGCAGAACCCCACTCCAGCACTTTCTAGAACTTCCCAGCTCGGTCCTGGTATGGACACCCATATCCCAGGACTATTCCCGAAGCCTTTTAAAGGGAACTTATGCAAATAATCCAGTGGACAGGGTAGAGATAACAGGACAAAGCTTCTTCAGCTTGCTGAGCACCTACTGTAAGCCATTTCTTCGTACCATAGTGCTTCAGGGGCAGGGGCACCATTTCCCCCAACAAATGAGGAAACTGAGCCTAGGAAACAACACTGAGTAACCATGGTCCCACCCCAAAGCAAGCACCACCCCTGCTGCCCAGCCTGGCTGGTGAGGTGGGGGAGAGGTGGACGAACCCCGCCTCCTCCAGGGGGGCCTCCGAGACAGGCAGCTGTGAGCTGTGCCCTTGAGTACCCATGTGTCCACCCAGCAGAGCAGAGGGCCACAGGCAGGTGGCAATGGGGCTGCCTGAGCAGGGAGCCTCACGTCCAGGTATGATGGGGCATCAGGGGGTGCCAGGTGACTCCCATTCCATTCTCCTGGGGGCACTGAATCCAATCACAAATCAGTCATCAGAACACATTCCTGAGGTCTGCAGGGCTCTATGCTACGTGGCAGTGGGACAGTCAAGAGCTGGAAGTGGGGGGTGTTGAAGGGAATGAGGAGTCACTCTGGCAGGGCAACACACCCCACAATAGGCCAGGTGCCCTAAGGCTGAGAGGCACAGGAACTATGAACACCCCCTCCCACGAGCCAGCCACCTGAGGTATGAAATCCCAGTTCTGTGAGCAGCGTGAGTTACACCAAAAAATAACCCTGCACACAGGCATTCCCAGAGCCCGTGGAGACATCCTGAATCCCATCCACTGCTCACAGACACCAGGGAGCAGGCCACCAAGGCTGACTGTCCCCACTGACCAGGCTGCAGCTGCAAGCTGGGAAAGGGGTGCCCTTTGGGACCAGAGATGGGACCGCTCCTCCCACTGCTCTCCAGCTCTATCCACCCACATGGCCCAGAGTCCTAGACCAGATGCACCCACCCCAGGGCCAGGACAGAGAAGAGACAAAAGCAACCCTCGGGCAGAGGTCCTCATCTAAGCTATGTCTGGTTTCCTAATGCCACAGGCAGTGGTAAGTGCTGTGGGGCTGCACCTAGGAAGACTCCACCACAAAAAGCAGAAAGTGAAACCTTCTGTGGTTAAATGTCTGAGGCTGAGCACTTCCTCCAGTCTCACCGCAGTGACCGGCACAGCTAGGCACACACAGAGCCCAGACCGGAAGCACAGTCGTCTGTGCAAATGGAGTTTAAGTGCCAGCTCTGGCCCCAGAGCCTGGTGACACACCTGGTGAGGCTCCAAGGGCCTGCAACACTAACTGTTCTTTGTGGGGAGTCATTCCAGGGGCTCAGCCTTTTGGCCCCATGGGACCAGGCACTGGGTGTCTTCCTGGGACTTGCAATGAAACAGAGGACAGTGGGCAGTCTGGGCTCCTCACAGTTCCAGGGACTGCACCCGGGAAAGCAAACCCTTTTAGCCAAAAACATTTAATTTCATTTTAATTTCAAGCACAGTAAGACTCCTGGGGTGCATGGAGGTCCTTCCACAGCCCCAGGGGAAATCGAGGGACAGACAAGAGGCCATCCATGGGCGCTTCCTGCTCTCTCGATCTGCAGGGGACCTGGCCAGGCCCCTCTGCCAGGAACCAGTGATCACGCTCCGCTCTACACCTCAAAGCACTGGGAGGCACGCCCTTCCCGCTGGAGCCACCACACCCCATGCCAGATTCCGAGCCTTTTCACCGCCCTGTGGGGCCCAGAGCTGGCCAACAGGAAGCCTGCGGAACTGACCGCCCTGCTTTATTTAGAAATCCCTGGAGCCACTGGGCTCAGCCCGGGCAGGCTGCTGGGCCTCTGAAACGGGGCTCCCATGGAAAGCCTGGAGGTTCAAATGGGAAACCTGTCTCGAGGCACAGACAGGGACCCCCTCAGTGGTTTTCTATCAAATGACAGAAGCCAGTGGGCCTGCCTGGGATCCCCGCCCCAAAGCTCCTACTGGCCTCAGGATTCTGGTCCACAGGATAGCAGAGTGATGCATGCTGTCGGGACCTGCAGCACAGGCATACTCGCCATCCTATTCCCAACAACAGACAGAATATTAACAAGGACACTGCCTGGAACACCAGGGCTATGACACTGAAGACCTGTATCCATGTATTCACATGTACGATGTGTGTTGAGTGCACACATACATGCACGCACACAGCTTTGGACCCTACAAACAAAAATACCCTTTTTAAGCACTCACAAAACATCTGACAAAGTAATTTACACACTGATAACATACTAGCTCTGCAACACGCGTTTTACACTGGGGCAGCGGCTCTCAAACACAAGTAGTCCTGCCCCCCGCCACCCGCGCCAAGGTATACCAGGCCATGTCTGGGGACATCTGTGGTTGTCAGACTGGGGGTGCTGGTATTAAGTGGGTGGGGCCAGAGATGCTGCTCAGCTCCCCACGGTGCCCAGGATGGCCCCCTACAGAGACTGACCTGGCCCCAATGTCCCCAGTGCTGAGGGGGACACCCTGCTGTATGGAAAAGAGATGTCTCTTTGAGATTTAAAAAGGAGCTATGAGGGAGCACTGGGGACAGAGTCCAAGAGGTTCCCCCAGTCCAAGGGTCAGAGTCCAGATCCAGGAGCTCCACAGGTAGGTCATTCTTGCCACCAGGATGGGACATTAAAACCCCCACCAGGCTGAGAGGTCCCATAGATCACATGAATACAGACCTAAGGAGACAGGGGACCTACATGGTGAAATGGGCAAGGGCTTCTCAAGTGACAGTATTTTGCTCCACCTGGTTCCAAACCCAGGCGCCAAAGCAGACACACCAGAACCTCACAGAAACAAGACCCCCCCCCCCCCACACACACACACACACACAGAGATGCCACAGGGATGCGGAAGTTGGCACTCCACTCTGAGCAGCTAAGGGGTGGAAAGCCCCCAGTCCAGACTGCTGCTGGAAAGCTCAGTCTGCCCTGCAAAATTGGGACAGTCCTTAGCCAGTGGCTGGCTTGCTGGGGGTGGGGGGCTAAAATGAGTCCTATAAGCGGTTGAGTACCAGGCAAAGGGTACTCAGTAAGAACGCCCTCCCTGCATCCTCACACCCCACGCTGTCCTCTGGTCATCAAAGTCTTCCCAGCAAGGGGTATTCAATCTCAGAAGACGGGCTGCTTGGTAGTAAGTGTTCCCAGGGTTCCCAAAAAGGTCCCAGGCCCAAAGCCTGCAGGATCACTGGGTAAGGAGGGCCGCAGGGTCAGTCCCCACCCCACACACCTGGACCTCTGCCCTGCACTGATGACGATCCTCCTCATGTCAGAACCCTTCACCGTGGACCTGGGAGCTCACATCACCCTCACTGTCTTATCTGACCTCCATGCTTAGGATGTAACCTCAAGAGACAGGTGCCTGTTCTCCCAATGTGCTGGCTGGGTGCCCTCAGGAGAGAAGGGGTGGGACTACAGACACAGGTGCCCCTGCAACTGACTCGCCCCACGTCTTCAGGTGGGCATTGGCCAATTCCAGATCCGCTGCAGGGCTCCTGGGGAAGCCCAGGGAGAATGCAGAGGCACACCAAGGCTGCAGCAGCACAGGTCACTGACTTGTGGCATTGACCCCCACATCGATCTGAGGCCTGGACAGGCTCAGGACAGGCTGCAGGGGCACCTGGAGGCTCACCCAGGCCCCAGTCAAGGCCGGCTGATGATAATGTTGAGACACTTCTAATTTCTAACCTCTCCCCCCTCTCAAAATAAACTCTACTGCCTACCACAAAGTCCTCCCAAGTGCCTGCCACTCGGATACCACTGCAAGTTTCCGCCAAACTTTAAGGTTACTCTCTGCCTGTCTTTTCTCAGAGGTAGCCCATTTTATGGTCTTTAGGTAAATCAGGATATACATTTGGAAAAAAAGTAGAGAAGGTATTTCATAAAAGGGAGGACCCTGCAGGTGGGAGAAGCAATGCATCCCAGGCAAGACCAGCTGGCTCCCAAAGGGCCACCAATGCCACTACTCATCATCAGGAGCTCCACGCCACCTCCAACCCTCCCCCTTCTCCCGCCCAGGCCCATCAAAACTACCTCTAAGCAGCTTGCAGCTTTCACAACTTTCCCTGCAGCCCAGGAATGAAAAGGAAGCAGGACTCATAATGGGCAGGGCCCAGGTTTCTGTTTTGTAAATGACCTTCTTGCCTTTGCCGGCAGAGGTAAGTCCTTCAACAGCCCTTATTTGGGGTGACAACACTTTGCTGACAGCTGGGCCAACTCACTCCCTGCAACAGGTGTGCCCTGGGGAGACAGGAACGGGAACAGGAATCTTCCCTGGAGGAGGAGGAGGAGGAGGAGGACCCAGGAGGACCAGCTCCCACCAAGATGGAAGGAAAAGGCTTGGGGAAGGCTGACGGAGCCGGCCAGTTCCGAAAACCTGCAAAGGCTCCACCTGCCCCCAGCCTCCAGCCCAAACAGAAACCTCCAGGAGAGAAGAAAGGCTGTCCCCCACGGTGTGTACCCCTTTCCCTCAGGGGGGCAGGGAGGAGCAGATGTGGCTTAAAGGAATGGGGGGTAGGTGGGGGGCAGGCCCTGAGTGTAGGGAACAGGGCTCCACCTGGTGGGAAGAGGCTGAGAGGGGATCTCAGGGGGAATGCGGGGCGCGTCAGTGGATTACAGATCAAAGGTCTGGGCCGAACAGACGCTGGGGGCAGCGAGGGGGACACTGAGTAGGGCAGAAACAGGGGGCCAGCCCTATGCAGGAAGGGGGCTCGTCTCGTGAGAAGGGATAGAGGACAGACCTGCCAGGGTTCTGGGGGCCCCACCTGGACCACACAGTGGGGTCGACCCCGCCGGGATCAGGGACCTCCCGTGGGCAGCACAGGCTGGCCCTGAGGACCCAGGGGACAGAAGTGGACAGCAAAGGCAGGAGGCGACTCCTAGAGACTGGACGTGGGCAACAGAGACAGGGGCTGGCCCCGAAGAAACTGGGACCTCCTGTGGACAGCTCAGGCAGGGGCGCACCCCACAGTACGGGCGGGGTCAGGCCCCGAAAACCAGGGTCCCCGCCAATGCACAACACAGGCAGGGGCTGGCCCCCAGGCCGCGGACGCCGCCGTGGACAACACGGGCACCGACTCCGAGGCCCAAACCTCCGCCGTGGGCTGCACAGGCAGAGGCGGGCCCCAGGCCCCAGGCCGCCTGCGTGGACAGCACGGCCGGGGCTGACCCCGAGGCCCCTGGCCCGGGCGCGGACAGCACGGCGGCGGCGGCCCCGCCCGGCAGCACGCGCACCGTCGCCGCGGACCCCGCAGGCCCGGCCGCACTCACCGAGCAGCAGCAGCTTGAGCTCGCGCCGGGCGTCGCGCTTATCCCTCCGCAGCTGCTTCTCGATCTCGGCGTTGATCCTCTTGGACTCCTTCACCTCATCGCTGAGGCAACACGCCATCATGGACTCCAGAGTCATCGTCCCGGCCCCGGCCGCCCGCCGGCCACCCCCGCCGCCGCCCCCCGGCCCGGCCCGGCCCTCGCCTGGAGCCGCCCCGGCCGCGCCCGCCTGGCCCTCGGCGCTGGACCCCGGGACGGCCGGTCTGCTCGGCTGCCTGCGAACGCCGGTCCCGCTCCGCCACGCACTCCAGCCCTGCCGCCCTGCCGCCCTGCGCCCGCGTCGCCGCCGCTACCGCCGCCGCCAACCGCAGCCGCTGCGACCAAGCGACAGCGCTGCACAACCTAACCTGCGCGGGCACAGAGCCGACGGGCGTGCGGCACGACCAATGGGAGGGGGCGGCGGCCCGCGCGCCCTCTGAAAGGGCGGGACTAGCGGTCGAGGTGGGCGGGGTGGGGCGGGGCGAGGCGGACGCGCCCGCGGGTTTGGTTGCGCCAACGTGGGAAGGGGGACGCTCAGCTGGGAGCCAGGCGGGGCCGCCCGGGATTGTGGGAATGTGGCGGACTCGGCCGGCACGCTCGGTTGCGCTCGGCTCGGCTCGGCCGGGTCGGCCCCGCTCCGCTGGAGAGCAGGAGGCACGGACCCCGCCAATGCGGTCTGGCGCTGGGGACCCAACCCCACAGGAAACATTGGGGTCCCAACCTTAACGGTCTCCCGGGAAGCGTCTTGGCATTGCCTAACCAAAAAGAACCTTACAGTCATCCATTCTTGGAACAAACATTAATGAAACGCCTCCTGTATACTGGGCCCGGGCATATAACAGTTCCTGCTATATGCCACGTATGCAGCAAGCTTTAATGGAATGCCTACTGTATAGCGGGCATAGACCAAGCCTTAATGCAGTACCTGCTATATACCAAGCACACCGCAGGCATGTGGCATCTGCTATATACCAGGTATGGGCCAGACATGAGTGCAGCACCTACTATCTAACTAGGCATGAAGCAAGCATTAATGTAATGCCTACTATATAACAGAAGGTAAAAACATTATGGAGTGCCTGCTGTAAACCGGGCATTAGTGAAGTGCCTGATATATTCCAGGCAGAAAACAAGCATTAATGAAGTGCCTACTGTGTACTGAGCACTGCTCCAAGCCTCTTTAAAAAAAAACAACCTAATACCCTGTTGATATTCTTGGGATGCAACCAGACCCCTTTATTTACATATAGAGCTCCGGGCTGCTTTCACTCTGCACCAGCAGACTTGAGTAGTTGCAACAGAACTAAAATATTTACTATCTGGCTTCTTACAGAAAGAGACCTAGATTGAGGCCCAAACACACTGGAGTTACTCAATCAATAACTTCTGAATAATGGAAAAAGCAAACTGTGTAAGATGATGAATGTTTACTGTTTTAAGGCACCATGTTTAGGAGTGATTTGTTCCACAGAAATCGATAACTAATACATGCACCCAAGAGAAATAAAAGCACAGCTCCACATAAGACCTATAAATGTTCATAGCAGCTTTATTGATAACATCCTCAAACTGGGAATATTAAGTGTTCCTGGTATTGGGAACCCATTTCACAGGCAAGGAAACTAAGGTGCCATTACCAATAGTTCCCTCACAATGGCACCTCTCTTAGCCCTGATCCGGCTGGAGGTGACTCCTAGAGACTCCCCACTCCACTCCCCACCTGGCCTTGCCCAGATCCCATCACGCACCTTCCCAGCTGCACCTTGACACAATTGTACTCTCCTGTCTTGAGATAAGGGGTAAGAGGAGGGTCAAAGTCTCCATTTATTATTTGATTGGGAGGGTAGAAAGATTAACTCCTTGAAACTCTCATCTTGGGGGCTTGCCACCTGAGTCAGGTCCCCCCCCCTCAAAAAAACAACAACAAAAAAAAACAGACAAAAGCTCCACTTGAACAAAGACCCTATGACCAGAGAAACAAGAAAAACGTTGTCTGGAGGAGGAGATCGGACAGGTCTTCCTGACACCACCCCCACCCCACTTACCACCCTGTTGGATTCCCACCCCAGCCCTTTCACAAACCAAAATAACCCTTTTTCTTTATCTCTTTACTCATTTACCCCACCCTCCATAATATAGCGGATCTGTGTCTGTCTTGATCACTGCTCTATCTAGAATCCAGCCGGGTACACAATAGGTGCTCAATAAATATTGAAGGAAAGAATAGATGAGTTGTTCGTTGTTTGCAAACATAGTTTGCTATCCATATCTACCACCAGACTGTGACCTCCAGTTGGGCAGTGATCATGTGTGCCTTGGTCACCATGGCCCCCCCATGTCCAGCACAAAGCCTTGGGCCTCTCCCCTCTCCAGCAACTGTGTGCCAGGTGCTAGACTGAATAGTGACAAGTAGAATCGGTCACCCATGTGTGTGAGTTCCATGTGTCCAGGGAACTTTGTCCATCGTGTTCTCTGTGGGTATCCTGGGGCCTGAAACACCACCTGGCATACAGTAGATGCTCAATAAAAGTTTGTGAAATCAATGAAGGAAAATAGCTCTCCTGGGTGCTTCTTCTTTTCCTCGGGAATCTATATATATAAAACCCCAATATGCAAATAGACCGAATGGTGGAACAACCGAACAACTGGTCGCTATGACGTGCACTGACCACCAGGGGGCACACGCGGAACATGGCAGGTGTCAGCAGCAGGCAGCAGAGCATGGAACATGGTGGGTGTTGGCCATGGCGGGATGGTGGAGCAGGTGAGCGGGGGCACCAGACCAAGGCGGGGCGCCGGTCACTGTCACTGGGGCAAGCCTCTGGTGGTTACTGAAAATTCTTTGCTCCTGTGCGCCATGGTCCGACCCGGCACTTGCACCTGCTGCTGGCACCAGCCCTGCTCGCACCCGTGGCTGGCGCCAGAGCAGCCACTTGCACCCACTGCCAACACCCTGCACCAGCCCCGATTGCTTGGCACCATCAGCGGCTGCTGGTCCCAATCGCCCCTCAGGGCTTCTCCACCTCCTGCTCCTGAGGGGCGATTGGGACCAGCAGCCGCCTCTCGCACCCGCTGCCGGCGCTGGAGCTGCTGCTCTCACCTGCTGCTAGCGCCAGCCCCCATCGCTCTGCGCCATTAGCGGGTGCAGAGTGGGGCTAGTGCCATCAGTGCATGGGAGCAGTGGTGGTGGGCGCGGGGCTGCCGGCATTCAGGAGACTGGGGACCGTGGCAGGAGGGGCCAGGCAGGGGCACGGAGGATGGGCCAAGACCCGCCCCTATGCTCACCTACTCACTGCAGCCTCATGGCCCACAGTTCCTTTCAAAGTGCATGAATTCATGCACTGGGCCCCTAGTAAAAAATAATAACTGCACTTTCTTCCCTTCTTCCCTTATTTGCTCCTGCTCTTTGCGGTAGTCAGCCTCCACCTCATACAGGACTTAAAGCTCAGAATTGAATCTTGTTTTTGCTGCCAACTTGGTGTGGACAATAGGCAGTGACTTAACTTCCCTGGGTCTGTTTCCCCATCTACAAAGTAGGCATAATATTAGTTTTAAAATATATATGTGTGTGTGTGTGTGTGTGTGTGTGTGTATATATATATATATATATATATATATATATATATATATATATTATTGTTGACAGTATTACGGATGTCTCCCATTTGCCCCCTCCACCCAGCCCCTGCCCCACCTCAGACCTTCACCCCACTATTATCTGTGTCCATGGGCTATGCATATTCTAATATAATAAAAGGCTAATATGCAAATTGACTGAACAGTGGAACAACCAGTTGCTATGATGCTCACTGGCCACCAGGGGGCAGAAGCTCAATGCAGGAACTGCCCCTGGTGGTCAGTGCGCTCCCACAGGGGGAGCACCACTCAGCCAGAAGCCCTGAGCCTCTGTGGCAGCGGCAGCACTAAGGATGTCTGACTGCCAGCTTAGGCCCGCTCCCCACAGGGGAGCCATCAGTTGGACATCCCCCAAGGGCTCCTGGACTGCAATAGGGCACAGCCTGGGCTGAGGGACCCACCTGTGTGCACAAATTTTGTGCACCGGGCCTCTAGTATGTATATAAATTCTTTAGTTAATCTCTTTCTGCCCCCCCCACCCCCCTTTCCTTGAGATCTGTCAGTCTGATTCATGCATCCATGCTTCTGGACCTATTTTGTTCGACAGTTTATTTTGTTCATTAGATTCCACATATAAGTGAGATCATGTCATCATAATATTAGTTTTTGTTTTTGTTTGCAGAGAGCTATTGTAAGTAGCCAAGGAGACAGTTCTTGTGAAGTACACAAAGGAAGCTTAATGTTTGCTTAAATACATATTTAAAAACTAGGAGACGGTGGTAGATAACCTCTAGGATGGCCCCCAGTGAGCCCACTGCCTGACATTCATGAATTCGCCTCCTGTCCAGGACATAGGTTGAATTTAGTGTTACGCTTTTGACAAATAGAATATGGCAGATGTGACTTCAGAGATTCGGTTATGAAATGTCTTTGCTGACATCTTGGGCTCCTCCTTGCTTGCTCTTATAGCATCTTTACAGAAGTCTAGGCTATCCTCCTGGAGAGCCATGTGTAGTAGAACTGAGACCTCCTGCCAACAGCCATGTGAGGGAGCCATACTAGCTGCCCCTCCGGCCCTGGAGGAGCCTTCAGATGAGGCAGCTCTGGCCAACAGCTTGACTGCAGCCTCATGAGAGACCCCAATCCAGAGCCATCCAGCTAAGTCGCTCCCAAATTCCTGATCCTGAGAAACTGTCAGATAATGAATGTTGACTGTTTTAAGGCACCATGTTTAGGCATGATTTGTTACACAGAAATGGATAACTAACACATGAATCCAAGAGAAATAAAAGCACATGTCCACCCCTAACTGGTTTGGCTCAGTGGATGGAGCGTCAGCCTGCGGACCGAAGGGTCCCAGGTTCGATTCCGGTCAAGGGCATGTACCTTGGTTGCGGGCACATCCCCAGTAGGGGGTGTGCAGGAGGCAGCTGATCGATGTTCCTCTCTCATTGATGTTTCTGGCTCTCTATCCCTCTCCCTTCCTCTCTGTAAAAATCAATAAAATATATATTTTTTTAAAAAGCACATGTCCACACAAGACCTGTAAACAAATGTCCACAGCAGCTTTATTGATAACATCTCCAAACTGAGAACAACCAAAGTAAATGTCCACCAACAGATGAGTGGAATAAACAAACTGTGGCCAACCCAGACACTGGGATATCTAATCCTCACCTGAGGATATTTTTTCCGTTGATTTTCAGACAGAGTGGAAGGGGGCGGGGAGAGAAAGAGAAACGTCAAGAGAGAGACACATCAATTGGTTGCCTCTCGCATAAGCCGCAACCAGGCCTATTGGGCCGGGGATCGAATCCACAACTGCATTATGTGCCCTTGATCGGGGGGAATCGAACTCTAGACCTGTCGGTCTTCTGGTTGACGCTCTAACCAGTGAGCCAAACTGGCCAGGGCCAAGAGGTGGTACTTTCATTTTTATTTTTTTACATGATTCAATTTATTATTATTATTTAGTGAAATCATAATACATTCAATTTATGGTTCCCTAACATGCCTGTCCATAACTATAAGGCGGTGGTACTTTTAAAGACACTGAAATGGGGGCAGGTAGTGTTGGGACTGGAGTTAAAGGCAGGAAAACAAATCAGATGGGGGAAGAGTTAGGGGTTCACTTATTTCTCCACGTTATGTATTTATTAAATGTCATCTGTGCTACCCCTTCCTGGCAGCAGCTCTGCCTTGGGCATTGGGGGAGGGAGTGAGGGGAGCAGCTGGGAGCGTGCCAGCATGAGGTGTCTTGTCACTCTCATCCATTTGCTAAGTGCCGACTATGAGCCAGGAGCTGGGCGGGCGCTGGGCAGGCCCCCAGTGAGTAAGACGGGGAAACCGAGGCCCAAGGCAGGTGGTGAACTAGCCCCGGGGCCCAGCCACTTGCTAAATGCTGACTCTGCCTTCCCCACCCACGGGCGCAGAGAGACAAAGTCCACCCACAGCCACCACACCTTGATGTCTGGGAGGCCTGCCCTCCTGGCTCCCTGGGCCTCTTCTCCGCTTCCCTAGGACATTGGCCTCCTTGCCTTGAGGAATTTGATTTTATGAGGGGCTCCAGGAGCCACGGAACAACACCATTTCCTGGCACGGAGCTGAGAGCAAAGGTGAATAGAACCCAGGCTCGAGGCAGACAGGACAGAGGGGCACCTGGGGTCAAAGTGCCAGCCCTGGAGTCAGGTGGCAGATCCCACAGCACTCAAGTCCCTACCCTTCTCCATGCCTCGTGGCTGAAAGGGAGCGCTCGCCGCCTTCCCCTGTAAAGAAAATCGCTGAGCCCAGCCGGTGTGGCTCAGTGGTTGAGCGTTGACCTATGAACCAGGAGGTCACCGTTCGATTCCCGGTCAGGGCACATGCCCAGGTTGCAGGCTCGATCCCCAGCTGGGGGCGTGCAGGAGGCAGCTGATCCATGATTCTCTCTCATCGTTGATGTTTCTCTCTCTCTCTCCCTCTCCCTTCCTCTCTGAGATCAATAAAAAAAGGAAATCGGTGGTATCTCGTGGACATGGTGTTAGGGGAACTGGAAAGGGGCTCACACCTGATCCTGCCGCAGGCCCCCAGCCCTGTCCCCAGCCTGCAATCAGAGAGGAGAATCATTTGTTTCCTTTTATTTTTAGTTTCTCGAAGATGGTCTAATCCAAGAAGACTGAGGGTTCTGGGTCTGTCTGGGTCACGGTTTGTTCTCAGTACCCGGTGGGCCTGGTCTGTAGGAGGCACTCACGAATGTTTGCTGCACAGCTCCGTGAACATTAGCTTTGACTCTTTACCGAAAAAGACATACAGATGGCCAGGAAGCACTTAGGAAAAGGCGGATTAAAAGCACAGTGAGATACAGTTAGACCAGAATGAAAAAGTCTGACTATACTAAGTGCTGGCAAAAGTAGGGAGCCACTGGAACCCCAATCCCCAGCTGGTGGGAATGCAAAATGGCGCAGCCACTGCGGAAAGCTATGTGGCAGGTTTTCAAAAGGTTAGACACAGACCTCCCGTTGGATCTAGCCATTTCACTCTAGGCATTTACCCAACAGAAAAGAAAATATACATCCATACAAAGATTTGCACACAGATGATCAGGGCAGTCTCATTTTGAGCAGCTAGTAGACTATCTGGTTCTCATACCTCACACACTTGCCCCTCCAGCCCAGCTGTGTGACTTGCAGGAAGTGGCTATCCCTCTCTGAGCCCCTGTTTCTGCAACTGTTGGGGTAACGATAACAATTTTCAAGTATTCACTCATTTGTGGATTATAATGAACAACATAAACCGATGAACAAAAACAGATCTAGAGACAGAGAAGCATCGATCAAATGCTCAAACCTCAGAGGGAAGGCAGGGGAGGGTGGGGGTAAGGGGAAGAGATCAACCAAAGGACATGTATGCATGCATATAAGCATAAGCAACGGACGCAGACAAACAGGGGGTGAGGGCAGGACTGGGGGGGATGAGGGGACAATGGGGGGATAAAGACACAGTTGTAATACCTTAATCGATTAAAAAATTTTTAAAATTTCCAAGTAGCAATAAACACATGAAAAGGTTCTCTGCACATAGTAGATACCCAGGAAAATGCAAATGAGAACCACAGTGAGGTAGCATTCAACAGCCGCTAGGATGACTAGAATAAAAAAGATAGATAGCCCAAGCAGTGTGGCTCAGTGGTTGAAGATCCACCCATGAACCAGGTCATGGTTCTATTCCCAGTCACGGCTCTTGCCCAGGTTGTGGGCTTGACCCCCGGTAGGGGGTGTGCAGGAGGCAGACGATCAATGATTCACTCTCATCATTGATGTTTCTCTCTCTCTCTCTCTCTCTCTTCCTTTCTGTCTCTGAAACCAATACAATAAATAAATAAAACCATTAAAAAAAAAGACAGATAATAGCAAGTGTTGGCAAGGACACGGAGAAAACAGGTGTTCAAACAAAAACCGTGCACATGAATGTTCACAGCGATGTCATTCATGACAGCCAAAAAGCGGGAACAACCCACGCACCCATTGGTGGGTGAATAAACACAATGTGTCGTCCGCGTGAAACCCAGAACACGCCGGAATACCAGGCAGCGGTGAGAAGCAGGGAAGCACTGACATACGCTCCATCGTGGATGAACGTTGAAAACATGGTGCTCAGTGAGAGAAGCCAGATGCAAAAGCTACACAGCGTGTGATTCCATTTACATGAAATGTCCAGAACAGGCAAATCCACAGAGTCGGGAAGTGGGTGAGTGGTTGCCAGGAGTTTGGGGAGGGGATGGTGAGTGACTGCTAACAGGGACAGGGTTTCTTTTTGGGGTGATGGAATATGCTGTAATTAGTGGTACTGGCAACACGGCATCTTAAATATATTAAAAACCCTTGTACACTTTAAAATAAATTTTTAAATTTGTGTAAATTTGCTATGTGAACTATATCTCAAAAAATAAGTAAGGGATAAAAAAATTCCCACATAGCTTGGCACACATAAGTACTCAATAAATGCTCCGGCTTATCGTTATAATGAGCTGAATGGACATAATAGAGCCAGAGTTTTTTGTGGTTGTTTTTTTTTTTAAATACATTTTTATTGATTTCAGAGAGGAAGGGAGAGGGAGAGAGAGGTAGAAACATCAGTGATGAGAGAGAGTCATTGATTGGCTGCCATCTGCAGGCCCCACACTGAGGATCGAGTCTGCAATCCTGTCATATGCCCTTGACCGGAATCAAACCTGGGACCCTTCAGTCCACAGGCTGACGCTCTATCCACTGAGCCAAACCGGCCAGGACAAGCCGGTTTTTTATTCAACAAAAATTTATCAAGCACCTGCTGTGTGTCAGGCACGGTTCTCGGCACTGGGGACACAGCAATGAAAAGTCAGACAAAAATTTCTGCCTTCATGGAGCTGGCATTCTAAGTGGGGGCAGACAGGTAACAAACAAATATAAATAGTTTAAATATATAAAATATTAGATAGGAGTAATGCTAAAGAGAAGGAAATAAAGCAGAGTAGGGGGCTTGGGAAGGGGTGGAGTTTTAGATACAGGAATTAGAAAGGGAAGTGAGGAAGGCATTTGATATATCCACAAGAAGAGCAATCCAGACAGAGGACACAGCCCATGCAAATGTCCTGAGGCAGGACAGAGCCCGGTGTGTTGGCGGAATGCGTATAGCTGGAGCAGAGTGAGCCAGGGGGAGGAAGGGAGGAGGTGAGGGCAGGAGTGCAGACGGTGCAGGAACTTATGGGGGGACCGGGCGGCCTGGGGCTTTTTCCCTAAGAGAGAGGAGAGCCATGGGGGGCTCGCAGGCGCCCTCTGATGGCTGCCGCTGGGAGGACAGGCTGTGGTGGTAGGGCGAGGGTGGGAGCTGAAGGACCAGGGCAGAGAGGGTTGTGCTGGCCCAGACAGTAGACGATGGGTGGAGGCTGCGGGAATGGTGAGAAGTGGGCCGGGCAGTAATAGCCCAGACTCTGCACCCACAATTTCTGGGTTCAAATCCCAGCTCCATGATGTCGAGCTGCAACCTTGAGGCAGTGATTCAAACTTTCTCCATTTCTTTTTTTGTAAAACAGAGATATTGTGAACAGGTACCTACCTCAAAGGGTTTGATTTATGCAAAATGCTTAAAACAAGACCTAGTACACAGTAAACACGTCCAGGAGTGTTTTTTCTTGTTATTATAATAATTATTATTATCATTTATTATTCCACTAATCAATGGTGATTCTCACCTGAGTGTGATTATGCCCTACAAAAGACAGTAATATTGGTGACATTTCTGGTGGTCACTACTGTGGGTGCTCCTGGAATTGAGTGGGTGGAGTCCTGGGATGCTGCTCAACACCCCGACAGTGCCCAGGATGTCCCCCTACAGACAGTGACCCGCCCCGATGTCCAAGTGAAGAGGGGGGACCCTGGACTAGACTATCCCGGGGCTGCGCGGTGTCCAGCACAGTGCCTGACTCTCAGTGGGTGCTTTTCCGGGACCTGCAAGCTGAGGGATGCGGTACCCTTAGTTCAGCTTGTGCCCAAGTCGCTGGATCCTGGGACATACTGCCCCCGTGTGGACGGTCGTGGAACCGCGCCCGTGGGCGGGGGAGACCGAGCTCCCTGCGCCGCCTGACCCAGGAGCGGTTCTCCACGCGGCGCTGCCCACCAGCACTTTCTGCCAAGATGGCACTACTCTAGTTTGGGGTTGTCGACAAGCCAGCCGCTTGTGGCCACTGAGCCCTTTAGATGTGTGTGCCAGGGCAACTAAAAAACTCGGTTTTTTTCATTTGAATTCATTTACATTTAAATGCAAATAGCCCTGTGTGCTCCTCTCAGACCAGGCTGGACAGCCCAGTTTGTAGAGAAAGCAGCCACGCATCCTCGGGGAGCCGGGTCCTGGTGGGTGTGTCTCTGGGTTGGTGGGCATGTTTGTTTTTATGAGCACCGGGATCAAGCCCACAACCCGAACATGTGTCCCAGGAAATCTAACCGGCAACCCCTGGGTGCACAGGGCGACGCCCAACCAACTGAGCCACACCGGCCAGGGCCTTCTGACCATTTAAAAAAATTAATATATATCAAGTGCTTACTGGTTTCAGACCCTGTTCTGAGCTCTTTACTGCCATCCACTCAAGTCTTTGACTCAAGCACTTTGCACAAGTAGGTACCAACACTATGCCCACTTTATAGAAGAAGAAATGGAGGGTCAGAGAGCACTCCTGCTCAAGTACTCTTACTCTGTGCTAAGCCCCAGCTAAGGGGCTATCATGCCTAATTTTTTTCCACCCTCACAACTTCCTGGAACTGTTAGGACTCCTGTTTTGCAGATGAGGAAACTGAGGCTCAGACATAGACTGTACCTTGCTCACATCACTCAGAAAGTAGAATGCCAGAGTAAGAATTTGAACTCACATCTCTCTATTAACAATGAACCTGGAGGGGGGGAGGGGGTCACTGATGGAAAAAAAGGAGCTATCTGTAATACTTTCAACAATAAAGACAAATTAAAAAAACAATGAACCTAAACTGCCTCCCTGGAGTGGTTTGCAGTGGGGGTGGGGTTGGGGGGGTGGGGGGAATGGTGCCCAGGGAAGGTTTGGGAAATACATGGGGAACTGAGAACTAGCCAGGCTTGAGTCTGAATCTCCTGTCTGTGTGATCCTGGGGGGGTGTCTTGCCCTCTCTGGGCCTCTGCATCTCCTTGGCTACAGCAGCTTCCTACTGGGGCTATTCTGAGGATTGAATTACGTAACTCCGTGTCTTAGTCTGCTCAGGCTGCCATAACTAAATGCCATAGACTGGGTGGCTTAAACAACCATCATTTATTTTCTCTCGGTTCTGGAGACTGGAATTCTAAGACCAAGGTGCCTGCAGGGTTAGAACCTTGAATATGTGAGGGCCCTCTTTCTGGCCTGCAGATGGTTGCTTCTCGCTCTGTCCTCACATTGCGGAGAGAGAGCTCTGGCCTCCTCTCTTTAAAAAAAAATTTTATTTATTTTTTAATGATTTCAGAGAGGAAGGGAGAGGGAGAGAGAGATAGAAACATCAATGACGAGAGAGGATCATTGATCAGCTGCCTCCTGCAAGCCCCACCCTGAGCAATCTGAGCATATGCCCTGCCCCGGAATCTAACCGTGACCTCCTGGTTCATAGGTCGGTGCTCAACCACGGAGCCACGCCTGGCCGGGCTGCTTCTCTTCTTATAAGGACCTAAATCCCACCCAGCAGAGGCCCAGAGACTCACAGACACGGTATAGAGCCACACAGCCCACCAGCTGCAGAGCTGCTGCAGGCCCTTGGCCCTTGGGTGTCTCAGGGAGCCACACCTCCCTGCTCCGTACAGTTCCCAAACGTCCCCAGGTGTCCCCAGAGACGCGCCCACTGAAGGTGCTCTGCTAATCACCACACTTAATTACTGCGCAGCATCCGGGAAATGCCGAGAACACCTTTCAAAGGCCTTTTGACACTCCAGCAGCAGCTCCCCGCCCTGCCAAGGCCAGGTTCCCCAGGGCACAGCTCAAAGCTCCCAAGAGAAGAAGAAACACAAAAATAAAACACATTCATCGTGTACCTCATGTCACTGAGCTGTGCACTGGGAAGCGGTGAAGGTGGTGAATTGCGTTTATCCACGCATCCGTCGATGGACTCTTGTTTCCTCTTTAGGCTGTTGTGAATAAGCTGCTACCATCACTGGTATACAAATATCTGTTTGGATTCCTGCTTTCAATTCTTTGTGGGCTACACCTAGGAGTGGAATTGCTGGGTCATGTGGTAACTCTATGTTCAACTTTCTGGAGAACCGCCATTGAATTTCCCTGGGCAGCTGCCCTATTTTTCATTCCCACCAGCAGTGCACAAGGGCTCCAGTTCCTCCACAAAATCTGTCCTGGCCGCTTTGACTCAGTGGTTAGAGCACTGGCCCGCAGACCGAAGTGTCTCGGGTTCAATTCCAGTCAAGAGCAGGTACCTCTATTGCAGGCTCGATCCCTGGCCCTGACAGGGGCGGGGGCTGTGGGAAGGCAACCAGTCAATGTGTCTCTCTCACATCAATGTTTCTCTCTGTCTCTCCCCCTCCCTTCCACTCTCTCTAAAAATCAATGGGAAAAATATCTGCAGGTGAGGATTAACAACAACAAAAAAGTTATTTTTCATTATAACCACCCTCATGCATGCGAAGTGGTATCTCATTGTGACTTTGACATGCATCTCCCTAATAATTAGTGATGTTGAGCATCATGGCCAAAAGCATGTCGTTTTTAGAGAACTGTCTGTTCAAGCCCTTTGCCCAGTCTCTCTCTCTCTCTCTCTCTCTCTCTCTCTCTCTCTCTCTCTCTCTATATATATATATATATATATATATATATACACACACACTAGAGGCCGGGTGCATGAAATTCGTGCACTGGGGGTGGTGTCCCTCAGCCCAGCCTGCACCCTCTCCAATCTGGGACACCTTGGGGGATGTCCGACTGCCAGTTTAGGCCTGATCCCTAAACCAGCAGTCGGACATCCCTCTCACAATCCAGGACTGCCTGCTCCCAACCGCTTGCCTGCCTGCCTGCCTGCCTGCCTGATTGCCCCTAACTGCTTCTGCCTGCCAGCCTGATCACCCCCTAACCACTCCCCTGCCAGCCTGATCGATACCTAACTGCTCCCCTGCTGGCCTGGTCACCCCCAACTGATTTTAGAGAGAGGAAGGGAGAGGGAGAGAGATAGGAACATCAATGATGAGAGAGAATCATTGATTGGCTTCCTCCTGCACACCCCACACTGGGGATCAAACCTGCAATCTGGGCGTGTGCCCTGACCGAGAATGGAACCATGGCCTCCTGGTTCATAGGTCGACACTCTACCAGTCCTTTCTATTTCTTTATATTCAGAGTGGAAGATAATGGATTCTGCTCAGATACAGGATTTGCAACCATTTTCTCCCATTCTGAGTTGTCATTTCATTCTCATAATGGTGTCCTTTGAAGCACACATGTTCTTCATTTCGATGAAGTCCAGTGATTCTATGTTTCCCCTCCTTGACATTTTTGTGGGCGTCTCACAGGGTCCTTGAACTCAGCTTATCCAAAACGGAGCTAGCAAGCCACCCCAGGCACCGTCTCCCGGGCCAGCTCCCGCTCACGATGGCTCTGCCCTCCATCCCGCTGTCCATGCTGAACACCTCCCTGATGGATCTCCTTGTATCTTGTATGGGGTCCTTTCCCTCCCTGCCCATCCCCACCCTCGTCCAGCCTGCACCCCGTCTCCACCTGCCCCACTGCCGCTCTGCTCTCTGAGGCTTTTCCTACCAGGGCTATGGTATCCACTGGGCACAATGCCCAGGCCCCATGGTGCTTTTAGGAGCCTGTAACATGTTTTAATTTCCTTTAAAATTGGAAGTCCTGGCCAGGTGGCTCAGTTGGTTGGAGCATCATCCCATCCACCAAAAGGTTGCAGGCTCAGTCAGGGTGTGTACAGAAGGCAACCCATCCAGTTTTTTCTCTGACATCAGTGTCTCTCTATCTCTCTTTCTCTCTCTCCCTTCCTCTCTATAAAAATCAATAAAAGCATATCCTTGGGTGAGGATTTTAAAAAAATTGGAAGAAAACAATGAATATAATAATCACAAGTAGATTGTCATTCATCCAGCCCAGCTGATATCTGTCTATATACCAACACCATGGCGAAATGTCTTAATAATTTTTTAAATATATTTTATTGATTTTTTACAGAGAGGAAGGGAGAGGGATAGAGAGTTAGAAACATCGATGAGAGAGAAACATCGATCAGCTGCCTCCTGCACACTCCCTACTGGGGATGTGCCGGCAACTAAGGTACATGCCCTTGACCAGAATCGAACCTGGGACCCTTCAGTCTTCAGGCTGACACTCTATCCACTGAGCCAAACCAGTTAGGGCTGTCTTAATAATTTTTGCAGAGTAAGGGACCCATGAAAGCCATAAGGCCACCCTGCTCCCTGCTCTCTCTCTTCTGATACTCACAAGCCTTCTGGGTGAAAGCAGAATCCAGGCCCTGGTGGTCTGCCCCCTCTCACTCCCCATCTTCTCTCCCTCTGGCCCCCTCCCCTCCAGCCTCCTCGTCATCCCCAGTCCCAGCAGCTTTGCCCCCTCCTCAGGGCCTTTGAACCTGCAGTTTTCTCCAACTGAACGAGCTGTCGCCTAGGTAACCCCCACATCATTTATCTTAGGGGACGCCCTCCAGTAGGGACCTCTGACCCTCCGACCCTCTAGGCAAGGTCAGGCTCCTTGTTACAAACTCTCCTGGAAGGGAACTCCTCACTCTCTTCTCCCAATTTGTCACTCGGCTCTTATTCAGGCATCACGGTCCCCCCTTGTTCTCAATGGGCCGGGTCACTCTGTTGGGGACCATCCTGGGCACTGTGGGGTGCCAGGCAGCATCCCTGACCCCCACCCACTGGATGCCAGGAGCACTTCCTCCGTGTGACAACAGATGTCCCCAGATGTTGCAAAATGCCTGCTGGGGGCAGGATCCCCCCTGGCTGGGAGCCACATTGGAGTGGCAGTCAGATCAACGCCTGCCTCCCCAGCTGTGCCTGCACCAGGTGGACCGGGAGCCTATCCTTCCTTCCTGAGGCTTCAAGGCACACACTCCAGGCAGGAGGGCGGCACTGGTCAGTCATGTCCCTGAGCCCAGGCCTAGAAGGTTTTGCTGGGAGTGGGAATGGGGGAAGGCAAGGAGAGAGGCCAGCGGGCCAGGGGGATGCCCAAACTGAGGCTGGGGAGAGGGGCAGGTCGGGCTGCGCCCACTGCACCAAGGAGCATGTTTTTGTTGTGATTTTTTTTTGGGGGGGGGCGGGGTAGGAAGACTAGAACACAGCAGGGGAGGGAAAGGCAGAGTGGAACACTGCAACCAAGAAGGGGACAGTTTGATTATGTAATAAATTGGGGGGAGAATCGGGGCTCTCGAAGATCTTACTGTCTGGGTGGCTGCCATTCCACATCCCTCAGACCCCACCCATCCCCAGCCCCTTGGGCCCACACGCTGGCCTTTCCTCCCCTGGGGTTCTCAGGGCCACAGCCGGGGCCACATCGGAGCAGGGATCTGTCTCGTGTCACCAGCCATCTGAGACTAGCCTGGCCGCCCGCTTACAAATGAGTGCTGGGCCCCACGGCCTCCCGGGCAGAGCCAGGCGCTGGCTGGCAAGTGATGGATGGGGCTGCTTGGCCATTAATCACAGGCAGGGGAAACAGGTGGCCACCATTCGGACACGGAGACTCCCTGATCGGTCTGGCGGAGCTGGGGCCTCAGCTGTCCAGCTCTGGGTTCAGTCCCTGGCCTGCCATAACCTGGCTAGGTGACCTGGAACCATGTGATTTCACTGCTCTCAGTACCCCCCCCCCCACCCCCCAAACCCTAAGGGAGCTATTAGTCACTCATTCCCTCAGTAAAAATTCAGTGCACTTACTGTGTGCCAAGCATGACTCTAAGTGGAGACTGACAGCAGTGACCAGGGAGGACAAAACCTCTCCCCTTGCAGAGCTGATAGGCTTGCAAATCTTGACTCAGATCCTGTTCCTCCTCTGCCCACAGCTCTCCGGGGCTCCAAGCTCCCTTGTGGTAAAAGCCCGGGTCCTGTCCGTGGCCCACATGGCCCTGAACTTGCCCCGATCCCCTCCCTAGCCTCACTTCCTCCCTCTCTCCCCTTTGCTCACTCCGCTCCAGCCCCAGCCAGGCCTCTTCTCTCTTCCTCCGACCACCAGGCCTTCCTGCTTCAGGGCCTTCGCATGGCTGTGCCCTTTGCCTGGAAGGATCTCCCTCTAGACTTCACCCCGCTCCCTCCAGGTCTCAGCTCCGATATCACTTCCTCACACAGGCTGTTGTGCCCTCCCGAAAACTTCCTGACATCCATGCACTCGCCCTTCTCTAGTCTCCTTAATAGTAAAATCTCTGTCTTTATATGTCCATGTCTGTGCGTATGACCCCCACCAGAGTGGCAGCTCTGCAAGGCAGGGATTTGGTCTTTTTCAATTCCCTGCACAGCGCTTGTCACACAGTAAGTGCTCAATGAATCTTGGTGGATCGGAAAATGACCTTTGTCAGGATTAGGCTGCCCCGTCGAAGCAGAATGCAGCTGAGTCAGCTCCGGCTGCCGTAACCAAACACCACAGACCTGGTGGCTTCTAAACAATAAACACGCATTTCCCACAGTCCTGGAGGCCGGGAGGTCCAAGATCAAGGTGTCAGCGGATTCTGTTTCTGGTGAGGACGCTCTGGCTTGCAGATGGCCGCCTCACTGCTGTCCTCCCTCGGCCTTCCTACGCTGAGTGTGATGGAGAGATCTCTCTTCCTCTTTTTATACAGACACAGGTGCTATCGGCCATGGGCCCCACCCTTATGACCTCACTAAAGCTTATCTCCTAAAAGCCTCATCGCCAGAGACAACCACATTGGGGGTCAGGGCTTCAACACAGAGATTGGGGAGGATAGAATTCAGCCCCAGGCACAGCTCTACTGAGATCTGCCCGCCTCATGCCCTCTCTGGAAGGGCAGTAAGTTGGAGTCAAGGGTCTAAGTCCCTAGGTGCACAGCCTGGCTCTGCCACCTGCCGGCTGTGTGATTTCGGCCAAGTCACTTAACCTCTCAGAGCCTTCACTTCCCCTTCATTCAAATGCGTTAATGGCAGGACCTCGGATTAAAATGCTTACGGCAGAGCCTGGCATGTAGTAAAGACACATACATGTGGGTGAATTTATTATTATGCATAGTTTGGGCCACACTTCTGGGCTTCGCGATGTGCTGACAGGCCCTTTTATCTGAAAATTACTTTTTCATAATTACTCTCCTTCAAAGGCAAAGCTCGGAGTCCCTCCCTGTGGCCCCGCCCTGACCCCACTGTGCCGGGAGTGTCTCTGGAGTCTGTTAACATGGAAGTGTCTGGTCCCGGAGCGAGTGCCTTAATACCAGGAGGTGCCTGCGCAGGTGAGGGTCAGATGAGGGGGCCTCCCAGGAGAGCGGGTGTCTGGCCCCGAGGTGTGTGGGAGGTGTGTACTGGGAGTAGGGCCAGCTTCGAGGACAGGCGACTCGTGCACTCCAACAGGACCCTGTCCTCTCCAGGGAAGGACCCTGCCCTCGGTTTACCGCTCTATTATCACCGTCTCAAAATTCCTCACCGTTTTTGAACAAGCGGCCATACATCTTCATTTTGCCCTGGGCCCCAAAAATAATGTAAGTCGGGGATTCTCATATGCTTGCGGGGTCTGTGTGCTCCAGAACCCGGCTGGAATAGTGAAGAACTTCCTAAAAGCAGCTCCTTTTCTTTTACAGCACAGGACTGGGGAGGCCCTGAATTTTTATAACTCGTTTCTGGCCCCATCGGATCCCGCCATTATGTAATAGGTTGGCATTTTGCTCATCATGCATTTTTTTGTTGTTAAAGGGAAGAAGGAGGAGGGGAGAGAGAGAGAAAGGGAAAGAGAGAGATGGGTGTGAGAGAGAAACATCCATTGGCTGCCTCCCAGACATGCCCTGACCAGGGCCAGGGATTGAACCCCTGACCCTTCAGTGTGTGGGCTAACGCTCTAACCACTGAACACACCAGCCAGGCTGCTCATCCTATATTTTTATTTATTTATTTCTATGAAATTTATTGGGATAACATTGGTTAATAACGTTATATAAATATGAGGTGTACAACATTATCATCCTACATTTGTATATTCCATTGTGTGCTCACCTCCCAAAGTTTAGTTTCCTCCCATCACCATGAATTTTTTTAAAAAATATATATTGATTGATTCCAGAGAGGAAGGGAGTGGGAGAGAGAGATAGAAACATCAATGATGAGAGAAATCATTGATTGGCTGCCTCCTGCACACCCCACACAGGGGCTCGAGTCCACAACCTGGGCATGTGCCCTGACCAGGAATCGAATCGAACCACCTCCTGGTTCACAGGTTTACTCTCAACCACTGAGCCATGCCAGCTGGGCGCCATGAAAATTTCTTACATTAACTTTTGTTTTTAAAAATATTACATTAAAGTATTATTTATCTTGAAGGGTTTTGGGGGTGCTTTAAATTTTGCTTATTCAATTGGCCCTCATTCTAGGCCCTTATCTGCCTGGGAAAAGTGACAGGGTCTAACTTCCATTTTATAAATGGGAAAACCCAAGGCTCAAAAAAGTTATTCTTCTGTAGAGGGCAAGCTGCATGGTTGATAATGATATGAGAGTTAAGAGACTGTGCATTTAACACTTGCCAGGATGGTAACACGCATTATTTCAATGAGGCCTGATCTCCGCATGGCAGGGAGAGACATTCTATCAAATCTGAGTCAGGTGCCATCCCTCCTCCATCCACAGCCCTCCAGGGCTCCCACCTTCTTCAGAGTAAAATCTCCGGTCCTTCCTGCAGCCGGCAAGGCCCTGCACCATCTATACATCACCAGCTACAGAATTCACAGGGCCCAGTGCAAAATGGAACTTCGAGACCTCTTGTTCAAAAATAATTAGGAATTTCCAGACCGCAACAGCAGATCACGAATCCAAGCACAGGCCTTTCTGGAAGAATGGCCCTTGTTCCAATGCTGGAGCGGCTGACCCTGCCTCCCTGCCTTCACCTCCTCCTCGGCTCCTGGGAGCCGACACCAGGGCTGCTTCCAGGCCTTTGCACTTGCTGTTACTGCCTCCTTGAATAAGCCACCGTTCCCTGTACTCCTATCGGCTCCCTCTGTCACCTTCGGGTCCTTTGCAGGCAAGGAGGCCTCCTGTTTAAAATTGCACCTTCCTAGCCCTCTCCACTGATTTATTTTCTGCATAGCTGTTACCAACATCTGACCTGCCAGGGTTTGGGCTCCATTATTTGTCTCTTGTCTGTCTCAAGTCATCTCCACCAGAGTTGGGACTTTGTATGCCCCACCCCCACCCCCACCCCCACTTCCTGGAGCAGGGCCTGGCACACAGTAGGTGCTCAATAAATGCGTGTTGCTTGTATGACCCCTGCCTTTCTACAGAAGAGAAAAACGAGTTTCCGAGAGAACAGCCGGGGAGCCAAGGTTACAGAGCATGTCCCTGGCACGTGTCCAGGTCTCCCCATGACAGCGCTGGCGGTTTAGATGGGGGCTGCCGGGGCCCCTTTTTTGACAGGGAAACCGAGGCCCAGGCAGCTGCCAGGGCCGAGGCCGAGCCGGGCCCAAGGTCACTGAGCCGGCGGCCCGCAAGAGGCGGGCTGGGTGGGGATCCGCAGGCCTCCCCGGGCGCGCGCCCCCCCCCCTCGGCGGCGCGCACGGGGCCCGGGCGGCAGCAGCAGGTGGAGTCGGAGCCTCCGCGCAGCCGAGGCCGCGGCCACTGCCGACGTCGCCGCCATTAGACAATAGGAGCGGCGGCCCGGCGTGCGAGGAGGCGGGCGGCGGGAGGGGCGCCGGGCGCGCAGGAAGCGGGGCCCGGGGCGCGCCGGGGCCGGGCGCACGGGGAGGGGGCGCAGGAAGCGGTCGAGGCCGGGAGCGGGAGGCGGCGGCGGCGGCCCCGGGAGCTGCGGATCAGCGCCGGGACAAAGGCGCGGCCGCCCGGCGCCCCGAGGCGCCGGAGCCGGGGCGCACAGCCGGGGCGCAGCCCGCGCCCCCCGCAGCGACTGACATGATGTTTCCACAAAGCAGGCATTCGGTAAGCGGGGCCCGCGGCCCGGCGCCCTCCCCCTCCCCCCCAGGTTCGGGCCCTGCGCACCCCCCAGCTCCCGGCCGGGCCACCCCCCCCACCTCGTTCCCGGCCCTGGGGCCCCCTCGATCCTCGCCTGGCTCCTCTACTCCAGGTCCGGGCGCTGCGCCCCCCAGTTCCCCGCCGGTCCATCCCCCTCCAGATCTGAGCCATGCGCCCTCCCCCCACCCCAGCTCCCTGCTCGGCGCCTCCCCACAACTCCAGGGCCCGGTCCCCTCCAGCTCTGGGCCCAGCGCTACTCTGCCCCCACTCCCTGAGCTCTCCAGACTTTCCCCCCACTGTAGTTCCTTGCCCCCCTCCCAGCTTCCGGGCCCGGCGTCCCCCCAGCTCCCAGGCGGGGTTCACTCCAGCTCCCCGCCCGGACAGCACCCTAGTCCCTGAGCCCTGCGGCCCGCCCCCCCACCGAGCCAAGTCGGGCCTGGGTGGCCTTGGCCTCGGGCGCCCCGGGAGCCCCACCAGGCACCTCTAACGCCTGGCCTGCTTTCGGGGCCTAGGAGCCGGAGGAGATCCGAGGAGCACCCCTCGCGGAAGAGTGCGGCCTGGAGGGAGGGTGCTGGGAATCTGGGGTGGGGGCCCGGTTAAATTTCGGGCGCTGAGACACCCCTCCCCCAGTGGGACTTTGCGGGGAGGCCGCATTCCCCCCACACACACACACTTGGGGAAGGGACTCCCTAGGACTTGTTCCCCCCCTCCCGGAGGCAGTTGGGGTTCTTGGATGTTGCGACCCCCTCCCAGCGCTTCGAAGCGGCGGTAGAGGGCGCACCCCGTCCCCCACCAAGGGCGTGCTTTGAAACACACCTCCACAGCGGGGGGTGGGAGGGATGCAGCGGCTCCGGGTGCACCCACCCCGTTGGCTTCCCTGGGAGAGGCGGGGGCAGGAAGCGAGGGCGGGGCCCGCGCCAGGGGCTGTAAACACCGGCGGGGGAAGTGGGGCAGAGTGTGTGTGGGGGGCGGGGGGGGGGGGCGCTCTGCAGCTGCGCCGGCTGCTGCCTCGGGGCGCCCCAAAGGGAAGTGGGCGGCCGCCGCGCCCGCCTGACCCGGGCTCGTCCCCTCCCCACAGGGCTCGTCGCACCTACCCCAGCAACTCAAATTCACGACCTCGGACTCCTGCGACCGCATCAAAGACGAGTTTCAGCTGCTGCAGGCTCAGTACCACAGGTGAGCTGGGGGCGTAGGTCCTGCCCAGGGAGAGGTGGCGCCCCCAGCGCAGATGGCAAGGTGGTGGGCCTTGCTATACACAAAACTTGAAAAAATGTAGGTGTAGGGTGTCCTATTGTAAGGCGGTCGCGGTCCTGGGCACGTAGCAATATTAAACTCATTTAGTCTTCAGAGCAGCCCATTTCACAGATAAGAAAAGTGGAGGCACAAAATTAAATCATTTGCCTGACTCAGCTGTATGGCTTCGGAACCCTGCTCCCCTGCCCCCCACTCCAATCCCCACTGGATTAAAAACCTGGCAACAACTGGAGTTGGGGTTGGACCTCCTACCCCCCCAAAAAGAAAAATAATGGGAAAAGTTCCCCCAAAGAAAAAATTCTTCTGCCTCTTATCTCTCTGCCCAGTTCTGGGGAAAGGATTCCTGGCATCCAACAGATTTTCATTCTCCTTCCAGAATTTAATCTTCTAACGTTTGCCATGGACTGGGATTGGGATCCAAGGGGAAGGAACTGCTATTATCTGTAACTCACACTTAGAGAAACCAAGCCCAGAGAAGTTGGGGTCTCTAGGGGAAGCACAGCGAGGAAGTGACAACTGAGATGTGCACCCCATTTCTGGGTTGAAGAATGCAAATCCTCAACATCTCTGTTAGAGAAGAGAGCTTTGCCTGGGAATCGGAAGGGGATTGCCAGCCACCGTTTTCAGCAAGGCCTTGGGCCCTCTCTGGACCTTAGTGGACCCACCCAAAAAGATCTTTCAAGAAGAAAGGGGGAATAGTGATATATCGTCTTGCTTTTTATTTTAACAAACATCCATCCTCTTCGGGTCCTTCCCATGCTCCCAAAGTGTTACATACTGAAAACACATCATTTTATGTTATTTTCTTTGCTGTTCTATTGTGCCCCTTTCAAAGATGAGGAAACTGAGGCATTGATGGTGGAAGGGCAGGCGCAGGAACTTCGCTCTGGTCCTATGATGTGGAGAGTTTAGGGGCTTGGCCTGGCAGGTCTGGCCTTTCTGAGCCCCTGCAGGGGGCCCTCCCCACCTGTCTGGCCCGGGCCCACGTCACAGTGAGCACTAGGACTGCCTGTCCGGAGACCAGGGTCACAGTGCCGCTGGAGTGCTGCTGTGTCCTTGGGTAAAGTGGATCCCTCCCTACACTCTGCGGACTCCATCCCCTGGCCTGGGCTTCCCACCATACAGTGAGGGCTCCTACCATGTTGGCACACAGGGTCTGCGAGACCTTCCAGAGGAGCCAGAGATCCAGAATTTAGGATGAAATTGCCTGTTGTTTTAAATTATTTATTGGTGGTTCTTCGTGTTTTTGTTGTGTGTGTGTTTTGTTTTGTTTTTGAGAGAGAGAGAGAGAGAGACATTCATTTGTCATTCCACTTATTTATGCATTCATTGGTTGATTCTTGTCTGTACCCTGACCGGAGGTCGAAACCCCACACCGTGGTGTATGAGGACAATGCTCTAACAACTGAGTTACCGGGCCCCACCTATTTTTGTTTGTTTGTTTGTTTGTTTGTTTGTTTGTTTGAATCCTCACCCACGGAGTGAGGAAATGTTTTGCATTGATTTTTAGGGAGAGTGGAAGGGAAGCGGGGGGGGGGGGGGGGGAGAAGAATATTGATGTGAGAGAGACACATAATGAATGGTTGGTTGCTTCCTGGGATTGAACCTGCAACCGAGGTATGAGGTACGTGCCCTTGACCCGGAGTCAAACCCGCAACCCTTCAGTCCTCGGGCCCATGCTCTAACTACTGAGCCAGATTGGCCAGGGCTGGGTTTGTTTTTAATGTAGCAACAAATGAACTTAAAAAAAAAAATCCGAAAACAAACTCAAGACGGGGGAGTGTCACAACAACCCTAGCCATGGCTCATCTCTGAACTGGGTGTGCAGTTACGGTCAGTCTGGCAGAGTGACACACAGGTTCCTGGGTGACTGTGCGATCAACAGGCATTTATTGGGGCTAAAATATGCCAGGCATTATTCTAAGAACATTCCTGATTTAATCCCTTTCGTTTTCATCTTCCCACCAGGGAGGTTGGTGCTTTTAACAGGCACAGAGACAGGCCCAGAGTCACACAGCATCCGAGTCCCAGGGCTGAACTTTGAACCCATCTGTCTGGATTGAGTCTGTGCTGTCGGACTCCTGGGATTTCCTGCCTTTCCCCCGGGAGGCCTTCATGGTGGGGTGGGGGGAAGCTTTAATAAATGCCTGAAGCTCCTCCTTGCTTGGCGGAGCTTGATAGAGGCCAGGGGGTCCCCATCTCTTATCACCCAACAGTAGAACTTTTACCCCCTGGTGAAATCAAGGCCATAAGAGGGGCTGGGCCCCATTGGAGATTACTTGGTGAGTCCAACCCAGAGCCCTATCGGTCAGCCCCTGGGCCTCTCCTGGGCCCCTTTATAGTTTCGATTTGTCCTTCCCCTTGTTGGAGTTTTCCACCGTGGTTAGAGTGTGGCTCTGAAGCCAGCTTCCTGGCTCTGTGACCTTGAGCCAGTTACTCAGCCTCTCTGGGCGGCCATTGCATCATCTGTAAAATGAGTGATGCTCACAGTCCTGACTTCGTCGGGTTTGGGGGATGGGTAAAAGGCTGTTTGAATCCCTGGCTGACCCCACGGGGTGTTTGCTCAGACTTGTTATTTTATTATTATCACTATCGTTTTCTCCACCGCCAGATCTGCAAGGCTGGTTTCTTAACCCCCATTGTACAGTTGGGGGACTTGAGGTTCCCCTCACCCCATCCTCACAGAGGTCGTGTTGTGTGTGTCTCCTGTCAAGGTTTGGGGGTAAGCCCAGCCCCCACCCCCTGTCCCATGTTCTTTTTCAGCCTGAAGCTCGAATGTGACAAGCTGGCCAGCGAGAAGTCGGAGATGCAGCGTCATTATGTGATGGTGAGCCGGCTGAGGCCCGTGGGTGGGGGTGGGGGAGCCCAGACCGTCCTGCACCACCAGCAGCTGCCGCTGAAGCCTGGCCACCTCCTCTGGGAAGTGTGAGGATTCAGGGTCCACCTTGCTGGCCTGGCTGCAGGCCCAGGCGGCGGTGGAGCTGCCAAACCGCCGGGTTGCAGCCTGGGCCTGCCAGGTCCCCTGGCTGTCCTTGGCAGCCGGCAGAGGAGGCAGCGGCTGTGGAAGCCAGGAACTGACGTGGGGGAGCGGCCGGATCCCCGCCCCCACCATCCAGCATCCCAGCGCTTAACCCCTCCTCTCCCAAGCTTTGGGAAGAGGACTCCTGAGCTTTCCCCAGGAGGCTGACACCCTTTGAGGTCGGTGGGAGGGAGGGGGTGACAAGGCATTCTTCCCACTGACAGTTGAGAGCCTGCCCATCCACACTGCCAGAATCACTTGCTGGTTCATGCTCACCAGGTGGTGAGTTCCACATCAAAAAACCCTTGCCTTGGCCCAGGCTCTAGCCCGGCTCTCCCCGGCTGTGCGGGAGGCAGACTGACACTACAGCTCCCAGCTCCAGAAGGAGGGGGCTGGGGGACGGCAGAGGGAAGGCCCTGCTTGGAGAATTGGGGGCATTGTCCCTGGGGTCTTGAAGAATGAGTAGGAGCTTGGGGGATGGAGGAGGGAGGACAAAGGACTAAGCAGAGGCCTAGGAACCACTGGGCTTGGGGGGGGGGGGGGGTGGGAAGCCATGAGAGGGTTTAGAACGGGGGAGGGAGCAGGGTTAGATCTGGGGCTTGGAAAGGGGGCTCCTGGCTCCAGAGCCAAACCCAGCAGGCTTTGTTTATCTTCCATTATTTATACCCAGGAAGGCAAACTTCCCTGCAGTCTGGGGCCACCCGCAGACAAGACACATAAAGATAAAAGATTAGGAGCCCTGGAATGTGTGTGTTGGGGGGAGGTGGGGCTGGATGATTCTTTCAGAAACCAGGGAGCCAGGCTGCCGCTGAGGCCCTAGAGCGCCCTCAGCTCTGTAAGCAGCCCCGCCAGGCACCTGGGCCCATTCCGGGGGTGGGTGCCTCCCCCCACTTCTGTCTCCCTCCCACCTGCCTGTCTCCATCGCTCCCTACTCCATGCCTCTCTCTGCTTTCCCCTGCTCTGCCTCCCCCTTTGTCTCTGTCACCCTATCTCTTTGTCACTTGAGCCCCCCCATCTTTCACCAGCCCCCATTTCTTTCTCTTTGTCTCCCCTCTTGCAGTACTACGAGATGTCCTATGGCTTGAACATTGAGATGCACAAGCAGGTACGCCCTCTCTCGCTCTCTCCATGGCACCCCAGGCAGGTAGGAGCCCGCCCCTTGGCCGGATGCCAAGCCTGCCCTGGTGCTCCGATCTTGTTCCCTCCCAAGCACCCCCCTTCTTTCTGAGGTCTCCCTGGGAGATTGTTCTGCCTGAGGAGGAGGGCCAGAGGCCTTCCCTAGATCTGCCACCCCTTTGTGACAGTGGCAGGCGGGTGACATGTACTCACACTCACTCACTCGGTAAGACCCAAGGATTGCTTCTCGCCCTCCGGCCTTGCTTTAGCCATCTCTGCCCTGAGGAGGCCACTGTCAAGGATGTCACAGAAGAATAATGCCACTGCTCCGCCCTGTCTTCCTCCCAGGGAGTGCTCACTACCTACCCGGCGCTGGGCGTCATCTTCCCAGGGCCACCCACATCCTGAGTGGCCCAGCCTGGGTTCTGGACTGGGCCTGCACTGTTAGCTGAAGGGCTGAGCACCAGCCTCAGATCCTGCCTTTGCCACTGATGAGATGCCGGCAGGGTCCCAGGTGTTGATCCCACCCTGGGCTAAGCTGATGCCTCTTAGTCAGAACCCCGGGCCTCTGGGGCTGGTCTGCACCTGTGCTTGGGAGAGAACTAGGGACTGAAGAGTCTGTGTGTTTGTTCTAGGCTGAAATTGTCAAGAGGCTGAATGGGATCTGTGCCCAGGTCCTCCCCTACCTTTCCCAAGAGGTAAGCTGTGTCCCCGGGGGCTTCAGAGAAGAAGCATAGATGGACCATGAACTTGCTCCAGGTCCTCCCCACTGCAGTCACCTGGGCAGCAGTGATCTGGGCGCCCCAGGGCACATGCCTCCCCTCTCTGGACCTCCCAGCTACTAGTCAGCCTGTGCAGAAAAATCCCCAGGCTGGAGAACCCCCAGGGGTGGAGGGCTGGGGAAGGAGGGGCCTCACCCTACTCTGGAATTCCTAGCCTGAGTGAGTCATTTCACTGTAAAAATGTTAGCTATGCCAAGGGCTCCACCAAGAGGTTTTTTTTCCTTGTTTTGCTTCTACCTTTCACCCTCCTGAGATTCACCTGCCAGGCCCTGTGGGCTGCTTCGCGCCAGGGACAAGCGGCGTGTGCGGGAGGGCACTGCACACACACGAAGACATACAGAGAGGCAGACAAACAGATGCAACACACAGATACACACGGTGCACATACCCATAGGCACACACAGATACATGTTTGTGCAACAGGTGCAGAGACACGCACACGTGCACAGATACAAATGTGGATATGGACACGGATACACAGACACAGCTGCATACACAGATGTATACAGATGCGAGGCACACATGGACACATGCACACATCCAGGAGAACCAGGCACCCCGTTCTTCCTCTTCTATTTTTTGGGGTTCTCAAACTCTTGGTGTAAGACCCGCTCCACAGAGACCCCACACCTGTGCCCCACCCAACCGAATAAGGCCCAGCTGCTGCTCTCTGCCAGGTTTACTGTCGATAATTCGTCATTCCCTCTTTAAGCTCTACCCGTATCTCAAGGACCTTTAGGGGATGTGTGTGTCTTGGGACCATTCCAGAAGGACACCATGAAAATCCCAGAGAAGAGGGTCTGGGAGCCCTCAGACCTAGACTTGTGCTTACTTTTCATGACAGGGCTTCCCAGCAGCCAAGGCAAAAAGGAAGATGGCAGATTCTAGCATCTGAGAGCAGGAGAGACTGACTTTCAAGGAGGGGTGGGAATAGGTGGGAGATATTCCCTAAACCTAGACTCATACCCCAGCCCTGCCAGAATTCATGGCCAGGGACAGGGCGTGTGCGGGGAGGACGGGAGCTTGGATTAGCGGATCTCCCAGCACAGTCTCTGAGCTCTTGAAGGAACAAGACTTCCCTGTACAGTTGGCCAGGCCGTGCACTGCACTTTTCTTTGCACGTGGCATCATGATCCAAGGTTTCTCTCCTCAGCCAAAGGCCTTTTTTCCTCTAAGTATCTGGCCCCGACCCCTTTGGGTTTTCTGTGCATCTCCATTTGTCCCCATTTTCCAGATAAGAGACTGAGGCTGGGTGAAAGGAAGCGGCCAGAGAGAGGGGGCTTGCTGGTGGGATGGAAAGCCACGGGGGTTGGGATCGCACTAACAGGCCGGGTGGGAGGAGGGCTTCTCCCAGGCTGACACAAACCCCCTGTGTCCTCTCTCTTTCAAGCACCAGCAGCAAGTCTTGGGAGCCATCGAGAGAGCTAAGCAGGTCACGGCTCCAGAGCTGAACTCCATCATCCGAGTAAGTCGGGTCTAGGGTGGGCGGGAGGATGAGAGGTGGCCAGTGGGCCCGAAGTGGCTAATACCCCCTCCCTCTGTCCTGCAGCAGCAGCTCCAAGCCCACCAGCTGTCTCAGCTGCAGGCTCTGGCCCTGCCCCTGACCCCACTGCCCGTGGGGCTGCAGCCACCTTCCCTGCCGGCGGTCAGCGCGGGCACTGGCCTCCTCTCGCTGTCTGCGCTGGGCTCCCAGGCCCATCTCTCCAAGGAGGACAAGAATGGGCACGACGGCGACACTCACCAGGAGGATGATGGGGAGAAGTCGGATTAGCTGGTGGCCGGGATGGGGAGGGTGGGGGGACAAAGAGGAGACACAAGATACAGAGAGAGAGGAATGTTCACTGCAAGACAGTATAGCTCGGGATTGGCTAAACTCCGGTAGTATTTATAGTAGCTGCTGGGGCCTTTAGCCCTGCTTGTGTGCCACACCCCCCCCGCCCCCCCAGCTTTGCTCTGGCTCCCAGCCTCCCTCCTCCACCCCCCTGCAGCCTGAATGGGTCAATACCTGCTTGTACCACAGATAAGGCAAGCTGAGGCCTGGAGATGCAAATGGGAGGTCAGGTCAGGAGGCAAAACCTCAAGAAGTCTAACACCCCCTGCACTTCCCCATTTTGCACATGTGTAACTGACAGTATGCCTGCTGGGCCCCCGTAGGGCACATCCCAGCCTCCCACCCTGGCACTGCATGCAAACACAATGCTAGCTGCCCCTTCCTGCCCTGGGCACCCCTGTCTCTCCCGCCACCTCCCACCCACTCACCTCTGCTAGTTTCAGATGCTCATGCCCACCTGGTCCTCTCTCCTCTCCTCGCCCACCAAGGATGAAAGTTAAGCCAGGATGAGCAGGGTGGGGGTGGGCAACCCAAGATTCCCCTTCTCCTTTTCCCGAATAAAGATGAGGGTACTCAAGTTGTCTTGGTTTTTTTTTTTTTTTCTTTTTTCTTTTTTCGGTATACTAGCTTGTCTTTTAAGAAAGGGGATATTAAAAAAAAAAAAAAAGACAAAATGTTTAAAAAAAAAAGCAACACCCACACCTGTGTCTGTATATAGCCTCTTAGACGGTCGGCTTTTGTTGTGTTCAGTCGTTTGAACTCTGCAGAGAAGTGAAAATGCTGTATCGAGGGTGGGCTTAGCTGTGCCTTTCAAATAAAGATGTGAGAAGGTTGGTTGCTGTGTCCCTGCCTCTGTGTTGCGGGCTGCCTGTGGTTCCCCCCCTTCCCAGGGAGAAGAGGACTTCTTTTATGTCTGGGCTCCCTCTGTTACAGGACCAAATATCGAGAGTCCTAGATGAGTCCATCTTATAAGTGTACTCCCTAACTTGATGCATAGACCAGAGAGGGTCAGCTGCAGGCTGCAGGTCACACAGCCAGCCCAGGTGCTGGCGGGTTAGCAGGGCTGGTTTCTGATTAGCAGGCCCAAAGGCCCCTAAGTGACATTCTTTTCCCTTAGAGCAGAAGATACTGAGACTGCAGAATCTAACCCCACTGCGCACACACCCATGGACCCTTTTCCCGGATCAGAGAATGCAGACCCCCAGCTGAACCTGGACACCCCCCCCACACACACACACACAAGGAACAGATTGAAGGCCCGCCCTTTCCCACCCCCCACCCCCCCAGAGAGAGCCATAAGGAAAGATTTCCTGATGTGGACTTGGGTGGGCAGCCATCCCAAATTTGCAAGAGCTTTGCAAGGACTGTATGACACAGAAATCCCACCCTCAGGGAGCTGGAGCACCCAGAGGACTTTTTAAAGTGCAAGGAATGCTCATCTGCCTCCCTAATCCAGTGGGTTCCCATGAGCAGGGGGCAAGTGCACAGAAAGGGAGGCAGGATGATGGGTGGTGGCGGCCCACTGGCCTCAGGGAAATGTCTCATGTTGCTAAAGAGAAGAGGAGGAGCTGAGAGGGGAGAGGAGACTGGGTAGTCACACCAGCCTCCCGCTGGGCCCCACCTCTCTCACTGGAGCCAAAGCACCTCTGAGGAACACCAGTGTGATAGGGTAACTCACTGCTTAATATTCATCCTTGTGTTGAAAACCACAAATCACGCTCGGGGACTGTAAATTGTTACATCTATTTTGGAAGGCTGTTTGGCACCCAGCAGTGTCCCTATTAGACTCACCCCCCCAACAGACATGCCACTTGAGTCTGCCAAAAGAGACCAGAGTGTTCAGAATCCTGGAGGCGAGTCATCATTGCCCCAAACTGGAAATGACCAGATGCTCAGTAACAGCAGAACACACAAGTTGTGACATAGTTGTGTTGTGGAATGTTACACAGCCATGAAAAATGTGCTATTGCTACACTCAACCCCATGCAGCTCTCATACATAATGCTGAACAAAAGAAGCTGGGCACAAAATAAAGTATGGCGTGATCCCATCTATATAAAGAACAAAAGCAGGTCCAAGTGACTTCCTCCGGTTATCCCCTGAGCGGAGGTAGGAGGGAAGGGGATTTCTAACAACACTGGTCATGTTTTGTGTAACTGGGGGCTGGTTACCTATGTTCACTTTGAGATAATTCATCGAATCGTTCACTTACAATCCGTTTGCTCTTTTGTGTGTTATATTTCACAATTTAAAACAATTACTTAAAAGAATAGATGATCTTTGGCCTCCATAGCCCTCAAAATACATTCTAAGTTTTCCACCTGGTCCCACTTGGCAGGCCTTGCAATCAGTCTTCTTCAGCAAACTGCAGCCCGGCTGAAACATCTTGCTGTTCCTTTGCACACGCTGTTCCCTCTGCCTGGAACAATGTTCTCTTTCCCCCTCCGCAGCATTCTAACCCTCCAAGACTCCCGGAAGGTACTTTTCTGCAGGCCTCCCCCTAACCTCCCCCCACCTTGACAAGTGCTTAGAGCAAAGCCTGGCCAGTCATCCATTCATTTAGAGACCCAACTATGAGCCCTAGAGACACAGCAGGGAACAAAACAGACACATATCCTTGCCCTCCTGGGGGGGATAAACAAATAAGGGAAATACGAAATGCATCAGGAGGCTTGTTGATAGAGAACAAAGCAGAAGAGGGATGGAGACTGTCAGCATTTTTTTTTTTTAAATGTGCACATAGAAGCAATGCAATACATGTTAGCAAATGTATTGAGGGCAGATCTGGGTTTGTACCCCCTCCTACCCTAAGTAGTGATTTGAGGCATGAAGTCACTTGTCTGATCCCAGTTTCTGGGAAATGTTGGGAGAATTAGCAGAAAGCTTGCACGGGCTCAGCAGCTGTGGGTGATATTATCACTGATGCTGCTGGCTGATGAAGAGCCCTAAGTGTGTGTGTATGGGGGGGGGGTCACAAACCCGACAGCCCCCACCCAAGGGTCTTCTCCGAGGAAGTGGGGTCCTGCTAAACTAAGGACAGATCTGTGACCTCGGGTCTCCCTCTCGGCCTCGGAGCCCCCATCGCCCCCATCCCGCCTGCGGGGCGGGTCCCCTGTGGGTTTAGGGAGGGTCTGGGAGGCCGCCGGGCCGGGGCGGGGGTGGGTGGGTGCGCGATCTCCGCCGGGAAGCCGGGCAAGAGGAGGTGCCATCTCCGGAGCTTCCTCCCCGCCGAGGCCTCCCGCGCTTAACGACGCGCCGCCGGCGACCTCAGCTAATTGATCCGCTAATGGGCCCCGCGCCGCGGCCGCGCCTAATGAGGCGGGAGAAAGGGGAGGAGGGGGCGGTAGGAGAGGAGGAGGGGGGTTAGGGACTGGAGGAGGAGGAGAGGGGGAGGGAAGAGAATAGAGGAGGAGGTGGGGGTTAAGCAGGGATGCAGGAGAGAGGAGGGAGGAAAGGGAAAGGGTGGAGGGGGAGGGGAAGAGAATGGAGGGGAAGAGGGGGGTAGGGGAAAAGCGGGGAGAGAAGTGAGAAGGGGGGCTGGAGAGAAGAGAGGGGATGGGAGAGGGAAGGGAGGAGGAGGAGGAAAGAGGGGGCGGGAGTTCAAGGGGAAGGGGGGAGGGGAAGCAATGCTCCCAGCTCCCTGGGCACGGGACTTTAGGGGAGAGGAGGAGCGGGGAGTGGAGTGAACTCATCCTTTATAACTGCCCAGCTTTCCCCCCTCGTCCCTGCCCCCCGTCCCCCCGTCTGAGACCCCGTTACCTCTGGGAATCCCTCTGAAAGGCCCCTCTCCTATTTGACCCCTCCTCTCTCCCTGCCTCCTCGAGCTTTACGGGTCTTTCTAGCAAGGGATCTGAGTGCATCAAGGGTGTGAGGCTACCCAGCTCTCTCTGTGCCTCGATTTACCAGTCCATATAATGGTTCTAATGGCCTTAATATTGGAGAATCCTACAAGTCCCAGTTGCCCTGACCCGACAGACACTCCACTCACTCCTGCAGGTGGGACAGAGGGGGTTGGGAGGGGGGGATGGGGGTGGAGAGACTGAGAACACCCAAGCTCCCCAGAGCGAGGCCCATCTCCTTCTCCTGGTCTGGCCGCCAGGGCTCAGCAGGGGCGGTAGGACTGCTGGATTGCCCGGCCCTGGAGAAAAACACCCTCAGAGTATGAACTGTAATTAGGATGTGACACATTAAACATTCACAGTCCAGGCCAGCTCGGTACCTCTGCTGCCTGAAATATTTACCTGGCCTTCCTCTTTCCCAGGTTATCTGGGTGTTGTTGGCTTGAACATGGACTTGGAGGCGAAACAAAAAGGAGCTATACTGCAGTGATGGTGAAATTAGAGACCTTGATGATAAGATCTCTCTCCCCATTGTGCAGAGGGCAAAACTGAGACCCCAGGAAGGGCAGGGAATCATCAAAGTCATAAAACAAGGCAGGCCACAGCTGAGTCTCCTGCCCTTGACTGGAGACCAAAATAATCAGAAAGTGCCCAGTGGTGTGGCTCAGTGGTTGAGCATCAACCTATGAACCAGGAGGTCACAGTTCAATTCCTGGTCAGAGCATATGGCCAGGTTGCGGGCTTGATCCCCAGTGTGGGGCGTGCGATCAGATTCTCATCATTGATATTTCTCTCTCTTGCCCTCTGAGAGGAAGGAAGAGGGAGAGAGAGAGAGAGATAGACTCAATGATGAGAATCATTGATGGGCTGCCTCCTGCACGCCCCACACTGCTCTGATATGTTCCTTCTGTGACCATAGAGATTTGGTCCCTTTGGTCACTCCTGGATCCCCGGGACTTAGCTTAGAATCCTCCGTGGCACACACGTGTTCAGTGAGGGAGAAAGTGAGGACATGGTTGAAGTGAGATGGTTGGGTCTGGGCCTGCCCTGCAGGGTGGCACGGAAGGGGTGGGGGGGGGCTGAGGGGAGCTGGGGCTTCTGAGAGCCACGGGAGGTGTTTAAGCAGGGGAAGGATACACCCAGAGGTGCCATGAGCAAGCTCTTCTGGGGACTAGAGTCAGGCTGAAGTAGAGAGAGCTGCAGGGGCTCGGGAAGAGGCTGTGGGTATTTAGATGTTTGCTGGCATTTGGAGCTGCAGGAGGGGGCTGCATGCACCCCAACCCCCTACTCACTGCCCAGGATGCCCCTCTGAGGGTCTCTCCCCAGTCTCCACCCAGCTCTGACTATATCTCCACCTCTCTGCCTCTGGGTGTCTCTGAGTCTCTGCCTCTGTAGGTTTGTGTGTGTTCTTTCTCTCTCTCTCTGATCTAATTCTCCCTCTGTCCTTCAAGGTCTTTCTTAGATTTCTCCTCCCTCTATCTCTCCCTCCTACTCTCCCCTTGCCCCGCTCTGTGTGTCCCCCCCCCCCCCCCCCCCCCGCTCTGTGCCCCTCTACCTGTCATCCGGTGTCTCACCCCGCCTCTCACCTGACCTAATGTGTCCCCACTCCCCCACCCCCGCTGCCTCCTCCTACCAGCCTCTCCCAGCCACCAGGCCCCCTGAGCCCTGTTGCTGGGCGACTGCCAGGCCTGGAAGCCCGCCCCTCGGCTGCCCTTGACCCTCCCCGCCCTCCCCTCAGCCTCCTGGAGCTTTGCCCATTCTGTTTCCTCCTCCCCTTGCCCCGCTCTCCATCTCCGCCTCCCAGAGCCCGAGCTCCCGGTCCCCTGCTGGGCCTGACCCAGCGTGTTGGTTATAAGCTGGGCCAGGCTGTGTGGGTAATGGTGGGTTCCCAGGTGGCAGCGGCAGTGGGGGCTTCAGGGGAGGAGGAGGAGGCCAGCCATCTGGCATTTTGCCAGGCCAGGCATGGGACTAGGGGAGGGGGTGGTCCCAGGCCCCTGAATGGTGGCCACAGAGTGCCCCCCTCCCCCCACAGCAAATAGCGCAGGGCTGTGACCTTGAACAGGTCCCTAGGCCTCTCAGGGCCTTTGCCCCCCTACCCCACCCAACCCTAAGCAAGGCCAACTGACACCTGCCTGCAGTATGCCAGACACTGAGTTGGGTGCCCAGAGACCCTGACTTAGGCCCTCTCAACTCTCATGGAACCCACTGGGTGGTGGGGAAGACAGACAACAAACAAATTAGTAAATAAGATAATTCCAGAGAACAGTCAAGCGCCAGAAGAAAAATCCAGCAGGAGCAGCAGACAGAATGACAGGAGACTGGAGGAGGCCCCTCTGAGGAGGTGACAGTTGAGCTGAGCCCTGGAGGACAGGAGCCTGCCTTGCAGGGGGAGATGGCTTCGGGTGGGAGTTCCCGGCAGAGGGAACCGCCAAAGCCAAAGCTGGAGGCAGGACTGAGCCCTCTGCTGCAGGCCCTCCGCCCTATTTTGCAAGGCCTAGTGGTCTCCCACAAGGTCAAGGGAATAAACCACTAGCTCCAGAATAAGAACAGCTGCAGCTGCCATTACCCAGGCCTCTACTGGGCCCTCTTCTCCAGCTGAGCAAGCTGAGGCCCAAGGGGATGAAAGGTCTCGGCACAAACCAGAACCGGAGGAGTAAGATTCATACTGGGCTCCCGGGTCTGTTCCACCTACACCTGTGCAGTGCCTACAGGCGGCTGGGCCGGTCTGGGGTCAGGCAAGAGGATGCCAGGTCAAAGGGTACAGAGGGTGAAGCCCGGACTTGGGATGGAGGGGGCATGGATGGTGACGGGTCTGGAACAGAAGCTCCGACCAGGATGCCCCCAGGGCTTCAGAAATTTGACACCCTCAGGGGCAGCGAGGTGATGGAATGTAAAGTAATGAAGACAGAATGAGAGGGTGTGTCCAGCTTTGTCATGTGTACCCGGCAGCCAAGTTCCGCAGAGAGGGCGCCCCACATGAGCAGGGCTGTGGCTCCAGCACTGTCCTGTGCACTGACGACGGAGGCATTGCCACCCTGGCCTGGAGACTAAGCCACAGAAACCTTGGCACATGGCCAGCCAGGGGATGTGCCCAGCCGGTGTGGTTCAGTTGGTTGCGTGTCTCCCCTGAGGTGGAGGTTCAATTCCTGGTCAGGGCTCATGCCTGGGTTTCCGACTGGATCCCCAGCAGGAAGTGGCCAATCAGTGTTTCTCTCTCATCATCAATGTTTCTATCGCTCTCCCTCTCCCTCTCTCTGAAATCAATAAAAATATATTTATTTATTTTCTAAATAAAAACATTTTAAAAAACATATTCTATATAATAAAAGGCTAATATGCACATTGTCCCCTTGACTGGGAATTCAACCAAGGGGCCGGGCCAGCTGGCCAACCGCCTGTGGCCACTCCCCCCCGCCAGCCCCATCGCCCCAATCAGGTGGCCGACCGGACCCCACCCATGCACGAGTTTGTGCACCAGGCCTCTAGTTAAAAATAAAAACGGGATGTCTTTTGATGCCAGCTCCAGCCTTGCCCCACCCCCACCCCATACCTACCTCTCTCTCTCTCTCCCTCTCTCTCTCTCTTGCTCTCTCTCATTCATACATACACACACACACACACATATATACACAATAATAGCTAAACCTGGTTCATCTATTGAGTTATTTGATCCTATAATAATAAGATGAAGTTTCCAATAAGGACCTCTGATTTATAGAATCATAGTGACAGAGCAGCCAGGCCATCGGGATAGTGTGACCTTAGATTGCAGAGGACCCCGGTAGGCAGGGTTGGCACGGGGCAGGTTTTCAGGAGCCCTGGAGACCTAGATGAGGCTCTACTCCTCTCTGGGCTTGTCCCTTTATCCTCCCTGTATACACAAGGCGCAGGCACTGTGTGGGGCCTGGGAAGACCATAAACACACAAGTAAATACATAGTAAGTGTTCAGAAAGTCATGAGGCTTGTGAAGGAAAGGAAATGAGAGGCTGATCAGGCAGAGAGGTCTGGGCCACTGTAGCCACAGGCTGGCTAGGCAAGGCCTCAGTAGGACCCGGTGTTTGATCCAAAACTGGAAGGAAAAGAAACCATGGTCCAGCCAAAGGAAACAACAGCACAGCCAAAGGCCCTGAGGCAGGACCTGGTGTGTTGGAAGATCCAGGAGGAGGCTCATGTGGCTAGAGGAGAGTGAGTGAAGGGGAGACGGAGGAGGTAAGAGTAGGGAGGGACAAGGTCAGATCTTGTAGACAGTGGTGGGGAGTTTGCATTTTATTCTGAGAGTGACGAGGACCTATGGAAGGTTCTTAAGCAGAGGGCAGGATGGTATCTGATTCACATTTTAATGGTTGATCAAAGATGTAGGAGGAATGAAGAATGATGTGTACCCCAGCGGTGGGGTGTGAGGTCAGGGTGGGAGAGAAGGGCCCTTTGGGGAGTTCAAATGGCTACCCCTTACCGAACATTTACTATGAATTGTATTAAGTATTTTATAGGCCTTAACTTATTTGAAGTTACCAACCTCATTTCCTCCAGCCAGGGTACATACTGGGCTCCTTGTCACTCTCTTCTCCCCTGAGCTGCCCAGTTCTTGCCCAGGGAGAGGCTGGAGTGCTTCCTGCCACTGAGCCTATGGAGACTCTACAAACCCTGGTGAAAGTAGGCAGAGGGGCCCATAGTCCGTGGGTATATCCACCTCCCCCCAACTTCTCAGCCAGGTAAGGTTCAGCCAGCAAGGCCAGGAGTTCATGGCTCCTCAAACCCAAGAGGGACTTAAAGTTGCCCCATCTTTCCTCCGTCCACTTTGGGTTAGGGCAGCGATTTTCAACCTTTTTAATCTCATGGCACACATAAACTAATTACTAAAATTCTGTGGCACACCAAAAAATATATTTTTTGCCAATCTAACAAAAATAGATATAATTTTGATTCATTCACACTGGATGGCTATTATTGTATTGCCTATTATCATTTTTTGTTAATCCTCACCCAAGGATTTTTTTTTTTTTAGGGAGAGTGGAAGAGGGAAAGACAGAGCGAAACATCAATGTGAGAGAAACACATCGATTAGTTGCCTCCTGCACGAGCCCCAACCAGGGCCCAGGCCAGGAAGGAGCCTGCAACCAAGGTACATGCCCTTGACAGGAATAGAAGAATCGAACCCAGGACCCTTTGGTCTGCAGGCCGACGCTCTATCCACTAAACCATACTGCCTAGGGCAGCTCTTATCATTTTTAAATTTGACAATCTAAGGGAAAAGGGATCAGTGCCCCTGATTAAATAGTCAAGTGTTATTGCATGTTTTAAAAATTATTGCGGCACACTGGTTAAAAATCGCTGGGTTAGGGTAATATAAATGCACTGCTTAGATGAGACATTCTATGCATTCTGCAGAACCCCAGTATAAGCACCCCCACCTGACATCTAGGAAGCCTTCCCAACTTCCCAAGCAGGGACCTCACTCCTGGATGAGCTCCCCACCATGCCCACCTCTGGTCCCTCCTTCTACCCCAGCCCTGGCCACAGGGGCCTGAGAGGGTTCTGCTTGGTCTCCCCCAACTTCCCCCAATTGGGAACCCTTCTTGAGACCCCAGCATAGTCTAGGCCTGGCTACTCACAGGTGGACAGAAAAAACAAAAGAAAACCACTGGTTTTCATGAATAAGTCTTGTGGAACAATCTCACTATACAGTAAGTAAACTGAGGCCCAGAGAGAGGCCCTCAAGACTCTCAAGGTCGCATGAAGCAGTGGGCGCTAGAACATGGCGAAGGACACCCCATATTTCTGGATGGAAGTAACCACGAGTGTGATTTTCCAGGGGGTGGGGGGCTCCGCCAACCTTGGCAGGGAATGGAGGCTCTGAGGTCACCCAAGAGCCCTAGCCTGCGAGAGGGGACAGGCCTGGCTGGTGGCCCAGCAGCTCTGCTGGGAGGGCGGTAGGCAGAGGTTGGCGATGTCGGAAGCCAAAGGCTTGGCCTCCCCGAGGGAGCCGCTTTCCCGGCCCGGGTCGGATCAATGGGCTGTAATTATACCGCGCCGGGCCCAGCGCCGGCGGGGAGGGAGCGGGAGCTGGCAGGAGCTGGAAGCGGGCGGGAGAGCGTGGGCAGGAGAGGTACCCACGTTACTTTGATTGACAGCCCGGGAGGGCGCCGCGCGGGCGTTTCTGGGGATCGTAGTCTTTCCAAGAAACCCTGCTCCCTGTCTCTCCTCCCTTCGCGCTCGGGAAACTGAGGCACGGGAACAAGCAACAACCGCTTCCCCGTCCCCCCCCCCCCCCCCCCACACACACACCCGCCTATAAATCGATCCATCTGACCTGGGGACAAAAATTGAGCGGTGCTAAAAGCCTGCGTCTTCCGTGATAGTCTCAGCTCTTCTCAAGGGGGTCTAGCGCGACTTAACGTCTACCTCAGTTTACCTACCGGTGAAATAGGGCGAAAGGCGCCCAGCTGGCCCCGTCAGCTGGCCGGGCTTTTCCAAGAAGCTGTTAAATGAGGGGCTCTTGCTTTTCATGGAGGCCTGTCAGGCTCAGGGGGTGGCTCCCTCAGTGCTGTAGGGTGCTAATCCAGGCTCCCCCCCCCCGCCCCCCTACCCTGTCAGGTTAGGCATTCGCGGGGGTCTCAGCTTCCAGGGAGGGGGAGCCACACTCTTCACACCCTGCTGGGAGCGCCTCGCCGCCTTGCGATTGGCCCCGCCAACCTTAGTGCCTCCTGCCATTGGTTGCTAGTTCCTCGATCCCCATTCGCCAGCCCTACTGTGTCGTCACGGACCCATGTGGGAGCACCGCGAGCGGATTGGCTGGCGCGCCCAGCCAACCACCGCAGAGAAAGGAATTTCCACAGTAGCCCAGGCTGTGAGGCTGATTTAAGGTGGTCTGAGCAATCCGGGGTCCCACCGCTGCTTCTCAGCTTTTTCCTTTAAAACACATACCACATACCACACCACACCACACCACACCACACCACACCACACACACACACACACACACACACACACACACACACACACACCCTCATCCTAAAACCCAGCCAGAAACCAGGGCTGAGCCTTTCTGTACAGTGAGAAGGGAGATAGTGGAAGCTAAGCCCCTTCCCTCATTTTGCAACTTCTTCCTGGATTTTGCAGATGGGGAAACCGAGGCCCAGAGAAGTGGAGCTTGAAGCGCCCCCCCTTCCCCGCCCCCAATCACCACCGTGGTAAAGAGTTAGCTGGGGAAATGAGAAGGTCATGCTACACTGCTCAGGCTGTAACTCACACATGGCGAGGCCTTCCCAGCCTCCTGCTCTGGCTGGATGTGGGATTTTGGCAAGTTATGGAGTAACAGGCTGCCTGGGGTCCCCCCATCTCACAGACTGCTCTCAGCTGAGTCTCCCCAAACTCTCTAAACTGCTCCCAAGCTGGGGATGCTATTGCTTAAGGCAAAAAAAAAAAAAAAAAAAAAGTCTCTTCGTGGTGTGTGGTCTTGTGGCTTCTCAGACAATCCACAAATCTGTATTTATCCTCCCCTGTGGAGTGTGCCTGGCTGAGAGATCTAAAGACTGGTGGGTAGAGGTCCCCTCCTCCAGGAAGCCCCCCGTGGACCCACTAGGCACAGACTCTGTTCTAACTCTGGGTCCCTTGGGCCCTGGGTCTGCCCCTCTGTCCTGGTATCAACTATGTGGGCCCTGGAGTGTGTCCTCAGCTCCCCCCCCTCTCCCCCGCCAAATCCACCCTGGGAATTCTCTTGGCAAAGCCTGGGGCTGGGTCCTTTCTAGGGCCCCAGAATCTATCATGAGGAGGTGGTTATAGAGTAACTATCCACTTACTACCAAGGATGTGTATGTGGGGGAAAAGATGCCTTCTGGAGGAGATGCCTTTTGGGCTAGGCCTTGAAGGAATGGGTTTTGTTCAGGCAGAAAAAGATCTGAGGGAATTCAAGGAAGAGATAAGCAAAGGCCCAGAGGTGGGAAAGAACAAAGACTGAGTCATCTGGCTGGAGCAGCTGGAGCCGAGGGAGTGTGGAGTGGTGGCGGGAGGTGAAGCTGTGCCAGGCCCGGAGGTGAAGGCCATCCAGGCCCGGAGGTGAAGGCCATCCAGGCTAGCCCGAAGATCTGGGAGTTTGTCCCAAGGTCAACAGGAAACCACCGGAGGGTTTTAAGTGAAGGAGGGCAGACTCAAATGGAAGGTGACAACAGTGAAGGCTGCTCAGAGCAGGGAGCTGACTTGAGCTCCAATGGGAGAGGATGAAGGGCTGATGCAGGCAGGAGGCTGTGGGGATGGGAGCAGGGTTGCACAGCAGGTGATGGGGAGAGAAGAGGCTAGCCTAGTCCAGCCAGAGTGGCTCAGCAGTTGAGCATTGACCTATGAACCAAGAGGACGTGGTTCGGGTTTGATTCCCGATCAAGGCACATGCCTGGGTTGCCGGCTCGATCCCCAGTGTGGGATGTGCAGGAGGCAAACGTTCAATGATTCTCTCGCATCATTGATGTTTCTCTCTCTCTCTCTCTCTCTCTCTCTCTCTCTCTCTCTCTCTCTCTCTCTCTCCCTTCCTCTCTGAACTATATATATTTTAAAAGAGGCTAGGCTAATGCTCTGTCTTGGGGGATCAGGATGGACTGTGAGGCCTAACAGGTCAGGGAAGATGTTTGGTCTGTAGACCTGGGGTTCGTGGCTGGGTCTCAGGGTAGGGACTAGGGATGGAGCCAGAGCTTGGAGCCATCCTCGTGGAAGTAGTCAGGAGAACATGGAGGCAGGGGGAGGAAAGGATGCCTGGAAAAGTTTTAAAATGAGGACTTCACAGACCCCCGCCCCCACCCACACCCCAACCATTGTGGAATCTTGGCACTCCCTTTTTCTTAGTATTTCCAGGAGTGTGGCCAGTGATAGCTGCCTTTAGCTACATCAGCTGTTTCTTCTCACCCCACTGCCTGTTCATTTATTGAGCATTTACTGTGTGCCAGCTCTGCAGGGACCAAGACAGGCTTTGTCCCCACACAGCCTGGTACTAGGGGGAGACAAGTAATGACTAGAACAATCCAGGAAGAAACATGATCATGTCAAAAACAAAACAAACTCTGTTAGGACCTAGAAAGAGAGAGAATAGGATGCAGTGTTTGAAAATAGCAGGTAAATGCCTCTTAAATGGGTGGCCAGCAGGGGCCTTTCTGAGGAGGTGACATTTGAGCTGAGACTTGAATGATGAGAAACAAGGGAACAGTGTTCCAGGTAGAGGGACTAGTCAGTTCCAAGGCCTGAGGCAGGACTGTGCCTGGTGAGTTGGAGGAACAGTGAGGTGGCCAGTGAGTGAGGGTGAGGGTGAAGAGAGTTGGAATCAGGGAGGGGAAGACAGGGAGGAGGTTTGTGCAGGGCTTTGTGGGAAGAGGGAGGAATTTGGATTTTATTTTGATGGCAATAGGGAGCCATGGAATACTCCCTTCAACACACAGACACTTTCAGGATGTCTCTTCCCCTCCCCTCCCATGGCTTTTCATTTTTATCCTTCCGGTCTCATCTCCAATGTTAACCTCCTCAAAGAGGCCTCCCCCAGATACCCCAGATAAGTAGGTTCTCTCTTGTCTACATTTTTTTTGCAGAATTTTATGATTTTATTAACACAAATACAATGTGTACACACTCTGTCTATTCATTTTGCTGCGCAGCCTGGCATTGGGATCGGTGACTCTGACGGCCAGCTGGGCTGCTCTTTCCACAACGGCTTGTGGTTCTTTGAAGGAGACGTTGTGAGCATCTCAGCACAGGAAGATTTGTTGCACATCAGCAGCACTTCAAGCTCCTGAACTTCCAGAAACTTCCGAAAGCCACTGGGCAGCATGTGCTTTGTCTTCTTGTTGCTCCCATAACCAAGGCTGGGCATCAAGATCTGGCCCTTGGATCTTCTACGCACCCATTGTCAATGCCTCTGGGTTTCTGCCAGTTCCGCTTAATTTTGACATATCGGTGTGACTGGTGCCGGGTGAACTTCTTGGTCCTCTTTTTGACAATCTTGGGTTTCACGAGGGGTCTGAGGGCAGCCATGGTGCCGAGTAGGAGATGGCTGCCACCTCCGTAGGCAGCACCGAGGAAGAGAGGGGTCTCTTTCTACTTCTATCACTGCTCCCTAAACTTTCTTTGTGCACACAAATAATTCCCTAATCATCAAGTCGTGATCTTGTCAGACGAGGCCACAATCTGTTCGCCTTCACTCACCCTTGTATTCCTGGTGCCTGAAGGATGTCTGGCATATAGTAGATGCTCAATAAATTTATTGGCTGGAAAGTGATACTTTTAAGTTTGATAAACACTTTTGTATGCTTTCCCTCACCTATGGACATGGGTGCAGACATAAACACAGGGCAAGAGTTTTTCCTGTTTAGTTCCCTTTTTTTTTTTTTAAATATTTTTATTGATTTCAGAGAGGAAGGGAGAGGGAGAGCGAGATAGAAACATCCATGATGAGAACCATTGATTGGCTGCCTCCTGCACGTCCCCTACTGGGGATCAAGCCCGAAACCTAGGCATGTGCTGTGACGGGGAATCGAACCATGACCTCCCGGTTCATAGGTCCAAGTTCAATCACTGAGCCACGCAGGCTGGGCTGTTTTGTTCCCTTCTGAGCCTCATTGCCTAGAGCAGTGTATGGTCCACAGTAGGCACTCGCTCAATACATATTTGTTGATTGACTTAACGAATAACCCTGAGGTTTCTTATATGCAAGATGGAGTAAGAATGGCCCACTTCCCAGGTGAGTGTGAGGAACGCTCACTGGATGTCTGAGGTCTGCGGTGGCGGGTGGAGCCCCTGTCCTTAGAGACCTCGGCCTGATGGCAGAGATTCCATTTCCATTCTCACTGGGACCTCTGCTTTCTAGGAGCCCATAGTCTGAGGGGGGAGACAGCCCAGGCTGCTGGTGGTGGCCATCAGAACACCAGCTCCCGCCTCTGGGAACGTACTGTGTGCAGGCCAGGCCGAGGACCGTTCATGTACCATCTCATTTAAAAACGGGCCCCGACTCTGCCATTTTCAGAGAAGCCTGAAGCCCAGAGTCGGGGCGACCCTGGATCTGCCCAGCACCCCCTCCCCTCCTCTGGGCCTTTGCGTGCGCTATCGCCCCTTTCCCGGGGGATGCGTCCCTGCGGCCCTGGCAGGCGGCTTCCTCCCGGCCCTCCAGCCGCAGCTGCGTCCCCAGCAAGGCCGTCCGGACCGCACGCCGCTCGCTCCCGCCAAGCGGCCCCGCGGCGGCCACCAGGTAGGTATTTGCTTCCTTGTTTGTCTCTCTTGTGCTTCCACCGGGGGAGGGGGGCGCTGTTTGCGGGACTGGACGCGGGGCTCAGTGTCCCGCCGGGCACCGGCCGAAGGGAGGGGGTGGGCTGGAGGCGGGGAGGGCGCGGGTGGGGGCCGGCGGGCCGGGTGGGCGGGCCCGGGGGACGGCGGCGCCACCTTAAGGCGGCTCTGCCCGCGGCTCCCGGCCGAGCCCCGCCGGAGGGAGGCGGCTCCGTGCGCGGCCCGCCGCCCGCGCCTCCGACACCGGCCGCGCTCGCCGACCTTCCCCGCCCGCCCGCCGCCCGCGCCCCGCGCCCCCGCCCGAGGGAGGGCCTCGCGCGCGCCTCCGTCCCCGCTACCCCTCGCGCCAGCTCGGGGGGCGCGGGGACTCCGGGGTCCCTGCCCCGCGCCGCCCCAGCCCCGCTTCTCTCTCCAGGAAGCCCCCCGCCCCCCCCACTCCGCCCCGCTCCCCATCACATTGTCACACCCCGGCGCGAGGTGCGCTCCCCGCTCCGGCAGGATGTACCCCCAGGGAAGGCACCCGGTGAGTGGGGTCCCGGGCTGCGGGGGTGGGCGTCCCGGGCGCCCGGGAACTCATCCCTGGTGTCCCCCCCAGACCCCGCTTCAGTCCGGCCAGCCCTTCAAGTTCTCGATCTTGGAGATCTGCGACCGCATCAAGGAGGAATTCCAGTTCCTCCAGGCGCAGTACCACAGGTGAGGGGGGGCGGCGCCCCGCGGGGACCCGAGTTCACCCGCCGGCTCACCTGGGAGCGGGGGGGAAGGGGCGGGGCCCGCGGGGCCAAGGGGCGGGGCCAGGCCTGGCTGGGGGCGAAGCGCAGGGGAGGTGGAGGGGGACCCTCGGTGTTGGGGCATTTGGGCCTGGGACGGGGTGGTATCAGGAAGTGGGGAGGGCTGCGTGATACCCATCACTTTGAAACCGGCCCAGAGGGGGTGCGCGTGGGTCTCCCTTGGGGGAGGCAGGGAGAGTGGGGCCCCCATGCCCTGTCTCCTCCCCAGCCTCAAGCTGGAATGTGAGAAGCTGGCCAGTGAGAAGACTGAAATGCAGCGACATTATGTCATGGTGAGGGGGTTGGCATGCCAGGTGGGGGGAGTGGGGAGCAGGGCTCGGGGTGTGAACCCGGACTCCCTGTGCCGTTCTGGGGTCTCGTTTTCCCTACCTGTAAAGTGGGCTGGTTGGGATTGCAGGCTGTTCCTCCAGGGACCCTCACAAGGGTAAGACAAGGGTGTCCCCTGTTCTCATGGGCATCTCCGAGGGGTCAGCGTCTTTGGGCACCACCACCTGCCCCACCTCTCTGGAGGGAGTGGAGGGGGCCCTGCTTCCCTCTAGGGCAGCGGTTCTCAACCTGTGGGTCACAACCCCTTTGCCAGTCGAACGACCCTTTCACAGGGGTCGCCTAAGACCATCGGAAAACACATCTATAATTACATATTGTTTTTTGTGATTAACCACTATGCTTTCATTATGTTCAATTTGTAACAATGAAATTAGGGGTCACCACAACATGAGGAACTGTATTAAAGGGTCACAGCATTAGGATGGTTGAGAACCACTGCTCTAGGGGGTCCCATGGGTCTGGATGATCTGTGTCCTGCTGTGATCCCCCAGCCTGGGGGCTCCTGGAAGACCCAGAGTCACCCAGCACACCATGGACATTCCACTGGCTTTTCCTTTGCAGTACTATGAGATGTCCTACGGGCTCAACGTTGAAATGCATAAGCAGGTAACTGTGTTGGGGATAAAGATGTTCAGCAGGGAGAGTGGGGGTCAGGAAGCTGTGGGAGGGATAGCTCCAGGGCAGTCTGGGACAAGGCAGATTCGGGGAACAGGGATCTTAACCTGAAATCTCTGGGACCAGGGGGCCAGGTTTTAGCCTCAGGATAGAAAAATGATTCTGAACTTCTGGAGACTTTGTCTAGCCTTTGGAGATGTTACCAGCAGAGATGGGAATGGCGGGCAGAGCCAGGCATCCCTGTCGGGGAGGGCTCATAGCAGAGGTTGGCAGCAAGCCGGGGAGGCTGTGGATGTGACTTCTGTCTTGGGAGGGGCCAGATGGACAGTCTTGGAGGTCCCTTTCAGCCTGCAGAATCTGAGGTTTGGAGACGGATCCTGAGGGTCTGAGAGAGAGAAAGGGGGAGAGAGAGAGAGAGAGAGAGAGAGAGAGAGAGAGAGAGAGAGAGAGAGAGAGAGAGAAACATTGATTTGTTGTTCCACTTATTTATGCATTCATTGGTTGCTTCCTGTATGTGCCCTGACCGGGAACTGAACCCAGAATCGAACCCACAAGTTTGACATATCTAACCAACTGAGTTACTTTGGTCTGGGCTTTGTTTGCCGTTCCAAAGGGTCTGAGATCGACTCTAGTGCTCTGAGGTTCTAAGACTGGCCTATACTTCTAAGAGTGATCTCAAGGTTCTGAGTTAGAATCGAAGGTTCTGAGATTGACTTCAGTTGTCCAAGATTAACCCCAAGATCCTGACCCTGAACTGAGAGTTCTTTGATGGCTTCTAATAGGATGGAGATTCTGAGGCGGATGGAATCTTAGATTCTGTCCATCAGAATATTAGAGTTACTGGGTGGAGCCTAGTACTGGGTCTTCTGAGTAGGTGGGCTAGGAATGTAGGGTGCTGGGGGTGTCTGCCCTGGCATGCTTTTTCAGGTATGTGTGGGCTCTGCTGGTTCTGGGGTGGGTGGGAGGGAAAGTGTCTTTCTGGAGCATGATGTGGTCCCAGAGGTGTATGAAATAGACCCCCTTATGGGGTGGCAGGCACAGGGTAGGACTCAGGCCTGGGAACACTCCCCCCCTGACACACAGCACATAGCACTCCTGTAACCGAGGCAGATGCAAAGCACAGGCTGACTGCATACACCCTTGGATATGCCATAGCCACCCCTTCCCCATCCACAAGGAGTCCCCTCTGTTCAGCCTTAATGAGGCACCCCCAGCCCAGACCTGGTCCCAGATGAATCCTGCAAGTAAAGCCCCCTTGTTTTCTATCTGCTCTGTACTTCCAACACTCAGTGTGGGTTTCCCCCACACCAACCGATTCTCCAACTTCAACACCAGCGAGCTGTCCTGCAGTTCAGCTCCATTCCGACACTCTCTGCCCAGAGTTAGTGCAGACCCCACAGGTTCAGGGCTCAGTCCCCTCTTCAGACACCAATTGCAAGTCTGGGCCACCATTATCAATTGGCTATAAATTGGGGGGGGGGTCCCAATACTCCTTCCATGGGTTCAATAATTTGCTAAAATGGCTCACAGAACTCAGGAAAGTTCTTACTTACTATTAGGTGTTCATTATAAAGGTTATAACTCAGGGACAGCTGGATGGACAGCTGCAGAGGCTAAGGTATGGGGACAGGGCTAGAAGCTTCCAGGCCCTCCCCAGGGCACCACCCTCACAGCACCTCTGCGTGCTCACTCACCCGAAAGCTCTCTATACCCTGTATTTTAGAGGTTTTTTTTTTCCTTTTTAAAAACTTCAAAGCTTTTCCTGGCCAGTGTGGCTCAGTTGGTTGGAGCATCATCCAGTACACCAAAAGATGGTGGGTTCAATTCCCGGTCAGGGCGCTTATAGGAGGCAAACGATCGATATTTCTCTCATCTCTCTCTCTCTCTTTCTCTCTCTCTCTCTCTCTCTCTCTCTCTCTCTCTCTCTCTCTTCCTCTTTCTCAAATAAAAATTTTTTAAAAAGCATATCCTCGGGTGAGGAAGAAAAAAAAATCAGAGTTTTTAATCTGCACGTGTTCCGGGCAGATCCCTGGGTCCCCAACTCAGCCCAACGAGCAATTAGAGACTAGAGGTGCTGGGTCCTCAGGCTGGGCCCAGGGGCGGGGCCCACTCTGCCCAAGGCCAAGAAAGGACAGCAGCTGCCTGGCCCTGGAGGAGGAGCCCACTGTCAGTGGGGGCTGAGGGCCAGCAACCCTGAGTGATGGCTCAGAGCCATGGAGGTCACAGGGAGGGGCCGCCGCCTGCCCCTGAGGGTAGCGGGAAGAGGCAGGCCAGGGAACTGCGCTTGGGCAGACGGCAGCTCCCACCTTGTCCTGCAGAGCGAGGTCCGGAGGGGCCAGCCATCCTGCCAAGAGCCTGCGGGGTACATGGCAGAGGCCAGGAGACTGAGGAGCAGGGTGAAGCCAACCGGACCCAGAGCAGCGGGCAGGGGGAAGAAGGGGGGTCCTGGGTCTGGTAGTATCACAGCAGGAGCAGGGCAGCAGGCTGCCCATTTCCAGCTGCCGGGGCCTGGCTCTGACCCTGGGGGGGCAGAGGGAATTTCGGGGCCAGCCCATGTGGACCGTGGAAGCTGAGAACACCGTTGGGAGGAAGGTGAAGGCTGCCCAGGGTCTGGGTGTCGTCTCCCAGCAGTTGCCCTTGGTAATGAGTTGTGCCAATTGCTCCCGGCTGGGAAACTGGGTCCTTTTCCGGGAGCCAGTGGTGCCATGGGGCCAGGCCCTGGCCGGCTGCTTAAAACCACTGAGGCGTTTCAGCAGTAGTACTAGGGGCTCCTGGGGGGAGGGGTGGCCCAGGAGCCGCAGAGTTGCTGGGAGGCCCGTTCCAGGCTCTGGCTGTGCGGCCTGACCTGTGTCTCTGGCTGGAGGTCTTGGCTCCTGGGGCCTCCTCTCTGATGCTGTTGGTGGCCGCCATTGCTTCGCTGTGCTGTGCCGGTGCTGGCGTCCCTGACACCTGGGGCGGTGGGTCAGAGACCCAGGCAAGAACCCACAGCAGAAGGCAGGCAAGCACCCCAACCACTCATCTCATCACCCACCCCTTCAGCCAGGACATTCAGCCAGGGCAGTGCCCGGCTTGGCCAGCTCCAAAGCAGACCCTTGGGCACCTCTGGGCCGGAGGCGCCAGGCTGTGGTCGCAGATACCTGAAAGTACCCGCTCCCTGCCGCCTAGAGGCCTCATTCCACGGGCAGGATTGATCAGAGCATTGGCCATTGTGACTGGCTCAATCCCAGGCTTTCTCCCCACCCTGGAGGTCAGGGGGTGGGGCTAAAATAAACTCAGGTGCGGTTGAAAGGGGCTTATTACAGATAACCAAAGATACCGCCCCCCTCAGAAATCCCAAGGGTTTAGGGCAGGGGTGGGCAAACTTTTTGACTGGAGGGCCACAGTGGGTTCTTAAACTGGACCGGAGGGCCAGAACAAAAGCATGGATGGAGTGTTTGTGTGAACTAATATAAATTCAAAGTAAACATCATTACATAAAAGGGTACGGTCTTTTTTTTCAATAGTTTTATTCATTTCAAACGGGCCGGATCTGGCCCACGGGCCGTAGTTTGCCCACGGCTGGTTTAGGAGCTCTATGCCAGGAACTAGGCACAGAGAGCAAATGCCTACTTGTTCTGTCCCATCACAACGCCCTGCCCTGAGGGTGGTGCCAGGATCTCTACCTGGCTGCAGCCGCAGAGAGGGACGTGGGTTCAGCCAGGGCTCAAACCTGGGCCTCCCAGTGGAGGCTCCCCCTCCAAGCCCCTCCCGATTGCTTCCTGCCAGGCCGAGATTGTGAAGCGCCTCAGTGGCATCTGTGCTCAGATTGTCCCGTTCCTGACTCAGGAGGTGAGTGGGCCTGTGGCGGCGGGAGGAAGCTGGAAGACGACGGAGGGGGTGGGCAGGGTTGGATGCCGATGAACCTGCCACAGGCAGTGTTTCTGCAGAGTGGCTTAGGGGCCAGGGCACTGGCTGGGGCATGGGCTTCAGGGATGGAAGGTGGGCTGGCTGAGGGGGAGGGAGGAGTGGGGCTCAAGCCCTGCACCAGGGTCTGAGTTCCGGCTGCGTGCTGTGGCCTTGGGCAAGTTGCTTGTCCTCTCTGTGCAGCTGTGGTGAAGTTTAGGAGGGTGTTGAGGATGATGCTGGGTGCTTAGGGAGCTCCCAGTAAAAGTTAGCCCTTACATTGCACGCAGTAAAATCAGCCAGACGCAGAAGGACACATACTGTGCGATTCCGCTCAGAGGAGGCCCCTAGAGGAGTCAGATCCATAGAGGCAGAGAGGAAAACAATGGAAGTTGCACCGGCCACACTTCACGTGTTCAGTGGCTACACGTGGCCAGTGGTTTCTGTATCCAGCAGCATGGGTAGGGAACATTTAATCACCGCACCACAGAAAGTTCTACAGCACTGCACGCTGAACGCTGCACAGCCCCCGGCCACATCATGGATAAGGCTGCACACATAATGCTGAGTGAAGGAAGTCAGACACAAAAGAGAACACGGAGATTGAGACATGAAATGGTTCCACGTGGACCAATTCAGGCAGATTTGGGAAGGCAGCCGTAGGTGGGAACATTATACAGAAAACAAGAGAGTTCGTGTGGGAAGGGGAGGGGAGGGAAGAGAGGCCGGACAAGAGGGCGGGGTGCGTGGGGCCTCCTAGGGGCTGCCAGGGCGTATTTTCTGATCTGGGTGGTTGGTCTGTCGGTGCTGACGTCTACAGTGGTTCTTTACTGAAGGTGATCAGGCCCCAGGGACACTGGGCAATGTCTGGGGACATCGGTGGCTGGCCCTGGAGGGGCTCCTGGCATCGAGTGGGCGGGGTCAGGGATGCTGCTCAGTCCTCCACAGTGTCCAGGGCGGCCCCCCAGAGAATGGTCCGGCCCCCACGCCAGCAGTGCCGAGGGGAGACCCCACTTTATAAGCTCCGATTTATAATTATTAGTATTAATTGCATTTATATGCTTTGTTTCTTTTTCTCTATTTCATGGTTGTTGTTTTTTTAAAAGAAGAGGCAGATAGAGGAGAAATAGCAAATGCCATGGGTGAGGGTGGGAGAGGAGAGCGGGCCACAGAGGGAATTGCCTGGGCAGATGGGATTTCCAAGCGGTCAGGGGGTTCTGAGGTCCCCCTTTCCATATCCCCACCTCCCAGCATCAACAGCAGGTGCTACAGGCCATGGAACGTGCCAAGCAGGTGACTGTGGGGGAGCTGAACAGCCTCATTGGGGTGAGTCATCCTGGCCCCTGCCCTGTCCTGGGGAGACCCTACCCCAGGTCCCTGCACCAGTAGGTGCTAAAGTTGGGGGTGCTGTGTGGGCAGCTGGTCTTGGTGGACCTTGTCCCCACTCTGCAACCTCTTGGGCCAGGGGTATTACTGGGCACCCGAACACCCCACCTGCCCCTGGCCCACCCCTCCTCCTCTCTAGCAGCAGCAGCTCCAGCCACTGTCCCACCACATCCCCCCTGTGCCCCTCACTCCTCGCCCATCTGGGCTGGTGGGTGGCAGTGCCACGGGGCTGCTGGCCCTGTCCGGAGCACTGGCTGCCCAGGCTCAGCTGGCCGCGGCTGCGAAGGAGGACCGGGCAGGTGTGGAGGCTGAGGGGTCCAGAGGTAAGCGGATGGGGCAGGGTAGCATTGGCCAGGGGTTGTGGTGGTTGGGGCGAGGACTGGCAGACCACCCTGCCCAGAGCATCAAACTCACATAAGTGTGAGGGGGCTGCAGGGCCCCTTTACTTCCAACTGACGGTGTGTCCTTGGGCAAGTTACTAACCCGCTCTGGGCATTTATCTGACGGTATGTGGAAGGGATAACCCACTCTGCAATGGTGTTGGCAGGAGAAGGGAGAGTCTGAGCTGGGAAGAGGGATTTATACACTGTAGAGGGCTGTGCCATGTCTGGTACCATGGGAGGTGAAACCCTCCTTCTTTTTCCTTCTCTCTCTCTCTCCTTGGCCCCCAACCCGCCAGTGGAGAGAGCTCCGAGCAGGGTAAGTGCAGGGTTATCCGGGGACTTGCCCTCTTATATAACATTTGCTTTGTATTCGTGAGGGGATGCAGGATGGGGGCCCGGGACCCTGATCTTCTTCCTGCCTGGCTCCTCCCTCTGCAGAGTGCATCCCCCTCGCCCCCTGAGAGCGTGGTGGAAGACGAGCGACCAGGCGGCCTGGGTGGCAACGGGAAGCAGCAAGCTGAGGAAAAAGATCTGTCGGGACCTTATGTGAGTGGGGGCGAGAGGAAGACTGGGGTGGGCGTGCGTGGCCTTGACCAGCCCCAAGCCCCACCCCTCGGAGGCTTCCAGAGCCCAGTTCTGCCCATGACTCTCACTCCAGAGCCTTCCATAACTCCCCATTGCTCACGGAGCACTGGCCAATCAGAAGAGACCCTGTGGCGTCAGGCTTAATCCTTTAGTCGCTCAAGTCCCTGTAGCCTCTGAACCATGCACTGTTTTCCCACCTCCTGGCTTCTGCTCTAGCTGTTCCCTACCCCCAGAACCTCTTCCCCTCTGCCTCTCAGGCACAAAAATCACTGTACTCTTCTGCAGGGAGCTGTCCCTGGCCCCCTCCCTGGAGGGCTGGGACCTCCTCCTCTCTCAATGTCAGAGCAGTTGCTGCTCCTGTAGTTTCAAGCTCTAGTGCCCCAGGGGTCATGTTGAAAGTGAGGCTTGGGACAGTGGCCAGATGGGGGGCATTTGTCCCATCTAGAGGGGCAGCTGTGACTTGGTCCTGGCTGACTACTGAGCCCATGTCGGCCACTCTTTCTCAGAGAAGCTTTTAAGCTTTTTTTAAAGGAAGCCTTTAATCTTTTTTTTTTAATCCTCACCCGAGGATATTTTTCCATTGATTTTTAGAGAGAGTAGAAGAGAGAGGGAAAGACGGAGAGAAATATTGATGTGAGAGAAGCATTTCGATTGGTTGCCTCCTGCACCAGGTTGAGTCCCAACCAGGGCCTGGGCCAGGGAGGAGCCCGCAACCGAGGTATGTGCCCTTGACAGTAATAGAACCCGGGACCCTTTGGTCCGCAGGACAAAGCTCTATCCACTGAGTCAAACCGGCTAGGGCTTAATTTTGTGTTAAAGAAAACTGGGCATAAGGAGGTCAAAGAAAACCCACCCGCTGGGCAGATGTGGCCTTCAGGCTGCAGCCTTTGGTCTTCCCTTGCTTTCTAGCCAAACCAGAGGGCAGCCCAACGTGTGTTTCTCCGGGGGCCATGGGGAGCCCTATGAGGATGTAGAGCAGATGTGGGAACAGGTTTTAAGAACATCTCTCTGGGGCTAGCTTGGAAGGCTACTTGGAAGGGGCAAGGTTGCAGGCCAGGGGATCAAGGAGGGGATGAGGTCTGTGCTGGAGCCATGGGGATGGGGCACAGATGGATGCGTGAGAAGGAAGTATGGATACTCCTGGTCTCTGGCTCTCCTCCCATCGCACAGGGAGGAAACGGAGGTCAGGGAGGACTGGGAGTCACTCAGGAGTCATTCTGTTGCACGGAAATAAACGGCAACACCGCAAGTCTTGGGCATTCAGCACTATTTCTCTCGTCCTTCTCTAGGAGAGACCCACTCCCTTCACCCCCTTACCTCAAACCCTCCCTTGCACTGAGCAAATGCATCTTCGCCTCTGAACCAAGCCAATGGGCTGCTGTAGCCCCAGACTTCCTATCCGACCCAGGGCCTGCTGGATGCATGCTCCCCTTCCCGAGTGACGGAAGGGGGTGTGGAGGCAGGGGCCTGGCAGGGTGAGCTCTCTCTCCGTGTCCCCCCAGGAGAGCGACGAGGACAAGAGTGATTACAACCTGGTGGTGGATGAGGTGAGTTGAGGTTCTGACTCTTTGACTCCAGGACTCAGAGGCAGGGAACTAGGTCTGGACACAGAGCAAGTGGTGGGTTTTGGAGTTGGGGGGGAGGGGGCAGAGGGCATGGAATTACTGGTCCCCTCTCTGTGGGATGGCTGGGGCCAAGGGAGGTAGGGGTTATCGGTCACTTCAGGTGGACATCTTCTCCATAGCACAGTGGGGAAACTGAGTCCCAGGGCACACTGGTGATGGACTGCAGAAGTGGCTTCAAGCACTGGCTCACTGTGTGACTTTGGAGGAGTGTTCCCCCTTTCCTGGCTGCTTCTTTCCCCATCTGTCCAGTGGGGAAAAAACAAAACCAAGCCTTTATAAGTCCTTGCCGTTTGTGCTTATAGAGTAGGTCCCAACATTAAACCCTTTCACAGATGAGTAAACTGAGGCACAGGGAGTTTCACAATCCTCCCAAGGTGGGTTGCAGGTGCCCTGTCTAGAGGTTGGGGTTGGGCTCAGGATGGGTAAAGAGAGAGGCTCTCTTTCTCACCCACTCAACATCACCTCAAACTTAGGACCAGCCCTCTGAGCCCCCCAGCCCAACTACCACCCCTTGTGGGAAGGCGCCCATCTGCGTCCCTGCCCGTCGGGACCTTGTGGAAAGCCCAGCCTCCTTGGCCTCCAGCCTCAGCTCACCGCTCCCCAGAACCAAGGAGCTCGTTCTGGTAAGAAGTAGGGGAGGCCTTGAAACTCACTTTGTTCACCCTGAAGGCCTGGAAACAGATACTACCCATTTGACACGAGGAGAGGAAAAATTGGTGAGACTGGTGTGTCCAGCATTCCCCTCCAGATTATTTGGCCACCTTCCTAAAACCCCCTCTACCCTACTTAGGTAATTTTTTTTTCAAGTGGACTCATCTGTTGCACCTAAATAAACATTAAAAGGCAACGTTGTAAGTAAACTTTGTAAATACATACTAAGAGGCAACTCACCATCTTATGGGGAAGTCAGGCATCGCTTGCAATAAATAGGAAATGCTCTGAAAATAAACAGTGAGACTGTAGAATGGACCAGTCACAAGGCAGACTTCAGCCCTGCGAGTGGTAAGGCCTTTGAGAGGCAATGAAGACACACCAGACCCCACCTGAAATGCTGTCCCCACCAGGAACCAGGATCCACATCAGAACAACTTTCTACTTGCCTCTCCCAGGTTTAATGCCAGTATAGGACCGCCTAAGATTACATACACCCCTGGGGGGAATTTTTAAAAACGTTTTTATTGACTGATGAGAGAGAGAGAGAGAGAAATAGCAATTTCTTGTTCCACTTATTTAGGCATTCACTGGTTGATTTGTGTATGTGCCCCGGCCAGGGATCGAACCTGCCACCTTGGTGTCTCAGGAAGCTGCTCTCACCAACTGAGCCACCCGACCCGGCACCCCCAAGGAATTCTTAATTCAGCTATTTGTCCCTCTCCCTCCCCCAGGTCTCCCCTAGACCCTTGCCCTGAACTTACTTGGGAGATTGCTTCAGTTTCTAGGCTTACCCTCCCAGCAGGTTGCTATGGCAACCGTCAAGGTTAGGGCTCACTTTGCTTCTCAAGAGACCAGAGAGGGGGAGGAGCAGCTCTGTTCTAACGGAGAGGCCCCGTCACCATGCTGTCCCCGTCCACTCCCTGTCGTGGGTGTGTCATGTGACAATACGTGTCATTTTGTGAGGGGAAGATAAGATGTAACGGACGCAAGACACAGATGTGAATCAGTCTCTTAAAAGGCGAGGTTGGTCATGGCAGGCAGGAGAGACACCCGCGTGCTCCCGTGTGGAGGCCCGGCCTCCCTTCTTCTCCAGCGTTCCTGTGGAAGGAGCAGCTGTGAGGAGTATCCCCTCCCCGTGGGGAGAAGGAAAGCCCACCAGCACCAGGTGCTGTTCCTTCACTGGGAGAATGCTGTGTGGTCTCCAGCGTCTCCAGCCCCTCCCAGAGTTTCCCATTCCTTGTCCCCGGCAGCCTTCAACTTTGTCTCTCCCCCCGTCTTCCTCAGGGTGTGACCTTGCCTGAGGGCCCACCTTGCCCATTCTGTCTACATGGTGTTCCTGACTGTGTATCCACACTGCACACCTTATCATATGCATGCACGGTTCTCACCATGCATGTGCGTGTTGGTTCCCATTGCCATGCATGTGCGTGCGTGTGCCCAGGCACCCACCTGGCATTCCAACGTGTGCAGACGCTCACGTGTCCCCTGTGCCTAGGGGATCAGCTGTGGGCCCCCTCTCCTGGTGAGGACTTGTCTGAAAGTGTCGGCAGCTGCAGAGCTGCACTGCCGTGTGTGGTCACTTCCCATGAGCCCTGGCCTCCCAGGTCCACCTGCTCCTTCTCATCCATCTCTGACCAGATCCTTGGCCTGCAAGGTGCCAGGTGCCTGGCAGTGTTCTGTCCTGCCTTTTCTCCCCAGAATGACCTTCCTGCCAGCACCCCTGCCTCCAAGTCCTGCGACTCCTCCCCGCCCCAGGATGCGTCCACACCCGGGCCCAGCTCGGCCAGTCACCTCCGCCAGCTCGCTGCCAAGCCAACGCCTTCCACGGACAGCATTGGTGAGCGCCCACTGGTGCCTGCCCGAGCGGGTCTCCTCTCTGGGAGGGAGGTTCTAGAAAGTGGTCGGGGGTGAGGGAGGCAGGAGATTGGATGCCAGCCCTCGCATGGCCTTGATCCTTTTCATGACTCTGAGTCGGATGCTGCCTCACCCTGGGCCTTGCTTTTCTCACTGTCTTCGTTTGAAAGGTGGGCAAATTGATGCCCAGGCGTACTCGGGGCCTTCAGCCTAGTGCCCTGGAAAGACAAGCTTTAGAGTCAGAAAGGCTTGGGTTTGAGGCCAGCCTTGGACACTTGCCAGCTGGGTGACCTTGGGGAACGGACCCAAGCCCTCTGAGCCTCAGATTCCCCGTTAGTAATATGGGGATGACGGTGCTCTTCTTCTAGGCCTGTGCTGGTTTCGGGGTCCCAAAAAGAAAACTTGCCCTCAAGGAGCTCCCAGATGGTGGCAAGGAGACCCAGACCCCAGAACTCCCAGCCCTGTGTGATACACCTGGGGGAGAAGGAGAGACCCAAAGTCGGAGGCTAGGGTGGACTGGAGAGGTTCAGGGATGTTCCTGAAATGTTAAACATGACGTCTAGGTTTTGAGGGATGAGTAGAAGTTCAGAAACTGAAGAAGGAAAGGGAAAGGCATGTCAGCCAGAGGGAAACGCATTTGTAAATGCCTGGAGATACGACAGGGTGTGGTGAATGCTGGAACAGAGCACAGGAGCCCTGAATGGCAGGTCACAGTGCTGGCGCCCTGACCCCAAGCGAGTGGGAGGCAGGATCTGGGTCCAGGATGTCTGAAGACCTGTCTTTGTCTCTTCTCACTCAGCCCTGAGGAGCCCTCTGGCCCTGCCCAGTCCCTTCACCGCGTCCTTCAGCCTGGGCTCCCACAGTGCACTTAATGGGGATCTCTCTGTGCCCAGCTCCTACGTCAGCCTCCACCTGTCCCCCCAAGTCAGTAGCTCTATGGTATATGGACGCTCCCCCATGGTGAGTCCTCAGTGTGGGAGATGTCAGCAGGGACCAAAAGCTGGAGGCTGGGAGGGAAAACCAGTTATATAACGAAAAACAGGAGCTGGGGAAAGGGAGGGGAGCCCCGACTTGACAAGTACATGTAGAAAGCTAATCTGAGGGTCTCAGTAGTTCCACAAGCTTAATACAAATCAGCACACGTGACTGTGGAAAAGCAGCTGTGATTGTGCTGCAGTAAAGAGGAATGGAGAGCCCAGCCAGGAAAGGGGAGGGTCCCATTCAACCTCCTGGCAGATGCTGTCATTTGTTAGCCTTGATTTTTTTAAAAAAATATATTTTTATTGATTTTAGAGAGGAAGGGAGAAGGAGAGAGAGATAGAAACATCGATGAGAGAGAAACATCATCAGGAGGCAGCACCCCCCACAGGGGCTCGGGCCCACAACCTGGGTATATGCCCCAACCGGAAATTGAACCAGTGGCCTCTTGGTTCCTGGCTCAATGCTCAGCCGCTGAGCTCCACCAGCTGGGCTGAGCCTTGATATTTAAGGGCCAGTGACAATTCTGGTAGCTTGCAGAGGAAGGACTAGCCTGGGGAGTGAACCGGAAGTGAGTTTCCATGAGGAGGAGTTGAAGAAATGAGACATGAGACTCCTGAGCTGCAGTGGAGGGAGCAGACAGGGCCTGCATGGCCCCAGAGGCAGTACTGGGACAGATGACTGCTGGAGTGAGCCCTCCCCAAGTGGATCAAGGTGCCTCCAGAGGCAATAGAATGCCTTTCACTGTAGATACCCAGGCCAGAGGCTGGGTGGGCACTTGCAAGAGATGCCATAGAAAAGGAATCAGTGCCTCGCCGGTGTGGCTCAGTGGTTGAGTTTTGACCAATGAATCAGGAGATCAGGGTTCGATTCCCAGTCTGGGCACATGCCTGGATTGCAGGCTTGATCTCCTGTGCGGGATGTGCAGGAGGCAGCCAATCAATGATTCTTTTTCATTGATGTTTCTATCTCTCTCCTCCCTTCCTCTCTGAAATCAATAAAAAATATATTAAAAAAAGAAAAGGAGTCAGCAAATGTTTTCTGTAAGGGGCCAGATAGTATTTTTGGCTTTGCAGACCAGTTGGTCTCTGTCACAACTATCCAGCTCTGCCTTTATATAGCTCAGAAGCCACCATAGACAAAACATAAATGAACGAATGTGGCTGTCTGCCCATAAAACTCATTTACAAAAACAAGCAGGGGGCTGTCGTTTGCAGACTCCTGTTCTGAGCACTGGATGGAAGATTCTTTGGGTTCCTTACAATTCTGGGGCTCTAGGATTCCCTGGACAGAGATCTTGGGGTTCCCTCATGTGAAAGCCTCCGCTCTGCCATCTGTAGTATGGGAGAGGAGAGGGCCTCTATGCTTTCTTGGGGAGGGGCTAAGAAACACATTGGGGTCCTCTGATACACAGGGGCTATAGCAGGGAGGGTCTGGGAGAGGGCACATGAGAGTTTGAGTCACCTACCCTGTGACACCCCCTTTGGCATTTTGACAGATGGCTTTTGAATCTCATCCACATCTCCGGGGGTCATCCATCTCTTCCTCCCTGCCCAGCATCTCTGGGGGAAAGCCGTGAGTACAGGGGGGCTCCCTCCAAGGGCATTCCATGGTGGGGTGGGGTGGGGTGGGGTGTCTTGATGCCCCCGCAGAAAGTCTCTTCTGTAAGATAATGGGAGCTCCCTTCTCCCTTCTTTCTTCTCTCTGGAGAGAGGTAGGTAACCAGGAAAGTGTAGACCAGTGGTTCCCAACAGGGGTACATTTTGCTCCCCTGTTTCAGAACATGCGATGATATCTGGTGACGTGTTTGGTTATCACAGCCAAATGCTCCCAGCCTCTGGTGGGCGGGTGGGGATGCTGCTCGATACTCACAGCACCCAGGACGCCCCACAGAGAAGGACCTGGCACCGAGTCTCCATAGACCTTCCTGTCAGGGCACGTTCTCTGCCTGCTGCTGTCCACTCTGATCGCCATCAGCTCCCTGTGGCTTTTGAGCGCTAGACATGTGGTCAGTGCGTCCAGGGAACTGAAATTTTAAATTTACTTGCCTTTAACTTGCCACATGTGGCTGGTGGCCACTGCTGGACAGCATTTTCAAGGCCTCTTCGTGGACAAACATTTACTAAGTGTTTGTTGACCATGCACCAGACCACCACCTGGAGCCCTTTCTTCCTTTTGTACCACACCGACCTTCTCACATCCCCTTTGGTCCGTGGTTCCCTTGCCTAAATGAGGCGGGGCGGGGCAGCAGGCAAGCAGAGGCACCGTGCTGCCTTCCGGGGAGAGGGTGCGGAGGCCTCCCCATGCCCTCTGGGGCGCGCATCATGCCCATCTTCTGTCCAGGGCCTACTCCTTCCACGTGTCTGCGGACGGGCAGATGCAACCAGTGCCCTTCCCATCCGATGCGCTAGTGGGTGCAGGCATCCCACGGCACGCGCGGCAGCTGCACACACTGGCGCACGGCGAGGTGGTCTGCGCGGTCACCATCAGCGGCTCCACGCAGCACGTGTACACGGGAGGCAAGGGCTGCGTGAAGGTGTGGGATGTGGGCCAGCCTGGCGCCAAGACACCAGTGGCCCAGCTGGACTGCCTGGTGAGGCGGGGCGGGGCCTGTAACGCACGGGGGTGGGGCTTGCGGCCAAAGGTCAACAGTATGGGGTTTATATACCAAGGAAGGGGTGGGGGGCGCTTACTGGCCAAGCAGGGTCAGGGATTATCAGTCAATGGCGTGGAGTTTATAGGCAAATAAGGGGCGGGGCTTCTAGGCCAATGAGGTGGAGCTTATAGGCCAACCAGTCGGGGTTTATCAGCCAATAGGTAGAACTTAGGCCAATCAGGGGCGGAGCTTGAAGTCCAATGGGGCGGGGCTTAAGGACATCAGCGTTCATAACTGCTATGAATTCTGTAGGGTTGGAGCTTCTAGCCCAATGGGTGGGGCTTACAAGCCAACCTGGGGCAGGACTTTCAAGCTAACCAGAAGTGGGGTGCAGCTTCTTCAGCTGGGCTCTTGGAGGCAAGGGAGCATGGCGGGGGGTGGGGGGGTCATCCCCATGCCCTTGCTTCTCTCTCCTCCAGAACCGGGACAATTACATTCGTTCCTGTAAGCTACTGCCCGATGGCCGGAGCCTTATCGTGGGCGGTGAGGCCAGTACTTTGTCCATTTGGGACCTGGCAGCACCCACCCCGCGCATCAAGGCCGAGCTGACCTCCTCAGCCCCCGCCTGCTACGCCCTGGCGGTCAGCCCGGACGCCAAGGTCTGCTTTTCCTGCTGCAGCGATGGCAACATCGTGGTGTGGGACCTGCAGAACCAGACCATGGTCAGGTGGGCGGAGGGTGCCATGGGACCTTGGGCCAGCCCCCGCCTCCTTTCCTTTTGTGCTGTGGGGGCAGAGGAGTGGCATTGGAGGATGCTGGAGCAGCACCAGCTCCAGGATGGATGCCCGGGCCCTTCTCCCTCCAGGCAGTTCCAGGGCCACACGGATGGTGCCAGCTGTATTGACATTTCTGACTATGGCACTCGGCTCTGGACGGGGGGCCTGGACAACACTGTGCGTTGCTGGGACCTGCGGGAGGGCCGCCAGCTGCAGCAGCATGACTTCAGCTCCCAGGTGCCGAAGGGGCCCAGTGGGAGGGGGTAGACGCTCCAGGAATCTGGCCTCTTTTCCTCTCCCCCGGGGTACCCACTTCCAGATTCGGAGCAGAATCAAATGCCTGCTACCTGTGTCCATCGTTCTTGTCCTTCAGATACAGGCTTTCCCCTTTATTTTATATCTTAATATATTTTTATTGACTTCAGAGAGGAAGGGAGAGGGAGAGAGAGATAGAAACATTAATGACAAGAGAGAATCATCAATCGGCTGCCTCCTGCACACCCCCCACTGGGGATCGAGCCAGCAATCCGGGCATGTGCCGCTGACTGGAATTGAACCCCGGGACCCTTCAGTCCCAGGCCGACACTCTATCCACTGAGCCAAACCAGCAAGGGCAAGGCTTTCCCCTTTATTCTCCAAGACAGACACAGAGAACCACAAAGGAGCTGATTTATATTACACTGCAGGGCTGCTAAGACCTTCAGATCATTTTCCCAGATGCTCTGGCCAAGCCATTCCCACATTCCTTTGTCTCTCCTTGTACGACTGGTTTCTCCACCCAGCCTTCAACCTTTGACCTTATTGAGAGCTTCTGACCGCCCCCACCTCAGGACTCTTGGGGGAGAGGTAGAGGTTGACATAGGAGCAGGGCACAGAGAGGTCTCTGTTGAGGGCCCTGTGGGAATCCAGGCTGAACGATGTGGTGAAGGAGCTGGACAGAATCAGGGGGCTTCTCAGGGCTGAGCAAAGAGTCCATTAAAGACAGGCCTTCAGATACCCTGGCCCCAGACCCTGTCTCCCACCGCTCAGGGGACAGTCCTTTAAGGCTTCCATTCTCTCGTCTCAAACACACCATGCCCTGGGACACTCTAGTCCTCCTTACTTACTGTTCCCTCTGACTGACATGCCTTCCCCTTCCTCTCTCCAATTGGTACACTCCTACTCATCCTTCAAACCCCAACAAATTTGCCCCCCTCCTTGAAGCCCCCAACTCTTTATGTTCCCCAACCTTTTCTGTTCTACCTTCTTTTTAGCTTGAGTGTTTTCTTGGCCGGGAAATGAGGGGTACAGGTGGATAGTTGTCCATCCTCTATCTCCAAAACTTAGCTGAGTTACATACACATCAGGGGATTCCGTGGTGAGTGTCTCCTATCCCACGTGGGCACCTGTCTCTATGCGGGAACATTCTGTCTGGCCAGAAGAGAACATGTGAGAACTTCCAGTCTTCTCTCTATGTATTTATGGTTCTTTCCAAACATGTCTTACTTGTAAGGCTTTGTGAGACTTAGGATGGAGCAGGGCCTTATTCCTCTCTGTGCCTCGTGTGGGGTGCGGCCCAGAATGAGGAGGCCACCAAGTCCTTTCAAATCAAAATAAAAGGAGGTGTTGGCAGCAGGGAAGTTCCAAGCTGCGAGTCGGAAGGCCTGGCCCTTCACAGACTTGCTGGACTTGCTTCGTGACTTTGAGCCAGACTTGGCCTCAGCTTCCCTTCCACCATCTGCTCAAGGGGAGCGACTGTCCTCGCCTGGCTTCCCCCACCACCCCCTCCCCCCCTCCCTCCCAGAGCTGTTGTGCGTTCAAAGCAGATAATGGATGTGAGGCCCCGGGGTTCCGTGTAATGCTGATTAATATTAATGATTTGACATGCAGTTGCCTGCTGCTGCTAGGCCCTGGGCCAGCTGCACTCCAAGCCGGGGCCTCGGTGGGAGAGCGTTGGACTTCCCCCTCCCCCACCCCTTCTTCTGGGCACCTCCCACTGTCCCAAGGGGTTTTGACCCTACCTCTTCCCTCTTCCCTCCCAGATTTTTTCCTTGGGCCACTGCCCCAACCAAGACTGGCTGGCCGTCGGCATGGAGAGCAGCAATGTTGAGATCTTGCACGTCCGCAAGCCAGAGAAATACCAGCTGCACCTTCATGAGAGCTGTGTGCTGTCCCTGAAATTTGCCTCCTGCGGTGTGTCTGCCTGGGGCTTGGGGGGGACTCCAGGGCATTGGGACAGGGTTGCCAAAACACAAAATAGCACCCCCCCCCCCACAAAAACAGTTAAATTTGAATCTTAAACAACATATAATGTGTTACAATAAGTATGTCCCAAATAATGCACGGGACATATTTATACTAAAAAGCAGTTAATGCATCCCAAATATTGCATGGGATTTACTTACGCTAACAAATTTTTTTTTTTTTTTTTAGTATAAGTATGTCCTAAATATTGCATGGGACACACATATACTAAGAAGAAAAACAATCATTGGGACACCTCTGCACTACAGATAACTTGTGGTTCATCACAATTCAGATGTCCCTGGGCAGTGTATTTTATCTGGCCAGCCCTCTCCTGGGGGCACCCCTTCTTGAAAATCAGATGGAGGCCTGGGGCCTTGACTTTACCATCTGGGAAATGGAAGGATCAAGCCTCAGTTCCCTAAGGGGGCTTGTGTCCCCCTAAAGTGAGAGGCCAGGCCCACCGCTGCCAGCAGTCCACAGCCCCAGGCTTCTTCAGTCCCTCCCTCCTCCAACCCCCCACCCCTCTCCTTCCCCCAGGGCGGTGGTTCGTGAGCACAGGGAAGGACAACCTGCTCAATGCCTGGAGGACGCCATATGGTGCCAGCATTTTCCAGGTACGTGGGGGCAGTCTGGAGCCCAGCCCCTGCAGGATGCCATGTGCCCAGGGCCCCGGGGTGGCTGCACTGGCGGTGAAACAGCTCTCCTGGGTCCTCCATCACACCTGCAGACGGCTGCTAACACTGGGTCCGCAAACTGCAGCCCACGGGCTGCATTGCTGCCCAGCCTGTTTCCCTTTTCATTGTGGTAAAATAGGACAAAGTGTGCCATCTTAACCATTTTTAAGTGCACCGTTCAGTGGCATTAAGTATATTCACACTGTTGTGTCATCATCACCACCATCCATCTCCAGAACTTTCTCATCTTCCCAAACTGACATTCTATGCCCATTAAACACTAACACTTTCTTCCGCTCCCCCATTCTCCCTTCCCTCCCCCCAAACCCTCCCCACCACCATCTATACCTGCTGTCTCCATGACTCTGACTCCTTTAAGGACCTCCTGTGAGTGCGGTCATATAGTATTTAACCTTTTGTCTCTGGCTTATTTCACTGAGTATCAAGTCCTCAAGGTTTATCTACTTTGTAGCAGGCGTCTAATTTCCTTCCTTTTTAAGGCTGAGTCATATTCCGTTGTGTGAGTGGACACTTCACCCATTCATCTGTTGATGGACACTTGGTTATGTCTACCTTTTGGCGATTGTGATCGTGCTGCTGTGAACATTCACGTACATGTTCTGGTGTAGACACATTTTCATTTCTCCTGGGCATATACCGAGGAGTGCAATTTGTTGGTAATTTAATCTTCGATGGAACCGCAAGACTTTTCCAAATTTTCCATTCCTATCAGCAGCATAGGAGCGTTCAAAATTCTCCCCATTCTCAGCAAGGCTTACTATTGTGTCTTTTTTGTTTTAAACCCTCACCTGAGGACAGACTGAGAGAGAGAGAGAGAGAGAGAGAGAGAGATATGGATTGGGTTACCTTCCATACGCTCCCTGACTGAGGATCAAACCCGAAACCCAGGTATGTGCTCTGACCAGGAATCGACCCAGCAACCTTTCGGCGCCCTGGACAGTGTTCAACCACTGAGCCGCTCTGGTTAAGGCTGCGGTGTCTTTTGTGTTATAGTCATCCTGGTGGGTGGGAGGAGGTTTTTACATTTTTAAAGGGCTATAAAAAAAAAGTGAGGTTGATTTATTTAGTCTCGGGATTTAATGGCTAATGACTAATTTGGACTTTAGGCCAAGCCTGAAAATTTACTGTTGTGCCCTGAGCGGAGAGTTTGCTGCGCCCTGCAGGAGGTCACCGTGCCCTAAGCTTGGCCCTCTGCTGTGCTGGGTGTCTGCCTGGTGCGCACTCCCTGAGCTTCCCAGGAAAGGGCAGTGTTCCAGTCCCACCTCCCCTGGTGTCCAAATAACAGGTCCTGCATCATCACTTGTGCAGAAAGGCCCTTTCTCTGGCACCCGTGTCGCCTCCCTGTTCCTGGCTCCCACTCTGGGCTCTCCTGTCTTGGCCCCACCTTGACTACGGGCTCATGCTACAGGCAGTGGCCCCAGTCACCTTGCCTCATCCCTGCGAACATGTGCAGGTCGCTGGGAGCTTGACCAGCCTGTGCCAGTGTCAGCCACGTCTCACCTCTGCCTTCTCTCCTCCCTCCTACAGTCCAAGGAATCCTCCTCCGTGCTGAGCTGCGACATCTCTGGGAATAACAAGTACATTGTGACGGGCTCAGGGGACAAGAAAGCCACGGTGTATGAGGTGGTCTACTGACGGAACCCCCTTCCTGCACTCGTGGGGAGAGGGTGTGCAGGAGAGACCCCAGCATCCCCTCTCTAGTTGTACCTGTGGGCGCCGGATCTCATCTGCTCTCTGACCAACCCCTCACATCTTCCCCTGCTGGGTGTGGGGCCAGATGGGCAGAGGGACTTTGGGGAAATAAATGTATTTGTCACAATTTCCTTCTGTCCTGGGCTGGGGAATTGGGCACTGTTGCTTTAATTGGGCAGCTGTTATTGAAGGAAGGCCACTTTCTAGCTGTGTGGGTGTCTTTCTCCTCCCTAATCTGGATGAGATCATTCATTATGTGTGAAATACTGTGTTGTATTGGGCAGCCTGGCTTAAGTCGTGCCATGTAACAAACAGCCCCCAGGTCTCAGTGGTTGAACACAATAGATATTTCTCGGGCAAGTCCATGTGGCATTTGGGGCTCAACTCCAGGTACACTCAGGGCTCCAGGCTGGTGGAGGTTTCACCACCTCGACATGTCACTTCAGGGTCCAACATACCAGGAAGATGGGTCATACATGGCTTTTAAACCCCTAGCCTAAGAGTTTCACATGATCACTTTTAGTCCAGCCTTTTGAACGGAATCATCCCAAGACACTGCCCATTTACAAAGGGTTGGGGTTTATAGTGGAGCATGTGGTGTTTGGGGTGGCATCGTGTTTCCTTTGAGGCCCAGAGATAACGCCTATGAGCCTGGCACACGATGCCTGGCCCACTGTCATCATCACAGCGAAAGTCCCAGTCCCAGGGGAGGTGGCTAAGCCAAGAGTTAAGGGAGGAAAGGTCACCAAAGACAAAGGGAACAACATGTGCAGAGACTCAGAGGTAAGGAAGGAGCTTGGCCTGGTGAAAACCAGGAGGGTGGGGCCGGGGGGGGGGTTCCTCCTCAGCTACAAGAGGGGTTAGGTCTCCAGATGGAGCTTAAGCAGAGAAAGCCACGGAAGTAGGAGCCAGAGAGGGGCAGGGCTGGTAGGGGTGGTGACAATCAGATCTGGGTTCTGGAAGCTCCCTCGGGCTGCCACCAGGACCATGGAGTAGAAGGGGCTGGGGGACCAAACAGGGAAGCTGCTGGGACCTTCCGGAGGGAGATGGCAGGGTGACAGGGTCCCTGCTGGAAACAAAAGCCACCCCCAGGTGGAGTTTCTGCAGATTCTTTATGGAGAAGGATAATTCTGTGGTGGAGGGAGCTACACCTGTTGGCACCGTTTGGGACTCCTTAACCTGGAAGGACAGGTGAGCAAATGGTGCTATGGGAGTCCCACTGGGAGGGTGAGAAGCTCTGGTCTAGTCAGACAGGGCGCTTTCAAAAGGACCGAGAACTCCATCCCTGGAATTGTGCAGGAAGCGGCAGAAAAACATCTCTGTGAGATGAGGAGAGATTAGCTCAGGGGAACAAGAGGAAGTGTTCCATATGCCCCCTGCCTCCCAAGTGGGGGTTAGTGGCTTTTTTTGTTAACGCCCTTGGCCGGAATCGAACCCGGGACCCTTCAGTCCACAGGCCAGCGCTCTATCCACTGAGCCAAACCACCCAGGGCTAGGGGTTGGTGGCGTTGATCAGATCTCAGAGAATGTGGACTCTAAGGCTCAGAGACCCAGGCTGGACAAAGTCCTTCCACATCTTCACAAGACGGCCAGGGCACGCGATGCAGAACCAGGGCAGCTCTGCTTTTTCCAGTTGCTTTATTACACGTGACAAAGATCACCGGCCCACCCATCATGACCCTCCACCGCTTCCCCCTCATTGGGGGGGAAAGGACCCCGAGCTGAGATGGCAGTGGTGAGCCCCCTAGTACATGATCTGGTACACCGAGGCATGGTCCCTGGACCCCGTGGCGATCAGGCGGTTGTTAGAGGAAACGTCACAGCACATGACGGAAGTTCTCTCGGGAGCCTGGGAGGATTGGAGCACAGCAGGGGAGGCGCACTCACCCTGGCCCTACCCGTGCCTGTCAGTTCAAATGTGGTCCCCGTGGGCCCTTGGCACTGGGAGTCCTGGCCTAAGCACCGCCTGCCCCACCCCGGGCCTCCACGGTACCTGGAACTGCAAGGTTCCTGTGGGCATGCTGTAGATGCTGACCAGGTTGTCCATCCCCACGCTCACCCACCACTGGCCTGGAAGGAGGCAGAGGGGCACCAAGTCAAAACTGGCAGCGGAGGGCCACACTCCTGGGGACCCGGGAAATGGAGGAACCCCCACCTCCCACCTGTCCCCTAGCAGCAATGTGACAGGCTCAGGCTGATGAAGGGTAGAGGGGAGGAAGGGGCTCAGGGCAGGTCAGAGAGGGCCGGGCCCAGTCAGAGTGGGGTGGGGCCCTGAGGTTGGCTGGGGGACAGAGTACTCCCCCACTCACCGAGAGGGGAGAACTTGAGACCGAGGATGGTGCTGTTCTTACAGCCCACCATGTGCTTCTGGCCTCCGAGGGTGGACTGCAGCCACTGCTGGCCATTGGCTGTGCCCACCAGAACCCAGTCCTCCCGGGGGCTGGGGGACAGGCTTATTATCTGGGGGTACATGGCAGGAAAGAAGCTGGTCAGGGCCCAGCCTGGCCCAGGAGGTGGGCAACAGTACGGGAACCACCCCCAGGGGCTGACCATCTGCCCATTTCCTGGTTGCAAGGCTCCCAACAAGCAACTCTACATCTCCAAGCCTTGGTTTGCTCATCTGTAGAATGGGCGGGTCCTCTCCACTTTATGAAATTATCACAAAGACTGTGAAAGTATCCAATGCTATTTGGGCAACAGGAAAGAACATTTCTAATGGCCCCTATTCTTCCCAGCACCACCAAGACTTGGGGTACCACTATCCCCCACCCTACCTCACAGCATCCACCTCCTCCTCTAGCCCAAGACCCAGCTGCTACCTGGCCAAGCAGGCCCCATCCCAGCCTGCACACCTGAGACTCAAATTGGTATTCCCGGGGCTCCTTGGTCCTCAGGTCCCAGCACCGCAGGCAGGCATCGAGACCCCCGGTCCAGATGTTATTGTCTTTGACAACAATGCTCTTGGCTCCATTCGGAGGGCCCGGCAGGTCCCTGGCCAGGAGAGGCAGCAGAGGGGGTTGGAACTGAGACTCTAAGCTTTGGGCCCAAGGAACATCACTCACCCAACCATCCCCAGTTGACAGATGGGGAAACTGAGATAGACAAAAAGTACCAGGACTGGGGGCTTTGAGGAAACAGCCCAGCCCAGTCAAGATTTGAACCCAGGTCTTCAACCCTCTCAGATCTGAGTTCAAGCAGGCAAAGGCGTTAACCCTGTGACTGCTGAGCCCCTGCTCAGCAGATGATGTCTGAAGGGGCTCTCAGGGTGACCCCGCCCACCCCGGGGCCACACCTAACCACACTGTGGTCCCGCAAGTCCCAGATCCTGATGGTGCCTTCGGTGAAGCCGGCAAAGGCCAGGCTGTCCTCCAGGTTGGCAGCCAGGGCCTGACAAGTGAGATCTTCAGCGGGTAGCTCATTTCGTATGTGCAGGGAGGGTGCCATCAGGTCCCAAACGCTCACGCTGGCCAGGTTGTGGCCGCCCGTCAGCAGCGTCGTGCTGTTGGAGAACAGCAGGCAGGTGCGCAGGTAGGCCCCCGGGGTCTGGGAAGGGCAGAGGCACAGGTGAGCGTCCTCCGCTCCTGGGAGCTCTTCCTGCTCCCACAAGCCTCGCCCCCTGGAACCAGCCCCACGCTCACCTGGACACGCAGGTGGCTGACGGGGAATCTGTCCTCCACCATCTGGCCGACCAGGCTCCACACCTTGACGCCACCCCTGCTGCAGGTGAACACGTGCCGCGTGAAGCTGCTCACCGCGGTGGCCAGCACGGACTCCCCGTGCTTCAGCGTCCGCATCAGCCTCATCCTGTGTGGGATGGCCAGCTTCTTGGGTTGCCAGGGCAAGGCATCTGGCCTCTTCCATGTGACTTCGAAGTCCTCAGGGTCCCAGCATCTTAGGAGGGGAGACCTTGGGGTCACTGGCCTGCCTGGGAGCCCCTTTGCCCAAAGGGGGGCACCCATCAAGGCCCTAGAGGGGCTTTTTTCTTTTTCGGATGCGGGGATTTTCTCTCAGGCCTTCTCTCCCCACTACACTACCCTTTCCCATCTCCTGCCCACACCCCTCCAAGTATTCTCCCTGTCCTATAACCAAATACTGCGCCCGTCTGCCTGCAATGATTTGCCCCCTGGAAAACTCCTGCTCATCCTTCAAGGTCCCAGCCACTATGCCCCTTCTTCCAGGCAAACTGTCTCTCCCACATCTGGGCTCCCCTAGCTTCAGACCGCCAGGCTGGGGATGCCTGCCTCCAGCCCGGAAACAGCCTCTCCCCCTCCCCATTCCATGGGAGTTGCCTCCTCCAATCCCTTGAACCTGGGCTGGTCATGTGGGTAGGGATAGTGATGCTGGTATGAAAGTAACTCGAGTTTCCCATCCCTACCCAGACCCCTCTTCGCCAGTTACTGAAGACAGTATGGCGGTGATGGGGAGGGTGAGGACATGCCTGTACCTCTGGGCTCTTCCACCTCCTGGGGACAGAGGTACATGTAGGAGAGGCAGGTCTAACACTTACATGGGCTTCAGAAAGCGATAGGTTCTCCTAGCAGGCTCCTGCGGGGGGGACCAAGATCAAAGCTAAGCCACGTTGGCTCGCTCTGCCCGAGGCCCAGGCTTTCAATGCGGGGGCATCTCACGCCTGGCTCTTGCCTGGGTCTTACCTGGGCCACACGGGACAGCATCACCCCTGGTGCCATGCCTGGCCCTATGCTCCCTTCTGGGAAACCTGGAGGGGAGATGTGGAAGGGCACAGGTGGGCGGAGAACTGGGCTGAGATAAGAGCAGTTTAGCAGCAGATATGGCCCCCCTGGAACAAGCTGCCTCCCCCTGTCCTCCCCGCCGCGCCCCCCCCCGCACCCCCGTCCCACCGGAATTACCCAAAGCATCTTCGGTATAGGGTTTTGCTCCAAAGTAGAATGGTCCTACGTTCTGGCTCTCCTGCCAGCAAGAAACAGGGTCAGACCCAAGGACCTGCCCAGGGTTAGTCTTAGAACCTCACAGCCCAGGTGGTGAGGATGGGACGAGGCAACTGCCCGAGTCCCCTGACCCAGGCAGAGTTCAGACAGTCTCAGGACAGAGTCCCGACTCCTTGGAGGGCACGAAAGGGCTGAGGGTGGAGGAGGTGGGCCAATCCCACAGAAACTTGAGTACCCGCACTGGGGCCCAGCCAGGATCACCGCCAGCCCATTCACTCACCATGCCTGGCATCTGTTCTCTCACTGTGACGAGGGGAGGGGAGGAAGGGATGGGGAGAGGCAGGAGGAAGACACGGTTCAGCCTGCGCCGCCCTCCACGCGTGCCGAGGCCGCCCACTTCCCAACCTTAGGGAGACTCACGCCTGTGTCTCCATGGGTCCACCTTATCGTGGGTCCCGGCAAACATCTGCCAGAGTTGCTGGGTCAGAACATCCTGCCAAAACTGGGGCTCAGAGTCCCCAGACGGCCGTGTGTCCAGCTGGTGAGCTGGGGAGTCGTCCACTCCAGAGGGCTGCTGGTGCCAGTCAGATGACCTAGTGGCCATGACGTCTTTGAAGTCTGGCCCCTGAAGACCGGAGGGCTGTGGGGGCTTGACCCTTGGGTGCTGGGAAACCTTGGTACTGGCGGGTCCCCAGGCGTCCTGGTCAGCCTGTTCACCAAAGGAGACCTGGTTTACCTGGTACTGCCGGCACCGGGTTGTGAGGGACAGGAGGATGTGCCCACGCCCGTGCCCTCCCTCTGGAGGACCCAGAAACCTACCTCCCGTGGCTGGAAGCCCAGGGATTGGTTGCATGTCTCTATGAACTGTCGAAAAAGTTCTGCCTAGAGGAGGGAAACATTATTCCAGCTAAAGCTTTGTAATTGGACAGCCCTGGGTGCGAACCCCAGCTTGCAAGCCAGTTTCCCTGTGTGGAAATGGGGATACACCACCTACCTTGAACATTTTGGGGTGATTACCGATAACACAGAGCCCTCTGCACTACATAGCATAAAGCAAGTTTGTGGTACCCAGAAGCCAGCCTCGGCAGTGGCCGATAAAATCTATCCTGAGGACAGCGCTGCTATAGGATGGTAGAAAGCGGAGTCAGATCTGGGTGCACATCCTGTTTTCTTGGGATGTTTGAAAACTAAAACCTGAGCCATCTATTCTGTCTCAGTAGTTGAGCGTTGGCCTATGAAACCAGGAGGTCACAGTTCGATTCCCAGTCAGGGCACATTCCTGGGTTGTGGGCTCCATCCCCAGTGTGGGGTGTGCAGGAGGCAGCCAATCAATGATTCCTTCTCATCACTGATGTGTCTATCTCTCTCTCCCTCTACCCTCCTCTCTAAAATCATTAATATATATATACTAGAGGCCTGGTGCACGAAATTCGTGGGCTGGGCCAGGGGCGGGGGTGGGGGGGCATTCCTCAGCCGGGCCTGCACCCTCTTGCAGTCCAGGACCTTTGGGGGATGTCCACCTGCTGGCTTAGGCCCGGCAGTCAGACATCCCTCTCGCAGTCCGGGCCTAAGATGGCAGTCAGACATCCCTCTTGCAGTCCAGGGCTCTCGCAGTCCGGGACCCCTCGGCTTCTTACCGCCGGCCTGCAGCGGAGGTGGGAGAGGCTCCCACCACCTTGGCTGTGTGAGCCTGGCTTCTGGATGAGCGGCACTCCCCTGTGGGAGCCCACTGACCAGCAGGGGGCAGCTCCTGCATTGAGCATCTGCCCCCTGGTGGTCAGTGTGTGTCATAGCGACTGGTAGTTCTGTAGTTCGATTGATTTGCATATTAGGGTTTTATTATATAGGATATATATTTTTAAATAATCCTAGCTGGTTTGGCTCAGTGGATAGAGCATCGGCCTGTGGACTGAAGGGTCCCGGGTTCGATTCCGGTCAAGGGCACATACCTCAGTTGCAGGCTCCTCCCCAGCCCAGGCCCTGGTTAGGGTGTGTGCAGGAGGCAACCAACTGATGTGTTTCTCTCACATCGATATGTTTCTCTGTCTTTCCCTCTCTCTTCCACTCTCTCTAAAAATCAATGGGAAGATATCCTCGGGTGAGGATTAACAACAACAACAACAAAAATTAAAACAAACAAACAAACAAATAAATAGGTTTTATTTAAAAAAAAAAAAAAAGTTCTGAGGAGCCCGGCAGGCATGGCTCAGTGGTTGAGCATCAACCTATGAACCAGGAGGTCACAGTTCGATTCCTGGCATGGTTGTGGGCTCGATCCCCAGTGTGGGGTGTGCAGGAGGCAGCCAACTAATGATTCTCTCTCATCATTGATGTTTCTTTTCTCTCTCCCTCTTCCGTCCTCTCTAAAAATATTAAAAAAAAAAAAAAAAGTTCTATGGACATGGAAGGGACAGCGTGATCTATCTTCAAGTTTCCTTTTTCTACCTACCCACCAGCCTGCCTGTCAGTACTTTTTTGTTGTTGTTAATCTTCACTGGAAGATATTTTTCCGTCAATTTTTAGAGAGAGTGGGAGGGAGGGGGAGAGACAGAGAAAGAGAAACATCGATGTGAGAGAAACACATCAATTGCTTGCCTCCCGCACACTGCCTGACCTGTAAGCACGGTACTTGCCCTTGACCGGAATCAAACCCGGGACCTTTAGCGTTCGGGCCAACACGCTATCCACTGAGCCAAACCAGCTAGGGCTCTTCTTTTAGCATAGGCTCCTCCCTACCACATACCCTATCCCTTTTCTCCATGGCACTGATCTGACAGGTACTGCGTTTGTTTTTAACCCTCCGTCCTTAGGACTGTGCAGCCCTGCACGGAAGCTACCAGCCACGGGTGGCTATTTAAACAGAGCTACGTACAATTGAAAATGACATTCCTGCCGTTCCAACAGGCACATTTCCAGGGCTCAGCAGCCACGTGGGGCCAGTGGCTTGGGAACCAGATGGCACAAGTGCCTAGAACCAAGGACAGTGGTTCCCAGAACGTGCCTCCAGCTGGGGACAAGAGCAAACAAGGCTGGAACCTCCCAGCCAGTGCATGTGGAGATGTGCGCATGTGCAGCTATATTTAATCCAGTACCAGACGAAACATAGTTCCAGCAAATGGTTCTAGAGCGGCCTGTCTAATGGGGCAGCTGCCAGCTTTACGTGGCTACGGAGCACTCGAAATGTGACTGGTGCCACCTGTTTAAGTCAAATAGCCACACGTGCCCATGGCTACCACTTAGGATAGCACCGTTGTCTGCTGGCCTACGGCTCCCACTCCCCTCCAGCAGCCCCTCAAAGTCGTCTGGCCCAGGGCAGACTCCAAAATACTGGGGAAATGTTCTGATTCACAAAGAAAGATAAGAAGGAAACGCAGCATAAGCACTAACGGCAGTCAGGTGTCTAATAGGCATTACTGCCATTCCCATTTTGCAGGCGAGAAAACTTAAGGCCCAGAAAAGCACCAAAGTTAGAGGAGACGGGAGTGGGAGAGGGCGTGGGGGGGGGCGGGAGCGGGGGAGAGGGCGTGGGGTGGGCGGGGGGGGGGGGGCGGGAGCGGGGGGAGGGGGGGCGGGAGCAGGGAAGTGCAGCCAGGCAGTGTTTACCGGCCTCTTGGAACAGCCCAGTCCCTCCCCTGCCTGTTGGGCAAACAGGGTGGTGGTGGGAGGGTCTGGGATGTGGGAACCCCTCTCTGAGCCATCAGAGCTCAGGGCGGCTGCCTCCTGGGGCCAGCAGTGATGGATTCCCCAGCTGGGCCTCCCAGCCGCAGGAGGCCCAGGGGAGCCTTCCCCAATTCGCCCTGGCTCGTTAATGCGCAATTTACTGGCACTTTAATGCACTCAGCATGAAAAGTGCTGCTCCCTCCTGCCTGCTAGCTGGCCCTCCCAGGGGAAAGCTGTGTGCCGGCAGACGGTGGGGAGTAGTGGGAGTGGGAGTAGCGGCTGGCTTCGGCGGCTGCTGCTGCTGCTGCTGCTGCTGCTAGCTTGGGATTTTAAATGCACAGCAAGGAGGCTGGGAAAACAAGGAGAGGGAAATAGAGAAGAGGGGGAGGGGGAAGTGGTCTATTGGGGACCAAGAGGCCATCAAGGCTGCTAGAATCATCACCTGGGGGTGGGGAGGACGCTCCTGGGTTGAGCAACAACAGAAGTGGCCCATCTTGGGGCCTCGCCCCCCCCCCCCCAAGTCTTGATACTCAGTAAGAGCTCTCTGGCCCCTCCCCAAAACACGGTCCACAATCTGATTACTTCTCACCACATAACTGTGTGAGATATACTCCCACACATCTGTCACCTGGTCCCCCCAACCCCCACACAGCTCCTGCCCAGCTACAGTCAGTCCTCCCTGTAGCAGTCAGAGACCGCCTGTGAGCACCTGAGTCAGGTGCTATCTCTGCCTACAGCCCTCCAGGGCTCCCATCCCCACTGTGGTAAAAGCCCAAGTCCTCACCGTGGCCCACACAGCTCTGCACAACCTGCCCTCGCTGCCTCCCCCGTCTCACTCTGCTCCAGGAAGAGCCTCCTTGCTGTTTCCCCAGCATGCCGGGCCTGGTTACTGCCCCAGGTCCTTTGCACGTGCTGTTTTTCAGATACCTTCATGGTCCGCTCCCCTCTCCTTTAGTTCTCTGCTCAAATGTCACCTTCTCAATGAGTCTTTCCTGGCCACCCTGAATTGCAACCCACTCCCAATCTGGTCCCCCACGTCCCCTGGGGGCTGCTCCATTCCATGTCCACCTTGCCCAGCCCTCATCATCTGACACCTCTATTTACCAAGCTCTGCTCACCCCAAGGGCCAGGGTTTGTCTGTGTTCTTCTCTGCTATTTTCCTGGCGCCTACAACAGCCCTTGGCAAGGTGATAGATAAATATCTGTTGAATGAATAACTGTTCTGGTTGCTTCCTGCCTCTCCCCCATCTGTCTCTCCCAGTTCCCTGAGCTGCCCACCCCAGCCCCTGCTAAATCACAGACATGGCCCTGGCCTTCTGCCAGGCACATCTGGCACCGGCAGAAAGCCCTGCCGGCACCCAGGAGAAAGAGGCCAGGTGGCAGGAGGACAGGCAGGGGTGGAAGTCATGCTGCAGCCTGGGCACAGCGCCCTGTGCAGGGAGCCAGGGCCTCGGTGCGGACCTGTCCCTGGCTCAGATGTGAGCCAGGCCCTTGAGAACTCTCAGACACAAGGAAGAGGGTAATCCAGGTATGTCTGGCACACATAACAGGCCCTTCAGAGCTGAAGCAACTGACCTGCAAAGTGTGAAAAACACTCCTGGACTCATCTGAGCCACGCACGAACCCAGGGAGCAGGCCAGAAGAAGAGGCTCAGAGAGAGGATGGGAGATATACTCCCAAGACTGTGGATCCACTGACATCCTGGGAGGTTCTAGGCCCCACCCCTCCTCTGCCCACAGCCCTCCAGGGCTCCCACCTCCCTGGGGTAAAAAGCCCAAAAAGCCTGGAATGACCTGCCTCCGCCCCCGCCCCCACCCTGCTTTCACCTCTCCCCCTTCTCCCCTGCCTTTCCAGGAGAGGCAGCTGTACCCAGAGCTCCTGGCGACGCACCTGCCTGTGATGTTCCTGTAGATCGCGCCGAATCTTCTGGAGCTACAAAGGAACAACAGGGGTCACACCGGGCGGTGGTCAGTGGAAGTGGGCAGAATTTGAATGCTGTGCATGCTTCTCCCCAGCTGTGTGACCCTGGGCAAGTCACTGTACCTCTCTGGTCCCTGCTCTCATCAAATAGGATGGCACTTCATACCCTCGAAATGAGAGCTAAGTAGGGAGACCCCTGGATTTCATTCTAGATGCGAAGGTCAAAGGCCTTCCCAGAGACCTCTCCCCACCCCTTCTCTCTCACCCTCTTGCTCACTCTGCTCCAAGCACACTGGCCTGCCACCTTACTGTTCTTCCAACGCGTCATACACAATCCTGCCCCAGGGCCTTTACACATACAGTACCCACTGCCTGGGACACCTGTCCCTGTTCTCTCGAGGGCTAGCAGGAGCCCTTATCCTCTGTGACCACCACTTCCTCTCAGAAGCCCTTTCTGGCTACCCTAGCTCAAAATCTTTACTCATTTTCCACTCATCCTTTTCTATTTTCCTTTTAATTCTGACATTTTTTTAAAATTTTGTTTTTTTCTATTTACTTACTTGTTCCTCTCATCCCCTTAGAGCTGCCCTGTCCAATGGGGTAGCCACCAGTCAAGTGCGGCTATTTAAGTTTAAACCAAACATTCAGGTCCTTACAAAGTGCTCAATTGCCACATGTGGCTAGCCGGTGTCATATTGGACATTGTGGACACAGAACATCATGGAAAGTTCTAGAAAACATGGCACACTAGAACATACACGCCTCAAGGGCAGGACTCTAGTCATGTGCTGTGAGCTAAAGAAGCCGCTCCTTTAAAGATGGAATTTCCAGTTGTCACAGCGAGATTATTATTAAGAAAAACTCACATGAAGCTAGGGTTCAATGGGGTAACTCACTTGCCCAAAGTTAGCAAAATAAATTTGTCTCAAAACCCTGTTCCTGAGGCTAAAACAGAACAGCCTTTCCCGGGGCTGCCCAGAGGCGCTGTCTGGTTCGTGGCTCACCAAGTAGTAAAGGCTGTCCACCTGTGCCCGCAGGTGAGGAGGGAACCTGTGGGGGGAAAAAGACCAGCTGGGGGGGAGGGAGCGGGGGCGGGCAGGACCCTCCCCCAGAATGAGACCCTGGCTGGGAGGGGAAGAGGATCCCCTTCCAGGGACCACATGTAGAGCAGTGTCAAGATGAATACAGTTTTAGTGCAGCATTTAAATACATCTATAAAATTAAATGCATGCAAATTCACACTAAACAACAACAAAAACCAAACATTTACATAAAAGCCAGGGTTAGGATTACTGGCTTCCTTTGTGCTTCAGGCTTCCCTGTCACTGGTCCTGTCTTTTGGGTCAGGGACTTCTGAGCCACCCGGAGAGCCCCTCGCCCCCGTGGGGTCTAGGACCACAGAGGGACTTCTGCCCCCCCTGCACTGTCCTCACCTCGGGAACTGCTTCTTCAGCTGAGCCAGGATGTCCTGAGAGCTCAGGCCTGGAGTGTCGGCCTCATGAGGAGCCTGGAAGGGTTGATGGAGTGTGAGATGGGATCTCCGAAACCTGCAGGTAATTTGCCTTCTCTCTTGTTACTGAAGCACCCACAGAGTACCTTTCATTCTGCATCTTGCTTTAAAAATCTGAAGTATTCCCTCTCTTGCCCTTTATGGAAGAAATCTGCCCAGTCCTGGCCTAAACCGTTCGCAATGGTCATCTCTGGGAAGTAACATCTGGAGGGTGGGAAATTTTGCTTGGAAAATATTAACAAAACAGATGATCTAGTCATGTGTTTTACACCTGGGTCATAAGAAGTAAGTTTAATGTTTAAAAACCAAATGCCGCCCTAGCCAGTGTGGCTCAGATGGTTGGGTGTCGTCCTATGCACGGGAAGGTTGCCCCTTAGATTCCAGGTCAGGGCACATGCCTGGGTCTCTTTTGGGCTCAATCCCCCGTCGGGGGGGCGTGCAGGAGGCAGCTGATCGATGTTTCTCTCTCCCTCTCCCTTCCTCTCTCTCTAAATATCATTAAAGATATATATATCAAGCAAGTATGTGCCTTTGCATCTGTCAGTATGATGGGTTAGTGACCCCAACTTCAAGGCCTGGCCAGTCACCCCATATTCCTCCATCAGAAGGAGGAGAATTAGCCTTGGCCGGTTGCTCAGTGGTTAGAGCATTGGCCTGCAGACGAAGGATCTTGGTTTGCCTCCGAGTCAAGGGCATTTACCTTGTACCTCGGATGCACATTTGATCCCTGGCCCAGTCCTGGTGGGAGCCTGTGTGGGAGGCAACCAGTCTAGGTGTCTCTCTATCATCCATGTTTCCCTCCCCCTCTTTCTTCCCCTCCTCCTCCTTTCCACCCTCTCTCTCTAAAAGATCAATGGAAAAAATATCCTCTGGTGAGGATTAAAAAAAAAAAAAAGCAGCAGCAGCAGCAGGAGAATTAGATATGAGCCCAGCCCCCAGGCTCTTCCCCTCCCCCCAGAAGTGAATGCCATAGCACATCCTCTCCCTCCTCACCAAAGTTCCTGGGGGCTTCAGCATCCGTGGAGGGTGCCCCCGGGGGCTGGGATGGCCAGAAGAGGTCATCTTCAGGTAGTGCTCACCAGGACTCTAAAAGCAACAGGGAAATGGAAGGTCCTGAGGGCAGAAAGCTAAGGCAGTGACAGTGACAGACCAGCCCCACCCCTGCGGGGGCCTCCTGCACCCCTCACCCTGGTCTCCACTGCGGGGCCCAGTCCGCAGTCCTGGCCCCCAACCCCACCCCTGACCTCCAGCACCCACTGCATTCCCTACAGTTTATGTCCACTCCTCAAACACTCTGGTGCCTGCAGCTGTGCTGATTAATAGTCGGGCCCCCGAGGTCTCGCCCTGTGATGGGGCCCCCTATGATGTGTCCGGGGAGAACAGTCAGGGCTTGGGAAAATCAGGGCTTGGGGAGGGCAGTCAGAGCGTGGGGGACCCAGAGAAGTACACAAGGCTCAACCTCAGCTTTGAGGCCATTTCCCAAAGGCCGAGAGAACACCATCGGAAAGGGGTTTTGAAGGATGAGTAAGAGTTGGCCAGGTGAATGAGGAGGAATGTCTCAGGTCGGAGGAAAGAGACCTCTCTACCATAATCACTCTTGTTGCGCCAAGTCCCTTCTTCCCTTTGCTTCTGTCCCCCAATGCCCCTCCAAGTCTCCTCACCAGCCGGTGACCTTGGAGTCCTCCAAAAGGCCCGGGGCCTACTCACCTCCCTTACAACAGAGGCTCAGAGGAGCCAGAGGAAACCGCGGAGGTCAGCCAAGTTCAGGCCAAGAGGAAGCCCCCTCCCCTCCCCTCCCCCGGGGGGCCTTTGACCCGTCGGGCCCCGCCCCGGCCCGCCCTGGTCCCGCCCCGCCCCGCCCCCGCCCCGCCCCGCCGCCACCTGCGCCGCGAAGCGGATCAATGAAGGCTCAGCAGCTGCACGTGGGTTCGGGCTCCGGGGGCGACAGTCGGCAGCTCTGACCAATCGCAAGGCCGCTTTCCCACGTGGGCCACGACCGCTATCGTTGATTGGTCGGCTCGCCCGGGGCCGCTGGTCGTGCTGTCAATCAGCTCACCCGGGGCCGCGGTTTAACCCTTGCGGTCCCCTTGCGGAGACGAGCGGCGTGCGTGCAAAGCCGCAGGCAGTTTGGGTTGCGGAGGAGGGCGAGGATATGTAGAAGGGCATGGGGCTTGGGGTCGGAAGGTGCCAGTGGGGAGGGGCTGGGCGGCGTGTAATTTCATTGTTTGGTGAGAAGCCTGATAATTTTTCGTGAGGCCCAGGAGTGGCTTAGCGCAGGAGATGGGGGCTGGGGGGTGGCACTTGGAATGCGGGGAATCTTTAATGCTTTCACTCTAATTCTTAGATATGGGCTAATAACGTGCAATGCAAACGAAGCTTCAAGCCCCCTTTCCGAGGAAAACTTAACCGCTCCCTTTTATCCAGCGCATCCCATGAGCCAAGCCCTAGGCTGCGCATTTTATCAGGAATTTTCCCAACTGCCCTCCAAGCCCAGGGACTGCAGATCTGAGAACAGAAAGCAGCTGCTGCGAAGGCCTTGAGGCTGGTACATATTTTTCCAGGTTCAAGGCCAAGGTGGGAAGAGCGGTGGGTATCTAGGCTGTATCTGAGAACAGTGGGTGGTTGTAGGGGGCTGTTGAGGGATTCAAGAGTTCTGTTTTGGGCCTGGCCAGTGTGGCTCAGTGATTGAGCATCAACCTTTGGACCAGGAGGTCAGGGTTCCATTCCCAGTCCAGGGCACATGCCCAGGTTGCGGGCTTGATCCCCAGTGTGGGGCGTGCGGAGGCAGCTGATCAATGATTCCCTGTCATCATTGATGTTTCTATCTCTCTTTCCCTCTCCCTTCCTCTCTGAAATCAATAATATATATACTCTGTTTTGGCCTGGTTTAAAATGCCTACTCAAGATGTAAAGTGGTCAGTCTGGAGTTTTGGAGTGAGAGGCCAAGTTTCTGCCTACCCCAGGACCTTTGCACTAGTTATTCCATCTGCCTGGGGTAGTCTGACAGCCACTGACTCCCTCCCTCACCTTCAGCTCTGCCCGAGAGGTCACCACCTCAGTGAGACCTCCATTCTCCCATTCTTGTTTTATTTACTCGAAATGTGGTTTGAATGAGAGCTCATCTTGTTTTAATCTCCGTGGCTCTCAGCCCTGTTGTGTTCAAAATTCATAGAATGCCAACAGGACTCTAACACATTCTCACAAGGAGCCACAGAATCCTGGGCAGGTGTGCTGGCTTGGGATCCACATGGTCCAGAGATCTCCCATTTCCCCTGATCTGTGCTACAGGGGGAAACAGAGTTCAGATCTGAACTCTGAGCCCTGAGAGGTTCTGGTGTAAACACATAACTTGGGTTTTCTGGCTGGTCTATGGAAGAGAAAGCGAGGGCTGCCATATTTGAACCGCAAAATAGGTTTTCACCCATGATCCCTCAACCGGCCCTTAATTGAAGTGTATTTTACTTATGGTCCAACCTGCTAATTGCCTCCCTCTGTGCGCTTGGCTCTCCCTCCCTCTGTGGTTGTAGACTTTCAGCTGAGCACACTAATTCATCCAAAGCTGGCTTGTCTTGCCTAGTTTCTGCTGGGTCCCTGTCACTGCTTAAAACGATTAAAATTAAATAAAATTTAAAATTCAGTCCAGTGGTTCTCAACCTTCTGGCCCTTTAAATACAGTTCCTCATGTTGTGACCCAACCATAACATTATTTTCTTTGCTACTTCATAACTGTAATGTTGCTACTGTTATGAATCGTCATGTAAATATCTGATATGCAGGATGGTCTTAGGCGACCGCTGTGAAAGGGTCGTTCGACCGCCACAGGGGTCGCGACCCACAGGTTGAGAACCGCTGATTCAGTCCCTCAGGTGCACTGGCCTCATGTCAATTGCTCAGTGGTCACCTGTGGCTGGGGACTGTCCGCGTTGGGCAGCACAGATCTGGACTATTCCCGTCGTTGCAGAGAGTTCACTGAATGGCACAGACCTGAGGTTCTTCAAAAACAAAGATTCTGGGTCCCGGCAGAAGTGGGAGGCATTTGGTGGCAGCCATTCCATTCTCACTTGGTGAAAGCCCTGTGTGTGGGGCTGGGTAATATTTGGACATTTTGTTGGTATGTGTTCCCTGCTGGTTCTTTCACTGTCCCCTGCCCGCCCCAGCCTGGCCAGCCAGCTCTGCAGCCTCCTTGAGCTCTGGGGAAGGGGATGGATGACACAACGCAGAGGAAAGGCGGAAGCACAGATTTCCTTCTTGGCTTCTGAGCTGTGCGCTACTTGGTGGAAATCCAAGGCCTGGATGAATGTTTGAGAGAAAAGAGGTTTGCATTTCCAAAGCTCTGGCATTTCCTAGGCCTGTCCTGGACACCTCAGGCCTGTTACCTTAGGGATCCCAGAGTCACCTGGATTGAGGCAAGAAAAAGCCCAGAGTGGAGAGGGGGCTGGGGCGTGACCACAGAGAAGTGACAGCAGGGAGATGGGGATGGGCTTCACCGGTCCCACTCTCTCCTCCGTCCCCAGAACTTCCCAGTGGCCCACGTGAGCAAGAAACAATAGCCAAGTGTCAGAAGGGAGGAAGAAGCTGCAGGAAGCCTGTAGGTAGAAGGACTCTGGTGTCCAGCCAGCGAATGAATGACCAGGAGCAGCGCAAGGGGACAAGGACTCTCTGAAGACACTGGCCGGACGGGGAGATGCTCAAGGGCAGGATGCCCCCAGCTGTCCCCACTCTCAGACACCACATGACCACCGTTGCACTTAGACCTGGCCCCAGGAAAAGTGAATTTATCAAATTACCTGGCTTTGATGGAGGTTTGCTTTCTGCCACCTGGTGGAAAGAGGCTTGTATTCCTTTCCTCTGGGCCTCTGTAACGAATGACCAGGATATGCGGCTTACGACGATGGAATTCTAGCACCTCACATTCTAAAGCCCAAAGTCCAAAATCAAGGTGTCAGCAGGACCAAGCTCCCTCTAAAGCAGCGGTTCTCAACCTGTGGGTCGTGACCCCTTTGGCGGTCGAACGACCCTTTCACAGGGGTCGCCTAAGACCATCCTGCATGTCAGATATTTACATGACGATTCATAACAGTAGCAACATGACAGTTATGAAGCAGCAACGAAAATAATGTTATGGTTGGGTCACAACATGAGGAGCTGTATTTAAAGGGCCAGACGGTTGAGAACCCCTGCAGAGTCTAAAGGCTGCAGGGAGGGCCTTTCCTGCCTTTTCCAGCCTCTGGGGATGGCCCGCAGTCCTTGGCCTTCCTGGGCTTGTAGACACATCGTCTTCATTGTTGTGTCTGTCTTCACGTGGCCTTCTCCCCCGTGTGTCTCTCTGTTAAAATTTCCCTCTTCTTGTAAGGACACCAGTCATTGGATTAGGGCTCACCCTATTTCAGCATGACTTCATCGTAACATCCGTAATAACCCATTTCCAAGTGACGTCACGTCTTCAGGTTGTGGGGGGATAGGTGAGGGGAGCGGAGTGGGGTAGTGGGTTAGGACTTGAATGTATCTTTTGGGGGGACATAATTCTGCTCTCCACAAGGCTCAAAAAAGAAATGAAGTAACTATAGTGACTCATTCACTCCTCCAGGAAGCCTGATATCCCCATTTTGCAGAGGGGAAAACTGGGGTTACCAGAGAGGTCACCTAATCTGCCCAAGGTCACATAGTTACTAAAATGGCTAAGCTAGGATTTGAACCCAGGTCATCTTGCTCCCAGGGGATGGAGCCTTGTAGCCCTTACACTCTAATGCTCACATCTAAGTTAGGGTTCTGCCATGGAACTGCCCACATAGTGGCAGTAGGTTGGACCACCACCAGGACCCAAGCCTGGAGGAAGGCACATCCATTCCAGAAGCGGATTTCGGATCTCCTGGACTCCGCTCTCACTTTTAAAGAAATCGAGATGTCTTAGCTAGTGTTACAGATCAAATTGCCCCCAAACCTGGTGGCTTGAAACAATAAACCTTTATCTTCTCACAGGTTCTGGTGGGCAGGAACCTGGGGGTGGCTTTGCTGGTTTGACGTTGGGTCACTGATGAGCAATGATCCAAGTTCCAGCCTTTCTTTCTCCTCTCACCGCCCTGTGGTATTTTTTGTTTTATTTAACTCTCCTCTGTCTGCTGTGTTTACGCCAGCGGTTCTCAACCTGTGGGTCGCGACCCCTGTGGCGGTCAAATGACCCTTTCACAGGGGTCGCCTAAGACCATCCTGCATATCAGATATTTACATGACGATTCCTAACAGTAGCAACATCACAGTTATGAAGTAGCAACGAAAATAATTTTATGGTTGGGTCACAACGTGAGGAACTGTATTTAAAGGGCCAGAAGGTTGAGAACCACTGGGTTACGTGTTGCTGGAAGGAGGCTGCAGGGAAGACACTGTCCACACACGTGCAGTCCTTTGTTGCCGACTTTCCCTGTGCCTGTGTCTCCAGGGGCCCTGCATGCCGCGGACACTTCCCCATCAGGGCTGGGCGGGCAGGGCGTGCTGAGGTTGCTTTTGACAGTCAAGCTAAGGCTGTCTGAGATTGTGGAAGGCCTCCCAGCAAATGTGCAGCTGGCCAATCCCAGTGCTGTCACGTGAAGGGGGCAGTGGCTGGAGAGGCTGCAGAACACCTTCTTGAGAGTCGTGCGTTCCCTAAATGAGGTGCGAGGAGGAGAAGGTAGTCTGTGCAAATTAGACATAATCCCCTAGGCCGGTGATATATATATATATATATATATATTGGTAAGAGAACATTTATTGGGTAAATGACAGAGGTAGAAAAAGGAATTCCTAGAATACATGGGCTTAGGGAATGAGTTATGGAGGTAATGGTAAGGCCCTTGGAGCTTGGGAGTGAGGAAGCTAATGGTAACACTGGGGGCGGAGGGGGGGACAGGGAAAGGGAAAGGCACTGGTGTGCTCCCTGGAAAGAGAGTGCACCCGATTTAAAAAAAAAAAATCTTCACCAGAGGATGTTTCTTCCATTGCTTTTTCAAAAAGATATGGTTTTATTGATTTTAGAGAGAGGGGAAGGGAGAGGGAAAGAGAGAAAAGAAAAATATCCATTGGTTGCCTCCCACATGCACTGGGACCACAGATAGAACCCACAACCTGGGCATGTGCCATGACCTGGAATAGAACCAGCAACCTTTTGGTGCATGGGAGGACACCCAACCAACTGAGCCACACCCACCAGGGTTCCATTGCTGTTTACAGAGAGTGGAAGGGAGGGAGGGGAGAGAGGGAGAGAGACTGATGTAAGAGAGACACAACAATTGGTTGCACGCACCCAGATAGCTGCTGAGGATCGAACCTGTAACCCAGGTAGGTGCCCTTGACCAGGAATTGAACCCAAGACCCTTTGATGCACAGGCCGATACTCCAACCACTCTGGCTAGGGCTGCGATTTTTAAAAAAATATGTTTTTATTGTGCTTATTTATTTATTTAAATACTAGAGGCCTGGTGCACAAAATTTGTGCACAGGTGGGTTCCCGGCAATCAGGGCCGATCAGGTTCCCTGTCTCCCTGCCTCCCGCCTCCTCCTTCCCTGGCCGCCCGTGCACCACCACCATGCGGTTCCCTGCCTCCCCCACTCCTTCCCTCACTGCCGCCCACCCCCTGGTTCCCCATACCAGCCTGGGGGCTCAGCCCCAATCAGGTGATCAGGGACAGCAGGTTGGAGGCAGCTCCTGCATTGAGCATCTGCCCCCTGGTGGTCAGTGCACATCATAGCGACTGGTCGTTCCATCATAATGGTCACGTTGGCTTTTATATATATAGATGAGGGGTCCTCAAACTTTTTAAACAGGGGGCCAGTTCACTGTCCCTCAGACCGTTGGAGGGCCGGACTATAGTTTAAAAAAAAAACTATGAACAAATGCCTATGCACACTGCACATATCTTATTTTGAAGTGAAAAAACAAAACTTCAAAAAAAAAAAAAAGGCCCTACTAACTTCAAAATAAAAAAAAAATAGACCTCCTAACTTAAAAAAAAAATAAAAAAATCCTAACTTGTTCTTACCTCAGTCCTCAGGCAGCAGCAGGCTCTGCACAGGCAAGCTCATGACTAGTCTGATCACACCAGAGACTGAGCGGAGGAGTCGAGAGACAGAGTGTGGCGCACATTCCACACACACGCGCACTGCGGGCGGGACGAGTTGGCTGCTAAGCAACAGGCAGTGGCAGCAAAAACACCCTGCCGGCGGATAAATGTTTTCGGCGGGCAGCGTGTGGCCTGCGGGCCGTAGTTTGAGGACCCCTGATATAGATATTTTTATTGATTTCAGAGGGGAAGGGAGAGGGAGATAGACAACAATGAGAGAGAATCATTGACTGGCTGCCTCCTGCATGCCCCACGCTGGGGATGGAGCCTGCAACCCAGGCATGTGCCCTGACCGGGAATCAGACTGGTGGCCTCTTTCTTGGTTCATGGGTCAATGGTCAACCACTGAGCCACACCAGGTGGGCTAGGCTAGTGATTTTTAAATCTTTTTAGTATAGTACCCTGACTGGGGATCAAACTTGCAACCTTGGTGTATCCGGACGAGGATCCAGCCAACTGAGCTACACTGGGTGTGCTGCAGCACACAGGTGTGCCACAAGAATTGTTAAAATAGGCAATAACTAATTATTTAGTCATGGGCACTGACCTCTTTTCCCTTAGATAGTCAAATTAAAAAATGACAGCCAACAATACAATAGCTGTCCGGTATAAAGAAATCAAAATTATACCTATTTTTGTCAGATTAGCAAAAAATATTCTATTTTTTGGTGTGCCGCAGAATTTTAGTAATTAATTTGTGTGCCATAAAATGAGAATCGTTGAAAATTGCTGCCCAGGGCTGGCTCTGAGCTGAACTCGTGGTCTCTGGCACCCTCTTCTGGTAGAATTTCTAATTACAGACTTATTGAAGTATAATTACATAACAACGGGGTCATCCATTTTAAGCATACTGTTTGAGGATTTTTTGTATAGTTGTACAATTGTACAACCATCACCAGAACCCAATTTTAGAAAAATGTCCATTGCCGCTGAAATGTCCCTCTTGTCCTTTTTGAATCAATCCTTTCCTCCCATCCCTACTTTTCTGTCTCTGTAGTTGTGACTTTTCTAGAAATGTCATATGAATGGAATCACAAAATATGTGGTCTTTTGTGCCTGGCTGCTTTCACTGAGAATATATATTTTTTAATCTTCACCCAAGGATATTTTTCCCATAGTTTTTTGTTTGTTTGTTTTTTATTTTTTTTATTTTTGGTAAAAAGAATCAAAACATGATGTTGAGTAAAAGGAGTTGCCAAAAGATATACAGAATATTATACCAAAATATGCAAAATAATACCATGTATTATTTTACAATACATACTTAATTAGTAGAAGTATGAAAACATATAGCAGGTGTCAACTGATGGTCATTGATGCCAATTCAGCACCAGCAGGAACCCTCAATTTGAGGTGAGGTAACTTTTTTCAGTGTAAAACAGCTCACTTGTGATATGGCATAGCTGTGAAGCAGCCCTGGGGTCAGCCCCTTCTCGGGCTACACAGCTCTGCTCTTGCCAGTCTGTTTTGCACTACACTGGTCTGCTCTGCTGTGGTTTGGTCTGCTCCTTTTCTGGGTCAGTCTGCTCTGGCCTCCCCTGGTCTGAGCCACTCTCCTCCCCCAAACTCTCTCATCTCAGCCAGGGAGACACAGCACTGACTCTTCTGTGGAAAGGGAAAGTGTCTATTTGTTTGTTTTTTAGAGAAAATGGAGGGGAAGAAGGAGGTGGAGAGAGAGAAAAAAACATTGATGTGAGAGAAAAAAAACATCGATGTGAGAGATACATCAATCGGTTGCCTCCTGTTCTCATCCTAACTGGGTGGGGGTTCAAACCTGCAACCGAGATACGTACTCTCTGGGTGTATGTATGCATGTGCACACGTAAATTATGCATGTTTCCCCCTTTAATTTTGAGAGTTAATTGCATTCTGTGCCCCTTTATCCCAAGTCAGGGGGCATTTTCTAAGAATACTGAGCTAGGAGGTTTTGAGAGTGACAGGCAGCCCTTTTGTGACCATGCTTTTTCTCTATTGAAATAATTCTTGATCTCGTCTGGATATAATGACTTTGTCAGTATGTCTTGCAAATATTTTTTCCTTGTCATTTGCTTTCTTCACAGTGGCTTTTAAAGAGCAAATATTAACAAATTTTAGTGACCCACTTGATTTTTTCTTGGTGTGTGTTTGTCCCATTTTCTGTCTTATCAAAGAACTCTGCCTGACCTAAGGGAAACAGAGATTTTTTCCCCTGTGTTTCTTCTGGAAGTTTTATTATCTTTCATTCATGTCTATGACTCGCTCCGAATTGATTTGTGTATACTATGGTGTGATGAAGTTATCAATTCTGAATAGGCAGACATGTCCTTAAATGGAAGACCTGCAAGAATTTTCAATTCTCTCTAAATTGAGCCTGTTAGTGCAATTTCCACCAGCTGACCCAGCTCATCCCACCTGCCACCCACCGAACACATGACCTTCTCCAGGTGCCTGAGATGGCAGCTTGCAGCCAGAAGCTGCCCACAAAGTCCTAGACCTGGCCCGGACCCACCTCCGTCACCTTGGGCCAGCCCACCAGTACCAGAAGCATCTTGCCTAGAAACTGGAAAAAGCTGGGGCTTGGTCCTCAGAAGGGGAGGAGTGAGGGTAGTGAGGCAGGTTAGAGGCTTCCTGTATATGATGCCAGTCAAACAGCTGTGTGGGGCTTGGGAGAGACAGCAGAAGGGACCGGTGCTCGAGCCAGTCCCTTGTCACACTGTGACATATTAAATTTGTTATATATGCTATTTATTAATATGGTTAATTTGGTTCCTCCCTACCAGAATCTAAAAAGGATGAGGGCAAGGATTTTTTCTGTTCAGTGAACAGAGTGGGGGCTATGGAAGGTGCTTAATGAGAATGTACTTGAGGAATCCACACGCAGTTTTCCTGGGTCCACCCATGCACAAAACAAAATATTCACAAATGTGACAACATGAACGAGGTGCCATCCAGGACAGGATATCACAAGGAATTTATAAGTAAGAAAAGCCCCGTGTAAGAAATGCACAAAATTTGACCCCACTTCTGGAAGAAATGAGATTCAAGGAAGAAACATTCCAACCATGGAAATATCTTTTTATACGTGTGTTAGCGTGAAGAAGGTGTTGGAGGAAATAAGCGTTTGTGAGTAGTTATTGTGGATTAGGGTGACATGGGCGCCTTAGACCGGCACGGTGACCGCGCCTCCAGCCACACAGCGGGTCGGCGCTCTGACCATAGCCACGCCCCGGGGCGGGTCCCATGTAAGCCACGCCCACAGCCCCCGTGCCATTCCAGCTTCAGACCCGCCCTGGAAGGGCGGACCGGCCCTTGGGCTCAATGGTGTCCCAGCTCTGCTCAGCGATTGGAGGAGGTAGCCCCCCCCAAACCAAGACCCGCCCCCATTCCGCTCCCTGCCACGCCAGAACCTGAAGCAAATGACGTATAAAGGTCCCCAGGACCCGGGGTGGGCACGCTCCTGTCATTAGCACCAGGTGAGATCTGCAGGTTGGCACATGTCGGACGGTGCACTCCTGGTGTCGGTGTGGGCGGTGCCCGACTGTGGGGGTGTCCTGTGGTCCCACCAGAGGTTGGCCGCACGAAGGCCTACCAGTGATGGCGAACCTATGACGCTCGTGTCAGAGGTGACACGCGAACTCATGTTTTTGGTTGATTTTTCTTTGTTAAATGGCATTTAAATATATAAAATACATGTCAAAAATATAAATCTTTGTTTTACTATGGTTGCAAATATCAAAATATTTCTATATGTGACAGGGCACCAGAGTTAAGTTAGGGCTTTTCAAAATGCTGACACGCCGAGCTCAAAAGGTTCGCCATCACTGGCCGAGGCGCTCAGCGGTTGATGCGGAGACGGGAGAGTTTGCTGGGAGAGTGACTCCCGAACTCTGTTTGCGAGTTCATTTGCCACGTTGGCCAAGTGAGCAACCGGATCTCTCTGGGCTACACTTTCCACATCTGCAAAACGGGATATCGCTTCCTCTCCAGTGGGCTGTGTGGTGCCGGTGTGTGGCCCTGGGGGTAGGAAAGTGGCGGCCGGAGGACTTGGGGAGGCCTGGGACCCCCTGGCTCCTCTCTCCCCATCTCCCTCCAGGCCACCACAAATTCTAAATACTGTCCAACGTGTATTAATATTCACAGCGTGGCTATTGTAAGTTATCTGTCACAATTGATTGCTCTAGTTGATGGCGTTGTGATGAGAGTGTGTGGCCTCGCTAACAGTTCTTTGGTCTTTGTTAGGGTGTGCTATCCGGCTCAATTGCAGACGCCACGTGAGGTGGTCGGGTAGTCAGCTCTCTTGCCTTACTTACAGAGCCCCTGTTTTGTTCAGGGGAGTGATGTGCTCTGAATGGAAGAAAACCAGAAACACACAATAATGAACAAAAACGTCACCTCCTACTCTTCATTGCATCCACTGATTGCCACGCCCCGTGGTCCTGGACAATGAGAGGTCGAGAGAAGTCACTGGGGACAGAGATGACCAGCTTGTACTCCTCACCCTTTGCCTCGCTGCCTCCCACCTTCCTTGGCGTGTATGCCTGAAATCCCCACCTGGTGCCTTCAGTGGGGTGTAGCCACGAAGGTCACAGCCCCCAGCTGAAGCAAGGCGCAGGAGCGTGGGCCTGCAGCGGCACACCGAGGCAGCCGCTCCACTTCTGTTTGGTTAACTTTCAGCGTCTTTATGTGAGGAAAAGAACCCTGTGATGGTTCAGCCACTCATTTTTTTTTAACTTTTTTATTGTTGTTGTTAATCCTCGCCCCAGGATATTTTTCCACTGATTCTTAGAGAGAGTGGGAGGGAGGAAGGGAAGCGGGGAGAGAGAGACACGTGGATTGGTTGCCTCCCGCATGTGCCACGGGGCCAGGGAGCAAGCCTGCAACCAAGGCAGGTGCCCTTGACCAGAATCGAACCCAAGACCGTCAGTCTGATGCTCTAACCACTGAACAACAGGCTAGGGCTTTTTTAACTTAAAAATAACTAGAGTTTCACAGAGAGGTCTTGTACCCTTGCCCCATCTTCCTCCAGTGGTAGCATCTTACAGAGCTTTCGTACAAACCAGGAGATAGAGCCCTGGCCAGTGTGGCTCAGTTGGTTGGGCATCGTCCGGGTCTGGGAACATGCTCAGGTTTCAGACTTGATTCCCAGCAGGGAATGTGCAGGAGGCAGCTGATTGATGTTTCACTCTGATTGATGTTTATCTCTCACATCAATGTCTCTCTCTCTCTCTCTTCCTCTCCCTCTCCCTTCCTCTCCCTCTCCCTTCCTCTCTAAAAAAATCAATAAACTATTTAAAAAAAACAAAAACAAACCAGGAGATCGACATTCGTACAATCCAAAAGGCTTATTCAGATTTTGGCAGTTTTACATGTGTGCGTGTGTGTGCGTGTGTGCATGTGTGTGTGCGCGCGCATGTATGTGTGTGTGTGTGTGTGTGTAATTTTCTGCCATTTTATGATGTAGATTTGTGCAAACTGCCACCAAAATCTGTTTATTACTACAAAGATTCCTCCTGAAGCCACTGTTTTAAGGATGCTTGAAATCCCTGATGTATCTGATACGTGGTTATTAAAATTTTTTCCTCTCTATTGATTTTAATTTTTTTAAATCCTCACCCGAGGCTCTTTTTCTGTTGATTTTTTTTAGAGAGAGTGGAAGAGAAAGGGAAAGACAAAGAGGAACATTGATGTGAGAGAAGCACATCGATTGGTTGCCTCCTGCATGAGCCCAGACCAGGGCCCAGGCTGGGGAGGAGCCTGCAACCAAGGTATGTGCTCTTGACCAGAATCAAACCCAGGACCTTTTGGTCTGCAGGCTCTATCCACTAAGCCAAACCAGCTAGGGCCCCTCTATTGATTTTTAGAGAGAAAGGAAGAGGGATAGAGAGATAGAAACATCATAAATTGGCTGCCTCCTGCATGCCCCTACTGGGGGTCCAAGCCCTGACCTAGATGTGAACCCGTGACTTCTTGGATCCTGGGCCGATGTTCAACCACTGAGCCACACCAGCCGGGCTGATATGTGATTATTTAAAATTAAATTTTCCATGTGGGTTTGTTATGGATGTGTATTTTTTTAAATATATATTTAATTGATTTTTTACAGAGAGGAAGGGAGAGGGATAGAGAGTTAGAAACATCGATGAGAGAGAAACATCGATCAGCTGCCTCCTGCACATCTCCTACTGGGGATGTGCCCGCAACCCAGGTACATGCCCTTGACCGGAATCGAACCTGGGACCTTCCAGTCCGCAGGCCGATGCTCTATCCACTGAGCCAAATCGGTTAGGGCACTTTATTCCTTTTTTATACTTTCTTTTATTTGTCCAATTTGTATTGTTTTTACTACAACTTCCATTTTCCTCAAATTCTGGGTCCTCAGTTGTTTGTGAGACCTGCTGACTGGACAGAGTCTTCAGGAACTAGGCTCCTCTTACCCAACAGGTGTGCCAGGCCCAGGTGCCGGCCTCCACCTCCGCCTAGAGTCCACCTCCGCTGGGGAGGGGCTGTGCCCCTGCCTTTGGACATGAGGGGCTAGACCAGGCTCCTCGCTGCTCTTGACTTCCAAGGCGAGAGTTGTTCACGCCAAGCAGCACCGAAATCTCATTGCTCCCAGAATCCTGACATTCTGGCTCTGGGTCTAGGAGCTGACAAGGAAATAACTTTTGAGCAAGCCAAGTATCCATTCTGTGTCATCAGAATGATGGTTTTCAGTCTTTGCCTTACTCAGAATCCACTCTATCTCAGTAAAGATCATTCTTGTAATTGTCTGTGGATACGCCTGTATCACTTGTTGGTGCACTTGGCTTCCAGATTTCAAGCACTTATTATCCCTGAGTGTACTGCATTTGGTTTGCTTGCTCACTATCATTTCCCCTGCGAATATGAACGCAGGAGTCCTAGGAATTGAGTCCAGTTCCCTGATAGTCTTCCTCATCCCCCCCCCGCCCCAACACACACACATTGGTGAAGAGGTTCCCTGTTGAAATAGAATATGTGGGATGTTTCAGGACACGGTCTTTGGGGATGTGGCTGTGAACTTCACCGGGGAGGAGTGGGCTTTGCTGAATGGTGCTCAGAGGAAGCTCCACAGAGAAGTGATGCTGGAGACTTACCTCAGTAGGTAAGGCCCCTTTACTTAGATTTTAGGGAAGAAATAGTTTTTACAGTTGTCCCTTCTTTTTGGGGCCAAGGAATGGGGATATGTTGGGAAAAAGACAGACACAGTCCAAGCCTTCATAGGACCTACCTAGAATCCAATAGCTTTTCCATGAAAACAAAGATTCATATATTAGTCTGTTTATTACTGTTGAGGAAAGTCTGAGGCTTCTTTTTTTTTAAATTCTCACCAAAGGATATGTTGGTGTGTTTTTTCTAATTGATTTTTTTCTTCTCTTTAGAGAGGAAGGAAGGGGGGTGGTAAACATTGATGTGAAAGAGAAACATCGATTGGTTGCCTCCCATATATGCCCTAACTGGGGATCGAACCCACAATCTAGGTATGTGCCCCAACCGGGAATCATACTGGCAACCTTTTGGTGTACAGGAGAACACTACAACCAACTGAGCCACCTGGCCGGGGCACTTCCCATTTTTATAAGTGTGAGCAAGTCTCCAGTTCGCTGTGGGGCAGTGAGAGCATCACCCTTGAGACAGTTACACTGTGGTTAATACACATTTAACGTGATAATTTTGCTGAAATTGAACCTACACTTACTCAACGTCACTTTAAGGTCCTAGTATTAGCCCTTTTCATAGAATGTTTGTTGCCCTCCATCTTCCCCTATGACGAGCTTTTGTCCAGGTGCAAGGCAGTGGCCACATACCATCTGATCTCCCAATGGCAGCTGGGGACCATAAAGAAAGACTCCATTGCCCAGCCAGTGTGGATCAGTGGTTGAGCGTTTACCTATGAACCAGGAGATCATGGTTCGATTTTCAGTCAGGCCACATGCCTGGGTTGCGGGCTCCATCCCCAGTGTGGGGCATGCAGGAGGCAGCCAATCAATGATTTTCTCTCATCATTGATGTTTCTATCTCTCTCGCCCTCTCCCTTCCTCTCTGAAATCAATTAAAAAATAAAAGGCTTAATTTAGGCCTTTGTTCCTGCAAACAGCAGAACAACAACCCTCAGGAGGAATAAGTTCTGAATAAAGGCATGACATTTGGACATGTCCAACAGAAGCATGACTCAGTCTGTGTGTGCGACAGGTGACGTTTGTCTTTCATGCAGCTTCTCTGTTGGACTTTTCATTTCTCCTCACTCATGTGGGAAGACTTTCTGTATCTCCTCTTACACCTACTTCGATTTTCTGAGAATATTTAGCTCAACATTAGTCTGCATTTCTTGGAAGCATTTCTTAGTGAAGAGGCTGCCATTTTGACTTATTTTCTATTATTGCCAACGTTTCAGACAGCTAAGGTCCTTGGAGTGTTTCTTTGTTCACATGTCCAGTTGTTCTTTTTCTATTTTGGGATCAGTGTATGAAAAAAAATCCACGTAGGGTCTCTTACTTTCCTCTGTTGCACCATCTTGATCCCAAGAAAGTATATGCTACCAATTACTGCAGGTTGTTTCCTGCACAAAATCAGTAGATCGTGTTCTCAGTGGAATATTTTAGAGACTGAAATGCCCAGTGAAGAGAAAATAGTAAGATTCACAAGAAATGCTTCCTGGTCTGTTTTTTGGAGAACACTGGACATTTCATAGCATTTGGAGATCATCACGAAACCTGAGAGAGGTGTTTGAGGTGAGTGGCATTCCCGCGGGCGGAAGGGGGTTCTTGGCAGAATGTCAGACTAACTTGAAATTTATGAGAAAACCTAGCTAATCAACAGCGTACTCAGAGACTGTTCACAAGATAACATTTTCATAAATGTGATGTAGATATTGTCTAAAACAGAATTCAGTTGGAAACCATGATCAGGAAGCCCCAGATGTAAGAAATACTGAGAGTTAGGGCTCCATGTGAGCTCAGCCAGAGCAAAAAGCTTGTTGCACAGAGTAACAATGCAGACAGTGCCAACAACATACCCACTTGTTGAAAATGGCAGCTACATAGTCAATATAGTCATGACGAACCATGAATAAGTCATTAATCAAGACATTTATAATCTTGTTGTTGTCGTTAATCCTCACCCAAGGATATTTTTTCCATTGATTTTTAGAGAGAAGGGAAGGAAGGAAGGGAGGGGGAGAAAGAAAGAGACAGAGTGACAGACCAACACTGATGGGTGGCTACGTGCCCTTGAGCCTTCAGTGCATGGCCGACGCTCTAACCACACCAGCCAAGGCGACATTTACAATCTTTAATCCCTAATAGTGTGCTCCCTATTTTGAACAGTCATGTGCTGGAGACTCCCTGTGAAAGTAATGAAGGCAATGAATGTGGAGACACCCTGAACCAGATCACAGATCCTCCCGTGCACAAGAGACATCTGACTGGAGTTAAACCCTATGAATGTACTAAGTGTGGAAAAATCTTCACAGATCTTTGTTTCCTTATGAATCAGCAAAGATCTCGCACTGGACACAAACCTCACCCATGTGAGGAGTGTGGAAAAGCCTCCAAGTGTGTCTTGTGTCTAAGCACGCATGTGGAAACAGACCTTGTGAAGAAACACTATCAAAGTCAGGATACTGGGAGATCACCTGAGAGCTTCGTGAAGTCTGAGTAGTAAAAACTCCTTTCATTGTAAGAAATGTGGAAAAGCTTTCACGTGCCACTCATCCTTTCTGGGACATGTGAGAGGTCCCTGTGGACAGAAAATTCACGCCTGTAAAGCATGCGGGAAAGCCTTTAGATATTATTCCTACCTTACATGACATGTAAGCACTCACACTGGAGAGATGCCCTATGAATGTAAGCATTGTGGAAAAACTTTCTGTTGTTACTCCTACCTACAAGAACCCGGGAGAACACACACCGGGAAGAAACTGTGTGAGTATAAAAAGTGTGGGAAAGCCTTGGGAGTGAAACCCTATGAATGTCTGGAATGTGGAAATCCTAACCATTTTGGCTCAGTGAATAGAGCACCAGCCCACGGACTGAAGGATCCTGGGTTCCATTCTGGTCAAGGGCACTATGGGTTGCAGCTTGACCCCGGGCCCTTGACCCCCGGGCACATGTGGGAGGCAACCAATCAGCGTATCTCTCACATTGATGTTTCTGTCTCTTCCCCTCCTTTCCACTCTCTCTAAACATCAATGGAAAAATATCCTCAGGTGAGGATTAACAACAAAACAAAATAAAAAATGGGCAAAGAACTTGAATGGATATTTCTCAAAAGATGAGTTACAAATGGCAATAAATACATGAGAAGATTCTCAACATCACAAATCACCAGGGGAATGCAAATCAGACCCACAAGGTGTTACCACTTCTACCCATTACGATGTCTAGAATGAAGCCATTCAGAAAAAAGGGATGATGTGAAGAAACTGGGACCCTTGTACACTTCCAGTGGGAACGTGACATGGTGCAGCCATGGGGGAAGAGAGCTGGCGGTTCTCAGAAAGTTAACCCCCTATTATATGTGACCCTGCTATTCCCTCTTACCTGCATTGAAACAGCACTCAAATAGGTTACACGAATGCACCCTGCAGCACTCTTCTAAACAGCCAAAAGGTGGACATGTCTACCAGTGGGTGAATGTTACCGAACAGAAGGTTCGACCACCTGGCACTAGGAGAGCCAAACACTGAACACCAAGAATTGTAATGGAGAAAGGTTGGTTATTTTTATTATGAATGGAGCCACCCAAGAGAACAGGCAGCTGAAGCCCAAAGGCCTGCCTAACTCATTGAATTTTTATGGACAAGGAGTTGTATAGAGCAAAATCACAAGTCATATGAGTAAGGGATTTGGGGTCGTGGGTCTTGCTGATTTGATTGGTCAAGAATGAAGTGAGGGCAGTAAATCATCATTTCAGATCTTTGGGTCGGCATCGGCGTCCCTCGGTTTAATGGGGACGTGGCCAGTGGTCCTTCCGCCTGAGGGCTCAGGAGCTGAAACACAAGGTAGGCCGTGATTTTAGCTTTAGCTTCACAGAAACTCAAACCTTGAGACCCTTGGTCAAGGAATGGCCGTTGTTTCTGGCTGTGGGGTCAGTGACTGGCAGGGGACGGGCTCAGGCCACAGGGCGCGCGTCGCGCTGCGAAGACCTGAAGGCAGGGCTGGGGCTGAGCAGGGGAGGCTGAAGCCCACAGCCCGCGACCCCGCCCGCTACTCAGCCCCGGGTCTGTGACTGTCCAATGAGGGGAGAGCGAGGCGGGGCCCAGAGCAACATCAGGGAGCAGGGGCGGGGTTGAGGGGCTGCCCAATCAAGACATGGGAAGGGGGGGGTCCTCAGAAACTGTCCAATCACGGCCTGGTGGCGTGACGGAGTTGTGCCCAATCAGAGTCCTCAGGAAGGGCCAGCCTGCAGCACCGTCCAATCAGCGGGGGGGCCGCGCGTTCACCCGGAGCGGGCGCTGCCGATCTGCGCCGAGGTCTCCGGCGGCGGCGGCGCTCTCGCGGGTCCGCGCGGGGCCCTGGGTTCCCGTCATCTTGTCCCACTTCCCGGGCTGCGGAGAGGACGCCGCCCGAGAGCCCGGAGCAGGTCGCGAGATGGTGAGTGCGCGGAGCGGGCCGAGGCCGGGCTGTGCTGGTTCGGACCGGCTGGAAGCCGCGCGGCCCCCACTCCCCCAATCCCCCCGAGTGTCCTTTCTCGGTGGCGGTCTGGGCCGGCGTCGTGTCCCGGCGCCGAGGCCTTGGCCGAGCTGGGGGACCGAGGAAGGACCAGCCGGCCGCCATCGCGGGCGGCCAGGGGCTGGGGGCGGGATGGACGCCGGGGCGGACCTGAGCTGGACCCGACAGATAACGTCGAATCGGACTTGGTTCAGACTGTGCAGTGGGGACAGGCTGGGACCCGAGCTGTGCCGCCTCCAGGGAGAAACAGGCTTTTCTTCTCCGAGGCAGGAGGGGGAGCGGGAAGGCGGCGTGACGGCACCTGCCACCCTGTGGTCCGCGCACTCAGCTCCGGTCAGCGGGCTTTGTCGGCGCCTCCGTGCTTGTTCAGACAGGATGGGGACAGTGCCTGCGCCTGTCGGGAGGACATAAACTAGGAAAGCTTGGGTAAAAGGTGGGAAATTATGACCACTTGGTCAAGCCCGTGAAGTTTGAAAAAGTCCAAGCTTTGTAAGGAGAGATTTTCATTCGGAAGAGTTCCTGCGCAGGGCGGAGAGGGGACTGCACTTGGGCAGAGGCTGGGCAGCGGGGAGCACTCTCAGGCCGTGCCACCTGCGGGGGTCTCAGGAGTGGGCTTTCCGAGTCTTGCCTTTATGGAGAGGAGTCAACAAAGGCAGGAGGGACTGGTGTGGTTGGGAGAGCAGCCCCCGGAGGCCAGCGTGTCCTCAGGAGAGGGCGTCTGGGCTGCGGCGGAGGACAGGCCTGAGTTCAGGGCTCTGGGGTCCGGAGAGCAGCTCAGCCAAGCTCTGCTTGGAGGAACATACAGCCGACCATTCAGGGCCAGAGAATGGGGATGTGGGTGTCTGCCTCTGGGCTGTCAGAGGTAAACGTGGAGACATCTGAGTCTTACCTAAGTCGGTGGCTCCTGCAATGTGCCTTTTTCCAGAGCTGGTGGTTGGGGTGGTGCCTTTCACCTTCCGTGGATGTTCCAGGAGAACAGGGTCAGGAAGGATTGCGATAGCATTGTCACCTGGCGCCTGTGCAGCCTCTTCTGTGTCCAGCTCGGCGCTAGGAGCCTTCCCTTACTCCAGCCTCGGGTTTCTCCAGGTGAGGGAGGGTGGCTCGGTGTCTCAGGTCTTTGTCCGTCTGCTGACTCATATTATTCCCCCGCTTAACCAGAGGTGCCTCTGAGAGTGTTTCAGATACAGTAAACGTCCTCTCTTCTATAGGATCGCGGGCAACATGCATACAGCTTCCCACCTTCATGCAAGGTTGGTGGAGATCCACAGTAAAAAGATTCATAAAAACCATAGTGACGCTTCCATTCAGGGTGCAGAGTCTGTGACACTTGATGTCAAAGATTAATGCAAATGATGTGATTGTGATTTGTTATAGTTGGTTTGGCATCATCCACAGAGTTGCTGGAGTTAAGTGTGATTTGTGCAGACTGAGTAAGACTGTGAAGGGTCCTGAATTCGTTTCCAGTCAAGGGCATGTACCTCATTTGCAGGCTCAATCCCTGGCTCTGGTCAGGGTGTGTGGGAGGCAACCAATTGATGTGTCTCTCTCACATTGATGTTTCTCTCTGTCTCTCCCTCTCCCTTCCATTCTCCCTCTAAAAAACAAAACAAAACAAAAATTCAATAGAAAAAATATCCTCCAGTGAGGATTAACAACAAAAAGCTAACAATGCCTTTGTCCCACCCCAGAGATTTCAAAGATCTTGGGTGTGGCATGGGCTTTGGACTAAAATTATATATATATATTTTTTATATAATAATAATTGTGGGGAACATGCACACAGGTATTCCGACCGGTATGAGGTGATCTCATTTTGGTTTTAATTTGCATCTCTCTGATGATTAGTGACTTTGAGCATCTTTTCATGTCTAATGGCCATCTGTATATCCTCTTTGGAAAACTGTCTGTTTAGGTCCTTGCCCATTTTTTAAAAATATATTTTTTTTATTGATTTGCGAGAGAGGAAGGGAGAGGGAGAGAGAGATAGAAACATCAATGATGAGTCATTGATTGCCTCCTGTCCACAACCTGAGCATGTGCCCCGACCGGGAATCAAACTGTGACTTCCTGGTTCATAGGTCAACGCTCAACCACTGAGCCACGCCACCTGGGCATCCATTTTTTTAATTGGATTTTGTGTGTGTGTGTGTGTGTGTGTGTGTGTGTGTGTGTTGAGTTACATGGAGTTCTTTATAATATTGGATATTAACCCGTTATTAGATGTATTATTGGTGATGATACTGGTTTTTTAATATTGTATTTTAACCAATACCCCTGCTATGATCAGTTTTTTTTTTAAAAATATATTTTATTGATTTTTTACAGAGAGGAAGGGAGAGAGATAGTTAGAAATATCGATGAGAGAGAAACATCGATCAGCTGCCTCCTGCACATCTCCTACTGGGGATGTGCCCGCAACCCAGGTACATGCCCTTGACCGGAATCGAACCTGGGACCTTTCAGTCCGCAGGCCGACGCTCTATCCACTGAGCCAAACCGGTTTTGGCTATGATCAGTTTTTTTTTGTTTGTTTGTTTGTTTTTAATATATTTTATTGATTTTCCACAGAGTGGAAGGGAGAGAGACAGAGAGTCAGAAACATCGATGAGAGAGAAACATCGATCAGCTGCCTCCTGCACATCTCCCACCGGGGACATGCCCGCAACCCAGGCACATGCCCCCGACCGGAATCGAACCCGGGACCCTTCAGTCCGCAGACCGACACTCCATCCACTGAGCCAAACCGGTTTTGGCGGCTATGATCAGTTTTAAGTTAATAATTTGTCTGTAGGATTGGGAGATTTCTAAATACTAAATCTTTTTATGTGGTACTAGTGAAGTTTAGTGTTTTCCCTTAGTAAGCCTTTTCCCACGTTGTTGTTTTTCATCGCTGCACTGGCTAGGCCTTCACAGGTGTACAATCGTATACATGCCCTCTCTCATCTTTTGTTCCTGATCTCAGAGGGAACAGTTGTAACATTTCACTGTTAAATAGGAAGTTGTCTCTGGGCTTTATGTAGATACCATTTCTTTCTGATTGTTCCCTTGTCTTTAAGTTGTATTGTCATCAATGAGCAGTGACATGAGACCAGCATGTCCTCAGCATCTATAGACTGGAAGCCTATGGTTAGTGTGCCTTTTCTTCATGAATGGGATAAATTGTACTCATTGAACAATCAATATTTTTAAAAAGCATTTTTAGTGTGTATATATATGTATATGTATATATATTGATTTCAGAGAGGAAGGGAGAGGGAGAGAGAGATAGAGATATCAATGATGAGAGAGAATAATTGATTGGCTGCCTCCTGCACGACCCCTACTGGGGATCGAGCCCACAACCTGGGCATGTGCCCTTGACCGGAATCGAACCTGGGACCCTTCAGTCCGCAGGCCACCACTCTATCCACTGAGCAAAACTGGCTAGGGCAAACAATCAATATTTACTCCATCTTGCCTTTCTGGAATGAAATGAACTTGGTTTTGAGTTAATATTCTTTTTATTCATTTATTTATTAGATTTTTTGTTAATCCTCATTCAAGGATATTTTTCCATTGATTTTTAGAGAGAGTGGGAGGGGGAGAGACAGAGAGAGAGAGAGAAACCCATTGATTGGTTGCCTCCCGAATGCACCGACTGGGCTGGGGATGGAGCCTGCAACCGAACCCGGGACCCTTCAGTCTGCAGGCCCATGATCTATCCACTGCACCAAACCGACTAGGGCCTAGACTAGACTGTCTTTTTTAAAAAAAGTATGTTGTTTTTTTTTTTTTATTTCCAAGAGGAAGGGAGAGAGAGACATCAATGATGAGAGATAATCATTGATTGGCTGCCTCCTGCACACCCCCCACACTGGGAATCAAGGCTGCAGCCGGGTCATGTGCCCTGACCAGGAATTGAACCATGACCTCCTGGTTCATAGGTTGACGTTCAATCACTGAGCCACACCAGCGGGGCTAGATTGCCTTTTAAAACTCCTTTTGCCTCTATATTTATGAATGTCGTTGCCTTTGAATATTTTTTTTGAATTGTCCCTTTCTGGTCTTGGTAATACTCTGGTTTTTTTCCCTACAATTTGGAATCGCTGATTATTTATTTAAATTTATTTTTATTGTTGAAAATATTACAGATTCCCCCCCTTTCTCCTCCATTGACCTCCTCCATCCCACTCCCTGCCCCTGAACCGCTGATTTTTGAATATTTAGTACCTGGCCGAGGAACCCTTTGAGAATTGCATTTAGTATGTGGGGATAGTAGAATCAGCTGGTTTTGTTTCTTTAAAGAACACAGACATTCTCAGGTGTCCTCTTGTGTCATCTCAGGTATGTTTACTGATTTCTATACATTTATCCCATTACATCTAATATTAAAAAAATCTCTTCCCATAAGTGGTAATAGCTCCTTGGTGTATTTAATCTATGAAACATCTGAAGTTTTGTTCCATTTTCCTACTCTTATTTGGTTAAATTCAATGGAATTTGAATGAAAATGCCATTAGTTTAAGGAGGATATACAGGGTGGGGCAAAAATAGATTTACAGTTATTCATATGGAAAATAATAAAGTAGCTCAGCTGGAGTGGCTCAGATGATTGATCTTCGTCCTGTGCACCAAACGGTTTCAGGTTCTATTCCGGTGAGAGAGAGAAACATGGATCCTGTATGCCCCCTGACCTGGGCTCCAACCTGCAACCTAGGTATGTGCCCTGACTGGGAATCGAACCCACAACCCTTTGGTGTATGGGATGATGCTCCAATCAACTGAGCCACCAGGCCAGGGCTGTCTGAACTTTTTAACAACAGTTTTATATGAGATATAATTTACATACTATAAAGTTTACCTATTTAATTTATAAAATTCATTGGTATCTGGCATATTTACAGAATTGTGCAATTATTCTTATATTAGGACATTAAAAATTTTTATGGATTTTGAGAGAGAGAGAGAGAGAGAGAGAGAGAGAGAGAGAGAGAGAGAGATGTGAGAAAGACACATTGATTGGTTGCCTCCACACTGGCTCTGATCCAAGACAGGGATTGAACCTCAGGTACATGCCCTTGATCAGGAATTGAACCCGCAACCCTTTGGTGCGCAGGCTGACGCTCTAACCACGGAGAACACAGGCCAGGGCTTTTTAAAAGCAAGTATAAAAAGTACAGTCTAACATAACAATAAAAAGCATAGTTGTTAGCCTAAATTTTTCTCATTACTTAACATGGCCATGCCATCATTAGGAAGCTAGCTGAGCACCAATTCGCCTCTTGGTAAGTAGGTTCCTGTCACCTGAAAGGAATGTTATTGTACAGACAAGCGGGCCCACTCGTTATTTACTGCCTTTAACAGGCACGTGCCACGTGGCTACAGGTTACTCGTGTTAGCACCTGCCTCTTCTTTTCTCTTAAGGTATCCCCCAAAAATGTATATGCACTTTGAGTGATTATCAAGTCAGTGTTTATTAACATACAGCTCATTTTCAAATTTTAAAAGAATATACAGAAATGAGTAATTTTTTTTTCAATGCCGGTTTTCAAACTGATGACTGTTCTGGTCCAGGCTCTGCTGATAATGCCAAGCAATGGATCGCAAACATTAGGAATTATTTCATTTGTATTTGTGTGCCCTCAATTTGTCGACTGTTGCCAGTTTTGTACTGTAGATAAAGTTGATGTATCCCCATTAAAAAAAAGTCTAGTGGCACTTTAGAATAAATTTTCTTTGTTCAAAGCTTAGTCTGGCTTCACCCATTATTTTAAATCAGTTAAATCTGAAATGGAGTGAAAACTGAGTTATCAGCTGTTAAAGTGTATATACATTTTTGGGGGACACCCTATATATCACACCCACATCCCCTTTTTGCTACAGAGACATAGTCTTTTTTTTTTTTTTAATATATTTGTACTAGAGGCCAATGCATGAAATTTGTCCAAGAGTAGGTCTTCCTTCCCCCTGGCTACCAGCACCAGCTTCCCTCTGGCACCCAGGACCCAGGCTTCCCTCCAGCCACCGGCAGGCACCTGGGATCGGGCTTCCCTCGCAGCCCCGGCTTCATCTAGAACAGTGGTTCTCAACCTTCCTAATGCCGCGACCCTTTAATACAGTTCCTCATGTTATGGTGACCCCAATTTCATTGTTACAAATTGAACATAATTAAAGCATAGTGATTAATCACAAAAACAATATGTAATTATATATGTGTTTTCCGATGGTCTTAGGCGACCCCTGTGAAAGGGTCATTCTACCCCAAAGGGGTTGCGACCCACATGTTGAGAACCGCTGGTCTAGAAGGTTGTTTGGAAGGACATCCAGTCTAATTAGCATATCACGCTTTTATTATTATAGATTGACTTCAGAGAGGAAGGGAGAGGGGAAGAGAAATAAAGGGTGTCCCAAAATTCACGCAAGAAGTACTTTTGATAGAAAACACAGGTTTATAATTAAAAATTGTAAATTTTTTATTGATTCATAAAGTATACAGTATAGGGTTACGTATGGAATAGCATATTGGGTAAATGGCCTCCACGGCTTTGCTGGCACATGCGCACTCTTTTGTTATTGCCTGAGCAGCCGCATTTTCAAAGAAGAATGGTCCGATGATGCCTCCAGCCCCAAATCCGCACCAAACAGTGACACGTTGTGGATGCATTTGTTTCTCAACAATCACTCGTGGATTTTCTGAATCCCAAATGCGACAATTTTGTCGATTAACCAAGCCATCAAGATGAAAATGAGCCTCATCAAAATTCAGCCACATTTATGCAAAACGGTCATGGAAAAATTTCAGCAAAAGAGTGCGTCTGTGCCAGCAAAGCTGTGGAGGCCATTTACCCGATATGCTATTCCATACATAACCCTATACTGTATACTTTATGAATCAATAAAAAATTTACAATTTTTAATTATAAATCTGTTTTCTATCAAAATTACTTTTAAAAAAAATATTTTATTGATTTTTTACAGAGAGGAAGGGAGAGGGATAGAGTTAGAAACATTGATGAGAGAGAAACATCGATCAGCTGCCTCCTGCACACCCCCTACTGGGGGATGTGCCGGCAACTAAGGTACATGCCCTTGACCGGAATCGAACCTGGGACCCTTCAGTCCACAGGCCGATGCTTCATCCACTGAGCCAAATCGGTTAGGGCCAAAATTACTTCTTGTGTGAATTTTGGGACACCCTTTACTAATTTTGTGTTGATATTTGTTTTTCCTTCTCTTGGTTATGTAAACACACAGGAGTGGAATTGCTGTGTTTTGTGGTAGCCATGTTCATCATTTTGAGGACCTGCTGGGCTGTCTTCCAAGGTGGCTTCACTACTTTACTTCCCATAAGCTATGTGTGAGGGTTCTGACTTCCTCACATCCTCACCAGGACTTGTCTGTCTGTCTCACAGCCATCTTAGTAGTGTGAACAGATACCTGCTTTAGTTTTGACTTGCATTTTCTTGATGACGAATGGCTAGAATCTTTTAGGTGCTTATTGGCCATATGAATTTTTCCTTTTAAGAAGTATCTGCTCACATTCTTTGCCCATTATTTAATTATATTATTTGTCTTTATCTTGTTGCCTTTTTAAAAATTGTGGTCCTGTGTGTTTCTGTGTGTGTTTATGTCTGGTATCAGGTATGTGATTAGCAATTCCTCATTTAACCCTGGCGGATGCAGTGTTGCCTTTTCTGTGCCTAATACAGTTGTGGGTTTGGTTTTGTGTGTTTGTTTGTTTTTTAGATTTTGAGAAAACACAGTTTTTAAAAATTTCAACTTTTAAAATAATTTTTTGCCCTTTATTTTATTGATGTGATGTCATCCAACCCAACATTGCTCTAAAATACACATCAGATCGCTTCTCGGCCTTTTGGCTAAGATCAAGTGTAGTAAAATATACATCAGGTAGTTTTTTTCTCTCTGTTAGAGTCGCCTTTAGCTCTATTACCATTAGATCCTTCAGTAATTCTTCTTTGTGCGACGATTTTTTTCATATTCCAGGCACAAGGTTGTTTATTTGCGAGGCCGTGCTGGCTTGAAAATTTCTTCAGGAACCAAGTTCCCCTTTTACCCAACCGGTGTGCCAGGCCCCAGGCTTGGCCCACACCTATGCCCACAGTGTCCACCTCATCGGGGAGGGGCTGTGTCTCTGCCTCTGTCAGATATGAGGGGACTAGACCAGGCTCCAGAACAGTGTTGACTTACAAGGTGAGAGCTGTTTAGATCAAGCAGCACTGGAAATCTCAGTGTTCATGACTGTCTGACATCCTGGTTCCAGGTCTTGGAGCTGACAGTAACTATTGAGGAGCCAAGTACCTGATTCTACATTATCTGAACAATGACTTCATCTTCAATCTTTTTTTTAATCCTCACCCCAGGATATTTTTTTTCTGTTGATATATATATATTTATATTTAATTGATTTCAGAGAGGAAAGGAGAGGGACATCAATGATTAGAGAGAACCACTGATAGGCTGCCTCCTGCATACCCGCTACTGCATACCTACAACCAGGGCATGTGCCCTTGACAGGAATGGAACCCCAGACCCTTAGGTCCACAAGCTGATGCTCTAACCACTGAGAAAAACCAGCCAGGACTCATTTTCAGTCTTTAACATACTCAGAATCTGCTATATAACAGTAAAAGCCATTCTTTTAAATTATGTATGGACTAGAGCAGTGATTCTCAACCTTCCTAATGCCGCGACCCTTTAATATAGTTCCTCATGTTGTGGTGACCCCCAGTTTCATTGTTACAAATTGAACATAATTAAAGCATAGTGATTAATCACAAAAACAATATGTAATTATGTATGTGTTTTCCGATGGTCAAAGGCGACTCCTGTGAAAGGGTCATTCGACCCCCAAAGGAGTCGCGACCCACAGGTTGAGAACCACTGGACTAGAGGCTCAGTGCACAAAATACATGCACGGGGAGAGTCCTTAGTGGCTGTTGGCTGCTGGCCAGGGCCTGCCTTCCTTCCCCCCAGCTGGCCCCACCCCTGGTTGAACTCCCGGAGGAACTCCTAGATGTGGGGAAAATTTGCATATTACGCTTTTATTATATAGGATAAGTTTATATCACTTGTTCTTGTACTTTGCTTCATGGTTCCAAGCTCTTACCACTATTGACTATAATGCATTTTATTTGCTTGCTTATTGTCATTTCCCAAAAGAGCTTGGGTGTCCTAGGAATTGAGTTCTGTTCCAGCCTCCCCCATCCTCCTGCACATGCTGGTGAAGAGGTGCCCTGTTGAAACAGAATATGTGGGATGTTTCAGGACACGGTGGTCTTTGCGGATGTGGCTGTGTGCTTCACTCGGGAAGAGTGGGCTTTGCTGGATGGTGCTCAGAGGAAGCTCTACAGAGAAGTGATGCTAGAGACCTTCAGGAACCTGGCCTCAGTGGGTAAGGATGGCTTTATCCCTCACTTAGTCTTTTAAGGAAAAAGTATTTCTTACAATTGTTCTTTTTTTATTGCGTCCAAGGAAGGGCAATATGTTAAAAAAAAAAAAAAAAGACTTATGTAATCCAAGCCTTCATGGAACATATCTAAAGTCAAATATCTTTTTCATGATAAAAAAAAGTTTTTTATATTAGGTTGACTTTTTATTTCTCTTGAACAAAAGTCTGAGGCCCCCTAATTTTTATAAGAATGAGCATAGTCTCCAGTTTGCTGTGAATACAGCTTTATGGTTCTCACCCATAAAGCCCAAGTATGGGCCCTTCTCATAGATTGTGTGTTGCCCTCCATCCTCCATGATGAGGACCTTTTCTCCAGGGGCAGGGCATCAGCCAAACACACCATCAATCTCCTAATGGCAGCTGGGGGCTGTGAAGAAAGGCTTCATTTAAGGGCCTCTGTGTCGGAGAACTTCAGAGAACAACCCGCAGGAGGAATAGATTCTGGATAAGGGATTGCTATTTGGACAAATCTGTTAGAACCGTGACTCACCCTGTGTTTGAGAGGGAGACGTTTTACATTTACCCTGCATTCCTGTTGGACTTGTTATTGTATCCTCACTCACTTGGGAAGACTTTGGCATCTCCTGTGAAGGGAACATTTGGGCATGTGCATTCTGCTGTTCCTCCCTACTTTGCATTTTTTATAACATTTATATTTATTTGGTCTTTATCTTTTTTTTTATAGTATTTCTTAGTGACCAGGCTGCCATTTTGACTCACTTTTCCTATTATTGTCAAAGTCCCAAATAGCAAAGGGCTTTAGAGTTTTTCTTTGCTTATAAACTTATTCTTCCTTATAAAAATTATGTATACTTTTGGATCAGTATATGAAAATAAATCCATACATTGTTCTTTATTTCACCATTTCTTTCACAGGAATTTAATCTAATTATGCTATCAGTTGTTACAGATTGTTTCACTCAAGTTAAAACCCAAGCATCATGTCCTGGGCAGGATAATTTGGAGAATGAAATATCCAGTGAAGAGAAAATACTACAATTCATAAGGAGTGATTCCTGGTCTGCTTTTAGAGAAAACTTCACAGTTTATAACATTGCAGATGAGCACCAACCTCAAGAGAGGCATCTGGGGTGAGTGGAACAGGGGAACAGGGGAATCTCAGCAGTATTAGACTAACTTGAAATTAAAGAAAAAGTACAAACCTAGCTAGCTAATCAGTAGGGTACTCAGAGAATTTTCACAAGACACTATTTTCATACATGTGATGTAGCTATTGAGTGTCTGAAACAGAACTCAGATGGAAACCATGATCAGGAGACCCCATATGTAAGAAACACTGGAAGTTATGGCCCTATTTTAGCTCAGCCAGAGCAGTAAGCTTGTTTCATGATGGAATAATGCAGACAGTACCAAAAACATACCCGTGCATTGAAAATGGTAAATATTGCTCATTAGAACCATCAATAATCTGTAATAAAGAAATCACTTATGAGCATTAATCACTAATAGTGTGTTTCCTGTTTTGAATAGAAGTCATTTTGTGGAGAGCCTCTGTGAAACTAAGGAAGGTAACCAATGTGGAGACACCCTGAACCAGATCACAGATCTTCTTGTGGATGAGACACATATCCCTGGAGTTAAACACTATGAATGTACTAAGTGTGGAAAAGTCTTCAAGGATTGTTCTTTCCTTATAAATCAGCAGAGATCTCCCACTGGACATGAACCCCATCCCTGTGAGGAATGTGGACAACCCTGCAGGTTGGTTTCATGCCTGAGTACTCAGGAGGAAATTGATCTTGTGGAGAAACCCTATAAATCTCAGGATACTGGGAGAGCAGCTAAGAAATATGTGAAGAGTCTCAGTAATAAAAATTCTATTGAGTGTAAGAAATGTGGAAAAGCTTTCACCTGCCACTCATCCTTTCGGGGACATGTGAGAGGTCAGTGTGGACAGAAAATCCATGTGTGCAAAGTATGTGGAAAAGCCTTTATGTATTACTTTTACCTTACAGGACATGTGAGAACTCACACTGGAGAGAAATCCTATGAGTGTAAGGCATGTGGGAAAGCTTTCAGTAGTCTTAAATACTTTAGAAGACATGTGAGAACACACAGTGGAGTGAAACCCTATGTATGTAAGGAGTGTGGGAAAGTCTACAGGTACCTCACAAATCTGCAAGAACATGCAAGAACACACAGTGGGGAGAGACCCTATGTATGTCAGCACTGTGGGAAAACCTTTAGTCGTCACTCCTCCCTTCGAGGGCATGTAAGAACACACAGTGGAGTGAAACCCTATGAATGTCAGCAATGTGGTAAAGCTTTCAGGTTTCCTGCAAACCTGCAAGTACATGTGAGGACACACACTGGGGAGAGACCCTGTGAATGTCAGCACTGTGGGAAAGCATTTAGGTATGCTGCATCCCTGCGAGTACATGTGAGGACACACACTGGGGAGAGACCCTATGAATGTCAGCAGTGTGGCAAAGCCTTCACTAGTCACTCTTACCTTCAAAAACATGTCAGAACACACACTGGGGAGAAGTCCTATGAATGTAAAGAGTGTGGGAAAGCTTTTAGGCAGCTTCAACATTTTCAAGGTCACATGAGAATACACAGTGGAGTGAAACCCTATGAATGTAAAGAATGTGGGAAATCCTACAGTTTTCTCTCATCCCTTCGAATACATGTGAGAATGCACAGTGGGGAGAGACCCTTTGAGTGTCAGCAATGTGGGAAAGCCTTCAGTCGTCTCTGTTCCCTTCAAGGACATATGAGATCACACACTGGGGTGAAACCCTATGAATGTAAGGAGTGTGGGAAAACCTTCAGGTATCCTGACAACCTGCGGGTACACGTGAGGACACATACTGGGGAGAAACCTGATGAATGTCAGCAATGTGGGAAAGCCTTCAGGTATCCCACATCTCTGCGAAAACATGTGAGAACGCACAGTGAAAAAAATACCTGAATGTCAGCAATGTGGGAAGGTTTTCACGTATCTTGAGTATCTGCAGGCACATGTGAAGACATATAGTGAACAGAAACTCTGAATACAAGAACCATGGGGTGCCTTCATTCTTCCTTTAAAATTTGTGGTGTGAGCAAACACACTGGAGATAAAACTGTATGGATGGAAAGAATAAGGAAAAATCTTCAGATATAGCACTTCACTTATTTTGTACATGAAAATTCAGAGCAGGAATGAAATCTTTTAATTATTGTAAATATGATATTGACTTTGTAAATAGCTCATCCTTAACAGTGATTTCCAGTATATTAATTTCTGGTTCATGTTGCTGATATGAAAACTTGAGACAAGAAATATTTCTCTTTGTCCCTAAAATACTACACATATTTTATTACCTTGGACCTTTTTTTTCATAATTTAATGATTTTTTAGTCAAATTTACAGTTGGGAAAACAGACTCAGAAAGCCAAAGTAATTTGCTGAATATCATCAACAGTTAAGAGTTGCTGGGACTCCCCCTTTTTTTTTTTAATAGCAAAATTTTGCCTGGCCAGTGTTGCTCAGTGGTTTAGCATCGACCTATGAACCAAGAGGTCATGGTTCAATTCTGTTCATGGCACATGCCCAGGTTTCAGGCTCATTCCCCAGTCTGGGGCATGAAGAAGGCAACAAATCAGTGATTCTCTCTCACCATTGATGTTTCTATCTCTCTCTCCCTTTCCCTTCTCTGAAATCAATAAAAACATATTTTAAAAAATTAAAATAAAATGGCAAAATTTTGTTTATATTTCCAAATTCTGAGTGTTAAAGATATTATCCCTTTTATATTTTGCTCTTTTAAGATATTTAAAATGTAAAAGGTTTTTTTAAATTACAGTTTACATTCAATATTATTTTGTGTTAGTTTCAGATGTAACAGCATAGTGATTAGATTAAGTGGTTTTTATTTTTTTATGTGAAACGATGTAATTTTATTTTTATTTTTCCTTAGTAACTTTACTCATTGATCTACTAATCACATTAAGTAACAACATATGTACTTTAAAAAAAATCTGTATTGTTGAAAGTATTACATATGTCCCCCTTTTCCCCCATTGTCACCCTCCAGCCCACCCCAGACCCTCACCACTCCACTGTCTGTGTCCATGGGTTATGCATATTTGCATATAAGGTCTTTGGTTGATTACCTCCCACCCACCAACCCTTCCCCACCTTCCCTCCGAGATTCTGCACTGTGTTCCATGCTTCCATGTCTCTGGATCCACTCCAGTCATCAGTTTATTTTGTTAATTAGATTTCACATGTGGGTGAGGTTATGTGATACTTGTCTTTCTCTGACTTATTTCACTTAGCATGATACTCTCCAGGTCTCTCCATGCTGTCTCAGAGGGTAAGAGATTCTTCTTTTTTACTGCTGCATAGTATCCCATGGTGTAAATGTATCACAGCTTTTTTATCCACTCATCTATTGATGGACATTTGGGCTGTTTCCAGATCTTAGCTATTGCAAATTGTGCTGCTATGAGCATAGGGGTGCATACATTCTTTCTGATTGGTGTTTTGGGTCTTTTAGGATTATTCCTAGAAGTGGGATCACTGAGTCAAATGGCAGTTCCATATTTAATTTTTTGAGGAAACTCCATACTGTTTTCCATAATGGCTGCACTAGTCTGCATTCCCACCAGCAGTGCACGAGGGTGCCTTTTTCTTCACATCCTCGCCAGCACTTGTCATTTGCTGATTTGTTGATGGTAGTCATTCTGACAGGTGGTGAGGTGACATCTCATTGTCATTAAAACTATATTGACAACCAAAGGACTTGTATGCATGCATATAAGCCTAACCAATGGACACAGACACCAGGGGGGTGAGGGCATGAGTGGGAGGGGGTAATGGGGGGGGAATAAGGACACGTAATACCTTAATAAAAAGCTATATTGATAAATTTTCATTTATTACAAATTTTCTTAAAGTCCTAAAGTATGTCTGTGAGACACACACACACATACACACACATACTCTTCTCTGGTTCCTGACACAAGGCTCCTAAACCCCCTGAAATTTCCTAAGTGATAAGAGCACTATGAACATCTCTGTTCTATGAATCACTATGAATCACTCTGAGGTGATTCTGGGGAGCTCCTGGAAGGAGGCTGTCATCAGAAGGACCAGCCAATATTAGAATGTTAGAATGTTCAGAGCTAATCACATCCTCCAGGGAGGGATAGGGCTGAAATGGAATTTATACTTGATCATGCCTACGTCAGGAAGACTGCAGAAAATCCCAATCATACAAGGTTCAGAAAGCATCCAGGTGGGGGAACACACCCACATCTGGATGGTGACACATCCCAGTTCCACAGGAACAGTAGCTCCTGTACTCAGGTCCCTCCCAGACCTCACCCTGCCTCTTTTCACCTGGCTATTCATCTGTATCCTTTATTATCTCCTTTAATAAATTGGTAAACATAAGTCAGTGTTTCCCTGAGTTTTGTGAGCTGCTCTAACAAATTAATCGAGAAGGAGGTCCTGAGAAGCTCAATTTGTATCCAAGTCCACAGAAGCTGTGGGTAACCTGGGGACCTACTATTTGTGATGAGCATCTGCACTAAGGGCAGTTTCATGGGTTTTGAGCTCTTAGCCCAGCCATGGGCAAACTACGGCCTGCGGGCCGGATCTGGCTTGTTTGAAATGAATAAAACTAAAAAAAAAAAAAAAGACCGTACCCTTTTATGTAATGATGTTTACTTTGAATTTATATTAGTTCACACAAACACTCCATCCATGCTTTTGTTCCGGCCCTCCGGTCCAGTTTAAGAACCCATTGTGGCCCTCGAGTCAAAAAGTTTGCCCACCCCTGTCTTAGCCTCTGGGATCTGATCCTATCTCCAGGTAGACAGAGAGTGTCAGAACTGAGTGTCCCCACCTTCCCTCCGAGATTCTGCACTGTGTTCTATGCCTCCATGTCTCTGGATCCACTCCAGTCATCAGTTTATTTTGTTAATTAGATTTCACATGTGGGTGAGGTTATGTGATACTTGTCTTTCTCTGACTGACTTATTTCACTTAGCATGATACTCTCCAGGTCTCTCCATGCTGTCTCAAAGGGTAGGAGATTCTTCTTTTTTACTGCTGCATAGTATCCCATGGTGTAAATGTATCACAGCTTTTTTATCCACTGACATCCGGCTGGTGTCACAGAAATGCTTCTTAAGTGGAAATGCTCCTTTATCTGGTGGCCAAATGTGTCAGAAGTGAAGTGTTCGGTGTGAAAGTAAAGGAGAAAGACAGGAGGACAACTGTAGGCTTTTCCAGTACAATGTCTACTGAAGGATATAAAGTGATCATAATGAGAAATTGTAAAACAGAGTCAATGACATCAAAGCATAAAGAAAGACATGGAAAAGACTGTGCATGTTCCCTGAATGGAAACTCAAAGCCACCATGATAGCAACTCTCCCAAACTGGTGCAGAGTTTTAATAAACTTCCATTAAATCTAAAACCCGGTGGGAGTTTTTCGTTTGTTTTTTAATTTATGAAAATCTTGTTAAAACTAAAATGACAAAATGCAAATGTCTAAAGAGCTACATTCCTACAGAACAAGGTGGAAGCACTTTCCCAGAAACACATGAAGCCATTTAAGTCACAACGGTAACTGGGCCAGCACAGTGCAGCTGAAGGAGGGACCCGTGGAGGTCACTGACACTGGACTATTCGTGGGGCATGAATCTCTGCCAGAGCAGGCACAGCCCCAGGGTGGAAGTGACGGACATTTTAACACACAGTGGATGGATGAGAAATGGTTATCCAAAGGGGACAATGAAGGTCCTTTTATCGACCTGATGTAACATAACCAACTTGATGCAAATTTAAATAGAACACTTTCGGAACAAGTTAGAGTCAAGTGTTCTATGACTTCCCAGTACAGAGAGTTTTCTAATATGGGGGGGGGGGGGGGGGAAGGACAAGCTACAACAGAAGAGATGGAAAAATTCATTTCTTGCTGGAAGCAATTCCAGCATAACAGCAGGGCTGAATCTGGGAATGGCTGATGGCATTTCCCCAAACCGAATAGGATACATTGAATTGATTGTCTGCTGCCAGACAGCTCAGGGCATCTTAATCTACATGTTATTGCCTCCTACTGGCCAAACACCTGAATGGCCGAAGGCTAATTCTCCCCAATCTAACAATGGACTCTGTACACAAAACTCTGACCCTTTGAAGTGTGTATCTCCACCTCGCCTCAGGACAATTTGTGTTAATAAAAAGCATGGGGTCCTGAGATGCGGAGATCTTAGTTTCCTTTAAACTAGGCTTCTCTGACCCCCAAATGCCTTTCAAAACTATGCCTTGTCTCTGGACTCCTATTTAATCTACACACAGCCCCTTCTCCAGATTTCCTGAACCCTTCTTAATGCTGGAACAAGAACCCCGGCAATTTCTATTCACATGAAGCCTCTATTCACCAGCACGGAATAAAGAGTGAAAAGAGAAAATGTGTACAGTATCTGCAAATGAAACAGGGTTCCTGCCCAGAGTATCTAAGAAAACATCTGAAATCAATAAACACAAAAGTCAATAAAAGACGACCAAATGACTTAAAATTATTTCACAAAAGAAGAAATGACATGACCTACCTCCACGTTGATCAGTAAAACTCATATGTCACCACAAGGAGATCCTGGGTCACACATTAGATGGACAAAAATTAAGTTAGGCACTTTAAGTGGTGGAAACCACATGAAAGAAATGAACACATAGGAACTAAAGGGGGTACTAACATCAAGTGGGGCAGGGTCACAGGGTGTCACAAACTGCATGGAAGAATCACTAACGCTTTTGTGAACATTTTAATCCTGATCTCCACCCACCTCTCACGAAGATGTGGAATTCTGTGGATTTCCTCCAAAATTATACTGGAGGAGAGGACATTTTCTGTACTGAGACAGTCTCCCCCAGAGACATCTGTGGTTCAGCCCCATAACAACAAAAGACCTGAGACCCTCACTACCCTTACTAAGGAAAAGAAACAGGAAAAAAAAAATTCAGTTATTCTACATCTGCTGAAACCTGAGGCTTGAATAAGGGGAAAACAGTGCTGAGTTGGACACAGGCTCCTCACACGAGTCAGGTGACAGAGCTGAATCCACCCTGAGACCTGTGCTTCTGGTAACACCCATGGAAGGTGTGAGGAAGCACTACCCACCCCCATCCATCTGTTCTGGAAAAGGGCATGATGCAAAAACTCCCTTCGCCTTTTTATCCAGGGCAAGGCTGGATGCAGACGCCTCAAATCCCCTTCCGTGCTTCATTGTTGATGAGCTGAATTGCTCATCTCCACTGACCAAGCAGAGCAAATGCCTGTTGGCCAGACTTTGGTTTAGCTTCTCTCCTACCCCCAGACCCTTGCAGTTGGCCTGTCCTCAGCGTAAGCCACTACACAACAGCCCTCCTGGGGACAGGCTGGCCTCAGGAACCTGCCATCCCAACTTTTTTTAAGGAGATATAAAGGAGAGAATAAATTTAAATATATGGATTATATTGGGTCCCAATGCAAACAAACACTCTTAACAGTAAAGGTTTTAAAATTACTAGTATGTAGTCCATTAGGGAAATGGGCCACTTCCTATATATTTGAATATGTTATGGGATAATTGTTAGGTGTGATAATAGCATTGGTTATGGTTACGTTAAGCAAACAGATATATTCCAAATATTCAAGGATAAAATTATATGCTTAAAAATGTTTCAAAATTATCGAGGGAACTGGGTGTTGTAGGGAAGACACTTGATGGAAAATGGTTGAAGGCTGGTAATAGATATTATGAGATTTTCTGAAACCATTCTCTCTACTTACACAAAGTATGAATTTCCCCAAAATAAAATATTAAACAATGGAGAAGTACTTACAAATGGATCTTTAAAGTACATTCTCTATAATTATGCTGTGTAATGCAAGTTCTTTCCTAAAAGATGATGTTGTGGATTGCATTATTGATTCAAATTTTTCAATCCCCCAGGAAACAATCTAGCAATGTCTCGTGATAGTAAGATCCCTTTCGTTTTGAGCCATGCGACTTGCTTGCAAGTCAGTGCTAGGTGAGCAAATGTTGTAAGGAAAAATCCTGAAATGTGTCTGTGCATTTGGGTTCCCTCTGTGCCTCATCATGAGGAACCTTCTCCAAGGTGCGATGGACTAAGCTTCAGCCCCAGAATGGACATACTTGGATCAGAGCCAGTTCCACTTCCAGAATGGACTTGAAGACCCATCACTTAGGTGACCTACCCAAGCCCATGGCCAGACTGTGAGCATGTACAGAAATGTTTATTGCAGCATGTAAGAAACAAAATTGGACTAATAGTCGTTTACACAATTACAGTACATTTAACATTTACACAATCAACAACTTAATATCAGGCAAAACATGCCTCTTACTGAGTAGAACTTTTCTGTGCTCTCTGCTCTTCCCTTTCTGCTCCACTAGTGCTCTGATAGGTCAAAGAAGAGAATTTATAAGACCGACAAAGGATCAAGAAAGTCTTCATGCAGGAATGGTTAGTGGGTGCTTGCCTTTCTCTAGTTTACGCAAATGAGACGATGTAAATTTAAATATTTGGGAACAAAACTGTGCTGAAATGATGCAAAGATTGAATAAACCCAAACTGAAATGTAAATTGTGTTCATACTCTTGCCACACAGCAGTTTCACTTTGGTGTTTTACACAAAAACTAACAAGATGGCATTGTGTTACCGCATCACATTACATCCACTTTGGGAGCCATTTTGGTGTCATCTGTTCTTTAACAATGATCACAATCGAAAATATTTCATATGACAATTACCATTCAGGAGTTCATCTGGTGGAACCACTGCTGGTTGGAAAACTAGAGTAAAAGAGCAGTATTTGGAAAGAAATTTAGATTGTGAGAAAAACTGGAGAGGTCCAACTAGATTGGTCCCCAAATTATTTTGAAAATAAAATACACACTATTTTTTAATTAAACTCATATGAAAGAAGAGCACTTAGATCTGTGTAACAGAAATCTCCCCAAAGCTACTAGACGAGGAAGGTGTTTGTTCTCACAAAGAGCTGGGTCAGCACACTTAAAAATTCAATAGATCAACGAAGTCCCAAGCATGTGCCATTCTGTTACCGTAAAAGCAAGCACTCTGTGAAATGTTGGAATTCATGAAAACCCACTAAAAATAACTGAAACTTTCTACTTAAAAATTTTTTTAAAATAGATTTTTATTGATTTCAGAGAGGAAGGGAGAGGGAGAGAGACAGAAACATCAATGATGAGAATCATTGATCGGCTGCTTCCTGCACACCCCCTACTGGGGATCAAGCCTGCAACCTGGGCAGGTGCCCTTCACCAAATTGAACCCGGGACCCTTCCATCCCCAGGCTGACACTCTATCCACTGAGCCAAATCGGCTAGGGAGAAACTTTCTACTTTTTAATAATTCATCAGAATTTAATATTCTAATAACTATCAACTAATACATCTTAAAAGTTAAATACAAGTCACTTGTAAAGCTGGGTGGGCTTACTGTATATTTGGGTTTCAGGAAACACACTGAGGAAATATTACAGCCTGCAGTAAAACACACAATCACAAATGCTCCTGCCAGGACAAGGGAACCACCATCCACACACCTGAACTCTCTCAAACATACACACAGGCTGACGTGACACAAACTTTGTCACTGGGGCATACATGCGGGCACACCCAGACACAGATAGACAGACAAACTCAGACACACTGACAAAGGCGATGTCTCCAGACACACAGCCAGGCCCTCTGCATCACCCATGCGACAGCTCTTACCTATTCCGGAGGAGCCACCATTTACTTCTCTCTCCTCCTGGAGTGGGACATGACACTTCCTGAACCTCAACAGTGCAAGAAGCCTCTCTCCATCAGAACCACAGGAGGCGGACCTGAGCAAGAAGTGCCAGGGCCCGATGTGGCTGGGATGCTGATGTTCCAGCCCCACACTGCAGCTTTAGGATTCTTCTAGAAACGCACTCATCACTTTGACCCTCTGTCACTCTGCTCGGTGAGGACAGCGAACGTGTCCTGCCCCGAGCCCCCTCAGCCTGCTGGTCTCGTGTGCTGGCTCCGTCTGCCCTGAGCGGCCCCAAAGTCCTCCTGGAGACAGCGGGCGGCCCCTTCTGAAGCTCAGCCTACAGAGGTGGCTTTTGCAGGACCCAGGGGAAGAGCTGCGCTTCCATTTTCCCTGTGCAGCCTCTTCCCCGAGTCTCTGCCCCACTGACTTGACCTGCAAACTTCCAATAAGGCTGAGCCCTAAGTATCTCTGGAGAATTTCTTAAAAGGCTGCTGGGTGTCTGCGGAGACTCTGAGATCTCCATTTCCCACAGGCCACTGGGGTTGAGACTACGCAGAGCACAGGGGTTAGAAGTGGACATGGGCAGTGGCAGGTGGCTCTGGAGTCTTGGATGGGTCATGGGGAGAAAACAGGGTTGTTGTGGAAGATGAGGTCATACTGGAGAAAGGCGGGCCCTAATCCAATAATTACAAAAACTATGCCACATGAAAAGACAGGCATGCACACAGGGAGAATGCTGCCCTGTGAAGATTAGAGTGACGCTGCCTCAAGCCAATGAATGACCAGCAGCCAGGAAGAGCTGGAACAGATGCTTCCCTGGCACTTTCAGAGGAAGCTGGTCCTGCCAACACCTCGATTTCGGACTTCTGCCTGCAGAACGAGGAGACAAAATGCTCTGTTGTCCCAAGCCATTCAGTTGATTTTCCTTGAGAATAAAATACACATTGTTTTTTTAATTAAACTCCCATGAAAGAACTGCACTTAGTTCTGAGTAACAGAAATCTCCGCAAAGCTACTAGATGAGGAAGGTGTTTGTTCTCATGAAGAGCTGGGTCAGCACACAAAAAATTCAATAGATCAGCGAAGTCCCAAGTGTTTTATTTTGCTGAACCATTGTAGTTTTTGTGGTGGAGGCAGGACCAGAGAACCACTAAAAATATTAAGAACAGTGTTTGCTACACAAATTAGACTCTTTGAACTTGTTAACATCTAGAGAAGAGGGTGAATCATAGTATCAGAGTCACTGACCATGAGTCTGAATGAGTGGCCTGGAGGACACCTTACAGTTTCTAGGAAAATACAAATTGTGATACCCAATTACACAAGTGGGCGGATCCTTGGTACCAAGCTCATGGAGGTATCTGTGGAAGCCTCTGCCTCTGAGAGGAGTGGAAGTCCAGCACTGGCTGTTTCTTCTGATGATACTCTTTATCAGTAGGGCAAAGAAATCGGGGAGAGGCGCTGAAAGCTGGGACCTAGAAGTCCCTATATATCTTTCTATCACATTTTAAAGTGGCTCCAAAAAGTAATGGCTTCTTCACATCTGCCTTCCAAATCTGATGCCAAGTTAGGCTACTGGTGAATTAGAACACGGAATCATAAAAGATTCTGGGACCTGCAGTTCCCATTGGCCACGCTGACATAGTACAATCCAACAGAACCATCTCAAACTCTCTATCTCATGGTGATACCACACGGGTCTTAAGTAAATGCAATTTCCAATTACAAGCAAGAACAACAGGGCCGGGCAAAAGCTGAAAACAACAATTGATATAATTTCATAATTACAAAAACTACTTATAAGAAAAATGGAAGACTCCTCTGGCCAAAAAAGGTAGAAAATATATGATGGTTGATAACCGTATCTGCCACAATAAGTCAGTAAAAAACATCCAACAAATAACAAAGTGTCATTGTTCCAATAACCCCTTAGAGGACAATTTAAAGTCCACAAACTAAAGATGAAAGTTTTGTTTACTGAAATGTGAGAAAAAACACTACATGCAAATTTTATGTACTATAGCTAAGAGTACTTGGAGAGTTATTTTTCACCTAAATGTTTATTTGCAAAAGAACTGGAAATATACTACCTATGGGTCCATTTTAATAATGAGATACTCATAAAGGCAACACCATATTTACAGCTTTCATAAGATTTCCCTCCTGGTATGAATTTTCTAAAGCACTGTGCATGAATTCACTTGCAGGAGGACTTCCCACATTATATACGCAGTGTTTTTCTGTAGTGTGTGTTCTTGTATGTCTTCTTAAGGATGAGGAACAACTGAAGGCTTTCCCACATTGCTTGCATTCATAAGGTTTCTCTCCAGTATGCATTCTCATATGTATTGGTAAAGATGATGGCCACTTGAAGACTTTCCCACACTCCTTGCACTCATAAGGCTTCTCTGCAGAGTGTTTTCTCACATGCTGTTGCAAAAGTTCGGGCCAACTGAAAGCTTTCCCACATTGCTTGCATTTATAGAGTTTTTCGGCAGTGTGCCTTTTCATATGTTTTTGTAAGGATATGTGGCAATAGAAAGCTTTCCCACATAGTTTGCATTCATACGGTTTGTCTCCAGGATGCATTCTCACATGTTCTCGAAAGCAAGCAGGCAAATTGAAGGGTTTTCCACATTGTTTACATTCATAGGGCTTCTCTTTAGTGTGTGTTCTCATATGTTTTCGTAAGGATACAGGCCAGTTGAAACTTTTCCCACATAGAGTGCATTCATAAGGCTTCTCTCCAGTGTGCACTCTAATATGTCCTTGAAAGGATGAGGGATGGCTAAATGCTTTCCCACATTGGTTACATTCATAGGGTTTCTCCCCACCGTGAGTCCTTTCATGCCTTCGGAATGACTGGAGATAAATAAAGGTTTTCCCACATTGTTTGCATTCATAGGGTTTCTCTCCAGTGTGAATCCTTTCGTGTCTTCTAAAGGACTGGAGATAAATGAAGGTTTTCCCACACTGTTTACATTCATAGGGTTTCTCTCCAGTGTGTGATATCATGTGTCTTCGAAAAGCTGAGAAGTAACTGAACGCTTCTCCACATTCCTTACATTTATGTGGTGTCTCCCCAGTGTGTGATATCATGTGTCTTCGAAAAGTTGAGGAATACCTGAAGACTTCCCCACACTCCTTACATTTATAGGGCTTCTCTCCAGTGTGTGTTATCATGTGTCTTCGAAAAGTTGAGGAATAACTGAAGGCTTTCCCACATTCCTTACATTTATAGGGCTTCTCTCCAGTGTGGGATCTCAGATGACTAGTAAGGCTTGAAAAATCAATGAAGGCTTTCCCACATTGCTGACATTCATAGGTTTTCTCCGCAGTATGAATCCTTATATGCCGGTTGAGGGAAGAAGTACGAGGAAAGGTTTTTCCACATAAATTACATGCATAGGGCCTCTCTCCTTTGTGGGTTCTTACATGCACTCTTAGGTCTGAAGAACAACTGTAGGCCTTCCCACATTCTTGACATTGATACGGTTTGTGTCTAGTATGAATGGCAATGTGACTCTGTAGAGATGAATGATGCATGAAGACTTTTGCATATGCACTGCATTCATTCTGTTTTACTTCAGCAAAGGATTTCTGGTACAGATTAAGATTTGAAATCCGACTGAAGCCTTCCCCACATTGATCATTACTTTCACAGAGTCTCTCCATCACGTAATTTCTGTTAAAAAATGAGAAACGTGTTATCAATAGTTTGACTACTAATGATTTCTTGCCCTAGTGGGCTTGCTCAGTGGTTACAGCGCTGGGCCCACAGACTGAAGGGTCTCAAGTTCAATTCCAGTCAAGGACACAGACCTCAGTTGCAAGCTCAAGGCTTGATTCCCAATCCCAGTCATGTGGGAGTTGACCAATCAATGTGTCAATATTTCTCTCTCCCCCCCTCATAAGGGAATAACCACTCTCTCTAAAAATCAATGGAAGAAATAATCCTCAGGTGAGGATTAACAAAAATATAAAAATAATGATTTATTAATATTAGAATTACATTCTCACCAATTTCAGTGAATATGTTGTTTTCTACCCTAAGTGATTTGTTTTAAAGTGGAATGAACAGAATGGATTGACCACAGCCATTATGAAAACAGTGTTTCCTAAACATGGGCGTTCCCCCTAATTCTTTTCAACTGTTTCTAACATTCAACATCTATGTCATATTTAATAAAGGTGTGTTTTTTATGTGAAAATCTGAATAAACAAATTTGATCTAGGCTTATGTGGGTTGTTAGTTTGTTTGCTTTTTAAATTTCAAGACATACTAAGATTCCTCCAGGAATGCAACTCACCTCAGATATCTCCACTGGTTTGTGTGCTGATCTTCAATGCTAAGTTCTTCCCAAATTTTTCCTAAGATGGAGGCCCAAGCATCTCTGGTGAACTCTGCTATTTTATCTTGCTTGGACATTTTATTCCCATAAAGATCCTGCTGAGAAGCTGACCCATTGGACCTAAATTGCATCTCATCATCTGAAAACAGAAAGGGAACAAACCCTATAGACGAATACAGGCACCTGTGAGCTAAAAATGACACCGAGGAGGTTGGCTGTGTCAGAGCCTCATCAATAACAAGTACCAGAGGTCAATGGTAAGCAACTTAATACACAGTAAAATTCTCCCCAAGTTACAAAAACAAACTTTTCTGGGCGCCCTGATAACCCATGAAATCTATATTCACTGATAACACTTTTTTTACATGAAAAGAAAAACTCAGTCTAATAGATAGATTCTCATTTTCATGGAGGAGCTATTAGATTCTAGTTCTATGAGTTATGACAGTGTCTTTCTTATTAATTAATGTATTCCCTTTCCACATTCCAAATCTGGGAACAGTCTTGGTATGCAAAAAATGCATGTTTTCTAAATGACGAAGTGAAGGAACAATGTCATTCTTACCCACGGATGCCAGGTTTCTAAAGGTTTCCAGCATCACATCTCTGTAGAGCTCCCTCTGAGCAGCATCCAGCAAAGCCCACTCCTCCTGGGAGAAGTCCAAAGCCACATCCTCAAAGACCACCGAGTCCTGAAACATCCAATATATGTGCAGGAGGATGGGTGAGACCCACAGTACTGAGCAACTGGGCTCACTTCACCTAACATCTAGGCCAGGGTGGGCAACCCCTGGCATACGTGCAAAACATGGCACGCCAGTAACTTTTGCTGGCACGTGAAACCCTCTCTTATAATCTTCCATTTACAATTTTTTTCTTAATATTTTTTTAATTAAATCTTTATTGTTCAGATTATTACATTTGTTCCTCTTTTTCCACCCCATAACTCCCCTCCTCCCAGTTCCCGCCCCACCCTCTGCCCTCACTCCCCACCCACTGTCCTCATCCATAGGTGCACGATTTTTGTCCAGTCTCTTCCCACATCTCCCACACCCCATTCCCCCCCAAGAATAGTCAGTCCATTCCCTTTCTATGTCTCTGATTCTATTATAATCACCAGTTCATTCTGTTCATCAGATTATTTATTCACTTGATTCTTAGATTCACTTGTTGATAGATGCATATTTGTTGTTCATAATTTGTATCTTTACCTTTTTCTTCCTCTTCCTCTTCCTCTTCTTAAAGGATACCTTTCAGCATTTCATATAATCCTGGTTTGGTGGTGATGAACTCCTTTAGCTTTTCCTTATCTGTGAAGCTCTTTATCTGACCTTCAATTCTGAATGATAGCTTTGCTGGATAAAGTAATCTTGGTTGTAGGTTCTTGGTATTCATCACTTTGAATATTTCTTGCCACTCCCTCCTGGCCTGCAAAGTTTCTGTTGAGAAATCAGCTGACAGTCGTATGGGTATTCCCTTGTAGGTAACTGAGTTTCTTTCTCTTGCTGCTTTTAAGATTCTCTCTTTGTCTTTTGCTCTTGGCATTTTAATTATGATGTGTCTTGGTGTGGTCCTCTTTGGATTCCTTTTGTTTGGGGTTCTCTGCGCTTCCTGGACTTGTAAGTCTATTTCTTTCACCAGGTGGGGGAAGTTTTCTGTCATTATTTCTTCAAATAGGTTTTCAATATCTTGCTCTCTGTCATCTTCTGGCACCCCTATAATTCTGATTTGGTACGCTTGAAGCTGTCCCAGAGGTTCCTTACACTATCTTCGTATTTTCGGATTCTTTTTTCATTTTGCTTTTCCAGTTGGGTGTTTTTTGCTTCTTCGCATTTCAAATCTTTGCCTTGATTCTTGCGCTCCTCTGGTCTGCTGTTGGGAGTCTGTATAGTATTCTTTATTTCAGTTGGTGTATGCTTAATTTCTAGTTGGTTCTTTATCACAACATCGAGGGTCTCATTAGATTTCTCGAGGATCTCATTAAGTTTATCGGCAGCTTCTAGACAGTTCTTGAGAGACCTTAAAAGTGTGGTTCTGAACTCTATATCTTCCATTGACAATTTTGTCCTGTTTCTTTGTCTCCGCATTTTGTTATGCTTTCTTGGTGCACCCCCTAGTGGTCTTTGTGCGCAGTCTTGTAGTTAAGCCTTGATTGTTGTAGCTAACACTAGGGGGGATTTGACCTCCAGGCCAAGTGGCTGTGAGAATCAGCTGTGTCTGCAGTGACAGAACTTCTGTCCTCTAGAGAGGTGCTAATCTGGCATTTGCCTGAGGCTATCCGGTAAATGCCTCTGTTCAGGGCTTGGGCGGGGCAGGTGGGTCACATGGGATCAACAGGGTGGGCCAGAGAGAGCAGTTTTGGCTGCTCTCAGTCCTGTCCCCAGGGGCTCTGCCTCTCTGAGTCCCAGCAACTGCTGCAAACCTTGGAGAGAAAGCTGCACTCGCTCCGACCAAAGCCAGACAGTCCTGCTTCTCCTATTTGAGTCAGGGTCCCTAAAGACTCGCCCGGATCTGGAGCTCAGAGTCTGTGACTCCCTCCCGATTGAAAACGCCAACCGCGCCCTCAGCTACCAGCCCCCTCTGCATGCACTCCGCACCTCAGTATTTGACTTCAGCACTGCGCCTCCTCTGAGTGTCCGTATGCGATTCTCTTTCCTCCGAGTTGTAGGACTTCCACTCAGCCAGTGTTCCTGTGGTTCTGGGTGATGTCCATTCCGTCTTTTAGTTTCACTTTTGAAGTGGTTGTTCGGGGCAGCAAACTCCGGCGTTAACCTATGCCGCCATCTTGGTTCTCCAATATTGACTTTTTTATTTTTCAGATAAATTCAGTGTAGGTGCATCTTAGATAAATAAATAATTTACATAACAATTATCTTAAAGACCATAGACATGGATTGACGAGAGAGGGTAAGAGCAATTTCTATGCCTCTGCCTTAACTCTCCCTGCCTTCCTAGATCCGACCAGTGTTTTGGTTTCATCCACATACGCTTGTGAATCTTTGTTCTCAGTGATGAATTTTGTTAAGTCTCGTAATAGGAGTAGCCTGACGGATGAAAGTAGTAGCTCGTGCATATCTCTGAAGGTCAGAAATATAAACCTGATGTAAAATCTCTATCATCAGTGATGCAGCAGCAAAAGTCCCACTGATAATATCAAGTGGAGTCATAAAGTTTTCCCTCAGACTATCAGTGTACATGTATACATTAAAAAAATAAATGTATTTTTCATCATCATATACTGTGTTTTTGTCGCTCGAATGAATTTTATTATTTCTTCAAGGTTCTTCACATACGTACACTTAAGAGATATCAAGTAGGCGTAACATGTTCTCAAAAAATTAGGGTTGGCACGCAGAAGAATTTTGAGTCAGAGATTTTGCTGGTTTTGGCACGCACTCACAAAAAGGTTGCCCATCCCTGATCTAGGCTATGACTCAACATCAGAACCTCATACTCCATGTCCACACTCAAGTTCTCATAGATTTAAAGTGCCACTAACACAATAAACTTACCTCTACATTTTTACTGTGTCCACATCACGACTTATTCTCTAACCAAAGGGTTCTGACCACATGAGGAAATTAAAGAAATTCTATGCAAATTAAACAAATATTCACACTTTATGGACCACCAATCCCATGTGACACAAACTTCAGCTCCTTCTCTACTGCATACCAATCACTCAGTACTATGTGAAGCCCAAAGTAAAACCTGGATGAGGGCTTACATTTTTTAAAAATTATTTTTTTTTAAAATATATTTTACCGATTTTTTACAGAGAGGAAGGGAGAGAGACAGAGAGTTAGAAACATCGATGAGAGAGAAACATCGATCAGCTGCCTCCTGCACATCTCCCACTGGGGATATGCCCGCAACCCAGGTACATGCCCCTGACCGGAATCGAACCCGGGACCCTTCAGTCCGCAGGCCGGCTTTGGCAAAAATTAATTTTATTTTTCAATTACAGTTGACATACAATACTGTATTAGTTTGAGGTGTACAGCATAGTGATTAGACATTTATATAACTTACAAAGTGATCACCCTGATAAGAACCCACCTGACAGCATACATAGTTATATTGCAATATTACTGACTAAATTCCCTGTTATACTTTACATTCCCATGACTATTTTGTAACTACCAATTTGTACTTTAAAAAACAATTTTGTTTTTGTTAATCCTCACCCAAGATATTTTCCCATTGATTTTGTTTTTTAAGGGAGAGTGGAACTGAAGGAGGAAGAGGGAAGGAGAAGAGGAGGGAGGGAGAGGGGGGAGAGAGAGAAGGAGGGAGAGAGAAATATCGATGAGAGACACATTGATCAGTTGCCTGCTGTACAAGCCCCAACTAGGGCTGGGGATTGAACCTGCAACCCAAGTATGTGCCCTTGACTGGGAATAGAACCCGAGACCCTTCAGTGTGGGGGCCAACGCTCTAACTCAGGAGTAGGGAACCTTTTTTCTGCCAAGGGCCATTTGGATATTTATAACATCACTTATAGGCCATATAAAATTGTCAATTTAAAAATTAGCCTGCTATATTTGGTCAAACATTTAATTAACTCACTCCTAATGCCTTGGCAGGGCCAGACCAAATCATTTCTTGGACCTTAAATGGCCCATGAGCCGGAAGGTCCCCACTCCTGCTCTAACTACTGAACCACACCAGCTAGGGGGGCCCAATTTGTACTTCTTGTTTTTTCTTTCTTTCTTTTTTTTTTTAAATATGGAATGCTTCACGAATTTGCGTGTCATCCTTGCGCAGGGCCCATGCTAATCTCTGTATCGTTCCAGTTTTAGTATATGTGCTGCCGAAGCGAGCACCCAATTTGTACTTCTTAATCTCCTCCCCTTTTCACCCAGCCCCCTTCCCATCTGGCAACTACCAGTTTGTTCTCTGTATCTATGAGTCTGTTTGCTTATTTTGTTTTTTAGATTCCACATATAAGTGAGATCATATAGTATTTTGTCTTTCTCTGACTTATTTCACTTAGGATAATACCCTCTAGGTCCATCCACATGGTCACAAGTGGTAAGTTTTCATACTTTTTATGGCTGGACAATATTCCATTGTTTATATGTACCGTGTCTTTATCCATTCATCTGTCAATGGACACTTAGATTGCTTCCATGTCTTGGCTACTGCAAACCTTGTTGCAATGAACATAGGGGTGCATATATCATTTTGAATTAGTGTTTTGGATTTCTCATGAGTACTCTTGCTGAACTTGAGGGCAAGGTTAAGAGTCCCTTTTTGCCAAGGAGTTAACTGAAATAAAAAACATCCAATGGTAAATTTGCCTTTGATTTAAAAACAGATAAGAGATTCACCAGTGCCTTCCTACAAAGGAAACACTTCCTCATCTCAAATTCCGGAGAAAACTGATCCCCTGCACTTCCAGTGTCCCTCATTTTCATATCCCTCCCCTCTGAGCCCAAGAGTATGTCAGGCCCACCCCTACGCTCATGAACCACTGAGCTGCACACTTCCTTTTTGTATTTTATTTTATAATCCTCACCCAAGGAGTGAGGATATTTTTCCCCATCAATTTTTAGAGAGATGAAGGGGAGGTGGGAGGGAGGGAGGGAGGGAGGGAGGGAGAGAGGGGGAGAGAGAGAGAGAGAGAGAGAGAGAGAGAGAGAGAGAGAAACACTGATGTGAGACACATCAATTGGTTGTTTCCCACACATGCCCCAACCAGGGGTGGGGATCAAACATGCAACCCAGGTTCGTGCCCTTGACTGGCAATTGAACCCGCAACCCTCCAGTGAGCAGACCAACGCTCTAACCACTGAGGCATGCTGGCCGGGGCTGCACTTTCTTTAAGCCCTTGTTTTATATTTACTTATCTATTTTTTAAAACATTTTTATTGATTTCAGAGAGGAAGGGAGAGGGAGAGAGAGAAATATCAACGATGAGAGAGTATCACTGATCGGCTGCCTCCTGTAGGTCCCACACTGGGGATTAAGCTCGCAACTGGGGTTATGCCTTGACCGGGTTGGTTCCTAGGTAAATGCTCAACTACTGAGCCACGCCGGCCGGGCTAAGCCCTTGGTTTTTTTTAAAAAAAGAATATTAACCCACTGCCACCCATGAGCAGGAAACAGAGAAAATACTCTCCGTCAATTCTGCTGCCAGTACTTACCTATTCAACAGGGGATGACAGGAGGTCAGCTGAATTGCTGTTAGAACACTAGTTATCTGTAGTGTTTCCTCTAAACAATTCCCTTGCACATTGTGCAGAAGAGGAGGTTTATCCTTAGAAACTACTGAGGCACAGCTGGCCTTGGCTGGTGTCTGGGACCTTGGACTTGGGAGGTTTCACACCACCCGAATCAATATTCCTCACGCTGTCTAAACTGACTGCGCAGACAACAGCATTGATGCTGAACACCTGCTTTCCTTCCAGGAGCCTGGTGTTTGGAGACATGCTAGCAGACGAAGCTCATACCATCAGCTGTCAGTAAAACTCCCAGGCACTGGGTCTCTATGAGCCTCCCTAGCAGACAACATTTCACATGTTGTCACAACTCACTGCTGGGTGCACTCCGTGTGACTCCACTGGGGAAGGACTCTTACAACTTCCCCTGGTTTCCTCCATCTCCCCCCCTCACCCATGCACCTTTCCCCTTTGCTGATTTGTCCATGTCCTTTTGTTATAACAAATCATAGTCAGGAGTGCAACTACAGGCTGAGTTGGGAGACTCCCACTAACAGGGCCTGGGGGCTGTGTTTGAGACACACAAGTAGATTTGCTAGAAAACCCCAGCTCACTGAAATATGGCAGAAGCACTGTCTGGGGGGAAGGATGGAGAGGGAGGGATGGTGCTCTGGTGCCAGGGCGGCTCTGGAGCTGTCCGTGGTCTGAGAGAAATGCTGAGTTGCTGTCTGATGGGAGATAAAGTTGACAGAGGTAAACATGAGAGGTCTGACTCCAGGAGGGCGGGCCCACTGGATAGCTAGGCTGCTTCTGGCCCTGCTGGCTACGTGACAAAGAAAAAAAAAGATAGTCCTGGTGAGGCCTTTGAGTTTTGTTCTCTCCTCTAGCAAGGGAAGAAAAAAAAAACCCCGAGTTCCCAACGGAGACCTTTGGATGCGCAAAAGTGCTAAAAGTTTGCATTACATATAGAGAGAAGAAAAGTTAAATCAGTTCCCAGAGTTGGAGCAAAACTTTAGATAAACCAAGGGGAAGAGGGTAGGAGGCTCAGCCAGCTGGGCTGCTGTAGCCTCCTGACCCACCTTGCATTCTGGCCAGGACCTTCCCTGGCAGCTGTAATTTTATCCCTGTAAATACTGAGTTTATAACTAGGGCTTTATTATGGATTGAACTATGTTCCCCCCTAAAAAAGATACGTTGAACAACCAATCCCTGGTACCTATGAATGTAATTTTATGGAAATAAGGTCTTTGCAAGTGTAATCAAGTTACAACGAGGTCATTACAATGGGTCCAAATCCGATGTCCTCAGAAGAGGAAAATGACAGATGAGGACAGAAGCACGGGGGAAATGGCCCCGTGAAGAGGAACGCAGAGCCCGGAACCGCCACCAGCCTGGAGTGCCTGGGGCTGCCAGAAGCCGTGACAGACACGGATGTTCCTAGAACAAGGGTTCTGAGGGGGCCTGATACTATCAATAACTTGATGTTGGACTTCAGCCTCCAGAATTTTAAGAGAACAAAATTTAACCCCACCCCCCCCCACACACACACACACCACCACCACACCCCGCACTGTGGTTGCTTCCTATGGCAGCCCTGGGAAACTAATACAGGGTGTGAGTGAACTTGCAATGAGAATAAAGGGGGAGGAGATTTTTTACTTAAAATGATTGTGATTCCTGCACTTGCATGCATGATAAAAACTGATGCAAATGGTATATCCACATAACTTCACCAGTGCCAGTGGGATCACCCCAATCTGTACAAAGGAAAAAATTATCAGTGAGACACAACTTCCTTGCTTTTTGCCACTGTGCATGGGTTGGAATGTAAACTTTAAGTATTAGAAACAAGATCAGGTCTCCAGAACTGATGACTTTTTACTATGATTTTTACCTAGGTTCAAGAAAGAAAGAACGAAAATGAAAAGACAGGCAACACTAAATGGGAGGTAGACTTTTGGAATTTTAACACATTGAGGGCGGATCACGAGCATTCTTGTGTTTTCATATTACACAGTGTTTTACATAAATGTTAAAGGCACGCCTTAAAACTAAATACCCATTACATTTTGAAGTTATTACATGTTCTTACAAGCTAATATCTTTTTAAAGTATACTTTGGAAAATGTTTTTTGTACGCTGGCCACTGGGTAAAGCTAGCAATAAAACTAATGGTGTGCAATGTGCTAAGTACAAGTTTCCAGTTGGCTAAAGAATTCTTATAAAAGCCTGTTTCTGATGACCTGCAGAGGCTGACAATTGTCCAGCAGTCAATTTGGACTCTAAGACAGATAAAACAAAAAGGGCTTAGGACAGTCTCATTTCTACTTGCACTTGGGCCACAGTTGTCTGCCCCTGCAGTGAATCAGCCTTCCTACTGGGAAGAAAAGGTCTTGGTGTTTGATGGCATTCTGAATTCACAACACTTGTATTTATACTTCCCAGACCTGACTGTGAGCTAAAACCCAACAGCGTCCACGATGGGCTGTTTCGGCCTCAGTACACACTGTGCTGGCCTGAAAGCAGGTAGGAGCTCCGTGAACAGGACTTGGACCCTGGAAGATTTCTAATAGCTTTCTGTGAGGTCCGAAATTGTGAAAGCCTCATGGATGCAAGTGGGTCTGGTGGGATCACTTACCGATGTCTATGACAACGGCCTTGTTCTACAATAGGATCATCTGAAATCAAGCTGCTCATTTCACAGCTGTTAGCTTGCACACTGACAGATCACCGTCAGAGGTCATCTGCACTGCTGAGGTGGACAAACTGGTGCGTGGCTAAACAAAACTGTCTGAGACAGACCACCTCAGCAGTCCCTCTGCAACAAGGCGGAGTGAATTATTGGGTCTGCACCGAGAACTCTGAGGATACAGTGGGGGCCTGTTGACCTGGCTGGCTGCCTGAGCATCAACCCATGCACCAAGAGGTCACCAGTTCAAACTGCATGTCCTGCTGGGGTGCCCTGACTACCGTAAACTCTGAGTTTCCCGGGGAGCAAGTGTGCCCTCTGGGACTGTACTTCTCGGGTGTGTGTCCTATCAGGACATGTCTTATTTAAGGATAAGGCACTCAGTTCAGCTTCAATTTACTGTGCGGGAATTGACACCTGAAGCCAGGTTAAGAACAACAGAATACAGATATTTGAGGAAGACCACCGCCACCCCCACCCCCAGCTTTCTAAGAACTTTATGGTCAATGGGATTTACTTAACTGGCTAAGTCCAGGCCTCCTAAAGGGCATAACTAAAACCAATACTGCAGGTGGTTCTCACCCTACTGTAGAGGATCCTACTAATAATTTTGCTATAAAGATATCTTGTGCAGCCCAGCTGGTGTGTCTCAGTAGTTGAGTGTCAACCCATGCACCAAGCGGTCACCGTTCATTCAATTCCCAGTCAGGGCACATGCCCAGGTTGCTGACTCGATCCCCAGTAGGGGGTGTGCAGGAGGCAGCCCATTGATGTTTCTCTCTCATTGATGACTCTATGTCTCCCTCTCCTCTCCTCTCTCTCTAAAAAAATCAATAAAAACGTGTTTTTTAAAAAAGATGCCTTGTTCAAGGGCCAAGGGAACAGACTGTGCAGAAGTGTTAGCCGAGCTGGCCTGAGAAAGTCCTCAGAAGTCCTGCTTGCGAGGTTGGCCCTTGGCGGGCATATGACAGCTTGGATGTGGGGAGAGTTCTCAGCATCTGGAGACAAGGAGCTCCCTCTGCCTTTTTATACAAACAATCAGGCTTCCGCCAAAGGCCTGCTCTCCTTCTACGAGTCTGAATTCTTTCTCGGGCCAGGAAGAAGCTGTCTACATGACTAGCCCCCAGTAAAAACCCTGTTACTGCCCTAACCGGTTTGGCTCAATGGATAGAGCGTCAGCTTCAGACTCAGGGGGTCCCGGGTTCGATTCCGGTCAAGGGCATGTACCGTGGTTGCAGGCACATCCCCAGTAGGGGGTGTGCAGGAGGCAGCTGATCGATGTTTCTAACTCTCTATCCCTCTCCCTTCCTCTCTGTAAAAAAAATCAATAAAATATATATTAAAAAAATTATTTGGAGGCAAACATTTAAAAAAAAAAAACTCTGTTACTGAGCCTCTCATTACTTTCCTGGTCAGCATTTCAAATGTGCTGTCACACCTGGCTGCTTTGTGAGGTCACTAGAGGGGACCCTGGACCTGTTCTCCTTAGTACTTGGCCTCGGGCACCTTTCTTCTGGGCTGACTGCTTTATTCTTGCATTGCAATAAATCATAGCCATGAGCAGGACTACAGGCTGAGCCCTGGGAGTCCTCCTAGTCCTCATGAATGGAATTAGTGCCCTTATCACAAGGACCCAAGAGAGCTTCCTGGAGCCTTCCACCACTTGAGGACACAGTGAAGAGACAGCTGTCTAAGAACCAGGAAGCCGGCCTTCAACAATCACCCAATCTGTCAGCACCTTGATCTTGGACTTCCCAGCCTCCAGAACTGTGACAAATGTTTGCTGTTTATAAACCCCTAGTCTGTGGTGTTTTTTGTTATAGAAGCCCAGCTGACTAAAACAGGAACGCCCAACACAACCTACTTGAAACCATCAAATGCTCTACAACATTCATTTTTAAAAAGTGCCACTGAGCACTCATTATATGCAAAAAACTTTGCAAAGAGTTTTTATACACATACACTAGCTCACAGAGCCTTATAATAACTCTGTAAAGCAGACATTACTAATACTGGTTCATAATAGAGGAAATGCAGAACAGTCCATGCATAACATCACATGAACTCCTACCATATGCATGTCTTTCACATGCACCTTACAGCTGTTTTGTTCCCAGTATGGTAAGGAGAGAAGCTAGATTTTCCTGGCACCTTGAGCCAACAGAAGCATCCTGTCCCATGCTCCTCTCCTGGTGAAGCCTCGTGTCTTGTGAAAGGTGCTTTGTTTGAAGATCTGACCTCTGGCTCTTTCACTTAGTAAAGTTGATTTACAGGGACCTGGGTCCCAGTACTTGCAGGCACTTGTGCTACAGCACTGACCAAAAAATTCTGAATCGTGTGGGTCTTAAATTTTTTCAGAGGAAAACAATAATGAGCAAATCAAATCTAAGTACTAAGGAAAATGTAGCATAGTGAGGGGATCAGGAGGGAGATATAGATCTTTACATGTTCATTTGTGTATGTGTGTATATATCAGTATCAATATAAATACGAGTGACTGGTTGAAAGGTAAAGAACAATGAAATAATCCTTTGAAATAACACTGCAGATTGATACCTAAATTGCTTAAAAATATATGTGTATATTACATATATATATAATATATATATATATATATATACACACACATATATATATATGTATCTTCATGAGTCAACATATGGTTACACTCATCAGAGTGAGAGAACCTGCCATTAGTGTTCAAGTGTGAAAGCTTCTTCTACATTTAGGGCTGAATTTCATTTCACAGATGATTATCCTATATAATAAAAGGCTAATATGCAAATCGACGGAACAGTGGAAAAACAGGTCGCTATGATGCACACTGACCACCACGGGACAGACACTCAACGCAAGAGCTGCCCCCTGATGGTCAGTGCGCTCCCACAAGGGGAGTGCCGCTCAGCCAGAAGCCAGGCTCATGGCTGGCAAGCGCAGCGGTGGTGGCGGGAGCCTCCCCCACCCCTGCAGCATTCAACATCCCCCAAGGGCTCCCAGACTGCAAGAGGGGACAGGCTGGGCTAAGGGAACCGCCCTCCAAGTGCATGAATTGCATGCACCGGGCCTCTAGTTTTTAAATATTTGTCGACTGTACATATGTCATATACATTTTCCTATACTGATATTATCTTATACAATAGAAAACTCTAAAATCAATTCACATGATTTGCCTGTAATCATGTTAGGAACTGCTGAAAACTATTTTATAATATTCAACATTCATACATTTTACCATTGGGGAATAGATGGTAATGTACATAACCTGATAAAGGAAAACTGATAATAGACTATTTAAAAAAATAACAAAGAACATATAAATGGCATGATGCTGTTTTCTCCAAACAATTAGGGACAAACAAGCATGCTCAGGACCTCCCTCCTGGTCAACATACTAGGGACTCAATTCAGACCCAGCAGAAAACAAGTGTACAAGAACTAAAAGAGAAAAAAACCTTATCTTTATGCCAACCTCTACCAATTGTACGTGTAGGACACCAACAGAACAAAAAAGTAATCACAGAATAAGATTTTTAACAAGAATAAAAATTCAATATAAATTTTTTTTAATTAGTACTAATCAAGTCTAAAGAAGGTTATCAAAATAACCAAGTGGAAACATTTTTAAACATTAAGAAAAGTAACAAAATAAATGAAATAAATGAAAAGATTGCACATGTTCTTAAAACGAAGAATTCAGTATTAGCAAAACAACCCTCCGAAAAAGGCCTAAAGTCTTCAAAAAATTCCATTAAATCCCCAAGCCAGATATTTTTTTTTAGGACTTGAAAAATACTAATTTTATAAACTTAACAGGAACAACAAAAAGAGCCAAAACGTTCTGAAGAACAAGGCAGGGGCCTGCTTATCACAAAGCGGGGATTTTAAAGCCATAGTAGTCCTGACATGATGGAATTAGAAGAGGAATGGACTACTAAACCCATGGAAAGGAACAACTTGAAGTGGGCACTTGTCTATTAGTTCACAACAGGGAAGCCACAGAACAGTGGTAGAAATTAAAAACTAATACATGAGTCAGTGACAAAAAGTTATCAAAATAACAAAGATGCTTTACTCCCTTCTCTTCCATAGACAATATAAATTCACTGTAGATTAAAGCAAAGTGGATCTACACTCATAAAAGAGAAAGATGCAAATTGACCATACCTTTGCAACACCCACCAGCCAATCAGGAGTGAGTACGCAAATTAACCCAACAAAGAGGGCATGTTAATTTGCATATGCAGGCACTTGCATCGTCACCATGGTGACGACACAGGCTTTCCACACTGCCCCAGCCGCTCTGGGCCTCTGGGCAGCGTGGGAAGGCGGAAAGGCAGCTCCAGGCCAAGCGAAGGCGGTGCCGGCAGCCAGGGGAAGGTAGGCCCATTCTTGCAGGAATCTTCCTGCATTGGGCCTCTAGTTACCAATAATAGTAAACAACAGTTTACCTACTGTCACAAATTCTCCACCCGGCCCGGGAAAAGAACTGATATTTTGTTGAATCTCTATAATTCACCAATTCACCTACCACACTATGTGGAAATGTATTCATTTCTCTGCTGCCATATTGGAAGGTGTTAGGCACATTCTTGCACTCCATTATGTTCTGCTTGGGGCTCTTGCCCCTCCCCACGACTGTCCTGTTATTCTCATTCTAGGTCTCATGATTGGCGGCCACCTGACCCAGTTTCCAGGGGACCACCTCCACCTGGCCCCCACCTGCACCTGGTCCCACTGGTTACTCTGACCCTTACAAGTGACATAATATCCTGCTCTCCCTACTCTGCCCCGCTGACACAGTTAGGTCTCAGCCCTCCTGCCAGCAGATGTAATAATAAATTTAAAATCTTTACCCATTTTGGCCTCGTGCGTTCCTCCTTCGGCGACCCTAACAGAAGGGGTTTTCCGTTTCTCTGACAGTCATTTCCCCAGTAGGACTTTCAAGGCTAAGCCCTGGAATTCCTTTTCTTATATCACTCAAAGGAACAGAAGAAGGTTTAACAAATGGAAAGAAAGACACTCTCCCTCCCCTCCATCACTCCCCCCCCCCCATGAAATTCATCTCTTAGGAAATATTAACTTTCCTGCTCTATTAATTAAAAGTATTTTATATTTTGCTGAAAAACTGAGGCTCCAATAAGTGAATACGTACATCTTTTCAAGGGGACAAGCCCAAGTAGGGGCAGTGCTGAACTGGAGCATAAACATAGATGACTTCAAACTCAAGATTTCAATGAGCCATCCTATCACGTGGGAGACCCCTCCCGCACTGTGACCGGATGTGCTCCCGGAACAAAGGACACAGTGCGTCCCAAGTGCAGGTGGCTTTGCAGGTGACTGCCACACCTCACTGGGTGAGCTTTCCCCATCTTCTGGGTTAGTTTCTCTCCCTTCAGGGGCCCGAATCATTTCCATCTTTCTCCTAGATACCAGAGTCCCGTCAGTTCTCCAAGGATTACTAACTGGGGTCGGGGTCAGTAGATCCGTCCCAATTTGGGGCCCACACCAGGTCTCCCCAGACTCGCCGCCCATCGCGTTGGCTGTCCGCTGAGAGGAGCAGATCAGGGGCTGATATTCCCCGCCCCCCGGGTGGATGCAGCAGTGTGCACCTGAGTCGCCCGAGGCCCAGATTCTGAGATTCTGAGACCCAGGACCCAGCGCAGGGGCCGGACAGGACTCCAGGGCTCCACCCCGTGCCGAAGAGGAGACTCGGGTAGGGACCCCGGGGCGTGCGGGGAGATCCGGCCCGCCGCCGCTTCCAGCCCCTCCGAGTCTCGGCCGGCCCTACGTACTCACCATGTCCGGGCTCTCAAGGCGTCCTCCCCTCGGCCCAGGCAGGTGTGAGCTACCTGGGGCTGCGCGGGGCAGGTGCGCACCAACGCCGCAATCTGCTGAGAGCGACGTCCACGCCCTCTTCCTTCCACGGGATCTCTGATTGGAGGTTGTTCGGGATACTGCGTCTTGAGTGGACGGTGTTCTGGCACGCCCACATCCGTGGGCCTCTGACGAGACAGTACTCGAGACCCGCCCTGGAACCTCTGATTGGACAGTTCTCCGGGATCCGCCCCTGCATCCTGATTGTTCCCTAGGCACCGCCCTCGTAGCTCTGATTGGACAGTTCTCTCAGGCCCCGCCCCTACTCCGGAGTGACAGGCCGTCGGGACACTCTGGGCTGGTTACAGCCCAGGACGAGGGCTCGGCGTAGAATCCTCTCCCTGTGGGTGTGGCATCCACCCGCAGCTCCGCAGCCGGGTCCGAGTCCTAGTTTCTTCTTGGAGCGTTCTCGGACCGGAGCCGGGACCGAACCGGAGGGTCTCATGATCTGGGGTCAGCCCAGGGCGGAGCACCGTTGATCTGTGCGCCTTGTTTAAAAACAAAGACAATAGTGACGTCTCCGGGGGCACAGCGGGGTCCCGCTAGGTAGGACCTGGTTTGGACCTGTGGCCTGTGACACCGGGAGAGCGCGCCCTCTGCCCTCACCGTGGGGCTGGAGGTCAGCAGCCCGAGGCCCCGGCTCCTGTGCCCCCACAGTAGGAAGCGGGACCCTGCGGCCGCAGCCTGCACAGGGCCCCTCCGCACAGCCATAGCTGAGATGCCGGAATTCTCGGCGAGCTTCACGCTGCAAGGGAATTCCTGTCAGATCGGGGTTTCCGCGTATTCCAAGAGGATTTTGAAAATGAAAGCGCTCTGATACGGCACACAGCATGAATGTTCCTAATTTCACTAAACTGTACGCTTAAAACTGGTTGAGATGTTGACCTATTATTATGTGTATTTTACCACAAGTTTTTAAAAGTTTTTCTTTTTAAAAAGACTACGGCAATTGAATTCCTATTTTAACTGATATAAAACAACAAAAAAGCTTATATAAGTTTGAGATAGACCAGAAAACTTTTTTCTTCTTACTCACTGTCTCCCCATTCACAACACAGACCAAGGGCCTGAGCTGAGGGGTATGGGGTGGGTTACTCTGCCTCCTGCCTCTGCACAGTCAGTGTCAGAATGCAGCCCGTGGTCGGCACCAGGAGGCCGGCCTGGGAACTCCTAATACACCCAATGATGGAGGCTAATGCATTGCAGATGCCTGCTCATGTTAGGAAACACTCTCTCCTTCGAGATTAAGTGGTCACCCCAATTCTGATATCACTTGTCATTTTATTTACAATTTAAAAAATTCTTCTATTATGGTTTCCAGAAAGGTTTGATATTACTTTATAAAAATTAGTGTTCAAAGGACTAACCCATAATAACCCGAGTTGCCCTGGCTGGGTGGCTCAGTTGGTTGGAGCATCGCATTGTCCTCATACAGGTTGAGGATTCTATCCCCAGTCAGGGCACATATAAGAAGCAACCAATGGCCCTAACCAGTTTGGCTCAGTGGATAGAGCGTGGGCCTGTGGACTGAAAGGTCCCAGGTTCGATTCTGGTCAAGGGCATGTACCTTGGTTACAGGAACATCCCCAGTAGGGGGTGTGCAGAAGGCAGATGATTGATGTTTCTAACTGTCTATCCCTCTCCCTTCCTCTCTGTAAAAAAAAAAAAAAGAAGCAACCAATGAATGCATAAATAAGTAGAACAACAAATCAATGTTTCTTTCTCTCTCTCTCTCTCTCTCTCTCTCTCTCTCTCTCTCTTCCTCTCTCTAAAATCAATTTTTTTAACTAAAACAATTTAAAAGCTTTGAGTTAAAAATATTCATTGGATTTATAAGCTATTCAAAATAAAATATGGTTATATGAATTTTTGTTTAATATGTATCACTAATTAGTGCCAAGTTTCAACAAATCAGCATGGAATTTAGAAGTCGGCCTTCAGATCGGGTCCTGGCATGGACCTGTAGCATTCCTGTCTGTTTGCCATAACATGTCCAGAGATCTATCCCAGGTGCATCACTCTTAATGAACATGTCACTTCATTTTTAAGGTGAAAAATGAGGCTGGTCTCTGAACTATCGATAAAAAGCAAGAGAGGGGAATAACAACTCTGGCAATCTGAGGGGGGCAAAGTGTGACTGAAGGTATTTGGACCACACTAGAATGTTACTCATGCACAGAAAAAATAAAGACATGTCCAAACAGGCAAGGAGTGAGAGGCCAGGACAAAACAACTCCCTTCTCTCTCCCCCAGCCTGGCACCCTCCCTCCAAAGTCTCCCATTAGCAGAGCTTAATGGGAAGCTGTTGGCAATACAGAAACGTGTTATGTGGCATTTCCACCCCACATCACAAAGCAAAGTATGAAAGGGTAAGTGGGGCCAGCAGAGTAACAGCCCCCTAAAGATGTGCACATCCTATGTCACCTCCCATGGCAAAAGGGACCTTGCAGATGGGATTGCGTTAAGAATCCTGAGCCCTGGCTGGGTGGCTCAATTGGTTGAAGCGTCATCCCGTACACAAAAGAATCCTGAGATGGGGAGTGACCCTAGAATCCCTGGGGGACCCAGTGTCATCACAAGGGACCTCATAAGAAAGAGGCAGGAAGGTCAGAGTCAGGGATGTGGTGTCTCTAACAGCTGGAAAAGACTGGAAACAATTCTCCCCCGGGGTCTCCAGAAAGAACATACCCCTACCCACACCTCGATTTTAGGCTCTCACCTCCACGACTGTTATACGAATAAATTGGTTGTTTTAAGTCACTAAATGTGTGGTAATCTGTTACAGTGATAACGAGTAACTCACACAGTGGGTCTCAAGCAGAGAAGCTGTGACTTAACACATGGCACAGATAACTCCTTTTCCCAATCTCATCTTTCATCCTACAACCGTGGACGTTCCGTATGTTCTTTCAACGCGACTCTGCTCCCAGTACAACACATCTGGGAGTGATCTGACTTTTCTCAGAGAACACCTTTGTGTCCTTGTGTCCGAAACATAGCACTTTGTGTATATATTTTTCCTTTTTCTCTCTTTTTTAATATAGTACTTTTTGGATAAAATGATATTCTGAAATTTTATCCCAAACCACAAGTATCCATTTGCAAAACATCAGGAGAGTTGATTTGGCATTCCTCACAAAGGCATATATTAATAATAACCACAAGACAGCGAGAAGGGAGGGGGACACTTTTAAAGCTATTATGAAACGTTTCAATCATACGAAATACGAAGGGAACAACATTTTGAGTACTCATGTATCTGCTGCTAAGCTGCATGGAATCCTATCAGCTCACCATACTCTGTCAGATCTCTTGAAGGAACAAAAACATTATAACCCTATTGCTCAGTGGTTAGAGTGAAGGGTCCTGGGTTTGATTTCCAGTCAAGGGCATGTACCTGGGTGGCAGGTTTGATCCCCGGACCCGGTTGGGGCACGTGTGGAAGGCAACCAATGGATGTGTCTCTCTCACTGACTCTCCCTCTCTTTCTGCACCCCGCTCTCCCACACTGTCTGAAAATCAATGGAAAAAAATATACTCAGTCAAGGATTAACAAACAAATAAATAAAAACCATTATAAAGTTGAAACATCCCGCGTATACCTCCATATTCCCAAACATGATGTTTATGACTGCCATGCCATACACATGGATCCATAAACTATATATAACATTACTATTTCTATATTCAAATTTTATAAATATGCTATTATCCTATACATACTCCATAATTTGACTTTCTTATCCTTCAAAATCTGGATAATGTTAAATCATAATATATAAACTTACTGTAATGTTTAATGTAATAAAATAAAATGCCAAAAGAAATTAAAGCAGACAATACACCTTTCAAATTATCCAAAAATAAATACATTCCTCCAATACAGATAATACAGTAAAAAATAGAGAAAAGAAACTTCAAGAATAAGAAAAATGACATAAAATATGTTAGCAGAATTAAAGACAACAACATTTATTACACCAAATAAAAGGATCCTAAAACAAAATCCATCTGTATGTTAAGAAGAGAAATACAGGGGATTTAAAGAGTTGAAATTCAGAGGTGAAAAGTATTACCAAAAATAGACAGGTTAATTTTGTTTAAAAGGCAGAGGTGGTGCTATTAATTAAAGCAGACAAAGAGATCACTTCAGAATGATAAAGGATACAATTCACAATGAAGACCTGTCATGAATTATTTACCATAAATAAAACATAAAACAAAAATTAAAAAACAACAAAAATGAAGCAGAAAAAATAACAGAAAATAATGAAGGAAATTAAGTACAATCCTATATAATAAAAGGGTAATATGCAAACTGACCTTAACAGCAGAAAGACTGGGAATGACTGGTCACTATGACACAAACTGACCACCAGGGGGCAGACGCTCAATGCAGGAGCTGCTCCCTGGTGGTCAGTGCGCTCCCACAGGGGGAGCTCTGCTCAGCCACAAGCCAGGCTGACGGCTGCCAGTACAGTGGTGGTGGTAGGAGCCTCTCCCGCCTCCTCAGCAGCACTAAGGATGTCCAACTGCAGCTTAGGCCTGCTCCCCGCTGGCAAGTGGACATCCCCCGAGGGCTCCCAGGCTACCAGAGTGATGTCTGACTGCCAACTTAGGCCCAACTCCCCAGGGAGCGGGCCTAAGCCAGCAGGTGGTCAACCCCCAAGGGGTTCCAGACTGCAAAAGGGCACAGGCCAGGCTGAGGGACCTCCCCAAGTGCACAAATTTTTGTGCCCTGGGCCTCTAGTCTATAATAATAAAAGTATAATATGCTAATTAGACCAGACGTCCTTCCAGACGACCTTCCAGAACGAAGCCAGGGCTGCAAGGGAAGCCCAGGTCTGGGTGCTGGAGGGAAGCCTGGATCCTGGGTGCCAGAGGGAAGCTGGTGCCGGCAGCCGGGGGAAGGAAGGCCTACTCTTGCATGAATTTTGTGCATCAGGCCTCTAGTAATAATAGAAAACTGTAAGTTAATTCTCTTGAGCTAATTATCTTTGAATCAGTAATCCAAAGACAATCAGTGTGTGTCAACTGTAATTGAAAGAGAATCAACATCAGTGAAATAACATGGTGTTAATGTTCAAAATACATATGACTGGGCTCTAACTCTCGCTTATTAAATTTGAACCACCTGACATAAAATCTGAGAGCCATCCTATATAATAAAAGGCTAATATGCAAATCGACCAAACAGTGGAATGACTCAATGCAGAAACGGCCCCCTGATGGTGAATGAATTCCCACAGGGGGAGCGCTGCTCAGCCAGAAGCCGGGCTCATGGCTGGCGAGCGCAGTGGCAGTGTCAGGAGCCTCTCTTGCCTCCACAGCAGTGCTAAGGACCCCTTGGGGGATGTCCGCCTGCCAGGGACATCCTGCTGGGGAGCAGGCCTAAGCCGGCAGGCAGACATCACACAAGGGGTCCCAGACTGAGAGAGGGCACAGGCCAGCCTGAGGGACTCCCTCAGTGCACGAATGTTGTGCACTGGGCCTCTAATATATATCAGTCAGCTAAGTGTCTGACCAATTAGTCTATCTCTCAACCAGTCAGATACTCCAACTGGTAGGTTAGCTTGCTGCTGGAGTCTGGCTGATTGGGATTGGGTGAGACTGGCTGGACATGCCCTGGAGCCCTCCCACAGTCCCTCCCCAGCCAGCCAACCTCCTGCAGTCCCTCCCCAGCCAGCCGGCCCCAATCGCTGACCAGGCTGAGGGACCCCATCCATGCATGAATTCGTGCACCAGGCCTCTAGTTGTTTAATAAGATTTATTTAAGACAATCCAAATTCCTAATCAGAAAAGCAGAGATTATGGCTGCTTCTCAATATCTATAAAATTAACCTCAACAAATTTCAAAGATTCAAAACAGTAGACATATTCTAAGACTACAGCATAATAAAAGCAGAAATTTAATTTAAAAAATAAGGATAAAGGGCATCTATGAAAATCCTACAATTAACATCACACTCTATGATGAAAGACTGCATGCCTGTCACTAAGGTCAGGAACAAAGCAAGGAGATCTGTTCTCAACACTCCCATTCAGCATAGTACTCAAGGAGTGAGCAAGTGCAATAAGACAAGAAAAAGAATTTACTTTTAAAGAGGGAGAAAGGACATTTAAATACCCAGATATTTAAAAAATATATCCTCTCGCAAAATACTTTTTAGTCAGAGAAATCAAAACTGCAAATATATATTTTTTTAATGATCATAAAACCACATATGAAAACAGCTAAACTTAAGCTCTCCTCTGGTTAAATTCCTCAACTTGATTGATCCAATGATTCACATCTCAACTTAAATTCAGACTCTCAGGAAGGCCCTATTTGAGGTTGGTTGCTCTCTTATTATCTACTAGTGTCCTGGTGCACAGGTTTGTGCACATTGAAAGGAAATTAATTAGAAAAAATATTTTAATATTGCTATTTGCATCTTGCTAATGAAAAGAAAATAGGATTCTACTGAGTGTCATATCTACCTACTCCCGGACTTCTGTGAGGACCATGCTTCACAAACATTTGGTTAAACTGTAAAATGTTTGCACCTGGCTATAAAGCAAGTTCCTGGACTGAAGAAACTTCAAGGAGGCTAGTTGCTAGGGAGAGGAAGCCGGGCATTGCTATGTGACATCATTACCCAGTGTCCACAACCACCATTTCTAGCCTGGGCTGGGCTGTGGGTCGTGTTTTGCGCCATGGGGTCTTGGCAGCATTGGCTGCAATTTGGTGGGGTGTCACTCTGGGGTGGCGGTGGGGCCTGTGTCCCACTTGGGGGAAGTTGAGTGTTGGTTTGTTGGCACCAGGTCCAAGGTGCCGTTTATTTTTTTAAATATATTTTATTGATTTTTACAGAGAGGAAGGGAGAGGGATAGAAAGTTAGAAATATCGATGAGAGAGAAACATCAATCAGCTGCTTCCTGTACAGCCTCTACTGGGGATGTGCCCATAAGCAAGTTACATGCCCCTGACTGGAATCGAACCCGGGACCCTTCAGTCCACAGGCTGACACTCTATCCACTGAGCAAAACCGGCCAAGGCAGTGCCGTTTATTTTTAAATGGCCAGTGCACATCATGGCAGCTCCTGCATTGAGCGTCTGCCCCCTGGTGGTCAGTGTGTGTCATAGCTACCGGTCAGACAAATGGTCACTTAGCCTTTTATATATATAGATTACCACAGTATCCTGTTTTGTGCTCCAAAGAATCTACCAAAATCTGTAATTATTTAATTAATGTATTTGGTTGCTTATTTAACATCTGTTCTTTCCCCTCACTCCATCATGGATCTGGCTACAGAACATGTAGGGCTTACTACAAAATAAAAATTTAGGGAAGACCCTTCAAAATTATTAATAATACTGAGATGAATATAAGACCTTTCTGAGAGCAGAGTCTTGGGTGACTGTACAGGTCACATGCCCATGAAGCCACCCTGCTTCCTCACCACTGGGATATAGTATATATGTATTTATTCTTAGGTGAGGATTAAAAAACAAATAAATAAATAAATTGACAACTGAAAGAAAAAGTTGAAACAGAATACCTTTTGACTCACCAACTCAATGAATATGATAGCTCTTACTAAAATCCCATTCCCTGTTAGTATGCCCATTTATAGATCTTTTCCAAGAAGATGGAACTCCTGGGGCATAGCTCAGTGGCAATTTTCCTCATTAAAAGGTCCCACTAGACCAGTGTTCTCAACCTGTGGGTCGCAACCCCTTGGGGGGGTTCAAACAACCCTTTCACAGGGTTCACCTAAGACCATCGGAAAACACATATACCCTATATAATAAAAGCCTAATATGCAAGTTGTCCCCTCAGGCAGTCGTTTGACCTGGAGTTCGACCACTTACTATGACGTGCACTGACCACCAGGGGGCGGCGCAGAACATGGCTGGCATCAGTGATTCGGCACTGGGTGCAGTGGAGGCGCTGCCAGCCCTGATGGGCCCCCGACGAGAGCGGGACTGGCGGGATGGTGGAGCAGGTGAGTGGGTGGTGCTAGGCCAAGGCAGGTGCAAGTGGGAGCCAAATCACTCTGCCGATCACCCTGCAGATGGCAACCACTGGTGGAAGCGGGGATGCTGCCTGGCTCCCAGGCACTGAGGGAGCAGGGTGGGGGGCCCAGCCCCAAGCGATCGCCCCACATTCAGGATGGTGGAGCAGGTGAGGGGCAGAACCAGGTCAAGGTAGAGTACTATGTGGAGCTGCGGGGCTGCAAGCCTGGGGGCGCGAGCTGGGGCTGTGACCCTGGGGGCATGAGCTGGGGCCCGATCCCTGCAGTCCAACCCGAGGGACCCCACCTGTGCACGAATTCGTGCACCAGGCCTCTAGTAATTACATATTGTTTTTGTGATTAATCACTATGCTTTAATTATGTTCCATTTGTAACAATGAAATTGGGGGTCACCAGAACATGAGGAACTGTATTAAAGGGTCACAGCATTAGGAAGGTTGAGAACCACTGCTCTAGACCCATCTAGATCTCATGGCTTTCATTCAAGAATGTGCACCCTAGAAGTCCTCTTCCCATCAATATGGTGGGGGTATTGTTGTGTGGGCGCTGGGAACTTCTCCGCCTGCTACAGCCCCAGTGGCAGGTATATTATATCTTTAGAAAAATCCATGAAAAGGACTCTAACTTACTCCAATTTGCAGGCTTCTAAGGAGGTCATATCTTTGAATTGGATGAAGTTTTCTAGAGCTTGAAGGAATAACTGAGTTCAAAAAACTACTGGCAAATAATCAGGATAAACAAAAGTAACTATGGGACTAAATAATTGAGAATAATTATTCTTATGACTGTTTAAAATATTGTTCATTTTTTAATCTTTTGTTTCCCAAATATAAGGAAAACTAAAAAGCAGACATTCTGCATTGTAGGAACTAACAAATTAGTAACATTCATTTCACTGTACTCCCAGGAGACAAAGATTCAAAGACTACGACAACCCTGAGATTTTTGTCCATTGGGAAATACATTAATAAAAGTCTCTCTCCAACAGCGTTAAAGAGACCTTACCTTATCAGGTAGCTGACCACGAATGGACATCTACCCCGTCTCTGACACTCACCTTCATCTCAAGGATGAGAAGTCGCCAACTACGATGTCAGCAAGGCCTGTATGCTCACAAATTGATGCTGCTCAAACTTGTTCTTATATCGCCTAATTGTTATTGATTGAATGTATATAAAATGATTTTTATATTGCTATTTAAAAAAGAAAAAAGAATGTGCACCCTAGCTGGTTTGGCTCAGTGGATAGAGTGTTGGTCTGCAGATTGAAGGGTCCCCAATTTGATTCCAGTCAAGGGCACATACCCAGGTTGCAGGCTTGATCCCCAGTGTGGGGTGTGTAGGAGGCAGCCAATCAATGATTCTCTCTCATCATGGATGTTTCTATCTCTCTCTCCCTCTCCTTTCCTCTCTGAAATCAATAAAAAAATATATTTTTAAAAGAATGTGGCATAAGCCTACTTCTTTTCAAGTAGGACATCAGAAGGGCAATGTCTAACCATATTTATTTGGTAGAGTGCTAACAAAATGTATTGTACAGGGCAGCAAGCAAGCTCTAAAATGCAATAAAGTGGCTGCTCTTACAAAAAAAGCTTTCCCACAGTCAATGATTTTATAGTTGTTTTTTTATTAGTGTGTTTCTGGTGTGTGACAAGGGAAGAACTCTGGCCGAATGCTTTTCCGCATTTGTTACAGCGATAGGGTTTCTCTCCAGTGTGAGTTCTCCCATGCCTAACCAGGGAGGACAAAGGCTCTTCCACATTGATTGCATTCATAGGGGTTCTCACCAGTGTGAGTTCGCTCGTGCTGGTTAAGTGATGAGCGGTCAGTCGCTGAAGGCCTTCCCACATTCATTACATTCATAGGGCTTCTCACCAGTATGTGTTCGCTTGTGCAAGACCAAGTAAGAACTCTGGCAGAAGGATTTTCCACAGTCTTTGCCTTTATAGGGCTTTTCCCCCGTGTGAGTCCTCTGATGCTGGGTAAGAGATGAAATCCTGTTGGAGGCTTTCCCACATTCACTGCACACATAGGGCTTCTCTCCAGTATGAGTTCTCAAATGTCGAGTGAGGGTTGAGTGGTGTGTAAAGGTCCTCCCACATTCCTGACATTCATATGGTCTCTCTCCTGTATTAATTCTCTGGTGTTCACTCAGCGAATGCCTCCGGTTAAACACTTTCCCATGCTGGGAACATTCATAGCGTTTCTTCACCGCATTAGTTTTGCTATGTATTGTAAAAGTTATATGATGACTAAATGATTTCCCACTTCCTGCGTATGTTTCAGTTCTTTTGTGTTGCCTAAGGGGACAATTTTGGCTGAGGTCTTTCCCACATTCATTACTTTCACAGAGTCTGTGGTCTGTGTATCTCATCTGGTGATGATTTAAGTATGGACTCGCTACCAAACACTCATATCTAGGCCACAGTCATGGAAGTGTTTTCCTACAGAACCTCCCTGTGATAAAACAAGGTCTGTGCTCAGATTACAGTTTTCCCCAACTTCATGCCAGGCAGTAGCCTTCTCTAGAGCAAATGCCTTTAATTGGATGTATACCACTTGCCTCCAAAGCCTCTGGAGGTCTTCCTGGTTCTCCTCCAGGTGACCACATCCCCAGTGTTCTCTGGGGAGCTTTATCATATTCATACCACCAGATGGTTCTTCCCCCAAAACCACCTTCTTGTAAATCGACTCTTGGTGTTTTAGTCCAATCTCCCAATCTGAAGTTAATTGAGGGGACCAAAAAATAAAAGTAAAAAAAGAATAAAACTTCTAACTTAAGAATGGTGGGACAGAAGTACCTACAATATATACAAGGCACATGTGGATTCATGTTTAAGTATCAACTTTCAACACGGGGGAAGGACAGGAAAGTGAGAGATGGGTCAGTAAGCTGGTGTGCTGGGACAGGATGCAGTGGGAAAAGTTTGACAATGGTGGAAATGGAGAAAATGTAAATGTACAAGAATTGCTCTATAAAAAAGGGGGGAATAAGAATGTCAAAGAGCCCTAACGGGTTTGACTCAGTGGACAGAGCGTCGACCAGCGGACTGAAGGGTCCCAGGTTCGATTCTGGTCAAGAGCATATACCTTGGTTGCAGGCACATCCCCAGTAGGGAGTGTGCAGGAGACAGCTGATCGATGTTTCTCTCTCATCCATGTTTCTAATTCTCTATCCCCTTCCCTTCCGCTCTGTAAAAAATCAATAAAATATATTTTTTAAAATGTCAGAGAGAAAGAATTATCAAGAAAGGAGGGAGGTAAGAGATGTAACTAGAAACACAGATAGAATGGCTTCATGAAGGAAAGGGGATGTTCTTTCCTCTGCACCCAAGAGGAGAAGGTAGTATGTGAAAGGTGAGTGTTGCTGGAGGATGAACTGAAGGCATCTGAGAGAGTGCCACCGAGGACCTAGGCCTTCTCCCCATACAATTAGGGCCTCTGTGGAGAGATCTCTGACCTACAGTCCCCAAGACACTGCCTCCATCCCAATGGCTCAAGTCTGCTTGGTTCTCACCTGAACAGGAGGCTTGGGAAACCTCCTTCCTCCCCCTCCCCCGCCCCCATCAACATGGCTTCTCCTTGTTCCAAGTGAAAAGACACCTGTGGCCGAAAGAGTGAACACCCTTTCCATAGGGTGTTCATAATAAAGCTACAAAAAATAAATAAATAAAATGTTCTGTAAAATTACATTTACAGAAGTGTATGTATTTATTTTTTAAGACCCATAGAAAAGTGGACCCACACAGTTCAAACCCGTGTTGTTCAAGAGTCAACTGGACAGCCCTGGCTGGTGTGCTCAATGGCTAGAACGTTGGCCTGCGCACCAAAAGGTTGCAGGTCCAATCCCAACCCAGGTGGGGAAGCATGCAGGAGGTAACCAATTGATGTGTCTCTCTCACCTCTCTCTCTCTCTCTCTCTCTCTCTCTCTCTCTCTCTCTCCTCTCTCTCCCCCACTCCTCTCTCTTCCCCTCTTCCTCCTTCTCTCCCACTCTCCCTAAAAACCAATGGGAAAAATATCCTCGGGTGAGGATTAAACAAACAAACAGACAAACAAACAAACAAACAAACAAAAAAGAGTCAACTGGACAGTCACATTGTAGATGTGAACTTGGGGGAACCATTCAGCCCCGTATAACCTCCTGGACCCACATTCTGAAAGGCTCCTTTGTGACCCTCACAGGTGCGCCCACCCCTTGCATGTCTCAGATTCCTCTCTCCTTTCCTGGCTTCTCCCTAATCGCCTCTGGACTATCTTCTGCCAAACCGCTCTGGCCCCGCAGCAGGTCGCATCCAGATGGGCTTGTCCCGTGTTATTTACGAGAAACGGGAACACATGGCCCTGGAAGCCCATGGGAAATTCGAAGCTCCCACATGCCCGCAGGACTCACGTCCCTTTCAGGGAAAGAGGTGATCCTGGTACCTCTGCTCAGTGACAGGACTCTCTCCTTGAGCAGACTTTAGTCAGGCCCAATTTTAGGAAGAATTCTGCTAAGGTGGTTAATCAAGTATCTTTCATCTTCCATATCTGATCACTCTTTTTAATATATATAATAGAGGCCCAGTGCACAAAATTCGTGCATGGTTAGGGTCCCTCCCTTCCCCTGGCTGCCTGCCACTGCCACTGCTGGCCCCGCCCCCTGGTCAAACTCCCAGTTGAACTCCCTGTCAAATTCCCGGTGGAGAGGACAATTTGCATATTAGGCTTTTATTATATAGGATTTTTATTGATTTCAGAGAGGAGGGAGAGGGAGGGAGAGAAAAAGATCAACGATGAGAGAGAATCATAGATTGGCTGCTTCCTGCACACCCCACACTGGGGATTGAGCCTGCAACCCAGGCATGAGCCCTGACCAGGAATCTAACCATGACTCCTGGTTCAAGGATTTACACTCAACCACTGAGCCACGCCAACTGGGCCATATCCAATCACTCTTGATACCTAACACAGTTCCTCACCACCCACCCACCCAGGCAATGTTCGATCGCCCCGCCTGTAGCAGGAATCCTGTTAGGTGGTGTAGCCAGAACCCCCCTGATATTTCCCCTTAGCGATATCCCATCCACTGACCCACCTACTCGTTGGCTGTAAGTCCCCACTTGTCACACTGTACTTGGAGTTGCGCCCAGGTCTACATTAAGCTCTCTTCTCCCCATTGCAGGAGCTCCTGATTTGAATCGGTTTCTACCGCTCTGATGACTGGCTCTGGTTCTGGTTGACAAAACCCCAGGACAGTCCTGCTTTGTCTTTGCTCACCATGAGGGAGCTTCCGCCTGCTCTCGGTGATATAAACAGCAAACCCTCACCCAGACTCCTGAGTAAGAAATAGGGGCTGTGTACTGAACACCTCCTGTGGGCGTGATCTGTATTCACAGATGCAACCTTCAAAAATCGGCCCCTCAGCCCTAGCCGGTTTGGCTCAGTGGATAGAGTGTTGGCCTGCGAACCGAAGGGTCCCGAGTTCAATTCCAGTAAAGGGCACGTATCTTGGTTGCAGGCTCCTCCCGGGCCCAGGCTCTAGTCAGGGCGCGTGAAGGAGGCAACCATTCGATGTGTTTCTCTCACATCGATATTCCTCTTGCCTTTCCCTCTCTTCACTCTCTGTATAAATCCATAGAAAAATACCCTCAGGTGAGGATTAAAAATAAATAAATCACCCCCTCAGACACAGATGATCAGCACAGGGACACCCCAGCAAGAATTCCTGCAGACAAGACGTATGGATGTGAGCTTTGTGACCGATGAGACCCCAAGGAGAAGCAGGACATCTACAGAGCTCAAAGTCGTACCCCCCAAATATTTATTAGTTACCATCATAGTTGAAACATGTGACTGAAAATTCTTCAACACACCTTCCTCCAGGAGGTGGACCTAACCTCCCTCCCCTTCAGGGAGGACTGACTCAGCAACTGGCTTCCAGTGAACAGTGCAGATCAAGGGGAAAAGCTAAGTTTGTAGGGGAGACTCCTGACAGGGCCCACCTTCCGCAGGTGACCCAGGTTAATGTCATCAGCAGTGTGAGGGCGTCAGGTGTCCTGACATGAGGCGGAGGGCGCCTCACCTCTGGAATATCTTCCCCAGAACCCAGAATCTCAGGGTAATCATAAGAAAACATCAAACTCAGTTTGAGGGGCCTCCTACAAAGCCCCTGACCATTGCTCTTCAAAGGTGCCATGGTCAGGAAAGACAAGGAAAGACAAAGCCACCGTCCAGGCTGGAGGAGCCCAAGGAGATATGACGACTTAATGTTACATGGGATCCTGCATGGGCTCCCAGACCAGAAAAAGGACGTGAGCAGGAAATATGGTGAAATCTGAAATAAAGTTTGTAGTCTAGCTAATAGTAAAGAGAACCCAAGTTAATGTCTTAGTTGGTTTATTTTAACTTTATCATGATAAGAACATGTACACTGAGATCTATCCTCTAGCAAATGGTAAGTAAACAATATATGACCGCTGACTATAGGTACAGCATTGTCCAGCACATCTCAGGGGCTTATTCACTGACACTTTATGCCCGCTGGTTGACGATTCCCCGCCCCCTTCCCCCCAGCCCCTGGTAACCACCATTCCGTTTACCAGTAATGTCTTAGTTTTGATAAATTTTCAAACATGCTCAACATCATTAATCATCAGAAAAATACAAATCGAAACTACCACGAGATCTCACCTCACGCCTGTCAGAATGGTTATCATCAATAAATCAACTAACCACAAGTGTGGGCAAGGATGTGGAGAAAAGGGAACCCTCGTGCACTGTTGGTGGGATTGCAAATTGGTGGAGCCACCATGGAAAACAGTATGGAGGTTCCTCAAAAATTAAAAATAGGAACTACCATATGACCCAGCAATTCTACTTCTGGGTATTTATCCAAAGAAACACACTAATGAAAAAAGATATATGCACCCCTATGTACATTGCAGCATTATTTACAATAGCCAAGATATGGTAGCAACCTAGGTGTCCATTAATGAGCCAACTGGATAAAGAGGATGTGATACATATGCAATTGAATTGAATAGGTCATAAAAAGAATGAAATCTTGCCATTTTCGACAACATAAATAGACCTTAATGGTATTATGCTACATAAGTCAGAGAAGGACAAATGCCATATGATTTCACTTGTATGTGGACTCTAAAAACAACAACAAAGAAAATGAATAAACAAAACAAAACAGAAACAGACCCATAGATATAGACAAGCTGATGGTTGCCAAAGAAAAGGGAATAAAAAAAAAATGCCTGGCCCGTGTTGCTCAGTGGTATGAACCAGGAGGTCACAGTTCGATTCCCAGTCAGGGCACATGCCTGAGTTGCAGGTTCGATCCCCAGTAGGGGATGTGCAGGAGGCAAATGATCAATGACTCTCTCTCATCATTGATGTTTCTATCTCTCTCTTCCTCTCCCTTCCTCTCTGAAATCAATAAAAACATATTTTAAAAAAAATATTAGCCCAGTCAGTGCTGCTCAGTGTTTAGAGCATTGGCCTGAGCACTGGGGGGGGGGGGGGGGGGTGGTGTCTCAGGTCTCAGATTTAATTCCTGGTCAAGGGCATGTGCCTGGATTGCAGATTCCATCCCTCTTGGGAGGCAACCAATCCAGGTGTCTCTCTCACATTGATGTTTCTCTCCCTCTCTTAACCCCACCCGCCCTCCCACCCTCCCTCCCTTCCACTCTCTCTAAAAATCTATAGAGAAAATATCCTTGGGTGAGGATTAACAACAACAAAAAGATACTAACATTTGGGGATGCATTCCCAACGGGGTACTGTCACCCTTAAGGAGCTATAAATGGGTTCTTGGAGGGGAGGGAAAAGGGGAAAAATAACTTGTTCTATTTATGTATAAAGCACATATGTACATACAGTACATAAGCAGTATATACACAGTATATCTGTTGTCATGGACAAAAAAGTGCCCCCCCCCCCCCCAATCCACATGTTGAAACCCTGACTCCCAGGATGTCAGACTGTGGCTGTATTTGGAGATGGGGTCTTTATTCCCTTTGCTCTTGAGACTTTATTTTATTTTTTTTAAAATATATTTTATTGATTTTTTACAGAGAGGAAGGGAGAGAGATAGAGAGTTGGAAACATCGATCAGCTGCCTCCTGCACATCTCCTACTGGGGATATGCGCGCAACCCAGGTACATGCCCTTGACCGGAACCGAACCTGGGACCCTTCAGTCCGCAGGCCAACGCTCTATCCACTGAGCCAAACCGGTTTCGGCTGCTCTTGAGACTTTAAATTGCAGTTCATGGCAAAGGGTCCAGGACTTCCAGCCCCTTCCTAGCATTTCCAGACCAACTCTCTCACCCTTTCGTGGTTCACTGGACCCCCCCTCCCTCGTGGTTGATGTCAGCGATCCCTTCAGGTACCTCAGTTTGCTCCTCCGGAGCCTGGTTTGGCTCAGTGGCTAGAGTGTCGGACTGGGGACTGAAGGGTCCCAGGTTCGATTCCGGTCAAGGGCACATGTCCGGGTTGCGGGCTCGGTGCAGCCTAGCAATGATTCTCTCTTATCATTGATGTTTCTTTCTCTCTCTCTCTCTCTCTCATCAATAAAAATATATTTTTTAAAAAAATCCAGACTCAGCGCCTCAACAGGGATAGAACCGGCAACCTAGGTGTGTGCCCTGACCGGGAACGATGATCCAGCCAGAGGCTCCAACCATCGAGCCGCCCATCGAGTCCTAATCTTCCCTTTCAATGTTCAAACCACCAAAACGCACTTTCTCCAGAGAAAAGGCCAATGAGGACTTCCTCGCCGGGAAGGGGAGGCAGGTGCGCTCGGGGTCAGCTGCCCCCTCACTCGGTGGCAGGCGTGGCGGACATAAAGGGAGTGGCCGCTAGGTTTCCCCAGAGCCACAAAGCTGGTGGCAGAGCAGGGTCTCCCTCCGCTACGTGGACATGGAGCAGGTCACCCGCGGAGGGGGCCGTCCTGGACAGTGTGGGGTGTCGAGCGGCATCCCTGACCCCCACACTCGATGCCAGGGGCACCCCTCAGTCATGACAACCACAGATGTCCCCAGCCATGGCCCCGTGTCCCCTGGGGGTCAGGGTCACCCTCCCCTCACTTGCAAACACCTGGTCTCGCCCAAGAACCAGCCCGAGAGCGTCCCCCCCTGCCTTTAAGAGCAGATGGTTTCCTCCACTCCCCTTTGATGTTCGACCGCCCGGACCTCACTCACTTCCTAGCGGTCCGCCCCCCGGGTCCGGACTCGGGGTCTGTTTCTCAGGCCAGACCCTGCCATGCTGGGAGCTGGGCGGCCTCGGACAGCGGTCAGCCTCTCGGACTCTCCTCTCTGCCGCCTCCAGGGTGGCAGGTGGCGCAAACCCCTCCCGCCCGCCCCCGACCCGGTCCACCCAAGGATTTGAGCGGAACCAGAGTCTGGGTCCGAACCGCCCCCGGCCACCTATAGCCTTGTAGCGGGTGTCCGGACCCTGCAGCCCCAGGTGCGGGTGCAGGTGGCTCTTAGGGCGCCACTGGGCCCCGCGCGTCCCGCCGCAGAGGAGGTGCTCCGTGCAGCCCGCTCGGGGTGTCCCTCCCTACGTCTCCCGGGCTGACGCCCTCATTCCCCTCGCCCCGCCCCGCCCCCCCACCCCCCTCCGCAGCACCGATGCACGCGCCCAGGCACTGCGCCTGCGCACCACAAGGCTACACCAAGTCCCTCTGTGAGCCGTGACTGAGTCACAGCGCCCTCTCCTGGGCGGAGATATCTACGCCTGTGGCTGCGCACATCCACCGGCCGAGCTCAAGCACCTCCTGTGCTTAAATAAGGAAGAAAACGCAATGTATTTGAGAAACACTGGTCACCTGCCTCCCAAAGGCGCCCCCACCTGAGATCAGACCTCCAGTCTGGGCATGTGACCTGACCCGAATGGAACCCTCCACCCTTTTGGTGCATGGGTGCCACTCCAACCAAGCGAGCCACACCGGCCAGGGCAAAACGCAATTTCAGCAAGATGCCTGGGACATAAAGATTTGCCATTCAAACAATCATTATAATTACAATTTATTTGAAAATTATAAAAAGATATAATCCATGGCAGTAAATTGTTTTAATGATTTTATTAATATATTAACCTATGTTAATATTCTGTTAAAATAAAACTACCATAATTGGATTAATATATATTACTAATACATTACTAATTATACTATTATATAATTAAATATAATATATAATAAAATGTAATCATTTAATAAGATAAAATAATTATCAATAAACTATATAAGTATATAAAATTATGTATTATTATCATTGAGCCAAACCATAATGTGTTCTCTCCCCCCATATTTCTCTTGCTTTTTCTCTACAAGGGTGGGCAACAGTAGGTTTATAGTTGTATGTGAAACAGTTTATTCTTGTATTATTATTTATTAATTATTGTATTATTTATTTGTATTAGAACTGTAAACCTACTGTTGCCAACCCCTGTATGCAGTTTTGTATATGTAGTAACCCAAGCCGTCTGCTGCATGTTTTCTATTAGAGAAGAAATGGGATCCCCCTGGAAATTGGGAGATGCTGACAACGCTTCCTCCATCATAGCAGATGATCTCTTTGTACTTGGTGCTTTATATGAGACTAGTGGCCTGGTACACAAAATTCGTGCATGGGGGTGGGGGGTATCCTGCAGCCTGGCCTGCATCCTCTCCAATCTAGGACCTCCTTGGGGGATGTCCGACAGCCTGATCCCAGAGATGGGGCCTAAACCGGCAGTCGGACATCCCTCTCACAATCCTGGAGCTCTGGCTCCTAATTGCTCACCTGCCTGCCTGCCTGGTCACCCCTAACTGCCCCCCCCTGCCAGCCTGGTTGCCCCTAACTGCCCCCCCTCCTGCTGGCCTGGTCACCCCTTACTGCCCCCCTACCAGGCTGGTCACCCCCAACTGTCCCCCCTGCTGGCCTGCTTGCCCCCAACTGCCCCCCCTGCCAGCCTGGTCACCCCCAACTGCCCCCCCGCCCACTGGCCTGGTCACCCCTAACTGCCCCCCCTGCTGGCCTGGTTGCCTCTTACTGCCCCCCCCCCCATGCCAACCTGGTCACCCCCAACTGCCCCCCTGCTAGCCTGGTCATCCCTCACTAATCCCCCCGCCGGCCTGGTCGCCCCACGCAGCCTGCTTGTTCAATTGTTTGGCTTGCAACAAGTAAGAGGTAACTCTGAGAAAGGGTCCTAATCTATTCTACCTGAGCACCTGTTGATCATAGGACAAAGTCACAATCATGTTTATAATTATCCTATATAATAAAGAGGTAATATGCAAATTAACCCTCATGCCCTCACAAACTGCAATCAACCCCAAGGCAAACCAGATGAATGAATAAACAAACATATCTGTATAATGGAATACAAGTCACAGAGAAAAAGAAACCCACATGAACACATCTCAGAATAATTATCCCTAGCACAAGAAGCCAGACCAAATCAATAAGAGGCCACTGTGTGATTTCATTTCTGTAAAGACAGAAAATTCAAATAAGTCTATAGAGACCTGGGTGAAGGGGTGCTTGGGGGGAAGGGACTGCAGACAGGCACAGGGAAACAGGGTGACAACCATATCACCTTAATTGTGCTGAAGGTTTCAGGAGTACTAGTATACAGGATGTCAAAACTTACCCCATTGTCATTCGTCTTATGGAGAATTTACTTCAGTACCGCTATTTAAAAACATCTGCATCCCCCCTCCCAGACCTGACCATGGCTCTGCGATCATTCGGCTCAGCCTCGATGGGAAGTCAGGAGTCCCAGGCTCCAGCCTGGCCATGTTTCTGACTGCCACATCTGGGTGAGTCCTGCCCCTCGGCCCCTCTCCTGCCGTCTCCCTGGCTGGGGGGAGGGGAGGGCGGTCTGCTAAGTCCAGACCAGAACAGACACACCCTCCCAAGTACTCCTGCACTGCGCTCCAGCCCTGATTACCTCACCATTAGATCTGAGAGACAGCTGGGGGAGGGGGGTAAAGGGAGAAATGGGGGTTCTAAAAGCCTCCAAGAGGGCAGTCTGCCCTGACAGGTCCAGCTTCAGCTTCTGCCTATCTCAGGGCAGGGACAAGGTCAAGGACAGAACTCTGGGTTGCCACTCAGTCTTAAGCACAAAAGGGAATTCATTTGGCTCCTAACCGTGACCTTGGGGGGTCGAGATCAGGTAGGTGCACGGTGGCATCCTGGGGAGGCCCCTCACGGCTCTGGTTCCCTCTGGGCTGCTGGCCTCACTCTGAGTGGCTGTGTTTGCCCAACAGTTTATATTTGCCCAGTTTCAAATCCAGTGAAAAAGGAATTTCTTTTTTCAAACAGTTCCAACAAGTCACAGTCCCGACAGCACCAGCCCTAATGCACTGTTTGTCCCCCCATGAACTAACTGAACGCTGTGGCAGGGAGATGGCCCACACCGAGGGGGTTGCCTTACCCTAGACCAGTGGTTCTCAACCTTCCTAATCCGCGACCCTTTAATACAGTTCCTCATGTTATGGTGACCCCCAATTTCATTGTTACAAATTGAACATAATTAAAGCATAGTGATTAATCACAAAAACATATGTAATTATATATGTTTTCCGATGGTCTTAGGCGACCCCTGTGAAAGGGTCGTTCAACCCCCAAAGGGGTTGCGACCCACAGGTTGAGAACCGCTGCCCTAGACGGTAATCTCTGGGTGGACTGAGTGGGCCCCTGGCCTCATGGACTGCAGAGGGCTGGGCGGAAGGCCCACAGGAAGATTGGCTCGTGAGGATGGGAGGATGGCATTGGCCTGTGACCCTGCACAGTTAAGGTGAACTCGGTGCCCCGGGAAGCCATGTGGGCCCAGTCCGTGCTGGAAGCCCACCCAGGGCCACACTCACCCAACAGTCCACTCTGAGACTTGAACCCAGACCCCCTGCTGCCCAGGTCAGGCTGGACCCACCCCCCACACCACCTGACAACATCCAGATTGAACTCACATTTCACGAGATGAGTTTGCTTGTGCAGGGACAGAGCCGTCCTCACCAAGAAGGCCCTACATAGCCATCTCTTGCCGGCTGCTGGCTTTGGCAGACACTGTTGGATGAGGACACTTGGAAGGAGCGGATGCTGGCCCTGACCCTGCGCTGGCCCACCTGTGACACCTGCAGGGAGGATGAAGAGGAAACGGCGTGCGCAGACCCCAAGTGTTGGCACACCTGTTGTGAGTCCCACCGCGTCCCACGGCACCACCTGCCCCTTTCAGGGGTGAAAGGAGTGAAGCTACTGGAGGGCACCAGCGTCCTGAGAGCGACAGGGCTGGAGGGAACCTGCTGAAGGATCAAAGCTGAGTGGACATGATGGCCAGGGTGCGGGCAGGACTGGCATGGACGGGGGTAGAGATGGGTGGCCAGCAGCCTTAATACCTGATCCCCTGGAGCAGCGATTTTCAATCTTTTTCATCTCATGGCACACATACACTAACTACGACAACTCCCGGCACGCCAACATTGTTTTGCTGATCTGACAAAAAATAGATGTAATTTTGTTTCATTCACACCGGATGGCTATTGTGTTGGCTGCTGCATTTTTGAATTTGACAATCCAAGGGAAAAGAGGTCAGTGTCCCTACTAAATAGTCAGGTGTTGCATGTTTTAAAAATTCTCGTGGCGCACCAGTTGGAAATTGCTGCCTTGTTGGTTGGAGGCCATCCAACAGGTGCCCCCGCCCTGTGCGCTCAGGTTGCATCAAACCCCAACCAGCAAGTATGTATAAAAAGGTTACCAACATCGCAAAACACAAAAGCTCGGTCCTTTTATTTTTTTAATCCTCAGCGGAGGACACGTTCATTGGTTATTTTAGAGAGAGAAACGTCGACCTGAGAGAGCAACATCGATCTGTTGCCTCTTGCACAGACCCCAACTGGGGCTGGGGTATTAAACCCGAAACCTAGGTATGTGCCCTGGCCGGGAATCACACCCACAACCCTTCACAGGGACAACGCTCCAACCCAGTCACACTGGCCAGGGCTTTTTAAACATTTCCAGGTCACCTCCACCTTCCAGGCACAGCCCTCTTGGCCACACGGTGCCTACCAGCTCTGGACAGGCCCGGCCAAGAGAACCCTTGGCCCAGAGTTTAAGATACAGATGTGGGTTCAGGGAGCTCTGTGCTAGGTCTACATAAGGGGGGACCCCACAGCCAGGCCCACAGCAGGGCTGGGGAGGACGGTCGGGTGAGGGGCAGGCAGCTGTTCCCACTAAGAACAGGCCACCTAGGCCTTGGGGAGAAGGGTCAGGGTGCTGCCTGACCCCTCGCTCCACTGACTGGTCCTCTTTGCAGGGGGCAGATGGGGGCGGATGGGGGCCGGGGGGCAAAAACTGGAGTGAGCGATTCAATGGCAAAAGGCAGGACCCCTTGCTCCAGGGAAGAAAATGGACTTTTCAGACCAAATGAAGAGGAGACAGCCGCCCATCCTGCTCAATGATGAAGGACCCTTTCCACATTCCTACTGCAACCGAAATGACTACGGCCTTTCTGAACAATTACCGGAGAGCCCAGGAAGGCCATCCTTCCTCGTGGCCTAGGCTTTCCACATTGCTAACAGCCAGCCTGAGTGGCAAGTAGGACAGGGCACACCTGCCTTTCAGTCCTCAAGGTCATGTGGACAAGAAAGGGCTGCCAGCAGCTGTGTCCCAACAGAAACCAGCTCCTGTCAAACTGCAAACCCAGCGTGGCCACTGGGCCAGAAGAGAAGTCCAGCACGGGACTTACCACGGGCCGAGGGCAGACAGCGGCTGCTGCACACTGTGGGCAGCCTCAGCCCCACATTACCCAGCGCTGCCCGGGGACGAGGGTTTTCCCAGAACCGTGCTAGGTGACAGGCTGGCAGGAAACACACCTCTTGGTGAGCGACCCTGGCACCCCAGCTCCACACGCCCCACCCCCCCTGCTGCAGTCACTCCAACAGCTCAGCGGCCTCCCAGGGACCCACACGGTCACAATCCAGAATGCTCCAGCACAGACGGAGCTGCCGGCAACTGCCCTGTCCCCCAGGCTGATCGCCAGGTCAGGGCTTAATGGGAACTCTTCCTAGGGACCCACACCGATCACAAGGTGGAAACCGATGTTCCACTATTCCGTGCAGAAAGGACAGGCGTCAGAGAACAGAGCAGTCTCTTTTTTCCTTTTTTTTTTAATGGATGAATTTCAAAGAACCCATCCCTTTCCTAGGACAAATGACCAGGAAGGGGCTATATTAGTGCAACAAAGAGGAAGGCTTGCCCGGACACAAGTGCTCCCCGGACATCTTGAGGACGAGCTCTCTTCAGCCCAGGCTGGCCACTGAGTGGGGTCATGGACACTGGCTATGAGAAATGACCAGAGAGAACGGCCCCTCTCTCACCCTGCCCCTCCCTCCCCGGGACGCTGAGCTGGAGGCCACCGTCTCCCACCGTTTCCAGGCTGGGAGCTAAGGCACCAGGGCAGCGGGAGCTAGAGCCCCCATCCAGGGCTGGCGGGACCCCCGGGCTCATCAGCAGGCCAGCAGCTTGCTGCCCTCCACCTGCAGGCCTTTGCTCAGGAGGAAGGCGTCCTGCTTGGGGTCACGACCCAGGAAGAGCTTCAGCATGACGCTGGCGTCCTCGGAGCCACCCGGTCTCAGGATACAGCTTCTGTAGTCCAAGCCGACCTGCAGGGGGGACGGGGGGCGGGGCTGTCGAGGGTCCTCCAGCATCCCTCCCCGGCTCCCAGGGGGCCTATGGGCGCCCACATCAACATCACGAGGGAGTGTGGGCTGACTTTGATGGGGATCTCAGGGCAAGTGTGCAAGTGTGTGTGTAAGACTGAACGTGCACACAGTGTGCCTGCAGGAACCCTGTCCTGAGCCTCTGCTGTGACTAAACAAAGGGCTGGGAAACTGGCTGAGCCCCGAGCCCCACAGGGTCTCAGGTGGAGACCTGAAGAGCCAAAGGGGGGCCCGACTCTGCCCGGTGCCCTGCCCTGCCAGGGCTGCTGCACAGGCTCTCAGGCCCGAGGCCAAAGGCAACTGTTCTCGGTCCTGGGCAGCAGGGAGCAGCACTGGACGCCCTCCCCTCACCTTGCCATTGAGGACGCCCTCCTGCTTGAAGCGTGTGTGGAACATGTCCATGGAGTACACCTCGCTCCACAGGTAGCCGTAGTACTGTGCGTCGTAGCCGCCCGCCAGGTGGCCGAAGGTCGCAGGCATGTTGGTCCCTGGGAAGACACATGAGGCTATTGCTGTGCCCTGGCCTGGTCCCCGACTCCCCCCAATAAGAGGGGGTTTCAGAGCAGCCACTTCAGAGATACTCGCACCTGGAAGGGGGAACCTGCCCTGACACTCCCAGAAAGCAGGGCCAGGGGACTTGGCCAGAGGAACTCAATCAGCCTGTGCCTGGCAGCTGCTGACGTGCAGGGGGCTCACCTGCAGCATTTCAACAACGCAAGTTGCCACCGCCCAGGGTTCAATGTTGGGAGACCCTGGGATAAGGCAAGGCTCGCCCACACAACAGAGAACATGTGTCGATTAAGACACTTTTGAGCCCTAACCGGTTTGGCTCAGTGGGTAGAGTGTCAGCCTGCGGACTGAAGGGTCCCAGGTTCGATTCCCCTCAAGGACATGTACCTTGGCTGTGGGCACATCCCCAGTAGGGGGCGTGCAGGAGGCAGCTGATCGATGTTTCTAGCTCATCGATGTTTCTAACTCTCTATCCCTCTCCCTTCCTCTCTGTAAAAAACAATAAAACATTAAAAAAAAAAAAGACACTTTTGAAGGGTTTTTAAATGCTCAAGAAACAGTAAACCAATGCTACACTATTTACATTAAATCTCAATTACCTTCATGTATGTTTATTGAGTGTGCTCATATGTACATATGTACAAGGACACACAGTCACATGGAGGATACACATCAAAACCTTGTCTACTGCCCTAACCGGTTTGGCTCAGTGGATAGAATGTTGGCCTGCAGACTATAGGGTCACAGGTTCGATTCCGGTCAAGGGCATGTACCTTGGTTGTGGGCACATCCCCAGTAGGGGGCATGCAGGAGGCAGCTAATCAATGTTTCTCTCTCATCAATGTTTCTAACTCTCTATTACTCTCCTTCCTCTCTGTAAAAAATCAATAAAATAAATTTTAAAAAGCAAAAATAACCTTGTTTACTGTCATCCCCAGAGTATGAGATCACTCGTATTTCCTGCGCCTCCCGGCTTTTCACAAAGCCATGTGTGGGAGGTCGCCCCGAGGAGGCGCAGGAAGGCACTGTGGACATGGAAGGGACACAGAGCCAGTGAGGAAGGATGGAGTCACCCACACCAGCTGCCCATCAGGCTCCGCACTGGAGCCAAGGTCTGGGAACGCAAAGCAGGAGGGAGGCCAGGGGCCGCCTGCTTCTCTCCGGTCAGCTGAACCTATAAACTGTCCCAACTCCCTTCATGCGGCGCGAGGTCTTTTCTGGCCCAGAGGACAGAGACCCCCTAACCTCCGAGGTGGGCCAGGCCCACGGGCAGCTACCTGGCGTGGCTGGGACCCCAAGGATCTCCTGGCAGAGGCGGGAATACTCCTCGGCTGGTTCGGCGGCCTTCTGCGTGTGCAGGGCCTGGTCCACCTTGGCCAGGACGATCTGGCGCAGGTTGAAGAGACCTAGTCAGGAGGAAGGAGATGGGAGGCTGGCCCCGTGCTCTGCCCAGCCCTCCAGTCGGGGCAGCCCAGAAATCCCCGCGGGCATACCCGGGCCTCGCAGGCTGCAGCAGGGGCACCAAGAACTCCCCTATTTCCCTGGCCTCAGGGATGAGGGCTACAGAGGCGGGGCGCGTTAGGACACACCTGTGTTGGCCTGCCGGGACTTGATAAGCTTCTCGAGCAGCTCCTGGGGGATGGCGCTGCCCGTCCTGTAATGCTGCGACATCCGGAGCAGCGGCTCCTTCTCCCAGACCCAGTTCTCCAGCATCTGAGAAGGCGCCTCCACAAAGTCACGCTCCACATGCGTCCCGCTGAACATGGCAAACTCCGCCTGTGGGGACGAGGCAGAGAGCCCAGGCATGCCATACCCTGCTTGGCCAGCTCCTGTCCACCTGGCCTTATCCGGCACACAGGTCATGGCACACCTGGGCGGGTGGATAACATCCTAGGCGGGGCCCTTCCTCCCCCACACCATGAGGCGTGGCCGAGGATGGGGACTAGCACGTTTCCTCGGGCAGCTGCTGGCTGACCTGTCTCAGCCAGGGACACACTGGGAGGCAGAGAGCACCCATGTTCCCTGCTGGCCACCCAGCTTCCCTCTCCCACCCACGAAGCCAACACTCTCAAAAAGCCTGTCCCCCAAAGGCCAAAGCCTGGAAACAGTGGAACCTGATGACAGATGCTGGAAGGTACACTGTATTCTTGTCCACTTTTGGGTGTCTGAGATTTTTCCTGAAAAATAGCACTTGATCCAGTGCAGCCAAAACCTGGGTCTGGCAGCTAATCAGCCAAACAAGCTGCTGAGAGATTTAGCCAGTTAAGTGCCACGATACTTGGAATTTAATTAAAGAAGGCCCGCCGCTTGCGTCTACAGACGCTTGTGGCAGCTAACTGGTTAAGGAGCCCTATCCGGGCCCTCAGTGAGGCAGGGGGCCTGGGAGAGGGGGACACATGGTCACATTCATAGTGGCCCATCCACACGCTGGAACATGACTCGCCATGAAAAGGAGTGAGGCACCGACACGCACTGCAACATGGACGGACCTTGCACACATGATGCCCGTGAGAGGCCAGACACAAAAGGCCACCCAGTGTGTGAGTCCATCAGTGTGACGTGTCCACACAGGCGCATCCAGAGAGGGTGGATTAGTGGCTGCCAGCGGCTGGGAGGGGGTGGGCAGAGTGGGGAGTGACAGCTAATGGGCAAGGAGGATCTTTTGGGGGCGATGGAATATTACAGAACTGGACAGTGACGATGGCTGTACAGCTTGGTGAACTGACTAAAAATCACTGAGCACCCAGTTCCCACCCACTCCCATTTAGCCCCCAAGCACATTTTTGTTATCAGGAGGAAGGGGTGTGTGAGAGGGGCCATGCGCACAGCTGGGTCCCGTGGCCCGGACACCAGGCTGGGGGCCCAGAACACCCAGGTGAGTCCTCTATGGACTGAGGGCCTCTATGGGGAAGTTGCTTCAACTTCCTAAGGTTCCATGTCTGCCCCACGCCCTCCTCACTGGGCTGAGTGAGTGTGCACTGAATCCAGAGCCACCTCTCACTGGGCTGAGTGAGTGTGCACTGAATCCAGAGCCACCTCTCACTGGGCTGAGTGAGTGTGCACTGAATCCAGAGCCACCTCTCACTGGGCTGAGTGAGTGCACACGGAATCCAGAGCCAGCTCTGTGTCTGGGTCCTGCAACATGTGCTCTGGCTGTCATCGCTGGCTTTCACAGGATCATGCATGTTTCTTAATGTGAGCTACCAGTAGATGAGGCTGGCATGAACACTACTCTAAGCATGTTACATATGTATTTTATCTTCACTAACGTAACAGTTCTCTGAGAGCTATTATGGCCTGTGTCTCTCCAAAATTCATATATTGGAATCCTGACCTTCAAGACCTCAGAATATGACTATGCATGGAGATGGGATCTTTAAGAGGTGATTAAATGAGGTCACTAGGATAGGCCCTAATCCAAATCCAATATGACCACTGTCTTATAAGAAAAGATCAGAACACAGACACACAGAGGGACAATCATGTGAGGACATGTGGAAAAGCTGGCATCTACACACCCAGGAGAGAGAGCTCACCAACCCTGCCCCCACACTGACCCCGGACTTCTAGCCTCCAGCACCAGGACATCAGACATTTCTGTTGTGTAAGCCAACCCTGTGGGGCTTTGTGATGGAAATGAATTCAACAGGGTATTACCCTATCCATGGCAATGCCACATGAAGAATCCAACACGGAGAAAACTGCCTCCAGACCCACTAACCACCAGGCGCAGGGGGGGCGCCCCTGCCCTTCTTCCCTGCCAGCCCCTGGCCCCACACCCACCTGAGAGCAGAGCTGATGCATCACATGCCCAAACTCATGGAAGTAGGTCTCCACCTCATCATGCTGCAGCAGGGAGGGGGCATCCGGGGTGGGCTTGGTGAAGTTGGCCACCATGGCCGCGATGGCGATCTGGCGGCTCCCGTCTTGTCGCAGACAGCCTGGCTGCAGGCCAAAGCAGGCTGCGTGCCCATACTTGCCTTCCCTGGGGATTATGGGGGGAGGGAGGGGGCAGGGTCAGGCCTGGCTGGGGGTCTGCTCTGCTTGCTAACTGGCCCAGAGGGGTAGCGACCCCAGGCTGGTCCCCAATTCTGCCACTACCTGACCCTGCATCCCTCCATTAACCCACCTGCCAGCTGAGGCTAACAGACACCCTGAGGGCTCTCAGCTGAGGAGGGAGTGCACACATCCCCAGAGGTATGAACGCTCCTGGCTCCTGGCCCCCGACCCTTCCGCCCCAGCTCACACGCACCGGGGGTAGAGGTCCAGGTAGAATTTCCCGATGACAGTTCCTGAGGCCGTGTCCCTCACTGAGTACAGCTTCACGTCTTCGTGCCACACAGCGGCGTGCTCCTCCAGGTCAAAGGTCAGCCCCAGCAACTCCTGGTAGATGCCCAGCAGCCCCCTGGTGACCACCTGCATGGGGAAGTACTCCTTGAGCAGGTTCTGGTCCACGCTGTAGCACGTCTCCTCCACCTGGTTCATGTAGTAGCGCATGTCCCAGGCATTGATCCGCCCATCGAAGTCCAGGCCCCGCTTCTCACACTCGGCCTTCTTCAGCTCCAGGATCACCGCCCGCTCCTGCTCCCCGAGGGGCTTCAGCTTCTGTGCCAGCTCGTCTGGGGGTACAGAGGGGAAAGGCAAGGCTACCTCCCTGCAGCGGGCACACCAGAGCTGCCCATTCTCACCCCCACTTGCCGGCCTTGGCTTTCTCCAGCTCTCAGGGCCCTGGTGCCCCGCATGGGAAGGACGGGCCTGAGACAAAAGCTTGAGGGAGGCCAGCACCGTGTCACCCACCGCAGCCCCGGGAGAGATCACAGGTCTCGCTTTCACAAGGAGGAAACAACAGCCACATGTGAGCCGCTTTATCCAGGCCTCACACCCCGAAGGGCAGAGCAGGGCCAGGTGCAGGCCTCGCCTCAGAGCCCCAATGCTCATCCATGAGATTAGGATCCCTCAGGTCAAACACAGGGGTCAGAGGCGTCATAGGGACGCCCGCCTCAGGGTGGACAGGATGGGGCTCTCAGAAGCACCATTTCGTCACAGTCAAGAACAGTACACGGGAGGCGGAGGAAGGCCGGTTACCTAGGAAAGTGGCCACCGTCTGGCTGGTCTTGGCCATGTTCATCTCCAGGACGTAGTCAGCGTGCGTACCGAAGCCCAGCAGGCTGGACTTCTGGGCCCGCAGGGTCACCAGCTCCCGGAGGATGGCACAGTTCTCCTGGAACCGACAAGTGGGCGGGCCTGTAGGTGCCGCTCCCGCCTGTGGGGATCCCAGGCCAGCACCCTACCCCCCGAATGGGCCTCAGCAGCTGCAGGGCTGCTCAGGCCCTGGCTGGCTCCCTCCGCACCTGCTTTCCCACCCTCCTGCCCTTGGCCTGGGTCTCTACACTCTTGTTTCTGTCCTGGCACACGAGCTGTCACCCTCAGCTCCTTTGGAAACACAAAGGGTGTGAACCATGAAGGGTGCCGAAGCCAAGTGGAAAGCAATGTGGGGCCGGGGCTCTCCAGGGCGGCCTCCAGCAGGCACTGTGCACCGGGTGCCCCCACCAAGGGCCTGGTCCAGGCCTCAAGGCTGCACCACATCTCTACTGGCACCTCCAGGCAGCCAACCCAGTCAGCCAAGCTCATGGGGCCAACACAACATGAAACCCGTCTGATTCACTTGCACGGAGAGACAGAAGTCCATTCAGAACAGAACACTCCCACTGGCACGGCTGGTGCACAGGAAAGAAACTACACTGGGAAGGTGAGTGGAGAGCTTCCAGTCACATGAGGGGACTCAAGGCTGGGGGCCAGCAGTGCCAGTCAGCATGCCCTGTCCCCTGGGACCTGGACTCTGCCTATTCCTCCCTCCCCTTCTCCCCGCCCCGCTCTGCCTCTCAGGTCAAGCCTGGGGGCCAGGATGGGAATGGAGACAAGGGGACGCTAACCCCTATCCAGTCCTGAGCTCGAGACCCTCTAACCCAGTGGTTCTCAACCTTCCTAATGCCGCGACCCTTTAATACAGTTCATGTGGTGGTAACCCCCAGTTTCATTGTTACAAATTGAACACAATTAAAGCATAGTGATTAATCACAAAAACGATATGTAATTATATATGTGTTTTCCGATGGTCTTAGGTGATCCCTGTGAAAGGGTCGTTCGACCCCCAAAGGGGTTGTGACCCACAGGTTGAGAACCGCTGCCCTAAATTCACTGCTTAGGCGGGAACATGGGGGACAGCTGAAGAAAAGAGGGCGTCGGTGAGATTTAAGTGGGAGACGCACGACAGAAGCGGGATGAGCTCGGGACAGACGCTCTAACCAGCGGTTCTCAACCTTCCTAACGCCGCGGCCCTTTAACACAGCTCCTCATGGTGTGGTGACCCCCAACCATAAAATCATTTTCATTGCTCCTTCATAACTGTAATGCTGCTACTGTTATGAATCGTCATGTAAATATCTGATATGCAGGATGTATTTGCACTGTTCGCGACCCACAGGTTGAGAACCGCTGCCAACCCCTGCTCTGAACAGACTGAACAGGCCCCGCGCCTCCCAGTTCCAGACACGACTGTTCCAAGGACAGAGCCTGAGGCGGGCCCCGCAGCCGGACCCGGCACCGCCCTCACCTCCTTGCACCGACAGTTGAAGGCCTCCTCCACCTTCCGTCTGGTCTCAGGGACGTGGCATTTCTTCAGGAGAGGAAAATAGTGAGGGTACTTGAGGGTGACTTTGAATTTCTCATCCTCAGTCTTCTCCAGAGAGTTCAGGAAGTCCTCAGGAAGGCCTCCTGTGAACCACATTGGGGGGCTTTCAAAGACCAGCGCGGACACGGCGGGAGGGCTGAGCTGGGAATGGGACCAGCAGCCCTGACTGTGCCCCCACTAGGCAGCAACGCCCCTCCCCAGTGGCCTAACCTGCGGCGACAGCCGCCTCTCCTGACCTGTCCCTCCATGCCAGGGAACTGGGTGCAATGCCCTCGGACTGGCGCCTTCAGGGTTCCCACCTCACCGGAAAGGACGGAATGAGCCTAGAACATCTTGTGTCAAAAAGAAGGTGCTCATGCCCAGGCGGTGTAGCTCAGTGGTTGAGCATCGACCTATGAACCAGGAGGTCAGGGCACAGGCTCAGGTTTCAGGCTTGATCCCTAGTGTGGGGCACGCAGGAGGCAGCCAATCAATGATTCTCTCTCAGCATTGATGTTTCTATCTCTCTATCCCTCTCCCTTCCTCTCTGTCTAAAAATCAATAAAACATATTAATTAAAAAAAAAAAAAAAGGTGCTCAAAGACTAACAGGGATATGGCATGCTTGAATCGGCCCCTTAAAGTCATACTAGGACAACCTTAGCATCAACATAAATAACGACAGCAGTAGACCATAACCCATTGAATGAAGTAGGATTTATAGTCCACACTGATATAAATAAATCAATAAATGGGGGTAAGGGAAAGCTCTGACTTATGAAAAATCAACTAACACATGTACAAAGATGGATGGAGTTAGAAAGCCCCCATGGGTGCTGCACTGGGGTGGGAATGTGGTGGGCAGTGGTCTCAAAGCTTCTCTTGAGAAATTACTGATCATGAAGGGAAAGCTGGTCATGTCACAATGGCCACAGCTGGCAGACCATCACCTAATCCAGTAATTAAGATTCATGGGCAGGGAGGGAGCAGTCGGGGGGAGAGGAAAGGATACATATAGAAAGAGATACGTTGTCTGTATTTTGGTAAAATAACACCACGTATCCTTTTTGCAAACAGAAAAAAATAAACAAGTGCCACAGCCTTGCTCAGCCGGACCTGCAGACAGGCCGGACCCTGCCAGGCTGGCCAGACGTGTCCCAGCCGCTGCCACAGGCCCCACCCCGCGAGACACGGTTTCTGAGGCCAGGCAGGGCGAACAGTCACCTGCTCCACATGCTGGGGATTCAAGCTGCCCACACAGGAGGCCAGAGGCCAGTCCCACACAGCGAGGCCCTCAGGCTGGACAGACAGACCGCAAGGCAGTCCCATGTACAGTGAGGTTGAGTGGATTCGTTCCTGAATTCCAGAGGCCAGGGATTACCCTTTCACCGGGAAACACGGCGGCTTTCTGAAATGTTAGGAGCCACATGGTGGGACTTGTTGTCCGGGACACGGCGAGGACTGAATGAGAGTGAGGGGAGGCAGAGCGTAGTGGGGATCAGTCTGTGAGTCCTTGTTCCAGGAAATGCGTGTCCCTGGGTCTCTGTGTAGTGCAGCCACCCTCAGTGAGGACCCTGCACCCTGGCCACCTCCCAGGCAAAGGCTGCTGGACTCACAGAACCGGATCTTACGTAACGTGATGCCACACTGCACGAGGCACCACTGCTTAGGACACACAGCCTCGTCAGGGGCTCTCACGGGCCGCTGCACAGCCACTGGCCTGGTTTTCAAAACGGTCAATGTTGGGGAAGATGGGGGGAAATTGCAAAAGGCTGAGCAACTGTTCGACAGGAACGGAGCCTGACGAGTCACAAAACTAAGCGGATCCCAGATGGGAGAGAGGGCACCTTGCGGAGAGCTGATGTGGGGAAACCCATCCGCACTCTCCACGGCTCTGTTCGATGCTGTTTCCTGAGTGTGAGGTCTACACCGATGACACAGGAGAACACCCCTCTTCCTGCTGAAGCGCCAGGAGGCCGACAAGTCGCTCTCAGAGGTTCAGAAATAACACACGCACAGCATCAGCAGAGGGGAGCGGACACTAGCAGAGGGTGAGGACAGGTGAAGTGCGCAGGGCTCTCCACAGCGCCATCCTTTTCACTTTCCCATGGGCGTGAAATTTTTCAAAATAAAATATGCAGGAAAAGGGAAGTGGAGGAAAGAGTAAAAACTAGGAAGGACACCTAAGCCCCAACCCTTCAAAATTCCCGCATACAGCCAGGCTCGGGAACCACTGATTCAGTCTATCCCCTTCATTTTGTAAGATTTTAAACAATAAAAATAATAAAGAGGGGCGAGTGTCAGGTTGATGTCCCAGCAGACAGGGCCAGAACCTGATGTCGCGGGGCCAGAATCTCAACAGACAGAACACGGCCTCTCCAGGAAGGACTAGAACCGTAGATTCCAAAACACCGAGCGCTCCAAGCGGAAAAACCCCCTTGCCCGGGGGGTCGGACAAATGCTCAGCCTCCGAGGGCGGAGGCAGCGGTCCTGGAGGGTCTCCCCGAGACCATGCCCCTGAGGCTGGCCGTCGACATGGCTGCCGCCCCCACACGGCCCTCCACGTACCCAGCTCCTCTCGTGTAAAGGGCAGGAAGGTCGTGTCCTCATTCAGGTTCTTATTGAAGTCAATGCACAGGAGACTCAGCTTCTTCTTGATGCCTTTGATTTTCTGAGAGAGAGAAGAGCCGTGAGCGGGGAGCACTGCCATTAAGATACCCTCAGGGTTGGGGCTCCCACTGACAGGAGAGGAGGCAGACAAGGTGGGGAAACAGGAGGTTTTCGGCACAAGCACCTGTCTGCTGCGCTGAGCAACCTCATGACGCAGGGATTCGAGGGGTGACCCCATCTGTTTGGGTCCCCAGCCAAGAGCCTTCTGGACCCTCCTACTGAGGAATTATCCCCAGAGTCTGCAGCTTAAGCTTTGGACATCCCAACCGAGTCCAATGTTTGCCCTTTCAGGGTCCATTTGGTTTTCAGAAACAGTTAAAATCTGACCCATCTGGGTGAGGGAGTGACGCAGGGCACAAGGGAAGTGCCTGCGCCCCTGGGTGAATCCGCTGGAAGCCCCAGGGCTGCCTGGCGTGGGGAGAGAAGAGGGAACGAGGGTGAAGGCAGACGCCACCCCATCAACCACAGGACTGGGAGCAGCCTCGGTTCCCAGCTGGGCAACAGGGGTCACCTCTCTCTGCGATACTGTGACACAATAAGAAACGTGCATTTGGACTTGGCCCCGTTTCGGACACGTGGCTCCTAAACCCTTGGAATTTGCCAAGTGAAAGAGGCCCAGGGGCACAGAAGTGACAGGAGCCCTTCCACCACAGCTGCGTTTATGCTAACGAGCCCACTTCCAAAACGCCCCGAGTCACAGGATGGATCAAATTTTTAGTCCCACCCCATTCCCCAAATTCTGGGAGGGGAGAGGGGCTGGAGGCTGGAGGTTGAAATGTCTCCAAGGGCCACTGATTTCATCAATCGTGCAAATGTAATGAAACCTCCCGAAAGGATCAGCTCAGAAAGCTCCTGGGGTTGGTGAACACACGCAGATGTGGGGAGGGAAGTGCATCAGGGAGGGCATGGGAGCTCCAAGCCCCTCCCCTTACCTCGGCCTTTGCATCTCTTCATCTGCTATTGCCGAGTCATAACCTTTACACTAAGCCAGAGATCTTGTGAGTAACGGGTCCTCTGAGTTCTGCAAGCCACTTAGGAAATTAATCTAGTCTAAGGAGGGGCCATGGGACCCTCCAATTCATATCACAGGTCTGAGGTAGGGGCAGGCCTGTGGGGCTGAACCTGACCCTGCGGAACCTGATGCCTTTCCTGGTACAAAGTGTCAGATCGGAGTTAACGTGTAGGACACCCAGCCGGTGCCAGAAAGTTCCTTCATGTGGGATCCTCACACATCTGGCATCAGCAGGGAAGCGTGCTGTAGCCTGGTACTGAGGGTGGAGGAGACACAGGAGCAATGAGCTTTTCCTTAATACCACTGCAGCCAACGCATGGGGACAGCTGAATAAGGTGGCATGCAGGGAGGTGCCTGATTCAGCCTGCACTCCCCCCTTCGCTGAGGGAGTCCTGTGACCCTGGGGAAGCCCCCCATGACCCTGGAGAACTGAGAGCAGGGCAGGTGCAGAGAGAGAGCTGCTCTAGACAGATCTCCCACCACAGGGTTCAGGCAGCATTAGGCCAGAGGATGGGCCCTCAGATGGGCGCAGGAAGGCATGGGACCCCCCCACCCCCACCCCCACAACTGGCACTCACTTCTTGAGTTTCCTCTGGCAGGTGGAGCCCATTCCTTCGGCCAAGCTTGATCAGTCGCTCCAGGTACCGCACTGCCTCTGGCCTCAGTGAGTCCTTCTGAACTTTTTCCTAGAAAAAGAACAAGTTCTATTTACAGTGAAGAATCATGTCAGTGCCACGGGCTGAGAGGCAGCAGAGAGACCGGCTCATTCAGATGCTGGTGAGGTTAGGTAAGAGAGTCCAGCCACTCTGCAAAACAGGCTGGTGGCTTCTTGAAAAGAGAACCGTACAATGACCGTATGACTCAGCAACTGCCCTCCTGGGCATTTATCCCAGAGAACGAAGCCGTGAGTCCACACAGAACCTGCACCCAGGTGCTTGCTCTCTGGCGTGGCACAGACTGCGACCAGCCCAGAGGGCATGCAGCAAGTGAGCCCTTCCAAAGGAATAGGTGAGCGGGCAATACCCTGCTTGTGAGGTTCACTCGGGTCCCACAGAACCATACCCTGGGGAAAATCGGACAAAGCGTAGATGAGGCCTTTCTGAATCGTTTCTCACAACTGCATGTGGGCCTGTAATTGTCTCAATAAGAATTTCAATGAAAACAACAACAATACAGCTGTGCTTCCCCAGGCCTGCGCCTGCACACGCACCAAAGCATGCCGATCCTGAGCCCAGCGTGTCAGCACATTTAAAGGGAATGAACGAGCCCTAGCCAGTTTTGCTCAGTGGATAGCGCGCTGGCCTGCGGACGAAAGGGACCTGGGTTCGATTCCAGTCAAGGGCACATACCTGGGTTACAGGCTCCTCCCTGGCCCAAGCCCTAGTCAGGTTGCCAACAGGAGGCAACCAATCGATGTTTCTCTCACATCAACAGTTCTCTCTGTCTCGCCCTCTTTCTCTTAAAAAAAAAAAAAAATCAATGGAAAAATATCCTTGGGTGAGGATTAAAAAACACACCAAAAAACAAAAACCAAAAACCAAAAGGGAGTGAAAGAGCGGCATGAAGAGCGTGTGTGTCACCGCTACCAGCGCTCCGTCATGGGCAGTGAAGACCCCTGTCCTGCTGAGAAGAGCACCGGCTGGAGACGGCCCCACACTCGTGCTGTGTCGCCAGCACAGGCCTCTGGAACCTGCTCACCTCAGAGGGAGACAGGACACCGACTCTGAGTAACACCCAACAAGGTCAGGAGAGTGCAAGGACATGGTGGATGCGGGAAAGGCGTAAGGAGTCCTAGGATTTTCATACTGTCTTTTTTTTTCATTCCTCTCCATTTGTCATTTTTATTTTTATTTTTTTTTAAAATATTTTATTGATTTTTTTACAGAGAGGAAGGGAGAGGGATAGAGAGTTAGAAACATTGATGAGAGAGAAACATCGATCAGCTGCCTCCTGCACACTCCCCACTGGGGATGTGCCCACAACCAAGGTACATGCCCTTGACCGGAATCGAACCTGGGACCCTTGAGTCCGCAGGCCGACGCTCTATCCACTGAGCCAAACCAGTTAGGGCTCCATTTGTCATTTTTAAAAAAATATATTTCTTTTTTTGATTTGAGAGGAAAGGAGAGGAAGAGATAGAAACATCAATGATGATGAGGGAGTCATTGATTGCCTGTCTCCTGCCAGTGGGGATCGAGCCCGCAATCCGGGCACATGCCCCTGGCCAGAATTGAACCCGGGACCCCCCAGTCTGCAGGCTGAAGCTCTATCCACTGAGCCAAACCAGCTAGGGCTGTCTGTCATTCTTGAAATTTTTTTTTAAATTGTGGCAAAATAGATAATACTTACCACTTTAACCACTTTCAAATGCACAGCTCAGTGGCATTAAGTCCATTTACACTGCTATGCAGTCATTCCCACCTTCCATCTCTGAAACTCCACAGTTTTCTGCCTTTTAAAACCAGGGGAGTGCCTGGCCAGTGTGGCTCAGTGGTTGAGGTCGACCCAGGAGCCAAGAGGCTGCCAGTTCAATTCCCGATCAGGGCCCAGACCCAGGTTGCGGGCTCGATCCCAAGTAGGGGCCGTGCAGGAGCAGCCGATTGATGATGTGCCCAGTGCCATGTCTTCGCAGCATCCTCACCTGCAGCCAGACGATCCTCTGGTACACATCCTGCCTCATGCTCATCTCCACGTCAAACTCAGACAGCTTCTTGTCTGCCTCCGTGCTGGCTGTCCGAATGTCCTTGGATGGAGAAACGTGCTGGGGGAAGTCAAGGATATTCCTCTGAACTAAAACAGGGAGATAATGGGACAACTGTGAAACAGGGTCCCGGATGAACCCGCAAGTGCTGACCTCACACCCCAGGCACAGAGCTCATCCCTCTTTGTTGATCTGTCCTGTGAGCATTCCCCACACGGGGCCCTGGGCTGGGCACCGGAACAGAGAAATCAGTGCTGTCACCCATGTCCTCGGGATCTCACAGTCCAAATAGAAACAGATTTAGCTCACGCTGCTCCACGCCAAGGACTGTAACAGGGACGTATGACAGGACCAGGAGAGGCTGACGGGATTCCATTCTAGAAAAAGAGCCGCCGCTGCTGATAGCTCTATTTTATTTAACATATTTTTCGTATTGATTTTAGACAGAGAGAGAGAGAGGATGGGGGTGGGAGGGGGAGGGGAGGAGGGAAACAGACATCGATTTTAAAAAAATATATATTTCCTTTTTTACAGAGAGGAAGGGAGAAGGACAGAGAGTTAGAAACATCGATGAGAGAGAAACGTCGATCAGCTGCCTCCTGCATACCTCCCACTGGGGATGTGCCCGCAACCAAGGTACATGCCCTTGACCAGAATCAAATCTGGGACCCTTCAGTCTGCAGGCCGACGCTCTATCCACTGAGCCAAACCGGTCAGGGCACAGACATCAATTTGTTGTCCCACTTATTTGTGGTTGAGTCTTATTTATTTATTTATTTATATTGATTCCAGAGAGAGAGAGAGAGAGAACCATTCATTTGTTATTCCACCTATCTCCGCATTCACCAGTTGATTCTTGTATGTGCCCTGACCAGGGACCGAGCCCGCAACCTTGGTGCACTGGGATGATGTTCTAACCAACTGAGATACCTGGTTAGGGCCTGATGGCTCTATTTTAAATCTACAATTTTATAATTTACAGACCACATTCACACTTTGTTAAATAGAGAAGGGAGTGGCTATAAGAGCATAATTTTAACGAAGACCCATGTGACCCAGTAATTATATCCCTACGTGTCCACCCACAAGAAACAAAAACACACGTCCACACTGAAACCGGGGCACTCCCGCTCACAGCAGCAGGATTCATAACAACCACACGGTGGGAACAACCCACAACCCCTGACCGTGAGTGGATATACAAATGTGGTCCATCCACATGGGACTGCTACTCAGCCACGAAAAGGACTGAAGCAGGGACACTCACTACCACGTGGGTGGACACAACGTTCAGTGAGAGAAGCCAGTCACAAAAGGCCACACAGGGTGGAATCACAGGGTGGAATCCAGGACAGACAGATCCAGCGATAGCGAGTGGATTCCCGGTTGCTGGAAGAGGGGGATGGGGCTTCTTTTTGGGGTGACAAAAATATTCTAAAATTAGATCATGGTGATAGTGGACAATGCTGCAAATATACTAAAAACCACTGGGACATATGCTGTCAATAGGTGTCTTACATGGTATAAGAATTATATCTCAAAAGAACGATGTAAAAAAAGTGCACACTGCCCTGGCCCACGTGGTGCAGTGGACGGAGCATCGGCCTGTGGACTGAGGGGTCCTGGGTTTGATTCCGGTCAGGGGCACATGCCCAGGTTGTGGCTCGATCCCTGGCGGGGGCCGTGCAGGAGGCAGCCGATTGATGATTCTCATCATTGATGTTCTCTCTCTCTCCCTTCCTCTCTGAAATCAATAAAAATATTTTTAATAAAAGCACACAGTGCATTGGGGAGACCTGAATTCAAATCACAGCTTGGTCACTTCCATGGTCTGGATGCATCTCATTGAAGCATGAAGACCTCTGAGGGCCGGATAAGGACTGACCTGCTCAGCTGACTTGTATTAAACAGTGGGGCCCTGGGTGGACCTGGTGCTGGCTGCCCAAGAACAGTGAAAAGGACAGAACCAGCATCTGGGTTTGGGATTTGCAGACTGACATGCCCTGAGGGCAACATCAAACAGTGCAGAGTGAGGAGTTAATCTAGGCAGCGGGCGCAGGAAAGGGGGGGCCAGGGAAGGGGCTCCTGTGATCCAGAGCAGTCTGACATCCAGCAACGCAGAGGGTGAGAAGAACTCCAGGCTAAGAGGGGCGGGAACGAGCGAGGGCAAGGCCATGTGGCTGGCAGACAGCCCAGGGAGGGTGAGGAGGGCTGAGAGCGCAGGGCATTGAAGGCCACACCCAGGACTCTGGCCTCCAGAAGCACCAGGAGTCAATTTTACTTTTCCTTAGAATTACTTGGGCCACTGAGTGGAGGTGGGGTGGAGTGACAGCTGGTAAGTGGGAATTAGCATCCTTCAACCTTCGAGTACCTCTTGTGAGAGAGAAGAAGGGGAGACTGAGGCCCATCTGCCCAAAGTGGGGAAGTGGAAGCAAAGGCAGGACGCAGAGCCCTCACCCCTTGGCCAACACCAGCAAAGCTGACACAGTGAGGCCTCAGGGACGCGTGAGAATCCTGCAGCAGGGATTCCCAACGGTTCCCATGAAAACGACTTTTGCTCGAGCTTTGGGGTCAGGGGGTTTCCTGGCTCAGGACGCTTCGCCTCGAGACTTCCCTTGATCTTTTGTCCCCACACTGTCATCCCCTGCAAAGGGGGCTCCAGAAAGCAGAGGCTGTATCTACTTAACTGAGCACCTCACTCCTCCCAAAGGAAGCAGACAGACCCTGCAGAGGAGAGAAGCCAGCTGGGGGACGGCGTCAGGTTACCCAAAGTGCAGGGAGGCCTTGGGGAGAAGAAAAGCAAGGGAGCCAAGTTCAGGTCTCAGTTTAGTTCTCAGAGAGAAAACAAATACCCCCTGGGCCTGGAAAGGAGTGAGAAGGGCTCCAGTTTCAAGGCAGGCACCCGAGCCGGCTCTGAGAGGGGTGCTGCGGTCCCCTCTGGGCCCTCAGATGACGTGCTTGTGAGGACGGATCATCCCAGGTGGCCGAGGGGAGCAGGGCGCTCATGGGAACGGGCCACACCTGCCGGGTGCCTTTACCTTGGTCAGCACCTCTTATCCATCGCCACCCCAGGGTAAGGGCCCAGCAGCCCCCTGCCTGGATCCTGACCTGGACTTACCTGTGTAGGACACCTCCACGTCAGCCAGCGCCTTGAGTGTGCTCTCGTAGGACACGTCTTCAAACTTCAGGGAGCCCACCTGGTCGTACACGCGCTTGGTCTGCTCCATGAGCTCCGCCGTGAGCTCCGCTATTTGCTGGGCACTCAGGTCCCATCTCAGGTAGTTCACCACGGAGCAGGGGGCTGCCTTGTCCAAGACATCTGCTGTGCAGGCTACACAGAGAACAAAACACCGCACCAGGCATCTGCTTCACATCCAGAATCCAGAATTCGGGTCAGAGTAACTGGGGGAGGGGGGGGCGGGGGGGGGGGGGCAGTGGCGGGGGGCAAATGAGGGACAGCAAAGGACCTGTGTTTCTCTGCAGATGGGTGAGGCCCGAGGGCCTTGTGAGGAGGCACAGGCCGACCAGTCCTCTAGAGAAGGCGATTCTGCGCCCCAGGGGACAATGACGTCTGGGACATCTGAGGCCATCAGGACCGGGAGTAATGCTACTGCATCGAGTAGGTAGGGGCCAGGGATGCTGCTCAACACCCCACAGGGCCCAGGACGGCTCCCCACAGAGAGCGACCCGACCCCAAATGTCAACAGGGGTGAGGTGGAAGGAACACTTTGATTACAGGGTGCCACTCCAGGCCTCCCTGGATGCAATACGTGACATATGCACTGTATTACCTTTCTAAAATAGGGGAAAACCCTGATTACTGAAACATCCCTAGCCCTGAAGAGCTTCTGGATAGGAGACTGTGGTCTGTACTGATAGCAATCACTTGACAACTTCCGTGTAAGGTTCAGAGTGTAAGATGTTTTCTACTCTTCCCCTCTCTGAATTCTCGGACAGTGCTGTACTCTGCATTCCATTTGCCTGTCTTATGAGATGAGTCCTGAGATTTGGAGAGTTCAAGTGATCTCATAGGCCAGTGGTCGGCAAACTGCGGCTCGCGAGCCACATGTGGCTCTTTGGCTCCTTGAGTGTGGCTCTTCCACAAAATACTACGTGCGGGCGCGCATGTACAGTGCGATTGAAACTTCGTGGCCCATGAGCAGAAGTCGGTATTTTGTGGAAGAGCCACACTCAAGGGGCCAAAGAGCCACCTGTGGCTCGCGAGCCGCAGTTTGCAGACCACTATCATAGGCAACAAGTGGTGGAGGTGGGGTTCACGCCCACTGTCTGATTGTGCTCCCACACTGTCAACTAGTGCACTGTACTCGCCTCACCTTTGTAAATTTGCACACTTGGTTGCCAGGCCTCATTGTCCCCTCTCCCCTACTCCACCCCGCACTCAGGATTCAAGTTCATACCTTTCTGAGCAACAGCATGGATGGAAATGGAGAGCATTATGCTAAGTGAACTAAGCCAATCAGAGAAAGATAAATATCACATGATCTCACTCATTTGTGGAATATAATGAACAACATAAACTGATGAACAAAACAGATCCAGAGACAGAGAAGCATAGAACAGACTGTGGAATCTCAGAGGGAAGGTGGAGGAGGGTGGGTGGGTGGGAAGAGATCAACCAAAGACCTTGTATGCATATGTGCGTAACCCATGGACATAGACAATAGGGTGGTGAAGGCCTGGGGTGGGGGATGAGGGTGAGTTAGAAGGGGTCAATGGGGGGAAAAGAGGGCATATGTAATACTTTCAATAATAAAGATTAATTTAAAAAAAAAAGCTCAAACCTTTCATCAAAGTCTATACCTACCTGATTCCATACAGCCCATGAACTAAAGGTGATTTCACATGGGAGGTGGTATGTGGCAGCCAAGGCTAAACCATGTGCGCCCTTATATCGCAGTTTGCTGACCCCTGGTCTACATTGTCCAGACTCTACTGAGTCCCGTATGGCAGGTCTGGCCAGCTGGTTTTACCAACTGCTCTGGTTTTACCAGCCACACTGGCTTTCTCCAGTCTCCAGGGCCTTCCTACAGGTTGTCTTCTCTGTCCCGAGCCCTCACCCTGCCAGCCTTCCCTTCCACATTCCTTTCTCAGGAAGACCCTGTACATCTGGAATGGCTACACCTGTCCCAAATTACTTGTTGAGTTATTGAACAGAATGGGTGTGGAACGCACCATAAACAAGGGGGTGGCTCCAGGAAACACCCAGCTATGCCCCATTTTCCCCTTCTGGCCAGCCAGGAGTTGAGCAGGGCCAGAGTGTCCTGGACTCCCCATCCTGTGAACACTGGGGACCTTTGCAAGGTGCTGCAGGCTCAAACCGGTGTTTGGTATCTTTGGGGTAGAGTTTTTGAACAGCACTATCAACACTGGGGGCCGGGTCATTCTATGGGATGGGGCCGTGCTGGGCATTCTGGGGTGCTGAGCAGCACCCCTGGCCCCCCGCCCACTCTATGCCAGGAGCATTCCCAGTCATGACAACCACAGATGTCCCCAGGCATTGCCCAGGGTCCCCGGGGGTGGTACAATCATCCTCGCTGAGAACCACTGATATATACTAAGAGGGAAAAAGGAAAGCCTTTAAGTCAGCACAGGTCAGATTTTCTGGCCAAAAGACTGCTTCGAACTTGAGAAAAAAATCTTTCTGTTTGCAGAGCATTTTGAATTTCAGAAGTGCCAGAAAGGGATTGTAGGTCCCTATCAAATTTGGTGGCAAAGAAGGGCTCCAGAAGCTCCAGAAAGCTGGGAGAGCCACATGAGCTGGAAGGGTCAGGAAAACCTCCTGGAGGAGCTAGAATTTGAAAAACTTGAGCAGACGCCTTCATTCCTTAAATGTTTACTGACTACCACCTACGCGCCTGGTCCCCAAGCTAACAATCCTCCAGCGAACAAGGCAGACAACATCCTCTGCCGTCCTGAGTCCTTCACAACCCTAGTTGCAATTATTAATACAATTATCATCATCACCATCGCAATGCGCTGGAGAAAGAACTGGAGAAAGAAAGGCCAGGTGGGCAAGGGAAAATTCCAGGAGGCAACACACAACAACTTGGGCGATTTTCTAAAATACCGCAAACAGGTCCTATCGCTCCCAATGAAAACCCGTCCATAGTGCCCATCTGCCTTTAAAATAAAAGCTGTCGTCTAGCCAAAATGACCTATTACTCTGCAAATGTGTTACCCGTGTTCCTGCCTCCAGGCTTTTGCCCTCAGGGTTACAGCCAACTGGGACGCTCCTGCCCCAGATCTTGGCAGAGAGCGGCTTCTCCCCATCCAGTCCAAGCCGAAACGCCGCCCCCTCCGAGAAGCCCTCCAGGACTGCCCTCTCTAAAAAAAAAAAAAAAAAAAAAAAAAGGCGCCACCAGCCCCCGCACGGACTGACCACTCTCTAAAGCCCTCGCTTGCTTCTTTGCTTGCTGACCGTCTGTCTCGGCTCTGGAACTCCGTCTAGAACTCATGGTCTCTCCCAGAGTCCACTCCGGGGCCCGACCCGTCCTTAGCAGAAGCCACGAGAAGTTGGCTGAACGAGCGAAGCGCTGGAGAAGCTCGTTCATTCATCTGCCCCGGAGGGCACGAGGTCGCGGGCTCGCCGACACCTCTGCCGGGCCCCGGTCGCTCGCGGGTCACTGGGCTCCGCTCTGAGGCCTAAGTCCCGACGCCCACACGCACGAGAGGGTGCAGGGGGCTCCTGGATCCCGCTAGCGCGGCCGCACAGAGAGGTGGCCGGTACCTGCAGGGGGCTTCATGGCGGCAGGCGGGCGCGTGTGCACTGTGGTCCTCTCCCTCCACCGGGTCTGCGTCGGTCTGGCTCAGCCGCGTCCGCCGGACTCCTCCGTCCGCTCCGTGGCCGCGGTGGCGAGTGAGGCACCCACCGCCCGGCGGGCCCACTGAACGCTGGGAGGAGGGTACGGCGCAAGCTCACTCCACCCCCACCCTCCGCGCGCGCGCGCACGAGGGCGAGAAAGACACAAACGAGAAGGAAACAGGGACGGAGACAGATGGCTGGCACCTCTGAGCCTCTGAACGTTTGCGGCTCTCTGCTGGTCCTTTGCCTGGGCTTCTAGTCCCGGAATTAATTAGTACCTGCATCCTTTCCTCCTTAAAGAGAAAAGGAAAGAAACGCAAGCAATTCAGCATCACCAAGGAAGCCTCAATAAACGGATCCAAACTTCAAACAATAGGTGTTTTGGAACAGTGCAGTAACCTGACCTATTTCTAGTGTTGTGGGTTAAAACAAAAAAAAAATTTGAACTGTTTAAGGCATCCAGAAAGAAAAATTTATTAGAATTAACCTTGCAAAAAAAAGAAAAGAAAACCCTTTTATTTCTGCAGAAGAGTTGAAATAATCCAGGGTGATAAATGTTCATGCGCTTTAAATAGGATAAAAATGAATCGGGAGAACACTTCTGGCATCTTTTAATACTAGTGGTAGGCAGTTCTGAGTCATCCTAGGGAATTTCTCATCACTCATTCTCTATTAAGTGCACCGAGTTTAATTCTACTTCAGTTTTCATTTCACTGTTCCTTGTACCTGAAGTGTTTCTCCTCGTCCTCCAAATCCACATTTTAAAAGAAAGGCCCTCCCTAACCATCCTGGCCAACTTATCTCCCCAGTCACAACACCCCATTTTTCTTCAAATCACTTGCCATTAAGTGAAATTCATTAATTTATGTCCTAGTTTACTATTTGATAATCTGTCTGTTGTAGGCAGTTAGACAGACAAGAGTAGAGCAAGGACAAAGAGCCAGGTACAGCAGGTCACCAGGGTGGAAAGCCCAGACGATCAATTGTAGGGTAGGACTTTATTTTCTTCCTCTGTCTAGCATATCAATGGTCAAGCGGTTTGGACCCCCTCACCTTTCCTCCCTAGAGATAACATCTATGCCTCAGTTTTATTTCAGCTCCAGGCCCAGGTAAGCAACAAAGCCAGCTTGGCTGACCTCAGGACCAGCAGCATTGAATAGTGACCCCCTGACCTGGTGCCAGCCAATCTATAGTGGAGAGCACAAACCTGAAAGGACACAGATGAAAAACTGCTGAATATTCATTGAAATCTTCCCCTGGGACCTCCCCTAAACTCTCCAACCGTAAAACTCTTAGGATGGAGGACCCAGTGCATTCTTCCTCCGGGGAGCACACCCTTGCCTTTCTCTTTCCCCCTCCCCTTCCCTGCCCCAGGTACCTTACCATTAGCTTCCTCACTCCCAAGTTCCAAGGGCTTTTTTTTTTTTTTTTTTTTTTTTACCTCTAACTTGTTTCCTTAAACCCATTTCTTCTGGAAATTATTTCTTCTATCTCTGTGATTTACCAAATATATGTTCTCTTCAAGTCTGGGTGTTGGCTCTGAATTCTTTGCTAGCCAAAACCAAAGTACCCAGGTTGCTGAACTCAGGTTTGGTCTAACCCCATGGGTCAGATACCTGATGCCATTCCCACCGCTTACAACACGTCCACCCTGATACTATATAATGAGGACAAACACTTTGCTGGTCTTTACAGTTAGCTTGCAATAAATATTTGTTGACTACCAGGCACCTGCTGTGAACAACTTCTATATTCCTTTACGTCTTAGGGGTTGAATGAACGAAAGACTGCATTTGTGGGTGAGTGGGTGAATGGGTAGGTGAATAAATGAGCAAAGGTAGTGGGTAACAGTTGCTCGCATTCACTGAGCGCTGATGATGGCTCTGGGCGCCAGAGACCCAAACACAGCCGCACCACGTGGCCCGTTCGGGACCACGTGACAGGCTCCGCCTACTTCCAGGAGTCCCTCCACTGTCCCACCAAGCACCGCTCCACAATCCTGATTTCCGGTTTCATCGGTCGCAGAGGTCAGTTGCCCTAACGACCACCTCGTTCCCGCCTCTAAATTGCGTCACTTCCCCCACTCCTGCTTGGACAATTGACGCGCCTGCGCAGAATGAAATCCAAGACTAGCGGGTTCCTTCCGCGCAAGCGTCCCGACTGGGGGGCGGGGCCGAGTGGCGCCGCGGTGCGCAGGCGCAGCCGTCGGTGGGTCGGGGTTCGGCCGCTTGAGAGGTGAGTTGGGGGCTTGGCGCTTTGGCTCCGCTGCTAGGGGCTTCCCGAGCTACGCGGCCTGTAAGAGAAGATCGGTCTGCGGCTGGGGTCACTGCGCGATCCGCCGGGTGCTGTGTGTGGGCGGTGCAGAGGGGAAACTGAGGCTGGGCGTCGTCGGATTGGCCTTCACCAGCCCTGGCTTCCCTCGCCCGGACCCCGGGCCTGGGAAATGCTGCTTCGCACATCCGTGGGTGGAAAGCGGGAAGTAAAAGCGCCCCGCCTGTAGGGGCCGCTCGCTGGGTATACGCTGCTGTACAGAGAAACGGTCCTTTTAAATCTGGCCCCTGTCTCCGGTCGGGTCGGGGTTCCTGTCCCAGCGCCGCTGCTCTCCAAGTGGGTGACGTTGGCCAGCCTTTTGACTTCTCAGCCTCAGTTTCCCCCTCTGTAAAATGGGCATTGTCACAGCCCCTGCTTCGAGGGCGAGTGGTTTGGGGAGGATTCAAACCACAGGGCCCAGTGGAAAGTGAGAGCTCAAATTGGCTAGCAGTCTTATTTCACACTTAGGGTCTTCTGCATATTGTGCTAGAAGCGGTCGAAATCTGCACTTGAGGACCCGCTGCACACCTCTCCCTGGCTGTGTAAAGCTTGGACAAGTCGCTTCCCCTCTTTGAGCAGCACATCTCTTACAGGGGCTGTGGAAGTATATGCCTCTAGGCAGCGGTTCTCAACCTGTGGGTTGCGACCCTTTCACAGGGGTCGCCTAAGACCATCGGAAAACACATACATAATTACATATTGTTTTTGTGATTAATCACTATGCTTTAATTATGTTCAATTTGTAACAATGAAATTGGGGGTCACCACAACATGAGGAACTGTATTAAAGGGTCGCGGCATCAGGAAGGTTGAGAACCACTGCTAGGGTCTATGTGAGAGCATTCCTTAATCAGGCTCCTGGTACGTGCTCACTAGAGAATGACTGGTTTTTGTTATTGTCAGAACATGGGTGTGCAACCTGTGTCCCTGAGTGATGTTCCTATTTCTTTTGTTTCTTTCCCTGATTATTTGTTGAGTCTGTTTTTCCTCTCTCTCTAGACCAGTGATTTTTAACCCCCACCCCACCCCCGGGGGGGGGCGGTACTGGGAAATGGGGACATTTGTGGTTGTCACAACTGGGGTGCTCCTGGCATCAAGTGGTTGTGGGGCCAGGGATGCTGCTCAACCCCCACAGTGCCCAGGACGGTTCCTCAGAGAATGATTGGCCCATTTTTGTAGGGAGCAGAAGGGGTACTTTGGAGGTAGTCTCAAGTCAGACTACCTGCGCTTAAAACTGATTTGTGCCTTAGCTGGATGACCTTGAGTGGTGCCCTTATCTTTCTAAGCCTCGGTTTTTCCTTCTGTAGAATGGGAATTAGGTGAAACAACTTAGAGTCTCAGCACACTGATCAGGGAGCCAAATCCAGCTGAGGCCTGTTTTTTAAAATGAGTTTTTGTGGAAACACAGCACGCCCAGTGGCATACACACTGTCAGGGGCTGTTTTGCATTATATTAGCAGTGTTGCCTTGTTGCCGCAGAGACCCTGTGGCCTGTGAAGCTGACAGAATGTACTCTGGCCTTTTTCAGAAATGTTTGCTGATCACTGAAATAAACCATTGCATGTACAGCACTTAGTGCAGTGCCTGGAACGTCCTCAGCATTTGTCACCTGAGGCTTATAAATCAGTCTTGACTGGAAGGGTGAGTGACTCTAAAGGGGATTAAGCTCTGCGCCAGGTCAAGAGCTGTAGTCTTATTTGATCTTACGTTTTTTTTTTTGGCCAAGACCCAACTTGGGCTGAGGTGAGAAATGCTCAGAGATAGCTGAAGGAATAAAGGGGATTGTGGGCAGGTAGGCAGGACCAAAGGTCTTGTACTGATGAGGAAACTGAGACCCAAAGAGAATGACCTCTCCAAGGAGCCTGGTTGTCACTGTTGACAGTGACCTCACGTTTTCCCGCGGCCGTGTGCATCAAACGCCGCCCAGTGCTGGGGTTAAAAGGAAGTTGGCCTGTCAGTGGCTCACAGTCCACTGGCTGAAGACAGGCCTGGAAAGAGCCTGTAGGAGATGCTGGACCCGAGGTGGGAATAGTATTGGGCTTTGCTGGGAAAAGAAGGTGCCTGGCTCTCTCTGAGGAGGTGACCTTGCAGCTTGGTGTCGAAGGGAGAATAAGAGTTTTCCTGATGGCTCAGAGGAAAGGTGAGTAGTGGGTTTGAGTGGAGCATGGAGGGTTTGGAGCCCAGGGGTGACACACCAGTGCTGAGGGGCACACTTGTTACATTTCAGGGAGCTTTTGAGGGTTTATACTAGTAAGTAAGCAGGACAGTCTGGTGGCATTTTAGAAGAAAACTTTGGGGAGTGAACGCCAGTTCTAGTTTTGGGGCAGCCTTTCTTGGGTACCTGCAGTACCCTAAGGTGCGTGGGAGAAGCACCCACAGAAGTGGTGGGCCATCCTTCAGAAAGTGGTGCCTCTCCTTCCCAAGGTGGGGGGTGGGCCACTCATTTTGGTAAGGTGTGTCATTTTTCCTTTTATTGATCAGCCTTTGGCAGGGAAATAAAAGGAATAGAAGTTTTTTTGTTTTTTAATGATAAAATGAAAAAGTGGACTGAGAGCTAGAAGGGATTCTGAAGGCGCCCAAGAGGAACTGTCTCTGGGACAACACCCCCCACCCCCATTGCCCCCGAGCCTGGGGCATCGCCTGCTCACCCTTACCAGGCTTATTCTTGTGCTCTGTGCCCTGCTCTGTGCCCTGGTGGTGCTTTCTGAGAGCTCATACAGGCCTCACTGTTAGGAGAGAGTAGGTCTTTGAGAATGTTGTCCTGCAGCCAAAGACCTACAAGTTGTGATTGTTCCAAAGACACAGAGTGCCTAGTAGCCATCGAGCAAAAGTGCTGTCCCTGTGTCAGGCTGGGCCCTGCTCTGTGAGGAGCAGAAATTTTGTTCAGCTCAAAGCCATGAGTTAAAATCACATGTTCACACTGTTTGCTGTCCTCCCTGCTCAATGAGGTGAGAGGAGAGGCAGCAGTTTTTAGGGACCACCTGTGTCAAACACTGCCCAGTCCTCTGCTGTGGACCCACAGTCCCTTTTCTGCACTTCCAAAACCCAAATATTCAACACACAGATGATTTCCCGAAGTTTGTAGCAAAATCATTTGGCTAGAAAAATCTGACCTATGCTGGCCTAAAGCCTTAATTTTCCCCACTTAGTGTCTAGCAGTGGTTTTCAGCTGGGGTGGTTTGGCCATGTCTGAGGACATTTGTGATTGTCACCACTTGGGGGGTGCTCCTGGAATCGAGTGGGTGGGGGCCAAGGATGCCCCCACAGAGAATGACCCAACCGCCATGTCGGCAGTGCTGAGGGAGAGAAACCCTGCATTAATTATTTGGGGAAATAGTGAATTTAATCCCTGCTCACAGTAGACACCAGTATAAGTCCCCAATGGTCAGACAGTATAAACCAGGATGAGCCCAGCATCTGTGTGTCACCCCGTCTCCTCCCATTCAGGCTGTGCATTTAAATGTGTGCAGCCTTCTAAGACCTCAGTAGTCAGGTGGTTATGGAACACAGTCTCCTGGGATCCATGGACTCCCCTGACCCGGGATGATCCTGCTCCCACCCCCAGCTCCCAGGGAACATTAGATGGATGCCAGGGATGCTGTTCAATATTCCATAGTGCACAGGAAAGTTCCTCACGCAGAAAATGTTCCGCACATTGATGGTGCCTGGGTGGAGAAACCCTGCATTAGGTCGCTGAATTCTCAACCACTCATGAAGACATTTGTTAACCCATTTTATAGAAGAGGAAAGAGAGGGCCTCAACTGGGACTCTCAGATGTGACAAGGGACAGGGAAGCCAGCATGCAGTTGGCCTTGGGTAGAAATGGCCAGACCTAAGACATTGTGGCTCCAGGTCTTGTTCTTCAGGCAAAAGGGATGTGTTCTCTGGCCCATCATCCATACACAGGCCCAGGACAGGCTCCAGGGCCCCTGACTTGTTGACACAGGGTGTATGGGAGGAAATCACATCAGTAGACAGGAGAAGCCCAGGGGCAGGCAGCAAGAGTTGCCTTAAATTACTTCAGTGGTGGCAGGAGGGGTGGGAGCAAAGGCCCTGAGATACAAAGGGTCCGAAGCGTTGGAAGAACTGAAATGAGGGTGACTTCATTTTTTTCCATTTCCTAAGCCTCCAATGTCAGCCCCTCCGGCCTCAGCTCCATCCAGGAGTGCAGGAAACAGTTGTGCTAAAGATCAGATTTCTCTTTTCTGCTATTCTTAAGCAAACAGCCCACGTGTCCCTGAAAGGGAAGCAGATCCTCTCACCCCACACACACAACCGGAAACCCAGTGTGAATCTCACATGACTCAGTGTGCTCAGAAGTGGTGCCCAGGACGCTTAGGCAAAGTCCAGCCGCTCAGCTGTGTGTTCTTGCCCTGCCGCCGGTTGAACTTGTGACCCGCTCTGTAAGGCCCTGGCACGCCTCCATCCAGTTTGCCATCACAGCGCCGGAGGAGAGGGTGTCAGCAAACAAAGGCCCAAGTAGTAAATACTGTCAGCTTTGGGGGCCACAGGGAAAGTCAGGCATACTATTATGTAGGCACTTACATTCATAGAATACAAAAGCCGTTCTCAGCTAAGCAGGTAGCTGAACGTGACGCTTGACCCGTTTTAGAACAGACTATGCGAAAGGATCCGGGTCCTGGGATCTCAGGGGTTTATATCCTAAGAGGAGGACCTTTGAATCAAAGTTTCTTAATTAGAGTAAAATAGACATAAAATTTGCTATTTTAACTATTTTTTGTTTGTTGTGTTAATCCTCACCCAAGGATATTTTTCCCATTGATTTTTAGAGAGAGTGGAAAGGAGGCGGGGGGCAGATCGAAAAACATCAGTGTGAGAGAAACAAATCAATTGGTTGCCTTCAAGCTGCACACACCCCAACTGGGCTAGGATCAAGCTTACAATCCAGGTACGTGCCCTTGACCAGGAATCAAACCCAAGACCCTGTGTGGATTGACACTCTAACCTCTGAGCCACACCAGCCAGGGCTAACTATTATTTTTAAGTAACAGTTCAGTGGGTGTAAGTACATTCACATTGTTATGCAACCATCACCACCATCCATCTCCAGAACTTTCTTATCTTCCGAAACTGACATTTTAAGAGAGAGAGAAACATCCATTTGTTGTTCCACTTATTTATGCATGCATTGGTTGATTCTTGTATGTGCCCTGACTGCGCATCGAACCCATAACCTTGATGTATTGGGGCAATGCTCTAACCAACCGAGTTACCCAGCCAGGGCCTGCCTCTGAATTTGACTCCCCTAAGGACCTCCTGTGACTGGAATCACAGTATTTGTCCTTCTGTGTCTGGCTTATTTCATTGAGCATAATGTCCTCAAGGCTTATCATGTTGTAACGTGTGTCAGAATGTCCCTTTAAAGCTGGATAATAGTCTATGGCCGTGGTCGGCAAACTGCGGCTCGCGAGCCACATGCGGCTCTTTGGCCCCTTGAGTGTGGCTCTTCCTAAGCCTTAGGAGTACCCTAATTAAGTTAATAACAATATACCTACCTGTATAGTTTAAGTTTAAAAAATTTGGCTCTCAAAAGAAATTTCAATCGTTGTACTGTTGATATTTGGCTCTGTTGACTAATGAGTTTGCCGACCACTGGTCTATGGTATAGATCAGCGGTCGCCAACTGGTATTCCGTGAGGTCCGAAAGGTTGGCGACCACTGGTATAGACAGCACATTGTGTGTATCCACATTCATCCATCAATGGGCTTTGGAGTTCTGTCCACCCTTCAGCTACTGTGAGTCACCCTGCTGCCTGTCGAGAATATGTGTAGAACAAAAGCATTTTGGGCGTTCTTGGCAGCATGCCTGTCTCCTTGGGTTTAGAGGCCGGCAGGTGGCCAGTTTGTTCTCAGGACCCTCCAGCTGGGGAGCACGAGTCACCTTTTGGGACTTCACTGTCTTCGAAGCAAGCAGGGTGTGGTTGCTCTCCGTGGGCCTCTGTGTATCGCCCCCAAGGTCCTCTAGCCATTTGTCCTCCAGGCTCTGGCCCATCCTGACCCCAGACCTGGGTCCAGGGATGCTCTTGGGCCAAAGGCACTGCTTGGTAAAGGCTCATTGTGTCCAAAAATAGAGGGGGAAACTCATAACCACCCCCCAAGAGCTTTCCAGGGTGTCTATAACTTTCTGTCCAACTATAAGCTCTCCAACATAGCTATTTTAAGTTTGTCCCCTTTTTAGACATTGAGATATAATTCACATACCATAAAAAGTAGTAGGTTTTCGTATATTCACAGGGTTGTGCAGCCATCACATGAGTTCCAGAGCATTCCATTACCCCTGAAAGCAGCCGAGTCCCTATTAGCAGTTACTCCCCAGCCCCTGACAACCACAAACTCCCTTCCTCTGGATTTGCCTGTTCTGGGCATGTCATAAAAATGGAGTCACAGTGTGGCTTTTGTGTCTGGATCCTTTCCTTCTAAGAAGCAGGTGATGCATGAGGTTTTCCATGTACCACAGACAGAGCTTGTAGCGTGGCCAGCATCACATGCCTTGACTGCCCTCGCACTGCAGCTTTTAGGTGCCAGACGCTGGCATCAGCTCTGTGTGCTGCCAGGGGTTAATGTCTTACTCTTCTGATCTCTGGCCAGTGACGGGTTAATGATGATGGGGTCAGAAGGCCCACTCCTTGATTTCTAGGGGGCACAGGCTATTCACCCCACTGGAGGTATTTCAAGGGGACCAAGATGCTTTACACCGTGGCTCCCAGGCGTGCTGAGCGGATATGAGCCACATGGGCAGCATGTAGGTCCCCGCCCCGCTCTGTGTCCTCTCTAAATGGGAGCAACGATGCACCTCGAGGTTATTATATGGTGGAAGTGAGATGTGCTGTGTAAAGTGCCAGGCGCGTCACAGTAGCTCTGGTAGCAGACTCCTCACACGTTTCTTATTCTCACCCAGGCACTAGACTAAGGATATCGGGGACTGGTCCCTCTCTGTGGGGGGCCACCCTGGGCTCTGTGGAGGTTGGGCAGATCCCCGGCCTCACCCACTCAATGCCAGGAGCACCCCCAGTCATGAGAACCACAGATGTCTCTAGACAAAGCCCAGGCAGTACAGCACGGTGCAGAGGAACCCGGGAGGCCCTTAGGTGGCCTGGAAAGGGATCCGTGCCCTGCGGGGCCTTTCGGTCTGCTCAGGCTATCCCATGGTGCCTGTGTCACCCCTGTGGGCCTTGGAAACTTGGGGTTCACAGACCTCCAGGACTCCAGCCCATGCGAGGCAGCCCTGGGGAGCCCCAGGCTGTCCCCATCCAGCCAGTGAAAGGGCGAAGACCGCCAGGTCCAGGGCTATGTTACCCTCCTGTGAGATCAAGGAGGGACTGCACGGGGTGCTCCGCCCACCCACATGCCCAAGAGCAGGGGCTCTGAGCCTCATTGCTTCAGTGTCTCATCTGTGAAATGGGATCGTTAATGTTTTGCCTCACAGATGAAAGTGGCCAGTGTATTTGGGTGGGGGACACACCTTCTGCAGAGTCCTGCCTGGAGTATGACCTGGGAGTAGGTGGAAGAGTGCGTATCTAAGCAGCCCAGTCCTCATGCTTTTGCCCGGGGTCTGCAGATCCTGAAAACCCCTGGGTGTCATCTCTTCCCATCTCAAGATGGATAACAAGAAGCGCCTCGCCTATGCCATCATCCGCTTCCTACATGACCAGCTGCGGCACGGGGGGCTCTTGTCGGACGCCCAGGAGAGTTTGGAAGGTATGCAGGGGCCTCCGTCAGCCCCGGGAATGGAGTCTCCTGTCTCCAGCTTTGTGCCCCCACTGCCTCCTCCCACTCCTGCTCCTCTTCCTCCCCACCTCCCTTTCTTTCATCGGAGCCTCGAACCATTACAGGATGGGTCTGATAGGTCAGCACACGTGTCCAGCCGTGGACGCTGCTCCTGTCCTGGTTTCACAGCCAAGACCACCGAGCCCTGAGCAGGCACAGGACTGAGCTCTCCGGCCTCCTAGCCCAGTGCCCTTCCCCCACTGCAAGGGTGCCAACCCCTGTCATTAGGCAGGCCTTCTGTAGGAGGGAAAGGAGGCATGTGTGTCCTGGGGCAGAGGGCAGGTGGGGCAGCCCTCCACCAGTGGCCCAGGGCTCTGAGTAGTTCCTGTCCGTCCCACGTGCAATTATGTTGCCCCTGGAAGGAGCCCAGTCATGAAGACTTGGGCGGGGGGTGGTGTGGTCTTAAGCTTTGGGTTCTGGCCGGACTCCTTGGAGGTTCAGCAGAATGTCCTGGGCATCTGGATCCCCGAATGGCACTCCAGGCTGGGCTCAGCTCCGCAGCTTCCCAGCAAGGTAGCCCAGCAGTGTGACCCCACGGAGAGCCCCACACTTCCTTGCTCTCAGGGCTCAAGGGCATGTCTAACTGTCCAGAGCTTCCAAGGCTCTGGGCTGACCAGGAAGAATCCAAACCAGGGTCAAGGAACACACACTGCCCACTGCGCTCCAGGGTCGCTGCCAACCCACTTGCAGAAAACTAAACGTGAGCCCTGCCTCCGGAGCCTCATAAACTCAGGGCCGTGCAGCAGAAAATATCTGTGTGTTCCTTGCAGTTGCAATCCAGTGCCTGGAGACCGCCTTCGGGGTGACATTGGAAGACAGCAACCTCGCACTCACTCAGACTCTTCCAGAAATATTTGAAGCTGCCGCGGGCAAGGTGAGCTGCGGGGCCGCCCCCATCACAGCCGGGAACAGTGAGAGCACATGGGTAGCCAATGGCTCCGAAGCACGGCCCTCCTGGTGAGGGACGTGGGGCACCTGCATTGTGGGCACTGGGCCTGGTTCCTCTCTCTCAGAGCTCAGCGGCCCCTGACAGGGAGGAAGGCTCAAGGAGCCGAGTTTGGAGGAGGAGGACAGCAGGATTGCCAGCTTTTTTCTTTGGGGCCAGGAGATGCCACAGAACCTGAGGAGTCCTGAGGTAACCCCGCCTTCGGAGGAGGACTCGGCCGAGGCAGAGCGCCTCAAAACCGAAGGTGAGAGAAGGGTTCTCTGTCCCCACGGGCACCTCTCCACCTGGATCCAGAGGCAGGCTGATCCCTGGCTCTGAAGTCGAGGTGGGGGTGCTGTTGGACAGTAGACGGCAAACCAGCCTTTGGAGACAGGAGTCCAGGTGGGGATGGCTTTTAAGAACACAGATGTATGTGGAGAAACCATAGCCTCACACACAATGGGTGGAAATGTAAGCAGTGCAGCTGCTGTGGACAATGGTCTGACAGCTTCCCAAATAGTTAAACACAGTGATCACATGACCCAGCCCACAAAGATGCTTGTACACAGATGCTCACAGGAGCACAGTTCGTAGTAGCCAAGAAGGGTAAACCACCCAGATGTCTGCCTGCTGGTGATCGGATACATACCGGTGGCCTATCCATGCACTGGATTATTCCTCAGCCATGAAGAGCAGTGAGGCACTGACCATGCCACAGCGTAAAGGGACCTTGAACACAGGACGCTCAGTGAAAGACGCCAGACACAAAAGGCCACAGGGCGTGGTTTTGTTGATGTGAAACGTCCAGAACAGGCAAATCCACAGACCTAGGAAGTGGGCTCATGGTTATCGGGCTGGGAGGGGAGGATTGACTACTGATGAGGACAGGGTTGCTTCTCGGGGTGGAGGAATGTTCTGAAATTAGATGGGGGTTATGGTTGCACAACTCTGAATATACTAAAAAGCCACTTAATTGTACACTTTTAAAGGGTGATTTGTGGGGTATGTGGATTACATCTCGTTAAAATTGGGCTCTATTTCTGAAAAGATGCAAAAGTGACAGTATTTGAGACTTACGTCCCCAAATACCACAATCAAAGCAGTGACAGCTACCATCACCAAGCGCTGGCTCAGCCAGCCCCTGAAGACACTCGATGCAGACCGCAGCCCGAGCCTATGCCTGAGTGTTGCATCCTGGCCCCTGAAACCCCAGACCTTCAATTAGGAGCTGGGAGAGCTGAGAATGATTCCTCAGACCCCCTCAGGTCTCGTGTGAACAGCCAGTGTACATTTTTTTCTTTTTCTGTAGGAAACGAACAAATGAAAGTCGAGAACTTTGAGGCTGCCGTGCACTTCTATGGGAAAGCTATCGAGCTCAATCCTGCAAACGCCGTCTATTTCTGTAACAGGTACCTTCCGGGCATGCTCGGAGGCCAAGCCAGCCAGTCTCCATCCTGGCAAACAGGATGGGCTGTTGTCTGTAGGTTACTGATCGCCCCACTGCAGTCCCAAATGCACATGGTGTCAGGCGGTCAGCGAGCTGTCACTCAGAGTCGATAGTGACATTTAAATTAGATGGCACCATTCTCTACTCTGATGTGGGGCCAAGAAAATAACCCACAATTTGGATACGTGACATGCTCATGACAGCATTGGCAATAGTGAGGAACTGCACCTGGCCTGTCATTTTTCTTTTTCCTTATTTTTAAAAAATTAAGTTTATTGGAGTAACAGTGGTTAGTAGCATTGTATAAATTTCAGATATACAGCTTTATAACATGACATCTGTGTACTCCATTGTGGGCTCACCACCCAAAGTCTAATTGTCTTTCCGTCATAATGTATTTGACCCTGGCCTGTGCCTTTTTATTTATTTATTTATTTTTATTGACTTCAGAGAGGAAGGGAGAGAGAAACATCAATGATGAGAGAAAAATTACTGATTGGCTGCCTCGGGCACACCCCACACAGGATGGAGCTTGCATCCCAGGCGTGTGCCCTGACCAGGAATTGAACCGTGACCTCCTGGTTCACAGGTTGATGCTCAACCACTGAGCCATGCCGGCTGGCTTGGCCTATGCTTTTAAAGGAAAAGTCAAATGAGCTGTCACATAGCCTCACTGTACGGAATATTGTGTTAACGAGAGGGACTGAGTGGAGAGCAGGAGGCAGAGTCGCACAGTCGGTGTGGAAGCCGTGGGAACACACAGTGTACAGAAGACACCAGAAGCATGCATGCCAAAGGTTGTCCACATCACCTCTGGGTCGAAGTGTTTTTGTTTCTTTTTTTTTTAAACTATTTTTTGGGGGAAGTGATTCTAGATATACAGAAAAGTTGCAGAGGGACTTATCTGGCATAAAATGGGCCTGAGTTCACCCAAAAGGAAGAGCCTCCATGGTGAGCCCTGGGACTGTGGGTTCAGAACCAGGTCCTGACACTGCCTGCCTGCTGTGCAGCACTGGGCCACACCCCTTTCCCTCCCTCAGCTTTCGTTTCCTCTGGCAAATGGGATGGCACCCTTTCCCCAGCCCCCAGCACAGGTGCCTAGCAGACAGATGCCTATGTCAAAGCCCACATACCCCTTCACAACCCTGTGCCCACCCTACCTTACAGATGGGGAAACCAAGGCCCATCCACAAATGGCTTATCGTAGGTGACCAGTGAGGGACACAACTCTGAACACCCTGCTCTGTTTCCCTAGAGCCGCCGCCTACAGCAAACTGGGGAATTACGCGGGGGCCGTGCAGGACTGCGAGCGGGCCATCTGCATAGACCCATCCTACAGCAAAGCATATGGGAGGATGGGGTGAGTGCCTGGGCAGGCGCCCCTCGTGGGGCGGACTGCCCCTTCCCCTGCATCCACCACATTCCTCTTCTGATTGTGTGGAGGGTTTTCTGTCCCATTAACCAACTCTCCAACGCCAGCGGTGGGTTCAGCCGTTCAATTTAGTCCTGACACCACCTGCCTGGAGGCAGTCAGACCCCACTGGTGCAGGGCAGCCCCACTTCAGACACAGTCACGAGTTGTCACTGTGCTTCTGACCAACCAGCTATAATAAGGGCTTCCCACGACCCCCTCCTCAGGATGGACAGTTCCCTAGAGTGACTCACAGAATTCAGGAAAACACTTTACCTACATTTACCAGTTTGTTAGAAAGGATACAGATGGAACAGCCAGATAGAGGCACACAGGGTAAAATCCAGCATGGTCCTGGGTTTGGGTGCCAGAGCCCTGTCCCTGTGGAGTTGGGGGTACGCCTCCTCCTGGCACATAGATGTGGTCACCCTCTAGGTGTGGTTAGAGGGGCTTGGGAATAACAGAGGACACACCTATGACTCAGGAAATGTCAGGAGCTCTGCCAGCAGCAGCAGGGACAAGGACCAATAAACATCTTTGTCTGACCACCCTGGCCCCATCCTTTGGCTCTTCCAAGCCCTTGGTGTTGGGTACCACCACTAGGACACGAGTCATTTGAATTGTCATATGTTCATCCTCTTAGCCCCTCCCCTGACCCCCTCTTGTGTCCTCCACTGGAGCCCAGACTGGACCAGGAATGATGGCATTGACATGGAGACAGTTTGAGGTGTGGGGACTGAGGGAGGGGCCAGAGGTCTTGGGGCCTCCCCCTTCATCCCCAGCACCTCCCCCCAGCCTGGCGCTCTCCAGTTTGAACAAGCACGCGGAGGCCGTGGCCTACTATAAGAAGGCCCTGGAGCTGGACCCCGACAACGAAACATACAAATCCAACCTCAAGATCGCGGAGCTGAAGCTGAGAGAGGCACCCAGTCCCGTGAGTCCCCCGGGAGCAAGGGCGTGATGCTGTCGGAGGCAGAGCACAGGGCAGGCCAGGCAGACACGCTCACAGCTCACAGGCTGAGGGCTGGGCCGCTAGGGGACCTGGCATGTGTTTAATCAGGTCTGAGACACACATTCGCAAGTGCCTGTCAGGGAGGAAGACGCTTTTATTCTCACAGAGCCCCAGAAACAGGAGAGGACGTGCTGCAGGGTCACACGGGGAAGCACCAGGGTCAGTCATGAGGTGAAGGAAGAGGGGACATGTGGACCAGAGCCTCGATTATGATTTCATGAGAAGGAAGGGGTGAGGTGGGGGAGCAGGCTTAGGTTTTACTAGTTTGAATAATTCCAGGGGACTCTGGTAGGGGTTAACCCTAACTGGCACCTGGCTCTGGGGTGACTAGGGCGAAAGGCTAGTGGCTGAGTGTGAGGGCCCCGTAGAGAAGGGGTGGGAGTGGACAGTGGGTTGCCTGACTTGCCTCTGAAAGGTGCACTCCTAGGTGAGTTATTGGCCGTCTCTAGCATTGGTTACCCTGTGGAGGGCCCATCCCTCCAGGGTCTGCCAGGCCCCAGGTGTCAGAGCATCAGAAAATGAAAGATGCATCAACACAGTACTTTTCCCTGGTGATGGACGGTGGGGCTCCTGCTTTTTATGAAGCACCCCTAGCCCTGTGGGCTGGCTGCTCAGGCCGAGAGAGCATCTGTTTGAGCTAAACACCTCTTAGAACCCCAGAGGGGCCCCACAGGGGGTACTAGCTCTCAGATCCTGGGCCAGTGTCATCTCCCTGTGTCCTGATCCACTAACCGTGCTTTCCTCACCCACAGACAGGAGGGCTCGGCAGCATCGACATCGCGGGCCTGCTGAACAACCCAGGCTTCATGAGCATGGTGACTGCCCTCCTCGCCCCAGCAGCGTCCTCGCCCACCACCCGGGCCTGCCACGCCACTGCCTGCCATAGACCAGGGCCCTCATGTGGCTCAGTGGACACTGGGGCTGGGGTCACTCTGGGATGGGGGCCTGCCTGGGCACTATGGGGTGTTGAGCAGCATCCCTGGCCCCACCTACTCCAGGCCAGGAGCACCCCCAGTGATGACAACCACAGATGTTTCCATTGTTGTCTTGTGTCCCCTGGGGCCAGCATACCCCCAAGGGAGACCCCCCCCATTATTGAGCCAAAGGACAAATTAGATCCCACCTCTCCTGGCTGAATAACGTGGGGAAACTGCCTCCCTGCTGCCCAGCATGGTGTTCTCACAAGGAGACAGGGATAGGGCCACGCCTGCCGGTCCGGATGGGACAGCAGGGCACTAGGTATCCCACTGAGAGCGGCTCCCCGCTGTGACCTGGGGGCTGGTCCCTACATACACATGCCCATTGCTGAGTGATCTTGCTTGGCCTGAGGCCGCACTGCTGGCCTACAGGCCTCAGGGTGCAGGGTCTCAAACTGTCTGGAAGAGAAAAATCCTCAGTACATGAAGGAGCATCTCGCCTCCTAAATGCAGCAGAGGTTGTACTTCCGTTGTAAGCCCATGCTGCAGCAAAGCCAGGGTCTTCGTTGAAGTTCGGGGATGAGTACCAGCACTCTAAAGGCACCTGGCTCAAGGACTCGGCCTCATAGCAGCCGCCCAGCTCCTGCTGGTGTGTGTACTGTTACTGGCACGGCCATTACCCTGCATTTACGTGTCTGTGTGGCTTTTGGCAGAGCTGAACGGTTGGAGCAGAGACACCCTGAAAGCTGACAGTCCTTAACCTATGGCCCTTTACAGAAAGTTAGGCAGCCCGTGAGCAGTCGTCTGGCAGAGCCCTGACCTGGGTTCTGAGGAGATGTCCTCAGTGGAGCTGTGAAGGCACGAAAGTGCCCAGTGCAGTGTTGCTGACTGATAGAGCCAAACGAGGCTGCCTGGCTCTCCTAATGTCTCGTGACCCCCAAAAAGATAGAAAATACACACACCCAGCGACACCTAAGGTGCCAGCAAAGAAAGGATAGGTGCCCTGGAGTCTCCTGAAATGAGGGTCCCAAACGGGATCAGAGTGGTGAAACATGAGTCTCATCGCATGGAGGGAGAAATGGGGTGTAGGGGGGAGGCGGGGGGAGCAAGTACCTGGGGTGACATACTTGCTGTGCTGGGGCAGGAGAGCCCAGGGTGCTTGAGAGGGAACCTTCTCCGTCGGAGCATGTTGGAAGCTGTCCTCTGACCATCGTTTTTTTTCCTCAGGCATCAAACCTGATGAACAGCCCCCAGCTTCAGCAGCTGTAAGTGACAACCCTTTCCCCCGGGTCTTGTGCTTAAATCTCTGTGGTAAAGCACATCAGGTTATTATTTTAACCATTTAGTTTACAACTCAGTGGCATTACGTGCATTTCAGTGTCATGCAGCTATCCCCACCACCGAGTTCCAGAATATTCCACCACCCCAAAAGAAGCCCCATCATTATAGTCACTCTCCCTTCCCCTAATCCCTGGCAATAATTAACCCACTTTCTGTCTGTGAATTTAATTTTTCTGTTCTGGAAATTTCACTGTGACCTTTGGTGTCACAGACATTTCTCAGTGTCACCTGGGGGCCAGAATTGTCCCATTGAGAATCAGTGTCGTTAGGGCAAAGAGCCATTCCTGGAAAGGCTGATGACCTCACAGGGCTGCCATCAGGGAGAAGGGTGGTGACACAGAACGCCTCCTGCTAGCAGAGGCCAAGGGCTGGGTGGAGCCACTGGGGGACGGGTGGGCTGGGCCATCCTGTACAAGTCACAGGCTTTTCTCTTGCAGCATGTCCGGGGTGATTTCCGGCAGCCACAACCCCCTGGGGACTCCTGGCACCAACCCCTCACAGAATGACCTGGCCAGTCTCATCCAGGCGTGAGTAGACCTGCATAGTGGAGGCACGGTGGGCAGGCAGGGACGCTCCACGTGGGAAGATGGAAGCGTCAGCGCTGTGACCTCCAGCGAGCGGGCACACTGCTGTTGAGGGTCACATATGGGGGACGCATGGCGAATGCCTGGGGGACACTTCCATGTGGATGTTGGGGGAGCTGGCTGGTGTCCCGGCGAGCTGAGCCCGGCGCCTCTCTCACAGGGGCCAGCAGTTCGCGCAGCAGATGCAGCAGCAGAACCCAGAGTTAATTGAACAGCTTCGAAATCAGATCCGAAGTCAGACACCCAGTGCCAGCAACGATGACCAGCAGGAATGACCGCTCACGTGAGTCCCCTCGGGGGGGAGGTGCACCCCCTTCCAGATGTTTCCACTGAATTTTGCTCCTCCCCCTCCCAACTCCCACTGAGAGGCATGGACTGAAACTTCACAGCTTCTGGAAGGGCTGTTCCCTAAGCGTGTCTACAGGTGACAAGAGTACAGGAAGTATCGGCAGAGTGCTTTTCTGTGCACCTGCGGGAAGTGTCCTGGTGGCCCCGGTGGGTGCGAGATGAGGTCACCTGGGCAGGGCAAGGACAGACCTATCCGCCGCTCCTTCCTGCCCACGTGTTCTGCCCGGGTTTCGTGATTTGGGGGTTTTGTCTTGTTTTACTGTGAGCAGATGTTACATGTACACCTGCTTAAAAATATACTCGGAGCGTCCCTGGAGGCCTTGGCTGGCTTGGTTCGCTGTCCCTGGGCCCCTGACCGCCACCCTGTCTGTCTCCAGTGATTCTGCTCCTTGGAGACGGGTAGCAGGTGGCTTTCTTTATTTTGTTACCGTCCTCCTCACATTTTTATATTAACCATGATTTTTTAAATAGAAAAATGTAAAGAAAAAGCACAGAAAACAACCTTAATCTTTCCATGCAAAGCAACGAATGTTAATATTTGGAGTATACTCCCCCACCCCCTTTTCTTGGGCCTTAATTTTAAGACAAAACATAGGCCAGTTTTGTATTTGTTTTTTGTTGGAACTTTATCCCCCAAGTACTTTCACCGACATTTTCATGTCTGGGCCCCAGAACCACCTGTGCTGGTGACCGTGCTGTTTCTGTGCTCACACGGCACCACGATCCACGCGGACGCAGAGTGCATTGCCACCCCATCAGCGGCAGCGATGCCCTCTGGAGTCTGGGCGCCCGCCTGGCTGACCACCGCATGTCTTGTCCTTCCAGCCATTCCAGTGCCATCGGGTTCTTCCCAGCTGACTGGAGCCTCCACACATTCTGCCGTTTTCTCCCATTGGATTGCCAGAGAGGGAAAAAGAAAAAGAAATTGGACTTGCATGAGATGGATTTTTATGCTTTTTATTTTTTCCTTTCACCCTCACCTCCTTTTTTGTACTCCCTTATGGCTCCCAGACCCTTCTCGAAACAGAGCCAGCAAGCTGTGAACGCAGACCAGCACCAATCTCCAAAAAACCCAGTCACTAAAGTATTTTCTAGAATATTCCGAAGTGGGAATGGTCCTCGGGGGTGTTCTCCGAGAAGTTACCGGTTTTACGTCCAGCTACGTATGAAGCCTGAAGCCTCTTTTTGAGTCAACCTTGTCTGCTTGGACGAGCTCACTGCCAGCCACAGTCTGGGCACCAGTGTCCACCGGACCCTCAGACCACAGGTTTTTGCATGAGGAACTTTAGTTGCAGATTCCTAAAGACATTTTCATTTCCCTGTGCCTGTCGGGAACAGGACTGTCTTGGGGTGCCTAGGGCCAGCTTTGGGGACAATCGAGCATTTTGATAGATGTGCTTTTCACCCCTTTTGATCCTCCTCCAGTACTCACACCCGACAGACCACGAGGCGGGTGATCATGACCCTGGGGCCTGGCCCCCAAGCCGTCCCAACCTGCCTGTGTGTTCTGGCCCACGGACTCCCAGCGGGCTCCTCCTCCTGTTCTGGGGCCACTGTGCCCCCCTCCTCAGCCTGCAATTGCCAAGCAGGCAGCCAGGGATGGGTAGCCTGCCTAAGATGCAAGGCCACCATGGACATCCCTGCATCTCCTGCTTGGGCAGGGTCTCAGGGTGAATCTGCTGAGACCCTGTGCTGGCAGCAGCGTTGGAGGCTCCCTGGTGGTTTGCAAAGTTGACTCAGTGCCGTGTGTCATAGGAAAATAGTAGGAAAAAGGCACACCACCCGCCACTGCAGTCATCACTTGGATGGCAAGGTGGCCCTAACTCTTGAGTGCTAGCCATGGTGACAAGAGTAATGTGTGGGAATAAATAGACATTGTGACCTCTGCCAGTCTCTGCATTGACCTCTCGGCACCACCCCTGCTCTCCCTGCCCCAAGTTTCTAGAATCCCCACAGCCTAGAGTTTCCACATCACTCAGGACATGAGGAATAACATCACTGCCTGACATGACATGACAGCTCTTCTTGTGCCAGGGTCCCAGATGGTCTCAGAAATGGCAAACCTCGGGCTGTCCCATGTTTTTCCCTCACCTTTGACCACAGTCACACTCACACACCCACCATGTAAGTGATGACCTTAGGGGTCAAGCTAGAATTCTAGATTCTCAGGGACAGAGCAGTAAAGTTATTGTTCATTGCTTTTCTAGTATGTTCTCACAAATTTCACCATTTTGTAACCCAAGACCCTCCCTTCCATAATTTCCAGGGGAGAGACCTGGCCCCAGGCAGAAAGGAGCCCAGGAAACCCAGGCTTGTCTTGGCACCAATCCTAGGGTTCCATCCCCAAACGCTTGTGAATATAGAAAGCACTCCACAGTCACTACATAAGCCTTGCATGAATTCTCAGCTCCTATTTACAACATTATGTGGTAGGCACCGTCATACCCATTTCACAGGTGAAGAAACTGAGCTTTGACTCTCAGCTCACCCAGCCCTTGAATGGCAAAGCTGGTGCAGTGCGACCCCCGGTTGCAGGTCCTATGCTAGGAGTGGCTGACTGAGGACCCCACCTCTATGTGAGGGCTGCCCGCTTCACCCACAGATGAAGGCTCAGCAGTGGTCCTCCCACAAGTCAGAAAATCACGAAGTACGACTGCAAATCAGCAGCCCCAGGAAGCAGTTTGGTATGGACAGTGAATGGGGAGGGGGCAAGAATGAGGCCTGTGCCTGTCTTACAGGGTCGTCACCAGGGGCGATTCTGTCACAGAATCACTACTGTAGTGACTGGCTGTGCTCCTGGCATCAAATGGGTGGGGGGCCAGTGATGCTGCTCAACACCCTACAGTGGCCGAGACAGCCCCTCACAGAGAATGACCTGGCCCCAATGTCCACGGTGCTGAGGGGAGACCCTCCGCTAGGACAGTGCATATCAATGTGTGACACCTCCCAGCCCAGCAATAGCAGCAGCTGGGAGCTGGGTAGAAATGCAAATTCTTGGCCTTCCACCGCCAGACCTACTGGATCAGAAACTCAGAGTGGGTCCCAGTCATATGTGTGTGTTAACAAACACTCCTGATGATTCTGATGCCCACCAATGTTCTAGAACCATTGGTCGGGTCTATGCATTCCGAATTTATTTAGCCAGCTCCCTATGCGTTGTACATTGAAAATAGGCAGCATGGTGTGGCTCAGTGGTTGAGCATCAACGCATGAACTAGGAGGTCACGGTTCGATTCCAGGTCAGGACATGCCTGGTTGTGGGCTCGATCCAGTAGGGGGTGTGCAGGAGGGAGCTGATCAATGATTGTCATCATTGATGTATATCTCTCCCTCTCCCTCTCTCTGAAATCAATTAGAGCATATAAAAATATTTTAAATAGGAACCCAGGTGATTCTGAATCACATATTTGGAGAACCCCACTTTGAGGAACACTGGTGGGAACTTGAAAATTAGCCATACATTCCAGAAGCATCTACATGTATGTGCCTTAGGTCTTCCCAGACGATCTCCATTCCTTCCCTCCCCTCCTGTGTCCTTCACTGGAAGGCCTTGCCCAGCTGCTCCAAATGTACCTACCCCAAGCCTAGCGGTTCAGGAAAGACCCAGAAACTTTCTTGTTTGGAACCACTAGCTGAGTGGGAACAGGAAAAAAAGAACTGTCAACAGTCTCATCCAAGAAGCCAGTGTCTTATGTGATTTGACAAGTGTGTCATGATAATTACTGCTCCATCCCACATGAGTTAGAAATAGAGTATTTCTGAATATGCCTGTCAGAAGTGCATTGAATAAAAAAAGAAACGGCAATTAAATAATGGATTTGGCATAAATCGTGTCCGAAAAGGCTTCCAGGAGTAGGATGAGCCTAAGATGTAAGGCAGGGACTGCTACCATAGATGGAGTTACAGAGGCTCTCTCCTTTCCCATCGCCACAGTTAGCAAGTCATTCTTGCAGGCTAGACTGTAAAGCCCCACCCAGATTAAGTCCCAGGAAGCAACCAGAAAGAAACAAAGTATATCTCACAGAAGCAGGATTCTCAGCTGGGGGCACTTTTGCTCTCCAGGAGACACTAGACTAGGCCACATCTGGGACATCTGTGGTTGTCACAACTAGGGTTGCTCCTGACTTCGAGTGGGTTGGGGCTATTGATGGCCCCCACAGAGATGACCCGGCCCGTGTCAGCACTGCCAAGACTGGAACCCCACCCTCTGGAACTGCCAGCACACACACCCTAGATAAATGTGTCAAACCAATGTCCCAAACCATTTTGCCATCAGCAAAATTAATTTGTTCACTGGCTGTAGAGTGCCCTTGTATCTTTGCAGCAAAGATTTCACCCCAACGTGGGTAACTTGAAAACCCAAAACTGACGGCTTCCTCCACCCCAATCCTTCCTCTTGCAAACTGATGATTTCAAAGTTGGAGCAAAGATGGAACTCTCTGAACGTGACCCTTGTAGGTAAGAAGGTGAGGCCAGCAGGTGGCGCACCAGCTCCACAGCCTCTCCACTACCTGAATCACAGCATCAGGACCAGAAAGATGCTGAATCTAATCATGAAACTGCCTAGGTTTGGGCCTAAAAATGGCTCCGTTCTGGAGATTAACGTGTGGTTTTAGAGCTGGTTTTCCTTTCAGAGGTATAAGTCCTCGCAACCTGGGACGTCTGCCAGGCTCTGTGTTGTGATGGGACCACCATTCAGAATATGAATCCTGCCCTGCCGCGAGCTCAGTGGTTGAGTGTTGACCTATGAACCTGAAGGTCACAGTTCAATTTCCGGTCAGGGCACATGCCTGGGTTGCAGGCTCCATCCCCAGTAGGGGGTGCGCAGGAGGCAGCCGATCCATGATTATCTTTCATCATTGATGTTTCTCTCTCCCTCTCCCTTCCTCTCTGAAATCAATAAAAATATATTTTTAAAAAAATATGAATCCTTTCACTGGTGAGGTTGGAGGAAGTAAACCACAAATTCTGCTCAGCTCATAGTTGTTCCGAAGTCTTATAAGCTCTGGTAGATTTTGGGGAGTCCGTTCTGTATTCTCTCTTACTATTGTGCTTAATTTTATCAAAAAGTAACATACACGAGAAACCATAAAAATACTAGAGGAATCCAAAGGCAACAAAATCTCAGACATATGCCGAAGCAATTTCTTCACCGATACATCTCCTAGGACATTGGAAACTAAAGAGAAAATAAACAAATGGGACTACATCAAAATAAAAAGCTTCTGCACAGCAAAAGAAACCATCAGGAAAACAACAAGAAAGCCCACTGCGTGGGAGAACTTATTTGCCAATGTTATCACCGATAAGAGTTTAATCTCCAACATTTATAGGGAACTCATACAACTTAACAAAAGGAAGATAAACAATCCAATCAAAAAATGGGCAAAGGACCTAAATAGACACTTTTCAAAAGAGGACATTCAGAAAGCCAAGAGACATATGAAAACATGCTCAAAGTCACTAATCATCCGAGAGATGCAAATCAAAACAACAATGAGGTACCATCTCACACCTGTCAGAATGGCTATCGTCAACAAATCAACAAATGACAGTGCTGGAGAAGATGCGGAGAAAAAGGAACCCTCGTGCACTGCTGATGGGAATGCAGACTGGTGCAGCCACTGTGGAAGACAGTATGGAGTTTCCTCAAAAAATTAAAAATGGAACTCCCATTTGACCCAGTGATCCCACTTCTAGGAATATATCCCAAGAAACCAGAAACACCAATCAAAAAGGATATATGTACCCCTATGTTCATAGCAACACAATTTACCATTGCAAAGATCTGGAAACAGCCTAAGTGCCCATCAGTAGATGAATGGATTAGAAAACTGTGGTACATCTACACAATGGAATACTATGCTGCTGTAAAAAAGAAGGAATTCTTACCATTTGCAACAGCATGGATGGAACTGGAGAGCATTATGCTAAATGAAATAAGCCAGTCAATGAGAGAAAAATACCACATGACCTCACTCATTTATGGATAATAAAGGCCATTATAAACTGATGAACAAAAATAGATACAGAGGCAGAGCAGCATCGAACAGACTGTCAACTACAGCGGGAAGGCTGGAGAGGGTTCAAGGGCGGGAGAGGGAGTAAGAGATCAACCGAAGGACTTGTATGCATGCATATAAGCATAACCAATGGACACAAGACACGGGGGGGGGGGGTGGTAGGGGTGGCCCGGGGAATGTCAAGGGGGGAAAAAAGGAGACATGTGTAATACTCTGTAATACTTTAAGCAATAAAACAAAATTAAAAAAAGTAACATACATAAAAGTGCACACATTATAAGCAAACAGCTCGATGAATTTACACAAAGGAAACATGCCCATGTCATTAGCACCCAGACCAAGAACAGAACCTGACCAGCCCCCTGTCATGGCCCCTCTGGTCATTACCACCCCAAAGGGCAACCCTGCCCCAGTGTTCTATGCCGCAGGTTAGTTTTGTCTGATTTTGAAATGTGCATAAATGGAATCTATGAAAGATAAAACTGTGAAGATTGTAGAAGAAAATATAAGGTATGATTTGGGATAGACAAACTTTCTTAAAGACAACACAAAGTACTGATGGTTAATTTTATATGTCTACTAGGCTAGGTTACATTACCCAGATATTTGGTCAAAAACCAGTATAGATATTGCCAGAAAGGTGTGCTTTAGATGAAATTAACATTTAAATCAGTCGACTTTGAGTAGAGCAGATTAGCCTCTATTATGTAGGTGGGCTGCATCTAATCAGTTGAAGGCTTCAAGAGAAAAGATTGAGGTTGTCTCCAAAGAAGAGAGAATCCTGCATCTAGACTGGAGCTGCAACATCAACTCCTCCTTGGGGCTTCAGCCTTCCGGTATGTCCTCCAAACTTCAGATTTGCCAGCCTCCAAGACCACATGAACCAAGTCCTTAAAGTAAATCTATCATCTATTTCCCTTATTAGTTCTGTTTCTCTGGAGACCCTGACTAATACAAGCTCTAACCTCATTTTTAAAAACTCAACAATCTGGCCCTAGCTGGTTTGGCTCAGTGGATAGAGCGTCAGCCTGCAGGCTCAAGGGTCCTGGGTTTGATTCTGGTCAAGGGCACGTGCCCAGGTTATGGGCTCAATCCCCAGTGGGGGGCATGCAGGAGACAGCGATCAATGATTCTCTCTCATTGATGTTTCTATCTCTCCCTCTCCCTTCCTCTCTGAAATCAACAAATTGAATTGCACTAAAAAGTGAGGGAAAGGCAGCTTGGGGGAGGTAGAATAGGGTAAAGGGGCGCTAAATGGTGATGGAAAGAGACTTGACTTGGGGTGGTAAACACATACAATATACAAATGATGTAGAATTGTGTACCTGAAACTATAATTTTATTAAGCAATGTCACCCCAATAAATTCAATTTTTAAAAAGTGGATTGAACATCATCCCATGCACCAAGAGGTCACTGGTTCGATTCCCTGTCAGGATATATGCCTGGGTTGCAGGCTCGATCCCCAGTAGGGGGCGTGCAGGAGACAGCCAATCAATGGTGTTTCTCTTATTGATGTCTCTATCTCTCCTTCTCCCTTCCTCTCTCTCTCTCTCTCTCTCTAAAAAAAAAAACAAAGCAATGAAATCATATATATTTAAGTGAGCCATTGAGTGGGTGAAGACATTTGTAACATATATTTGACAAAAATATAAATTACTCCCATGCTCTAACCAACTGAGCTACCTGGCCAGGGCTGTCACTTGTCTCTTAAGCCTGTTCATTGTGTCCTTCACTATGGAAAAAATTTTACATACTCACACAGTCAAATTTGTTGGTAGTTTTTCTATCATACCTGCCCATATACAAGTCTTGGAGCCTAGGACTCTTTCAAATATATGTCTTGAATGAATAAAAATCCAACACTTATGCAGCTCCTTCTCTGAGCAGCCTGATTCTCTAGCTAATCATAAATAAATACTGCACCTCCTGAATTCTTCTATAGGAAGGATTCATCCTGTGGGCATTTACTTAGTGCGCTATTATTACAAGTGATTATTTTTGTTGTTGTGAATTATGGAAACCAGAAAAAAAGTCAAGGCACTTTGTGTCTAATAATAAAAATGGCTACCACCTATTGCATGCTAATCATAAAGCAGGCAGAAAGTGGCATTCAATATTAAAAACTCACAGCCATCTCATACTTTACTTCTGCAAAACTGAACTGTCTTTTGACACCTCCAATCTCCGTACCTCTCTCTTCCAGCCATTCCTATTTTAGTGAACAACACCAGCAGTCACCCCTGACACCTCCCCCTGCAACCCACCAGGCAAACCAGTGCCAAGTCCTGCCAATTCACCCTCCAAGTATTTCTCAAATTCATCCACCCTTGACAATGTCTTCATCTAAACTAGCTTCCATTCTTGCCCATGTGATTTTTAATGGATCTCCTTGCTTCTACTCTGGCTCCCCTACAATTCAGTCTTTCTTTACACAGAAGTCACAATAACCTTAAAACATAAATTAGATGATGACTTTCACCTGTTTGTTTTATTTTTATAGTTTTAAAAATATTATTATTTTTAAAATATATATTTTATTGATTTCAGAGAGGAAGGGAGAGGGGGAGAGAGAGAGAGAGAAGTATCAATGATGAGAGAGAATCATTGATTGGCTGCCTCCTACATGCCCCTTACTGGGATCCAACCCTCAGCCTGGGGATGTGACCTCTTGGTTCATAGGTCGATGCTCAACCACTGAGCCATGCCGGCCAGGCAGATTCAACATATTTTAACAGAATCGTGTGGTTATTGTGTCAATGCTGCCAATAGGTCAAGTCAGAGGAAGACTGTGAATTGACTATTGATATTTTTTAGATGGAAAGAATGGAACATTGAAAAAAAAAAAGCTTGCCTTACTTCCCTATAAAAGTTACCAGACTTATGAAAAAGATAATTGCGTTCATTGGTTAACTAAAATCTTATTGTCAGCTTACCCTGAGCCAGCCATGGGGAGAGATACTAAGAATAAGGTGGAGAATGCTACAGCATGGATGAAACTTGAGGAAATTATGCTCAAAGAAATTCATCAGATGCAGAAGGTCAAATACTGTATGAGGAGGAGTCAGACCCATAGAGACAGAAAGTAGATATTGGGTGCTAGGGACTGGGGGAGGACAAGGAGCCTTAATATCTGGGGTGCAGGCTCAATCCCCAGTAGGGGGTGTGCAGGAGCAGCCATTCAATGATTCTCTCTCATCATTGATGTTTTTTTTTCTCTCTCTCTCCCTTTCTCTTCCTCTCTGAAATCAATAAAAATATATTTTAAAAAATGTATTTGTTCTGTCCTGGCTGGTGTGACTCACTTGGCTGAGTCTTGTCCCATGCACAGAGAGGTTACTGGTTTGATTCCTGAAAGGGCACATGCCTGGGTTTCAGGCTCAATCCCCAGTAATGGGCATGCAGGAGGCAGCTGCTTATTTCTTTCCCCTCTCTCTGATTCTCTCTCTCTAAAAAAAATCAATAAAACATTTATTTAGCCGAAACCGGTTTGGCTCAGTGGATAGAGCGTCGGCCTGCAGACTGAAAGGTCCCGGGTTCGATTCCGGTCAAGGGCATGTACCTGGGTTGTGGGCACTTCCTCAGTGGGGGATGTGCAGGAGGCAGCTGATCGATGTTTCTCTCTCATCGATGTTTCTAACTCTCTATCTCTCTCTCTTCCTCTCTGTAAAAAATCAATAAAATATATTTAAAAAACAACAACAACAACAACATTTATTTAAAAATAAATATGTCAGCCCTAGCCAGTTTGGCTCAGTGGATAGAGTGTTGGCCTGTGGACCAAAGGGTCCCAGGTTAGATTCCGGTCAAGGGCACATACCTTGGTTGCAAGCTCCTCCCCAGTCCGGGCCTTGGTCAGGGCTTGTGCAGGAAGCAACCGATCGATGTGTTTCTCTCACATTGATGTTTCTCTCTCTGTCTTTCCCTCTCTCTCCCACTCTCCCTAAAAATCAATGAAAAAATATCCTGGGGTGAGGATTAACAACTACAAAAATGTCAGATCTGTCACATCTCTGATCAAAACTCTACAGTGGTTCCCCAAGGCCTCCTTTTTATCTCCAAATACACTTCCCCGCCTCGCCGTGTTTTGGCTACACTGGCATTCTCGTACACTCGTGCCTGTATGTGTATGTTTATGTGGAACGCCATTATCCACTTGACTGACTTCTCCATGTTCAAGTTTTTGCTCAAATATCTATTTATGGCATTTTATTTTAAATAGAAATCCACCACCCTTACTGGGCTCTATTATTCTAGAGCACTTTTCACCTTCTGATATAATTCCATTTATTTTGTTTATCCATTGTTTTCCTTGTCTTCTCCTAGAATGTAAGCTCCAAAAGGGAGATCTTTATTTTGCTCATAGATGTTCTTCCAGAAAAGGTCCTGGCACATAGAGATGTTGAACCGATAAATCTTCCTTCTCCTTCTCCTCCTCCTCCTCCTCCTCCTCCTCCTCCTCCTCCTCCTCCTCCTCCTCCACCTCCTCCACCTCCTCCTCCTCCTTCTCCTTCTCCTCCTCCTCCTCCTTCTCCTAGCAAAGGTGGAAATTTATTGAAGAACAAGTACAGGCTCCCACCTGAGGAAGGGGAAAGAATCTCATAGCACAGACTCCCACGTGGGAGGGGGAAGGAGTCCCCTAAACCTGCTTCTTATGCCTACAAAAAGGGCATCAGCGGCGAGGACGCTCAGGGAGGGACAGTCTACTGTAGGAAATCGTGTCCCGCAGATGACCAAGGCTCAATCTGAGCGGGATTCAGCACCAAGTGCCCCTGGACAGCTCTGGAAGCCAAACCCTGCCGGAACCGTTCTATTGGGGGTTGTAGTTTCCCGCCGGAGCTGCCCGGTGGCTGTACCTACCGCTTTAGAGGAAACTATTTTTCCGCGTTGGTAGGAGAGGCGGAGTCTCAGGATGAATGGCAGACATAGAAGCCAATGAATGGGATGTCTAGGCCCGTAGTGCTTCGGAAGGCCAATAGTCAGGGGCGTAGGCGGGGCGTGGACTGCGCCTCGCCGACCCGGGCCTCCTCCTGGGCGCCACTGTAGGATCTAGAGACCGCGCTACGTTGAGCGGCGGGAGGCATTGGCGGGCTGGCCTTGCGGAGGTACGTGTGGGCCGAGGCCGGGGCCGGGGCCGGGGCCGGGGCCGGGGCTGGGGCTGGGGCCGGGCCGCGGTCCGGGGGCGGGGCCGGGGCCTGACGGAAACTGTCCAGCCCGTTAACCCAGGCCCGGACAAGGCGTCCGCCCAGGCTTCACCTTTATCGGCGAGATGTGTGTGATTGCGGGTGGTCCCACCTGCAGAGCGTGAGTTGTCCCCTCTGGGGAGGGGCCCCGTGAGCCTCGTGCTCCGCGGGGCGCCTGGTGCCTCGCGGGGCATACAGAAGGCGCTCAGTAAGTGCTAAATAAATGAATGAGCCGCCCCGTACTCCGCTCAGCCCTTGCTTTGAGAGCGTCGAGGCCACCCTCACCCCCAATCCACAGACTGGGTCATAGGGACTCCCAGCAGATATGTATTGGGCGCCTACAGTGTACCTGGCTTTGGGCTCGGGAAAACCGGGTCGCTGTCCCCACAGATGCCGCAGGCGAGGGCCAGTGCGGACGTCCCAGGCCTTAAATGATGTAGTTCTCGGTAGCACACACAATGCCAGAAAAATGTCAGGCAGTGGGGTGGGAGGGACCTCCAACTGGTGGCATCTGAGCCGAGACCTGAAGAGCTCACCCAAGTGGGGGTTTGGGCAGTGAGAACTGGGAGGTTGGGTGAAAAGGCGAGGACAGGGGAGCAGCCGAGGCCCCTCAGACTAACGGCGACATTTTCAGGTCCAGAGGGAACACTGCTCCACCGTGGCTCACTGAGTCATGTGAAGAAGTCCACATGCTTCAGCACATCCATTTGTTCAGCCAGCGGTTACTGAACCTCTGCTGTGCACCAGGCCTCTGGGTAGGTACAGGGGGTACCATTTAGGGTGGAAGTCGGCCAGGGGAGGCCCTTCCCTGGGGTCCTGGAAGTAGTGACTAGAAAGACCAGATGTCTCTGGACGGTCACAGAGAGAATGTTCCAGCCTGAGGGTACAACCCATGCCAAGGCCCTAGGCAAGAATGGACTTGGCCCCTTTGGGGACCACAAAGGCCAGAGTGAGTGCAGTGAAGCAGGAGCTGATGGCCTGGAGCCTTCACCTGGGGGCTGGGGGGCGGGGGGCGGGCATTCGGATTTTCCGTGAGGCCTGTGGGGAACCAATGGAACAACACCATCTGCTAGAACATTCTGCAACAATGGAAACATTCTCTGCGCTGTTCAATGTGGTGTCTGTTAGACTCGCATGGTTACTGAGCACCTGAAATACAGGTAGTTCAACTGAAGGGCTGGATTTTACATTTCCTTTAATTTTTAAAAAAATATATATTTTATTGATTTTTTACAGAGAGGAAGGGAGAGGGATAGAGAGTTAGAAACATCGATGAGAGAGAAACATCGATCAGCTGCCTCCTGCACACCTCCCACTGGGGATGTGCCCGCAACCAAGGTACATGCCCTTGACCGGAATCGAACCTGGGACCCTTCAGTCCGCAGGCCGACACTCTATCCACTGAGCCAAACCGGCTTCGGCCATTTCCTTTAATTTTAACGTAAACAGACACATGTGGCCAGCGGTTGCTGTGCTGGACATCGCAGCCATGGATAAGTTTATGCAGGAGGCAGGGATATGTGGCAGGCCCGGAGTGGGGTGAAGTGTGAGGGGGAGGAAGGCAGATGGGCGTGGTCCCTAGATCTGGTCAGGTAGTCCAATAGCTGATGTGATTGTCCCTGGTGTTTACAGTGACTGAACTGAGGCATGAGCCCCTGGTAGCACATCGAGGACGGGAGTGTGCAGCCACACATGGTTCGGCCCTGCGGTAACCATAGCAGCCCAGGCTGTCACCATGGTGAAGCTGTTAGTGGTCAAAATTCTTTGCATGGTGGGCGTGTTCTTCTTTATGCTGCTGGGCTCCCTGCTGCCTGTGAAGATCATCGAGACAGACTTTGAGAAGGCCCACCGCTCGAAAAAGATCCTCTCGCTCTGCAACACCTTTGGAGGCGGGGTCTTTCTGGCCACCTGCTTCAATGCTTTGCTGCCTGCTGTGAGGGAAAAGGTAAGAGCTCCCTGGATGGTCTCAGCCATAAAATGCCAAGGATCTCTGCTGCTTTTTTCAGCCCGGACCCTGAATTTGGTGGGGGCCTTTACACCCAAGGGTGATGGGAAGTAGAAAATGAATTTGCTGTGTGACCATGCATGGGTTGCTTTTCTTCTCTGAGCCTTCCCTGGCAAACAAGGGGTTTAAACTAGACCTGGGGCTCCCAACCGGTGGGCTCATTAGTTGTTACTTCACCAGACCTTCTATCCCTGGGAGCATACACTTTGTCCCGGAGCTGGCAGTTGTGGCCTCTCTTCAACTCCTGTATTAGTCAGCTACTGCTGCGGAACAAATGATAACGGATGTAACATCTTAAAACAATACACATTTATTATTTCACAGTTTCTGTGGGTCAAGGGTGGGACACTGCTTAGCTGGGGCATCTGCTCCAGGTTCTCAGGAGACAACAATCGAGGTGTCTACTGGCTTGTGGTCTCATCTTAGGGTTCAACTAAGGATGGGTCAACTTCTAAGCTAATGTAGTTGGAGGGTGGGTTATCAGACTCAGGGCCTAGTTCCTTCCTGATGTCTGGCTGAGAGCTGCCCTCAGTCCCTTGTCCCATGGCCTCCCCAACATGGTTTCTTGCTTCATCCTCAAGTTGTAACCTGTGCCTGGATTTCTGACCTTCAGATCTGTGAGATGATGCTTTTGTGTTACTTTATACTGCTAAACTTATGTTCCTTCATTACTCAGCACAGGATATTCATACAGTTGGCATAGATGAGGTTAAATCAGAGCCTCGTCTGACGGCTTCTGCACCCTCAGTACCACTTTCAGAATTGCCCCCATTTCTTGTGTTCCCACTGTGTCACTCCCCTTTCATCCTCCTACTTCACGTCTGGCCTGCAGCAATGGCCTTACTCTTCTCTATCCCCCTTCAGTGCACCTGGCCCTTCCAGGGTCCTCCCGACACCACTCCTGTGCAGCATCCCTGCCCACAGGCTTCCCGCGCCTCACCCAGCCATGACTCCCAGCCCTCACCCAGTTGTGCCACAGGAAGGACAGTGCCACAAGCTGTGGCTTTTGTGTGTCTGTCTTGTCTTTTCCAATCCATGTTTATCCCTCTGGGCGTAGTTTGTGTTTGTCATGAGCTGGTGTTTCCCCCAGTGAGGCACATGCAGGCTTCCATGAGACATTTAGCAAATGAATGAAATGGCTTCTCTACAGAAATATAGCCTTCTGCTGCAGCAGTGGTTCCCATCCAGGGGTGACTCTGCTCACAAGGAATATGGGGCCATGTCTAGGCACATCTATGGGTGTCATGACTGGAGGTACCCCTGGCTGCAAGTGAATGGGCATCAGGGATGCTGCTTAACACCCCACAGTGCCCATGATGACCCCCACAGAGAATGACCCTGCCCCCATGTCAACACCTCCCCCAACAAGTTATGACCAGAATGTCTCCAGACATTGTGCTTCTCCCTCGAGAGCAGGATCGGCCCAGCTGAGAAGTCTGTGTGTATGTGAAGGTGCATGTACAATCACAGGTTGTAATGAAGGTTGTGAGGGAAAGAAGAGATTGGGGCAGTAAGCAGAGATTGGGGTACCTGGTTTAGGTAGAGTACTTGGAAATTATATGTAAGCCAAGACCCAAAGCATGCGCATCCATTAGCTGTGAGTAAAGCTGAAGGAGGAACATTTTGGACAGAACCGATGGCACAGCCCAAGGCTGGAAAGAGCTCATGTGTGCAAGCATCTTACAAATGCAGGGAAAATTAACCCATGCTTCGAGCAGCCCACAGCCCACTTGGCTGGACAGTGTCCAAAACTGCATTGTCCCGTGTGGCCCCTGCTTGGCATGCCTGGCTAGTCAAGTTTCAGTGAATTACAGTGAAGTACAATTCAATATGTCAGTCCTCAGCTGTGCCAGCCATGTTTCAAGTCCTCACACATAGCTAGTGGCTCCCATATTAGCACAGATAGAAAGCATATCTAGAACATTCTATTGAACGGTGCTGACTCAAGGGATCTGCTGGGTGTCTGAATGTGCTGGCGGGCCTTTACCCAGGAGGTTGGAGTAATGGGAAGACCCTGGAAACAGAGTCCCACCTGGATTATATGGAAGCAAACCCCATGCAGGTATTGGGGCCAGAAAGGCTGGTTTATATCACAGTAGTGGAGGCCGGAAGTCCTAGATCAAGGTGTCGGCAGGGCTGGGTCCTTCTCAGCCCTCCCTTTCCTGCCTCTCTGTGGTCCTGGTGTCTCTTCCTCTTCTTGGAAGGACGCCAGTTCTATTGGAGGAGGGCCCACCCAACAGCCTCATTTTAACTGAATCACTTCTTTCAAGAGACTCTCTCCTAATATGGTTAGTTTTGAGGTACTAGGGGCTTAGAGATTTGAATATATGAATTTTTATTTGGGGGGAGGACACAATTCAGCCCTTAGTACTTTACATATATCTACAAAGACCCATCTTCCAAATAAGGCCACATCCTGAGGTTCTGGGTAGATGTGTCTTTGGGGGCCACAATTCGGCTCACTCCGGTGAGGCCTCATGACTCCGTTAATAATAGGGTTTTTGTTTAATCCATCAAGGATGAGCCCACCACTCCCTCCCCCTTTACTTAACTTCTCATATGAATTGGGTATGTCTGTGCTTTACTAATTGAACAGTGATGTCAGATGAACCCTGTTGCGTTGGGTCCCTGCCTCTGAACCTCTCTCCCCTCTCTCTCCCTCCTTCCCTCTCTCACGTCCTCCACTCCAGCTCCAGAAAGTTCTGAGTCTTGGGCACATCACCACTGACTACCCACTGGCAGAGACCATTGTGATGTTAGGCTTCTTCATGACCGTCTTCCTGGAGCAGCTCATCCTGACCTTCCGCAAGGAGAAGCCGTCCTTCATCGACCTGGAGACCTTCAATGCTGGCTCAGATGCTGGCAGCGACTCAGAGTACGAGAGTCCTTTCATGGGGGCTGCGCGGGGCCACGCAATCTACATGGAGCCTCACACCCACAGCCACGGGCTGAATGTCCAAGAGCTGTCACACTCCAGCCCCCTGCGCCTCCTCAGCCTGGTCTTCGCTCTGTCGGCTCATTCCATCTTTGAGGGCCTGGCCCTGGGCCTACTGGAAGAGGGGGAGAAGGTAGTAAGCCTGTTCGTGGGTGTGGCCATCCACGAGACACTGGTAGCTGTGGCCCTAGGCATCAACATGGCCCGGAGCTCCATGCCCCTGAGGGAAGCGGCCAAGCTGGCCATCACCGTGAGTGCCATGATCCCCCTGGGCATCAGTGTTGGCCTGGGCATCGAGAGTGCCCAGGGCGTGCCCAGCAGTGTGGCCTCGGTGCTACTGCAGGGTCTGGTGGGTGGCACCTTTCTCTTTGTCACCTTCTTTGAGATCCTGGGGAAGGAACTGGAGGAGAAGAATGACCGCCTGCTCAAAGTCCTCTTCCTGGTGCTGGGCTACACCGTGCTGGCCGGCATGGTCTTTCTCAAGTGGTGAACGTCCCACTGCTGTCATTCTCCATCTTGGTCACCCCATCCTGCTGGGGCTCTCCGGGAGCCCCCGGGTGGAAACAGGCTACATTCCCAGCTCCCTCTCCCCCCATTGGGGAGCTCAGGCCCCCCAACCACTGCCTGCTCACAGAGAGGCTACCCAAGACCAAGCTGCACCCTAGATTGTACACCCCAAGCCTCAGGGCAACCCTATTGTAAAATACTTCTCTTAAAGGTATTTACCAAAGCTGTGTG